>NC_133127.1:13376368-14576368 GCF_048418815.1 Hemitrygon akajei | reverse complement strand
GTGAAAAGCCAGGCACATTGGCAGAAGGAATAAAGGATTAGACTATTTTCTAAATGGGGAGAACATTAAAAAATCAGAGGTGCAAAGGGATTTGGGAATCCCTGTGCAGGATTCCCTAAAGGTCATCCTGCAGGTTGAGTCGGTGGCGAAGGTGGCAAATGCAAGGTTAACGTTCATTTTGAGAGGACTAAAATAGAAAATCAAGCAAGTGATGGTGAGGCTTTATAAGGCGTTGCTCTGACCGCACTTGGAGTGTTGTGTGCAGTTTTGGGTCCCTCCCCTTATCTAAGATGTGTTGTCATCGGAGGGAGTCCAGAGGAGGTGCACAGGAATGATTCCAGGAATGAAAGGGTTAATGTGCGAGACACATTTGACGGCACTGGGCCTGTACTCACTGGAGCTTAGAAGAATGAGAGGGGATCAAATGAAATTTGGCTCTTATATGGTCTTTTTATATTTATAATATAACCTCTTTGAAAGTGGCTGCACAGGTAGATAGAGTGGTAAAGAAGGCATATGTCGTTAGTCAAGACATTGAGTTCAATAGTCAGAAAGTTATGTAGCAACTTTGTAAAACTCTGGTTAGACTGAATACGGAATACTTATTCAAACCTAGTTGCCTCTTTACGGGAAGTATTTTAAGGCTTTGGAGAGGGAATGAAGAGGTTCACCAGGATGCTGCCTGGATTAGAGGGCACGTGCTACAAAGAGAGGGTGAACAAACTTGGGCTGTTTGTCTGGAGCATCAGAGGATGAGGAGAGAGAACTAATACTACTTTGTGAGTTTATGAGATGCATGGATGGAGTAGGTGGCTGGCATGATTGTCTCACTGTTGAAATATTGAATACTAAAGGGCATGCATTTAAGGTGAGAGGAGTTAAGTTCAAAGGTGATGTGCAAGGCAGGTTTGTTACACAGAGACTAGTGGGTGTGTGGAAGGCGTTGCCAGGGTTGGTGGTAGAGGCAGATACATTAGGGGCATATAAGAGACTCTTAGATAGGCATTTACATGATGGAGAAATGTAGGGCTATGTCAAAGGGAAGGGTTAAATTGATCTTGGGAGTAGGTCACGGTAGTGTAGTGGTTAGCATGATGCTATTTTAGGTCGGGACATTCCAGAGTTCAGAGTTCAATTCCAGCACCTTTCTGTAAGCAGTCAAAGTAAGAGCCAGGTTTAATATCACCTGTATATGTTGTGAAATTTGTTGTCTTTGCAACAGTAGGACAATGCAATATATAATAAAGGAAAAAGAACTGTGAATTACAGTAAGTATATACATATATATATATATATATATATATATATATATATAAAAAAAATAGTTAAATTAAATAATATAGAAAGTAGTGAGGGAGTGTTCATGGGTTCAATGCTCATTTAGGAATCGGGTGACAGAGGGGAAGAAGCTGTTCCTGAATTGTTGAGTGTGTGCCTTCAGGCTCCTGTACCTCCTACCTGATGGTAGAAATGAGAAGAGGGCATGTCCTGGGTGAAGGGGATCCTTAATGATGGACCCCGCCTTTTAGAGGCACCGCTCTCTGTACATCTTCCCCCAGGGTTTTCTCAGGGTCCTCTGGTTTCCTCCCACAGTTCAAAGATGCACCAAGTAGGTTAATTGATCATTGTAATTTGTTCCATGATTAGATTAGGGTTGCATTGGTGGGTTCCTGGGTATTGCACCTTGAAGGGCCAGAAATGCCTACTATAATTTAAAATTCTTTGATAATAAATGTACTTGAATCTTGAATCCATGTCGTATCTCTAAATAGAAGGAAAATAAAAGGTCAGTTCAACATTGTGGGCTGAAGGGCCTGTGCTGTACTGTTATGTTCTATGTGTTTTTTGTTCTATGCTGTAACTAACATTGTTGGATATAACAGACAACCAATCACTGTGCAAACACAGAAAATTAGTATACATTTCATAAACAAATAAATAGTGTGGGTGAGGGGGAAGAATAATGAGGCAGTTTTCATGGATTCGTGAACCATTCAGAAACCCGATGGTGGAGAGGAAGAAGCTGTTCCTGAAACATTGTGTGTGGGTCTTCAAGGTTTTGTACTCGCTCCCCAATGGCTACTGCTGTTAGTTGAGAGGTAAATGCCCATAGTAAAGGTGTTCTTTTGGCAACCGCATCTCCGTTGTTTGGATTAGATAAAAGCAACTCTTAAGAGTCTACAAAATGCAAAATAAACTAGTCTGCACATTAATGGGAGAGGTTGGAACAGCAAACAAATTCTTTGAAAATTGCACCAACCATCAAAGTTTAAAATAAATTTATTATCAAAGTTCTTATACAGTATGTCACTGTATACAACCCTGACAGTCATTTTCTTGCAGGCAATGAATGCAGTTTTTTTCAAAATCAGAATCAAGTTTGTTGTCACTGTGTTAGATGACATGAAACTTGTTGTTTTGTGGGAACGGTGCAGTGCAAAGACATAAACAAAATCAATTACTATAAACATAAATGAGTACTGAAAAGAGAATGGAATAATGAGGTGTTGTTCATAGGTCATGGTGCATTCAGAAATATGATGGTGGAGGGGATAAAGCTGTTCTGAATCATTGAGTGTGGGTCTTTAGGCTTGAGATGATGTATTTGGTATAGGTTTATTATTGTCACATGCACCAAAGAGAGTGAGAAGTTTGTCTTGCATACTGTTCATTCAGATCAAATCATTCCACAGTGCATTGAGGCAGAACAAGGCAGGATAAAGCGTAAAAGCTACTGGAAAGTGCAGTGGAGGTAAATGATAAAGTGCAAGATCATAACAAGGTAGATTAAAAAAATTATCATAAATTTATCCAAAAAAACATTCTATTCATGAGTCTGATAACAGTGAGATAGGAATGACCTCTGAAATGTTGGTACATTCTTTCACGCTTTCATCTCTTCTGTCCAATCGGAGAGGGGAGAAGAGGTAATGTTCTGGGTAGGCAAGGTCTTTTGTATGCTGGCTGCTTTACTGAGGCAGCAAGAAGTATAGACAGAGTGCATGGAGTGGAAGCGGGTTTCCGTGATGTGCTGAGCTGTGTCCACAGGTCTCTGCAGTTTCTTCTGGTCACCTGCACAGCCATTATGCATCCAGACAGAACGCTTTCTCTGATGCGTCAATGAAAATTGGCAAGAGTCACCGTGGCCATGCCGAGCTTCTTGAAGGCCATAAGGACATAAGACCATAAGACACAGGAGCAGAATTAGGCCATTCAGCCCATCAAGTCTGCTCCACCATTCCATCATGGCTCATTTATTATCCCTCCCACCCTATTCTCCTGCCTTTTCCTTGTAATCTTTGACATCCTGACTAATATTGAGCCTACTCAATAACTTAGCCTCCACAGATGTTTGTGACAGTGAATGGCCCAGATTCACCAACCTCTGGCTAAAGAGCTTCCTCCTCATCTCCGTTTTAAATGGACATCCTTGTATTCTGAGGTTGTGACCTCTGATCTCTATTGTTTAGATACTTCTGCCTTGTTGCTCGGAGAAGAAGCAAGGAAAGGGAAATCAATAGATGGTGAAGGAATTGCCACAAATCAATTTGTAATTCCATTAGAACTTGCTGCTTAATTGCATTGCTACACAGTGAATCAGTTTTTAATGTCAGAAAGAAGGGGAAAGGAGCAGAAACCATCAAGTAAGAGTGAATAATTATTATGGCCATACAGCACAGGGACAGGCTCTAAAGCCCAATTGGTCTATGCCAACCACGATGCCCATCCAAGTCTATCCTATTTGCCCATAGACACAAGAGGTGCTTCAGCCAACCGGTGATGTAGTGGCATCAGCGCCAGACTTTGCATCGAATGTTCCCGAGTTCGAATCCGGCCTGCTCCTTACACACTTCCCATCAGTGCTGGGTTGAGCTTTCAGCTAGCAACTCAGTCTTGTAAAAACCATCAAATGCTACGTAAACAGTAAAAACTCCACTGCACCACAAGGAGGGAGAAGGAACAACAACAAGAGGTACTGCAGATGCAATACACACAATGTGCCGGAGGAGCTCAGCAGGTCAGGCAGCACTTATGGACGGGAGTAAACAGTCGATGTTTCAGGTTGAGACCCTTCGTCAGGACTGGAAAGGAAGGAGGAAGATAAGAAGGTGGAAGGAGGGGAGTAAGAAGTATAAGGTGGGAGGTGATAGGTGAAACTGGAAGAGGGGTGAAGTAAAGAGTTGGGAAGTGGATAGGTGGAAGAGAGAAAAGGCTGGAGAAGGGGGGATCTGACAGGAGAGGATAGAAGTCCATGGTAGGGAGAAGAGCACCAGAGACAGGTGATAGGCAAGTAAGAAGAGAAGGTGTAAGAGGGAAACAAGAGTGGGGAGTGGGGAATGGTGAAGGAGAGGGCGGGGTCAAATACTAGATGTTTGAGAAATCAGTGTTCATACCATCAGCTTGAGGCTACTCTGATAGAATATAAGGTATTGCTCCTCCAACATGAGTGTGGCCTCATTGTGATAGTAGAGGAGACCATGGACTAACGGGTAAACAGAATTGAAGTGGATGGCCACTGGGCTTTTTGTGGCAGGCAGAGTGAAAGGGTTCAATGAAGCAATCTCCAAATCTACGTTGGGTCATGTTTCACCTATGGCCACCAAAAACTTCCCTGACCATGTTATAGGAATTATAATTGGTTTTTATTGTCATATGTATTAAGTTACAGTGAAAAACTTGTCTTGCCCACTGTTCATACAGATCAGATCATTACGCAGTGCAGTAGAAGGTAAGACAATAATAATGCAGAATGAAGTGTAAAAGCTACAGGGGAAGCGCAGTACAGGTAAACAATAAGATACAAGATCATAACAAGCTGGATTGTGAGGTCAAGAGTCCATCTTATCATACTGGGCACCATTTAAAAGTCTGATAACAGCAGGGTAGAGAGAAGGGAAGGGGTTTTGGCGACGTTTTGAGTTGAAACCCTGCGTCAAGTTGGAGAATGGAGGGGGAGAGATGCCCTGTGTAGAGAGAAGGAGGTGAAATGGTGAGACAGGAGTCTGAGGTGAAAGGCCTGGATAGAGTGGACATGCAGAGGATGTTTCCGTCTGTAAGAGAGCCTGGGATCTAAGGGCACTGCCTCAGAATAAAGGGACGTCCTTTTAGAAGAACTGAGCAGCAGAATTTCTTCAGCCAGAGGAGATTGAATCTGTAGAACTTGTTGTTACAGAAGGCTGTGCAGACACACTCATTGGGTGTATTTAAGACAGAGATTGATAGGTTCTTGATTGAAAGGGAGAAGGAAGGGAAAATAAATTGGGTGCATGATCGCATCAGCAAAGCAGGTCCAATTCCTGCTGCTATTTCTAAGGAGTTTATACATTCTCCCTGCCCCATCCACGGGTCTGCATGTGTTTCCTCCTGATGCTCCAGTTTTCTCCCACATTCTAAAGACATATGGTTAGTAGGTTAATTTGTCACAGGAGTTCATTTGGAAAGTGAAGGCTCACTGAGTCAGAAAAGCCTGTTACCATACTGTATCTCTAAATAATATCAGCCATTATCAAATGACAGAGCAGGCGTAATGTGGTGAATGCTCTAATTCTGTGTGATAATATTATAGCTCAGGGTAATAGAATTCAATGTTCAGTTCCAACATCATCTGTAATGAATTTCTATGTTCGTCTCCATGAAACGTGTGGGTTTCCTCTTAGTGCTCTGGTTTCCTCCAACAGTTCAAAGATGTGCCAATTAATAGGTTAATTGGTCATTGATTAGGCTAGGGTTAAATAGGTGGGTTGCTGGTCAGTGCAGATCATTGGGCTGGGACGGCCTGTTCCGTGCTGTATCCCTATATAAATAATAAAATAAATATTGCCTGTAGTGGTTGTTGGTTTGTGTCAGGTAGCTGGAGGAGAGTGGGTTGGAATTGGGAGACAGAGGTATGTCGGTGATAAGTGGATTCAATGGGCAAAGCCTGATAATGAGTCACAAAGTCTACATATCCCATTACCGGAAGTTGGAGAATTCAATGTTCATGCCATATTCAGAACATACAACACAGGGGCAGAGAGAAACAAGAGACTGTAGATAGTGCACTTAGTAACAGCAGAGTGCTAGTGGAGGTTTTCAACCTAAAACGTTAACAATTCTTTTACCCCATGGATGCTGCTCGACTCCGAGTTCCTCCAACAGGCTGTTGCTCCAGCATAAGAAACAGGCCCATTGGCCCCCAATGTCTGTGTCAGATCTAATACCTAATTAAACTAATCTCTTCTGCCTGAACATGAAGAAAATCCCTCCCCTGCGTATTCACGAGTCTATCTAAAACCAGACTCAAACCAGTTACGTTCTCTAAGCAGCAAGGGTAATCAACAGCTCTGCCCAATAACCAGCCCCACCACCACTTTATCATTTCCTGCCAGTCAACTTCTAAGTCAATCAGACACTCCTGTGCCTAGCGTTACTGTATAGATATGTAATCAATCTTTGTATATAAGCCATCTTACGTATTTATATTTATTGTGTTTTTTGTTATTAGTTTTTGTTTTTATCTCATTGTGTTCTTTTTAATGCTGTAGCAATTATTTTGTGGAACGCAGCAGGCCAGGCAGCATCTATAGGAAGAAGCATAGTCAACGTTTCGGGCCGGGACCCTTCGTCAGGACTAACTGAAAGAAAAGATAGTAAGAGATTTGAAAGTGTGAGGGGGAGGGGGAATCCGAAATGATAGGAGAAGACTGGAGAGGGAGGATGAAGCTAAGAGCTGGAAAGTTGATTGGCAAAAGGGACACAGAGCTTGAGAAGGGAAAGGATCATGGAATGGGAGGCCTAGGGAGAAAGAAAGGGAGAGGGGAGAACTAGAGGGAGATGGAGTGATTGTGAGAGGGGCAGAGAAAGAAAAAGGAGAGGGAAAAAAAGGTGGGGGAAGTAAATAAATAAATAAGGGATGGGGTAAGAAGGGGAGGAGGGGCATTAATGGAAGTTAGAGAAATCAATTGAGTTCAACGCTGATTGGCAACTCCAGCAATACTGCTGGTGCCAAACTGTATCGGTCTCTGAAGTTCCTTTGAATTCATCAGAAACATGGAGAAGGGGAGCTTGCTATGTGGACAACAGCTTGCTCTTCATATTGCATTGCACTGGCTTGTGTATCTAGACAGCTAGGATGCAACGTCCATGGTCGACCCTGACCGACAAAGGCCTCAGATGTCCTGGTGGTGTAGACTTTATGTGGGAAGTAGGAGGTACATTCCGATAGAAGTATTTTTCTCTGCCTCTTGACCATCTTCACCTGTTTACCTGCAGCAGGCAGGTACTGTAGGTATAGAATATAAATCTTAAATAAATTGTACATAATGTGAAGTAAAGCAGGACATTAACAATAAAGATTAGCTTTATTTATCACATGGACATTGAAATATACAGTGAAATGTGTCAGCTGACTCAAATCACATCAGCAAGGATTTTACTGTCCAATCAGAAACAAGAGAAAAACTGCAGACACTGGAAATCCAAACAACATAAACAAAATGCTGGAGGAGCTCAGCAGGCCAGGCAGTACCTCCTCCAGCGTTCTGTGTGTTTCGCAAGGCTTGTGCTGGGACTCCACACAACATAGCACACTCACAACTTACTAACCTCGGCTGGCACACCTTCAGAATGTGGGATGGAAACCGGAGAACCAATTTGCTTACTTTTAAAACCCACGCGGTCACCGAGTGAAGGTACAAACTTCCCACAGGCAGAGGAGGGAATCAAATCCCCATCTTACAACACAAGCAGCACCAACAACGACAACGAAAGGCAACCAGCACATCCTTACCTTGTGGGATGTGCCGGGGGCAGCCTGTAGGTATTGCCATGCTTCACCAACATTGCACGCCCACAACATTCCGACCATAACCCGTACACCTTTGAAATGTGAGAGGAAACTGGAGCACCCGACAATCGTATTAGTGAATAAAAAATACGGCAGCGAGAAGCGTAGACAGAGTCCATGGAGCGGGGGCTGGTTTCTGTGATGTGCTGAGCTGCGTCCATAACTCTCTGCGGTTCCTTCCAGCCTTGGGCAGAGCAGTTGGTAACCTGATGGCCATCACAGAGTGCGATGGCCTACCACATTACTTTTGTTCCCTATTTGTTCAAAGTTCAAAACATTTCTTGTCAAATTACA
Organism: Hemitrygon akajei; assembly: GCF_048418815.1. NCBI lineage: Eukaryota > Metazoa > Chordata > Chondrichthyes > Myliobatiformes > Dasyatidae > Hemitrygon > Hemitrygon akajei. The sequence continues at coordinate 14,568,249 of NC_133127.1, read as the reverse complement.
CATGCTGTGTACGACATTGAGATTCGTCTCCTTACAGGTAGCCACAGAACCAAGAAACCCAACAGAACCCTTTAATGATAAACCATCAAACACCCAGTTTGCAGTGAAAAAAAACAAATCGTGCAGACATTAAAAGTAAGCAAATAACATTCAGAAGCGAAGTTCACGAGACTGAGTCCACAGCCATAAGTCAGTCACTACTCTTGTATATATTTTTTTCTTTTTGTTCTTATTGTAATTTATAGTTTAACTTTTATGTATTGCACTGTATGCTGCACTCAGTGGCCACTTTATTAGGTACACCTGTACACCTGCTCATTAATGTAAATATCTGATCAACCAATAATGTGGCAGCAACTCAGTACATAAAAGCATGCAGACAAGGTCAAGAGGTTCAGTTCTTCTTCAGACCAAATATCAGAACGAGGAAGAAATGCGGTGCAAGTGACTTTGACCGTGGAATGATTGTTGGTGCCAGATGGGGTGGTTTGAGTATCTCAGAAACTGCTGATCTTCAGGGATTTTCATGCACAACAGACTCTAGAGCTTACAGTGAAAGGAGAGAAAAATCCATCCAGTGAGTGACAGTTCTGTGGGTGAAAAGGCCATTTTTAAGAAAGATCAGAGGAGGATGGCCAAACTGATTCAATCTGACTGGAAGGTGATACTGGGGTACTGATTGTGTATGATCAGCCATGATCACAGCAAATGCCGGTGTTGACTAGAAGGGCCGAATGGCCTACTCCTGCACCTATTGTCTATTGTCTATTGTGATAGTATGCTGTATTGTATGATGTTGACAGTCAGGGTCTTCCATCTGTCATGGCCATGATTGTTCTTGGCAAATTTTTGTACAGTTGTGGTTTGCCATTTCCTTCTTCTGGGCAGTGTCTGACCCCAGCCATTGTCAATACTCTTCAGAGATTATCTGCCCTAGTGTCAGTCTCCTCCTACCCCCTCTCTCCCCCCCTCACATGACCATCCACCACTTGGCCCTATGGCTTCACATGACCCTGAACTGAGGCTAAGCGGGTGCTACACCTTGCCCAAGGGTGACCTGTAGGCTAGTGGTGGGAAGAAACCCCTTACACGTTCTTTGGTAGAGACGTATCTCCATTCCACCACTCTTACTAGGTACAGGAGGTACCTAAATAAAGTGGCCACTGACTGAACGTTAGTTATATTAAACCTGTTAATGAAAGTTTTTTTCTGTGCCATGTGACTCAATAAATCTACAACCAAGCCCCAGTTTTTTGTTCTCTGGCCCCACTCTGCCATGCAGCGCTAAGGATTATCTCCTTGATGCACTCCCCTGGGTGCCGGGACCTGATTTTTCCTACGCTATTAACTCAGAGTGCAGATGACCTGTGCAAGTGATCCTGTGGCACGTGTTCAAATCTCACACACTCCCCCCCACGGTCACCCTTCCCCCCCCCCACCCCCTGCCAGACAGTGGCAGCTGGGATTTAAATTCAATTAATTAAATAAATCTGTGAAAACAAAGTAACAGTAGTCATCGAGCTACCGGCTTGCCAGTAAAGGCCACGGTTCATTAACCTGGGGTGGGGGGAGGTGAAAATAACCTGTGGCTGATTATTAACCGCTCTCTGAAGTGGCTAAAAAGCTGAACCGTTTAGCAGGTGAGGGGTTGGGTGACAAACGTCGGCCCAGTTAGAAAAGCAGCGTGTCCTGTGAACACTTCATAAAAGAACTCTGCTCAGGTCATCAAAACTAATGATTTAATTGGAGTCTGTCCACGAGTCACATTTACTCTCAGGCGACATTGCTTTTATTAGCTATTGAAGGAATAAACTGTGATTTTACATGCTTTTAAAAGTTTGGCTTTGATTTGCTCCTGAGCAGACACAGTGCAAAATGTGTGTTCACCTCAGCTCTGGAGGATTTAGAGTGGTCCATATCTACCTGGAAGCAGCAAGTCGAGATTGAGCGAGCTTGGTCTTTCCTCTTTGGAGCAAAGGAGGATGAGAGGCAACTTGAGAGAGGTCCGCAAATCGAGGCACAGGTTGAGAGGATAGCTAGAGGCTTTTTTTCTAGGGTGGAAACGGCTAACGTGAGGGGGTCATAATTTTAAAGTGCTTGGAAGAAAGTACGGTGAGATGTCCGAGATCACGTTTTTCTGCACAGAGAGGTGGGTGCGTGGAACATGTTTCCAGTAGTGGTGGTAGAAGCAGATACGTTAGGGATATTTAAGAAACATGGATGATAGAAAAATGAAGGATTATGTAGGAGGGAAGGGTTAGATTGATCTTAGAGTAGGTTGAAAGTTCGGCACAACATCATGGGCCAAAGGGCCTGTACTGTGCTGTAGTGTTCTATGGTCCATTATATGTTCTACTGTATGTTCAATGTTTTATATGTCCGTTTTTCCTTACAAAACAGAGGGAAGCCACTTCAGTCCATTGATTCAGATTAACTTACTTATCACATGCACAGTACATCAAAATATACAGTGAAATACAATACTATGCAAAAGTCTTAGGCACCCTAGCTATATACATGTGCCTCAGACTGTACATGTCAACGTGGAACAGATTGTAAATCTGGCAGGAGCAAAGGATGTTGGGAATTGGGAGGGCCCAGCACTGTGGGAGGGGTGTGGGACAGGTGTCAGAGAAGGAGAGTGAGGGGAAGAGGGGGGGCGTGGGTCCAGACACACCCAGCCCTGAGACACCAGGCAAGGTCAATTGATTCTAAACAACTGGTTTATTGATCATTACAAAATGTCTCTCTGGTGCTTCCCACTCCCTCCCCTCTCCCTTCCCCTTTTTCCAACCATGATTCCCCTCTCCCTGCCCCTTCCCACTCTCAGTCTACAATAGTGACCCATCTCAGAATCAGGTTTACCATCACTCATGTATGTCACAAAATTTGTTTTTTTTGTGGCAACAGTACAGTGCAATACATAAAATTACTACAGTACCGTGCAAAAGTCTCTGCCACCCTAGCTATATATAGGACATTTACACAGTAGTTCTTCACATTGCTTTAACAACGAACACAAGCTGAGGATGCTGGGGGCAGTCACAAAGTGTCCATCACATTCAGCTCAACACCAACAACAACAACAACAACACACACACACACACACACACACACACACACACACACACACACACACACACACACACACACACACACACACACACACACACACACACACACACACACACACACACACACCCTCCAACCCCCAGAACAGGCCTGCAGCCTCCGGTGGGCAATGGGTTCACAAGCATCAGACCTTCAACTTCGGATCCCTAACTCTTCCCTTTATTGTCAAAGCCATCCCTAGGAACTGAACAAACAACTGGGATTCAGTCTATGACAGACCATCCCTAATCTATCATTATTTACTTTTCCTATAATCTAACTGGGAGCCATACAGGCCATTCATCCCCCGATTTTGTGCCGGTCTTGATTCCAGTTTATACTAAATGTCCTCCAGCTGTGCATCATCTGTTCCCTTCATATGGACTTCCAGTGCAGGGTCCCTGGGACAGGAATGCTAATGAGCTGGTGAGAAGCTCAGATTAGTGGGTAAGAGCATTAGTCCAATATGTTCGGCAGTTCCTGGTATTGGGGAGATGTAAGGAGATTCAGCCACCATCTGGATGAGGTTGTTGGTGGTCACCACTGCCCTCTGTTGTTGGAATCAGGGGTTGCACTTATATTCCCCCTTGACCCTGTGGTAAGGATCCTTCCTGTGAGATGCCTTATAAATGCATTGGTGTGCACGCGTACACACTCACATGGACAGACAGACACACACACATGCATGCACAGAGGAAATGCCCATTACAAAGTTCAAAGTTCAAAGTAAATTTATTATCAAAGTACTTATTTGTCACCATATATAACCCTGAGATTTATTTTCTTGCAGACATACTAAATGAATCTACAAACGATTGTATCATAGAATAGTAACCATAATGGAATCAATGAAAGAGCACACCAACTTGAATGTTCATCCTGAGTGCAAAAGACAGCAAACTGTGCAAATGCAAAAAGAAAGAAATAATAATTAATAAATAAGCAGTAAATATCAAGAACATGAGATGAACAGTCCTTGAAAGTGAGCTTACAGGTTGTGGCAACTGTTCAGTATTGGGGTGAGTGAAGTTGAGTGAAGTTATCCTTTCTGGTTCAGAAGTCTGATGGTTGAGGGGTATTAACTGTTCCTGAACCTGGAGGTGTGGGACCTGAGGCTCCTGTACCTCCTTCTTGATAGCAGCAATGAGAAGAGAGCTTGGTCTGGGTGGTGGTGATCCTTGATGATGGATGCTGATTCCTATCCCTGCGGGTGTACTCAGCAAATCTATAGAACAGTAACTGCAAAGAGGATCAGTGAAAGATCAAGTAGAGCATAGAAGACAACAAACTCTGCAATTGCAAATATAAATCACAATAAATGACAAGAGTGCGAAATAACAAGATAACGAGTCTTTAAAGTGAGATAATTGGTTGAGGGAACACTGGAAATAGAACAAGTGCAGTAGAGTACATCTTCTGTTCAAGAGCCAGATGGTTGAGGGGTAGTAACTGTTCTTGAACCTGATGGTGCGAATTCTGAAGCACTTGTACCTTGTAACTGATAGTAGCAGTGAAAAAAAAATGGCCTGGTTAGTGAGGATCTTTGATGATGGACACGGCTTTTCTATGGCAATGTTTCATGTAGACATACTCAATGGTTGGAAGGGTTTTACTCATGATGTACTGGGCTGAATCCATTACCTCTAAGAGATCACCAGGCTACAATGCAGCCATTTAGCACACTTTCCACCACACATATATCAAAGTTTGCCAAGTTTTTCATGACATGCTGAATCTCCACAGACTCCTGAGGAAGTATAGGCACTGTTATGCTTTCTTTGCAATTGTATTTATATGATGGGTCCAAGACAGTTCCTCTGAGATAGTGAGACCCAGGAATTTATAGTTACTGACCCTCTCCACATCTGATCCTCCAATGAGGACTGGCTCATGGACCTCTGGTTTCTCTCTCCTGGTCTACAATCAGTTCCTTGGGGTTGCTGACATTGAGTGAGAGATTGTTGTAATGACACCACTCAGACAAATTTTCAGTCTCCCTCCTGTATGCTGATTTATCACAAGCTTTGATATCCCACAACAGCGATGTCATCAGCCAATTTGAATATGATGTTGGAGCTGTGCTTAGCCACACAGTCATAGGTGTAAAGCGAGTAGAGCAGGGGGCTAATCACACAGCCCTGGAGCTAGGTGACCATTCTGAAGTCTACTTACTTCCACTCTTCCTTGTCTTCGTTCACTAGGCCTCTTTTGTAAAACACAGGACCCTATTTGTTTTGTAACAGTTTTCTCAAAGTTCAAAGTAAATTTATTACCAAAGTACAGATATGTCACCATATACCAGCCTGAGATTCATTTTCTTGCAGGCATACTCAATAAATCTATAATAGAATAACAATTAAACCAATGAAAGATGGCACCAACTTGGGCAAAATTTCCCTGTTGCCGATTCTACCCTATATTTCCAGTCACTCCAGGGTCCATTTACAGGTGGACAATTATCGACCAACGTGCACATCTCTGGGATGTGGGAGGAAGCAGGAACACCCAGAGGAAACACAGGCAGTCACTCTAATCCACACTGGGACCTCTACTGTTTCAGATATATGACTTGGCCACTTGGCTGAAAAGGTGCAAGGGTGGATTAGTAAGTTTGCAGGTGACACAAAGATGGCTGGCATTGTAGATAGTGTGGAAGATTATCAAATGACGCAGTGGAATTACAGAAATAGGAGGAGAAATAGATGGTGTTTAATGCAGATACGTGTGAGGTGTTAGACTTTGGGAGATCAAATGTAAAGGAAAAGCACACATTTAATGGCAGGATCTATAACAGAGGGATACAGAAACACAGAGGGATCTGGGGTTCAAGTCTGTAGCTCCCTGATAGTGGCTGCACAAGTCAATGAGGTGGGAAAGGAGATGCACAGTAGGGTTGCCTTTACTAGTGGAGACATTGAGTTCAAGAATCAGGAACTTGTGTTGCAATTTTATAAAGTGTTTAGGCTGCATCTAGAGTATTGCATTCCCCTCTGGCCACTCCATTATGGGAAGAGAGTGGAGACTTCGGAAAAGGAGCAGAAGAGGTTTATCAGTTTTTTGCCCGGATTGAGGGCATGTGTAAACAGGAGAGGCTAGACAAACTAGAATTATTTTCCTTGGAGTGACAGAGTTTAAGGAAAGACCTGACAGGAGTTTATATGAATATTAGAGGCATCTACAGACTAGACAACTGGTATCTTCTCCCCACAGTTGAAATGTCTAATACCAAAGGGCATGAATTTAAGGTGAGATGAATTGTTCAAAGGAGATGTGCTGGCAAGTAATCCATGCAGCGAGTGAGTGGTAGGTGCCTAGAGTGCACTGCCATGGGTGATGGTGGAGGCAGATAGGATAGAGGCATTTAAAAAGCCTCCATCACCCTTGGGAGCAGAGAATTCCTGAGAGTCACTAACCCCTGAGAAATTAAATTCCCATGCAACTCAGTTTTAAATGGTGAGCTCTTTATTCTGTAGCTACGTACACTTGTTTGCGTCTCTCCTACACGAGTGAGAACATCTCAATATCATCCATGACAAGCCTCCTTGGGAAATTATAAGCCTGAAGGTTATCACCTCTCATTCTTCTAAAATCTAACACAAGAATGCAAACCCAATACAAGGGAGTCTGCAGATGCTGGAAATCCAGAGCAACACGCACACACAACGCTGGATGAACTCAACAGGTCAGGCAGCATCTATGGAAATGAATGACCAGTCAATGTTTCATAAGAACATAAGAAATAGGATCAGGAGTAGGCCATTTGGCCCATCTAGCCTGCTCCACCATTCAATAAGATCATGGCTGATCTGTCCGTAAACTCAGCTCCATCCACCTGCCTTTTCCCCATAACCCTTAATTCCTATGTAAATCCTATCTAACAGTTTTTTTAAAAATATATTTAGTGAAGAAGCCTCAACTGCTGCCCTAGGCAGAGAATCCCACAGATTCACCACCCTCTGGGAAAAACAGTTTCTCCTCATTTCCATCCTAAATCTTCTCCCCTGAATCTTGAGGCAATGTCCCCTAGTTCTAGTCTCACCTACCAATGGAAACAACTTTCCTACTTCTATCTTATCTATCCCTTTCAAAATTGTGTATGTTTCTGTAAGATCCCCTTTCATTCTTCTGAACTCCAGCGTATAGTCCCAGACGACTCAATTTCTCCTCATAGGTTAACCCCTTCATCTCTGGAATCAACTCAGTGAACCTCCTCTGTACTGCCTCCAAAGCCAGTATATCCATCCTCAAGTATGGAGACCAGAATTGCACACAGTACTCCAGGTATGGCCTCACCAGTACCCTGTATAGTTGCAGCATGACCTCCCTGCTCTTGAATTCAATCCCTCTAGCAATGAAGGCCAAAATTCCACTTGCCTTCTTAATAACCTGTTGTACCTGCAAGCCAACTTCTTGCAATTCATGAACAAGCACTCCCAAGTCCCTCTGCACAACAGCATGCTGCAATCTTTCACCATTTAAATAATAATCTGCTCTTCTATTATTCCTTCCAAAGTGGATGATCTCGCATTTACCAACATTGTGTTCCATCTGCCAGATCTTGGCCCACTCACTTAACCTATTTATATATCTCTGCAGACTCTCCACATTCTTTGTACAATTTGCTTTTCCACTCAGTTTAGTGTCATCAGCAAATTTTGCTACGCTACACTCAGTCCCCTCTTCCAAATCATCAATGTAAATGGTAAACAGCTGCGGGCCCAGCACCAACCCCTGCGGCACCCCACTCACCACCGACTGCCAACCGGAGAAACACCCATTTATACCAACTCTCTGCCTTCTATTGGTTAACCAATCCACTATCCATGCCAATACACTTCCTCCAACTCCATGCATCTGTATCTTATTTATAAGTCTCTTGTGTGGCACCTTATCAAACGCCTTCTGGAAATCCAAGTGTAGGACATCCACCTGTTCCCCTCTATCCATTGCACCCCTTATGTCCTCAAAGAACTCCAGTAAGTTTGTCAAACAGGCCAACATTCTTCATCAGGATTGGAAAGGAAGGGAGAAGAAGCACAAATAAAAAGGTGGGGGAGGGGAAGGAAGCTAGCTAGAAGGTGACAGGTGAAGACAGGTGAGTTGGAAAGGTAAAGGGCAGGATAAGAATGAATCTGATACGAGAGGAGAGTGGACCATAGATGAAAGGGAAGAAAGTCGGGACCCAAGGGGTGGTGATAGGCGGGTGAGAAGAAGTGAGAGGCCAGAGTGGGGAATAGCAGAAGAGGGAAGGAAGTGGGATTTTTTTCCCAGAAGGAGAAATCAATATTCATGCCAACAGGCTGGAGTTGTTCCTTCACCCTGAGGGTGGCTTTGTCTTGGCACAAGCAGAGGCCACGGACTGACGTGTCAGAACATGAATGGAAATCGGGATTAAAACATTTGACGGCCAGGAAGATCTGCCTTTGGTGGATGGAGAGGAGGTGACCGACAATCCTAAACTGTCTAGCCTCTCTTGAGAGGACAGATGAGATGATCTGATGGAATCCTGCCTTCTCAGGTGGAGCTTATGAGATTGCAGGGTGATCTTCAAGGAAGAGCAAGGAGGTGGTGAGAAATCAGCACACAGGAAAGAAATTGAAAATCTAGTTGAAGGGTGCTACAACAGCAACAGTCATCACCCTGACACAGTGGTGTCAAGAAAACAACTTCTCCCTCAATGTCACAAAAACAACGGAGCTGGTTGTGGACTACAGGAGGAACGGAGACAGGCTAACGCCTATTGACATCAATGGATCTGGGGTTGAGAGGGTAAACAGCTTCAAGTTCCTCGGCATCCACATCACCGAGGACCTCACGTGGTCTGTACACACCAGCTGTGTGGTGAAAAAGGCACAACAGCACCTCTTTCACCTCAGACGGTTGAGGAAGTTTGGAATGGACTCCCAAATCCTAAGAACTTTCTACATGGAAAACATCCTGACTGGCTGCATCACTGCCTGGGTATGGGAACTGTACCTCTTTTAATCGCAGGACTCTGCAGAGAGTGGTGCGGACAGCCCAGTTCATCTGTAGTTGTGAACTTCCCATGCTTCAGGATATTTACAAAGACAGGTGTGTAAAAAGGGCCTGTAGGATCACTGGGGACCCAAGTCATCCCAACCACAATCTACTTCAGCTACTACCATCTGGGAAACGGTACCACTGCATAAAAGCCAGGACCAATAGGCTCCAGGACAGCTTCTTCCACCAGGCCATCAGACTGATTAACTCAAGCTGATTTGAGTGATTTATTTGTAGGGTATTAACTGTTTCTGAACACAAAGTACACTGCAGATGCTGTGGTCAAATTAACACGTACAAACATGCTGGAGGAACTCAGCAGGTCGGGCAGCATCTGTGGAAACGAGCAGTCAACGTTTCGGGCCAAGACCCTTCGTCAGGACCGAAGGGTAAATGAGTTCAGTCCTGATGAAGGGTCTCGGCCTGAAACGTTGACTGCTCGTTTCCACAGATGCTGCCCGACCTGCTGAGTTCCTCCAGCCTGTTTGTACATGTTGATTTAACTGTTTCTGAACCTGGTGGTGTGGGACCTAAGGGTTCATACCTCCTGCCCAATGGTGGTAGAGAACGTAGCTTGGAAGGTGGGAGTTCTTGATGGTGGATTCTGCTTTCTTGTGGCAACGCTCCATATTAATAGCTCAATGGTCCGTGTCCACTACTTTCTGTCGACATTTCCATTTCTGGGCATTGGTGTTTCCATACCAGGCCCTGATACAACAGTTATTACCCTACAACTGTCAGGCTCCTGAACTAGTGAGGGTCAGTTTACTCACTGCAATTCTGATCAAACCTTAAACCTATAGACTCACGTTCAATGTTTCTTCACAACTCAAGTTCTCTGTATCGATTCTTTATTTGCTCAACTTATCTTCATTTCAGCATTGATTGCTTTTCATTCTTAGTTTCTGTATGATTTTTTACAAATATTATTGTATTTTTTTATTTCCCTGTAAATGCCTGCAAGATAATGAATCTCAAGGTAGTATATCGTAACATACATGTACTTTGATAGTAATTTTTTCTTTGGGCTTTGAACTTTGATTGTGAGATTTCTGTTACATTGCTGCATATACCGTGCTAGGAGACACTGCCTCATTGGTTGCAGAGTGCCGTGTGACACAGTACAATCATAAAGTTCACCAGCTAATTGTATTTTAAATTCCTTTTATACTTCTCGTCTGAAGTCCATGAGATAAATTAGTTCAATTTGCACTGTGCAATATTAGCAGCTGGCAAGGATACACTGGCTTGGCAGTTATGGAGCTGACCTGATGTTGAGGGTATGAGTTCAAATCCAACTATGAGATATAGTATAATTAAACTCAATAAATCTGCTCTTTTGCTTCTCAGCCAGGAAAACAGCACAAAGAAGACGTGCCAGTGTTTTTACTTTCTTTGAAAGTCAATGGTGACCAAACACAGCAACAAGATTCTACAAGTGTACTGTTGGAAGTATCCTGACTGGCTGCATCATGGTCTGGTACAGTAATTGAAATGTGCAGGAATGTAAGAAGCTGCAGAGAGCAGTGAACTCAGCCCAGTTCATCACGGGCACATTCCTCTTCACCATCAGTAGTATCTACAGGAGGGAATGCATCAAAAAGGCAACATCTATCATCAAAGAGGCCCACCATCCAAGCCATATCATCTTTTACTTTAGAATTTATTTAGAGATACAGCGTAGAACAGTCCCTTCCAGCCCTTTGAACTGCACCACCCAACAACCCCCAATTTAACCCTAGCCTAATCATGGGACAATTTACAATGACCAATTAACTTCATAACCAGTACGTCTGGATTGTGGGAGGAAACCAGAACGCCTGGAAAAACATGCATTCCACGGAGAGAATGTACCAACTCCTTACAAAGGATGCCAGGACTGAACTCTGAACTCCAATGCTGCAACAGCATCGCGCTAACCGCTACTTTATCATGTTGCCCTTTACAGCTGCAATAGGGCCATGTGAGCCGCTATACTACCTTCACAGCTACCATCAGGCAGGAGGTACAGAAGCCATAGAGTTCAACAATACCAGGTTCAAGAGCAGCTCCTTTGCTTCAGCCATCTAGTTCTTGAACCAGTCTGCTCAACTGTAATCACTACCTCAATATAACAACAGTAAGGCCAGTTTGGCTTCTTTGCACTAAGATGGATATTGCTTTTTTTGTGTGTGCCAATTGTGTCCTTGCAGAAATTGCACATAGTGCAGGTATAACTTTTTTCTTGTAAATGCAGCTTATCTGATGCTATGTGCCTGTGATGCAGCTGCAAGTTTTGCGTTACATCTTTTCATACAAGTACTTGTGCATAGGACAATAAACTTGACTTTGACCCTATCTATGTTCCTCTTGATTTTACACACTTCAACCTTCAGACTCCTACACTCTCAGGATTAGAGTCCTAACCTCTCAATCTCCTAGTCCTAGTCTATCCCACCTCTTCCCAGAAGTCATGCCCTCAAGTCCTGAAAACATTCTCACAAATCTTCTTTGCACCCTTGCCACCTTTCCTACAGCAGTGTGAGCAAAACTGTACACAATAACCCAAATGTAACTTCATCAATGACTTGTCCAACTAACTGCACCAAAACATCCCAACTCTTATACTCAGTGCCCTGATTGATGAAGGCTGGTGTGCCAAACATCTCTCTTCACCACCTTGCCTACCTGTGATACTACTTCCAGAAAGTGATGTTCTTGTAATCTTCTGTTCTGGTATACTCCCCAGGAGCCCTCTATTCACTCTGGCATTTGGTGTCAAAGGATTGCAAGGATTAGGGTATTCATCAGGACACGTGAACGTAGTGTCATGGAACAGTACGACAGAGAAACAGCCCACCTAGTCCATGTACATCTACACAGCTAGCTGATAAACGTGGGCGTATTGGCTTAATATTACTATTAAGGTTCTTGGGAAACTGAAGGGTCTGAAGTCACCTGGACCAGATGGTGTACACCCTAGCATTCTGAAAGAGGTGACTGAAGAGATAGTGGAGGCACTCGTAATGATCTTTCAAGAATCACTAGATTCAGAAATGTTTCAGGAAGACTGGAGAATTACAAGTGTCACTCCACTCTTCAAGAAGGGAGAGAGGCAGAAGAAAGAAGACTAATGGCCAGTTAGTCTGACCTCAATGGTTGGGAAGATGTTGGAATTGATTATTTACGATGAGGATGAGAGGTACTTGGAGACACATGATAAAATGGGCTGTAGTCAGCATTGTTTCCTCAAGGGAAAATCTTGCTTGAAAAATTTGCTGGAATTCTGTGAAGAAGTAACAAGCAGGATAGACAATGGAGAATTGGTTGATGTTGATGTTGTGTCCTTGGATTTTCTGAAGGCCTTGACAAGTTGCCACACATGAAGCTGCTTAACAAACTATGAGCCCGTGGTATTACAGGAAAGTGTCTAGCATGGAGAAAGCAGTTTTCCAGTTGGCAGGAGGCAAAGATCTCCTGGCTGCATGTGACTAGAGGTGTTCCACAAGGGTTTGTGCTGGGACTAATTTTTTCGGTATATGTCATTGATTTGGATGATGGAAATGATGACTTGGTTGCAAAGTTTTGAGGAGGAAGTAGAGAGGCTACTGAAGGACTTAGACAGATTAGGAGAATGGGCAAAGAAATGGCAGATGGAATACAGTGTCAGGAAGTGAACGTTCATTCACTTCAGTAGAAGAAGTGAAAGGGTTGACAAAAGTCCTTGGGCATGATTCCCTAAAGGTTAATTATGTGGTGAGGAAGGCAAATACTGTTACAGTCCCAATCATTAATTCCCTATCTTTCTCCTAATTTCCTTTGATTGTGCTATGATTCTGACTGCTAATTTCCCATTTGCTTCTAATTCTCTTTGATGATGGCACACCTGATTTCCATCAAGGCCTGCAGCATAAGAATGAGGGGTGACATTATTGAAATCTATCGAATGGAAAAAGGCCCTGATAGAGTGGATATGGAGAGGATGTTTTCTATGGTGGGCGAGTTTAAGACCAGAGGAGACAGCCTCAGAATAGAGGGGTGCTGTTTAGAACAGAGATGAGGAGGAATTTCTTTAGCCAGAGAGTGGCAAAGAAAGCCCAGCAGTGTCTCTACTTTCTGCAAAGGCTGAGGAAAGTCTGTCTCCCATCTGGTTTAGTGCACTTTATGCAGTCCTGGGTAGGTCTGTAGTCTAGTGTAGTTTTTGTGTTGTTTTACGTAGTTCAGTGTAGTTTTTGTACAGTTTCATGTAGCACCATGGTCCTGAAAAATGTCTCATTTTTACTGTGTACTGTACCAGCAGTTATGGTCAAAATGACAATAAAAAGTGACTTGAACTTGAACTTGGTGAATCTATGGAACTCTTTGCCACAGCAGCTATGGAGGCCAAGTCTCTATGTGTATTTAAGACCAATGTTGATAGAATCTTGAACGTTCAGGGCATGAAAGAATATGGGGAGAAGGCAAGAGACCGGGGCTGAGAGGAAAATTGGATCAACCATGATGCAATGACGGAGCAGACTCGATGGTCCAAATGGCATAATTCTGCTCCTACGGTCTTATGTTCCCTGACAGAAGTGTATTAGATTTTAAGAGGCATAGACCAAGTGGACAGCCTGAGACATTTTTCTAAAGCATAAATGGCTAATACAAGGGGGCATAATTTTAAGATGATTAAAGTATAGGGAGGATGTCAGGTGTAAATTCTTTACACAGAGAGTGGTGGGTGCATGGAATACCCTGCTAGGGGTGGAGGGAGAGGCAGATACATTAGGAGAGCATTTAAGGAACTCTTAGCCAGGCACATGGATGATAGAAAAATGGAGGAAATGGTTAGATTGATCTTAGGATAGGTTAAAAGTTCGGCACAATATTGTGAAACTCTGCCATGGATAGTCCCATGCCCGGCTGTGAAAGGAGGAGGGCTGGACTTAGAGCTAGCAACCCCACTGTGTAAAAACACAGAGCTACATAAAGGACAACAGAAGCTACAAAGACCTCATCCCTGGGAGAGGAAGGATCTTCGTCTAGATGATGTGTGAAGTTGTGTGGTGATTACAAAACCACAGGGCTGATCAACCTTCTATTGACCCAGGACAGAGGGCTTAAGAAGAGTAACAATATCATGGACAAAAAGGCTTGTACAGTTTTATAATGTTCTATATTCTATACTCTATCATCCTACCCTACATTTGCTGGCCTCCATTATCTTCAGCTGTGGTTCAAGGAAATTAATAATACCTTACTACCTAGGAGTGTTCACAGTGACTGTCACTCATGAATGTTGAATCTTTGTGGGTGGAAGGGTAAAATCTGCAAGAGTAAAAAAAACATTATGGGTATCATATATAGACTTCCTAATAGTAGCCAAGTTGTGGGGTTGATATCACAATGGGAGCTGAGAAAGGCATGTAATAAGGGTAATGTCACAACTGCAATGGTGGACTTCAATATGCAAGGGGATTGGGAAAATTGGGTTGGTGTCGGATCATAAGAGAGGGAATTTGTTGAGTGCCTATGATATGGCTTTTGAGGGCAGTTTGTGCTTGAGCCTGCTTGGGGAAAGCCTGTCTTAGATTGGGTGCTGTGTAATTACCTGGAACTTATTAGGGAGCTTTATGTAAAGGAATCCTTAGGAGGCAGTGATCATAATATGATTGAATTCATACTGCAGTTTGAGAGGGAGAAACGTAAATCAAAATTATCAGTATCACAATGGAATAAAGGGAATTACAGAGGCGTGAGAGAGGAGTTTGCCTAGGTGGATTGGAGATGGACACTGGTGGGGGTGATGGCAGAGCAGAGATGACTGATGTTTCTGGGAATAGTTCACAAGGCGCAAGATAGATACATCCCACTGAAGAACAAGTTCTCAAATGATAAGTGTAGGTAACTGTGGCTGACAAGGGAATTTAAGGACTGCATAAGAACCAAGGAAAGGGCATATAAGGTATCAAAAGTGAATGGGAAGTTGGATGGTTGGGAAGCTTTTAAAATCCAACAAAAGGCAACTATAAAACTTACAAGATGAATATGAAGGCAAACTAGCTAATAACATAAAGCGGGATACTAAAAGTGTTTTTTTCCATTTTATAAAGAGTAAAAGGGAGGTGAGAGTTGATATTGGACCACTGGAAAATGATGCAGGTGAGGTAGCAATGGGGGATTAAGAAATGGTAGATTAACTTAATGGGTACTTTGCACCTGTCTTCATTGTGGAAGACACTAGCAGTGTGCCAGAGGTCCGTGAGTGTCCGGGAGCAGGAGTGAGTGCCATTGCTATTACAAAGGAAAAAGTGCTAGGCAAACTCAGAGGTCTTAAGATGGTTAATTCACCTGGATCAGACGGACTACATTCCAGAATCCTGAGAGAGGTTGCTGAAGTGATAATGGATGCATTGGTCATGATCTTTGATCAAGTGTTGTGCTAACCACTGTGCTACTGTGCCTTCTGTGGCCACCGCTGCTCAGAGTTGACCATGGATATTGGGTCCTAGCTGATTAGAGATGCAAGCCTGGACACTACGATATGGAGAGCAAGCTGTTACACATGTAGCAAGCTCCCCCTCTCAATGCATCTGATGAATCCGAAGGAGTATTTTATGTATTGCACTGTGTATGTATTTATGTATGCCATGACACATGGTACTTCATGACACATGATACTAAACCTGATTCTGATACTGAATCTGATTCACCTTTGTGTTCCACTACAGAGAAATTCAAGGTTCTGGTGATGTTGTCACTAGCTGCAAATACAATGGTCCTTAAGAGTTGTGAAGGTTTATTTCTGAGAAAAGTTTGCAGTGAGCACAACAATATCCATTTGTGTTTATAAAATTCCACTCTGGGCACTGGACAAACTGCCCCTGGAGTACAAAGCAGAAGATAAATGCCTCAGGGCTCAAGGCTTTGTCAGGCACCATACACAGGCACCTGCTATTCATCTTCTCGGTGTCGCCGGTGCTCCAATAAGGTTTGTTTTATAAATAAGGAACTTTTGTCTTTTGCTCCTAATTTTCTCTTTTCTCTTTTCCCAACTGTCCATTTTCTCGAAGTCAGACCTGCCAGTTTTTTGGAACCATGTCCTCCCAGATAAGGCAGCGCTTATCAGCAGTTTCTGCTGAAGTTGGTTTATTATTGTTGCCTGCACCAAGATACAGTGGAAAACTTGCTTTGCACAAAGTTCATGTGGATCAATTCATTTCACAGTGCATTGATATAGTATGGCTCGGTAGTGTAGTTGTTTGCAGAATGCTTTATAATGACAGTATTCTGTGTTACCACCTACATATGTACCTTCAGAATCATTTTCTTTCAGGTATTTATGGGAAAATAAAGGAATACAAAAGGATTTTGTACATCAACATAGATTGTCAATCAATGTGGGTAAAAGACAAGTAAATAAATAATACTGAGGACACAAGTTATAGAATCCTTGAAAGTGAGTCCATAGGTTGTGGAACCAGTTCAGCGTTGTGGTGAGTGAAGTTATCCACACTGGTTCAGGAGCCTGATGGTTGAAGTGCAATAACTGTTCCTGAACCTGGTGGTGTGGGACCTGAGGCTCATTGTGGTGAGTGAAGTTATCCACACTGGTTCAGGAGCCTGATGGTTGAAGTGCAATAACTGTTCCTGAACCTGGTGGTGTGGGACCGAAGGCTCCTGTACCTCCTGTATTAGTGAGAGGAGAGTGATACCCTCACACTTCAGGATGTTAACAAAAATGGCAGAGCTATAATATGAAAAAACTAGAAAGAGTGCAGCATAGATTTATGAGGATTTAACTGGGTCTGAGGGATTGGGATATGGAGAGAGGTTGAGCAAGTTGGGATATTTTTCATTGGAGAATTGGAGAATGAAAAGGTGATCTTAGATAGGTGTATAAAGTTAGGGGGGACCTAGACAGGGTGAATACGGACGTATTGTGAATCCATGGCTTCTTCAGAAGTTATAGTCAGATATACTTTATGTATTTATTTTTATTTATATATTGAGAAACAGCACAGAGTAGGTCTTTCCAGGCGTTCAAGCTGCACGGTCCAGCATTCTCACAATTTAATCCTAGCCTAATCACGGGACAATTTACAATGACCAATTAACCTACCAACCTGTACCGCTTTGGTATATGGGACGAAACCAGAGCACCCGGAGGAATGTATGCAGTCACGGGGAGACTGTACAAACTCCTTGCAGGCAGTGCCGGAAATTGAACTCGGATGTTGGTACTGTAGAGCATTGTGCTAACCACTATGCTACGGTGCTGATCCAAGTTCCACGTTCTTGGCCATATTCCAGTAAACCTTCCCTGCACTGAAACCTGACTAACCTCGCTGAGGATGGTGCCTTAGTCCAGACACAAAGAAACTTCAAAGTTCAAAGTAAATATATTATCAAATTAGGTATACGCCACCAAATACTGCCCTGAGATTCATTTTCTTACAGGCATTCATTGTAGAACAAAGAAGTGCAATAGAATCAGTGAATAACTACACACAAAGGCTGACAAATTATGCAAATACAAAAAGAAACAAGTAATAATTACAAAAAAACAAATAGATAGATAGATAATTAAATAAATAAAACTGAGTACGTGAGTTGTAGAGTCCTTGAAAGTGAGTACAAAGGTTGTGTTCAATGATCAGTTCAGTGTTGTGGTGAGTGAAGTTACCTACGCTGGTTTAGAAGCCTGATGACTGACTTCTGAAGCTGTCTGACATAGTTTCATGGTGGATGCATCACCTAGCTTGTGTTTAAATCGATTGAAAAACGCAAGAAATTCTGCAGATGATGGAAATCCAGAGTAACGCACATAAGGTGCTGGAGAATTTCAGAAAGTCAGGCAGCATTTATGGAGAGGAATAAGATATTTCAGGCCAAGGACCATTCATCAGTACTGGAAAAGAAGTGGGAAGAAGCTGGAATAAGAAGCTGTAGGTGGGGAGGGGGAGGAATACAAGTTGGCAGCTGACAGATGAGACCAGGTGAGGGAGAAGCCAGTGGGGGACATGGATGATGACATGAGAACCTAGGTGGTAATAGGTAGAGGAGAGGTATAAAGACTGTAGAATATTCAATTGATACAAGCATATATTTAATCTACACTACGGCAAGTAGAGAATTATACAAAATCTGAAATTTGAAACATTAGCTAGTGAAAGCCAAAGCGATTCAATCCAAAGCTTTCCAGTCGAAACAGACCAGGAACATTTCTGGATTGGAGAACTTCAATCGCGGAGAAAGATTGGATAGGTGGATTTGTTTTCTCTGGAGAGAAGTAGGTTAAGGGGTGATCTGATACAAATATGCAAGATCATGAAAGTCATGGATAAGGTAAAATGTTTATTTGCAAATGGCAGAGATATCAAAAACAAGACAGTATGGGTTTAAAGTAAGAAGAGGATTATTAACGGAGATTTTTTTTTACAGAGTGTAGTTCATATCTGGATCACACTGCCTTGGAAAGTGGTGTAATTATCAGAATCAGAATTAGGTTTAATATCACCGGCATATGTCATGAAATATGTTAACTTAGCAGCAGCACAATGCAATATATAATAAAGAAAAAAAACTATGAATTACAGTAAATATATAGATATAGATATAGATATAAATAGTTAAATTAAATAAGCACAATAAGTAGTGAGGCAATGTTCAAGTGTTCAACGTCCATTCAGAAACCCAATGGTGGAGAGGAAGAAGCTGTTCTTCCTGAATCGTTGAGTGTGGGCCTTCAGGCTCCTGTACCTCCTTCCTGATGGTAGCAATGAAAAAAGGCGTGTCCTGAGTGGTGGAGACCCTTAATGATGGATGCCGTCTTTTTGAGGCATCGCTACTTGAAGATGTCCTGGATATTTTGGAGGCTAGTGCCCATGATGGAGCTAATTAGGTACAATTGTTATGTTTATGGGGCATTACGTTAGGCGCTTAAATAGGCAAGGTAGAGGTGAGAGTTCTTCTATTTCTTGCCTATTTGGTGTAAGTGAAAAGATAAATAGATTAACATTGTTGTCACATAGCCATCAAAACTCTGAAACAGACAGTGAAATATGTCAACAACCAATGCAGTTAGAGGATGTGCTGTGGGCAGCCCACAAGTGATGGTTGCTTCCAGTACTAACATAGATTGCCTGCCACAAACTAACCCTAATTTTGAAACGTGGGAGAAAACTGAAGTACCCAGAGGAAACCCACACAGTCACAGAGGGAACATAAAAACTGCTTGCAGCTAGCGGCAGGAATTTAACGCTCATCACTGATTGCTCATGCTGTAAAGCATTGTGCTAACTGCTACCCTACCGTTCTGCCCTAAGTGACTTTTAAGCATTCTAATGCAGGCAAATGAGATTAGTGCTGATGAACGTAAAGGTCGGCATGGATGGGGAGGGCCGAAGGACCCATCTCTATGTTGAATGACCCGACGACTTTGACTTTGTGAGGGACTGGATTGTCATAAACCCTATCTGCTTTGCAAATGTCTTTCCAGTGAGGAAGTGGATCAGGTTTCAAGCTCAAAGTAAATTTATTACTAAAGTACACATATGGCATCATACACTACCCTGAGATTGATTTTCTTGCGGGCATTCTTAATAGAATTAAGAAATACAATGGAACCTGAAAAACTACACTCAAAGATTGACAGGCAGCCAATGTGCAAAGGAAGACAAACTATACAAATACAAAAAAATCAACTAATAATAATAATAATACTACTGAGAACTTGAGTTGTAGAGTCTTTGAAAATGAGTCGAATGGTTGTATTAAGAGATCATTGGAGGTGAGTGAAGTTATCCATGTTAGTTCAGAAGTCTGATGATTAAAGGGTAATAACTGTTCCTGAACTTGGTAGTGTGGGTCCTAAGTCTCCTATACCTTCTTCTCAATGGCAGCAGTGAGAGGAGAGTATGGCCTGGATGGTGAAATCCTTGATGATGGACAGTGCCTTTTTAATGGCAGCATTCCTGTAGATGTGCTCAATGGTGGGGAGGGATTTTCTTAGGGGTTAGAAACATAGAAACTCTAGAGCACAATACAGGCCTTTTGGCCCACAAAGGTGTGCCAAACATGTCCTTACCTTAGAAATTATCTAGGGTTACTCATAGCCCTCTATTTTTTTGAGCTCCATGTACCTGTCCAGCAGTCTTAAAAGACCTTATCGTATCCACCTCCACCACCGTCGCCAGCAGCCCATGCCACACACTCACCACTCTCTGGGTAAAAAAACTTGCCCCGACAGCTCCTCTGTGCTTTCTTCCAAGCTCCTTAAAACTGTGCCCCCTCATCTTTTTTCAGCCCTAGGAAAAAGCCTCTGACTATCCACGTGATCAATGCCTCTCATCATCTTATACACCTCTATCAGGTCACCTCTCATCCTCTGTCACTCCAAGGAGAAAAGGCTGAGTTCACTCAACCTATTCTCATTAGACATGCTCTCCAATCCAGGCAACATCCTTGTAAATCTCCTCTGCAGCCTTTCTATGGTTTCCACATCCTTCCTGTAGTGAGGCGGCCAGAACTGAGCACGGTACTCCAAGTGGGGCCTGACCAGGGTCCTCTTCTGCCACTCCTCAGCCCAGTTTTGCATCCTTTGTTATATGCGCTTGTTGGAGGCTTTTCTGTTCTTAGGCATTGCTGTTTCCATACCTGCTGTGATGTAACCTGTCAGGATACTCTCCACCGTGCACCCTTGCTGGCAATGTCCACGTCCTGTGAATGAGTAAAGTTCAAAGTGCATTTATTATCAAACTATTTATTGTTTACTACCTTGAGATTCAAGGCTGCCAAAAAGCAAAGAAATATAATGGAATCCACAGCAGAAAACCAACAAAGGCCATCAAACATCAAATGTACGAAAGGAGAACAGACCGTGCAAATAACAAAACAAAGTAAACAGGTAATACACAGCGTGAAAGGCAGAGTCCCTGAAAGTGAGCCTACCACCATGGAGCCAGTTCAGCATCAAGCTGAGTGAAGCCGGTCCAAGAGACGATGGAGGCAGGAAGCATGTCCCCGCTGATGGGTGAGTCCAGAACTAGAGGCCACAGTTTAAGAATAAGGCGTAGGCCATTTAGAACTGAGATGAGGAAAAACTTTTTCACCCAGAGAGTGGTGGATATGTGGAATGCTCTGCCCCAGAAGGCAGTGGAGGCCAAGTCTCTGGATGCATTCAAGAGAGAGTTAGATAGAGCTCTTATAGATAGTGGGGTCAAGGGATGTGGGGAGAGGGCAGGAACGGTGTACTGATTGTGTATGATCAGCCATGATCACAGTGAATGGCGGTGCTGGCTAGAAGGGCCGAATGGCCTTCTCCTGCACCTACTGTCTATTTGCTATTGATGGCAGAGCCAGCCCGGCGCTGAACTGCAATACAACAAAGACTAAGCATCGTTCTATTCTGTTGTTCAGTGCAGTTCTGCTTAAAAGCTAAAGATTGCTCGGTATATCTGGACTAATGAAGGGTTTTGGAAGATTCTTCCTGAATCCCCAGAGTTCCTCCAGCAGTACGATACTCCAGAAACCAGCACCTGTATTCGGTTGTGCCTCCATGGATGTTTAGTTGTCAGAGTGGACGTGATGGGATGAAGGGTCTGTTTCTGCATTCTACAATTCTGGAACAGAGTTTATAATAGCCATCATCAGTGAGTACATGTGCAGAGCTTTTAACTCTGTGGATATCTCTCAGGATGGTCAACAATAGAGCATAGAACATTACAGCACTCTGTAGAAGCTCTTTGACCCCCAATGTTGTACCGACCTCTTAATCTACTCTAGGATCAATCTAATATTTCCCTCCTTCATAAGACATAGACAGAATAGGTCATACCTGGTTTGCTGCCTTTTTTGTACCTACCCAAGACTTTCTTAAATGCCACCTACTATATTTCCCTCTACCACTACCTGTGGTAGGGTGTTCCATGCATTTACACTGTCTGTGTAAAAACCTACTTCTGACATCCCCCTATGCTTTCCTCCAATTGCCTTAAAATTATGTGCCTTGGCATTAGCCACTTCCACCCTGGAAAAGAACCTGGCTGTCCAACTTATCATCTTGTACACCTCTATCAAGTATATTCTCATCCTCCTTCACTCCAAAGTGAAAAAACACCAGCTCACTCAACCTATCCTCATGACACATGCTCTCTGATTCTGGAGGCATGCTGGTAAATCTCCTCTGAAGTTTCTACATCCTTCTTGTACTGCGGTGACTAAAAACATACTCCAAGAGTGATCTAAACAGAGTTTTATAGAACTGCAACATTACCTCACAGCTCCTGAACTCAGTCTCCATACTAATGAAGGCCAACACAGTATACACCTCTTTAACTACCCTATCGACTTTGAGGGCCCCAAGATCCCCGTGTTCCTCCACACAGCTAAGAGTTTGTGCCATTAACCTTGTATAATGCCTTCAAACTCGACCTTCCCAAGTGAATCAGTTCACACTTCTCCAGGTTGAACTCCATCTGACACTTCTAAGCTCAGCTGAGCTCAGGCCAAACAGGTGCTCAGATTATCTGCAGTTGCCAATGGAGAAGAACATGTCTTTGAGGTTGGGCAAGGGATCAAAAGACGTTGTTGGACAAGCTCAGGACAATATTTTCAATCAACTTCTGGATCTGCAATGGGCACTCAGCTCAAGTCCAAAAGTCAAAGTCAAAGCAGATTTATTATCGAAGTACATATCCAACCCTGAGATTCATTTTTCTGCGGGCATACTCAGCAATCTTTAGAATAATAACTGCAAACGGGGTCAATGAAAGAGCAAGAGCATTGAAGACAATAAACTGTTGAAATGCAACTATAAATAAATAGCAATAAATAATGAGAGCATTAAATAACAAGATAAAGAGTCCTTAAAGTGAGATCATTGGTTGTGGGAACATCTCAATAGATGAGTGTAATTATCCTCTTTTGTTCAGGAGCCTGATGATTGAGGTGTTCTTGAACCTGGTGGTGTGAGTCCTGAGGCTCTTGTACCTTCTACCTGATGGCAGCAGTGAGAAAAAAAGCATAGTCTGGGTGGTGAGGATTTCTGATATTTTGAACACTCTTCATAAGACCGCAAGTCCATAAATCGATAAGACATAGGAGCATAATTAGGCCATTTAGCCCTTCGATTCTGCTCTACCATTCCATCATGGTTGATTTATTTTCCCTCTATATCCCATTCTCCTGCCTACTTTGATGCCCTTGATAATCAAGAATCTAGCAACCTCCACTTTACGTATATTTATTTATTTAGAGATACAGCATGGAGTTGGCCCTTCCAACCCTTTGAGCCATGCTGTGCTGCCTCAGCAACCCCACAACTCTGATTAACACTAAGATAACCATGAAACAATTTACAATGATCAATTAACCTACCCCCTATGTCTTTGGAGTATGGGAGGAACCTGTAGCACCCTGGGAATACAGTTCCACAAGGAGGACAAACAGAGACTCCTTGCAGAGTGGTGCCGGAACTGAACTCCAGACTCTGGAATGCTGCCAGCTGTAATGGCATTGTGCTAACCACTATGCTAGAGTGTCACCCAAAGGCCCAGTGAGAGCCTCCACAGCTGAGGCAGATGGGTTTTTATTATCCAAAGAACTACCTCACGTCAATGTGCCAGCCACCACAACTGCCAGAAGGAAAAGTGTGGACTGCTTGGAGGCTCTCTTGGTGCAAATGACTCTGAATTCAAACTTTACTCTCTGCCTTTTGCTCTTGAGAGAACAAATTTCAATCATTGTCATCATTCCATTAGTCACCACCTTGCTTTGAAGAAAATGAACATGTTGTAACTTCAGCTGTAGAATATATGCAAGGTACTGACATTTTTAAAACTTAAGGGCTATGTCTGTGTCCTTCTTCACCTCAACTTTCTTAAATGTTGCCTTTGGCCAAGAACTGCATTGGGTCATTAATCATAAAATTACACATGACAGAAGCAGGCCCTTACGCCCACCTTGTCCACGACAGCTAACATGTCTACCTAAGCTATTCCCATTTGCCTGCTTCTGGCTCAAACCCTTCTGAATCTTTCCTATCCACATACCTGTCCAATATCTCTTAAATTTTGTAATTGAACCCACCTCTACCAGTTCCTCTGTGTGAAAAAGTTGCCCCTCAGAATCAGGTTTAATATCACCGGCATATATCATGAAATTTGATGTTTTGTGGCAGCAGTAGAGTGCAACTATAAATTACAATAAGAAGTATATATAACAAATTAAATTAAATAAGTGGTGCAAAAATAGAGGGAAAAAAACTGAGGTAGTGTTCATGAGGTCATTGTCCATTCAGAAAGAAGCTACTCCTGACAAATTGAGTGTATGGCTTCAGGCTTCTGTATCTTCTTGAAATTTCTCCCCTTTCTCCTTAAACCGATTCCCTTAAGTTTTCGATTCCCTTACCCTGGGAAGAAGACTTGTGCCCGTCAATCTTATTTACGCCCTTCAAGAGTTATAAACTTCTATGAAGTCACCACTCCGTCTCCTAATCTGCAGGGAGTGAAGTCCCATCTTATCCAGCCTCTCCTCGTAACTGGTGTCCTCCAGTCACACTGACATTGTTGTGAATCTTCTGCTGATAGGCATTCGCTACTGGATTCAATGTTGTATATTATTAGGTTCCTTAAGGTTGTTCTAGCCAGGAGTGGTAATGGGGGTATGTTCCCGCTATCTATTAAATGCTCCCAAAAGCGGGCACCTCAAATAGCCTCGGACAACCAGGTTTAGTTCCAGGCCTTCACATCGGGCTTAGCTACTCAGCCGGGTGGAACTGTTTCTAAGGACGGAAGAAGAAGCAAAGGCTGATTACTAGCGCCTTAAAATGGTGGTTGGCAGCTCATCTAGGAGAATGTAAAACTCTGATTCGAGCCTTGCTGCCATACCCACTCACAGGGAGGGCTACAGCGGGTAAGCCCTGAGGAGAAATCTGGAGCTGGGTTCCCTAAGGCAGTCTTATGTCGAGTCCAATGTTGACCGGTCACTTCTGTGAGGCTGCTGGTGCCAAACTGTATTGTTTTCTGCTGTTCCTTTGAATTCATCAGCTGCGTGGGGAGGTGGCGCCTGCTACGTGGGGAACAGCCTGCTCTCCACATTGCACTGCCCTGTCTTGCATACCAGCTTGCATATCAGACAGACAGCTGGGACGCAACATCTACGGTTAACCCCGATCAGCGGAGGGTCTCCAGATTTGTTATCGTCACGGTTAATATTTACTCTGTGACTTGCACACGAGGAAGTAGTTTCTGACGTGTCTGACAATAAACATTCCACTACTATCTGACCTGTAAACCACCATAATCAAAGAAATCGTGCTACCATGCTGCCTCCATCAAACACAATGGTAATATACAGTATGTGAGGCCTCTGTTGGTCAGAGCCAACCACTGATGTTGTATCCTAGCTGTCTAGGTAGGCAAGTCAGGGCAGTACGATATCGAGAGCAAGCTGTTGCCCACGTAGCCAGTTCCCCCTCTCTACGCATCTGATGAACCCAAAGGAACGGCAGAGACTGATACAGATTGGTACCAACAGCATCGCAGGAGTTGCCAGTCAGCACTGAACTCAATGTCAGACCGCCTTAGGGATTCCAGTTCTGGATACTTGCCTCGGGGTTTACTCCCAAAGCCTTCCCCATCAGTGGGTATAACCGCAAGGCAGCAGGCAACTGAGATCAGAGTTTTCCTTCTCCTAGATGAGAGGCAAACCATGGCTGATGAGCCCATCTGCTCAAAGTGGCTGATTTTTAGGCACCATTAACCAGCCTTTACCTCTTCTCCTGTCAGTAGAAACAATTCCACTGGGCTAAGCCACGGGTAAAAGCGAGGAGCTGGACTTGGTTGTCAGAGGCTATTTGAGTCACGTGCCATTGGGAGTATTTATAGGTAGTGGGAGTTGTCTCCATATTATCCCCCCCCCCAGCGATGGCAATCTTAATGAAGGTTTGGTAATAAACACATTGTAATAATAAATTGGTAAATCAGTTTATTATTCTCACATGTACTGAGATATAGTGAAAAACCTTGTTCTGCCTGCCATCCATACAGATAATTTCATCACAACAGTGCACTGAGGTATTGAGCCAAAGATTCAAAGTATATTATTATCAAAGTCTGTATGCAGTATCCAACTCTGAGATTCATCCTCCCCACAGACAGAAACGGAACAGAGAAACACCATGGAACCCGTTCAAAAGAAATCATCAAACCCTTCCCCATGCGCAAACAAAAAATCTCAACAAGAGAAAAAGAGTGAAAAATACAGAATATAAAACACAGAGTCCAAAGAGTCCAGGCATATTTTAGTTTAGCTCAGAGTCCGTTATCTGCAGGCCTCCCTGATTCAAAATCACCCAAAATAGCAGCAAAAAAAAGGAACGACTAGAAACCAGAAACACATTATAACATGAAATACCAAGGGTTCAATCCACAAATCATGTTGATTAAACCTTGCTCTGGCAACATATGCCGACAGCATCAAGGGAGACAGAGGTCATTTGAAGACAGGAGCAGTGAGCGAGAGGGAGAGAGGAGCCACCATACGCAGACGCCTTCCTCCGGCAGCAACGAGTAGAGAGCACCTCTTGATCTTCTGCACTTATCTTGATGATTTCAATCTTCCTCGGTTCTTTAACCAGTGAGATCGATGAGAAATGGAGTTAATCATGGGCTCGCACCCTGTCTCCAGGCTCCTTGGCCTCGAGGCTGCACACTTCAACTGGCCCCAAAAACACACCAGCAAAATGTAGATCACAGGTGCCGAATAGCTGATCACAGGCTCTAACAGAACCACATTTGAACCATAGAACCATAGACCCATAAAACACTACGGCACAGTACAGGCCCTTCAGCCCTCCATGTTGTGCTAGCCCATATAATCCTTTTAAAAAAAAGTACTAAACCCACACTACCCCATAACCCTCCATTTTTCTTTCATCCATGTGCCTGTCCAAGAGGCTCTTAAATACCCCTAATGTTTTAGCCTCCACCACCATCCCTGGTGAGTCATTCCAGGCATTCACAACCCTCTGTGTAAAAAACTTACTCCTGATGTCTCCCCTAAACTTCCCTCCCTTAATTTTGTACATGTGCCCTCTGGTGTTTGCTATCGGTGCCCTGGGAAACAGGTACTGACTATCCACCCTATCTATGCCTCTCATAATCTTGTAGACCTCTATCAAGTCCCCTCTCATTCTTCTATGCTCCAAAGAGAAAAGTCCCAGCTCTGCTAACCTTACTTCATATGACTTGTTCTGGTAAATCCTGGTAAATCTCCTCTGCACCCTCTCCATAGCTTCCACATCCTTCCTATAATGAGGTGACCAGAATTGAACACAATACTCTAAGCGTGGTCTCACCAGAGATTTGTAGAGTTGCAACATGACCTCTCCACTCTTGAACTCAATCCCCCTGTTAATGAAGCCTAGCATCCCATAGGCCTTCTTAACTACCCTATCAACCTGCGCAGCGACCTTGAGGGATGTATGGATTTGAACCCCAAGGTCCCTTTGTTCATCCACACTCTTAAGTAACTGACCATTAATCCTGTGCTCAGTCTTCTGGTTTGTCCTTCCAAAATGCATCACCTCACACTTGTCCGGATTGAACTCCATCTGCCATTTTTCTGTCAAACTCTGCAGGCTGTCTATATCCTCTTGTAACCTTCGACCACCTATAGCTCCATTCACAAATCCTCGATTTTCGTGTCATCTGCAAATTTACTCACCTCTACATCCAGGTCATTTACAAAAATCACAAATAGCAGGGGTCCCAGGACAGATCCCTGCGGCACTCCACTTGTCACTGACCTCCAGGCAGAATACTTTCCTTCCACGACTACCCTCTGCTTTCTTGGAAGAAAGCATTTGGAAGGCATTCAAAGAAAAGAAATCAAAGAAAGCATTTGATTTGGAAGAAAGAGAAGACATAAAAGGAGTGAAAGTAGTTTCGTGAACCGTTATCTCCTCTCTCAGGACTCTGGGATGTAGTCCATCTGGTCCAGGTGACTTATCCACCTTAAGACCTTTGAGTTTGCTTAGCATTCTTTCCTTTGTAACAGAAATGCCACTCACTCCTGCTCCCTGACACTCATGTGTCCCTGGCACACTGCTAGTGTCTTCCACAGTGAAGACAGATGCAAAGTACCCATTAAGTTCAACTGCCATTTCTTTGTTCCCCCATTACTAGCATCATTTTCCAGTAGTCCAATATCAACTCTCACCTCCCTTGTACTCTTCATATAACTGAAAAAATCTTTTAGTACCCTGCTTTATATTATTGGCTAGTCTGCCTCAGATTTCATCTTTTTCCTTCTTATAGCTTTTTTAGTTGTCCTTTGTTAGATTTTAAAAGCTTTCCAATCATCCAACTTCCCACTCACTTTTTGCTACCTTATATGCCCTTTGCTTGGCTTTTACGCAGTTTTTAACTTCCTTTGTCAGCCACGGTTGCCTACCCCTGCCATTTGAGAACTTCTTCCTCTGTGGGACATATCTATCCTGTACCTTGTGACCTATTACGGGTTGGTAGGTTAATTGGTCATTGTAAATTGTCCCGTGATTAAGCTCAGATTAAATTGGGGGTTGCTGGGCAGCACAGCTCGAGGGGCTGGAAGGGTCTATTCCATGCTGTATCTCAATAAATAAAGAAAGAAAGAACAATTCCAGCATTGCACTTGTACTAAACTGTAATATTCCATGTTCTATGTTCAACGTTCCCACAAGCAGTAATCTGACAAAGACCGGATTGTGCGCTTGTGACGGTGGCTGGGTTGTAGGTTAAACATAGACCAGACCACCAGAAAAATGACCCTCCTCCACAAATCCCCTCCATCACGTACATCCTCACAGGACATTGGGTGGGGCTAAGGTCCAACATCTCTGCTAAATAGCATAGCGGAAGGGGTTTGATACTGTGTCCAAATCGTCCCTTGAAACACTTCAATAAGACCGTAAGACAAAGGAGCAGAATAAGGCTATTCAGCACATCAAGAATGCTCCACCATTCCATCATGGCTGATTTACTACTTCTCTCAACTCCATTCTTCTGCCTTCTCCCCATAACCTTTGATGCCATTACTAATCAAGAACCTACAGATAGATAGATAGAAAGATGCTTTGTTGATCTGAAAGGAAATTACAATGTCACAATAGCACTATAAGTGCACAGGTGTAAATATTAGAAGAGATGTAAGAAAGAGTAAAATAAGTTACCTTAAAAATGAAATGTTCAAGATTTACAAGTCAAAGGTTACAAGGTCACTTCCCCAGCTATAGGTTGACTCTTTACAGAGCCTAATGGCTGAGGGTAGGAAAGACCATGTATAGTACTCTTTGTAACAGCACAGTTGCCTTGGTCTATTGCTGAAAGTTCTCCTCTGTTCAGCCAAGATGGCATGCAGAGAATAGGAAATATTGTCCAGAATTGGCAGGATGTTCCAGAGGGTTCTTTATTATACCATAGCCTCCAGTGTGCACAGTTTGACTCCTATAATGGAGCCAGCCTTTCTAATCAGTTTATTGAGCCTGTTGGCATCATCCGTGTTGATGCCATTGCCTCAGCACACCACCACATAGAAGATTGTACTGGTGACAACAGACTGGTAGAACATGTGAAGGAGAGGCCTGCATACTCCGATGGAACTCAGTCTCCTTAGGCCCTTCTTGTACACAGCCTGTGTGTTGGTGCTCCACTCAAGTCTGTCACCCAGGTGCACCCCCAGTACTTGTAGGTCCCCACCACATCCATGTCCTCACTATCAGTAATAACAGAGAGCAGTGCAGGCTTGGTCTTCCTTAAATCCATCACAATCTCCTTTTGTCTTACTGATGTTGAGCTGCAGATGATTCAGCTTACACCATTCAGCAAAGTCCTCTACCAGGGCCCTGTATTCATCCTCCTGTCCTCCCTTTATACACCCAACTATTGCTGAGTCATCAGAGAATTTCTGGAGATGACATGACTGTTGTATCTGAAGTCAGAGGTGTACAGGGTAAACAGGAGGGGAGCCAATACAGACCCCTGTGGGAACCCAGTGCTGCTTATAGCCATGTCTGACACACAACTCTGAAGCCACATGAACTGTGGCCTGCCAGTCAGGCAATCCATTATCTACGATACAATGGATGTACCAACCTGCATTGAATGGAGCCTCTACCCCAGCAGGGAGGGCTGTGTGGTATTGGCGGCACTAGAAAAATCAAAGACACATGACCCTTACAGTGCTGCCCTGCTTATTCACATGGGAGTAAGCTCTGTCTGTCAGTTAGATGGCAACATTGTCAACTCCAGTTTGCTCCTGGTAGGCAACTGCAGGGACAGAGCTGATCAGACCAGAGACCAGCCTCCCTAAGGTCTTCATGATGTGTGAGGTCAGGGCCACTTTCAAGACTTTTGGTTAGCTCTTCTTGGGTACTGGGACCGCACATGATATTTTCCACACAGCTGGGTCCCTTTCCATAAGACCATAAGATATAGGAGCAGAAGTAGGCCATTTGGCCCATCGAGTCTGTTCCGCCATTCAATCGTGGGCTGATCCAATTCTTCCAGTCATCCCCACTCCCCTGCCTTCTCCCCATACCCTTTGATGCCCTGGCTAATCAAGAACTTATCTATTTCTGCCTTAAATGCACCCAATGATTTGGCCTCCACAGCTGCTCATGACAACAAATTCCACAGATTTACCACCTCTGAATAAAGTAATTTCTCTGCATCTCTGTTCTAAATGGACATCCTCCAATCCTGAAGTCGCGCCCTCTTGTCCTGGACTCCCTTACCATGGGAAATAACTTTGCCATATCTAATCTGCTCAGGCCTTTTAACATTTGGAATGTTTCTATGAGATTCCCCCTCATTCTCCTGAACTCCAGGAAATACAGCTCAAGAGCTGTCAGACATTCCTCATACAGTAATCCTTTCATTCCTGGAATCATTCTCATAAATCTTCTCTGAACCTTCTCTAACGTCAGTATATCCTTTCTAAAATAAGGAGCCCAAAACTGCACACAATACTCCAAGTGTGGTCTCACGAGTGCCTTATAGAGCCTCAGCATCACATCCCTGCTTTCATATTCTATACCTCTAGAAATGAATGCCAACATTGCATTTGCCTTCTTCACCACAGACTCAACCTGGAGGTTAAACTTTAGGGTATCCTGCACAAGGACTCCCAAGTCCCTTTGCATCTCTGCCTTTTGAATTCTCTCCCCATCTAAGTAATAGTCTGCCTGTTTATTCTTCCACCAAAGTGCATGACCATACACTTTCCAACACTGTATTTCATTTGCCACTTCTTTGCCCATTCCCCTAAACTATCTAAGTCTCTCTACAGGCTCTCTGTTTCCTCAACACTACCCGCTCCTCCACCTATCTTTGTATCATCGGCAAATTTAGCCACAAATCCATTAATCCCATAGTCCAAGTCATTGACATACATCGTAAAAAGCAGCGATCCCAACACCGGCCCCTGTGGAACTCCACTGGTAACTGGCAGCCAGCCAGCATAGGATCCCTTTATTTCCACTCTCTGATTTCTGCCGATCAGCCAATGCTCCACCCATGCTAGGAACTCCCCTCTATTTCCATGGGCTCTTATCTTGCTAAGCAGCCTCATGTGCGGCACCTTATCATAGGTCTTCTGAAAATCCAAGTACATCACATCTACTATATCTCCTTTGTCTGCCCTGCTTGTAATTTCCTCAAAAAATTGCAGTAGGTTTGTCAGGCAGGATTTTCCTTTTAGGAAACCATGCTGGCTTTGGCCTGTCTTGTCATGTGCCACCAGGTACTCCGTAATTTCATCCTTAACAATTCATCCCAACAACTTCCCAATCACAGATATTAGGCTAACAGGTCTATAGTTTCCTTTCTGCTGCCTTCCACCCTTCATAAATAACAGAGTAGCATTTGCAATTTTCCAGTCATTTGCTACAATGCCAGAATCTATCAATTCTTGAAAGATCATTGTTAATGCCTCCGCAATCTCTCCAGCTACTTCCATCAGTACCCGAGAGTGCATTCCATCAGGTCCAGGAGATTTAACCACCCTCAGACCATTAAGCTTCCTGAGCACCTTCTCAGTCATAATTTTCACTGCACAGACTTCACTTCCCTGACACTCTTCAATGTCCGGTATACTGCAGACATCTTCCACTGTGAAGACTGATGCAAAATACGCATTCAGTTCCTCTGTCATCTCTTTGTCTCTCATTACAATATCTCCAGTGACATTTTCTATTGGTCCTATATCTACCCTCTACTCTCTTTTGTCCTTTATATACTTTAAAAAAAATTCTAGTATCTTCTTTGATATTAGTCACTTCCTCCCATTCATAATTCATCTTTTCCTTCCTAATGACCTTTTAAGTTTCTTTCTGCAAGTTTTGAAAAGCTTCCCAATCCTCTATATTCCCACTAGCTTTGGCTTTCTTGTATGGCCTCTCTTTTGTTTTTACTTTGGCTCTGACTTCACTTGGCAGCCATGGTAGTATCCTTCCTCCATTAGAAAATTTCTTCTTATTTGGAATATATCTGTCTTGCACTTCCCTCATTTTTCACAGAAACTCCAGCCATTGCTGCTCTGCTGTCCTTCCTGCTAGTGTCTCTTTCCAGTCAACCTTGGCCAGTTCCCCTCTCATGCCATTGTAATTTCCTTCATTCCACTGAAAGACCAACACATTGAAATTTAGTTTCTTCTTCTCAAATTTCAAAATGAACTCGATCATATTGTGATCACTGTTCCCCAAGGGCTCCTTAACCGTAAGCTCTTTTATCACCTCCGGATCATTGCACCCATTCCAGCACAGCAAATCCCCTATTGGGCTTAATAACAAGCTGTTCTAAAAAGCCATCCCTTAGTCATTCTACAAATTCTCTCTCATGAGGTCCAGTATTGGTCTGGTTTTTCCAATCCACTTTCATGTTAAAATCCC
Organism: Hemitrygon akajei; assembly: GCF_048418815.1. Lineage (NCBI taxonomy): Eukaryota > Metazoa > Chordata > Chondrichthyes > Myliobatiformes > Dasyatidae > Hemitrygon > Hemitrygon akajei. The sequence goes on along the minus strand of NC_133127.1, from coordinate 14,535,224 downwards.
CAACGATTATCATGACATTGCTCTTCTGACACGCCTTTTCCATCTCCTCCTCTAATTGGTAATCCACATCCCGGCTGCTGCTTGGAGGCCTGTATACAACTGCCATTAGGGTCCTTTTACCCTTGCTATTTCTTAACTCAACCCATAGAGACTCTGCACCTTCTGATCCTATGTCATCACTTTCTAATGACATAATATTATTTTTATACAGCTGAGACTCAGGTTGAAAATGCGCTGGAGAGCTCCACTTTTAACCTTCACTTTAAATATACCCAATGACTTGGTCTATGCAGACATCGCTTGCAATGGCTTCCACATATTCACCATCCCCTGGCTAAAGAAATTCCTATTCATCTCTGTTTTAAAGGGACATCCTTCTATTCTGAGGCTGTGCCCCCTAGACTGAGACTCTCCCACTTTTAGAAACATCCTCTTCAAAGATCTCATTGAATTCTGTCCTCCTCACAGGTTTCTATGAGATTCCTCCTCTTGCTTCTAAAATCCAGTAAACACAGGCCCAGAGTCATCAAGCGCTCCTCGCACATTAACCCTTTAATTCCCAGGATAATTCTTGTGAACCTCCTCCGGATCCTCTCCAATGCAGAGCACATATCTTCTCAGATAAGGGGCTTAAAACTGCTCACAAAACTCCAAGTGCAATCTGACCAATGTCGTCTAAAGTGTTAGCATTACATCCACGCTTTTAAATTTTAGTTCTCACGAAATGACTGCTAACATTGCAGTTGCCTTCCCTACTGCCAACTCAGCCTGTGTTAACCTTCAGGAGCTCCAGCACAAGGATTCCCAGGTGCCTTTGCAACTCTGATTTCTGAAAATTTCTCCCCATTTGTAAAACAGACTGTGTCTTTACTCCTTCTACCAAAGTGCATGACCAAATACTTCTCTACACTGTATTCCAACTGCCATTTCTTTATCCATTCTCCTAATCTTCCTAAATCCTTCTAGAGACTCCCTGCTTCCTCAACACGGCAGACTCTGTGCTTCCTAGGGACACAAGAGAGGTACGAGCTGTGCCTGAGCTAACGAGGGATCTGGGAGCAAACACTTGATTAAAGGGTTGGGCTCGAGTGTTGGTGAGAGAGGCAGAAGCTGCAGTAAATGACAAATCCAACCGGTAGCACTAACTCAGTTAGGCTGGTAGATTAGTGACGAATTTGCATCGTGCCCTTGAGTTGGTACACACAGGATGGCGTGTGGGGTACCCCAAGGGAGAATGTACATGGAACATCTTAATATTACAGTGTTCATTAAATTAACGGTATGATTTCAGCATCAGTTCTGCTGTGTATATTAAAGAAATAATTACCTTAATTATGGGCCATGCTGTAGTCATATTGCTTTCAGCCAGAATCAAAGCTATGTCCTTCATTAATTTTGACAAGAATGATTATTTATGGTAAGCAGTATAATGAGTCTTATTAAGGGGACAAAGCAGTTTATTAGGTTGGACAATTTAGCTCTCTTCAACCTCCTGGTTACAGACACTGTGGCACCGTAATGTATGAGGAGCATTTGATGGCTCTGGGCCTGTACTCACTGGAGTTTAGAAGAATGGGCGGGGGGGGGGGGGGGGGGGTTGGCATCTCATTGAAACCTATCGAATGTTGAAAGGCCTAGATAGAGTGGACGTGGAGAGGATGTTTCCTATGGTGGGAGAGTCTAGGACCGAAGAGTTCAGCTTCAGAGTACAAGGATGTCACTTTAGAACACACATCAGGAGGAATTTCTCTAATCAGGGGATAGTGAATGCATGGAATTCACTGCCACAGACGAGGAGGCCACGTCATTGGGTAGATTTAAAGCAGAGGTTGATAGGTTCTTGATTAGTCAGGGTGTCAAAGTTACAGGGAGTAGGCAGGAGAATGGGCTTGAGAGAGATAATAAATCAGTCATGATAGATGGTGGAGCAGATTCGATGGAGCGAATGGCCTAATTCTGGTCCTTTGTCTCATGTTTTTATGGTCTTCCATGCTTAAATGAAGAGTGTGCATTTCTTGATTACCCCTCTTTCTAATTCATAAGGAAATAGGGCTGTTCTACCCTTAGTCTTCACCAACTTGTGGAACAAGCAAAGGGAGGCTTCAGGATATATATTAGGATGGATAGGAAAGAGTTAAAGGGATATGGACGAATGGGACTAGCTTAGATCAGTCAGCATGGGGGGTTGGACGGAATGTGTCCGTGTTGTGTGACTATGTTACACTAATGCCCAGGAATAAAAAGTCTGCAGCCCCAACCATGACAGGCAAAGTGCTCCCACCTTTGAATATCTTTACATGAAGTATGACCACAAGAGAGGAGCATCCATCGTCAAGAAAACCACCATCTAGGCCATGCTCTCTTCTCACGACAACCATCTGCCAGGAAGTACAGAATCCTTAGACCCCACACCACCAGGTTCGGGAACAGTTATTACCCCTCAACCATCAGGCTCCTGAACCAGTGCAGGTAACTTCATTCACTTTAACACTGAATGGATCACTGAACACAACCTCTGGACTCACCTTCAAAGACTAGAACATAGACCATAGAAATCTACAGCATATTATAAGCCTTTTGACCCACAAAGTTGTGCTGACCATGTCACTACTTTGGAGACTGCCTAGAATTTCCCTAGCACATATAACTCATTTTCTCAGTATTATTAAGTTACTTATTAAGGATTATTATTATTAGTATTATTATTATTTGATTATTGTGTCCTTTGCTAGAGGCCTATCTCCACCCCGCCACCCCAATAACACATTGGTGATGCCTAATTTGGATATTGTGTCCAGTTCTGGTCACCTAACTCCAGAAGAGATATCAATAAGATTGAAAGAGTGCAAAAAAAATTTGGAAGGAAGTTGCTGGGACTTGAGGATCTGCGTTTCATAGAAAGGTTGAATAGGTTGGGACTTTATTCTCTGGAGCATAGGAGAATGAGCGGTGAATTGATTGAGGTATAAAAAATCATGGGGGTTATAGATAGGGTTAAGGGGCAAAAGTTTAGGGGTAACATGAGGGGAAACTTCTTTACTCAGAGAATGGTAGCTGTGTGGAACGAGCTTCCAGTAGAAGTGGTAGAGGCAGGTTCGATTTTGTCATTTAAAGTAAAATTGGATATGTATATAGACAGGAAAGGAATGGAGGGTTATGGGCTGAGTGCAGGTAGGTGGGACTAGGGGAGAGTAAGCGTTCGGCACGGACTAGAAGAGCCGAGATGGCCTGTTTCTGTGCTGTAATTGTTATATGGATATATGGTTAAAGCAGCAGAGTTTTTCCACTGAGGTTTGGTCTAGAACTGGTGGTCATAGGTTAAGGGTGAAAGGTGAAACGTTTAAGGAGAACCCGAGGGGAAACATTTTCAGTGAGGGAATGGTGAATGTGGAATGAGCTGCCAATGGAAGTGGTGGATTCGAGTTAATTTCAGCGTTTAAGAGAAGTTTGATTAAGTACGTGGTTATGATCCAGGTGTGGGTTCATGGGACTAGGGAGAATAACATTTCAGCACTGACTAGATGGGCTGAAAGGCCCAATTTGGGCTGTAGTGCTCTATGACTCTATAACATCTGGGGAAGTACAAATGATGACTCTGAATAGTTAACCTCGTTTCTCCCTCCGCAGATGGCGCCTGACCAGATGAGCATCTCCAGCCTCAGCTATGCCTGAATTCCTGAATTCCAGCACTTGTAATGTTTCCTACCAGAAGACATTTCCCTGTCATTGGCAATCGTCTGGTGATCTTTTAAAATAAAAATTGGTACTTGGTGGCGGTGACTCAGTTCTGAAATCTGCACTTAATAGTGACAAAATAAAATGGCTCCATCATTAGCTACAAAAGAAATATAAAGGTTTGAATGTACAATTTATTAGACTATTCCAAGCTGCCTGCTGACTCTTGAGGGAGTTGTGTGAAAACCAATTATATTCGTTATGAGAGAGTTTCAGGCCAGAATTTATTATAATTTGATAATGTTACACAGAGGTACCAACATTAGACAGGCAGTCCGATCACACACAAGGGAGATGGAAGTTTGCCAAGTTGCTTTGTGCAACAACACACTCTTCATAACAACTTTATTTTCATTCTGTTGTCTTTGTCCTCAGCTTTGTCTGCTCTAGGATCAGTGGGTGGCTCCGTTTATTTCCCTCCTGATAGATTTGAACTGACCCCTCAGTACTGTCTCGAGTAGATACTGTCGGCAATGCAGTCTTCTATATTTTACACTAAGCCCCCAGCACTCCCCACCATTAGGCGTAACAGACTGACAAGGACGAGCAAGGGGGCAGCCCACTGATCCTAGAATCCAATATTTATCCCTCAGATTGGAGGTGCAACACCTCATATTCTTGATGGCCACCTATTTTAATTCCAGTCAGCATTCCCATGTCTGTCTGTGGCCTCCTTTACCAACACAATGAGGCCCCTGTCAAGTTGGAGGAGCAAAACCTCATATTTCTGTCTGGGTTCCTCCAACCTGATGGCATGAGCATTGATTTCTCTCCACTCCTCTCTTCCCTCTTCTTCCATCCCCCATCCTGGTTATCCCATCACTCCTGCTCACCTGCCCATCACCTCCCTTTGGTTCCCCTCCTCCATCCCTTTCTTCCACAGTCCACTCTTCTCAGCAACAAGATTCCCTCTTCTTCAGAAGGGCCTGTTTCCGTACTGTAGAATTCCCAAACTGTATTTCCTGCTGAGTATTCCCTACATTCTAGCTCACACTTAGAGTCACCGAGTAACAAGGCATGGAAACAGGCCCCTTGGCCCAATTCATCCAGGCTGACCAAGACACCCACCTAAGCTAGGCACATTTGTCTGTGTTTGGCCCATATCCCTCCAAGTCAGGGCTTCCCAGCCTTCCTTGTGGCAAGGACCCTGGTGGTGAACTACATATACCTGTCTGGACACGCCCCCTGCTGACTGCTCCTGTGGCCCCTCCCACTGACTGTGGCTCCTCCCACAGACCCCGGTATAAAGGCGATTGATGCCTGAGCCCGGCCCTCAGTCTCCAGGATGTAGCATGGTGGTCAACTACTGCCTGTTCTTTCTTCCAGTCAATAAAAGCCGATATCTCGCCTTCACGTCTCAGAGAGAGTTATTGATGGTGCATCAGACCCTTACCATTAACTGAGGGATCTATGGAGTCCAGGTTGGAGCCCACTACTTTGAATCCTTCCTATCCCTGCACTTGTCTAATTGCCTTTAAAATATTCTTACTGTACCAGCCTCAACCATTTCCTCCAGCTTTTCGTTCTTTATACTGAGCAGCCACTGCATGGCAAGGTGCCTTTCACATCCTTTTAAGATCATTCTCCTCTCACTGTAAGCATACTCACCCTACTCTAGAAAAAAACTATTATCATCTGCAATTATATATACAAAATGTGTGAGGAACTCTGCAGGTCAGGCATCACCAACGGAGAGGAATAAACAGTTGACATTTTTGGCCAAGGCCCTTCATCAGAACTAGCGAGAAAGGGTAGAAGCCAGATTAAGAAGGTAGGGACAGGGAAGCAGGAAAGTGAAGCCTGGTGTGGGGGTAGTGGATGTGTGGTGGATGGGGGGGATGAAGTAAGAAGCTGGAAGGTGATAGGCAGAAAAGGTAAAGGGCTGAAGAAGAAAGAATCTGACTGGAGAGAAGAGTGGACCGTGGGCGAAAGCGAAGGAGGAGGAGCAACATTGTGAACTGGTAGACAGGTGAGGAAAAGAGGTAAGGGGAATTTCAGAATGGGGAATGGAAAAGGAGAGAAGAGGGAGAGGGTGGAGAAACTACCAGAAATTACAGGAGAAATTGACACTCGTGCTGTCAGGTTGGAGGCTACACAGACCAAATACGAGGTGTTGCTCCTCCAACCTGAGAGTTTCCTCACCGCGGCTGTAGGGGAGGCCATGGATCAAGCATATCGGAATGGGAATGGAGAGTGGTTGGCCACTGGGAAACAGAGGGTTACTTGTCTGTGCATCCTGCTCATTCTGTTGTTCAGCCTCTGTCATATTCTGCGTCTGGATTACACCTTTGGGTGGAAGAACGCTGACGTACTGCAGGCATCCTCATTTTTATTTTCTGTCCCGTGGTGTTTAAACCTTTCACAATAATGAATGATTTCGCTGCGATAGCTTCATTGCCTCAATCTATTTCCTCATTCGGCGCCCTAGACAGCACAACTGGGCAGCACATAAAAACATATTGTCCTGCACTCCTAACAGGCAGAACGCAGGCGAAGATTTATTCCGTGCACTGTTCGGTTTTATCGAGACACATCAGGCACAGAATGAGAGAAAAAACATAAATACTAACAATTAAAACCCCCAGGCACAAGTTATTCCGGAATGTGGAGCTGCTTAATGCATATATTTCCACTAAAGAAAGAATATGCATTTCTAAGACATCTTTCACGAGCTCAGTAAGTCCCAAAGTGACTTACAGTACATCTTTGAGTGTAGCTACTCTGGGCTGCTGATCTGATTGCAACAAGCTCCCATAAGCAGTGATGTGGTAATTTTTCAGTGTTATTAGTGAGCGGTAAGTTGGTTAATTTGTTTATTGTTGGAAAATTGGTTAATTATTGTCACATGTACCAAGCTGGAGCAAACAACTTTGGTTTAACAGAGACCACATGGAACTCAGAACCTTACAGCTCAGTACAGGCCATTTGGCCCACAATGTTGTGCCAGCCTTTTAACTTAAAGGTCAATCTAACCCTTCTATCTCACATGCTATCACCTTCCATTTGCTTATCACCAATGTGCCTAGCTATGAGTTTCTTAAATGCTCCTCATTTATCTTTCTCTACCAGGACCTCCGACATAAAGCACTCTCTGTGTAAAACGCCTACCTTTGACACCCTCCTCATACTTTCCTCCAAACACCTTAAAATTATGCTCCCTAGTATTAGCATGCTATTCATATAGATCATTTAATTACATCAGTGTATCAGAATCAGATTCAGGTTTAATATCATGAAACTTTTTGCCTTTGCGGCAACCGTACAAATCAATACATAATAAATGAAATAAATGTGAATGACGGTGAATTACAGCATATATAGTTAAATTAAGTAAGTAGTGTAAAAGTAGAAATGAAAATTGTTAACACACATAAAATGCTGGAGGAACACCAGCATCTATTGAAGAGTAAACAGTCGATGTTTTGGGCCAAGACCCTTCAGAAGGTTGTGAGATAGTGTTCACGGGTACAATATCCATTCAGAATTGAAGTGGTACAAGGCAAAAACAGTAACAGAATGCACAATAAAATGCTCAATTACAGAGACAGTGCAGTGCAGGAGAACATTAAGGCACAAGACTATAACAAGGTAAATTGTGAGACCAAGAGATCATTTATCAACGGTTCAAAGGTTCATTTTATTGTCAAAGTATGTATGCAGAATACAACTCTGAGATTTGTCTTCTCCAGAGAGCCATGAAATACAGAAAATCATATAAATAGTTGAAAGAAAGGCATCAACCTGGTGCCTCCGCGGGAGACTGCTGTGTCGTGGGAGTACACGGAAGATCGGAAGCAGCGAGCCGGCTGCTGGCTCTGTGCCCAGAGACCCGAGTTCTTTAGGCACAGAGCTCGGAAAAAGCGACACAGCAGACTTTTAACATCGTAAATCAGTGAGTTGTTTGTTATGTCTCCCCTCTCGCTGTGAAACAGGGACACCTCGTTTTCCCTTCTTAGGGAGTGAGAGAGAGCCTGTGGTATGTCGAATTACCGGGTGAACGAGTAGTCTTTGGGGTACTGCAAGTCTGTGTCTTTATTGATGATTGGCTGCACGCTTGAGCATTTGGCGGGGGGGGGGGGGGCGCCGCTGCTTTTTATGCTGGTGGGGGAGGGGGTATCATTGCTTTGCTGCTGCTTATGCATTGGAGGGGGAGCTGGGGAGGGGCTTTGGGGTTCTAACATTGAACAGTCTTTCACTCTTTGGGGCACTCCTTTCTTTTCGTGGATGGCTGCAAAGTAAAAGAATTTCAGGACGTATATTGTATGCATTTCTCTGACATTAAATGTACCTTTGAGAACTCTGAAACCCAACACCCCCCCCCACATAAAAAGAAAAAGATACAAAAACTCACAAACCTCAAACCCTCCAACCCCCTTCCTCACACAAAAACCAACAAATCACCCAACTCCCAGCCTGCCAATCCACAACAAGAAAGAACGGATGAGAAGGTGAAAGAAAACATAGAACTGAAAGAGAGAAATATGAGGTACAGTTTGTCTGAACTAGAGAACCATTCAGCAGGGTGGGAACTGGAGTGAAGGGACTCAGGATGGGATGGATGGTAAAAAAAGCAAAGATAGCGTGCAGTCACATGTCAGGAAGGGCAAGTAGATGATAGGACAAAATTGCAGCCAGCAGGGTGAGTATCAGTGCATTAGGGATGCAGAATCAAAAAGGGTAGCAAATGCAGTACTCAATCTGTTGTATCTCAATGCATGGAGTATAAGAAATAATGTAGGTGATCTTGTTGCACTATTACAGATTGTCAGGTATGATGTTGTGGCCATCACTGAATCGTGGCTGAAGGATGGTTGGAGTTGGGAGCTGAACGTCCAAGGTGAGGGATAGGAAGGTAGGCAGAGGGGGTGGTGTGGCTCTACTGGTAAAGAATGGTATCAAATCAGTAGAAAGGTGTGACATAGGATCGGAAGATGTTGAATCCTTATGAGTTGAGTTAAGAAACTGCAAGGGTAAAAAGGACCCTGATGGCATTTATATACAGGCCTCCCAACAGTAGCTGGGATATGGATCACAGATTACAACAGGAAATAGAAAAAGCGTGTCAAAAGAGCAATGTCATGATAGTCAATGGAGATTTCAACATGCAGGTTGATTGGGAAAATCAAGTTGGAAATGGATCTCAACAGAATGAGTTTGTTGAATGCCTAAGAGATAGCTTTTTAAAGCAGTTTATTGTTGAGCCTACCAGGGAATCAGCTATACTGGATAGGGTGTTATGTAATGAACTAGAGGCAATTAGGGAGCTTAAAGTAAAATAACCCTTAGGAGCCAGTGATCACAATATGATTGAGTTCAACTTGAAATTTGAAAGGGAGAAAGTAAAGTCTGATGTAGCAGTATTTCAGTGGAGTAAAGGAAATTACAGTGCTATGAGAGAGGAGTTGGCTGAAGTAAATTGGAAGGAACTGCTGGCAGGGATGTCAGCTGAGCAGCAATGGTGTGAGTTTCTGGGAAAAATTAGGAAGATTAGATGTACGTATTCCAAAATCAAAGAAATACGTAAATGGTAAAATAATACAACTGTGGCTGATAAGCGAAGTCAAAGCTAATGTAAAAGCAAAAGAGATGACCTCTCCTCACGAGGGAAACCAATGCAGGAAGTCACAGTGTCAGAATGATTTGTTACCAAGTAAGATAAATGTGAAGAAGAATTTCTTCTCTTGGAGAGTTTGCAATGCCTGGAATTCTCTACCACAGAGGATAAATGGATGTAGGGATTTTAAGAATACAAGGATGTCCCATTAGAACAGAAATCAGGAGGAATTTATTTGGCCAGAGGCTGGTGAAAGTGTGGAAGTCATCACCGTAGAGGATTGTGGAGGCCAAGTCATTGGATATATATTTAAAGTGGAGGTTGATAGGTTCCTGATTATTAAGAGTGCCAAAGGTTACGGGGAGACGGCAGGAAAATGGGGTTGAGAGAGATAATAAATCATGGCTGATTTATTGAATGGCTGAGCTGACTCAATGGACAGAATGGCCTAATTCTGCTCCCATGTCTTGCCAACTTATGTACTACAAGTGATCAAAGTTTATGGGAAACTGACAGGACAATGGAGCTGGGGATCAAAGTTCGCAATTGGTAATTGGTTTAATGTCACATGTACCCAGATACAGTGAAAAGCTTTCGTCTGTGAGCCATCTAGACATGATCATGGTAGTGCTGAGGCCTCCGTTGGTCAGGGTCGACCATGAACATTGAATCCTAGCTGTCTAGATATGCAGGCTAGGGCAGAACAATATGAAAAGCAACCTGTTGCCCATATAACAGACTCCCCCTCTCTGCGCATCCAATGAATCCAAAGGAACGGCGGAGACCAATAGAGCTTGACACCAGCAGTGTCGCAGAGGTTGAACTCAACGTAGAACTGCCTTAGGGACTCCAGCTCTGGATTTTCCCTTGGGGTTTACACACAAACCATTCCCCATGAGTGGGTATTGCCACAAGGCAGCGGAGGTTGAGTTCTCCTAGAAGAGCTGCCAACCACGGCTGACAAGCACCATTTGACCAATATGACTGGTACCAGTAACCTTCCTTTACCCCTTCTCCTGTCAATAGAAATGGTTCTGATTAATAGAAATCGGTTAAGCCACACATGAAAGCCAGAAGCTGGACTTGATCGTTAGCGGCTATTTGAGGAGCATGCCATTTCAGAACATTTAATTGGTAGTGGTAGTTTATTCCCATTATCACTCCCCGCTATAACAAGCTTAAGGAATCGTGGTTGACAAAAATGGTAAAACAGAGTGCAAAATGTAATGTTACAATTACAGGGAAAGTGTAGTGCAGGCTGAGCATAAAGTACAAGAGCCATAACGAGATAGACCATGAGGTGAGGATTTCAGCTTTAGTGTATGTCTGCTCAAGGATCCAGCATTTCAACATTTCAAATATTTTATTGTCATTTCCCATGCACAAGTGTAGAGGAGAATGAAATAATTGTTACCTTGGATTCGATGCAGCACAAGAAGACACAATAAGGTAAAGAACACAATAAAATATAAATACATAAAGTAGCTTATATGTGAAGATTGATTGTATGTCCATAAAATGGCACGAAGTACTAATGATATCAGGATATTAGCTTCCCTTGAGTCTGGTGTTTTTTTAATCTCAAGCTTTTGTATATTCATCCCTACAAGAAGAGGGAGAAGAGAGACTGACTGGACTACGCCGGATGCTTTTCTGAGGCAGCAAGAAATGTAGGCAGAGTCTGTGGAGGGGAAGCGGGTTTCTGTGGATTGGACTAGCTACCACCCCTCAATCATCAGACTCTTGAACCTGAGGGGATAATTTTACTCACCCCAATAATGAACTGAGTTGCTCTTGCCTGTTTATCTTGTAATATTATATCTGGACGGTTATTATATCTGGATTGTCCTGTCTGTAATAATAGATCAGTGGTAATATAATTTATAGGAATCCGTCTATAAAACTGGATCAGACTTGCAATTATAGTAAGGTATGGTTTTTCTTTTAGGAGTTTGTATCTTAAAGCTAGATTCTGGTGAATGATGTTTGCCACTTGTGCCTGTGTAAATAATCAGATTGAGTTAAACTGCTACAGGATCTGTAATGTGTTGGATCGTTTCTGGTTTTCTTGGCATTTTCTACATTTATCATCTTGAATTTGTTGGTCTTTTATTTGTGTGTTTTGTTAACTTCTTGTGTTAACCATATAGTCCTTTATTTCCAAAAGGAAACCCCATTTCTGGGAAGAGGTCTTCAACTCTGAGCCAGGCATTCGACACTTCCTTTTCGACATCTAGTTTGCTCAGATCGTGGGGATGTCTTCCATGCAGACTCATTTTTCTGTCTTGTGCTTTCAGAAGAATGAGAGCAGACCTCATTAAACCTTATTGCATGGTGAAAGACCTTGATGGAGTGGATGTGGAGAGAATGTTTCCTATGGTGGGAGAGTCGAAGACCAGAGGACACAGTCTCAGAATAGAGGGGCATCTTTTTAGACTGGAGGTGAGGAAAAATTTCTTTAGCCAGACAGTGGTGAATCTGTGGAATTCATTGCTACAGGAAGCCGTGGAGGTCAAGTCTTTATGTATGTTTAAGACAGAGCTTCAGAGGTTCTTGATCAGTCAGGGCATGAAGGGATACAAGGAGAAAGCAGGGGATTGGAGGTGAGAGGAAAATTGGGTTTGCCATGATCAAATGGCGGAGCAGACGCGATGGCCTAATTCTGCTCCTATATCTTATGGTCATTAAGTTTAGTGGTATGTACGAGCAGTGATTGATAAGTTCGTGGCCTAAGGTAAAAGGGGTCAATTTTAGAACCTAGCAGCATACGGATCTTGGACCTCCAGAAAGCGTCCACAACAGGGGTGATTGATAAGTTCGTGGCCTAAGGTAGAAGGACTTGAGTTATTAACTTCAAATTTTCTACATAATCAGTCAAAGAGTTGACCTGCATGTGCATGTAACGAGAACTGTATAACTCATCTCCTTCTACCCTAGGCCATGAACTTATCAATCACCCCTGCTCTGGACACTTTCTGGAGGTCCAAGATCCACGGCCGCTGGACTGAGTGTGTAAATTAAGGAGGGGACTATGCTGAAGAATAAATGTGCTAGGTTTTCTAAAATTGACTACTTCTACCTTAGGCCACAAACTTATCAATCACCCCTCGTACTTATCAGAATTGCATATGCTCACATTGAGTGCTGAATCCTGTTTTAGTTGATGAAAATATATCCTTAGTAGTTTTATCTGACTGTTGTGTAAATTATTTGTGTCTGCTATTCCATTTCATCTTATTGTTTATATTATTATTTCCTTTTGGATTTTCACAGTTGTCTTTTGCACGTTGATTGTTTGTCCATCTCTGCCGCTTGAGGTTTTTCACTGATTCTGTTGTATCTCTGGGTAGCACATGGTGACAGGTATGCATGTTGATAATGAATTTACTTTGAACTTTGGATTGGGCTGTCTTCAGATCGAACATGACCTTGTTGAATGTTGGAAAAGATTCTAGAACCCCAGCCCTTCCTGCTCCTCTAAGGATCACGTGTAGCACTTCACAAACTCCATATTTAGAGCAACACACACAAAGTGCTGGAGGAAGTCAGCAGGTCAGGCAGTGTCTATGGAAAGGAATAAACGGTCAATGTTTCGGGTTGAGACCCTTCATCGGGACCAGAAAGGGAAGGTGAAGAAGCCAGAATAAGAAGGTGGGGAGAGGGGAAGGAGTACAAGCTGGAAGGTGATGGGTAAAGCCAGGTGAGGGGGAAGGCAGGCGAGTGGGGGAGGTAGCATGAAGTAAGGAGCTGGAAGGTGATAGGTGGGCTTCACCAAGAAGAAATCTGATAGGAGAGGAGGGTGGATCATGGGAGAAAGGGAAGGCAAAAGGGCACCAGAAGGGGCAATGGACAAGTAAGGAGGTAAGGTAGTCTAACGATATTTAAACTAATTCTCTCTCATTCCATACATTTTTAACATCTCTATGTACTGTACTTCAGCTAAACGTTAACTACATTCCAAATTATATTTCAGCCACTAAATTTTAAGTTCTTCAAATTCCCATGGTTAATAACCTCTCATCCAATACCATTAAAAAAAATTATCAGGTCATTCATTTGGAACACAAAATTGACAGTTTCCTCAAAGTAACTGTATATTGGAGGTGGTTTGTTGGTTATGAATTGTTTATTGACTGCCTAAGGTCATCTATTTCCTTAAGTCTCAGAATGAGGCCATTCAGCCCATCAAGCCTTTATCAATTCTTCCAGCCATTGCATTCCACCATTTATTTCCTATTAAATACAACTCCCCCACATCCCCAGTAACTGCCTACCCTCTCTCCTCCACCAACTACTTATACTCAGGGTATCCTACATCGTTCAATTAACTACTGACGGCATGGCTGTGGGATGTGGGGAACGCAGAGTCCGAAGGAAACCAGTATGGTCAAACAGAATGTGCCAACCACACACAGAAAGTGCCTGAGATCAGGATAAACCTGTGCCACTAGAGCTCCTCCGCGGGACTCTGGCATCACGCTATCGCTCCACCATGCCATCTGTTAAGTCCATGACTTACATACTTACTGCCTGTTGCACCGCTGGCATTTATTTCTGTCCTTAGCCGTCTCCTCTATTGTGCCTCAGGTGTGGTTCAGGGTCCTCAGTGGTACACAGATGCAGAAGGTTTCTGTAACAATTTCTGTAACAATTGTTTCTGTAACAATTTTGTTTGACCAGTCAGGGTTGTTAGCCCTGACCTGAACCCTCGAACCTGGAGGACCAGTGGACCACTCTTAGTCTGGCCTCTACCCTTTGACCTGTTTGGAATTGGTGACCCTACCAACAGCCCAAACATCAAGCCCTGACTCCAGCCAACATAGTTCTCTGGGTCATTGAGGCACACAAGCCTCCAAACCATAAGTTTGTGGTCCTCTTGAAGACTAATTCTATGAAAACAGTTATAAAATGGAGCTTCTTGCTTTCTCGCCATCCCTCCCTCTCTCTCTCTGTCTATATATCCTTCCCCTCCTCTCTCCCTCCCCCACTTTCTCGCTCTCTGTATCTTGCCCTGTCTCTTTCTCTCAATCTCACTCTCCCCCTCTTCCCCCACCTCTCCTCCCTTTGCACCCCTCACTATCTTTCCCTTTATCTCTCTCTCCCTCTCTTACTGCCTCTCCCACTCAATCTCCCTCTCCCTCTCTCTCAGCCTCCTCCTCTCTCTCCCCTCTTCCTTACCCTCATTCTCACTCACTCATTCTGTTTCCACTCTTTCCCCTCTCTTTTTCTAGCTCCCCTCTCATTCTTTCTGTCTCTCTCTTGCCTCTTTCCTTTCTCTTCCAGTCTCTTTCGTGCCTTCTCCCCTCTTTGACTCTCTCCCGCTGTCTCCAAGTCTCCCTTTCCCTCTCTCCATCTCTCCCTCACTCTCTCTGTTGCTCGCTAGGTATTCAAAAGTAGCAGCTTTCATTTAATCCTCCTCCTTCAATTGCGGACACTCAGTCCCAGGGTGCATTTTTATCGCTGCTCCAGCCTCTCCTGTCTCCAAACAAAAAAAAAGTAGGCTTAACCTCAGTAGACTCCTTAATGATTCGGGCTGGCTCCATCATGAAAGCGAAGGAGAGAAAGAAACAAAGATAGGATGTATTGCCGTGCTCAAATCACTCATGGATTAACTGACTTCGTGTTGCTCCCCCACCCTGGGGCCGTACCGCATAATATCCTGCCCTGTAATAAGGACTGTGCATTGAGTAATTGCCTAAAGCCATCCGAGCAACAAAGCATGTGGTCGCTCTGCAGTTATAATTAGCACTCCTGTGCTGAGGAATTCCTGATTACACTTAGATCTACAGGAGTGTGTAATCGTGTATTGGAGGGTGAATCAATCAACTTGGCAGGATGACAAAGTCTTTTCCCTGTCCTGCTCCTAACCTGTACGGCCCTCAGTGGGCGAGCTATTTTCAGCAGCGTGTCCTGCCCAGGATCGAGGTGCACAGGCACCGCAGAAAAGCCATGCCAACTTTACGACTGGGGTTTCGTTTTAAATTCGTAACTTGAGACCTCATTACCGAGCTGAGCATTTTTTCCTTGCATTGCACTCATTCCCGGGTTTTCCCGCTACGCTTTGTCAGAAGAAGGCAGGGTTCTCTAATCCATTGCCATTTCCCTCAGCTCATTCGCTGGCAAGGTGTGAGTCGTATCGTTCACAGAGCAATAGAGCACAGATACAGACCCTTTGGCCCAACCAGTCCTTGCCATCCACGATCCCAATTTCCTGCATTTAGCCCATAACCTCCAAGCCTCACCCCTCCATGTACCTATTCAAGTGAATATAGAACCCACTGCAGAACACTACTGCACAATACAGGCCCTTCAGCCTATGATGTGACAGCTTTTTAACCTACTCTAAGATCAATCTAACCCTTCCCACCCACATCAGCCTCCATTTTCGATAATCTGTTTCTATCTCATAGCTTCTTTAGTGCCCCAATATATCTGTGTCTACTGCCACCTCTGGCAAGATGTTCCATGCACTCTCTATGTAAAAAAAACTTACTTCTGACATGTTCCCAATACTTTCTTCAAGGTCACCTTAAAATTATGTTCCACTGCCCTGGGAAAAAGTCCCTGGCTGTCCTCTCGATCTGTGCCTCTTATCATCGTGTACACCTCTATCAAGAAATTACTCATCCTCCTTCTCTCCAATTATGTTTCTTAAATGGCATTACTGTAACTGCCTGAGCCATTTCCTCTGGCAGCCTGTTCCATGTACACACCACCCTCTGCATGGAGAAGTGGCCTCACAAAATCCCTTTTAAATCTTTCCCCTCTCACCCTAAATCTATGCTCCCTCCGCCACCCCAGTATTGAACTCCTCTACCTTGGGGAAAAGATTATTAATGTCCACTTCATCTATACCTCCCATAGTTTTAACATTTTTAAGGTTGCCCTTGTTCTCTTACATATGGAATAAGGAGCTAGCCTGGCTAACCTCTTTCTATAACACTTAATGTGATCCCTTGGTTGAACTCTGATCTGGGTGTTTTGGTGGGCCATTTCAAGTGACATTTAAGAGTTAGTCACTGACACAATTACACAAATTCTTTGACAACTTTCACATTGTCAGGGTACCTCAAGTAGACTACCTCCCAGAGCCCTGAATTCTCCAGCAACCTGTCCTTCTATGTCACATATTTACAAGGTTTCCAGAAACCAGCTTACTCACAGCCCCCGTTAACACTGAAACATTGATATCATTTACTTCTCTGACCATGAGATATATGTGTGGAATTAGCCATAGGCACCCTGACTAACACAGAGCCATAGAAAGGTACAGCACAGAAACAGGCCCTTTGGCCCATCTAGTCCATGCCAAACCATTTAAACTGCCTACTCCCATTGACCTGCACTGGGACCTTAGCCCTCCATATCACTACTATCCATGTACTGTACCTATCCAAACTTCTCGTAAACATTGAAATCGGGCTTGCATGCACCACATGTGCTGGCAGCTCATTCCACACTCTCACAACCCTCTGAGTGAAGCAGTTTTCCCTTATGTTTCCCTTAAACTTCTCACCCTTCACTCTGAACCTATGACCTCTGGTTGTAGCCCTATCTCAGTGGAAAAAGTCTGCTTACATTTACCTTATCTATACCCCTCATAATTTTGTATGCCTCTAACAAATCTTCCCTCAATCTTCTATGTTCCAAGGAATAAGGTCCTAAACTATTCAATCTTTCCTTATAACTCAGATCCTCCAGTCCCAGCGAAATCCTTGTAAATTTTCTTTGAACTCTTTCAACCCTACTTACGTCTTCCCTGTAAGTAGGTGACCAAAACTGCACACAATAATCCAAACTTCATCAACTTCAACATAACATCCCATCTCCTGTCCTCAGTACTTTGAGTTATGAACGTCAATGTGACAAAAGCTTTCTTCATGTCACTATCTATCTGTGCTACCTCTTTCAATGAATCATTGTCCTGTATTCTCAGATCCCATTGTTCCACCACACTCCACAATGTGTAAAACCTACCCTGGCTGGTACCACTCTAGAGCAGCACATCGCACTTGAGCTCTGACCAGTGACCAATCTGAACATCAGAAGTTTGAGAGGAGAGAATTTCACTCACGTTCACTGACCGAGTAGAAAAAGGAAGTGTCATATCACACCAGTGTAATTGAGCTCTGACCAGCAGCCAATCGGTGTTTGAGATTGATTTGCAAGAGCAAAATAAAGGAAGGCGGGGCAAGCGTTCTGGCCATTGTTGGAGTGAACAGAGTTACAGTACCTATAAATAGTATTCACCCTTGGAATTTTTCATGTTTTATTGTTTTACAGCATTGAATTACAGTGGATTAAATTTGGCTCTTTTTGACACTGATCAACAGAAAAAGACTCTTTTATGTCAAAGTAAAAACAGATCTCTACAAAGTAATCTAAATTAATTACAAATATAAAGCACAAAATAATTGATTGCATAAGTATTCACACCCTTTAATATAGGACCATAAGACATAGGAGCAGAATTAAGCCATTCAGCCCATCGAGTCTGCTCCTCCATTCCATCCTGGCTGATCTCGGATCCCACTCAACCCCATACACCTGCCTTCTCACCATATCTATTGATGTCCTGACCGATCAGGAAACTATCAACTTCCACCTTAAATATACCCATGGACTTGGCCTCCACCACAGTCTGTGGCAGAGCATTCCACAGATTCACTACTCTCTTGCTAAAAAAATTCCATCTTACCTCTGTTCTAAAAGGTCGCCCCCTCAAGTTTGAGGCTGTGACCTCTAGTTCTGGCTACCCCCACCAAAGGAAACATCCTCTCCACATTCACCATAGCTAGTCCTTTCAACATTCGCTAGGTTTCAATGAGATCCTCCCTGCATTCTTCTAAATTCCATTGAGTACAGGCCCAAAGCTGCTAAACCCTCCTCATATTTAACCCATTCCTGGAATCGTGCTTGTGAACCTCCTCTGGACTCTCTCTAATGACAACACATCCTTTCTGAGATATGGGACCCAAAACTGTTGACAATAGTCTAAGTGTGGCCTGACTAGTGTCTTATAATGACTCAGCATTATCTCCTTGCTTTTATATCCTATTCCTTTTGAAATAAATGTCAACATTGCATTTGCCTTCTTTACCACAGACTCAACCTGTAAATTAACCTTCTGGAACTCTTTGCCCAATCTTCCAAGTTGTCTAAGTCCTGCTGCAATCACATTGTTTCCTCAGCACTACCTACCCCTCCACCTATCTTCATATCATCTGTAAACTTTGCCACAAAGCCATCAATTCCATTATCTAAATCATTGACAAACAATGTGAAAAGTAGCAGTCTCAATTCTGACCTCTGAGGAACACCACTAGTCACTGGCAGTCAACCAGAAAAGCCCCTCTTTATTCCCACACTGCCTCCTGCCTGTCAGCCATTCCACTATCCAGCCAGACTCTTTCCTGTAATGCCATAGGATTTTATCTTGTTAAGCAGCCTCATGTTTCACCTTATCAAAACCCTTCTGAAGATCCAAGTAAATGACATCTACTACCTCTCCTTTGTCCACCCTGCTTGTTACTTCCTCGAAGAACTCTAACAGAAACCATGCTGACTTTGACTTATTTTATCATTAGTCTCCAAGTACCTTGAAACCTCATCCTTGATAATAGACTCCAACACTTTCCCAACTACAGAGGTTAGGTTAACTGGCCTATAATTTCCTTCCTTTTGCCTTCCTCCCTTCTTAAAGAATGGAGCGACATTTTCAACCTTCCATTCCTCTGGGACCATGCCAAAATCAAGTGATTCTTGAAAGATCTCTATGACTCTATGATTTGTTTGTATTAAATTCCACTTGCCATTTCTCAGCCCATTTTTGCAGCTGGTCCAGATCCCACTGCATGCCCAGTTGTAGTGCCACCTACAAATCTGCTGATCCAGTTAACCACATTATCATTCAGATCATTGATATTGGTGACAAACAACAACAAACCCAGCATCAATCCCGGCAGCATTCCATTAGTCACAGGCCTGCAGTCAGAGGGGCAACTGTTAACTACCACCCTCTTGTTTCTCTCACAAAGCCAATGTCTAATCCAACTTACTACCTTATCTTGAATGCCGAGTGACTGAACCTTCTTGACCAATCTCCCATGTAGGACTTGGTCAAATACCTTGCTAATGTTCACATAGACAACATCCACTGCCTTGCCTTCATTAACTTTCCTGGTAACTTCCACAAAAAAACTCTATAAAGTTTGGTTAGACATGACCTACCGTGCACAGAGCCATGCCAACTATCTCTAATCATTCCTTGTCTAAGCAATTAATATCAAGAACATGAGATGAAGAGTCCTTGAAAGTAAGCCCATAAGTTGTAAGAATATTTCAATAATGGGGCAAGTGAAGCTGTGAAGTTATCCCCTTTGATTCAAGATCCTGATGTTTGAGGTGTAATAACTGTTCCTGAACCTGGTAATTTGAGTCCTAGGCTCCTGTATATTCATCCTGATGAACGCCCAAGTTGGTGCAGTCTTTCATTGATTCTATTATGGTTATTATTCTTTTATGGATTTATTGCATGTATCTGCAAGAAAATTAATCTCAAGTTTGAATATGGTTACATATATGACATCTAAAACATTGACAAACTTCTATCGGTGTGTAGTTGGGAGTATATTGATTGGCTACATCACAGCCTGGTATGGAAACACCGATGCCCTTGAATGGAAACTCCTAAAAAAGTTGTGCTCCATTATGGGTAAAGCTTGTCCCAACACTGAGCACATTTACATGAAACACTGTCACAGGAAAGCAGCGTCCATCATCAGGGACTGCCACCACCCAGGTCATGCTCTGTTTTCGCTGCTGCAGAAAGAAGGTACAGGAGCATCAGGACTCACACCACCAGGATGAGGAACAATTACTACCCCTCAACCATCAGGCTTCTGAACCAAAAGGGATAACTTCACTCAACTTTATTTGCCCCATCATTGAAATGTTCCCACAACCAATAGACTCACTTTCAAGGTCTCTTCATCTTATGTTCTCGATACTTATTGCTTATTTATTATTATTATTTCTTTCTTTTTGTATTTGCACAGTTTGTTGTCTTTTGCACACTGGTTGATCACCCAAGCTGCTGCAGTCCATTATTGATTCTATTATGGTTACCATTCTAAAACCACAGGAACATCTGCAGATGCTAGAAATCTGCATCACGCACCACATGGATTTGTGCGTGGAAGCTCATGTTTGACAAATCTTATTGAATTTTTTGAAGAGGTTACGAGGAAAGTTGATGAGGGTAAGGCAGTGGATGTTGTCTATATGGACTTCAGTAAGGCCTTTGACAAGGTTCCACATGGAAGATTAGTTAGGAAGGTTCAATCGTTAGGTATTAATATTGAAGCAGTAAAATGGATTCAACAGTGGCTGGATGGGAGATGCCAGAGAGTAGTGGTGGATAACTGTTTGTCAGGTTGGAGGCTGATGACTAGTGGTGTGCCTCAGGGATCTGTACTGGCTCCAATGTTGTTTGTCATATACATTAATGATCTGGATGATGGGGTGGCAAATTGGATTAGTAAGTATGCAGATGATACTAAGGTAGGTGGCGTTGTGGATAATGAAGTAAGTTTTCAAAGTTTGCAGAGAGATTTAGGCCAGTTAGAAGAGTGGGCTGAGTGATGGCAGATGGAGCATTTAAAGCAAAATTGGATAGGTATATGGACAGGAAAGGAATGGAGGGTTAGAGGCTGAGTGCGAGCCAGTGGGACTAGGTGAGTGTAAGCGTTCGGCACGGACTAGACGGGCCAAACTGGCCTGTTTCTGTGCTGTAATTGTTATATGGTTATATGATTATAAATCCAAAGCAACACTCTAGATGCTGTAGGAACTCAGCAAGCCAGACAGAATCTATGGAAAAGAGTAATCAGTCAGTTTTTTGGGGCTGAAATCCTTCAGCAGGACTGGAAAGGAAGGGGAGAAGTCGGAGTAAGAAGGTGGGAGGAAGGGAGGACTAAGTACCTGGTGGCAGGTGGTAAGTGAAACCAGGACAGAGGGAAGTAAAGAGGTGGGAGTTTTACTGGCAAAAGAAATAAAGGGCTGGAGAAGGGGGAACTGATAGTAAAGGACACACGACAATAGAAGAAAGGGAAGGTGGAGAAGCACCAGAGGGAGGTGATAGGCAGGTAAGAAGAGAAGGTACGAGAGGAAATCAAGAATGGGGAATGATGAAGGAGACAAGATGGGCAATTATCAGAAGTTAGAGAAATCAATATTCATGCCATCAGGTTAAAGGCTACCCAGACAGAATATAAGGTTTTGCTCCTCAAACCAGAGGGTGGCCTCATCATGACAGTAGAGGAAGCCATGGACTGACACTTTGGAATAGAAAGTAGAACTGAAAGGATTGGTCACTGGGAAATCCAACTTTTTCTGGTGGATGGAGCAGAAGTGGTTGATGAAGCAGCCTCCCAATCTATGTCAGGTCTTACCGATATACTAGAGGCTAAACCGAGAGCGCTGAATGCAGTACACGACTACAACAGTCTGGTGAAGTGTCACCTCACCTGGAAGGACTGTTTGGGGCTCTGAATGATAGTGAGGGAGGAGGTGCAGCACTTGTTCTGCATGCAATGATAAGTGCCAGGAGGGAGATCAGTGGGGAGGGATGAGTGGACAATGGAGTTGTGCGGGGAGCGATCGCTGTGGAAAGCGGAAAGTGTGGGGGGGGGGATTTTTTTCTATTATGGGTTTATTGAGTATGCCCACAAGAAAATGAATCTCAGGGTTTTATATGGTGACATAGATGTACTTTGATAATAAACTTACTTTGAATTTTAAACAACTGAATGGAACTCTTGTACGATAAAGATCAGACAGCAGGGTATTGGGTCTCAGGTGAGGCAGAGGGAAGTATAGACAAGTCCAGGGGCAAGAGTTTGGTTTCATGATGTAGCGAGCTGTGTCCAGAACTCTCTGCAGTGAGGGTATCAAATGAAGCAAGCCATATTGACAAACACAGCACATGACAAGGAGCCATAAGCAGATAATCAGCTTTATTGGTTGTGAAACCATTACTGGCCAGGACCACAGGGAGAAAACCTTTGCCCCTTTATATAAATTATTAGCCACTGGGAATGGTTTACATCCACCTGACAGGGCAGGTAAAGTTGAAAGCACATGGCAAACCTTGCTGTGTTCCCTTGTTCCTGGACTGGCCAGGGGGTGGGGGCTGATCTCATCAACCCAGATTAAAGGCTCCGAGCTCCTGTGTGGGGCTTGAACCCACAATTCAGAGGCACAAGGACTGTTTTTAGTTGCTGGGGCAGCTCATCCCAGGGTAATGTTTATCCTTCAGTGCGCTGATGGGTGATTCACGACGATCAGTCAAGCTACCTTTTTTTAATTTGTGTAATTAATAACTGGGGAAGTCTTCAGAGAAAATAATGAGGAACTATATATCATTTGTTAATGCTTCATTGACTCCTCACTCGGGCTCTGTCCTTCAACTCTGGGAATCTGACCTTCGGGAGGAATGTTTTGAGGTCTTGTTGAATGCTAAGAGTTGGACATTGGGTCAAGCAACAGAACTTATGTTGAAGGTTTCTTAATTCTAATTGGCTAGCTGCCCCTTTGAGGACTGGAACATCAATGAAGGACAAATAAAAGGCCAAGTATGCATTTATGTGAAGATCACAACCAATTGCAATCTGTTCTTGGACATAATATTGAAAGGACTAGATAGGGTGGATGTGGAGAGGATGTTTCCTATAGTGGGCATAGTCAGAATTAGAGGGCACAGCCTCAAAATTAAGGAGCAACCTTTCAAAACAGAGGTAAGGAGGAATTCTTTTAGCCAGAGAGTAGTGAATCTGTGGAATGCTCTGCCACAGACTGCGGTGGAGGCCAAGTCTGCGCGTATATTTAAGGCGGAAGTTGATCATTTCTGATGGGTCAGGGCAGCGAAGGATATGGCCAGAAGGCAGGTGTAATGGATTGAGTGAGATCCGGGTTCAGCCATGATGGAATAGCAGAGCAGACACCATGGGCTGATTGGCCTAATCCTGCTCCTATGTCTGATGGTCCTATACTTTTAAGATGATTGGAGGAAAGCGTAGGGTATGCTTTTTACACAGAGAGTGTTGGGTGTGTAGAACACCCTGCGAGGGGTGGTGGTAAAGCAGGGTACATTAGGGACGCCTAAGAAACTCTTAGATACACATACAGCTGATAAGAAAATGGAGGGTTATGTAGGATGGAAGGGCTAGATTGATTTTAGAGTATGTTAAAAGATCAGCATAGTATTATGGACCAAAAGGCCAGTACCGTTCTGTAATGTTCTATGTTTTCTACTTACAGGCACTCAGTTGGAAGATATTGCCGAGGTTCCTGGTTGTCTTTATCCCAAATTTTCATTCAGTGGAGAGTAGAAAGCATTTCAAAAGCTGAATATGTTCTGTCAAAGGGCAGGGCTCTGTAGAGTGCTGTAGATCAGAGAGACCTCAGGGTACGGGCATATAGTACCCTGAAAGTTGCAAAATTGATGGGCATGATGATGAAGAAGGCAGTTGGCACACTTCTATAGAGGGGAATAAATGGTCATTATTTTGGGCTGAGACACTTCATCAGTCCTGCTTATTTTCCTCTATTGATGCTGCCTGACTTGCAAAACTCCTCTAGTGCTTTTTGTGTGTCGCTCAAGATTTTGAGCATTTGCAGAATTCCTTACGTTTTATGTCTTGGCATGCTTGCCTTATTTGGTCAGGATACAGAGTACAGGATTTGGGACATCATAAAATAAAAATAAAGATTGACGCACAACTTCTTCAGGAATGGATTTCGACTCCATACATTGGATTTTGAATTGTGAATTCCCCAAGGACTAATTTTCATTGCATAAACTATTGCAATGTATGGGTCTCCTGTACTGAACTTGCAGGTAAATTCAGTATCCCAGGTTTGATCCTGAAATCCCGTCATTGCTGCAAAGTGTTTGTATGGCCGTGCGTCTTTGTGACCGTGTGTCTTTGTTCTGAATGTTCCAGTTTCTTTCTACAGGTTGGCACATTAATTAACTACTTTAAATTTCCTCAAGAAAATGAGGCTGGAACTGATGGGCATGTTAGGGAAAATAGTTTAGAGTGAAGTAAGCAGGAGAATGGGCTGAATGGGATCCTTGAATGTTGTGAGAAATGCAAGATGGGATTTGTAACTGGACAGTCCATCATGGGTAAATCCCCCTTACCCAACCATTGAGCACATCTACAAGAAACACTGGCGCAGGAAAGTAGCATCCACCATCAGTCACCCCACCCTCCTGGCCTTTCTCTCTTCTCACTGCTGCCATCAGGAAGAAGGTACGAAAGCCTCAGGCCTCACAGGTTCAGGAATAGTTATTCCCCTCAGACATCAGGCTCTTGGATCAAAGGGGATAACCTCACCCAACATCACTCACTCCATCATCCAGGTGTTCCCACAATCTACGAACTCACTTTCAAGGACTTTTCATCTCATGCTCTCAATATTTATTGCTTATTTATTTATTGTTGTTATTTATTTCTTTTCACATTTCCACAGTTTGTTGTCTTTTGCACACTGGTTGAATGCCCAAGTTGGTGTGGCCTTTCACTGATTCTGTTATGGTTATTATTCTATTATGGATTTATTTTGTATGCCCGCAAGATAATGAATCTCAGGGCTGCATATGGTGGGCTATATGTACTTTGAAAATAAATCTTGAAATCTGAACTTTCTGGGAATGCAATCATTCAGCAGGTTGTTGACAAGATTAGAGAGTATAAAAGTTCAACGTTCAAAGTAAATTTATATCACATATATGTCACCATATACAAAGCTGAGATTTGTTTTCTTGCTGGCATATACAGTAAATCCAAGAACCAGGTGAAAGGGGTAAGGTAGGTCGGTGATAGAAGAGAATGATGTGAAAAGCCGGGGTTGAAAAGTGGAAGAGTAAAGTGATGAAGGAATCTTACCCTTGCGAGCAGATTTGCTAGTGCTGCTCGGGAAGGTTTAAACTAGGCTGGCAGGGAATGGGAACCAGAATGATAGGTCAGAGCATGGGGCAGTTGGGGTAAATGTGGATGATGCATGTAGAGAGACTGTGAGGATGGATAGGCAGTGGATTGGACATAAATGCAGTCAGTTGGATAGATTGAAATGTGTTTATTTTAATGCACGGTGCATCAAGAACAAATATGATGACAGAGCATGGATCAGCACATTGAATGATGGCACTGTGGCCATTAGAGACTTGGTGGTCACTAGGGCAACAACGTTCTAGGATTTAGATATTCCAAAAGGGAAGGGATGTAAATAAGTGGTGGAGGCAGTGGCTTTGATAATCAGAGAAAGTATCACAGCTGCAGAAAGGGAGGACGTCAGGAAGGGATCGTCTACTGAGTCAGTGTGAGTGAAAGTCAGAAACAGAGAGGGAACAATCTCTCTACTGGGAGTATTCTATAGATTGCCGCCCCACCCAATTAACTACAGAGACACTGGAGAGTAGATGGGGAAGTAGATTTTGGAAAGGTCCAAAAATAACAGGGCTGTTGATAAAGGTAAAACAAATTCCTGAATAATGATTGGCAGCTCCTTAGTGCAAAAGATTGAAATAGGCTGGAATTTGTTAGCCTTGTCCAGGAATGATTCGTGACACAATCAGCACCAGGCTGACTGGAGGAAAGGCCATACTGGATCTGGTACGAGTCAATGAACCTGGCCAGGTGTCAGATCTGTCAGTGGGTGAGCATTTCAGAGACAGTGACCACAACTCCCTGACCTTTACTACATCCTTGGAGAGTGATAGGAGCAGATGGTACAGGAAAGTATTTAATTAAGGAAGGCTGAATTATGACGCTATTTGGCAGGAATTTGGGAACAGACGTTCTCCTGGAAATGAGCAACAGAAATTGGAGGTTGTTTAGGGAGCCCTCGCATGGGGTTCTGGATTGGTGAGTAGGATTAAAGAAAATCCCAAGCTGTTTGGCATGTATGTTATCAATAGGAGGATGACTAGAGTGAGGGTAGGACCAATTAGGGATACAAGAGGAAACATGCCTCGAAACAGAGGAGGTTGAGGAGGTCCTTAATGAATATATTACTTCTGTATTCACCAGTGAGAGGGACCATGACACAAGTGAATTCAGCATAGAGCAGCCTAATATCCTGGAACAGCTCAAGGTTAAAAAAGAGGGTGTGCTGGAACTTTTGAAAAACATTAGTATAGAGACCCCTGGCTGGTTGGGATATGCTGCAGGTCACTATGGGAAGCAAGGGAAGAGGTTGTTGTGCTTTTGGCAATGATCTTTGTGTATTCGCTGGCCACACGAATAATGTTATAAGGCTGCAGTGTGACAGATATTATCCCTTTGATTAAGAAAGCTAATAAGGATAATCCTGGAATTATAGATCAGTGAGTGGTGGAAAACTATTGGAGAGGATAATTAGAGGCTGAATTAACAAGGATTTGGAGAATTTGGGGTCTGAGTTGAAGAACCATGAGATAATGTTGCAGCTCCATAAAACTCAGGTTAGATCACACTTGAAATTGAAATACGCTCTGTCTGCCAGAGAAAGCAGGATCTCCCAGTGGCCACACATTTTAATTCCGCATCCCATTCCCTTTCTGATATGTCTATCCATGGCTTCCTCTACTGTCAAGATGGAGCCACACTCAGGTTGGAGGTACAACACCTTATATTCCATCTGGGTAGCCTCCAACCTGATGACATGAACATTGATTTCTCTAACTTCCGTTAATGCCCTCCTCCCCTTCTTATCCTATCCCTTATTTATTTATTATCCCTCCCCTTTTTTCCTCTCTTTTTTCTCTCTCTGTTCCTCTCATAATCACTCCTTGCCTGTTCTCCATCTCCCTCTGGTGCTCCCCTCCCCCTTTCTTTTTCCCTAGGCCTCCCGTCCCATGATCCTTTCCCTTCTCCAGCTGTGTATCCCTTTTGCTAATCAACTTCCGAGCTCTTAGCTTCATCCCTCCACCTCCTGTCTTCTCCTATCATTTTGGATCTCCCACTCCCCCTCCCACTTTCAGATCTCTTATTATCTTTCCTTTCAATTAGTCCTGACAAAGGGTCTCGGCCCAAAACATCGACAGTGCTTCTTCCTATAGATGCTGCCTGGATTGCTGTGTTCCACCAGCATTTTGTGTGTGTTGCTTGAAATATTGTGTTCACTTCTGATTGCCTCATTTTAGGAAGAATGTGGAAGTTTTAGAGAGGGTGCTGAAGAGATTTACCTGGATTAGAGAGCATATCTTATGAGGATAAGTTGAGCAAGCTATGGCTTTTCTCTATGTAGCAAAGATGGATGAGAGGTGACTTGATAGAGATGTACAAGATGATGATCTGGGTGGTGGGGTCGAGATGTGTCTTTGTCAAGGGGAGAGTAAGGTGCTCTGCTAGCCTGCAGGTCACCCTTGGGCAAGGTGTAGCACCTGCTTAGCCCCCTCCTTTGATCAGGGTCATGTGAAGCCATGGGAGCAGGTGGCAGATGGTTATGTGAGCAGTTGGTTCATATCACAAGCCCTGGTTATGCGACAACTGATGCCAGGCAGACAATCTCTGAAGAGTATTGATAACGGCTGGGGTCACCCATCTTGTAAAGATACTGCCCAGAAGAAGGCAATGGAAAACCACTTCTGTAAAAAAATTTGGGAAGAACAATCATCATCATGGATAGATCATGATCACCCACATCATACGACATAGCACGTGATGATGATGGTGATGCATAAGATGAGAAGAGGCATAGACAGAGTGATAAAGTGGACAGCCAGAAACTTTTTTCCCAGGGTACCAGTGGCTAATACAAGACAGAAAACTTTTAAGGTGATAGGGGGAAAGTATATGGGGTGATGACAAAGGTAGGATATTTACACAGAGAATGGAGAGTAAATGGAAAACACTGCCTAGCATGGTGGTAGAGGCAGGATCATTAGTGATAATTAGAAGTCTCTTAGATAAGTACCTATATGAAAGAAAAATGGAGCACTATGTGTGAGGGGAGCACTAGATTATTCTCAGAGTAAGTTAAATAGTCAGCACAACACCATGCACTGAAGGGGCTGTAGTGTTCTGTGATTTATGGATATGATAGACATGGACTGTGGAATAGAGGTGGGGAACCAGAGGTAGGTGATGGGCAGGTCATGAGGGTAGAAGAGGAGAAGAGAAGAGAGGTGAGAGGGATACCAGAATGAGGGAATGCAAGGATGGTGGGGCGACAGAGTAGACTGGTTCCCAGAAATTTCAGCATTTAAGAGAAATTTGGATAGGTGCATGGATGGGAAGGTTATAGAGGGCTTTGGTCTGGGTGCAGGTTGATTGGACTAGGCAGATTAATACCTTAGCACAGACTAGTTGGGACGAAAGTCCTGTTACTGTGCTGTAGTGCTCTATGACTCCAAGTTAAAAAAATTGAGGTCCTTTGCATAACCGACAGGCCATCCACTGTTGACTACACCAGACTTGTGGCTCTCCTTCAGATTATTTAGCATCATGGTAGTGTAGCGATTAGCACAACACTTTACAGTACCAGCAAGCTGGGTTCAATTCCTGCCGCTGCCTGTAAGGAGTTTATATATTCTCTCTGTGACCGCGAGGGTTTCCTACTGGTGCTCCAGTTTCCTCCCGCAGTCCAAAGACATGCTGGTTGGTAGGTTAACTGATCATTGTAAATGGTCCCGTGATTAGGCTAGGGTTAAATTGGGGTTTGCTGGGCGGTGGGGCTCGAAGGACCGGAAGGGTCTATTCCATGCTATATGGAATAAAATTAACACCACCTCAGCCACATCAGGAAAGAAAATTCCTCCAAAGGGTTAAGCTCGCCTGGATTTAAAACATGGTTTTAGCATACATTTTTTCTGCATTTACTTCAAAACAAAATGTAGCTATTAGCTTTGGCTGAGCACGTTGGAAACTTTACTTTGTCATACAGTGAGTCAAAATATGAAGCTTGATTCTATTCCCACGTTTGGTTTTCATTAGTTTGGAGAGTAAATTAACAATAGGACACTTCAATGAAGTCATCCAGCGGGCCGGAGGACGCAGCCAAGGAAAACGTTCAGACTCCCTCAGACAATCATGATGAATGTAGAAGGAAACAGGTGTATACAGGCCTGTGTTGGGGGAAATATAGCCAGCATTATTGCTGTCCATTCCTTCTCTTCAACAACTGGCAGAAGATTAGCTTAGTGCAGATTCTGATTTTCAGCTAAGTAAAAACAGTGAGGCCCATGAGGGTATGTACTTCAAGCTGAAAAATACTTTCTCTTGTTAAAAGGAAACGAGTAAATTGGCCGGACTGCGTTCTGCGGGATGGGGGAGTGGAGCGAGTCTTCAGACGGTGAAGGCTTGGAATTCAATCAAATTGGAGAACCTAACAGCTTGGGAGTAGTCCATTCAGCCCTTTGTTGTGATGCCAGCTCCTTGAAAGAGTTCCCAGTTCCCTTGTGAACTCTTTTTATTAATTTTCTCTCCTACCTCAAGTATTTACGCATTTCCCTTTGGAAACTTCGCTCTGAGTCTGTTCTCAAGATCAAGATTCGAGCCTGTTTTTTGTCACTCTTCCATATGCAAGTGTAAAGGAGAACAAAATGATTGTTACTCCAGATCTAATGCAGCACAAAAATAACACAGTAATCATAAAGAATACAATAACATAAACATACAAGATTAGCTTATATGCAGAGAGCGATTGTATTACATAAAGTTACACTAGGTAGAGGAGTGCCTGCACAAGAAATGATTCAACTGTGGTGGAGGGTGGGTTACTGGGTAGAGGTGTTCATCAGCCTGATGGCTTGGGGCAAGTAACTGCTTTTGAGTCTGGTGGTCCTGGCACGGATGCGGCGTAGCCTCCTCCCTGATAGGAATGGGACAAACAGTCCACAGGCAGGGTGTGTGATATTGCTGGCTTCTTTCCAGTACCTATCTGTCAATACATCCTCGATGGTGGATAAGCTGGTGCCAGTGACGCACTGGGCAGTTTTACTGACCCATTGTAGAACCCTCCTGTCCATCACAGTGAAGCTTCTGTACCTCACCGTGATACAGCAACGCCTGCCTACCGCCTTTTTCGGCTGCACTTTCCGGACAACGAAGTCTTGGTGCATGGGGATGAATTGTCCTGATTCTGGACTGGAGCAATGAGTCACAGAGTAATTCAGAATGGAAATGGGCTCTTTGGTGCATACTAACCAAGTTTTCATTCAAAGCTACTTTGTTTGTCCATGTTCGGTCTGTATCCCTCTGTTGCTATTGTATCTGCCTCAACCACCTCTGCTGGCAGCTCGTTCCATCTACTCACCAGTCTCCGGGTGAAATTTTTGTCCGTCATCATCATCATCATCATCATTATGTGCTATGTTGTATGACGTGGGCGATCATCATCTCCATGACCATGATTGCCGTTGGCAAACTTTTCTACAAAGATGGTTTGCCACCTTCTGGACCGTGTCTTTACAAGACTGGTGACCCCAGCCATTATCAACACTCTTCAGAGATTGTCTGCCAGGCATCAGTGGTCGCAAAACCAGGACTTGTGATCTGCACCGGCTGCTCATACGACCATCCACCACCTGCTCCCATGGCTTCACATGACCCTGTCGGGACATGGGGGGGGGGGCTAAGCAAGTGCTACAACTTGCCCAATGGTGACCTGCAGACTTGCGGAGGAGCACCCTACACCTCCTTTGGTAGCGACGTATCTGTACCCTGCCACTCAATTTGTTCCTCAGGTTCCAATTAAATCTTTACCATCTCACTTTAAACCAATACTCTCTAGTTTTTAATTCTCAACCCTGGGAAAGGGACTGTGTTCATTTATGCCCTTCATGATTTATACATCTCTATAAGATCACACCTCATTCTCCTGCACTTCAATGGATGAAGTCCCATTCTGTTCAACCTCTCTCCAAGACTCAGTGCCTCAAGACCCAGAATCATTCTCAGAAATCTCCTCTGCACTCATTCCAGCCTTATGGTATCTGTCCTACAGAAGGGTGACCAAGACATAGTACACTACTGTACTCCAAATGTAACCCCACAGACATCTTGTACAACTCCAACATAACATCCCAACTTCTATACTCCATACCCTGACTATATACCAAAAGCCTTCTTCAGCAATCTGGCTCCCCTGTCCATCTTGATACCACTTTCAGGGAACTATGGACTTGTACTCCAAGGTCGCTCTATTCTGCAACAATTCTCAGAGCCCTACCCTTCACTCATGGGCTGCCTCCAATATATGCTAGGACTGTGTTAGTCATTGACACAAACAACACACTTTATTCTATGTTTTGATGTATCAATGTACTTACTGACTGCCTGTTACGCTGCTGGGATTAGGGTAGCAGTGAAGATCCTCCATCTCTTTGGCCTCTTAAATGTAGAAGGATTCTTCACTTCAGTTTCTGTAATAGTTTTGTTTTACCAGTCAGGGGTATCAGCCCTGAGCCGAACCCAAAAACCCAAAGGATGTGTGGGCCACTCTTAGTCAGGACTCTACCCTTTGACCCTACCAAGACCCAAAGCAGAAAGCCCTAACTCCAGCCAATATAGCTCTCTGGAGAGGGTACACGACCATGGAAGAAAGGGAGGGGGGAGGAGCACCAGACGGAGGGGATGGGCAGGTTAGGAGATAAGGTGAGAGGGAGAAGTGGGAATGGGATGGTGAAGGGAAGGGGCAAATGCCGGAAGTTCGAGAAATCGATGTTCAGGCCATCAGGTTGGAGACTACCCAGACAGAATATAAGGTGTTGCTCTTCTGACCTTAATGGGTCCACGTTGTGGCTATAGGGGAGGCCATGGACTGACATGTGCGAATGGGGCTGGGAAGTAGAATTGAAGTGGGTGGCCACCGGGAGATCCTGCTTTTCTGGTAGTTGGAGCGTAAGTGCTCAGCGAAGCAGTCTCCCAATCTGCAATGAGTCTCACTGATACACAGGAGGCTACACCAGAAGTACCAGATACCCCAACATGACCCCAACAGACTCACAGGTGAAGTGTTGCCTCAGCAAGAAGGACTGTTTGGGGCCCTGAATGGTAGTTAGGGAGGAGGTGTAGGGGCAGGTATGGCACATAATCTGCTTGCGAGGGTAAGTTCCAGGAGGAAACTCCATGGGGAGGGACGAACAGACAAGGAGACCACATAGGGAGCAATCCCTGTAGGAAGTGGAAAACTGGGGGAGAGGAAAAAATGTGCTTGGTGGTGGGACCCCACTGGAGATGGTGGAAGTTCTGGAGAATTATGTGCTGGACATGGAGTCTGGTAAGGTGGTAGGTGAGGGCAAGATGAACTCTATCCCTGGTGTCGTAGCGGGTGAATGGAATGAGGACAAATGTGCGCAAAATGCACAAAATGCTGGAGAAACAAAGCAGGCCAGTCAACATCTATGGAAAAGAGTAAAGAGTTGATGTTTCAGGCTGAGACCCTTCATAGAACACAAATGTTTATCCTTTTCCATAGATGCTGCCTGGTCTGCTGAGTTCTTCCGGCAACTTATGCGTGTTTTTCAGTGCCCTACCATTCAACCCTTCTCTATGGATTGTCACCTTGTCGTGGTGGAGAAGCTTGTGTGGTCCTGAGATCCCGAGAGCGATGCTGTCTGGAGCTATGCTCCTGGTAGGGTCACCCATGGTGGTAAGGTCGAGGGTGAGGTCTCTGACAAAGAACAATCCAACCAAGTCCTCAACAGTGGAACAGGCGGATGAAGTTACTTCGAACTCAACGGCTGTGAAGGCGGATGAAGGCTACAATAAATCCATCAGCTCCAATCGGTGTGGTTTCCTTGCCATTGGAATCAGTTGGCTGATTTGTGAAGTATCGTGTGCTTCTTGGAGTGCAACATCAAGTACACGTTAAACAAATACAAGCACAGGGGTCTTCGCTCTGTGGAAACAGAATGAAGACCATCATCCTCGGCCTCGAGGGATAGCCACAACGACAACGACTATTCAACCACCACCCTGGCTGGTCCTACCAAAGTGCAACATCTCACACTTGTCTGCTTTAAATTCCATCTGCCATTTTTCAGCCCATTTTTCCAGCTAATGCAGATCCCCCTGCAAACCATGATATCCTTCCTTGCTGTTCACTACACTCCCAAAGCCAGAGTAGAAGATGGGTGGGGGGAGTGGTAGGAGTATAAGCTAGGAATTGATAGGTGAATCCAGGTGGCTGAGGGAGGTGGGATGAAGTAGGAGGCTAGGAGGAAAAGGTAAAGGGCTGTAGAAGGAGGAATCTGCTAGCAGGGGAGAGTGGACCATGGGAGAAAGGGAAGGAAGAGGAGCACTAGGGGAGGTGATAGGCAGGTGAGTAAAAGAGAGGAGCTAAGAGTGGAGACGGAGTGGGGAATTGAAGAATTGGGAAGTGGGAAGGAGAAGGGAGAAAAGAAGTTGGAGAAATCAATGTTCATGTCTCTCACTTACTCAGACAGAATATGAGTTCTTATGGGAACGGCATCATTAGGCTTGAAAGAGTGCAGAGAAGATTTGCACGACTGTTGCTCAATTAAAGTTAGAGTGAAGGTCTGGGCGGGCGAAGGTTTTATTCATTGGAGTGCAGGGGCTGAGTGGTGATCTTACAGAGGTGTATAATATTATAGGTAAGATGACTGAAAACAGTACTTTTCCCAGGCAAAGGGAAGCAAACATTATCAGGTACAGGTTAGAGTCATAGAACACAACAGCACAGAAAAAGGCTCTCAGCCCATCTAGTCCATGCCAAAATATTCTGTCTAGTCCCATTGACCTGCATCTATATCATAGCCCTAGAGTCATAAAGTCATAGAAAACTACAGCACAGCAACAGGCTCTTCATCCCATCTAATCCAAGCTGAACCATTTAAACTGCCTACTCCCATTGACCTGTACAGGGACCATAGCTCTCCATACCCCCTACTATCCATGTACCTATTGAAACTTCTTTTAAATGTTGAAATTGAGCTTGTGCCAGCATCTCAATCCACACTCTCATGAACTTCTGAGTGAAGACGTTTTCCCTTGTGTTCTGCTTAAACTTTTCACCTTTCACCCTTAACCCATGATCTCTGGTTGTAGTTCCATCCAGCCTCATTGGGAAAAGCCTGCTTGCATTTGCCCTATCTTTATTCAGATTCAGATTCAGTTTATTGTCATTTAGAAACCACAAATGCAATGCAGTTAAAAAATGAGACAACGTTCCCCCAGAATGATATCACAAAAGCATATGACAAAACAGACTACACCAGAAAATCTACGTAACATTTGGCAATCCCAATCCAGAGTCCGGAGAGGCTGCTGCGTATTAATATCGCGCTACCATCTAGCGTGTTCCCCAGAAAGGAGCTCCAAATCCACCAGACAAAAACAAGACCAAAAACTAAAGCTACAAGACCTGCACAAAACCACATAATTACAACATATAGTTACAACAGTGCAAACAATAGCATAATTGATTTAAAAAAAACAGACTATGGGCACAGTAAAAATAGTCCAAGATGTTAAAGGACTGTAAGTTCAAAAGAAATCACCACAGTTTCCACAAGTCCCCAGGGTCCCGACAGACTCGCCATCCCACGCCGGCGGCAGAAGGGAATACCCCCGCTATGGACTTCCAAGGCACTGCCCGACTCAGCCTCGCAGACGAAGCACACAATGGAAGCTCCGTTGAAACCAGCCGCGCAGACGCAGCACCCACCGAAAGCGACCCGAGTCCGTCGAACCTCCGAGCCGACGACCATCCCCTCCGGCACAGCTTCTCCGAGCACCACCCTCTGCCGAGCGTATTAAGACGGCCCCGCCAACGGCCATCAGCTACGCGACCCCGAGGACTGGGGGCCTGTCCTTCCGAGCAGAGTCCTGGACCTCACAGCAGCAGCAGCAACGAAGAAGGTCTTCCTGGAATTTCCCGATGTTTCTCCGTGCTTCCACATCCGTTTTCAATCGATTATGATTGCGCACGGCACCCCACTTCACAAATAACAGATAATCAGTTCCAGAGTGGCCGCTGCAAGCTGCGTCGCGCCGCCATCTATATATGCCTCATTATTTTATATGCATCTATCAAACCTCCTCTTAATCTTCTATTTTTCAGGAAATAAAGTCCTACCCTTTTCAATCTTTCTTTATAACTCAGGTCCTCCAGATCTAGCAACATCCTTGTAAATTTTCTTTGTACTTTTTCAACCTTATTTACCTCTTTCCTGTGGGTACGTGACCAAAACTGCACAAAATACTCAAAAAACAGGCCTCACCAATGTCTTATACAACTGTGCATATACAGTACTGTGCAAAACTCTTAGCCGTAAACATTTTGAAATGTGAAGTTCCTTCCAAAAATAATGAAAAGTTTCTAAATATCAAGAATTTACTATAATGCACAGTAAACGGTAAAAATCTAAATAAGTGGTGTAACCGTCCTTTGCTATTAAAACTGCATCAATTATCTTAGGGACACTGTCGTGTAGTTTTAGAAGAAACTAGTAAGTTGCTCCAAGCATCTTGGAGAACTTGCCACAGTTCTTCTGCTGACTTTGGCTGGCTCGCTTGCTTCTGTCTCTCGTGATAATCCCTGACAGACTCAATCGGGGCTCTGTGGAGACCAGATCATCTGAAAGCGTATAAAAAATCTAGGATAACTCTTCTCCAATCCTGGTGAAAGAAAAACCTGCTTGCATTGCCCCTTCTATACACCTTATAATTTTGAATAGCTTTATCAAGTCTCCCCACATTCTCCTGTGCTCCAGGGAATGAAGTCCTAAACTCTTCAGCCTTTCCCTTTAACTTTCATCCTCAATTCCCAGCAGACTCCTTGTAAATTTTCTCTGCACTCTGTCCATCTTTCCTGATAAGGTCTAAGGTGAGAAAGGAAATAGACTTAAAAGGGACCTGAGGAGCACATTTTCCATGCAGCAGATGGTGAGTACATGGAACAAGCTGCCAGAGGAAGAGGTTGAGGCAGATATAATAATGACATTTTTATGGCAGTTAAACAGATTGAATGGAGAGCAAAGCTTAAGAGAGAGATGGGTCAAATGGGATCAGTTTTGATGGGACCTTCAGTGCTGAACAAAGGTCTTAAGCCCATAAGTATGGCTAAGGTGACTATGACTTTTGCACATTACTGTAGTAATTTCAAGTATTGCACAGTACCGCTGCTGCAAAAAAACAAATTTCATGACATATGTGAGAGATGATAAGGTGGATGAAGTGTCTCAGCCTGGAACGTCGACTGTCTATTCCTTTCCATAGATGCAGCCTGACCCAGTGAGTTCCTTCAGCGTTTTGTGAATGCTAAAGCTGATTCTGATATAGGTCTCTGTTGCGGACTGAGAGTGAGAAGGGGGCAGGGAGAGGGGAATCACGGTTGGGAAAAGGGGAAGGGAGTAGGAAGGGAGTGGGAAGAACCAGAGAGACATTCTGACATGATCAGTGAACCAATCAATCTGGTGTCTCAGGGCCACCAGATACACCCATACCATCCTCCGCCCCTGACAGACGACAGTCGACAGCAACTTCTTTGAGCTCATCTGCGGAAACAGCTTAATTTCTACCATTAATGTCTCACATTTTCCTTTTCAGGATGGATGGGGTTCTGTGAAAGACCCTGACCTAGAGTTAGCTGTTTCTCGATATTCCGAGGACACAGCTGAGAAGACTAGTGGGCTTTCAGAGTTCTGAGGCTTTGTGGCCCCCAGGAATGAGCTGATTCTATGGTGGTGCTGCCGACTGAAGCATTGCGGGAGAAAATGGAACAGCAGATCAACTTCTGGAGGCTCTGTACTTGGATCACGCACTCGCTCTCCCTTTCTCTCGTTGGTGGCGGAGAGTTTGTTGCCGATTCTCAAGTCGGAAAACTCAGGGAAAAATAGCGACACGGCAGACTTCAAAACCGTAAATCAGCGAGTTGTTTGTTTTTGTTAGTCTCCCCTCTCTCTGTGGAAGGGTGACACCCCTCTGTCCTTTTATTAGAGATAGGGAGAGCCTCTGGCATGTCAAATTGTCAGGTGAATGATTATCTTTTTGGTTGTAGTGCAGATCATGGTCTTTCTTGGGGGCTTGCTTGGTGGGTGGAGGGTGCTGATGCTTTGTACTGAAATGGGGGAGGAGGGGGGGTCGTTGCTTTGCTGCCGTTTGTGCATGGGAGGGGGTAGTATGGGGGAGGGAGGCTTTGGGATTCTGATGATTTTACTGTTACTCATTCCTTGGGGTACTCTTCTGTTTTTGTGGATGTCTGTGAAGAACAAGAATTTCAGGTTGTATATTGTATGCATTCTCTGATATTAAATGGAACCGTTGATCTTTCAAACTGGCACTCCTCTGCCGCCTGCCTCACTCACACCCCTCCCGTGGAGCTCCCCACCACCATCTCAACATTCTTCGCTCCCGCCAGATTGACAAACTTGCTCTCCGCTCCGCATTGACAAATACAGTACTGTGCAGAAGTCTTAGGCACGCGAGCTAAATATACGTGCCCTCGAGTTTTCTTGGTCAGCATGATTGAATTGGGCCGAAGGGCCTACTTCCACCCTGTGTGACTATGACTCTATCCCTCTGTACAGTTCTGCCTTCTGTGTTTATTCAGCTTCTCCTTAACCACATCAATACTAATCAAATTAACCACTCCCCAGGGGACCAGCTTGGACATTCTTCCCACTCGCTGGGTAAAGACGTTCCTCCTGGATTTCTTATTGGATTCATTAGGACAGAGTCATGTTTATGTCTCTGTAATTTTGGAATATCAACTCAGTTGGAGACATCATCTCTGTGTCCGCCCAACTGCTCATGTAATACAACAGACATTTGAAAGGAAAGGAACAAAGTGCCAGGGAAATTCATAAATCTCACTGTGCCGAGTTACTGGCGAATTTATCTCCCTGTTGCCAGATTCAGTTAATACCACGTAGTCAACCAAGAGACGTATGCCTTCAAGGTGCTGATTTTTACAACTGGTTCACATTCAGGAAGCTTACAGTATTGGTTTTAT
Organism: Hemitrygon akajei; assembly: GCF_048418815.1. Classification (NCBI taxonomy): domain Eukaryota; kingdom Metazoa; phylum Chordata; class Chondrichthyes; order Myliobatiformes; family Dasyatidae; genus Hemitrygon; species Hemitrygon akajei. The sequence continues at coordinate 14,496,970 of NC_133127.1, read as the reverse complement.
TCCTTGCCTCTGCTTAGTGCCAGACTCTAATGGACATGTAAAGTGCTGACTTTAATAACAGTCAGCCAGATCTGCCAGTAATTCTCTCCTCTCCTAATTACAAAGAGAGATCTAGGCTGGTGAATCAGACAAGATAGAGTGAGGCTGGAAGCCCCTGGGACTACTTCTTCAGTAAAGAAAGATAACAGTAGCTCTTTGCTTCACGCTTTGTCCGACTGCTGTCTGGATGTTGGTGTCTCTATCCTAGCAGTGTCTGGCTGCCCTGGTTATTAGTACTGCTGAGACGGAGGCCCCTTGGTGATGTTGAAACCAGCTGAAGAGGCTGGTGTAAGCCAGGGTGTCACAGATAAGTTGGAAATAGTTTATTATTGTCACACACCAAGATACCATAAAAGGCTTTGTCTTGCATCAAATCAAGTTTAATTATCATTCAAGTCATACAGCTGAACGAGACAGGGTTCCGCTGGGGTCAAAGTGCAAAACATTCAAAATACCAAGCAAACATGAAAAAATAGCGAGCAAGGAAGTGTATTCACTCCAAAAAAAAACCATATTTATAGCCCATGACCCTGAGTGACAAAGTCCAGCAATCAATGGGAATGTCTCCCGGCAGTATATAGATGCACAAAATCCAGCCTGTTATTCCACTGGTCGAACACAAGAGGACAGAACTGATGGGAGAGGCCAGGCCCCAGCCAAGCTCTGATACTACACTCCAACACTTCCGCATCTTTTACCTGCTCTGCAGTAGTAGGCAAGCCCGAGGCTTTAGGCCTAGTTCTTATTGCAACCAAGGCTACACAGCTCCCATGTCGTCTGTCCCTCCACCAGATAAGGGTAACAGTCCTGTAGCAACTTACATTATCACTGTCCAACGGAGGCTTGCGATCACAACTGAAACGTCCGAGACAATCTCCCACAGTTATGCTACACAACTTCACTGCCTCTGAGTAGCGGGCTGCAACGTGGTCTGCAGCCAAGTCAGCTCCTCCCTACCCACTGTTGATTGCGGAGAGTCCTCCGAATGCTTGGCCTTTATCAATCAGCTGACTGATTGTCATTCCGGAAACCCGGCTGTGAAGTGGGGAGGGGATCCGGCTGCCAATTGGTTGTGTGGCGAGAATCGTACGTTGTGGACTGGAACTTCGGCTCACAAATAAGATCGAGGTCTACATGTTTGCTTATGGAACTGTTCATGGAAAACCGCACTTCTAAGAATTCCCATGCAATATTTGTGTAAAGCAGTCGACATATTCAAAGACTCTTCTCACCCCAAACATTCTCCTTTCTCTCCCCCTCCCAATGGGCAGAAGATAGAAAAGCCTGAAAGCACGCACCAGCAGGCTCAAGGACAGCTTCTACACCACTGCTATAAGGTTCTCAAAGGTCCCCTAGTAAGATAAAATTGACTCCTGGCCCTGCAATCTATTTTGCTGTGACCTTGAACCTTATTGACTGCCTGCATTGCAAGGTGATAAGAGGCATGGATCGAGTGGACAGCCAGTGACTTTTTCCAAGGGCGGAATCGCTAATACAAGAGGGCATAATTTAAGGTGATTTGAAAAAAGTATAGGGGGATGGTCAGATGTAGGTATTTTTACAAAGAGGAGAACTTTCTTCCACTGGTGGTAGTAGACACTTATATTTTAGGGACATTTAAGATACTCTTAGATAGGCACGTGGATGAAAGAAAAATGTAGGGAAGGTGTCAGGAAATGTAAAGGGAGCATGAGCTAAAAGCAGAGCAGCAGAGCCAATGTATCAGTAAATAATGTTTTACTAATAAACTGCAAAATAAGAAGCCACAAGGGGCCACGACACAAGAGAGAACAGATACTTTCCATGCCTAGGTAACTGAAGGCCAGGAGCAACTGGTTGAGGCTGTCTGGCTTGGTGGATGAACAAAGGGTTGTGGATGAGAGATGGGTTTAAATAGGCTGCAGGTGACGAGTTAAAAATGAGGGGCAGGTGACTCCTATTCGCTGAGTGGAGACTGGGAGGTGTTGCCTGTGCAGGGCTGAGAGAAGGGTTAGATTGATCTTAGAACAGGTTAAAAGGCAGGCACAAAAATTGTGATCTGAAGGGCCTGTAATAGGCTGCAGTGTTCTACATTGATGAAGGTAGAGCTGTAGATGTAGTGCATATTCATTGTAGCAAGGCATTTGATAAGGTACCCCATGCAAGGCTTGTTGAGAAAGTAAGGAGACATGGGATCCAAGGGGACATTGCTTTGTGGATCTAGAACTGGCTTGCCCACAGAAGGCAAAGTGTGGTTGTAGACTGGTCATATTCTGTGTGGAAGCCAGTGCCCGGTGGTGTGCCTCAGGGATCTGTTCTGGGACCCCTACTCTTTATGATTTTTATAAATGACCTGGATGAGGAAGTGGAGGGATGGGTTAGTAAATTTGCTGATGACACAATAGTTGGGGGTGTTGTGGATAGTGTGGAGGGCTGTCAGAGGTTACAACGGAACATTGATAGGATGCTAAACTGGGCTGAAAAGTGGCAGATAGAGTTCAACCCAGTTAAGTGTGAGGTGGTTCATTTTTGTAGGTCAAATATGATGGCGGAATATAGTATTAATGGTAGGACTCTTGGCAGTGTGGAGGATCAGAGGGATCTTAGGGATCTGAGTCCATAGGACATTCAAAGCTGCTATGCAGGTTGACTCTGTGGTTAAGAAGGCGTACGGTGTATTGGCCTTCATCAATCGTGGAATTGAATTTTGGATCCGAGAGGTAATGCTGTAGCTATATAGGACCCTAGTCAGACCCCATTTGGAGTACTGTGCTCATTTCTGGTCGCCTCACTACAGGAAGGATGTGGAAGCCATAGAAAGGGTGCAGAGGAAAGTTACAAGGATGTTGCCTGGATTGGGGAGCATGCCTTATGAGGATAGGTTCAGTGAACTTGGCCTTTTCTCCTTGGAGCAATGGAGGATGAGAGGTGACCTGATAGAGGTGTACAAAATAATGAGAGGCATTGATTGTGTGGATAGTCAGAGGCTTTTTCCCAGGACTGAAATGGCTAACATGAGAGGGCACAGTTTTAAGGTGCTTGGAAGCAGGTACAGAGGAGATGTCAGGGTACGGTTTTTACACAGAGAGAGGTGAATGCGTGGAATGGGCTGCTGACAATGGTGGTGGAGCGGATACGATAGGGTCTTTTAAGAGACTTCTGGATCTTAGGAAAATGAGTAAAGCCTAGGTAGTTCTAAGGTAAGGACATGTTCAACCAGCTTTGTGGGCCGAAGGGCCTGTATTGTGCTGTAGGTTTTCTATGTTTCTATGTTTCATGTTCTATGAATCAAACCATGCATAACGATATGATAAAGTTATGTGAAATTATGTAAGATGTCAAACATGCTATAAAATGTTGAACAAACAAGGGAAACTCTGCAGAAGCTGGAAATCCAGGTAATACAAACAAAATGCCGGAGGGACTCAGTGGGCCAGGCAGCATCTATGGAAAAGAGTAAACTGTTGATGTTTCAGGCTGAAACCTTTCATCAGAATTGGGAAAAAAAGATGAGAAGTCAGAGCAAGAAGGTTGGGGGAGGGGAGGAAGAAGTTCAAGGTGGCAGGTGATGGGTGAAAGTGGGAGAAGGAAGGATGAAGTAAAGAGCTGGGGAGCTGATAGGAGAAAGAGGTAAAGGGCTGGAGAAGGGGGAATCGGGTAGGAGAGGGTAGAAGAACATGGAAGAAAGGGAAGGGTGAGGAGCATCAGAGGAAGGTAAGGAGACATCAAAGGGGTGATTTATTAAAAACCGGTGTGCACCAGACCAGTCAAAGTTGATCTACCTGAATGTGAATTAGTTAGACATCCTCTGTTGCAAGATTACCAGAAAAAAAACTACATTTTAATAATAGAATGGTGGCTCCACAAAGACTTACACACAAGAGATACTGTTGATGTTGGAGATCAAGAGCAATACACACAATGTGCTGGAGGAGCTGAGCAGGTCAGTCAACATCTATGGATGGGGACTGACTTCTGAGATATGAATAGGATTCTGCCTTCTTCCCCCTTCCTGATGGGGGAGGGGGGTCTCAGTCTGAAACATCATCCATAGATGCTGCCCGACCTGCTGAGCTCCTGCAGCACAATAGGTTCAGTGCACTTGGCCTTTTCTCCTTGGAGCAACGGAGGATGAGAGGTGACCTGATAGAGGTGTACAAGATAATGAGAGGCATTGAGAGGCTTTGTGTATTGCTATACAAAGGCTTAATTAAATAGCAGACTAGGTCCTGATTACAGAATACAATGATTATCCACAGGTCTAACAGTAAATCCAGTTTTCTATTAAAACAATGGGTGCACACTATAACATGATTATTGAAGTTTCTGAAACTTGGGTGATGTCTCTGCTGCATCCATGTCTCTAATTTTGTCTGCAGTTCTCTTTTACCACGTTAGCACTATCCACGACCCGAATTACTAGTTATTAGCCCTCACGATTCTTTCCTTTACTACACTCACTATTCCTCTTTTGCACTGTTTGTTTGTTTTATTTCTTATTATAACTCATAGCAAATTTTTATATCTTGCATTGTACTGCTGTCACTGAACAACACACTTCATGACATTTGCTGGTGATAATAAACCGGATTCTGATTCTGAACAAATCCTCCCAAATCTGTAATTTTATGCACCCAGGAAGGACAAGAGCAGCAGGAAATTTTATAGAAGCAAACCATATATTGTCCTGACAAGCTGCATCTCCATCTGGTATGGAGGCAGCAGAGCAACAGGACGGAAGTCCCTGCAAAGGACTATGAGGATGGCTGAGAGAATCATAGGGGTCTCCCTACCATCCACTGGGGACATTAATCAGGAGCGCTGCATAGGCAGGGCCCTCAGTATTATTAAGGATCCCACCCATCCATCCAGCATCCTCTTTGACTTTTTACCAAAAGGCAGGAGACTCCAGTGCATAAAAACAAGAAGAGTCAGGACGAGAGACAGTTTCTTCCCTCAGGACATTAGGCTTCTGAACTTCATGTCGCATCGCATTGAAGTGTCACTGGATAATTTATATTGTATCCTACAATATTTAATTTGTGCATTTTACTTTGTATTTCATTTGTAGATTTAATTCTTGCTTTCCTAAGTTATTGTGTGTTATATATGTGTTATGTATACTACTGTGCTTTCCACCCTGGTCCAGAGAAACATTGTCCTATTTGATGGTATACCTGTATATAGTTAAATGACAATAAACTTGACTTAACTTGAAAGATTAAAGACTGGTTTTATTTCTCACAAATACATCAAAACATTGAAACATACATTGAAATGTGTCACTTGTGCTGGGGTAAACCACAAGTGTTGCTACACTTCTGGCACCAACACAGCACACCCACACCACCAGCAGGATGTTTCCGCAAAGTTGGGAATGATCTTGACTTGGAGATCTATCTCTGGCCTTTGTAGTCAATGAGACAGCACTTTGGGCTGCTGCCTCACAGTTTCAGTAAACCGGGTTCAACGCTGATCACCAGTGCTCCTTGTGCGGAGCTGGCCCACTCACTGTGTGACCACAAGGGTTTCTGTTGGGTGCTCTTGATAGATGGTCTGAAAAGTTAACAGAGGAGGAGCTAAATATGGTGCTAGAAGGCGACTTCTTCCTGTCCATCTGCGAAACAGTTTAAATTCTTCGCTCTAATGTCTCTTCTTTCCAAGGTGGCTGGGGATCCTGTTGGAGTCTGTGATCTACAGCTGCACTCAAACTGCAGTTCTTCACAGTGGTGGGTTCCAGCTCTCAGAGCTCACTGAATGGCCTAGCATTTTCCATATCTCCAGGAACGTTCTGGGTGACGTATGCCTACGGGGTGCGGCCCTGTGGAAATCGGAACGTCCAGACAGCAGAGCTCGCCGCTGTCGAAATAAGCGATGCTGCAGACTGTAACATCGAAACAGCCAGCTGTTGGTCTCCTCTCTCGCTGTGGCAGGAGCGATAGCTCTCTCTTCTTCACTAGTGAGAGAGAGAGCCTGTGGATTGTCGAATTGCTGGGATGAACAGTAGATCATGGTCTTTTTGGGGGCTTTGTTATTCTGGGTGATGGGGGCTGATGCAGGTGGGGGAGGGAGAGAGGGGAGGGCTGATGCTTTGCTGCTGCTTGTGCATGCACGGGGGGGAGGGAAGGCTTTTTGGATTCTAACATTTTCCTGTCGTTAATTCTTTGGGGGTTTTCTTCTGCTATGTGGATGTCTGTGAATTTCAGGTTGTATATTGAATACATTCTCTGATATTAAATGGGACCATTGAAACCATTGAAATTATCAGTGCATTAACTCATGAGAGGCATAAATTGGGTGAAAACGTATGGTGAATATGCAGTCTTATTCCCAATGTTGCCTTTGATTGGAATTGGTTCATTAATGTCACAGCTACCAGGATACAGTGGAAAGCTTGTCTTCCATACTGTTCATGCAGATCAAGTCATTACATAAAAACACAAAATGCTGGCAGAACTCAGCAGGCCAGACAGCATCTATGGGAGGAGGTAGTGACGACGTTTCGGGCCGAAATCCTTCATCAGGAGTGAAGTAACATGGGATGGTCGAGGGGGGATAAGAAGTGGGGGGAGGGATGAAGTAGAGAGCTGGGAAGTGATAGGCTGGAGGGAAATGGGCTAGGGGGAAGGTGGAGAATTATGGGAAATAAAAGAGAAAGAAAGGTAGGGCTAGGGGGAGATTATAGTGAGGTGGGAAAAAGAGAGAGAAAGAGAACCAGACTAAAATTATAGATAGGGATGGGGTAAGGGGGGCAGGGGTATCAACGGAGGTCTATGAGTTGAATGTTCATGCCGGCAGGTAGGAGGCTACCTAGGCGGGAGATAAGGTATTGCTCCATCAACCTGCGTGTGGCCTCATCTCGACGGTAGAGGAGGCCATGGACAGACATATTGGAGTGGGAGTGGTCTGTGGAATTGAAGTGTGTGGCCACAGGGAGATCCCGCCACTGCTGGAGGACCTCCGTAACTTCCGCCACCTCCTACGGGATCCCACCACCAGACACATCTTCCCCTCCCCCCCCCCCCCCCCCACTCTCGGCTTTCCGCAGGGATCGCTCCCTACGCGACTCCCTTGTCCATTCATCCCCCCATCCCTCCCCACCGACCTCTCTCCAGGCACTTATCCCTGCAAACGGAAGAAGTGCAACATCCGCTCCCACACTTCTTCCCTCACCACCTCCTAGGCCCCAGACAGCCCTTTCAGGTGAGGCACCACTTCACCTGCGAGTCAACTGGGGTGATATACTGTATCCGGTGCTCCCGGTGTGGCCATTTATACGTTGGGGAGACCCGTCGCAGACTGGGAGACCGTTTCATCGAACACCGGCGCTCAGTCCTCCAGCAGTGGCGGGATCTCCCTGTGGCCACACATTTCAATTCCACAGACCACTCCCACTCCGATATGTCTGTCCATGGCCTCCTCTACCGTCAAGATGAGGCCACACGCAGGTCGATGGAACAAAACCTTATCTCCCGCCTAGGTAGCGTCCTTCCTTCCGGCATGAACATTCAACTCACTGACCTCTGTTGATACCCCTGCCCCCCCCTTACCCCATCCCTATCTATAATTTTAGTCTGGTTCTCTTTCTCTCTGTTTTTCCCACCTCACTATAATCTCCCTCCAGCCCTACCTTTCTTTCTCTTTTATTTCCCATAATTCTCCACCTTCCCCCTAGCCCATTTCCCTTCAGCCTATCACTTCCCAGCTCTCTACTTCAACCCTCCCCCCACTTCTCATCCCCCCCACCCCGACCATCCCATGTTACTTCACTCCTGATGAAGGGTTTCGGCCCGAAACGTCGTCACTACCTCCTCCCATAGATGCTGTCTGGCCTGTTGAGTTCTGCCAGCATTTTGTGTTTTTATTTATTTCCAGCATCTGCAGATTCACTCGTGTTGCCAAGTCACTACATAGTCACTGAGGTAGAAGAATGAAAAACAATAACAGGATAACGTGCTACAGTTACTGTGGTGAACTAGATATACCTGTCTGACTGCTCCTGTGGCTCCTCCCAAGACCCTGCTGACTACCCCTGTGGCTCCTCCCACAGACCCCTGTATAAAGGCGACTGTGGCCTGCTGCTCTCCCTCATTTTCCCCAGGATGTAGTGTTGTCCTTCAGTCAATAAAAGCCGATATCTCACTTCCTAAGTCTTGGCGTGAGTTATTGATGGTGCATCAGTTACAGAGAAATTGCAGTGCAGGCAGACAATACGATGCAAGATCACAATGAGGTACGATTATGAGTATTTTCAGGGCAGCAGTGAAAAATCAGCAAGGCCTGGATGGTGGGGGTCCTTGATGATGGATGCTGCTTTCCTGTGGAAGCCCTCCATGTAAATGTGCTCAGTGGTGGGGAGGGTTTTGCCTGCCTGTATCCACCACTTCAAAGTAAGTTTATTTTCCAAATACAGATATGTCACCCTGAGATTTGTTTCCTTGTAGGCATAGTCAGTAAATCCAATAACCATAATAGAATCAATGAAAGACCTCACCCAACAGGGCGGACAAACTACCGATGTGCAAAAGACAACAAACTGTGCAAATACAAAAGAGACTAAAAGTACTATTGAGAACATGAGATGAAGAGTCTCTGAAAGTGAATCCATTGGCTGTTGGAATATTTCAATAATGGAGTAAGTGAAGCTGAAATCATCCCCTTTCTTTCAAGAGCCTGATGACTGAGGGGGTAACAACTGTTCCTGAGCCTGATGACTGTGGGGTAACAACCGTTCCTGAGCCTGATGACTGAGGGGTAACAACCGTTCCTGAGCCTGATGAATGAGGGGTAATAACCGTTCCTGAGCCTGATGAATGAGGGGTAATAACCGTTCCTGAGCCTGATGACTGAGGGGTAATAACTGTTCCTGAGCCTGCTGGTGAGAGTCCCCAGACTCCTATACCTTCTTGTTGACTTTTCTGGTCATAGGCATTGATGTTTCCTAACCAGGCTGTGATGTAACCAGTCAGATAGACAGTAAATTACAATTGATGCAATAGATGACCGGATCGTGAGAAATGAATTGAAAAGTCGATCTGTGCAAGCTCCTTATTGGCTCAGTTTCTTGTCTCTACACCAGCAACTTCCAAAGTTGCCCACCAGCTATTGTTGTCTGATATTACTCTAGGAAACAACTTGCATTGTTTCTCTCTGCTGAAGGTGTTAAAATCATATTCAGATTCAGATGTATTTATTACATGTACATTGAAACATACAGTGAAACAAGTTATTTGTGTTAAGAACCAACACGCCTAAAGACGCGCTGGTATCAGCCTGTAAATTTCACCACACGTTCCAGTGCCAACACAGCATGCCCGCAAGGCTCGGTGGAATAACAAAACAGAACATACCAAGCGACAAAGCAACAAGAGCAAAACGTTCCTCCCTCCCTCACTCTCATGCTCCTGTACACACAGTCCTCTAATCCCAGAGCAACTCTATCGTTCAGCAGACTTGTGGATTCACAGACACTGGGCCTTGGACTTCCCCAGCAGACTGGCATGAGTACAGATTACTTCTGGCATCAGAACATGGGACACTACAGCACAGCAACAGGCCCTCCAGACTCACAATGTTCTGCTGAGATAATGGTATCGAATTACACTTGTCCCTCCCCTCCATTCTCTGTGCACTCATCTGCCTCTATAGTTACCTCTTTTGCACTTTCTGTATTAGCCTCCTCCACCGCTTCTGCCGGTACATTCTGAGCTTCCACCACTCTCCGTGGAACAAACTGGCCCCACACGTTCCCTCTGAGGTAACTAACTCGGAATAAATGGAGATTTGGATGGGGGTTCAGGGAGCCCGTTTCCAACAATGGCCAAAGGTTTCACATGAATCTGTGGAATTCATTGCCACTGACGGCTGTGGAAGCCAAGTCATTAGGTATACTTAAAGCGGAGGTTGATAGGTTCTTGGTCAGTAAGGGCATCAAGCGTTATGGGGAGAATGAGGCTGAGAGGGTTAATGAATCAACCATTTTGGAATTGTGGTGCACACTCGAAGGGCCAAATGGCCTAATTCTGCTCCTCTGCCTCATTCTGCCCCTTAACTTTCTGGTAAAACATTATTTCCTGACTTGACACCACCCCCTCCCCTCACCATTCTTTTCGAGATTCATTAGCTAGCCAACATGAATACATTGCTGGGAGTTTTACTCAAACTTGACCACCTCCAGAACTGACTGCAGCAATCCCTTTCTCCACTGGCCTTGTCCCGCTGGCCTCTGACTGTGTGATTAATGGACTGTGGTGCCATTCATTGTAACTTGAGTGCAGTTTCCTTCTCGTCCCCAGGGACTGGATGGACTTGCCAAGATCCTCCAAGGGGTCCTGAAAAACCCGTCAACAAGGATTAGTCTGTTTCACCATTTCTCCGTTGCATTCACAGGCTGCCGTGTTAACTGTTTCACAACCATGATCTACCAGTTTGCAACGAGGCATAGAGACGTACAATACACACAAAATGCTGGAGGAACTCAGCTTCTACTGATTGGAAAAAAACGGTTAATGTTTCAGGCTGAGATCTTTCATCCGGACCGGAAAGGAAGGGAGAAGATACCAGAATTAGTGGGTGCGTGGGAACAGAAGCAGTATGAGCTGGCACGTAATAGGTGAAGCCTGCTGAGAGGGAAGTGGGGTAGGTGGGGTGGGGGGGGGGGAATATGAACTGAGAAACTGGAAGGTGAAAGGTGAAAAGGTAAAGGGCTGAAGAAGAAGGATAGGAGAGTGAACAGGGGAGAAAGGGAAGGCGGAGGGGGTCCGGAGGGAGGTAATGGGCAGGTAAGGTGAAGAGAAGGGATAAGTCCTAAGTAGAGGCTCAGCCTGAAAGGTCAACTGTTCATTTACCTCCGTAGATGCTGCATGACCTGCTGTGTTCCTCAAGATTTCTATTATGTTGCCCAAGAGAATCTCGTGTTGTAGAGAAGTATTGCACAGTAGCAGGCTCTTCAGCCCAGCGTACCAATTGTATTTATCTATACTAGCCCCATCTGTTCCACCATCTTCGAGAACTCATTGAGAAGCTTGTGAAATGTTGTGAGGGTCTTAGCCTCCATCACCTCCTCAGGCGGCCTTTTCCAGACTCAGAATCAGAATGAGAACAAGGTTTACCATCGCTAACGTAGGTCGTGAAATTTGTTTTGTGGCAGCAGTACAGTGCAAGGCATAAAATTTTACTATATGTTACAAAATTAATAGGTAGTGCAAAAAATGAATAATGAGCTAGTGTTTATGGGTTCATGGACCATCTGACGTGGCGGGGAAGAAGCTGTTCTGAAAAGATTGATGTGAGACCTCTAACTGCTCCGTGTGAAGAAAATCTTCCTCAAATCCTCTCTAGAACTCCTCCTTCTCAGCACCCCCTCAGTTCTGGTTTGATTCAACTTTGTAGCTTTTGCAGATAGGAAAAGCAGCCCTGAGATTTTCCTTAATATTTACATAAGAACATAAGGAACAAATAGTGCAGAACTGTACAATGCATGAACGGGCTCTTCAACCCAAAATGCCTGTGTCCAACATGATGCCGAATTAAACTAAATATTTTCTGCCTGCACATGATCCCTACCCCTCCACTCCTTGAACATACATGTAACCATCTCTTTTTTATTTAGAGATACAGCACAGTACCAGGCCCTTCCAGCCCAATGAGCCTGCACCACCCAATTACACCCATGTGACCAATTAGCCTACTAACCCGTATGTCTTTGGAAAGTGGGATAAACAGGAGCACCCGGTGCAAACACATGTGGTCACACAGAGCACATACAAGCTCCTTACAGACAGTGGTGGGATTTGAACTGGGGTCGCTTGTGCTGTGATACCGTTGTGCTAACTGCTACGTCACCACACTGCTCCAACACCCCACTATCATACCTGCTTTTTCCACTACCCAGGCAGGCACTTCCGGTTCTCAATTCCCCAATTTTTCAAAAATGTATCTGCCTCCATCTTAAATATGTCTAATAATCCAGTCTCCACAATCCTCTGGGGCAGAGTTCTAAAGATTAAATGCCCTCTGAGAAATGAAATTTCTAATCACCTCTTTTTTAAGTGAGCAGACCCTTATCTTGTAACTCAGTCTCACTATTTCTATACTCTGCCCCCCCATGGTAATAAAGTCCACTGTTCTGTTCATCTTCCTGATTACATAAGAACATAAGACAGAGGAGCAGAATTAGGCCATTCAGACCAATGAACCTGTATCACAAACTCCATCATGGCTGATTTATTTTCCCTGTCAACCCCGTTCTCCTGCCTTCTCCCTGTAACCTTTGACGTCTTTACTAATCAACAACCTATCAACCTCTGCTTTAAAAATACCCAACGACTTTCTGTATCTGTGCAGAGAGTTAAGACCATAAGACATAGGAGACGAAAAAGGCTATTTAGCCAATCGAGTATCTGCCTCTGCAATTGGATCCTCGACTTCCTAACCAGAAGACCACAATCTGTGTGGATTGGTGATAACATATCCTCCTCGCTGACGATTAACGCTGGCTCACCTCAGGGGTGTGTGATTAGCCTATAGCTCTATTCTCTGTATACACATCACTGTATGGCTAGGCATGGCTCAAATACCGCCTATAAATTTGCTGATGATACAACCATTGTTGGTAGAATCTCAGGTGGTGATGAGAGGGCATACAAGAGTGAGATATGCTAACTAGTGGAGTGACACGCAGCAACAACTTGGCACTCAATGTCAATAAGACAAAAGAGCTGATTCTGGACTTCAGGAAGGGTAAGACGAAGGAACACATAACAATCCTCATAGAGGGATCAGAAGTGGAGAGAGTGAGCAGTTTCAAGTTCCTGGGTGTCAAGATCTCTGAGGATCTAACCTGGTCCCAACATATCGATGTAGTTATAAAGAAGGCAAGTCAGCGGCTATACTTTATTAGGAGTTTGAAGAGATTTGACACGTCAACAAATACAATCAAAAGCTTCTATAGTTGTACCGTGGAGAGCATTCTGACAGGCTGCATCACTGTCTGGTTTGGAGGGGCTACTGCACAGGACTGAAAGAAGCTGCAGAGGGTTGTAAATCTAGTCATCTCCATCTTGGGCAGAAGCCTACAAAGTACCCAGGACATCTTCAGGGAGCGGTGTCTCAGAAAGGCAGCGTCCATTATTAAGGCCCTCCAGCACCCAGGACATGCCCTTTTCTCATTGTTACCATCAGGGAGGAGGTACAGGAGCCTAAAGGCACACACTCAGCGATTCAGGAACAGCTTCTTTTCCTCTGCCATCCAATTCCTAAATGGACATTGGATCTTTCGACACTACCTCACTTTTTGTTAATATACAATATTTCTGATTTTGAATTTTTTCTTTAATCTATTCAACATATGTAATTGATTTACTTGTTTATTTATTTATTTATTTATTTTTCTCTGCTAGATTATGTATTGCATTGAACTGTTGCTGCAAAGTTAACAAATGTCATGTCACATGTGGGTGATAACAAACCTGATTCTGATTCCAGTTCGGAGACTGCTCTGCCATTGAATCATGGGTCAAATATTCTAATTCTGCTCCCAGGTCTTATGGTCTTCTGCTGATATTGACGGAATAAGAATCAGTAATGGAGGGCGTGGGATGATGGGGTGGAGATACATCTCCACCAAAGGAGGTGTAAGGCACTCATTCCCTCCGCTAACCTCCAGGTCACCCTTGGGCAAGGTGTAGCACCTGCTTAGCCCCTTGATCAGGATCACATGAAGCCATGGGAGCAGGTGGTGGATGGTAGTATGACCAGCTGGTGTATATCACAAGTCCTGGCTATGTGACCACTGACATCAGGCAGACAATCTCTATAGAGTATTGAGAAGACTGGAGTCACCCATCTTGTGAAGACACTGACCAGAAGGCAGCACTGGCAAACCACTTTTGTAGAAAAATTTGTCAAGGACAATTATGGTTGTGAAAAGACCATGATCGCCCATGTCATCTGATACGGTTCACAACGAACAAATGGAAGGTGAGGGTGAGGTGGCGGTTGAATCGATGAACGTGGCAGAGATATGAAGAGAAATCTTTGGCTCTCTGCAAACATTTTAATCACATCTTCTCTTTCTGTTTTCCAGCCCTCCCTCCCTGAATCAACAAGAAGACAAGATTAATTTAGGATAATAATGGTTTACTCTGCAGTAATAACAGATGTAAATGCATTATGTGAAAATTAGTAAATTCATTTATGGAAAGGAAAAAGGAAAATGTGCAATGCTCTATTCTCACTATGTATAACCACATTAGTAAAGCTGTGATACAGACACAGAGTGGGAATAGAATGAATGAGCTGGGAGCAGAGGATTGGTACACTTGGTTGAACATTGCGTTAAATCTGTGAGAAATTTAATTATTTGGATGTGCCATGTATTATTAATCAACTTTATTGATTTTATTTATTTAGAGATACAGCATGGAAGAGGCCCTTCCGAAACACTGAGCTGCCCTACCTAGCAACCTACCTGTTTAACCCTACACTAATCACAGGACTGCTTACAATGACCAATTAACTCACTAACCAGTACGTCTTTGGACTACGGGACGGAACCAGTTTGCTCGGAGGAAAACCACGTGGTTACAGGGAGGAAGAAAACAATCTTTCTGACAGTGGGTGACACTGAACTCCGACGTCCCGGACTGTAATAGTGCCGCGCTGACCGTTATGCCGCTGTGGCGCCCTAATTTTAGCCTCCGGTTCAACAAGCGCGTGGAGCTGAAGGCCCATTGGTAGATGGAACAGTTTACTTGCGTGCCGCTGTGTACTTCATTGAAAGGGAACCAGTGCATGCAGTTAGACCTCCAGACATCCCACTGCCATCCAGCGCACATGTACACCCTGTCTGAATGCCCTACTGACTACCCCCCGCACTCCCCAACTCACGGATACACTCTCATCCTGCACTGGAAGCTTTTCACCTTTTATTGCTGCTGTTTCACATATTTATATGACTGCTTGGTTCATTAGAACAGTGCCAGCCACGTTAAACTGTCTTATACAAATATGCACCGCACACTTTATGTCAACCTGTCAATCTTCAGGCAACGACACTCAGCGATTTGTGGCTGTATGTGCTGGCTTGTAATTACATGTGCTGTGTGTGACTGTAAGTGTTTTGCATCTTGACTCCAGAGGAACAATGCTTCCTTTAGCTGTATACATGTTGATTGACAATAAACTTGAACTTGATGTGACCAAGTTCAAGTCCAATTATCGTTCAACCACACATGAATACAGCTGAACAAAACAGCATTTTTCCAGGGCCAATGCTGCAAAACTTTATTCTCCCCGCCAGCAAATGGTGTATATATATATATATGTAAAAGAAAAAAAAATCACGAAACATAATAATGTACAATGTAACATGTCACATACACGGCGAACTTAATCCGTAACTGTCTGGGTGAATTCTGCCAAATTAGATTAAGAAATCCCTACACATGCAACAATTCCTGCCCCCCCACCCCCAAGAATTCACCCAAGCAGACAAAGTCAAATGAGCAGGGGCCTACAAACCTCAGTCGATCCTGCTCCACCTTCACAGGCAGGAAGAACAGTCAATGTCAGAAGGTCTGGAGGTGGGAGGCCGGCCCCTCCATGGGGGCTGTTCCACTTCCACTGGAGAGTCCAGGTCCAAATGGGCAGGCTTGAGACGAACTGTCCGGGATTCCTCCAATGTCCAGCATAAAAAACTTATCCCCCGCTTCCAACACGCGGAACGAGCTGTCATAGGGTGGTCAGAGGGGATCCCAGTGTCCGTCATGATGTACAAACATGTTTTTCGCCTCTGACAGACCCGGCAAGAGGTGTGGCCACAGCAGGCCGTGCTGCGTCATGGCACTGGAGCGGAAGTTTTGGCACTGTCCGTGAAAGCTGACTGCTGCTGCGAAGTGGACCATGGGACTGTGGATGTTGGGAGAAACTCTCCCGGCATCCGCAGGGGTTGTCTGAAAATGAGCTCTGCAGAGGAGGACTGAAGGTCCACCTTAGGGCCGTCCATAGGCCCAACTTGACCCATGACAGCCTGGGGCAGAGGGGGGGGGGAGGGGGGAGAGAGGGGGAGAGAGAGGGCGGAAGGAAGGGGGGAGGGAGAGAGGGAAGAAAGGGGGAGAGAGGGGGAGAGGGGGAGAGAGGGGGAGAGAGAGGGCGGGAGGAAGGGGGAGGGAGAGAGAGAAGAAAGGGGGGAGAGAGGGGGAGAGGGGGAGAGAGAGGGTGGGAGGAAGGGGGGAGGGAGAGAGGGAAGAAAGGGGGAGAGAGGGGGAGAGGGGGGAGAGAGGGAAGAGAAGGGGTGGGAGAGAAGAGAGAGAGGGAATAATTATTTTTTGTTGTACTGCAGAGCATGGCTTATCTTGAGGGTTTGCTGTTGCTTGCTTGGTGGATGGAGAGTGCTGATGTTTTTTGCGGAAGAGGGTGGGGGTGGGGGAGAGTCGCTGCTTTCCTGCTGCTTGTGCGTGGGAGGGGGGAGTACGGGGGGGGCTTTGGGGTTCTAATGTCTTTACTGTCACTCATTCTTTGGGGCACACTTCTGTTTTCATGGATGTCTGTGAAGAAGAAGAATTTCAGGATGTATATTGTCTACATTCTCTAATATTAAAGGGAACTATTGAACTATTATTGTAATTCATTATTTATTTATTATTATGTAATGCAATATACTGCTGCTGCAAAACAACAAATTTCATGAGAAATGCCAGTGATATTAAACCTGATTCTACTACCTCGATTTACTGATGTATGGAATGATGTGTCTGGATGGCATGCAAACAGAGTTTCTCACTGTATCTCAGAGCGTGTTAAAATAACAAGCCACTTACCAATTCCCAGCTACCAATTACCATTGCCTCATTCACAATTCTGTAACAGGATCATGGTTGTTGCTGTAAAGATTTCACCAATATATTTAGGCCTTCAATACACCTTCTCAGTTACTCAATCTCAGAAGCTGGAAAAGAAAACATATTTTTAATTCACGAAAGGCTTGTAAAAATACAGGCACAAATCTATGAGAGAAATTTAAGTTCCCACTGAGACATTGAAATGAATTATCTTTCTAGACTGAATTTATATAGTGCCTGCTTGTGATTTTTGGGCATTTCCAAAATGCATTACGGAAAATAAAACTTTAAATTATAGAACTGTTAAAAGAGAGTGAATTTGAGCACGGTGAACTAGCTGTGATTTAATAATATAGGACGAGGGATAAGGTATCACTGGGCAGCACAGGTGGCTTCTCAGTGAAATAGTACCAGGTGATATTTGATAAGCATTCCTGAGGGTCAGCAGGGCGTTTGGTGTGAAGACTAACTGAGGACAGGTTCAAAATTTAAAGTAATTTTATTATCAAAGTACATATATGAGATTCATCAGAATTAGGTTTATTGTCACTGGCATGTGTTGTAAAATTTGTTGTCTTTGTGGCAGCAGTACATAATAAAAGAATGAATTGCAGTAAATATAATATATGAAGAGCAAAAATAGAAATCTAACAGTAGTGAGATAGTGTTCAATGTCCATTCAGAAATCAGATGGTAGAGGGGAAGAAGTTGTTCCTGATTCATTCAGTGTGTGCCTTCAGGCTCCTGTTCCTCCTTCCTGATGGTAACAATGAGAAGAGGGCATTTCCCGCGTGATGGGGGTCCTTAATGATGGATGCCAGCTTTTCAAATTATTGGTTCTTGAAGATGTCCTGGATACTATGGAGGCTAGTGCCAATGATGGAGCTGACTAAGTTTACAACTCTTTGTAGCTTATTTCAATCATGTGCAGTAGCCCCCCCCCTCCCCACCCTCCATACCAGATGGTGATGCAGCCATAAAGTCATAAACGTCCTTCTTTCCACTGGTCCTTGCTGGCCAAAATGCCCCATCCAATCTAGTCTCATTTGGCACATAAACGTCTAAACCTTTCCAAACCATATACCTGAGCTACTGTTGTTTCAAAGTCATGGTGAGGGTGGAGCACTGTGGGAGGGGTATGGGACAGATGGGACAGGAAAAGTACCGGGGTTGGGGGGGTGGTGCGGGTGCAGACACACCCAGCTCTGAGACACTAGGCAAGGTCATTTGATTCCGAACAATTGATCATTACAGAACGTCTCTCTGGTGTGTCCCGCTCCCTGCCCTCTCCCTTCCCCTTTTCCCAACCATGATTCCCCTCTTTCTGCCCCCTTCCCACTCTCAGTTGACAATAGAGACCCAGATCAGAATGAGGTTTATCGTAACTCTCATATGTCATGATTTTTTTTGTGGTAGCAGTATAGCGCAATACATAAAATTACAACAGTATTGTACAAAAGCCTTAGGTACCCCAGCTTTACTAAGAGATACTGTACCTTGCACTGTACTGCACAAGACAAGCTCTTCACTGCATCTTGGTGCAAGGACAGCATGATTTGCAGGTCCAGCGATCAGCAATTGGAGTTCAGTCCTCACCACTGTCCGTAAGGAGTCTGTACATTCCCCCCCACATTCCAGAGAGATGCACGAGTTAGGATCCGTAGGTTGCGGGAAGGCTATGTTAGCGTCAGAAGGCTAGCGACATTTACGGGTTGCCCCAAGCAGGTGGCTGGACTGTATGGGGTGGTGACTTGGAGATATATCTCAACCAAAGGAGGTGGAAGGTACTCCTTCCCTCCGCTAGCTTACAGATCACCCTTGCGCAAGGTGTAGCATCTGATGAACCACCCCGACCAGGGAGACGTGAAACCATCGGAGCAGGTGGCGGATGCTTGTCAAGTCCTAGTTATGCGACCACTGATGCCAGGCAGGCGACCTCTAAAGAGCATTGTTAACGGCTGGGGTCACCCGTCTTGTAAAGGCACTGCCCAAAAGTCAAAGGCAGACTACCTCTGTAGGAGAAGACCATGATCACCCACGTCATGTGATATGGCACACAATGAATGAATGAACGATTAGAGGCAAACAATGCATTACATTGTACGCATGTTTTTATATTTCGATGTACATAAAAACAAATAAACCTAATCGCTATCTGACCATTAAATTCAAATTTCAAAGTATATTTATTATCAAGGTAAAGTATTTATAATTTTACAAACTTGGGACTTGTCTCCTTATAGAAACATAGAAAACCTACAGCACAATACAGGCCCTTCAGCCCACAAAGCTGTGCTGAACATGTCCCTACCTTAGAATTACCTAGGCTTTACCCATAGCCCTCTATTTACCTTTGCTCCATGTACCTATCCAGAAGTCTCTTAAAAGACCCTATAATTTCCTGGGCTATCTCTACTCCCTTTCTTGAATAAGGGAACAACATCCGCAACCCTCCAATCTTCCAGAACCTCTCCTGTCCTCATTGATGATGCAAAAATCATTGCCAGAGGCTCAGCAATCTCCTCCCTCGCCTCCCACAGTAGCCTGGGGTACATCCCGTCTGGTCCTGGTGACTTATCCAACCTGATGCTTTTCAAAAGCTCCAGCACATCTTTGTATCTACATACTCAAGCTTTTCAGTCCACTGCCAGTCATCCCTATAATCGCCAAGATCCTTTTCCGTAGCAAATTCTGAAGCAAAGGATTCATTAAACACACACAAAATGCTGATGGAACACAGCAGGCCAGGCAGCATCTATAGGGAGAAGCACTACCTGACGATGGGTCTCGGCCCGTAACGTCGACAGCGCTTCTCCCTATAGATGCTGCCTGGCCTGCTGTATTCCACCAGCATTTTGTGTGTGTTGTTGTTTGAATTTCCAGCATCTGCAGATTTCCTCGTGTTTGTTCAAAGTATTCATTAGGTGCCTCTGCTATTTCCTTTGGTTCCATATACACTTTTCCACTGTCACATTCGATAGGTCCTATTCTCTCACGTCTTATCCTCTTGCCCTTCACATACTTGTAGAATGCCTTGGGGTTTTCCTTAATCCTGTCTGCCAAGGCCTTCTCATGGCCCCTTCTGGCTCTCCTAATTTCATTCTTAAGCTCCTTCCTGCTAGCCTTATTATATTCTAGATCTCTATCATTACCTAGTTTTTTGAACCTTTCATAAGCTCTTCTTTTCTTCTTGACTAGATTTACAACAGCCTTTGTACACCACGGATCTTGTACCCTACCATCCTTTCCATGTTTCATTGGAATGTATCTACTCAGAACCCTACGCAAATATCCCCTGAACATTAGCCACATTTCTTCCACAAGTTTCCCTGAGAACATCTGTTTCCAGTTAATGCTTCCAATTTCCTGCCTGATAGCCTCATATTTCTCCTTACTCCAATTAAACGTTTCCCTAACTTGTCTGTTCCTATCCCTCTCAAATGCTATGGTAAAGGAGATAGAATTGTGATCACTGTCTCCAAAATCTCTCCCACTGAGAGACCTGACACCTGACCAGGTTCATTTCCCAATACCAGATCAAGCACAGCCCCTTTTGTAGGCCTATCTACATATTGTGTCAAGAAACCCTCCTAAACACATCTAACAAACTCTACCCCATCTAAACCCCTCACTCTAGGGAGATGCAAATCAATATTTGGGAAATTAAAACCTCCCACCACAACAACCTGTTATTATTACTCCTTTCCAGAATCTGTCTCCCTATCTGCGCCTCAATGTCCCTGCTACTATTGGGTGGTCTATAAAAAACACCCAGTAGAGTTATTGACCCCTTCCTATCCCTAACTTCCACCCACAGAGACTCCGTAGACAACCCCTCCATGACTTCCTCCTTTTTTGCAGCTGTGACACTATCTCTGATCGACAGTGCCATGCCCCCACCTCTTTTGCCTCCCTCCCTGTCCTTTCTGAAACATCTAAAGCCTGGCACTTGAAGTAACCATTCCTGCCCCTGCACCATCCAAGTCTCTGTAATGACCACAATATCATAGCTCCAAGTGCTGATCCATGCTCTAAGCTCATCTGCTTTATTCATAATACTCCTCACATTAAAATAGACACATCTCAAACCATCGGTCTGAGCGCATCCCTTCTCTATCACCTGCCTATCCTCCCTTTCGCACTGTCTCTAAACTTTCTCTTGCGAGGCAACCTTCCTTTCCTCTGTCACTTCAGTTCGGTTCCCACCCCCCAGCAACTGGAGTTTAAACTCTCCCCAATAGCCTTAGCAAACTATCTTGCCAGGATATTGGACCCCCTCGGATTCAAGTGCAACCCATCCTTTTCGTACAGGTCACACAGGTCGCCTCATTACCCAGTTTGGCGGGGCCGAAGGCTGATCCCCCTAGACGAGAACGAGCTGAGCGAGCCTGAGGTGACCCAGGGGGTTACATCGTGGGGTGCTCGTCCGGGATTGATTTCTGCGGAAGCTGTGTGATCGCCCTCTTTAAATAATGTCTGCGGCGAAGAGCTGGTGTGCCTTTGTGGGTGTGCGATTGCTGGTTATCACTGCGTGTGTGTTGGGTGGGGTGGCTGCTGTTGGTAGCCCGGAGGTCATTGTTCGAGTTCAGACTAGCGCTGATGAAATGGTGGTGGGACCATGGGTTATCCGTACTGTTCGGAGAGTGAGGAGTGACAGATTGGGATGTTTCAGCAGTGGTAGGCTCCGCCCGGTTGTGGGAATAATGTCCAGCCCTAAAGGGGCGGAGGCGTGGGCGGAGTGGACCTCTCAGTTGTTGGGTGAGTGGCAGTGCTTGGCTGAGGGAAAGCGACAGGAATTGGTTGGAAGTTTGAGTAGGCCGGCTGGTGGCGTTGTTAGAACTGTTGGGTACAATTACCTCAGGGTGACAGCTGTCAGTTATGTGAAAGTGTGGGAAAATGCGTGTGGTTCGACTGGAAGTCAAATGCCGCAGCTGGGGGGCTTATCATATCCGTGGCAGGAGATTGGTGGAAAGTTTTTAGGGTATCCCTTTTGGCTAGGGGGGCAGATAAATTGCTTGCAGTGGCAGGGGGATCTGTCAAGGGGATCAGCTCCTCCCTCAGTTGTTCAGTTGATTCGAGAGGTGTCGGGGAACTTGGAGGAGGCCCAGTGAGGGAACGGCTTGGGGTCTCTGGGGGAGCACGTTCCCAGCAATGTACCAAGGAACTCCCGAAAGGAACAGACCCTATTCCTGAAGGCTTAGAGGGACCACACGCACAGGTGTTGTTACGGATGGATGGAAGTCAAGTTAAAGCCATCCTCGGCACCGGGGCGCCGGTTAAGTTGCTGTACAGTTTGTTTTATAACTGTTATTGGAAGCATTTACCCTTGACGACATTGAGGGCACTGGAGATTTGGCGTACCAGTGTTGGTGATTACCCAGTTTGGCGGGGCCGAAGGCTGCTCCCCCTAGACGAGAACGAGCTGAGCGAGTCTGAAGCGACCCAGGGGGTTACACCTGCCCCAGAAGAGGACCCAATGATCCAGAAATCTGAATCCTGCCCCAGAAGAGGTCCCAATGACCCAAACATCTGAATCCCTGCCCCCTGCTCCAATCCCTCAGTCACACATTTGTCCTCTCTCTCATTCTATTCCTATACTCACTTCCACGTGGCACAGGCAGTAATCCCAAGATTACTACCTTTGAGGTCTTGCTTCTCAACTTCCTTCTTAACTCCCTGGAGTCTGCTTTCAGAACCTCCTCCCTTTTCCTACCTATGTCATTGGTACCAATATGTACCACAACCTCTGGCTATTCACTTTCCCACTTCAGGATATCGTGGACACGATCAGAAACATCCCGGACCCTGGCACCTGGGAGGGAAACTACCATCTGCGTTTCTTTCCTGCATGAACAGAATCGTGAGTTCGAATCCGACTGGGTCCCAACCTGGGGGGTAGTATCTGCGTGAAAGAAAGGCCTGATGACCTACTTCCGTATCTCTTAACTCCACACAATATAACATCAACTTACAGGCAATACTTCTGATGGGGAAACAACAGGACAACTTTAGATAGAAATTTCTTTTGCTCCTCACATAAACCTTTGGCCTACTGCCAGCCAATGTGCTTTTCTATTTACTACTTCCTGACTGCACCAGAAGTGACCTAATATAGATCAGAAACTGCTCATTAAAATGAGAGCTGATTGTGCTTAACCACGTAGAAAAGCATAAATGAATTGCCCAAAGGGCAGAACATTGGCACTTGATGGTTGGCATGGACGTAATGGACTGAAAGGCCTGGTTCTATGCTGCGTGCCTCTCGGACTCAATAACAATAGGGTCATAAGGTAGGGTAGCGGTTAGTGTAACGCTACTGTGTGCCAGTACTGTGTACTGTACTTCCTTAGAAGTACTTCCTTAGAAGGTTGGCGTCATTCAATGTCTGTAGTGAGATGCTGAAGATGTTCTATAGGTCAGTTGTGGAGACCGTCCTCTTCTTTGTGGTGGCGTGTTGGGGAGGAAGCATTAAGAAGAGGGACGCCTCACGTCTTAATAAGCTGGTAAGGAAGGCGGGCTCTGTCGTGGGCAAAGTACTGGAGAGTTTAACATCGGTAGCTGAGCGAAGGGCGCTGAGTAGGCTACGGTCAATTATGGAAAACTCTGAACATCCTCTACATAGCACCATCCAGAGACAGAGAAGCAGTTTCAGCGACAGGTTACTATCGATGCAATGCTCCTCAGACAGGATGAAGAGGTCAATACTCCCCAATGCCATTAGGCTTTACAATTCAACCGCCAGGACTTAAGAACTTTTTAAAAGCTATTATTAATGCTTTTTGAGATAGTGATTTAGATGCATATCATATTTTTTTACTGAGTTAAGTATTGTATGTTATTAGTTTTGCTACAACAAGTGTATGGGACAATTGGAAAAAAAGTTGAATTTCCCCATGGGGATGAATAAAGTATCTATCTATCTATCTATCTATCTATCTATCTATCTATCTATCTATCTATCTATCTATCTATCTATCAATGACCTGGGTACAATCCTCGTCGCTGTCTGTGAGGAGTTTATACATTCTCCCCGTGACCACTTGAGTTCCTCCGGGTGCTCCAGCTTCCTCCCACAATTCCAAAGACATCCGAGTTAGGGCTGGTAAGTTCTGGGCATCCTACGTGGGCATCCCTCTGACAGCTCTCTTATACTTTCCTCCAATCACCTTAAATTTATGTCCCTGCAGGCCGGCTGGTGGCATAGTGGCATCAGGCATCAGCGCTGGACTTCGGAACACACACACACACACACACACACACACGCACACGCACATGCACACGCACACGCACACGCACACACACACACAAACACATGCACACGCACAAACACGCGCGCGCACACACACCCTTAAATGGAGATACCTTTACTACTTATGTATCTATACACATCACAGGCACAGACAATCAGGTAAGCTATATTCACAGGAGTAAAACAAACATAAATTAAATAACTTTTTCAGGAAAGACCACACCAACTTGGGTGTTCAATCAGTACAGTAAACAACAAACTGCAAATACAAAAAGAAGAAATAATAATAAATCAATAGCAATAAATATCTCAGAACATGAGATAAAGAGTCCTTGAAAGTGGGTCCATAGATCATGGGAACATTTCATTGATGGGGCAAGTGAAGTTGAATGTAAGTTATCCCCTTTTGTTCAATAGCCTGATGGTTGAGGGGTAGTAACCGATCCTGAACCTGGTGGTGTGAGTCCTGAGGCTCCTGTACCTTCTTCCTAATAGCAGCAGTAAGAGAAGAGCATGTTCTGAATGGTGGGGGTGGTGGGGTTCCCTGATAATGGATGCTGCTTTCCTGCGACAATGCTCCATGTAGATGTGCTCAATGGTTGGAAGGGATTTACCCATGATGGACTGGACTAATTCCACTATTTTTAGTAGGATTTTCCATTCAACATGCAGTGAAATAAGTTGTTTGTATGAATAAACAACTCACGCTAGGGAGCCCAAAAGTGATGCCACACATACCAGCGCCAAGATATCATGTTCAGCAGAACACAGAAAATAACAAATGACACAGCAACTTATGATGTATTAGGCTGAGTCCACTACTCTCTCCAGCTTGTTACCATCCAGTGCACTGAAATTACAATGAAATTGAATAACGATACTGCAAGTAGTCAGAACATTTTCAACAGTACATCTGTAGAAGTTTGTTCAGCTGTTAACTTTCTCAGAAAGTAAAGATACTGATGCACCTTATCCTGTGATTGCACTTATGCTCTAGGTCCAGGATACATCATCCAATATATTAAAGCTCTAACACACTCTACCGTGAATTGCACCTCCTGCATCCAACCATCAGCTCTTTAGTTTTATTGACATTGAACAAGAGGTTGTTATGACTGTTGACCGGAGGTCTAGGTCCAGGAAGCGGCGAGTCCATAAGACCATAAGACATAGGAGGAGAATTAGGCCATTTGGCTCATTAAGTCTTCTCCACCATTCAATTATGGCTGATCCTTTCTCTCCCCTCCTCAGCCCCACTCCCTGGCCTTTTCCCCATAACCTTTGATGCTATGTCAATCAAGAACCTATCAATCTCTGCCTTAAATACACCCAATGACCTGGCCTCCAAAACTGCAGTAATAAATTCCACAAATTCACCACCTCTGGCTAAAGGAATTTCTTCGCATCTCTGTTTTGAAAGGGTGCCCCTCTATCCTGAGGCTGTGCCCTCTTGTCCAAGAGTCCCCACCATGAGAAACATCCTTTGCACATCTACTCTGTCTAGTCCTTTCAACTTTTGAAAGATTTCAATAAGATCTCCCTTCATCCTTCTAAGTTCCAGCGAGTACAGACTCAGAGCTATCAAACGTTCCTCGTATGATAATGTTTTCATTCCCCGAATCATCCTTGTGAACCTCCTCTGAACCCTCTCCAATGCCAGCACATCTCTTCTTAGATATGGAGCTCAGAACTGTTCACGATACTCAAGGTGCGGCCTCACAAGTGCCTTATAAAGCCTCAGCATCACATCCTTGCTCTTGTATTCTAGACCTCTTGAAATGAATTGTAACATTGCATTTGCTTTCCTCATCACTGACTCTACCTACAAGTTAACCTTTAGGTTGTTCAGCACAAGGACTCTCAAGTCCCTTTGCATCTCAGACTTTTGGATTTTCTCCTCATCTAGATAACAGTCCACACATTTACTTCTTATACCAAAGTGCATGACCATTTCCCAACATTGTATTTCATTTGTCACTTTCTTGGTCATTCTACTAATCTGTCTAAGTCCTTCTAATCCGACCTGTTTCCTCAACACTACCTGCCCCTCCACCAATCTTCGTATCATCTGTAAACTTGGCAACAAAGCCATCTATTCCCTCATCTAAATCATTTATATACAGCATAAGAAGAAGTGGTCCCAACACCAAACCCTGCGGAACACCACTAGTCATTGGCAGCCAACCAGAAAAGCATCCTTTTATTCCCATGAGCTGCCTCCTACCAATCAGCCAATGCTCTAACCATGCCAGTAACTTTCCTGTAATACCATGTGCTCTTAACTTGGTAAGCAGCCTCATGTGTGGCACCTTGTCAAAGGCCTTGTGAAAATCCAAATATACAAGATCCACTGCATCCCCTTCATCTATCCTACTTGTAAATTCCTCAAAGAATTCCAGCAGGTTCATCAGACAAGATTTTCCCTTAAGGAAAGCATGCTGACTTTGTCCTGTCTTGTCCTGCAACACCACATACTCCATCACCTCATCCTCAACAATTGACTCCAACACCACTGAGGTCAGGCTAACTGGTGCCTTTCCTTTCTGCTGCCTTCCTCCTTTCTTAAAGGGTGGAGTGACATTTGCAATTTTCCAGTCCTTTGCACCATGCCGGAGTCCAATGATTTTTGAAAGATCATTACTAATGCCTCCACAATCTCTACCGCCACCTGTTTCAGCACCCTAGGGTGCAGTTCATCTGGTCCTGGAGACTTATGCACCCTTAGGTCTTTCAGCTTTTTGAGCACCTTCTCCCTTGTAATAGTAACTGCACTCTCTTCTCTTCCCTCACACCCTTCACATCTGACACACTGCTAGTGTCTTCCACAGTGAAGACTGATGAAAAATATTCATTTAGTTCATCTGCCATCTCCCTGTCCCCCATTATTATTTCTCTGGCCTTATTTTCTAGCGGTCCTATATCCACACTCATTTCTCTTTTATTTTTTACATACTTGAGAAAGCTTTTACTGTCCTCTCTGATATTGTTTGCTAGCTTGCTTTCATATTTTATCTTTTCCCTTCTAATGATTATTTTAGTTGCTCTCTGTAGGTTTTCAAGAGCTTCCCAATCCTCTGTCTTACCACTAGTTGTGTGCCCTCTTTTTTGCTTTCACATTAGCTTTGACTTCCCTTGTTGTACTATTAGCCACAGTTGTACTATTTTGCCCTTTGTGTATTTCTTTGTTTTTGGAATACACATGTCCTGCACCTTCCTCATTTTCCCACACCATTGCTGCTCTGCTGTCATCCCTGCCAGCAGCTCCTTCCAATTTACTTCGGTCAACCCCTCTCTCTTACCACTGTAATTTCCTTAGTCCAGAGATTGAGGACCCTGGGTTGGTGTATCCCAGTCTGAGTCTGCGAGGCTGAACCACAGATTGGAGTTTAGAGGCCCATTGTCTGCGAGTGTGAAAGTCTGGGGTCAAGGGCTGGATGTCAAAGGCCTAGAGGGCACGTGCCCTGGGGTTAGATGTCTGTCCACATGTGTGAGTGGGTCGTCATTTGGGAGGGTGTGAAAGGGACTGGTTTGCTGTTGATCTGCTGCTGTTCTTTCTTGTGTTGTTCTGCTGAGCACAGTGGTCGTGTTGGTGCCAGGATGTGTGACGACACTTGCTGGCTGCCCCCAACACATCCTCGGGTTGTGATGGTTGTTAACATAACATGTTTCACTGTATGTTTGGCCACTGCAGGAGCAGAGTGGGGAGCGAACTGAAGCGGCAGGGACCCCGGATGCATGGCCGATTTAAGTACCGGGCCAGATTGAGAAGGTCGAGTTGTTGGTGCCAGAAGAGAGGGACGAGCTGGTGTACAGCTCACTGATCCGCAAGATTTACTCATCTCTGTTCCAAACTGAATCTGTGGCCTGTAGCTAACAACTGCCTGGACCAGCTGCAGTGGTGAATTGGCTCCATGGCTGTGAATTTACTTTCGCAAATTTTAGTTTGAGTGTTATTTGCTTAATTTTTATTGTTTGCCTGATTTGTTCTTTTTTCACACGTTGGGTGTTTGACGGTCTTTTTGAATGCGTTCCATTGCGTTTATTTGTTTTTGTGGCTGCCTGGAAGGAGACGAATCTCAAGGTTATATCTAATATACAAACTTAGATAAGAAATGTACTTTGAGCTTTGATAAATAAATAAATCTGCATTGAATGTGTCAGTGAGTGGCAGAATCTGGGGGGCATTGATGGGACTGTGGGAGCAATAACAATGGGATTTATTAGGATTTATGTGAAACGGTTTTTGTTGGTCAATATGGATGGTGGTGGAAGAGCCTTTTTCTATATTTCTGTCTGAGTCTCTAAACATGGCACACGATGAAGGCTAACAGCCCACCCTTACTGGACGACCAGCTGACAGGTTCCATTCTCTCCTTGATGCCTGTCTATATGTGTGAGTGGGTAGGTGTTTGGAAGGGTGTTTCTATATTTCTCTTGGAGTCTCTAAACATGGCATACATTGAAGGCTAACAGCACACCCTTACTGGAAGACGAGCTGACAAGTTCCATTCCCTCCTAGCTTCCACTCATCACAAAGGTCTTTGATCCCTGACCAGTGACTTCACTCTTATCGTCTCCACCTTATCTCCAGCCCCAGGCAGCTGATCTCATTTCCTGTCTTGGCAGGACCTTGCTTTCTCAAGGCTTTCCTCCCTGGCCTGTGCATCAAAGGATGAAGGCATCTGTGGTCTGTCTCGGCACTAACACTTCAGATTACCTTTCAGCACAGGGGCAGCCACGTCTCCAGTTGAGTCATAGATTCATAAAGCAGAGAAACAGGCCCTTTGGCCCAACATGGCCATGCTTACCAAGGTTCCCAACCAAGCTAGTCCCATTTATCACATTTAGCCTGTATCCCTCTAAACTTTCTTATGCTATGGACAAGCATCGAGTGAGCGGCCTGCAGACTCCTGCTTTAAACATTTCTATCCATGTACCTGCCCAAGTGCCAGTTAAATGTTGTTAATGTACCTGCCTCAACTACTTCCACTGGCAGCTCATTCCATGTACTGAAAATCTCTCTACGAAGAACTTGTCCCTCAGGTTTCTTTAAAATGTCTCCCCTCTCACTTTAGATGTACATCCTTTAGTTCTTGAATCCTTTTCCCTGGGTAGAATCTCTGAGCATTCACCCTGCCTTTGCCCTTCATGATTTTATACACCTCTGTAGGCTCACTCCTCAGGCTTCTATGTTCCTGTGAATAAAGTTTTAGCCTGCCCAGCCTCTCAATGTGTCTCAGACCCTCAGGTTCTGGCAACATTCTCAGAAATGTTTCCTGCACTCTTTTCAGACTCTGGTGTGATAAGATGGAATCTTGACCTCACAGTTTACCTCGTTATGATCTTGCAACTTATTGATTAGCTGCAATACACTTTCTCTGTAACTTATGCTGTACTTCTATCTCACTGCTACCAGACCCCTGAACTGACTTGTGGGCTCTTGGTCTCACAATCTACTACGTTATGATCTTGCATTTTATTGTTTACCAGCACTGCATTTTTCCAGTGTCTTTTACACTTTATTCTGCATTGTTATTGCTTTACCTTGCTCTGCATCCTTGACAACTATGGACTGACACAGCACGTAACAGGGCCCATGCACACCAAGGACCACGCTCTTGACCTAGTCATTTCCAAAGGTCTTAACACTGTGAGCTTGTGGTAACTGATGCTCTTTCTGATCATGTCTGTGTTTTCTTTAAAGTGACTATGTCTCTATTCATTAGTGCTCAGGCAGAGCTAATCACAAAATGGTACATCACTGAGAATACCAAGGTATTGCTCACACAGGCCTTTTCTCCCACACCTGCCCTCCCTCCGGCCTCTGTCAATGGTCTCGTAGACCAGCTGAACTCTAAAACTACAGACATCATTGATGCAATCACCCACTCAAAAGTAAACTCAGAGAAACACCTCTGGTTAAACTCTAAAAAAAGAGAGTGTCGAAAAGCTGAATGCAGGTGGCGGAAAATGAAACTCCAGGTCCATTACAACACTTATAAAGAATCTCTTCACGTCCCGAATTTAGAGTTGAGACATGCAAGGCAGTCCTCTGATATTATAAAGAAAAACAGCAATAATGCTTCAGCTTTTTTGCTACAGTTGAGAGGCTCACACATCCTCCTATATCAGCAGCACCTGAACTTGTCTACTAACTTATGTAATGACCTTGCGTTCTTCCATACTGACAAAGTTCTGAAGATTAGACAGTCTGTGTCTCTGCATCAGGTCAGAAGTCAGTGTCATCCTTTCACTCAGAACTAATCTAGTTAAGATGACACAATTCAAATCTATTAACTGCAAAACTTCGGATGAAATTGTGCTACACGTGAAATCCTCCTCCTGTTCCCTTTACATTTTACCTACAACATTTTTTTTTTAAGTTTTTAGTTGCATGGCGCTAGACATTCTGCAAAAATAGTCAACACTTCTATCAGGCTGCTTCCCAAAAGCCCTGAAAACTGCAGTTATTAAGCCTATTTTAAAAAAGACCAACCTAGATACCTCAGTGAATAATAACTACAGGCCTATATCAAACCATGTTCAAGTAAAATCATTGAAAAGGTTGTTTATCGGCAACTTAATAGCTGTTTGGCGCGAAGCAGCTATCAGGATGTTTTCTAGTCTGGATTTTGACAACACTACAGCACTGAGTCTGCTCTAGTAAAGGTTTTAAATGACATCCACTTAAACCACGTTGATGATAACATTTCAGTTTTGATTCTACTGGATCTTAGTGCTGCTTTTGATTCAGTTGACCATGGCATATTACTGGACAGACTGGAAAACTGGGTGGGACTTTCCGTTACAGTCCTAAAGTGGTTTAAATCATATTTACAGGACAGAGACTACTTTGTATTGATTGGTAGCTGCATATCTGACCAAACAAAAATGACATGCAGAGTGCCTCAAGGGTCCATACTCGGGCCTCTTCTGTTTAACATAGACATGCTCCCTCTAGCTCAAATCATGGTAAGCAACAAAATATCTTACCTTAATTATGTAGATGACACGCAGGTTTATAAAACAGTGTCATCAAGTGACTATGGTCCCATACAATCACTAAAAAAACTGTATTGAATTGATTGGATGAGTCAAGCTTTCCTCCAGTTAAACAAAGAGAAAACTGAAATAATTGTTTTTGGTGCCAAAAAAGAATATGGTAATTAAAAGTCAGTGCTCACTTAGAATCCCTGTTGTTACAGATCACAAACCAACCTTGGAGCTGTGATGGACTCCGACGTAAATTTTAACAGCCTCATCAAACCAATTACAAAGTCAGCCTACTATCAACTTAAAAATATACTGAGAGTTAAAGGGCTTATGTCTCAGCAAGGTCTAGGAAAACTTGTCCACACATTTACTTTTAGTTGGCTTGACTACTGTAATGGAGTTTTCACAGGTCTCTCAGACAGCTGCAGCTCATTCAGAACACTGCTGCTAGCATCCTCACTAAGACCAAGAAAGTAGAACCTGTCACTCCAGTTCTCAAATCACTACACTGGCCTCCTGACCATCAGAGGATTGACTGTAAAATATTACTACTGGTTCATAAAGCACTGAAGGTTCAAGGGCCAAACTACATCTCCGATCTCTTACTGCATTATGAACCTTCCTGAGCTCTCAGATCACCTGGGGTGGGTCTGCTTACCGACCCCAGTGTCAAAATTAAACTTGGTGACACAGCTTTCAGTGACCACACATATGTGACTCCACATAGATGGAATAACCTTCCAGAGGATCTGAAGTCTAAAGACTGTGAAATGATAGTTGGTGCCAGATGGGGTGGTTTGAGTATCTCAGAAACTGCTGATTTTCTGGGATTTTCATGCACTGCAGTCTCAAGAGAATTTACAGAGAATGGAGCAAGAAACAAAAAAACATCCAGTGAGTGGCAGTTCTGTGAGAGTAAGCGCCTTGTTGATGAGAGAGATCACAGGCGAATGGCTGGACTGGATCAAGCTGTCATGAAGACAACGGTAACTGAAATAACCACACACTACAGCAGTGTCATGCAGAAGAGCATCTCTGAATGCAAAACATGACAATCATTGAAGTGGATGGGCTACAACAAAAGATGACCATGAACATACATGCAGTGGTCACTTTATTAGTTACAGGCACCTAATAAAATGGCCCCTACGTGTACCTAGCAGATGGAGTGAACAGTGATGTTCTGGAGAGATCTGTTTTTGGACCCCTGCTCTTTGAGATTTTTATAAATTACCTGGATGAGGAGTAGAAGTGTGGGTTAGTAACTTTTCAGATGACACGAAGATTGGTGCTGTTGTGAATTGTGCAGACCAGGGGTTCCCAAACTTGTTTTATGCCATGGATCCTTACCATTAACTGAGGGGTCTGTGGACTCCAGGCTGGGACCCCCTGGTATGGATTATCATAGGCTGAGCTGGGACATTGACAGAGAAGGAGCAGATGGAGTTCAATCTGAAAAAATGTGAAGTGATTCACTTTGGAAGGTTGAATTTGAAGGCAGAATACAGGGATTCTTAGCAGTGTGGGTGGAACAGAGGGATCTTCGGTCCATGTCCATAGATCCCTAAAGATCTATAGATCAATAAAGTTGATAGGGTAATTAAGAAGCTGCATGGTGCGTTGGCCTTCATTATTCAGGTGACTGAGTTCGGGGGCTGAAGGGTAATGTTTTAGCTCTTTAAAACTCTGGTTAGACCACACTTGGAATATTGTGTTCAGTTCTGGTCGCCTCGTTATAAGAAGAATGTGAAAGCCTTAGAAAGGGTGCAGATGCAATTTACCAGGATGTTACCTGGTTTGGAGAGCATGCCTTATGGGGATAGGTTGAGTGAGCTGGGGCTTTCCTCTTTGGAGTGAAGGAGGATGAGAGGTGAGTTGATAGAGGTATTGAAGATGATGCAAGGCACAGATCGAGTAGATAGCCATGGACCTTTTCCCAGGGTGGAAATGGCTAATACGAGGAGGAGACTAGAAGAAAATATAGGGAGGATGTCAGAGTTGAGTTGATACAGAGAGAGTGGTGGGTACATGGAATGCACTCCCAGGGATGGTGATAGATACATTAGGGACATTTAAGAGACTGAGGCGTGACCTGATAGAAGTTTACAAGATTATGACAGTCATACATAGAGTACACAGCCAGAGAGTTTTTTCCGAGGGTTGAAATGTCTAATATGAGGGGGCACAATTGCAAAGTGATTGGTGGAAAGTACGGGGGGGATGTCAGAGGTAGTTTTTTTTTACACAGAGAATGGTGGGTGTGTGGAATGTGCTGAAGGCAGGTACATTAGGGACATTTAACAGACTTAGATAGGCACACGGGTGAAAGAAAATTGGAGGGCTATGTGGGAGAGAAGGGTTAGATTGGTTGTGGAGTAGGTTAAAATGTCAGCTCAGCATTGGCGGCTGAAAGGCCTTTACTATACTGTTCTATGTTATATATTCTGAATTCCAGCATTTTCCATATCTTCTGATGACAGTCTATCTGGTTGTATAAAACTGTCTTCTCTCTCCCCCCTTCCATAGTTGGTGGGGTTACACTTTCAACCTTTCATTGGGATGATTCTAGAAACCAGAATAGACAGGACACTAGGGTTCTAACCACGTGCTGGTAAATGGGATTATTACAGTCATGCTTGGCGTGAAAAGGTGGCCTGTTTCTGTACTGTGTCACTCATTGATCAGATTAGTTGGTTGTCATATACTGTACACTGGGGTGCAATAAAATCCTTGCTCGTGCGAAGCTGTGTAATAATAAAATAAATACAGCAAAGAGCGTCCAAACGGAGCAGAGTCTAGCTGTGCAGTGCAAAAAGAAATGCTGAAGTGACATGACAGAAGAGGTAAAATTAAAGGTCCAACAGCATGGCAGCACTGCTGGGAGGGGGCTCAGAAGAAGTGACTGGTTTAAGTGTCCGATAGCAGTAGGGAAGAAGCTGCTCTTGAGTCTGGCCACAAGCCTTTTGAGCTCTTTTGTTTTTGGTGGCATTTTGGAAGATGAGAACCAAAGTGTCCATGGCCATATCTTTCAAATTTGCACGAGTCTTTGAAGAAATACCAAGACCCCTCAAACTCCTAATGAAGCAGAGCCAGTGGACTGCAATTTGACCATAAATGTCTGTAGTTCTTTTACCCCCACAGATGCTGCTCGACCCTCTGATTTCCTCCAGCAGATTGTTTGTTCTCCATATTCCAGCATCTTCAGTCTCTTGTGTCTCCAGAATGTCCTTGATCTTCTTAGCAAAGCAAGGTAATGCATATTTACAAATGAGGCCTTTCAGATCATTTCAATTGTACCATTTAAAATGGATCTCCAACCACAGGGTTAGGTTTTTTTAAAGATAGAGATTAGCTTGATTTGTCATGTGTACATTGAAACATTATTATGTCAACCCAAAGCAATCAATACCTATTGGTCAGCTGCCAACCAATCCCAGACTAACTTTCACTGATTAGTTGTTGTTCCTATCAAAGACTCGACTGTTTTTGTGTAAACCATTCAAGAAGTACTGCTTTGGGATGTACTGTTGAATTTTGCGTTCCAGGTTTTGTCCTATCTCTTGGCTTCAGATCTCAGCAGTAGTGATAGACGAGTGAACACAACAACAAATGACGAGGTGAGAAGAGAGCACCACCCCCTGGGTGGTGGGGGTCCTTGATGGTGGATGCTGCTTGCCTGTGACAATGTTTTGTGTAGATGTACTCTGCGGTGGGGAGGGCTTTACCCATGAAGGACTAGACTGTATTCACTACTTTTTGTAGGATTTTCCGTCGGAGGGCATTGGTGTCTCTATACCAGGACTTGGTGCAGACACCCTATACACTCTCCACTACACATCTATACAAGTTTTGTCAAAGATTTAGATGTCATGTCAAACTTTCACAAACTCTGAAGGATGTAGAGGTGCTGCCATGCTTTTTCTGTATTTGCATTTTTGTGCTGGGCCCAGAACACATCCTCTTAAAATAATAACACCAAAGAATTTAAAGTTGCTGACCCTCTCCACCTCTGATCCTCTGAGGAGGGCTGGCTCATGGACCTCTGGTTTCCTCTCCTGAAGTCCACAATCAGCTCCTTGGTGTTGCTGACATTGAGTAAGGGGTTGTTGTTATGGCACCTCTCAGCCAGGTTTTCAATCTCCCTCCTCTACGCTGATCCGTCACCACCTCTGATTCAGCTAATGCCAGTGGATATGAATATGGCATTGGAGCTATGCTTAGCCACACAGTCGTAAATGTAAAGTGAGCAGAGCAGGGAGCTAAGCATACAGCCTTTTTGCCACCCGTGCTGTTGAAGACCATGGAGGAAATGTTGCCAATCTGAACCGACTGTGGTCCGCAAGTGAGGAAACCAAGGATCCAATTGTACAAAGAGGAATTGAGGCCAGTGTCTTGAAGCTTATTGGTTAGTTTTGAGCAGATGGCAATATTGAATACTGAGCTATAGTTGACAAAGCATCATGGTGTATACATCTTTGCTGTCTACATATTCCAGGGTTGAGTGAAGAGCCAGTGAGATGGCATCTGCTGTGGACCTGTTGCTCTGGTAGGCAAACTGGTGTAGATCCAAGTCACTTCTCAGCCAGGAGTTAATATGCTTCATCACCAGCCTCTCAAAACACTTCATGACTGTGGATATAAGTGTTACTGGATGGTAATCATTGAAGCAGATTACCACTATCTTCTCAGTGAATGCTCCAGGTTGCTAACCAACACAGCTTTTCAGTACTTGGCCAGGTACTCTATCAGGGCAAGATGCTTTTCATGGGTTCACCCTCCTGAAGGCTGTTCACACTTCCACCTCAGAGACTGAAATCACAGGATCATCCGGGGGCTGTGGGAATTTGTGATGGTCCCTCCTTGTTTTGGTGGTCAAAGTGAGCATCGAAGGCATTGAACTTATCTGGAAGCGAAGCCGTGTTATTGCCCATGTCACCTGATTTAACTTTATAAGAGGTGCTTGAATTCAAGCTCTGCCACAGCTGTTGAGCATCTTTTGTTGATTCAAGTTTACTTTGGAATTACTTCACACATGAGATGATTTTCTAGAGATGGTACCTGGACCTCTTGTAACCTTCTTGGTCAACAGACTTGAACTCCTCTGTCTTGGCCCTCAGCATATCGGTTCATCCAGAGATTTGCGTTGGGAAAGTCTCTGAATGATGTCATGGTCCGGATCAGTTCCCCTTTAAATTTAGTTAGGTTGCGATCCGGACCACTGACACCCTGTTCCTTTTTAATTTCGTTTTAAGCATCCCTTGAGCTTGGCAATCAAGGTAATCTACCCTCGACCCGGACCGGCAGCTCGTAAGCCCCTGGCTTTAGCCGCTCAGGGCGAGAGTGTTAAGAAGCCTTCGCAAGTCGCCGCCACTACGACAAGCCAGAGTGATCCAGCCCGCATCGGAGTACCAGCAATTCACCTTCCGTCACCAGAGTGATCCAGCCCGCATCGGAGTACCAGCAATTCACCTTCCGTCACCAGAGTGATCCAGCCCGCATCGGAGTACCAGCAATTCACCTTCCGTCACCAGAGTGATCCAGCCCGCATCGGAGTACCAGCAATTCACCTTCCGTCACCAGAGTGACCCAGCCCGCATCGGAGTACCAGCGATTCACCTTCCGTCGCCAGAGTGATCCAGCCCGCATAGGAGTACCAGCAATTCACCTTCCGTCGCCAGAGTGATCCAGCCCGCATCGGAGTACCAGCAATTCACCTTCCGTCACCAGAGTGATCCAGCCCGCATCAGAGTACCAGCGATTCACCTTCCATCGCCAGAGTGACCCAGCCCCCATCGGAGTACCAGCAATTCACCTTCCGTCGCCAGAGTGATCCAGCCCGCATCGGAGTACCAGCAATTCGCCTTCTGTCACCAGAGTGATCCAGCCCACATCGGAGTACCAGCAATTCACCTTCCGTCGCCAGAGTGATCAAGCCCGCATCGGAGTACCAGCAATTCACCTTCCGTCACCAGAGTGATCCAGCCCGCATCGGAGTACCAGCAATTCACCTTCCGTCACCAGAGTGATCAAGCCCGCATCGGAGTACCAGCAATTCACCTTCCATCACCAGAGTGATCCAGCCCGCATCGGAGTACCAGCAATTCATCTTCCATTACCAGAGTGATCCAGCCCGCATCGGAGTACCAGCAATTCACCTTCCGTCACCAGAGTGATCCAGCCCGCATCGGAGTACCAGCAATTCACCTTCCGTCACCAGAGTGATCCAGCCCGCATCGGAGTACCAGCAATTCATCTTCCATCACCAGAGTGATCCAGCCCGCATCGGAGTACCAGCAATTCACCTTCCGTCACCAGAGTGATCCAGCCCGCATCGGAGTACCAGCAATTCACCTTCCATCACCAGAGTGACCCAGCCCACATCGGAGTACCAGCAATTCACCTTCCGTCGCCAGAGTGACACAGCCCGCATCGGAGTACCAGCAATTCACCTTCCGTCACCAGAGTGACCCAGCCCGCATCGGAGTACCAGCAATTCACCTTCCGTCACCAGAGTGACCCAGCCCGCATCGGAGTACCAGCGATTCACCTTCCGTCGCCAGAGTGATCCAGCCCGCATAGGAGTACCAGCAATTCACCTTCCGTCGCCAGAGTGATCCAGCACGCATCGGAGTACCAGCAATTCACCTTCCGTCACCAGAGTGATCCAGCCCGCATCGGAGTACCAGCAATTCACCTTCCGTCACCAGAGTGATCCAGCCCGCATCGGAGTACCAGCAATTCATCTTCCATCACCAGAGTGATCCAGCCCGCATCGGAGTACCAGCAATTCACCTTCCGTCACCAGAGTGATCCAGCCCGCATCGGAGTACCAGCAATTCACCTTCCATCACCAGAGTGACCCAGCCCACATCGGAGTACCAGCAATTCACCTTCCGTCGCCAGAGTGACCCAGCCCGCATCGGAGTACCAGCAATTCACCTTCCGTCACCAGAGTGACCCAGCCCGCATCGGAGTACCAGCAATTCACCTTCCGTCACCAGAGTGACCCAGCCCGCATCGGAGTACCAGCGATTCACCTTCCGTCGCCAGAGTGATCCAGCCCGCATAGGAGTACCAGCAATTCACCTTCCGTCGCCAGAGTGATCCAGCCCGCATCGGAGTACCAGCAATTCACCTTCCGTCACCAGAGTGATCCAGCCCGCATCAGAGTACCAGCGATTCACCTTCCATCGCCAGAGTGACCCAGCCCCCATCGGAGTACCAGCAATTCACCTTCCGTCGCCAGAGTGATCCAGCCCGCATCGGAGTACCAGCAATTCGCCTTCCGTCACCAGAGTGATCCAGCCCACATCGGAGTACCAGCAATTCACCTTCCGTCGCCAGAGTGATCAAGCCCGCATCGGAGTACCAGCAATTCACCTTCCGTCACCAGAGTGATCCAGCCCGCATCGGAGTACCAGCAATTCACCTTCCGTCACCAGAGTGATCAAGCCCGCATCGGAGTACCAGCAATTCACCTTCCATCACCAGAGTGATCCAGCCCGCATCGGAGTACCAGCAATTCATCTTCCATTACCAGAGTGATCCAGCCCGCATCGGAGTACCAGCAATTCACCTTCCGTCACCAGAGTGACCCAGCCCGCATCGGAGTACCAGCGATTCACCTTCCGTCGCCAGAGTGATCCAGCCCGCATAGGAGTACCAGCAATTCACCTTCCGTCGCCAGAGTGATCCAGCACGCATCGGAGTACCAGCAATTCACCTTCCGTCACCAGAGTGATCCAGCCCGCATCGGAGTACCAGCAATTCACCTTCCGTCACCAGAGTGATCCAGCCCGCATCGGAGTACCAGCAATTCATCTTCCATCACCAGAGTGATCCAGCCCGCATCGGAGTACCAGCAATTCACCTTCCGTCACCAGAGTGATCCAGCCCGCATCGGAGTACCAGCAATTCACCTTCCATCACCAGAGTGACCCAGCCCACATCGGAGTACCAGCAATTCACCTTCCGTCGCCAGAGTGACCCAGCCCGCATCGGAGTACCAGCAATTCACCTTCCGTCGCCAGAGTGACCCAGCCCGCATCGGAGTACCAGCAATTCACCTTCCGTCACCAGAGTGACCCAGCCCGCATCGGAGTACCAGCGATTCACCTTCCGTCGCCAGAGTGATCCAGCCCGCATAGGAGTACCAGCAATTCACCTTCCGTCGCCAGAGTGATCCAGCCCGCATCGGAGTACCAGCAATTCACCTTCCGTCACCAGAGTGATCCAGCCCGCATCAGAGTACCAGCGATTCACCTTCCATCGCCAGAGTGACCCAGCCCCCATCGGAGTACCAGCAATTCACCTTCCGTCGCCAGAGTGATCCAGCCCGCATCGGAGTACCAGCAATTCGCCTTCCGTCACCAGAGTGATCCAGCCCACATCGGAGTACCAGCAATTCACCTTCCGTCGCCAGAGTGATCAAGCCCGCATCGGAGTACCAGCAATTCACCTTCCGTCACCAGAGTGATCCAGCCCGCATCGGAGTACCAGCAATTCACCTTCCGTCACCAGAGTGATCAAGCCCGCATCGGAGTACCAGCAATTCACCTTCCATCACCAGAGTGATCCAGCCCGCATCGGAGTACCAGCAATTCATCTTCCATTACCAGAGTGATCCAGCCCGCATCGGAGTACCAGCAATTCACCTTCCGTCACCAGAGTGATCCAGCCCGCATCGGAGTACCAGCAATTCACCTTCCGTCACCAGAGTGATCCAGCCCGCATCGGAGTACCAGCAATTCATCTTCCATCACCAGAGTGATCCAGCCCGCATCGGAGTACCAGCAATTCACCTTCCGTCGCCAGAGTGACCCAGCCCGCATCGGAGTACCAGCAATTCGCCTTCTGTCACCAGAGTGACCCAGCCCCCATCGGAGTACCAGCAATTCACCTTCCATCGCCAGAGTGATCCAGCCCACATCGGAGTACCAGCAATTCGCCTTCTGTCACCAGAGTGATCCAGCCCACATCGGAGTACCAGCAATTCACCTTCCGTCACCAGAGTGACCCAGCCCACATCGGAGTACCAGCGATTCACC
Source organism: Hemitrygon akajei (assembly GCF_048418815.1). Lineage (NCBI taxonomy): Eukaryota > Metazoa > Chordata > Chondrichthyes > Myliobatiformes > Dasyatidae > Hemitrygon > Hemitrygon akajei. The sequence continues at coordinate 14,456,822 of NC_133127.1, read as the reverse complement.
TTCTGTCACCAGAGTGACCCAGCCCGCATCGGAGTACCAGCATTTCACCTTCCGTCACCAGAGTGATCCAGCCCGCATCGGAGTACCAGCAATTCACTTTCTGTCACCAGAGTGACCCAGCCCGCATCGGAGTACCAGCAATTCACCTTCCGTCACCAGAGTGATCCAGCCCCCATCGGAGTACCAGCAATTCACCTTCCGTCACCAGAGTGATCCAGCGCACATCAGAGTACCAGCAATTCACCTTCCGTCACCAGAGTGATCCAGCCCGCATCTGAGTACCAGCAATTCACCTTCTGTCGCCAGAGTGACCCAGCCCGCATCGGAGTACCAGCAATTCACCTTCCGTCACCAGAGTGACCCAGCCCGCATCGGAGTACCAGCAATTCACCTTCCCTCACCAGAGTGGGTCTGGGCAAGGTCAATCTACCAGGGGTGAGTTGAAGTTGGAGTCCTGACTTGACGTTTATCCCCTTTGTCCGTGTCTACCCCTCGAAGAGTCCTGGCTCCGTGCCTGAGTGAAAGGCAGAGTCCTGACTCGACGTTCATGCCCCTTGTCCATATCTACTCTTCGAAGAGTCCCGACTCGGTGCCTGATCTGAAGGAGGAGTCCTGGTTCAAGATTCCTTGTCCTGTGTTTATGCATCCACGTTTCTGGCTGCAGCGATCCATCGTATCCAAGTATATGGCGGCGGTGAATCAAGGTCACAAGGTCCAAGTCCAAGAGCCATGGCGGTCTCAGTCCCCAAGGTCCAAGTCCAAGTTCTGCGGCTGTCCATGCTCCCCCTGTCCAAGTCCAAGGTCCGTGGCTGTCCCAGTTCCCTGTTTCCAAGTCCCAGGTCCGTGGCGATCCAAGTCCCTAGTCCCCTGGTCTGAGGTTCATGTTCCTCTTTGTCCTTGATTTCCCAATCTTCTATGTGGCGAGTAATAAACACTATTTTATTGTACCTAAGAAAAACGTGTTTGTGTCCTGTGTGTGGGTCCTCTCCCAGCACCCTTGTCCCCACCTCGTGACAACTTGCCTATAATTGTTTTACTGATATGCAGTCTGGGCATGGAACGGTAGGCATTCCTTATCTTTGTATACACAAAGTGCACTGCAGATGCTGTGGTCAAATCAAGACATACAAAAAAGCTGGATGAACTCAGCAAGTCGGGCAGCATCCGTTGAAAGAAGCAGTCAATGTTTCGGGTCGAGACCCTTCGTCATCCTGAGTTCATCCAGCTTTTTTGTACGTCCTAATCTTAGTATGATGTTGGCTAGTGTGTTTGGACCTCTGGTGCTACAGGTTATATGCTGATGGCTTTTCACCATTACAAAACAAACAGTTGTTTTCCTTTCTCCATCTGTCTTTCAGGGTTAAGGCACCTCCTTCAATTTTCCAACTGCTTATGGGCATCTTGTTGAGTGGTATTGATGGTTTGCCCCTTACCTCAATGACATCTTGGTGATGGGTATGGATCGGAAACAACTATGCCAATACCTAGACTATGTTTTGAACAAAATACAAGACTTTGGATTGCAAATTCAAGTAGAAAAATGCAGATTCCTGCTGTCTTCAATCAAGAAGCTAGAATTCACCATGGATGAGCATGGTCAGATCACCCAGATCCCAAAAACAGTACTATTATTTTACAGAAGCCCCCACCATCCAACATTAGCACTTTATGACCATTTTTAGACATGACCAGTCATTATTCAGTATGTCTCCCAGCAATGCACTGACTGAAGGAATCACTGAATGCCCTGCTCAACAGGATGCAGTATGAGAATAGTCCAAACATTGCCAAGGGCTTTAGATCAGGTGAAGAATATGCTATCATCTGACCTTCTCTTGCTGCATTTCAACCCTGAGTTGCCAGTTGTCATCACAATAGATGCATCCAACTGTTCGGAGGGAGCTGTCATATCCCATATCTTCCCGATGGTTCGAAACAAGTTGTCATGCATGCAGCTAGATCACTGACTGCAGCAGAAGGGTGGCTTGGAAAAATCGAGAAGGAAGCCTAGGGGATCATAATTGCTGTGAGGTAATTCCACAAGTTGCTTTATGGCAGACACTTCATTCTCTTTACTGATCACAAGCCACCGTTGACTGTCTTCAGATCTAAGAAATGCATTCCCTTGTATACAGCTAACCATCTCCAGACTTTGTTACTGAAAACGAAGATGCATTTGTGGCTGAGATTTCAGCTGATCGTGAAGTCCACTGGTTTGTTTCAGACACTGTTGAAGGTCTTCTGGGTGTAGGCAACAAGATCAGAACAAGCTGCAGATTCTCTTTTTCAGTGTATCTCATTCACAGATGGCCAGTCAAGGTTGAGGAAGATGTTGCACCTTTCTACTAATGTTATGCATTGCTCTCAGCTGTGGACCCCTGTCTAATGTTTGAAGACAAAATAATGATTCCACAAACACTTCAACCAAAAGCACTGAATCAATTCCACTGGAGTCACCTGGGCATGCATCAATTGGGAACTCTGGCAAGAGGTTTTGTGTCACGGCCAGACACAGACGAAGATATCACATCCATATGCAAGTAATGTTCTCAGTGCTCTTTGGCAGCAGAATCCCAGTAGAGCCACGGCCTCAGGCTACCAGATCTTGGAGTTGAGTATGCATTGACTTCACTGGCTCAATCAACGGCCGTACCTACTTTGTCCTGGTTGAAACCTATTCCAAATGGCCAGGGTTATTAACTATGAAGTCAACAATGACAGAGGCTATCATTCAAAAGCTGCTGCTGGTTTCAGCAACGTGGGGACGCCAGAAGTGCCTGTAGGTGACAATAGCACTCAATTCAGTTCACAACAGTTTACTGCCTTCTGCCAGAACAGCAGAATTATTCAGGTGGCTTTGTGCATGGTAGATCGTGTTTAATGAATCTTGTAGAGTTTTTCGAGGAGATTACCAAGAAAGTAGATGAAGGAAAGGCTGTGGATGTTACTTTAGTAAGGCCTTTGGCAAGGTCCCACATGGGAGGTTAGTTCAGAAGGTTCAGACACTAGGTATCCATGGAGAGGTTGTAAACTGGATTCAAAATTGGCTGTGTGGGAGAAGACAGAGAGTGGTAGTGAATGATTGCTTCTCAGAGTGGTGTGCCTCAGGGATCTGTGCTGGGACCATTGTTGTTTGTTGTCTATATCAATGATCTAGATGATAATGTGGTAAATTGGATCAGCAAGTTTGCTGATGACACTAAGATTGGAGGTGTTGTGGACAGCGAGGAAGGCTTTCAAAGCTTGCAGAAGGATCTGGAAAAATGGGCCAGAAAATGGCAGATGGAATTTAATGCAGACAAGTGTGAGGTGTTGCATTTTAGAAGGACAAATCAAGGTAGGACATACACAGTAAATGATAGGGCACTGAGGAGTACGGAGGAACAAAGAGATCTGGGAGTTCAGATACATAATTCCCTGAAAGTGGCATCACGGGTAGACAGGGTTGTAAAGAAGGCTTTTGGCATCCTGGCATTCATAAATCAAAGTACCGAGTATAGGAGTTGGGATGTTATGGTGAGGTTGTATAAGACATTGGTGAGGCCAAATTTGGAGTATTGTGTACAGTCCTGGTCACCTAACTATAGGAAGGATATCAGTAAGATTGAAAGAGTGAAGAGAAGATTTACTAAGATGTTGCTGGGTGTTCAGGAGTTGCGTTACAGGGAAGAATTGAACAGGTTAGGACTTTATTCCCTGGAGCGTAAAAGAATGAGGGGGGATTTGATAAGAAGGTTTACAAAATTATGAGGGGTATAGACAGAGTAAATGTGAATAGGCTCTTTCCACTTAGACCAGGAGAGATAAATACGAGAGGACATGGCTTTAGGGTGAAAGGGGAAAGGTTTAGGGGGAACGTCACTCAGAGAGTGGTGTGTGGAATGAGCTGCCATCTGACATGGTAAATGCGGGCTCACTCTTAAGTTTTAAAAATAAATTGGATAGGTACATGGATGGGAGAGGTCTGGAGGGTTATGGACTGGGTGCAGGTCAATGGGACTAGCGGAATAAAGTTTCAGCACTGTCTAGAAGAGCCAAATGGCCTGTTTTCTGTGCTGTAGTGTTCTATGGTTCTACATCCGGGGGCCCCCATATCATCCACAGTCCACCAGGCAAGCACAGAGGTTTGTGGATACCTTCAAACAACCACTTTTGAAATCAAGAGGGGAAGGAGCATTGGCGGAGGCTCTCAACACATCTCTGCTGACGTACTGAATTACAGCACATTGAGATCTTGAGGGGAGGTCTCCAGCTGAAACGCTTTTGGGAAGAAAACTGCGCTCAGTGTTGGACGCAATTCTGCCACAGCGTCCAATGTCCTAGTTAGTAAATGGTCGGGTGCACACAGAATGTGGTCGATGGGTGAAGTTATTCAGGCCCAGAGCTGCAATGTGGGTTATACGCAATAACAATGAGAAAGATCCCAGGGTACCAGGGCAGGTTGGCAAAGTAATAAGGAAAGTGCACTATAACTTTATTGTAGGCGGACATCGCTAGCATCACCACGTCAAACAGTTGTGGCTACATGCTCCCGTAGGCACAACGAGTTTGTCAGGCAGATCATCAGACACCTTCATCTCCTCCAGGAAGTGTTTGATTTGCCCCGACCTAAGCAACCACCAGCGCCAGCACAATGGCGATCAGAATCACGATAAGAAAGTTACAGCCTGCAACTACTGAGAAGGACTAATCATCAACATAAGGAGGTTGTTTCAATCCAAATCAAACCTCGGCACAATCCTACAGATAATCATCTTCAAGACAGAGGTGTTATGGTGTGCTGAAACAAACAATGCCTATTGGTCAGCTGGCAACCTATCCCAGGCTAACTTTCACTGATTGGTTGTTATTCCTATCCAATGTCTCGAACGGTCTTTGAGTAAACCATTTAAATAGTCATGAATTTTCCAAATTTTGTAGTTGCATGGTTTTACTGAGTAAAGGTTTATTCTGAGTTCTGGATTTGTCCTATCTCTGGGCTTTGGGTCGCATCAGTCATTATAGGCAGAATCAGAATACGGTTTATTATCACGGTTCAATTTTGTCATTTAAAATAAAAATCAGATAGGTATATGGACAGGAAAGGAATGGAGGGTTATGGCCTGAGTGCAGGTCGGTGGGACTAGGTGAGAGTAAGCGTTCGGCACGGACTAGAAGGGCTGAGATGGCCTGTTTCCGTGCTGTAATTATTATATGGTTATCACCGGCATGTGATGTGAAATGTGTTCAATGCAATACATAATATAGGGAAAAAAAAGATAATAAATGAATTTTTTTAAAAAATCAATCAATCAATTACAGTATACATATATTGGCAAGTGGACACAACAACTTCCAAGAGGACGATAACCTTGTCATAGTTTGGGGGCTTGCGTGCCTCAGTGACCCAGAGAGATGTATTGGCTGGAGCGAGGGCTTTATGCTTTGGCTCATGGTAGGGTCACTCAAAGGGTAGAGGCTAGGCTGAGAGTGGTGCACCAGCCCTCAGAGTTGTAGGGGCGAGCAGACAGAACAAGCATACAGTGAAATGCCAAATCCAATCAGAGGGGCTTGTGCTAGGCAGCCCGCGAGCCTTGCTCACAGTTCATGAACCCTAAACAAACATCTTTGGAATGTGGGGGGAGACCAGGGTACTCTGAGAAAGCCCATACAGTCATGGGGAGGGCGCACAAACTCCTGCAGACAGCAGCTGGAATCAAACCCCCACCTATGAAGTAATGTGCTAAGTGCTATCCTGCCACATGAATGTGCCACCCCCTGTAAACGTTCTGAGGTCCATTAAGCTTCCGGTTTAAGTGCATCGTGGAACACAGCAGCAAACGAAACCAATAGTCACTTTATTAATCACACCTTTTCTCAAATAATCACTGAATTCAATAGATTGTAACTTCCCTTTCAGAGCTCAGCTTTTCCACTGCATGAACAACCCAGTAATTTTGCAGTGAGAACTGAAGTCTAGAAGGTGCAGGACAGCGTGGCACGGTGAGTAGGAGCCGAATAGAGGTGTCAGGCATGAGGGTGGGGAGTGAGCCAGTATATGGCATCGCTGGAGTGGACTTGGAGCTGATTCGAAGGGGCAGAACCGAGGCAGAGCTGAGATGGCAGGGTCCTGGGCCGAGAGTGAGGAACAAGCTGATGTTTGACCGATTTAAGGGTCGGGCAAGGGCCCAAGAACATATCAAAGCAGCAGGGCCCAGGTCTGAGAGCAAGGAATAACCCGTAGTTTGGCCATTTAAAGTGCTGGGCCAGATTGAAAAGGTCAGGGAGTCAGGTCCGGAGGAGAGGGTCAAGCTCGTGTTCCGCTTGCTACTCTCGAGGTTTACTGGTCTCTGCACTGAACTGAGGCCATGGCCTGCAACTAACTGGCTCCTGGATCGGCTGTGAACTTCAGTTCTGAATGTTATTTGCTCACTTTTTTTTTAGGTTTCTTTGTTTTGTGGCTGCTGTAGGGAGATGAATCTCAAGGTTATATATACTATACATACTTTGATAATAATAAATGTACCTTGAACTTCAAACATTAAATATTCACCTGTCTGCTTTTCACATGTGAAATTTTTGCCATGGGGTCTTTAAAGCCCACCAGGGAGAGAAAACAGGGCCTCAGTTAAACAGCAGTAGTTGCTCAGAGCTTAATTGTCAGGCTTAATTTTATGCTGATGGTGTTGGACTTCAAAGTCAAAGTCAAAGTAAATTTATGGTATATGTCACCATATGCTACATTGAGATTCATTTTCTTGCAGGTATTTACAGAGGAATAAAGAAATACAATAAACTTTATGAAAATCTACATAAATAAAGACTGATAAACAACCAATGTGCAAAAGAAGACAAATTGTGCAAATAAATATTGAATAAATAATACGGAGAACATGAGCTGTAGAGTCTTTGAAAGTGAGTCTGTAGTTTGTGGAGTTGGTTCAGAGATGAGGTGAGTTAAGTTATTCCAGATGGTTCATAAGTCCGTTGGTTGAAGGGTACTAACCTTTCCTGAACCTGGTGGCATGGGGTATCCAGGAAGGGGTAACACCTCTGGTGAAGGGGGCTTGTCGTGTCCATTCTGGGACAGCTCACTCATCTTTGGTCCCCACCGGACACTCAGCTCTCACCTGAGGCTCCAGGTAGCTGTTTGCACGGGACAGTGGCCACACCCCGGTACACCACTTCGACAGGCGGGCTAAACCAGGGGAGGGCAGCCAGTGAAGTAGGGACATGCCTGTCCTAGCAAACAAAGCCAGCTCCGACGGACTGGGCTGATGAGCTCCACAGTGAGATCCGACAGCCAGGAAGGACGTCCTGAAACGATTTGTGGAGAGCGAGGGGCATGACAAGGCACAGAAGAATTCATGGTCAACCACTCCATCTAAGGAAAGACCACAGTTGTGACAACTACTCATATCACTGGACAGAGGCTTCCAAGGTCGAGAGAGTGGAACTGTTCCAAGGTAACAGCTTTCCATTTTAAAAACCCTACTGCACAGGTTTCCTGTCATCATTGGATACGATGGACAACCGAGATTCACCAGCTGGTGGTGTAGGACCCAAGTACCTACTACCTTTGTAGCTTTGATTTGTTCAAAGTTTAAATTTATTATGAAAGCATGTACAGTGTATGTATGTCACCATGAGATTAATTTGTGTAATATTACAGTACAATACGTTTGTACAGTATGTACATTATACGTATGTCACCATGAAATTCGTTTTATTGCAGGCATTCTCAAGGAAATAATGAAATACAATAGAATAAATGAAGAAAACTGCAGACAAAGACTGACAAACAATATGCAAACAAAGAAAAACAGCAAATAAAAAATAAATAATTAAGTAAATTAATAATACTGAGATCACGAGTGGTAGAATTCTTAAAATTGAGTCATAGTGTCATAGACACAAGGCACTCAGCCCATCCAGTCCATGCCGAACCATTTAAGCTGCCTAGTCCCCTCGACCTGCACTGGGACCTTAGCCCCCAATACCCCGCCACCCATCAAAGCTTCACTAAAACGATGAAATCGAGTTTGCGTGCACCACTTGCTCTGGTGCACGGGCTGTGGAATAATTTTAGTGTCGAGGTGAGCGAAGTTCTTCACGTTGGTTCAGGAGCCTGCCGGCTGAAGGATGATAACTGTTCCTGACCCAGTGGTGCGGGACCTAAGGCTCCTGTACCTCCTTCCTGATGTAAGTAGCGAGAAGAGAGTATGGCCCGGATGATGGGGGTCTTTGATGATGGGTGCTGCTTTCTTGTGGCAGTGCCCCTTACAGGTGTGCTGCATAGTGGGAAGGACTTGTCATGAACCCACAATTGTCAGAGTTGGGGGGCGGGGTGCACAAGCGTGTCATTCCCCGAACAACAGCTCACACTTATCCAGTTTCACATTAATGCACAGCTGTTTCAGGTATCTGTGTGCACTCATGCATCAACAGTTAATAAGGTTTGGGAATTATTTGGATGCCAGCACTGAAGATTGTTTGTAGTACAGTCTTTTCCCAGATGTTGCCTTGTCCATCTGCTGAAGACAGATAGTTGGCATCGGCCACATACTATCTGGATGTGTGACCTGGGCCAATTGTCCTCTTTTACCTTTGGAGGGACAATAAACTTCCACCTGTTTCCTCCACTGCATGCCCCCAAAATTATTGGGGGCCATTGTTTAAGTTTGGCCAGTGAGGCGGCATTGAAAAGTCACTGTGATTTAAAGGGACAAGCGCAATGTCAGCCTAGCTATTTCTGCAGTGCAGTAAGTGTGGCTGGTAGAACAGCTGCCTCACAAATACCACAAGCCAGGTTTGATCCTGGCCTCTGGTGCTGTCTGTGTAGAGTTTGTACATTCTTCCTGTGACCACGTGGGTTTCACAGAGCACTAATGCACAGAAAAATGCCCTTCAGCCCATCTAGTCCATGTCAAATTACTATTCTGCCTACTCCCATTGACCATAGCCCTCCATACTCACATCCATGTACTTACCCAAACTGCTCTTAAAGGTTTGAAAGGAGAATTGATAGAGGTATACAAAATTATGAGGTGTATAGCTAGGATAAAGGCAAGCAGGCTTTTCTGCTGAGGTTGGGTAGGACTGCAACCAGAGGTCATGGGTTAAGGGTGAAAGGTGAAAAATTTAGTGGGAACATGAGGGGAAACTTCTTCACTTATAAGGTTGTGAGTGTGTGGAATGAGCTGCCAACACAAGTGGTGCTTGTAAGCTTGAATTCAACATTTAAGAGCAGTTTGGATAGGTACATGGATGGGAGGGGTATGGGTGCAGGCTGATGGGACTAAGCAGTTTAAACAGTTCACCATGGACTAGATGGGCCAAAGAGCCTGTTTCTGTTCCGTACTTTTATATGACTCTATGACTCCAAGTTCCACCAAGGCATCTGGGAAGTGTAAATTTAATGAGGAAATCTGGAATACTAATGACGAGGCAATAGAACATCTCATCTGATTTGCTGGTGAATATTTTTTCATGAACAATCTGCAGGGAATGAAACCCTAGCCTGGGCTAAATGGGACTCACCGGAATTCAGCGGAATGGGATGTAATTTCACAGAAATGTAATCTATAAGATTCATATTCTATAACAGAGTCTTAGAGAAATGTGTGCACGTTGGTTGTTTGTCCACCGTTTGGGGTGCAGTCCTTCATTGAATCTATTTTGGCTCTTGGATTTACTCAGTATGCCTGCAAGAAAATGTATCACAGGGTTGTATATGGTGACATACACGTAGTTTGATAATATATTTATTTGAACTTTGAACTTTAAAATTTATAAAGTGGATTGATAAGATGGAGCAACACACACAAAATGCTGGAGGAACTCAGCAGGCCAGGCAGCATCTCTGGAAAAAACTACAGTTGACGTTTCGGGCATCTACCTCTCATCTTTTATTCCCCAGTCCTTCCGAAGGGTCTTGGCTGGAAATGTTGACTCAGGGTTCAGGGAGGTAGATTTAGGATGGAAATGAGAAGAAATCGCTTCTCCTAGAGAGTAGTAAAGAGCTGCTTCATCACCCAGAGATGCTCTGTAAATGGAACAAGCTGCCAGAAGAAGTGGTTGAGGCAGGTACATACATTCACAGCATTTAAAAGATTCTTGGTCAGATATGTAGACAGGAAAACTTAGAGGCATGTGGGCCAAGCACAGGCTAATAGAACATAGGACGAATGGCACAGCATGCCAATGGGCACCACGGTAGCGGTTGGCGCGACACTTTCACTGCTTGGGGAGTTCCAGAGTTTGGAGTCCAATTCCAGACCCATGTGTAAGGAGTCCATGGAAGCTGTAGGTTTTCTCTATGAGTTTTGGTTTCCTCTCACAGTCCAAAGACATCCCAGGCAGGTTAATTGGTCATCGTAAATTGTCCCGTGATTAGATGAGGGTTAAATGGGTTTATTGGGGGCTGCTGGGTCTGCGTGGCTCAAAGGGCTGGAAGGGCCTATTAAATGCTGCATTGCTAAATAAAATAAATAGGAGAGGCCTTTCGGCCCACAATGTTGTGCCATGCCGATTATATTAGTAATCAAAATGCCAATTACTGGTAATCTAATCCCCTCTGCCTACACAAAGTCCATAATCCTTCCATTTTCCTCACATCCAGGTGCCTATCTAAACATCACTTAAAAGTCTGGAATGTATCTGCCTCTACCACCACCTCAGGCAGTGTATTCCAGGTGCCCTCTACTCTCTGTGTAAAAAAACGTGTCCCTCTCATCGTAAATGTACGTCCTCTGATATTTGACATTTCAACCCTGGGGAAAGGATAGGACTAGCTCAGATGGGCATCTCGGTTAAACTGGACCAGTTGGGCCAAGGGGCCTTTCTCCTTTCTGTGTGGCTCCGGGACTCTATAAGGATTCGGCTTCAAACTTCTCTATCGGAAAAACATTTTTGCAAATCATCAAATAGAAAATAAAATCTGTTACTGATTTGTCGCACGGACAACTGACAAGTGTTTCCTAATGCAAGTGCGGGATTAAGTGTTTCTTAAGTGTTAGTTCCAGACGCCGACACAGCTCACCTCTAATTAAAAATAGAATGAGAAACAGACTGAGCACTGAGCCCCATATTTCATACTTTGTGACACTTATCTTGATGTCCTGCCAATCTTCAGCTGAACAATATATCGGCGAGGTGATATAATTTCTGGGCAGTACGTTGGTATTTTATTTACCTTTTCCCTCTGAGAGCCAAAGAAACATAAACGGAACAAAGTTTCCTTTCATGAATTGCTCTTGGCTCCTGAGCCCAGTCTGCCTTCAAACTTCTCTGGAGGAATGTTTGCACAGCTGCGCCTGAAATTCCCAAGTTAGCTGTAAAACTCCTCCTTGTGGAATGCTGAATAGGGATAAGATCATTCTTGGCAGCTTGGTGGGGATGGGGGCAGGGGAATGGAACAGTGGATTGGGGGGCAGGGGTGGCCACTGTTCGTGGAGCTGGGGCTTTTGCACATGGGAGGGATGGAGGGGAGTGGGGAGGGATGGAGGAGACTTGCAGTTGTTTCACTTCATGAGCCACCAGCTAGCGGTTAAATTGTGCAAAATCTGTTGTGAGAGTGTGCATTTGCACACTTGCACGTGCACCTATGCGTGTGTATGCATGGAAATGGAAATTGATTTGCGTGTGGAATTGTGCACGCATGTGGGTGTGGAGTTGTGTGCTTGCATCTACAATATGTGTGTGTGCCTGCATTCACACATGTGTGTTTGTGTCTATTTGCTTAAGTGTGAGTAAATGTATAAGGGTATTGTGTGTGTAGATTATTTAAATTGTGGGTGTACTTGTCTCTGAGTATGTACCGTCTGTACACATACTTTTGTGGATTTGTGTCTGTGTGTGAGTGTATCTTTGTGCAGGTAAGTGAATATGTGTATATATTTGTGTAAGTGTATGTATTAATGTGCTTTTGTGGATTTGTGTCTGTGTGTGAGTGTATCTTTGTGCAGGTAAGTGAATATGTGTATATATTTGTGTAAGTGTATGTATTAATGTGCTTTTGTGGATTTGTGTCTGTGTGTGAGTGTATCTTTGTGCAGGTAAGTGAATATGTGTATATATTTGTGTAAGTGTATGTATTAATGTGCTTTTGTGGATTTGTGTGTGTGTGTGTGTGTGGATTAGTGAATGTGTATGTGCGTCTGTATATTTGCATTTACGTATGCTTGTAGTTGTGCGCACAGTTCTGTCTGGTGAACATGCCATAATTCATTCAGCCTCTCCTGTGGTCATGTTCTCCACAAAACCCTCGAGATCCACGGGTAATGCTGAATGTGTGATTAAATTCTTTAACTCTCCTCCTCCTGTTGCCATTCTTTACCCCATGGCAACTGTCAACAACCTTCACAGGAGCAGGATTCTGCAGAGTCAGGGCGTGCCTACTCTCCCTCACTCATGGTAGAGGTGATGGAGGAGTACCAGATAATAAGAAGCATAGGTTAAGTGGAGAGCTGGCGATTTTTTCCCAGCGCAGAAATGGCTTACGTGAGGAGCCATAATTTTAAGGTGATTGGAGGAAAGTATGGTGGGTGGGGTGGTATCAGTTCTTTGCATAGAGAGTGGTGGATGTGTGGAATGTGCTGCAGGGGTGGTAGTAGAGGCAGATACATTAAGAAACTCAGGCAGATGGTTGATAGAAAAATGGAGGGTTATATTGGAGGTGGGTGGCGGGGGGAGAGATATGTCCCTACTAAAGGAGGTGTAGGGTGCTCATTCCCTCTGCTAGCCTTTGGGGAGAACCTTGGTCCTTAAATTCCTATCAAATTCTCTCTTCCCACCTTGAACTGATTTCCTCTGGTACTTGATTCACCAAAAGGACTGTGCGTTTTCACTCTATCTACGTACCTCACTGAGTGGTGGGGAAACATCTCTACCAAAGGAGGTATGAGGTGCTTCTTCTCTCCGCAAGCCTGCTGGTCACCCTTGGGCAAGGTTTAGCCCCACGATCATGATCACGTGAAGCCATGGGAGCAGGCGGTGGATGGTCGTATGAGCAGCTGGTGCAAATCACAAGTCCTGGTTATGCAACGACCGACACCAGGAAGAATCTCTGAGGAGTATTGATAATGGCTGGGGTCACCCGTCTTGTAAAAACAATGCCCAGAAGAAAGCAATGGCAAACCACTTCTGCAGAAAAATTCATCAAGAACAATCATGGTCATAGAAAAGACCATGATTGCCTACATCATAGCCATGGCACGTAATGATGATAATGTGTTAGAAGCAAATATTAGATTGATCTTAGCGTAGGTTAAAATTTTGGCACAACGTGTGGACTAAAAGCCTGTACTGTGCTGTAATGATCTATGTTCTATGATGGCTGCTTGTTCAAGGGCAATAGCACTGGGTACTGGACAGAAAGGAAGAGAAAGAAAGAACTGCATCAGTAATGGTCTACCTGCTCTCTTCAGAATGTACAGTATAGTCAGTGAATGAAATAAGGTGAAGGACATTGAGGGAATGCCAACACTTACATATCCTTTAGACTACCAAGCGCATCCCAAGCACCTGAACAGCTTTTATTGAAGCTGCCCAGCATCTCAAGAGTGTGGCATGTTTGTTGTGCAGATAGACTTAGAAAGCCATGGAGTTATACAGCATAGAGTGGATGTTGAGAAAATTTTTCCAATCGTGTGGAATTTCTGAGCAGAGGGAACAGCCTCAGAAATGAAGGAAGTCCATTTAGAACAGAGGTGTGGTAGAATCTCTTCTGCCAGAGATGATGAATCTGAGGAATTCATTACCACATAATGGCTGGGTATTGGGTTTAATTAAATTGGAGGTTGATAGGTTCATGATTAGTAAGGCTGCCATAGGTTACGGGGAGAAGTCAGGAGGTTGGGGTTGATGGGAAAATAATCAGCCATGATAAAATTAGGGAGCAGACATGATGGGCCAAATGGTATAATTCTGCTCCTATATCTTATGGTCTTATTACGAGAAGCATAGATAAGGTGAGTCTATGTAATGAGGTGATAACGCCTACCGTTCCATTCACCTGTGTGCTAGAGGCAATAGACTTGGAGCACTGGAGTTCAGAGTTCAATTCTGACACTGGCTGTACGGAGCTCATCCGTCTCCCTATGACCATGTGGATTTCCTCCAAGTGCTCCTCCCACACTCAAAAGATGTACTGGTTGGTCGATTGGTCACTGTAAATTGGCCTTTGATTATTCTAGGGTTAAATGGGTGGGTTTATGAGTCGTGCAGCTTGTTGGGCTGGAAGGGCTTGTTCTGTGCTGAATCATAAAATAAAGTAAAATTTAAAGCAGCCAATTAACCCACCAACCTGAATATCTTTGGGAAGTGGGAGGAGACTGGAGCAGCCAAAGGAAACCTACACAGTCACAGGGAAGACATGCAAACTCCACATAGACAGAATTGAAGCTGGGACTCTTGAACTGTGAGCCAGTGACTCCACCGGCTGTGCCACTGTGCCACCATGAATTCTATGGCTCTCAGCAGCCTGTGCCGAGTGCAGAGGACATTCTCCAGCATGTTGCCTGGAATGGACTCTTTCAGGTAAGAGGAGAGATTGAGTTTGTATCTGTTTGGTTTGGAGAAAAACTGAGAGGGAGCCTGATTGGGCGATGCCAAGTTATGAGGCACATAGAGAAGGTACCGAGTGAGATATTATAGTTGAGAGTGAGAGATTTACAAGGATGTTGTTGGGACTTGAGGCACGGAGTAATGGAGCAAAGGAGATTGAGAGGTGATCTTTAAAGGTGTGTAATATTGCGAGAGACATCATCGTCATCACGAAAAAATCTGCAGATGCAGGAAATCCAAGCAACATGCACAAAGTGCTGGGGAACTCAGCTGGCCAGGCAGCATCAATGGAAAAGAGTAAACTGTCGACATTTCAGGACTAGACCCTACATAAGGTCATTATGATGATCATTATTATCATTATACACTGTGCATATGACATGGGGCATCACAGTCTTAAATCTCAATCTTATTCTTTTCTCTATCCGTAACCATTATTGTTCTTGGCAAATTATTTTTTCTGGCCAGTGTCTTTACAAGATGGGTCACCTCAGCCATTATCAACACTCTTCAGAGATTGTCTGCTTAGCATCAGTGGTCACAAAACCAGGACTTGTGATATACACCAGCTGCTTGTATGATCATCCACCATCTGCTCCCATGGCTTCACATGACCCTGATCGGGTGGCTAAGCAGGTGCTACATCTTGCCCAAGGGTGACCTGCAGGCTAGCGGGGCCTTGTACCGCCTTTGGCAGAGATGTATCCCACCACGCCAGTGAGGTATATGGATAGATATATGGAAAGCGCACAGTCCTTTTCCCAAGGTTGGTGAATCAAGTACCAGAGGAAATCGGTTCAAGGTGGGAGGAAAAAGCTTGATAGGAATTTGAGGGCCAAAATTTTCACCCTGATGGTAGTCAGTATACAGTGCCTGTGAAAAGTATTCACCCCCTTTGGAAGTTTTCATGTTTTATTGTTTTACAACATTGAATCACAATGGATTTAACTTGGCTTTTTTGACACTGATCAACAGAAAAAGACTATTTCGTAGTTTAGATCACCTTGTAGAGATCTGTTTTCATTTTGACACTGATCAACAGAAAAAGACTATTTCATGTCAAAATGAAAACAGATCTCTACAAGGTGATCTAAACTAATTACAAATATAAAAACACAAAATATTTGATTGCATAAATATTCACCCTCTTTAATATAACATATCAAATCATCACTGGGGCAACCATTTGGTTTCAAAAGTCACATAATTAGTTAAATGGAGATCACCTGTGTACAGCCAAGGTGTTTCAATTGATTGTAGTACAAATGCACCTGTATCTGGAAGGTCCAACTGCTGGTGAGTCAGTATCCTGGCAAAAGCTACACCATGAAGACAAAAGAACACTCCAAATAATTTTATGAAAAAGTTATTGGAAAGCACAAGTCAGAAGATGGTTGCAAGAAAATTTCCAAGTCACTGAATATCCCTTGGAGTACAGTTATTTTGACATTAAGAAATGGAAAGAATGTGGCACAGCTGTAAATCTGCCTAGAGCAGGTTGTCCTCAAAAACCGAGAGACTGTACAAGAAAGGGATTAGCGAGGGAGGCCACCTGTGACAACTCTGGAGGAGTTACAAGCTTCAATGACTGAGATGGGAGGGACTGTGTATACAACAACTGTTGCCTGGGTGCTTCACGGGAGAGCTTTATGAGAGAGTGGAAAGAAAAAGCTACTGTTAAAAAAGCACACTTGAAATCTTGGCTAGGGCTTGCCAAAGGGCATTTGGGAGACTCTGAAGTCGGCTGGAAGAAGGTTCTCTGGACTGATGAAACCAAAATTGAGCAGAATCAAGAGGTCTAGAATACAAGAGCAGGGATGTGATGTTGAGGCTTTATAAGGTACTGGTGAGGCCTCACCTTGAGTATTGTGAACAGTTCTTGGCTCCTTATCTACGAAAAGATTGGAGAGGGTTCAGAGGAGGTTCACAAAGATGATTCCGGGAATGAAAGGGTTATCATACAAGAAACATTTGATAGCTCTGGGTCTGTACTCGCTGAAATTTAGAAGGATGAGGGGAGGCCTCATTGAAACCTTTCGAATGTTGAAAGGCCTAGACAGAGTAGATGTGGAAAGGATGTTTCCCATGGTGGGGGAATCTAGGACAAGAGAGCACAGCCTCAGGATAGAGGAATGTCCATTTAAAACAGGTGCACTGAAATTTCTTCAGTCAGAGGGTGGTGAATTTGTAGAATTGATTACCACAGGTTCTGTGTAAGCCAGGTCATTAGGTACATTTATGCAAAGCATGATTGGTTCTTGATGGGATATGGCATCAAAGGTTACGGGGAGAAAGCTGGGGAGTGGGGCTGAGGAGGGAATTAAAAAGATCAGCCGTGATTAAATGGCAGAGCAGGCTCGATGGGCCAAATGGCCTAATTCTACTCCTATGGCTTATGGTCTTTTGGCCATCAGACTAAACGCTATGTTTGGTGTAAGCTAATCATTGGAAATGATCAAAAACTCACTACCCCTACTGTAAAGAATGGTGGCGGTTGCATCATGCTGAGGGGATGCTTCACTGTAGGTGACCCAGGAAGGCTTGTGAAAGTAGAGGGTAAAATGAATGCAGCAACATACAGGGAAATTCTGGAGGGAAAAACTGATGCAGTCTACAAGAGAACTGTGACTTGGGAGAAAATTTGTTTACCAGCAAGAAAATGATCCAAAGCTACACAGCAATGCCTTAAAAACAAAAAAGTTAATGTCCGAGAGTAGCCAAGTCAGAGTCCAGACCTCAATCCAATTGAGAATTTGAGGCTGGACTTAAAGGATGTTCACTCACAATCTCCAAGCAATCTGACAGAACTTGAGCGGTTTTGTAAAGAAGAATGGGGAAAAACTGCAGTGTCCAGATGTGCAAAGTTAATAGAGACCTATCCACACAGACACAAGGCCGTAATTGCTGCCAAAGGTGCACCTACTAAATACTGACTTGAAGGGGGTGAGTAATTACGCAATCAATTATTTTGCAGTTAATAATTGTAATAAGTTTAGACCAATTTGTAGAAATTTGTTTTCACTTTGACGCGAGTCTTTAGTGTAGAACAGTGTCAAAAAAGCCAAATTAAATCCATTGTGATTCAGTGTTGTAAAACAATAAAACATGAACACTTCCATGGGGAGTTGAATACTTTTTATAGGCACTGTATACAGTGAGCTGCCAGAGGAAGTGGTTGGGGCAGGTTGATTAACAACGTTTCGACATTCAGTAGAACATAACAGCAGCACAATACAGTCCTTCATCCCATAATATAATGCTGACGTTTTACCCTATTCTAAGATCAACCAAACCCTTCCCTCCGACATGCCATCTATTTTTCTATTTGCCCACCTAAGAGGCAGATAAAATACCACCCTCCGTATATGCCAGCTTGCCTCTGATATCCCTCCTATACTTTCCTCCAACATACTGTGTGTATACATAAGGTACTTGGACAGGTACAGATTTGTGTCTTCAGCACCCTGGGTTTTTTACGGTGTCAGATGATACGGCCTCCACAGAGCCCTGATCTCAACATCATCGAGGCTGTCTGTGATTACCTGGAAAGAAAGAAGCAAGTGAGACTGCCAAAGTCTGCAGAATAAACTGGCAAGTTCTCCAAGATGCTTGGAACAACCAGCTAGTCAAAGCTCTTATAAAACTGCATGACAGTGTACCTAAAAGAACTGATGCAGTTTAAAGGCAAAGTGTGGTCGCATCAAATATCAATTTGATTCAGCTTTTCACTGTTTACTGCTCTTTATATTAACTTTTTTGATATTTAGAAACTTTTCATTATTTTGAAAATATTTGCTTTACAGATTTTTTTTACATGTGCCGAAGACTTTTGTACAATACTGTACATGGATAGAAACGATTTAGATCAGAGTTTACCAGTCTGGGGTCCACAGACCCCTCTGTTAATGGTAGGGGTCCATGACATAAAAACAGCTGGGAACCCCTAGTTTAGAGGGATATGGGTCGAACGTGGGAAAATGGGATTATCTCATGGGAATCTTGGTGTTGGTTCAAAGGACCTTTTTCTTTGCTGTACGACTCCATGGCTCTAAATGCTTCTCCTCGGCAGAGCTGTCTATGACCAGAGTACATTGGAGTATGCTAAGGTTAGACATAGGAGAATTAATGTGGATTTGAGGATTGTTTTTATTTCACTCCGAGTGTGGTGTACAACCTGACAGGGTAGTAGAGGCTGTTAATACTTAGGTGACCCAATTTAAAAAAAAACATGTTATAAAAGGCTATGAAAAAACACAAAATGCTGGCAGAACTCAGCAGGTCAGACAGCATCTATGGGAGGAGGTAGTGACGACATTTCGGGCTGAAACCCTTCATCAGGAGGGTTGAAAAGGTCTAAAAGGCTATGAACTCAGTATGAGACTACAACATTACTGTAAGTAGGTTTATAAGGCTAGCAAGGGCAAGATGGGCTGTTCCTGGGTTATATCACTTTAGTTCACTTCACCCACCGTCTATGGACAGATTCCATGTGTTCCACATACCTAGTCCCTTCATCAGGACTGGAAAGGAAGGGGAAAGATGCAGAATAAGAAGGTGGGGAGAGCAAGGAGGACAAGCTAGAAGGTGATACTTGGATGGAAAATTATGTGTGGCCCCTCTAACCCGAGAGTGGCCTCATCGTGGCAGAAGAGGAGGCCATGGATGATACGTCAGAATGAGAAGATGATAGGGATTAAAATGGTTGGCCACCAAGAGGTTCCACTTTTCACAGAGCAGAGGTGCTCGACAAAGCTGTCCACCAATCTGTGTGGTGGTCTTCTCTACATTGGTGAGACTCATCGGGAGCACTACATACAGTGGGCAACCGAAAAAGGTTAGCAAATGACGTGTTGCCTCACCTGGAAGGACTGAATGGAGGTGAGGGAGGGGCTGAACGAGCAGGTGTAGCACTTATGCCACTTACAGGGATAAGTGCTGGGAGGGAGATCAGTGGGGAGGGAATGAATGGACAAGGGTATCACAGAGGGAGCAATCCCTGTGGAGAGTGGGGAGGAGGTATGTGTTTGGTGGTAGGATCCATTGAAGATGGTAGAAGTGGCAGTGAATGATACACTAGATGCAGAGGATCATGGGGAGGTAGGTGAGGACACAAGGAATTCGATTCCTGTTAAGGCAGTGGGAAGGTGGTGTGAGCGTGGCTATCTGGGAAACAGAGGAGATGCGGGCTGCATCAATGGGGGGAGGAAGGGAAACCTCTTAAATTAAATTAATGGAATGCCTGGCGGGTCGAAGCAGCTGTGTGGCCCCAGTTCAATTTCAGATATTTATGACCAATCACACAAACATTTGAATTGAGCATTAATTAAATTTAAATGCGCAATATATTACAGGAAACTTTTATTTTGCACAAAGCTCTTTTCTGAAGTATTACTTTCCACACTCTAAGTGATTTAACAAAAGTTAAAACGTTTCTATGTCACCACTGATGGAATTAAAGCATTATTTCTGCTACAGTCAGGCACGTCGATTTCTTAAATCTTAAGGGAGCTAGTTGTTTAATGGTTTCTCCTAGGTAGTTAATAGCACAAGTATAGTGAGGTGGCACAGAAACATAGCGGTTAGTGTAACACTATTAGAGCACCAGCTGTAATATTGGGGTTCAATTCCCACTGCTACCTGTCAAGGGTTAAAGTTCAAAGTAAATTTATTATCGAAGTACATGCAGGTCATCATTATCAACCCTGGAATGCATTTTCTTGTGGGATTTCACAGTAAATACAAAGGAACACAATGGAATCAATGAGAAACTGCACCCCAACAAGATGGACAATAACCAATGTGCAAAAAAAAACAAGAAACTGTGCTTAGAATCATAGAGATATAGAAATCTTCAGCACATTACAGGCCCTTCGGCCCACAATGTTGTGCCGACCATGTAACCTACTCTAGAAACTGCCTAGAATTTCCCTACCACATAGCCCTCTATTTTTTAAAGTTCCATGTACCTATCTAAGAGTCTGTTAAAAGACCTTATTGTATTCACCTCTACCACCTTCGCTTGCAGTGCCACACACTCACCACCCTGTGTAGGGAAACTTTCCTCTGACATCCTCTTTCCAAGTGCCTTAAAACTATGGCCCTTTGTGTTAGTCATTTCAGACCTGGAAGAAAGCCTCTGACTATCCATACCATCAATGCCTCTCATCATCTTATACAGCTCTATCAGGTCAGCTCTCATCCTCCATCACTCCAAGAAAAAAGGCCAAGTTCACTCAACCTATTCTCATAAGGCATGCTCTCCAATCCAGGAAACATCCTTGTAAATCTCCTCTGCACTCTCTCTATAGTATCCATGTCCTTCCTGTAGTGAGGTGACCAGAACTGAACACAGTACTCCAAGTGGGGTCTAATTCAGGCTTTATATAGCTTTAACATTATCTCACGGCTCTTGAACTCAATCCCACGGTTGATGAAGACCTTCACACCATACACCTTCTTAACAACACTGTCAACCCGCGCAGCAGCTTTGAGTGTCCTATCGACATAAACCCCAAGATCTTGCTGATCCTCACTGCCAAGAGTTTTACCATTATTATTATATTCTGTCTTCAAATTTGAACTACCAAAATGAACCACTTCACACTCCATCAGCTATTTCACAGCCCAGTTCTGCATCCTATCGATGTCCCTCTATAATCTCTGACAACCCTCCAGATTATCCACTCCCAACCTTTGTCATCAGCAAACTTACTAACTCATCCTTCTACTTTTTCATCCAGGTCATTTATAAAAATCACAAAGAGGAGGGGTCCCAGAACAGATGCCTGTGGAACACCACTGGTCACCGACCACAATGTGGAATATGAACTATCTACAATCACCCTTTGCCTTTTGTGGGCAAGTCAGTTCTGGATCTACAAAGCAAGGTCTCCTTGGATTCCATGCCTCCTGAGTTTCTGAATGAGCCTTGCATGGGGAACCTTATCAAATGCCTTACTGAAATCCAGATACGCTACATCCACATGTTTTGTACCTCAAAGAATTCAATTAGGCTTGTAAGGCATGATCAGTCCTTGACAAAGCCATGCTGACTATCCCTAATCAGATTACGTCTTTCCAAATGCTCATAAATCCTGCCTCTCAGGATCTTCTCCAACAACTTGCCCACCACTGAAGTAAGACTCACTGGTGTATAATTTCCTGGGTTATCCTTACTCCCTTTCTTGAGCAAGGGAACAACATTTGCAACCTTCCAATCATCCGGTACTTCTCCTTTCCCTATAGATGATGTAAAGATCATTGCCAAAGGCTCAGCAGTCTCCTCCCTCACTTCCCACAGTAGCCTGGGGTACATCTCAACCAGTCCCGGTGACTTATTTAACTTAATACCTTTCAAAAGCTCCAGCACATCCTCTTCATTAATGACTATACACTCAAGTTTTTCGGTCTGCTGTAAGTCATCTCCACAATTGCCAAGGTCCTTTTCCCTGGTGAATACTGAAGCAAAGTATTCATTAAGTACCTCCACTGCCTCCTCCATTTCCATGCGCATGTTTCCACTATCGCTCCCGATTGGTCTTATTCTCCCCTCTTGTTCTTCAGATGTGTAGAATGCCTTGGGGTTTTCCTTAATCCTGCTCTCTAAGGACTTCTTATGGCCCCTTCTAGCTCCCCTAATTTCATTCCCGAGCTCCTCCCTGGCATGCTTGTAATTTTCTAGAGCTCTAACAGTACCTAGCTTCTTGAACTTTTGTAAGCTTTTCTTTTCTTAACTAGATTTTCTACATACTGTACTTTGTACACCATGGTTCTTTTACCCTACAATCCTTTCCATGCCTCAATGGAACATGCCTATGCAGAACTTTCTTTCAAATATTCCCTGAACATTTGCCGCATTTCTGCCATGCATTTCCCTGAGAACATCTGCTCCCAATTTATGCTCCCAAGTTTCTGCCCAATAGTACGATATTTCCCCCTACCCCAGTTAAATGTTTTCCAAATTTGTCTGCTCCAATCCCTCTCCAGCACTGTGGTAAAGGAGATAGCGTTGTGGTGATTACCTCCAAAATGCTCTTCCACCGAGAGATCTGACACCTGACCAGGTTCATTTCCCAACGTCAGATCAAGTACAGCCTCTCTTCTAGTTGGCTGATCTACATATTGCATCAGGAAACCTTCTCACCCAAACTCCACCCCACCTAAACCCTTTGCTCTAAGGAGATGCCAATCAATATTAGGAAAGTTAAAATCACCCATCACAACTACCCTATTATTATTGCACTGTTCCAGAATCTGCCTCCCTATGTGCTCCTCAATTACTATTGTGGGGTCTATAAAAAACACCCAGTAGAGTTATTGCCCCTTTCCTGTTTCCGACTGCCACCTACAATGACTCAGTAGACAATCCTTCCGTGGCTTCTTCCTTTTCTGCAGCCATGATATTGTCCCTGGTTAGCAATGCCATACCCCACTTTATTTGCCTTCCTCTTTGTCCCTTTTGAAACCTCTAAATCCCGGCACATTCAGCAGCCATTCTTGCCCCTGTGATGTCCAAGTCTCTGTAATGGCCACAACATCATATTTATTTATAAATATATATATTTATTCATCTGCTTTGTTTCTGATACTCCTTGCATTAAGATACACATCTCAAACCATCTGGCTGAGTGCATCTTTGCTCTATAATCTGCCTATTCTTCCTCACAAACTCCTTACAAGCTGTCTCTACTTGTGCTCCAAACTCCCCATCCTCTACCTCTTCACTTTGGTTCCCACCCCCCCCCCCCTGCAAATCTAGTTTAAACCCTCCCCAATAGCATTAGTAAACCTCCCTCCCAGGACATTGGTTCCCCTCCAGTTCAGATGCAACCCATCCCACTTGTACAGATCACCCCTTCCTAGAAAAGGTTGCAATGATCCAAGAACTTGAAACCCTGCCGCTTGCACATCTCCTCAGCCACTCATTCATCTGCCCTATTTCCTGTTCTGACCTCCCCCAGCTCATGGCACTAGGAGTAATCCGGAGATTACCACCTTGGAGGTTCTGCTCTTCAACCTCCTTCCTAACTCCCGAAACTTACTGCACAGGACCTCTAACGTTCTCCTGCCTATGTCTTGGTACCAACACGTACCATGGCCTCCAGCTGCTTACCCTCCCCTTCAAGAATATTTTGCAACCACTCAGAGACATCCTGGATCCTAGCACCCAGGAGGCAACACACTATCCTGACATATCTTTTGCTGCCACATAATCTCCTTTCTGTCCCCCTAACTACTTAGTCCCCTATGACTATTTCTCTGTCTCACTTCACCCCACCCTTCTGAGGCTCGAAGCCGACTACAGTGCTACTGGTCTGGCGGCTGCTGCCTTGCCCAGATAGGTCACCTCCCTCTTCAGTATTCAAAGGGTTACACCTGTTGCTGCGGGAAATGGCCACAGGGGACCCTGCACTGACTTCCTTCTCCCTTTACCTTCCTCGGTGTTCACCCATCTACTCCCTGAATTCTGCACTTTGCTCAAAAGTCATTATCTATCAAATGCACTGTCTCCCGGGTGATCTGAAGTTCGTCCAAATCCAGCTCCAGCTCCTTAATACAGTCTTTCATGAGCTAGAGTTGGCTGCACTTCCCAAAGGTGTAGTCATCAGGGAGTCCATCAGGTTCCATGAATTCCCACATCCTACGGGAGGAGCATTCCACTGCCATATCTGCTATCCTGTCTGCACTGTACAATGGGGAACCAAGACTAAATCTTCTAACCTGTGTGGGTCGAAGCCCGATGCTCCCACTTCTAACAATGGCCAGCCCCTTTGTCCCTTCTGTACTTTTATTTAATTCAAAGGGCTCTGTTCTCACCACTGATTGGGCCGCCGGAATGCAAGCATAAAAAGAGAGAGAAAAAATAAAGAATAATAATAAAAAATTTTAAAAATGAGCAATAACTATTGAGAACGTGAGAAGAAGAGTGGTTGAAAGTGAGTCTACAGTTTGTGGCAACAGTTCGTTGATGGGCCAAGAGGCTGATGTATAGGGGGTAAAAACTGTTGCTGAACCCGGTGTCGTGTGCCCTGAGGCTCTTGTATCTAATGGCAGTAGTGAGAAGAGAGCACATCCTGGTGGTGAGTATCCCTGCTGATGGATGCTGCCTTTGTGTCGGAGTGCTCTGTGTAGTATTAGCTGCAAGGTTGGATAAATTTGGGTTGTTTCGCTGGATCATCAGAGGCTGAGGGGGAACCTGGCTGAACATGATGGAAGCTGCCGTCCAGCACCAGCGCTCCATATAGATGTGCTGAATGGCGAGCTTTGTATGTTTCCCCATGACTGCAAAGGTTTCCTCCAGGTGCTCAGGTTTCTTCCCACATTCCATTCCTTCTCCCTGAGGCATTGAACAAGGTTGAAGTCGACAAAGATGAGCGGGTGATGGGCACCACCTGGCTGCGTCTGACTGCTCTTCCTATCCCTCTCGTTAGCAGCTGTCGGAGGAAACAGCTGAAGTCTTGGCATTCATGTTGCAAGGATTGGTCGTTGAGGCTCGTGTCTGTGGACTTGTTTTTGGGGACTTTGAGGTTCATCTTGCATGTGCTTTGGGATTCTGGTTACTCTTTTTTTGCTGTATTTGAGCTGTTAGTTTGGGGTGATTGACGTAGATGGGGCACATTGATGAATATTGGCTCTGTGGCTTGGTGCCAAACTGACCTAAACTGAATACTGGTGGACTCCTGGTTTGATATTGACATTCCATCCATTGTTCACTTTCTTTTTGCCATTTACGCAATTTGTTCTTTTTTTTTCACACATTGGGTGCTTGATGTTTCATTTGAACTGGTTCCGTGGTGTTTCTTTGTTCCGTGGCTACCTGCCGGAGGACAAATCTCAGAGTTTTACTCTGTATGCATACTTTGACAATCAATGTACTTTGAATCTTTCGAATTATCTGTTTAGATGGCATGCAAAACAAAGTTTTTCACTGTACCTTTCATTCCTGATGAAATTTGCTGTTGATGTTATATAGACAAGCTTGATGCCTAAAAAAAGTGTGGACAAAAGTAAAAACCTCATCCAAGATGAACAGTCCATGACAGCGAGTGGTGTCAACACCCAAGAACCTGTGCAGCATTGCTTCACTCTATGTTAAGGTAATGTTAAACTTTGCGATTCTTTTGGCATTCTTTTGGAGTACAGTGGAATTTCTGTTTTTTCTTAACGTTAATGGACCTAAAGGATTTGAGTTATGAAGACAGATTGCACAGAATAGGTTTCATCTCCCTTGTGTATAGAAGATTGTGATCTAATTGATGTATTTTACAATGATTAAAGGATATGAAAAGGTTGACTGAGAGGAACTATTTCCTCTGGTGGAAGGAGTCCAGACAAAGGGGCAAGTTGTGATCTCAGGAAACACCTCTTCACGTGAAGGAATCTGTCTCAATCTTCCTGACAAACTCTGCAAAGCAGGGGGAGGGTCAGATGGATGTCCTAGAAATGAGGTGGCAAAGCTTAGGAGGATACTTCGAAAGGAAAATATCTTCAACACAGATGCTGGAAATTTAGAGTAACACATACAAAAAGCTAAAGGAGCTCAGCAGATCAGGCAGCTTCTATGGAAAGGAATAAACAGTTGACATTTTGGGCCATAGGATGTCTTCATCTCCTGTGATTTCTAAAGTTGCTAATGAGGCCAATGTGGGAAATGCAGACATTAAGGGTGGGGCAGGAGATTTTTAAATGGAGCAGATGGATGAGAAGTTTGAACATGCTCTGTCCACTGTTTATCCTAAGCTCCTTAGTACTTCCAGTGTATAAACTGGGGATTCTCAATACAAATTTGTCCACCTCTTCTTGTAGTTCATACTCTCTTGTCCAGACTGCATCCTGTTAAACCTCTTCTGTACACTCCTCATCCTTAATGTAGTGGGGTGACCAGGGCAACACACAAGACAGAGTAGGTAGATAGTATCTCTTTTCCCTAGAGTTGAAATGTCTCATACTAGAGGGCATATACTTAAGGTGAGAGGGGGTAATTTCAAAGGAGATGTGGGGAGGGATAACTTTTTTACACAGAGAGGGGTGGGTGCTCGGAATGCGCAGCCTGGGGTGGTGACAGGGGCAGATACATTGGTGATTTTTAACCATATAACCATATAGATAAGCACATGATTGAAATGAGGGAAATGGAAGGAAATGGGCATTCTATAGGCACAAGGGATTAGTTTAGTTGACCACTGATTATTAATTTAATTTGGTTTGGCACAACATTGTGGGCTAAAGGGCCTATTCCTGTGCTGTACTGGTCTCTGTTCTAATATTCCAAATGTGGCCTAACCCAAGTTAAGTACAGCTCCAACATGACTCCCTGACCCTAACTGTGCACTCTACCCCAACCACTGAAGGCATACACACAATAATCTTTCTCTACCACCCTATTAACTTGCTATGAGATTAGTTTCATTTGTCTCATGTAAATCGAAATGCACTGTTTGCATCAAATCAATTCACAAGGAATATACTGGGCAGCCCACAAATGCTACCTTGCTTCTGGCATCAACAAAGTATGCCCACAATTCACTAACCCGAACCGTACATCTTTTGGAATGGGGGAGGAAACTAGAGCATCTAGAGGAACGTGCAAACTCCTGCCAGACAGAGGTGGGAATTGTACCCCGCTCTGGCAGCTGGCGTTGTAAAGCATTACATTACGTGCTGCCCCCTATATGCTGCGTGTCCACTTTCATGGAGCCAACCTAGTTTGGACCCCAAGATCTCTCTGTACATCAGTGCCGTAAGGAGTCCTGTCATTAATTTGGGTAGCATGGTAGTGTAATGGTTAGCTCAATGCTTTAGAGGACAGGTGACCTGGGTTCAATTACTCCTGTTGCCTGTAAAAAGTTTGAATGTTCTCCCTGCGTGGATTTCCTCCAGGTGCTCTGACATCCTCTCACTGTCCACAGACGTACCAGTTGATAGCTTAATTGGTCATTGTAAATTGTCCTCTGATTAGGCCAGGATTAAATCGGGGGATTGCAGATCGGCATGGCTCACAGGGCCAAAAGGGTTTACATCAAATAAATAAAATTATTGAATACCTCCCTCTTATCTTTGACTTACCAAAGGCAACACCTCACAACTGGCTGGATTCAAATCCATTTGCCATTTCTTCGCCCTCATATGTAACTGATTGATAACCCACCAATTAATTTGGCAGCTCTCTACTTTGTTCAAAATTCCACCAATCTTTGTGTCATCTGCAAAATTACTAACCCGTCTGTCTACACTTCCATCCTAAGGCCCCCAGACCTCCTCCTGTTGGGTGGAATGGGTCTAAACAGTCCGTTCATGACCCCTACAGGTGAGGCCACACTTGGAGTGTGCTGTTCAGTATCTATAGGAAAGATATCACTAAACTGAAAAGACTCACCAAGATGATGCAAGGTCTTGAGTGAGTTATCAGGAGGGGCTGGGTAGGCTGGGACTTTAGTCCTTTGAACATATAAGACCAAGGTGATCTCGTAGAGGCATGTAGAGCCATGACGGGTGTAGATAAGGTGAAAATCTGTAACGAGGTTTAAAGTGAGGGGGAAAAACTTCAGTCAAAACTTCAGGCTTCAGAACAGAGATGAGGAGGAATTTCATTAGCCAGAAGGTGTTGCATCTGTGTAATTCATTGCCACAGATGGCTATGGAGGCCAAGTCATTGGGTATACTTGAAGTGGAAGGTTCTTGATTTAATAAGGGTGTCAAAGGGTATGGAGAGAAGGCAGGATAATGGGGTTGAGAGGGGTAATAAATCAGACGTGATCAAATGGTGACCAAACTCAGTGGGCTGAATGGCCTAATTCTGCTTCTGTCTTATTCTTTTATGGTCTTTTATGGACTTTAACTGATTGATGGTTATGGGAAACTGACAGGGCAATGCAGCTGGAGGTCAAAGTTCGTAACCGGTAATTGGTTTTCACTTGTCATGTGTATCATCACCCTCACTCCGAATACTCCATAGAAACCAGTCAAAGTGGGGAAAACAGTCCCCACCTGTCTGGTCTCTTCTTATACCTCAAGTCCTCCTGTCCAGGCACCATCCTCACAAATCCTTCCTGCACCCTCTCTAACTTAATCACATCCTTTGGCATGCAAGGACATAGCTACGTAAAACCCGCTTGCATCTATCCACATGTGAGGCATAAAGTGTATTAATGCAACGGTTCCCAAAATATCCAGCTCTAATTAAGCGCAGCACATTTTAAGACAGGAGGGCATTTTCTTGGCAAGCGAGCAGGCCTAAATTATGCAGCACTGGTCACAGAGGTATTGGAGAGGAGATGTGTGCCTCATACATTTTCATGCATAATTAACAACCCAGTGCTCTCTTTCCTCTCCAGACAAAAAAAAAGTTACAACTAACTGGGTTGGCCAGATGTTCAGAAATATCCCGATCCGCATGATGCCAGGAGTTAGCCAGGATGAACTTTTTGTTTCTGGTTGTTTTTTTTATTTTCATTTTCAGACTTGAATGCTCACGTTGGCTCATTTCACTACAGAGACATGTGGCAAAATCTGTGATGTTGCCTTTCTAAGGCCACGGTTGGGCGATGCTGCTGAACAGCAACAAGGCAGCCAGCAGGTCAGCACAGTGATTCATCATTCCAGTAGGCATGCAGGCCATTCAGCCCATCCAAATATGCCTTTGTTTACATTTAGCCAATCTGAATATGGTTTTGTTTACATTTAGCCAATCTGAATATGGTTTTGTTTACATTCCATTCTGACTTTACTATCTGTACCATACCATCCATACACCATTGAAATAAACAGCATCTACGAACCCCTAAGAGCCAAAGTAATGTGAGCTAATAGAATTCAAAGGTCAAACTGAAGGGGTAGCCAATCAGGACGGAGGCAAGCTAATGGGGTGGGAACTATATAAACGTGAGCACTCCCAGAGAGAAACACCAGCAACTGCACCTCGTCTAGGGATGAAATGTCTGCAATTTAATTACCAAACTTGACAAACACCACAACATCAAACACCTAAACCCAAGCTACCAATATTCACCACCATATTAAACCATCTATACTAACTGATCTATATCTTATATTATAATCTATATACTATGGGCTCTCTTTCAAGACTCCGCAACTTATGTCCCCAGCATTACTTATTTAATCGTTTATTTATTTATTTATTTATTTATTTTTAAATTAGTGAAGATTGTTGTCTTTTGCACATTGATTGTTTGTAACCATTCATTCGTCAGCAATTTTTCATTGATTCCACTGAGTTCCTTTGTTCTGCTGTGAATGCCTGCAAGAAGACGAATTTCAAGTTAGTATTTCTGGTGAATCTGTGGAATTCATTGACACAGATGGCTGTGGAGGCCAAGACATAGAGTATCTTCAAAATGAAGGTTCACAGATTCTTGATTAGGAAGGGTGATAAAGGTCACAGGGAGAAGGGAGAAGAATGGGTTTGAGGGATAATAGATCAGCCACGATGGATTGGTGGAGCAGACCCAATGGCCTGAATGGGCTAATTCTGCTCCTATGTCTTATGGACATGGAATTTGAGCTGAAAGTCTGTGCTTTGTAACTCTTGTTGAATTTACTCTCAGGGTCCAGGAAAAAGTCTTTGTAGGTTTGATTAAGATCTCATTAGTTTTTGCATCGTTACATACGTCCTAAACAAACCATTGAGTATTGAGTTGGGTAGTTAACACAGAGAGTGGCTGACATGGATTCCTTCCACTGGGTTTGTGCCATGATGGAGAGAGTCCTCTCTGTGCTCATTGTGGATCCAGATCCATTCCAAATGAAGGGACTTGATTGTCCATTTCCCTTCATAGATACTGCCTGACCTGCTGAGTTCCTCCAGCATTTTGTGTGTTGCTCCAAACTTCAGCTTAAAGTGGGTGGTATCTACAGGGTACGCTGACGAACATAATAACTATATACCTGGGCAATACAAACAGCTATGTCAGGATGCTGTTCATTGACTATAACTCAACATTTAACACTACTTTCATCATTCCTACAGTCCTGATCAATAAGCTATGGAACCTGGGTCTCTGTCTCCCTCTACAATTGAATCCTTGTCTTCCTAACCGGAAGACCACAATCTGTGCACATTAGTGTCAATAACCCCTCCTCCCTGACGATCAACACTAGTACACCTCGGGGATGTGTGCTTAGGTCACTGCTCTACTCTCTCTAAACCTATGATTGTATGGCTAAGCATAGCTCAAATACCATCTATAAATTTGCTGATGATACACGTCAGTAAGACGAAAGAGCTGATTGTGGACTTCAGAAAGGGTAGGGTGAGGAAACATGAACCAGTCTTCATAGAGGGATCAGAACTGGAGAGAGTGAGAAATCTCAAGTTACTGGGATCCAACCTGGTCCCAGCATATCAGTGCAGCAATAAAGACAGCACCTATATTTCATTAGGAGTTTGAAGAGATTTGGTTTGAACACTTAAGACATTCAAAAACTTCTACAGATGTGCCATGGAGAGCATTCTGATAGATTGCATTACTGTCTGGTATGGGGGTGGGTGGCCTTTGCACAGGATCGAAAGAAGCTACTGAAAGTTGTAAAATTAGTCAGCTTCATCATGGGCACTAGCCTCCATAGTATCCAAGACATCTTCAAGGAGTAGAGTCTCAGAAAGGCTGTATCCATCATTAAGGGCTCCCATCACCCAGGACATGCGCTCTTCTCATTGTTACTGTCAAGAAGGAAGTACAGAAGCCTGAAGGCACACACTCAGCGATTCAGGAACAGCTTCTTCCCCTCTGCCATCCGATTCCTAAATGGACATTGAACCCTTGAACACTACCTCACTTTTGTTATTTGTTTTTGCACTATTTTTAATTTATCATTTTAATACATATTTATATACTTACTGCAATTGATTTACTTATTTTATTAGTTTCTATAATTATGATGTATTACATTGTACTGCTACTAAGTTAACAAATTTCACGACATGTGCTGCTGATATTAAACCTGATTCTGATTCTAAGATATTCATAGCATTTTAAAGTGGCAGATGCAGTGTGCTGGCGTGGTGTTCCAGTGCAGTAAAACACATCAGTATAGAGAGATTTAATTAAAGAGTTGAAATATGGGCAGTTATGAGTAGAATATAATGGGAAGGGACAGAGACAACAACACTAATATTTTATTAGTGAAGACTAATTGTGAAAAGTGAAGATATTTGGAACAAGATGGATAGAAGTCGTTGGGTGTTTGCTGTTTGCTTTGAACAGAGTTCCATGGTGCTTCTTTGCTTTGTGGCTGCCTGCTGGAAGATGAGTCCCACGGTTGTATACTGCAGATATACTTTGAACTTTTAAATGGGTTTTATCTGGTATTACCATAGTTGTATGGTGACCAAAATGAGAAATAAATATTCTGGAAGTCTGGAGATCAATGCTATTTTGTTCTTAGGTTGGGTTCGTTGTTAATGGAAACGATGCATTTCACTGTATGTTCCGACGTACATGTGATAAATAAATCTGAATCCAGAGTGATCATTCCATACATCTACTGTCTACAGCACAATAGGAAAACAATTCTAAATGCAGAAAGAGTGTTACAGTTATAAAGAGAGTGCAGTGCAGGTAGACAGGAGGAGAAAAGGGACAAGAAAGTATGTAAATCATATCTGGAAGTGGGTGGTCTTTATGTCCCCCTCTCCTCCTCATACTGGCCACCTCCACTCTCCACTCTTTGTTCAACACAGGTAACATGAATAATTTGTTTACCCCCACAGATGCTGCTCGACTCACTGAATTCCTCCAGCAGATTGTTTGTTGCTCTAGAAGTAGGTTACTGTCAACTTAACACCATTATACTGTTAATTATGAAACTAGAGGCTTGTACAAATAAAACATAGCTATAACCTTTGGGGGAATGTAATATGCATGGAAAGAGAAGTCATTTGAGTTCATAGGTGCATTTGTGAAGCTTTCAAGATCAGTGTTGCTAATCAGGGAACAGAATGGTTTAGATCAGCTTGAGCTCTAGTTTCAAAACAACTGATCTTCAGGTGAAGCTGGTCAAGATGTGATAGAAATTTTCACTGAACGTGAGAATAAGGACTAAACTAGCATTTTTAATGAAACCAGTTATATGAGCTTACGTAGGCTTGAGTTGACTAAGGTAGATTAAAAATGCAGTGCAGATAAACACTGATTCATAGTTCAATTAATATTTTATAGTCCACAACAAATATTCAGTTCTTTATTCTTCTTGAGCTCATCATCACCACCCCCCCTCCGCCCCCCCCCAGAGCAGAGGCTGCTGACAGTAGTTCTCCGGAGTCCTCTGTCCTTGGCCAGTCTTTCAAGGTGTAGCCCATCGATGATCTCTCCTCTTCCGAGGACAAGGGCTTTGGAGCTTCTGCTGGTCTTTCTGTGGCTCTGGGTTTTTTTTGGGCTGAGTTTTCTAGCACCATGCCCAGGCCTCCTCCTTTCTCAGCCAGGCTTCGGACCATCCATTCTGCAATTATTCCCATTTTTTTTTGAAGTAAAATTAAGGAAAAGACAGTTCATTTATGGCTAGCTAAAAGTGGAGATAGAATCGGGTTAGAAGGAATTATAATACTGAAAAAGATTAATAAGACAAAGGCTTGGCAGAATACTGGGAGCCGGCAAATGTAATTAAAATGATAACAGAGAAATAGAATATGTGAGTAAACTGTAAATCTGATTTTAATAGATTCTACAAGCAGGTTAATTGACAACAACAGAAGTAAGTATGGGTGCCTTAGAGATGGAGACAAAAGAAATGAGTATTTATTTTATTTAGAGATATAACACCGAACAGGCTCTTCTGGCCTAATGAGACACACTGCCCAGCGACCCACCAATTTAACCCTAGCCTAATCACAAATCAATTTACAATGACTAACTAACCTACTAACCAGTACAACCAGTATCCAGAGCATCTTCAAGGAGTGATGCCTCAAAAAGACAGCATCATTAAGAACCCTTATCACCCAGGACATGCCCTGTTCCCATTGCTACCATCAGGAGGAGGTACAGGAGCCTGAAGGCACACACTCAACAATTCAGGAATAGTTTCTTCCCCTCTGTCATCAACCTTCTGAAAAGATATTGAACCCTCTCTACTTTTTTTTTGCACAATCCACTAAGTTATCAAATTTCATGACATATGCTGGTGATGCTAAACCTGATCCTGATTCTGATCTCTGGACTGTGGGTAGAAACCAGAGCACCTGGAGGAAGCCTTGCACACATGGGAAGAAAGTGCAGACGTTCTTACAGAGGATGCCGGAATTGAACTGTGAACTCTGATACCCTGAGCTGTAATAACGTCACGCTAACCTCTATGATACTGTGACACTCGCTATGACATTGCACAGACCACACGCACTATAGAAATTAGTGTTGAAAATCTGACAGATTCCTGAGAAAAACACACAAAATGCTGGAGGAACTCAGCAGGCCAGGCATCATCTATGGAAAAGAGCACAGTTGACGTTTCGGGCTGAGACTCTTCATAGGAAAGGAGGAGAAAAGTGGAGGAGTAGATTTTAAAAAGTGGGGGAAAGGGGAGAGTGAAACACAAGGTGATAGGTGAAATTTGAAGGAGGAGTGATGAAGTAGAGAGCGGGTAAATTGATTGGTGAGAGAAATAGAGGTCTGGAGAAGGGGGAGTCTGATAGGTAGGGATAGAAGGCAGTGGGAGAAAGAAAAGGGGGAAGGAGTACTAGAGGATGATGATAGATGGGCAAGGAGATAAAGTGAGAGAGGGAAAAGCGGATGGGGAATGGTGAAAGGGGGATTTATTGAAAGTTTGAGAAATCAATGTTCATACCATCAGGTTGAAGGCTACACAGATAGATTATAAGGTATTATTCCTCCAAACTGAATAGACATATTGGAATGGGAATGGGAAGTGGGATTAAAATGGGTAGCCACTGGGAGATTCTTGAGATGTTGCATTTATATCCTTAAAGAGTTGGCTGCAGAAATAACAGTGTCTGTAGTAAGGTGGAATGGTAGCATAGCGGGCTGTGTTACATTAAGACAGCATCAACAACTTGAGCTCAATTTCTCCACACTCTGTAAGGAGGTTGCCTATTCTCCCCTTGATTGCATGGGTTTCCTCCCGGTGCTCCAATTCCCTCCAAAGACGTACGAGTTATGGCAAGTTGTGGGTGAGATATATTAGCTCCGGAAGTATGGTGACACACATAGGCTACCCCAGTGCATCCTCAGGCAGTGTTGGTCTTTAACACAAGCATCCCATTTCACTGTGTGTCTCAATGTTTCAACGTACATGTGACAAAATAAAGCTAATCTTTCCTTAGTTGTTCTGCCTTATCCTTAATTCCCTGGAATTCCACATGATCCCCGTTTCTATACGTCGTCCCTATGGGATGCGTGGGTTTCCTCAGGTTTCCTCCCACAGTCCAAAGACGTACCAGGCAGGTTCGTTGTAACGTGTTCTGTAATTAGGTCAGGGCTGCCGGGGATTGTGGGTCAAAGGGCCGGAAGGTCCTATTCAGCATTGTGGATTTGAAGATGCAAAGTGTGATAACCCGTTCAAAAGAGGAGGCAGATAGAACGCGTCTGAGAAAATTCAGGGAATCTTCATGTAAATAAACAATAATAATAACTTTATTTATAGAGCACTTTCATGCTGGTACTTTACAGTGGGGTGAATGTACAAATATGAAAAATAAAATAAAAAAAACAAAAATAAACATGAAAATAAAAGACAGAAAGATGTTAGTTAAAAGCAAGGTTAAATAAATAGGTTTTGAGCTGGTGTTTAAAAATGTCAACCGAATCTGAATTTCTCATAGTTTTAGGTATCGAATTCCACAGTTTAGGAGGGTAATTCAAAAAAGCTGACCTGCCAAATATCTTTGAAGGAGATTGTTTAAATTTAAGAGACTGGCTGAGGAAAACCTGAGAGCTCGAGCAGGATTATAAAATGAATAAGATTCTGTGATGTACTCCAGTCCTAATCCATTCAGAGCTTTAAAAACAAGCGAACTTTAAAATCAATTATAAAAGATACGGGAAACCAATGCAGAGCATCTAGCGCAGGAGTGATGTGTCCCTTCATCCCAGTTTTGGTTAAAAATCCAGCAGTGGTGTTTTAAGTGAGTTGAATGCATCAATAGATTGCTTTGGAAGGCCAGTAAAAAGCACATTGCAGTAATTTAGTCTATTCGATATTAGGGCTTGAATTAGTGTTTCTGCATTGTTATGTGACAGAATTAAATCTGATCACTGGTAATAGACTGGAATCCTTTATTAAAGATGTAGCAACTGGAGACACAGCTCTGCACATCAGAATCAGAATTAGGTTTATTATCACCAGCATGTGTCGTGAAATTTGTTAACTTAGCAGCAGCAGTTTAATCCGATGCATAATGTGCAAGAAAAAATAAATAAATAAGTACATCAATTACAGTATACATATATTGAAAAAACTAAAAATCGTGCAAAAAACTGAAATAATATATATTTAAAAAGTGAGATAGTGTACAAGGGTTCAATGCCCATTTAGGAATCGGATGGTAGAGGGGAAGAAGCTGTTCCTGAATCGCTGAGTGTGTGCCTTCAGGCTTCTGTATCTCCTACCTGATGGTAACAGTGAGAAAAGGGCATGCCCTAGTGCTGGAAGTCCTTAATAATGGACACTGTCTTTCTGAGACACTGATCCCTAAAAATGTCCTGGGTAGTTTGTAGGCTAGTACCCAAGATGGAACTGACTAGATTTACAACCCTCTGCAGCTTCATGGTCATGGAAACCGACATTCCCTCCAAGGAGTGCAGACATCTGCAGAACCGAGGTGAGGCCAGCAGAGGTGAGGAAGAGGCGAGGTGAAACCTGGGCCTGAAGGTGAAGAAAGATCAAAGGTTTGATTGACAAGCTGAATTGGAAAGCTTGGATATGGCCCAATCGAGGTGGTAGTATTCGTGCCCGAGAGCAAGAAACAACCTAAGGTTTGACAATTTAAGCTCCAGGCCAGGTTGAAAAAGTCAGGGTGTCAGGCTGGAGGCAAATGATGGGCTGTTTCAGCTTGCTGTTCTGTGGCGTACTTGTTTCTGTATTGAACTGAGGCTGTGGCCTGCGATTGAAATCTTGCTGGCTATGGACTCACTTTCGTGAACTTCAGTTCTGAATGCTATTTGCTCACTTTTACTGCTGGCACATTTTTTTCTCTGCACATTAGGTGTTTGACAACCTTTGTTCATTTTAATGGGATCTATTGGGTTTCTTTGTTTTGTGGCTGCCTGAAGGAGATGAATCCCCAGGTTGTACAAAGGATGCATACTTTGATAATAAATGTACTTTGAACTTTAAAGCAGCCAAGATAATCAAATTCCCTCCCAACGGAGACATTCTTTTTTCGCCCCCATCCCATCTGGCAGAAGATAGAAAAACCTGAAAGCATAGAACCACAGAACATTACAGCACAGAAACAGGCCTTTTGGCCCTTCTTGGCTGTGCCGAACCATTTTACTGCCTAGCCCCGCTGACTTGCACCTGGCCCATATTCCTCCATACACCTCTCATCCATGTACCTGTCCAAGTTTTACTTAAATTTTAAAAGTGAGCCTGCATTCACCACTTCAACTGGCAGCTCATTCCACACTCCCACCACTCTCTGTGTGAGGAAGTCCCCCCAATGTTCCTTTTAAACTTTTCCCCCTTCACCCATAACCCATGTCCTCTGGGGGTTTTTTTCTCCCCTAGCCTCAGTGGAAAAGGCCTGCTTGCATTCACTCTACCTCTACCCATCATAATTTTATATACCTCTATCAAGTCTCCCCTCATTCTTCTACACTCCAGGGAATAAAGTCTTAACCTATTCAACCTTTCTCT
Organism: Hemitrygon akajei; assembly: GCF_048418815.1. NCBI lineage: Eukaryota > Metazoa > Chordata > Chondrichthyes > Myliobatiformes > Dasyatidae > Hemitrygon > Hemitrygon akajei. Next base: position 14,419,451 of record NC_133127.1, on the reverse strand, counting down.
GTAACTCAGTTTCTCAAGTCCCGGCAACATCCTTGTAAACCTTCTCTGAACTCTTTCAACCTTATTAATATCCTTCCTGTAATTAGGTGACCAAAACTGCACACAATACTCCAAATTTGGCTTCACCAATGCCTTATGCAACCTCATCATAACATTCCAACTCTTATATTCAATACTTTGATTTATAAAGGCCAATGTACCAAAAGCTCCCTTTACTACCCTATCTACCTGTAATGCCACTTTTAGGGAATTTTGTATCTGTATTCCCAGATCCCTCTGATCTACCCTCCATTCTTCCCTCTGTTCTAGTGTGCTAACTCACTCAAGGTCAGCTTCTACCCCACTGTTATCAGATGACAGAATGGTCTTCATATATAATAAGGTGGATTCTTGACCTCACAATCTACCTCATTATGGTTAAACATTTTATTGCCTGGCTCACTGAACTTTTACTGCAACTGTTACACTTTATTCTGCATTTGGTTCCTTAAGGTCTTTTCTTGCTGCTGCCATCAGGTAGAAGGGACAAGAGCCTCCAAACTCGCACCAGCAGGTTCAAGAACAGTTACTACCCCTCAACCATCAGGCTCTTGAACAAAAGATGATAACTACTGCACTCATTCTGTTTCCTATGTTCCCACACGTCACTTTAACAACTCTGTATCTTGTTGCTTCATGCTCTCATTATTTATTGCTATTTAATAATATTTACATTTGCACAGTATGTTATTCATTGATCCTGTTTACAGTTACTGTTCTATAGATTTGTTGAGTATGCCTGCAGGAAAAAGAATCTCAGAATTGTATGTAGTGACATGTATGTACTCTGATAATCAATTTTACTTTGAACTTTAAGATTGTTATCACTAGATATGGAAATAGGGATAAGCTCCCACTACCTATTAAGTACTCCCAATGGCGACTTCTCAAACAGCCTCTGACAACCAAGTCCAGCTCCTGCCCTTCACATGTTATTTAGCTACTAAGCCCAGTGGAACCGTTTCCAATGACAGAAGAAAGACAGGCCACTGGCACCTTAAATCCACTCGCTTTGGGCAGATGGGGCCCGTCAGCTGTGGTTGGCAGCTCACCTAGGAGAAGGAAAAACGATCGTAAACCTCTGCTGCCTTGCAGGTATACCCAATCTTGGAGAAGGCTTTGGGGGTAAACACCAGGAAAAATCCAGAGCTGGAGTCCCCCAAGGCAGCCCTACATTGAGTTTGATGCTGACTGACAATGCCACTGGTGTCAAACTGTATCGGTCTCTGCCATTCATTTGGGTTGGTCAGATGCGTGGAGAGGGGGAGCCTGCTACGTGGGCAACAGCTTGCTCTCCATATCGTACTGCCCTGGCTTGCCAACTAGCTTGCATTTCACACAGACGGCTGGGCCACAACCTTCATGATCAATCCCGAGCAAAGGAGGGCCTCATTCTGCATTCTGTTACAGTTTTTCCTTGCACCACCTCAGTCTACCGTTGGATTGGGATGCTCAGAACGGACGGCACCCAAAAGAAAGTTTTACACTGCACCTCTGTACATGTGACAATAAAATTTACCAATTTCATAAAAGGGAAATGATGTTAGACAGGGCGGCATGGCTGCATAATGGTTACGGCAGTGCTTTACTGCACCAGCCACCGGGGTTCAATACCCGCTGCTCTTTATAAAGTGTTTGTATGTTCTCCTTGTGACTGCATGAGTTTCTTCTCACAGCCCAAAGATGTATGAGTTAGAGTTAGTACCATATCTTGCAACATCTCCCAATCTAACATTGGCAACGTGTGGTCACGTCTTTGTTTTTTGCTCTATGAGCCACACCAGGATGATTTGACACAAACGACGCATTTCACTGTATGGCATGAAGTACAAATAAGTCTAATCTTTAAACTCTATAGTCTTTGCTTTGTTCGGATTTAAGACTGTTCTGTTCAGAAAGATAAAGTCAACAGACTGCATTCCATCAATGCAGGGAACAATGTGGACACAGCAAAGTTGCAACACGCACAAGATGCTTGAGGAACAGGGAAAGACAGGGGAAAGAAGCCAGAATTTTATAAAGTGGGGGGGGGTGAGGGGAAGGAAGGTAGCTCGAAGATTACAGGTGAAGCCAAGTGGCTGGGAAAGGCAAAGGGTTACAGATGAAGGAATGCTATAGGAGAGGAGAGTGCAGAGTGGGAAAAAGGGAAGGAGGAGCGGACCCAGGGGGAGTTAATAGACAGATTAGGAGAAAAGGTAAGAGGCCAGAGAGGGGAATAGAAGAAAAGAGAAGGGGAGGGAAAAATAATTTACCCGAAGGAGTAATCAATGTTTCATGCCATCAGGTTGAAGGCTACCTAAATGGAAAATGATGGTGTTGTTCCCCCAGCATGAGAGTCTCCTCATCATGGTAGAACAGGAGGCAGTGGACCAAAATGTTGGAATGGGAATGTGGGGAATTGGAATTAAAATACTTGACCACTGGGAAATTTTGCTTTTGGAAGATTGAGTGGAGGTGCTCGACAAAACTGTCCCCAATGTACATCAGGTCTCACCAATGTAGAGGAGGCTGCAAATAGACAACCTCAGAAAATTCTCATTTGAAACATTTCCTCACCTGGAAGTTCTGTTAGTTTCAGTAAGAAAATATCCAACAAAACTCAGCAATTTCCATTTGAAATTCAGGGCCCTTTTATAATGTCAGGGTCATCTAGTAATAACTCAAACCGTTCTGCCCTACTTCTCTTAGACAAAGAAGATGTTCACCTAAGTGTCAGCATTGATCTGTATTAGAAAATATCCCTCTCTAAACCTGTGCTATCCATGTAAGTATCCCAATGTCCTTTAAATGTTGATATTAAACATAGAAACATAGAAAATAGGTGCAAGAGTAGGTCATTCAGCCCTTCGAGCCTGCACCCCATTTAGTATGATCATGGCTGATCATCCAACTCAGAACCCTGTACCTGCTTTCTCTCCCATACCCCCTGATCCCTTTAGCCACAAGGGCCATATCTAACTTCCTCTTAAATATAGCCAATGAACCGGCCTCAACTGTTTCCTGTGGCAGAGAATTCCACAGATTCACCACTCTCTGTGTGAAGAAGTTTTTCCTCATCTTGGTCCTAAAAGGCTTCCCCTTTATCCTTAAACTGTGACCCCTCATTCTGATTTCCCCAACATCGGAAACAATCTTCCTGCATCTAGCCTGTCCAATCCCCTTTAGAATTTTCTACGTTTCAATAAGATCCCCCCCCTCAATCTTTTAAATTCCAGTGAGTATAAGCCTAGTCGATCCAGTCTTTCTTCATATGAAAGTCCTGCCTTCCCAGGAATCAATCTGGTGAACCTTCTCTGTACTCCCTCTATGGCAAGAATGTCTTTCCTCAGATTAGGGGACCAAAACTGCACACAATATTCTAGGTGTGGGTCTCACCAAGGCCTTGTACAACTGCAATAGAACCTCCCTGCTCCTGTACTCAAATCCTTTTGCTATGAATGCCAACATACCATTTGCCTTTTTCACCGCCTGCTGTACCTGCATGCCCACCTTTAATGACTGGTTACAATGACACCCAGGTCTCGTTGCATCTCCCCTTTTCCTAATCGGCCACCATTCAACAGATAATAATCTGTTTTCCTGTTCTTGCAACCAAAGTGGATAACCTCACATTTATCCACATTAAATTGCATCTGCCATGAATTTGCCCACTCACCTAACCTATCCAAGTCACCCTGCATCCTCTTAGCATCCTCCTCACAGCTAACACGCCGCCCAGCTTCGTGTCATCTGCAAACTTGGAGACGCTGCATTTAATTCCTCATCTAAATCCATTAATATGTATTGTAAACAACTGGGGGTCCCAGCACTGAGCCTTGTGGTACCCCACTAGTCACTGCCTGCCATTCTGAAAAGGTCCCGTTTACTCCCACTCTTTGCTTCCTGTCTGCCAACCAATTCTCTATCCACATCAATACCATAACCCCAATACCATGTGCTTTAAGTTTGAGCACTAATCCCTGTGTGGGACCTTGTCAAAAGCCTTTTGAAAATCTAAATATACCACATCCACTGGCTCTCCCCTATCCACTGTCTCTCCCCTATCCACTCTACTAGTTACATCTTCAAAAAATTCTATAAGATTCGTCAGACTGATGATTTTCCTTTCACAAATCCATGCTGACTTTGTCCGATGATTTCACCTCTTTCCAAATGTGCTGTTATCACATCTTTTGATAACCGACTCTAGCATTTTCCCCCACCATCGATGTCAGACTAACCGGTCTATAATTCCCCAGTTTCTCTCTCCCTCCTTTTTTAAAAAGTGGGGTTACATTAGCCACCCTCCAATCCTCAGGAACTAATCCAGATCTAAGGAGTTTTTGAAAAATTATCACTAATGCATCCACTATTCTTGGGCTACTTTCTTAAGCACTCTGGGATGCAGACTATCTGGCCCTGGGGATTTATCTGCCTTTAATCCCTTCAATTTACCTAACACCACTTCCCTACTAACATGTATTTCCCTCAGTTCCTCCATCTCACTAGACCCTCGGTCCCTTACTATTTCTGGAAGATTATTTATGTCCTCCTTAGTGAAGACAGAACCAAAGTAGTTATTCAATTGGTCTGCCACGTCTTTGTTCCCTATGATCAATTCACCTGTTTCTGACTGTAAGGGACCTACATTTGTCTTAACCAATCCTTTTCTTTTCACATATCTATAAAAGCTTTTACAGTCAGTTTTATGTTCCCTGCCAGCTTTCTCTCATAATCTTTTTTTCCCTTTCCTAATTAGGCCCTTTGTCCTCCTCTGCTGGTCTCTGAATTTCTCCCAGTCCTCAGGTGTGCCGCTTTTTTGCTAATTTATATGTTTCTTCTTTGGACTTGATACTATCCCTAATTTCCCTTGTCAGCCACGGGTGCACTACCTTCCCCTGGTTTGTTCTTTTGCCAAACTGGGATGAACAATTGTTGTAGTTCATCCATGTGATCATTAAATGCTTGCCATTGCATATCCACCGTCAACCCTTTAAGTATCATTTGTCAGTCTATCTTAGCTAATTCATGTCTCATACCTTCAAAGTTACCCTTCTTTAAGTTCAGAACCTTTGTTTCTGAATTAACTATGTCACTCTCCATCTTAATGAAGAATTCCATCATATTATGTTCACTCTTACCCAAGGGGCCTCACACGACAAGATTGCTAACTAACCCTTCCTTATTGCTCAATACCCCAATCTAGAATGGCCTGCTCTCTAGTTGGCTCCTCGACATGTTGGTTCAGAAAACCATCCCGCATACATTCCAAGAAATCCTCTTCCTCAGCACCCTTACCAATTTGGTTCACCCAATCTATATGTAGATTGAAGTCACCCATTATAACTACTGTTCCTTTTTTGCACGCATTTCTAATTTCCTGTTTAATGCCATCCCCAACCTCACTAATACTGTTAGGTGGCCTGTACACAACTCCCACCAGTGTTTTCTGCCCCTTAATGTTATGCAGCTCTACCCATATCGATTCCACATCCTCCAGGCTAATGTCCTTCCTTTCTATTGCGTTAATCTCCTCTCTAACCAGCAATGCTACCCCACCTCCTTTTCTTTCCTGTCTATCCCTCCTGAATATTGAATATCCCTGGATGTTGAGCTCCCAACATATTGCTGTATGGTGTGGACTGTTCTCCAGTGCAAAGTGAACTGAGAAGTCGCTTACCTATGAGTTAAAGATGTTGCTGATGTATGGTCAGAAAAGTTTTATGGTCCTGTGATTCTTACAACTTCTCTAGAAATCTGTTAGGGTGTTTGATGAGTGGTAGAATCTGAAGGAATCCAGGTTCAGATACAGATTCATTTATTTACCATTGAAACATACAGTGAAATGTGTCGCTTGTGTTAACCACCAACACATCCAAAGAATATACTTGGGGTATCCCACAAGTGTCACCACACTTTCCGTGTCAACCTAACATACCCACAATGCTTGGCAGACCAACCTAGCATACCCACCATGCTCAGGAAACCCAAGCTACAACAACACAACAGCACTACACATACGTTAATGATGCTGCGTAAGATTTGAATGGGAATATCTTCACATACCTCTCTTCTTGCTGCAACTTGGAGGGGATTTATTTTCTTTAAGCATGAGTAGACTAACCAACACCCCCCCCCACCCATCCTACTTCAAAAATAAGAAAATGTCATACTCCATTGTACAGCGAGAAACATGAGAGGAAGCAGGAAGGTGAAGGAACAGAACATCTGGGCCTCATTGCTGAATCAGCTAGCACTGAGACAAGCTACAGGCATCCGGGAGACTTCAGCAGCTAGAAACACAGAAATATGTTTCTTTTTTACACTTTAGGCTTCTTATCAGAGAGAGAGAGAGAGAGAGAGAGAGAGAGAGAGAGAGAGAGAGAGAGTGTGTGTGTGTGTGTGTGTGTGTGTGTGTGTGTGTGTGTGTGTTTCTGAGATTTGAAAGATTTTAAACAGAGATCGTTATTTGTCACATGTACATCAAAGTATACAGTGAAATGCATTGTATCAAATCAGCGAGGACTGTGCTGGCAGCGCGTAAGTGTTGGTGAGTTTCTGGTGCCAACATAGCATGCCCACAGCTCACTAACTCTGGTCCGTACAATACTATGCAAACATCTTAGGCACCCTATCTATCTATACACACACACACACACATATATATATGTGTGCCTAAGACTTTTGCACAGTATATTAGTCATTTTATATATTGCACTGTACTGTTTCTGCAAAAAGCAACAAATTTCATGACATATGTGAGTGATGATAGTGAGAGGACACAGTTTTAAGGTGGTTGGAAGTAGGTACAGAGGAGGTGTCGGGGGTAAGTTTTTTACGCAGAGAGTGATGTGTGCATGGAATGGGCTGCCGGTGATGGTGGTGGAGGCGGATACAATAGGGTCTTTTAAGATACTCCTCGATAGGTACATGGAGCTTAGAAAAATAGAAAAATAGAGGGCTATGGGCAAACCCAGGTAATTTCTAAAGTAAGTACATGTTTGTCACAGCATTGTGAGCGGAAGGGCCTGTATTGTGCTGTAGGTTTTCTATGTTTCTATGATAAGCCTGATTCTGATTTGGGTCTCTATTGTGGACAGAGTGGGAAGGGGGCAGGGGGAGGGGAATCATGGTTGGGAAATGGGGAAGGGGGAGGAGTGGGAGGCACCAGAGAGACATTTTGTAATGATCAATAAATCATTTGTTTGGAACCAAATGACCTTGCCTGGTGGCTCAGGGCTGGGTGTGTCTGCAGCCACCCCAACACCCGCCCTGGCACTCCATCCCTGCCACCCGTTCCACACCACTCCTACGGCACTCCACTCTCGCCATTCCCAACATCCTTTGCTCCCGCCGGATTTAGAAGCTCACTTTCTACTCCATGTTGACAAGCAGAGTACGTCTTTGAATGTATGAGGAAACCGGAACACCCAGAGGAAACCCATGCAGTCATGGGGAGAACGTACAAACTCCTTACTGACAGTGCAGGGAATTGTATCCTTGATTTTACAACTGGCATTGTAAAATAATGTGCTAACATGCCACCTTACATGTGTGTGTTTGTGTACGTATGTGTGTTTGTGAATTTGTTTACATAACTGTTTCTGTTTTCATGCGTGTTTGCATATGTGCATGTACACCTGCTTCTGCTGCACGTGTGTCTGTATGTGTACGTTTGTGTTGTTGCATGTATATGTGTGTGGGGGTGAATGTGATTGCATGTCCTAGGGTTGGCATGTTAACATGGTGGTTAATGTAACACCGCGGTCTTTAAGGAGTTTGTACGTTCTCCCTGTGAATGCTACACTACCATGCTGACTCTATCTGCTGGTCTGGTCAAAATCTATGCCTCAATGTCACTGATTACCTATGTTATAGCTTGGTTCCTTAAGGTTGTTTTAGTTGAGGGTGGTAATGGAGACAAGTTCCCACTACCTATTAAATGCTCCCAATGACATGTAGGCTCTGACAACCAAGTCCAGCTCCTGGCCTTCACATGTGGCTTAGCTATTAAGCCCAGCAGAACTGTTTCTACTGACAGCAGAAGGGGTAAAGGTGGGTGACTGGCGCCTTAAAAGCAGTTGCTGCGGGCAGATGTGGATCATAAACCATGGTTGGCAATTCACCTAGAAGGAAAACTTGGATCTCAAATCTCCACTACCTTGCAGCTATACCCACTCACGGGGAAGTTTTCGGATGTAAACCCCCGAAGTAAAATTCTGGAGCTAGAGTCCCTTTGTTGAGTTCAAAACTGCCCGGCAACTGCAATGCTTCTGGTGCCAAACTATATCAGTCTCTGCTGTTCCTTTGGGTTCATCAGATGCATGGAGAATGAGAGCTTGCTACGTGGGCAACAGCTTGCTCTCCGTATCACAGTGCCCAGGCTTGCGTAGCTGGACAGCTAGGATGCAATATTTATGGTCAACCCTGACCAACAGAGGCCTCAGGAGCTTGGTGGTGTGTCTATTCATAAACTATCCTCACCATTTCCCACATCAAAACTGCTATTAATCTTCACTGGCTGTGAAGATCTTTACATGGCTTGAACATATGAAAGGAGATACAATAATTCAATTTTATAAAAATTCAATAATTCTCTTTGGTAGGTAGAAAGAACAGTTCATGAAGAAAAAGAGATTCTGCAGATGTTGGAATTCCTGAGGAAGAAACACAAAATGCTGGAGGAAATCAGCAGGTCAGGAATTCAGTGAAGAAGAATAGAGTCGATGATTCAGGCCTCGAGGAAAAGAGAGGGTGTAAGAGTGGAGCCAGAATGGGGAATGGAAAAAGAGCGAAAGTACCAGTAGTTAGAAAAATCAATGTTCATGAGCTGTCTCCTTGTCAATTGGAAAACCATAAGACCATAAAACGTATTATAGGAGCAGAATTAAGCCATTTGGCTTGTTGAGTCTTTCTGCCATTTTATCATGGCTGACCCGTTTCCTTCTCATACCCATTCTCCTACCTTCTCCCCATAACCTTTCACGCCCTGACTAATCGAGAATCTATCATCCTCCAACTTAGATGCACCCAATGACTAGGCCACCACTGCCGCCTGTGGCAACAAATCCCACAGACTCCCCACTTTTTGAGTAAAGAAATTCCTCTTCATCTCTGTTCTAAATGGACAACCCATATTCTGAGGTTGCAGACTCCCCCATAGTAGGAAACATCCTCTCCACATCCACTCTATCTAGGCCTTTCAAGATACGATAGGTTTCAATGAGATTCCATTCCCCCTCCCATACATCTAAATTGTAGTAAGTACAAACCAGCGCCATCAAATGCTCCTCATATGATAAGCCTTTCATTCCCAGAATCATTTTGAACCCTCTGCAATGTCAGCACATCCTTTCTAAGATAAGAGGCACAAAATTACTCACAATACTCCAACTGAGGCCTCACCAGTGCTTTACAAAGACTCAGCATTACGTCCTCGTTTTTATATTCAAGACCTCACGAAATGATTGCATTTACCTTCCTCATCGCTGACTCAACCTGCAAATTAACCTTTAGGAGATACTTCATGAGAACTACCAAGGCCCTTTGCACCTCAGATTTTTTGAATTTTCTCTCCATTTAGAAAATAATCTATGCTTTTATTTCTTCTACCAATGTGCATGACCGTACTCTTCCTGACACTGTGTTCCATCTGCCATTGCTTTGCCCATTCTTTTAATCTGTCTAAGTCCTTCTGCAGCCTCTTTTCTTCTGCAAAACTGCCTCCCCCTCCATCTATTTTCATATCGTCTGCAAACTTTTTAATAAAGTCGTCAATTCCATCATCCGAATCATTGACATACAATGCAAAAAGAATCACTCCTGAGACAGGCCCCTGTGGAACACCACTAGTCACTGGCAGCTAACCAGAAAAAGCTCCCTTTATTCTAATTCTTTGCCTCCTGTCAGTCAGCCAATGCTCCATCCATGCTAATATCTTTCCTGTAATATCATGGGCTTTTATTTTGCTAAACAGCCACATATGTGGCACCTTGTCAGAAGCTTTCTGAAAATCCAAGTTCACAACATCAACTGATTCTCCTTTGTCTATACCACTTGTTATTCCAACTGATTTGTCAGGCAATATTTTCCCTTAAGGAAACCATGCTGACTTTGGACCATTTTGCCATGTGCTTCCAAGTACTTCGAAACCTACAAGATCTAGTAGAGAGAAATAAAAATAATAATAAATAAAATAAAAAATAATAATAAATAAACAAGTAAATCAATTTCATATATTGAATAGATTTTTAAAACGTGCAAAAATAGAAATACTGTACATTAAAAAAAAGTGTGGTAGTGTCCAAAGATTCAATGTCTGTTCAGCAATTGGATGCCAGAGGGGAAGAAGCTGTTCCTGAACTATTGAGTGTGTGCCTTTAGGCTTCTGTACCTCCTACCTGATGGTGACAGTGAGAAAAGGGCATGCCCTGGGTGCTGGACGCTGCCTTTCTGAGACACCGCTCCCTAAAGATGTCCTGGGTACTTTGTAGGTTTTTACCCTAGATGGAGCTGACTAGATTTACAACCTTCTGCAGCTTCTTTCGGTCCTGTGCAGTAGCCCCACCCCACCATACCAGATAGTGATGCAGCCTATCAGAATGCTCTCCATGGTACAACTATAGAAGTTTTTGAGTGTATTTGGTGACATGCCAAGTCTCTTCAAACTCCTAATAAAGTATAGCCGCTATCTTGCCTTCTTTATAACTACATCAATATGTTGGGACCAGGTTAGATCCTCGGAGATCTTGACACCCAGGAAATTAAAGCTGCTCACTCTCTCTACTTCTGATCCCTCTATGAGGATTGGTATGTGTTCCTTCGTTTTACCCTTCCTGAAGTCCAGAATCAGCTCTTTCGTCTTACTGACATTGAGTGCCAGGTTGTTGCTGCTGCACCACTCCACTAGTTGGCATATCTCACTCCTTTACGCACACTCATCACCACCTGAGATTCTACCAACAATGGTTGTATTGCTGGCAGATTTATAGATGGTATTTGAGCTACGTCTAGCGACACAGTCATGTGTATATAGGGAATAGAGCAGTGGGCTAAGCACACACCCCTGAGGTGTGCCAGGAGGGCTGATCATCAGCAAGGAGGATATGTTATCACCAATCTGCACAGATTGTGGTCTTCCGGTTAGGAAGTCGAGGATCTGTTTGCAGAGGGAGGTACAGAGGTCCAGGTTCTGCAACTCCTCAATCAGGATTGTGGGAATGATGGTATTAAATACTGAGGTATAGTCGATGAAGTCAAACACCTGATGTAGGTGTTTGTGTTGTCCAGGTGGTCTAAAACCGTGTGTAGAGCTGTTGAGATTGCATCTGCTGTTGACCTATTGTGGTGATGGGCAAATTGTAATGGGTCCAGGTTGAGGCAAGAGTTCAGTCTAGTCATGACCAACCTCTCTTAGCATTTCATCACTGTCGATGTGAGTGCTACCGGGCGATAGTCATTAAGGCAGCTCACATTATTCTTCTTCAGCTCTGGTATGATTGTTGCAAGTGGGAACTTCCACCTGTAGGAGTGAGAGGTTGAAAGTGTCCTTGAATACTCCCGCTAGTTGATTGGCACAGGTTTTCAAAGCCTTACCAGTTACTCCATTCGGACCTTCCGCCTTTTGAGGGTTCACTCTCTTTAAAGACAGCCTAACATTGGCCTCTGAGACGGAGATCACCGGGTTATCAGGTGCAGCAGGGATCTTCGCAGCTGTAGTTGTGTTCTCCCTTTCAAAGTGTGCATAGAAGGCGTTGAGTTCATCTGGTAGAAGAGGAGATGGAGAGTCAGGGGTGAGGACAAGAGTGACCATCTAACAAACAGCAGGATCTCTGGTGAAGACATTACATTTGGCTCTGAAAGGAACACAGGTCGAACTTATTAATCCATGATTGGTCGACAATAAGCTGCAAAAGGGGAAGGAAGTGATTGGGCCTAAAAGAGGAAATTAAGCTTGATGCGGGCCTGGATATTTAAATCTTTGATGGAAATACTAAGTGCTGCTTCAGGCATTTACAAAACACTGTCATAATTTCCCCAAGTAAGAGCTCAGTTGTCATCATTCTGTGCCATGTTGTAGATGTGGGCGATCATGATCTTTCTGTGGCATGAAGTGGTTTGTCATTGTCTTCATCTGGGCAGTGCCTTTACAAACTGCTTGGTGTCAGTGGTCGCATAATCAGGACTTTGTGATATTCACCAGCTGCTCATGCGACCATCCAACACCTGCTCCCTTGGCTTCTTGGTCGGGGCTGGGGCTAATCGGGTGCTGCACCTTTCCCAAGGGCGACTTGCAGGCTAGTCGTATCTCTACCCCACCAAACAATGAACCCAGTACCTAGTGCAACACATCAAACTCAATCAGCAGCCCTAATAGTTCTTCGGACAGCTTGTTCAACAAACCTGTTTCACAGTTCCCACACTCAGCTGTGGCTTCTTTGTTTGAGCCATAAGGGATTCTGCAGATATGCATGAGGGAGATGAATGGGGCAAATTTTTGACACAGAGAGAGCTGCATGCCTGGAACACATTGTCAGGGGTGGTAGTGGGAGCAGGTACATGAGTGGCTTTTAAAAGGCATCGATTTAGCCTTTTTTGCATCCCAACACTTACAGCTGTATTGTAAGGAACAGCAACCTCATGTTTTGGAGTGGATTCTAAACCCATGGCCTGATGCCTCAGAGATAAGAAGCCACTGTTCATTGTTCTACAAGAATGGTCTCCAAGTCATCTGGGCCCCATCCAGCTCTGTGGAGATCTCATTCCCATACAGTTTTGGTTATCTCTGTTCCATCTCCCACATCCTATTAATTGCCTTTGGAGAAATTTTGGCACAATTGATAAGAGATTCTGACCGTGAGAAATGGAAATATCACATGGATCTAGCCAAGTTTAATCTTTGGCAGTTTTGGCTTGGTACAGTCAGAAAAAAATAATATACTGATTTGATTATTTTTCCTACATATTCACTATTGAGAGCAACAATGAGAACATTGGTCACTGGTCATTGTCTTTTGAGTCCAAACGTGACAGGAAACCTGCGCAGGAGAGTTTTTAAAGTAGAAAAGCTGTTGCCCTGGGGGAATTCCACTCTCTCGACCTCAGAAGTCCAAGTCTGGGGTCTTCCTTGGTTGCACTGGGTGACCATGATGTCTTCTTTACCTCACTATGCCCTTTGCTCTTCATGGAGTGTTGCCGAACCACCTTCCTAGCCGTTGGATCTCACTGGAGATCTTGTTCACACAGTCTGCTAGAGCTGACTTTGCATGCTGGGATAGGCATGCCCCAGTCGTACCGGGGTATGAGGCTCTTGGCCACCCTCCTCTGGTTTAGCCTGCCTGCTGAAGCGGTGTACCGGGGTGTGGCTGCTGCCACGCCCAAACAGCCACTTGGAGCCACAGGTGAGAGCTGAGTGTCTGCCAGAGACCAAAGGTGAGTGAGCTGCCTCAGAATGGACACAACAAGGCCCTTCACCAGAGGTACTATCTCACCCTCCACCACACAGACACTCCATACACACCAAAGAGTTAGTACAGGAATAGTTTGTATGAAAATAGTTACTTTCCCCCAGCAATAAGGCTGACAAACGCCTCCACCTGTCACAGTAGTGTAGTGGTTAGCTTAATTCTAATACAGCTGGGGGTATCAGAGTTTGGAGTTCAGTTAGAAATGTAGAAACATAGAAAACCTACAGCACAATACAGGCTCTTCAGCCCACAAAGTTGTGCTGAACATGTCCCTACCTTAGAAATTACTCGGCTTACCCATAGCCCTCTATTTTTCTAAGCTCCATGTATCTATCCAAAAGCCTCTTAAAAGACCCTATCATATCCGCCTCTACCACTGTTTCTGGCAGCCCATTCCACACACTCACCACTCGTACCCCTGGGTAACTTACCCCTGACATCTCTGTACCTACTCCCCAGCACCTGAAAACTGTGTCCTCCTGGGGTTTGGAGGGATACGGCCCAGGTGCAGGTCAGTGGGACTACCCACTGTTTCTGTGGCCTGTTTCTTTGCTGTAATGTTCTATGGTTCTATGGCTCTAACCATTTCAGCCCTGGGAAAAAGCCTCTGACTATCCACACAATCAATGCCTCTCATCATTTTATACACCTCTACCAGGTCACCTCTCATCCTCTGTCGCTCCATGGAGAAAAGGCTGAGTTCACTCAACCTATTCTCATAAGGCATGCTCCCCAATCCAGGCAACATCCTTGTAAATGATGAAGGCCAATACATCGTACGCCTTCTTAACCACGGAGTCAACCTGCATAGCAGCTTTGTGCATCCTATGCACTCGGACCCCAAGATCCCTCTGATCCTCCACACTGCCAAGAGTCTTACCATTAATACTACATTCTGCCATCATATTTGACCTACCAAAATGAACCACCTCACACTTATCTGGGTCGAACTCCATTTGCCACTTCTCAGCTCGGTTTTGCATCCTATCAATGTCCCACTGTAACCTCTGACAGGCCTCCACACTATTCGCAACACCTCCAACCTTTGTGTCATCAGCAAATTTACTAATCCATCCCTCCACTTCCTCATCCAGGTCACTTATAAAAATTACGAAGAGTAAGGATCCAAGAACAGATCCCTGAGGCACACCACTGGTGACCGACCTCCATGCAGAATATGTCTCGTCTACAACTACTCTTTGCCTTCTGTGGGCAAGCCAGTTCTGGATCCACAAAGCAATGTCCCCTTGGATCCCATGCCTCCTTACTTTCTCAATAAGCCTTGCATGGGGTACCTTGTCAAATGCTTTGCTGAAATCCATATACACTACATCTACTGCTCTTCCTTCATCAATGTGTTTAGTCACAACCACAAAAAATTCAATCAGGCTCGTAGGGCACGACCTGTCTTTGACAAAGCCATGCTGACTATTCCCAATCAGATTATGTCTCTCCAAATGTTTATAAATCCTGCCTCTCAGGATCTTCTCCATCAACTTACCAACCACTGAAGTAGTGTTCTTGTGTTCTCTGCAGGGAGTCTCTGCACGTCCTCCCTGTGACTGTGTGGGATTTCTCTGGGTGTTCTGGCTTCCAGTCACAATGCAAAACTATACCTGATAGGCTAATTGGTCATTGTACATTGTCCTGTGATTATGATAGGTTGAAACTGGGGTTGTCAGGGGTTGCTGGGGCAGCACGGTTTGGAGATCCAGAAAGACCTACTGTGTACTGTATCACTGAGTAAATAAATAAAAATATCCAGCAACTCACCCACCCCTCCAAACCTCCAGTCCCCACAAAATTATCACTTCCTGTCAGTCACCTCATATACAGACACTCCTGTGCTAAGCATCGCTTTACGGACATACAATCTATCTATGTTTATAAGCTATCTGACATAATTATATATATTGCATTTTTTTATTAGTTCTTTATCTCATTGTGTTTTTATGCTGCATCAGATCTGGAGTAACAGTCACTTTGTTCTCCTTTACATTTGTCTGCTGGGAATGATGTTAAGCAATCTTGAGGAATGATCTCATCTGTGCTGAACAGAATGCCAAATTAAACTAAATCTCTCCTTGCAGATGATCCAAACCTCTCCATTAGTGGCACGGTAGCGTAGTGGTTAGCCGAACACTTCACACAGCTAGGAAGAGTCAAACAATTTGTTTCTATTTAGTGGATTTTGATGGGAAAGTATTGGCTGTGAAGTTGTCCCTTCTCTTCTCCCAGAATAATTCTACCAGGTCTTTGCTATCAGCCAATGGTTAGCACAAAGTCTCAGTTGGAAAAATGCACTTCTACCATACGGGGACTCAAATTAGAATAGGCTTTCTATTGTAACGTGCTGAGCTACAGTGTAAAGAAAGACAGATCATTCTATACTTCAGTTCATTAAGGTAATACAAAGTTCAAAGTAAATGTATTATCAAGGTACATCTGTGTTACCGTATACAACCCAGAGATTTATTTTCTTGCGGGCATTCACAGTAAATACAAAGAAACACAACAGAATCGATGAAAAAATCTGCATAACAAAGACAGACAGATAAGCAACCAATGTGCAAAACACAACAAACTGTGCATATATAAAAACAGAAAAAAACAAAATTATAATAATAAATAAGCATAATTATCAAGAACATGAGTCCATAGGTCGTGGAAGCAGTTCATTGCTGGGGTGAGTGAAGATGAGTGAAGTTATCCCCTCTCATTCCAGAGCCTGATGATTGTTCCTGAACCTGGTGGTGCAGGATAAGGAAAATCAATTACAGTTTGAGTGAGCTAGGGCTTTTCTCTTTGGACTTGATAGAAGTGAACAAGATGATAATAGGCATCGGCCAAGTGGACAGACAGAAACATTTTCCCAGGGTGGAAATGGTTAATACCAAGGTATACTATTTTAACCCAGGCAACTTATTCATATTCTATACCTTCGCAGTACGGTCTGGGTCAATTTTGACCCGGCCCTCATAACAAGTGTCTATACCAAATTTTGAACCACAGATCTATTTAGAATGTATAAATCGCCTATCTGACATTAATAAATGGATGATTAATCCTTAATTAATGTTTCAGAGATGTAAAATCTATTTCAATAGATACGGGTCAAATTTGACCGGGAACAGCCTCAACGTACAAAAATTTGTAGGACCTGTACAAAAGTATAAAATTTTTAAATGTTTTCATTTTTGCGCATTTTGGGATAATTTAGGAAAAGTCATCAAATTTAGGCTAAAAAAATGGCATTCAGGGTGTTTTTACTGCTGTCAAATGTCAAAATGGGTCAAATTTGACCCGAACAGAATGTAAGGGTTAAGGTGATTGGAAGAATGTATAGGAAGGGCTATGTCAGAGGTAAGTTTTTTTTTTACACAGAGAGTGGTGAATACATGGAACACTCTGCCAGAATTGGCAGTAGAGGCAGATACTTTAGGGCATTTAATAAACTCTTAGATAGGCACATGGATGAAAGACAAATTAAGGGTTATATAGGAAGGAAGGGTTAGATTGATCTTAGCATAGGTTAAAATGTCAGTACAACATCATGGGCTGATGGGCCTGGACTGTGCTGGAACAAAGAACATATATTTACAGTACAGAGGAAAGGCAGTGCAGTTGGACAATAAGGTGCAAGGACCATGAGTAGATAGAGGGCAGATAAAGAGTTTATCTTTACCATGTTGGAGTTCAAATGTCATGTAACCGCTGGATAGAAGCTGTCTCTGAGCTTGGTGTATATGCTTGCAAGCTTTTCTATCATTACTTTGATGGGAGTTAGGGGAAAAGTGAATGTCTGGGGTGTGTTATTGGGGCTTCCTTTGCAAGGAGCAGGATGTGTAGACATTGTCCATGGAGGACAGGCAAGTTTTCATGGTAGGTTGGGCTGTGCACACAACTGTCTGCAATTCCCTACGGTCTTGGGCAGAGCAGTTGCCTTACCAAGCTGCAATGCATCCAAACAGGATGCTTTCTATGGTGACTCTTTACAAAATTAGGGAGTGTCATCAGGACATAGCATTCATGTGGATGGACCAGGATAAATGGTTACTGATACCCTCTAATATATATACGTTTGTATGTATATGTATATATTTAAAAAGTTAAATAAGCAATCAGGTGACTTAGGAAGTCAGCATCCATCATTAAGGACCCCAATCACCCAGGACATGCCCTCTTCTCTTTGTTACTATTGGGAGGGAGGTACAGGAGCCTAAGGGCACACACTCAGTGATTCAGGAACAGCTTCTTCACCTCTGCTATTCAATTTCTAAATGGGCATTGAACCCATGAACACTACTTCACTACTTTATTATTCCTATTTTTTGGCACTGCTTATTTTAGCTTAACTATTTAATAGACATATATATATATATATATACACACACACTTAATGTAACACATTATTTTGCTCTATATGTATTTATCATGTACTGCATTGTACTGTTGCCCTAAAGTTAACAAATTTCGCGACATATGCCGATGATATTAAACTTGATTCTGATTCTCATTCTGATTCTAAATAAGTAGTGCAAAAGGAGAAAAAAAAGGTAGTGAACTAGTGAAATCTGATGACTTCCAGAGTTCTAAATTGACCCTAGGGCCTCAATCCTCGATGGGGTAATATCAGATTTTGGCGATACAGTCGTGAATGCACAGGGAGTAAAGGAAAGAGGCTGAGGATGCAGCCTAGCAAGACAAGAGTATTAAAAAAAATGCTGATTCATCAAGTCCTAATGAAGGGTCTCAGCCTGAAATGTCCTGACCTGCTGAGTTCCTCCAGCATTTTGTGTGTGTTGCTCAAGAATTCCAGCGCCTGCAGAATCTCTTGTGACTTTAATGATGATCATGGCCTGGAGGGCATGGGTTCCTCCCACAGTCCAAAGACATTCTGATTAGTCAGTTAACTGGTCATTGTAAATTGTCCTGTGATTAGGCCAGGTTTAAATGGGGGATTACTGGGCAGCATGGCTCAAATTTTTTGCGCTTCATCTCAATGTTTGGATGATTTAAGCACCGGGCCTGATTGAAAAGGTCAAGGCATCTTGGCCAGAGGCAAGGGATTGGCCGTTTCAGCTCGCTGACCCGTGACTGGGCTCGGCTCTGTGCTGAACTGAAACAGTGGCTTCAGACCTGTGGATGGACTCTCTTTTGCGAACATCTGTTCTGAACACTATTTGCTTGCTTTTAGTTTTTGCACGATTTGTTTTGTTTTTTTCTGTACATTGTGTGTTTGGTGGTCTTTTTTAAAATGAGTTCTTCTGGGTTTCTTTGTTTTGTGGCTGCCTGTAGGGGACAAATCTCAAGGTTGCATAATGTATAGATACTTCAATAATAAACGCACTTTGAACTTCAAATAAAATAAAAGATAAAAATGTCGCAGGCTATCCTTTCTGATTGTGACCTGTTCGTCGGGAAGCCACACAGCCTTCTGGTGTGAGAGTCAAACCCAAGGCCTCTTCCTCAAAGCAAGCAAACTACTCCATACTGCGCCTAACACCGTCACCACCTGACTCCTTTACCCAACTCAACCTGCAAACGTAAATATTCGTAGCAATTTCAGACCCTACAGTTTCAGCCTGATTGCTTCATGGGCGGTGCTAATGAATCCCCAAAGTTGTGTAAATCTCAGCAGTTCAGGAGCAGCCAAATACATCTGGCAGATTTGTAACCAGTCATTAGTCTAACAGCATGGGAAGTATTAAAGCCATTTGTAACCTTAGTTTGTACATTTGCAGCACATGTGTTTATCAAATGAAGATGACAACCTGGTTGAATTTAGTCAGCTCATTTCTTAATTAAAGTTTCAATTGGGAGTTTCAGTCCTTTGTATACAGTATCGTGGATTGAAAGAGAAGGAGGTTCTTCTGTTATCAAATTGAATTACTAGATATTTATATAGTATATTTTTATTACTATATTTTATATAACATTATATATTTTACGCTTGGCACCAAACCACAATCAATTCTGGTGTGTTTCACGTACAGGCAATAAAGAGATTCTGATTCTGATAAAGTTGAGATTCAAATCTGCCGCTGTCTGTAAGAAGCTTGTATGTTGTCCCAGTGATGGCTTGGTTTCCTCCACGTGCTCCATGTTCCAAAGACAACTGGGTTAATAGATGAATTGGTCACATGGGGGTAACTGGGTGGCAGGGGCTTGTTGGGCCGGAAGGACCTGTTACCTTGCTGTTTCTCTAAACAATAAAAATATTACCTGAGGCCACCAGAGCTCCGTGACGTTAAAGAAGTGCTTACGCATTGTAGTCACCGTTGGAATATAGCAGATGGGCGTCATTCAACTGATGGCTCCTTGAGTCTTGAAGTCAGAGAAGGAGGCCCTTTGGCCCAATTAGTGCATGCCGGCTGACAGCCACACCCTCGTACAGGCGATCACAGGGAGAACATGCAAACTCCTCACAGACAACAGCGGGAATTGAATCACGATCTTCCGATCACTGGTTCATGTATGTAATGATTTGGGTGGGTGGCAGGAAGACAAGGTTTTTCACTTAGTACGTCCATGTAATGATAATAAGCCAATTCCACTCACATGCTGCTCCACGAGGTTAACTTGCCTCTGCTCTGAACTTCATCTTGCTGCTGCATGACGTTTAGCCCATCTCTTCATTGAACTAAGGCAGTGGCCTGCAACTAATGGGGTTCTGCAAAGGCTATGGACTCACTTTCGTGAACTTCAGTTCTGAATGATATTTGCTTACTTTTATTGTTTGCATGATTTGTTTTTTCTCTCTCTGCACAGCAAATGCTTGGCAGTCTTCTTTTGTTTAAATGGATTCTACTGGGTTCTTTTGTCTTGCTGCTCCCTGTAAAGGGAAGATCTCAAGGTTATATAAAGCATACATACTTTGCTAATAAATGTACATTCAACTTTAAACTTTGATGCTGCCATGTTGGTTGACCTACAGCTCTACTTTTTCCTCTTCTTCCTTCCTAAACTGGAACTTCCAGTCAGTGGGAAGCACTCTAAACCCCACGTGACAACCGCCACGTCCTCCTTCAAAAGCCGAGGATGAAGAAGGTGAATTGCTGTGCTACGGAGTGCGTGAAGGAAAGGCTCACTGCACGGCACACTTCCGGTTCACGTGCTCTTCATTCACATTTGTATTCTCATCTCGGTTGTGCACAGCAAGAGCCCGAATGGCCACCTTGTCCCCAGATTGCTCCCGCGAGACGTGAGATCTGTTGCTTAAAGGGACAGGCCAGGATTGTGAACTGGACAAAGTGTAGTCCACTGTTCAGTTGCAGTGTTTCACTCAGAGTTTAGAAGGTCAAGTCCAGTTGAGTTCACTGTTATATTCTTGGTGGCCATTTTATTAGATAATTAATAAAGAGGTTCATGGTCTTCTATTGCTGTAGCCCATCCACTTCAAGGTTCAACATATTGTGCATTCAGAGTTGCTTGTCTGCATGGTTTTTTGAATTACTGTCACCTTCCTGTCAGCTGGAACCAGTCCGGCCATTTTCCTTTGACCTCCCTCATAAACAGGAACTGCTGCTCACTGGACTTTTTCTGTTCTTTACACCATTCTCTGTAATCTCTAGAGAACGTTGGGCATGAAAATCCCAGGAGATCAGCAGCTTCAGAGATCCTCAAATTACCTCGTCTGCCAGCAATCATTCCACAGTCAAAGAGACTGAGATCACATTTCTCCCCCATTCTGAACTACAACTGAACCTCTTGACCATGTCTGCATGCTTTTATGCTTAGACTTACTGCATTGTGATTGGCTGATTAGATATTTGCATTAATGAGCAGGTGTACAGGTGTGACTAATTAAGTGGCCACTGGGTATATGATAATCTGCAGTACTGACATTGCTTGAAGCCTTTGTTGACCATCAGATTGTACCTTCATCGTTCCTGTGCAGTGATGTGACAAAGAACAGATCAGAATAAAAATTATACTGTAGATGCCAGATATCTCCAATAAAATAATCTTGGATGAAGTTCAAAGTACAAAGTAAGTGTATTATCAAACTACATTTATGTCCCCTTGAGATTCATTTTCTTGCAAGCACTTACAGTAAAAGAAAGAAATACAATAGAATCAATGAAACACTACACACAAAGATTGATCATCAATGTGCAATATAAAGCAAGCTGAGCAAATACATTAGAAAAATTAAAATAAATAAATAAATAATAAATAATATTAAGGACATGAGCTTAGAGTCCTTGAAAGTGAGTTCATAAGTTGTGGAGGTACCGAAGCCTTATGTCCCGCACCACCAGGTTCTGGAGCAGTTATTACCCTTCAAAGATCGAGCTCCTGAATCAGCATGGATAAATTCACCTAACTCAGCACTAAGGCTTCTGTACCTCCTTCCTGATTCCAAGAACATTTATTCACAAATAAGAATAAGTGCAGAGGAGACACAAGAGTCGCATATGATCTAATGGTTAGGATTCCTGGTTCTCACACGGGCAATGTGGGTCTGACTCTCGGTATGGAAACAAAGTTTTTGAGAGGGGCACAGAGGGCTATCGTCCAGGTGAGGACTGGGCACAATAACAGTGCAGCATGGACTAAGTGGGGTGAATGGCCTGTTTTTTGTATGTACTTCTCTGATGGAAGCTGGAGCAACTCACAGTCTTCTAAAGGAACTCAATGGGACAAGCAGCATCTGTGGAGAGAAAGGCATTGTTGAAAAAGATCGACAACTCCTCTCCCCAACGGATGCTGCTCGACCCACCGAGTTCCTCAACAGATTTTTGTTGCTCCGATGAGAAACCAAGTTAGCTGAAGTAATAGAGAAGCAATAGGTGAAATTAAGAAAATGCCGGTAATACAAAGGTTAGATACATTTAAGAAGTACGTGGACATGTGTATGGATGACAAGAGTTTAGACTGTTATGGTCCAAGTGCTAGTAAATGGGATTAGCCTGACTATTCATCTTGGTTAGCAAGAACAAGGATGGGCAGAAAAGCCACTTTCTGTGCTGTAGTCTACGGCCACAAGCAGCATGGTAGTGTTCAGGTTAGCATGACACTTTACAGTGCTAGCAATCAGAATTCAATTCGTGCCACTGTTTGTCCATTCTCCCTGTTACCACATGGGTTTCCTCTGGGTGCTCCAGTTTTCTCATACAATCCAAAGATTAGAAAGTCGTAGCTATATCTTGTTGACTCTGGAAGCATGGCAACACATGTGGACTACCCTCTGATTGTGTTGGTCATTGACGCAATCACTGAATGTTTTGATGTCTTGATATACAAGTAACAAATAAAGCCGCTCTTTATCTGACAGGGTGAACTAATGTTGCCATTCAATCGACAGCTAAACCCCTATGACAGCATCATATGTTACTGATATTGGGAAGAGTAGGTAATGTTGTGGTCTAATTACTGAGTGGGATGATTAGGAGTCACTATCAGTGACTGAAGGAGATATACGTGTGGCCATACGTCTGGAAAGAGAAAAGAAATTGCTCCTCATCTCCTTCCAAAATAGGAGACTCCTTATTCAGAAACAAATGTTTGAAGAGTAAACGTTGCAGCTTTGCCATAAACATCATACTTTACAGTGCCAGTGGCTGGGGTTCAATTTCAGCTGCTGCCTGAAAGGAGTTTGTACATTTTACCTGTGACCCATGTGGGTTTCCTTCAGGTGCTCCAGCATCCAGGACATCTTCAAAAAGTGATGCCTCAAAAAGGCAGTATCCGTCATTAAACATCTCCATCACCCAGGACGTACCCTCTTCTCACTGCTACCCTCAGGGAGGAGGTACAGGAACCTGAAGGCACACACTCATTGTTCAAGAACAGCTTCTTCCCCTCTGTCGTCAGATTTCAGAATGGACATTGAACCCATGAGCACTACCTTGCTACTTTTTTTTCACACTAGTTATTTAACTTTTTTATATATATCTCAAAAAACTCCAAATAACCAACTTGGGGAACATCTTCTCACCATCCACTCTGCCAATCCCTTTGAGTGAATCTAATGTTTCCCACTGGACCACTGTTCCCTCTAAGCTGTGCAGATGCGTGGCCGCGCAGTAATTAAAATGCTCCCGTGCACATAGCCTTTGTTGTTGTGCAGCTGGAGTTGGACACAGCGAAAAATTTTTTTACAAACCATGAAAGATTTTCTTTGGTGTACTGTATTTCATTATTCCGTTTGATTAATAAATAAAATCAAAATATGTATTTTGAATATTCATTCTAAATATTCATAGCATACTTATTACAAAAAAAAAGCATTTAAAGTGACGCACAGATTTCAGGCCATGTAAAAAGTTTCGGCTCAGGGAGATGGTTGGTTCACACAGCTGTAAAAACAATTTAGAGGGAACGTTGCACTGAACCATACTCCAAGACTGAGATTGATAGTATGGTGAGATATTATTTCAGAGCATGCAATCAACAAACATCCAATGACTTACACAAAGGTCAACGATCATCCTTCTAATAAATTGCTGAGTAAACCCAATGAGTCAGGCAGCATCTGTGAAGGTGAAATGGACAGACAGTGTTTCAGGCCAAGATTCATGAAGTGCTCAACACAAAACATCAGCTGTCCATTTCTCTATGTTGATGCTGCCAGTAGAACTGAAAAGCCTACAAAAAGGGATGAATACTGCCCAGTCCATCAGAGGGAAAGTCCTTCCCACGACTGAGCACAACTACAAGGAGTTCTGCCACAAGAAAGCAGCACCCTTCATCAAGGACCTCCATCCTCCAGGCCATGCTCTCTTCTCACTGAAGCCATTGAGAAGGAAGTACAGGAGACTCAAGTTCCATACCATTAGGTTCAGGAACAGCTATTACCCATTAACTGTCAAACTCCTGAACCAGCGTGGATAACTTCACTCACCTCAATACTGAATTGAACACTGCGAACAACTTATGAACAACAAATCATGTTTGCAGTGTTATTTATTTACTTATTTATTGATTATTATTATTTGTTCCTTTTTTGTATTTTAAGTTTGCCTTTTTTTATTCTATTTATTTCTTTGTGTATTTATTTATACATCTATCTACACATTTATTTATTTTTTGTTTTTTTTTGTATTTGCACAGTTTGTCCTCTTTTGTTTGTCAGTCCTGGTGAGTATTTTTTTGTTGGCTCTCTTGTATTTCTTACTTTACTGTGAGTGCCTGCATGAGCGAGGAACAACCCAAGGTTGGGACGATTTAAGCACCGGGCCAGATTGAAAAGGTCAGGGTGTCAGTGCCGGAGACAAGGGACAGGCCAGTGTTTAGCTGACTGCTCCACAAGGCTTACTCAGGTCTGCGCTGAGCTGAGCCTGCGGCCTGCTACTAATGAGCTCCTGGACTGGCTGCAGTGATGACTAGCTTCATGCCTGTGTACTCACTTTTGTGAACTTCAGTTATTTGCCTACTCTTACAGTTTGCATAATTTTTTTGTTTCTGCACATTTGGTGTTTTTTTTTAAATGGGTTCTATAGAACCCATTCTTTTTTTTATGGGTGCTATTGAGTTTATTTGTTTTGTGGTTACCTGTAAGGAAACAAATCTCAAAGTTTCAAAAGTATATTCAATGTCAGAGAAATGTATACAATATACATCCTGAAATGCTTTTTCTTTGTGACTACCCACGAAAACAGAGGGGTGCCCCAAAGAATGAATGACAGTTAAATGTTAGAACCCCAAAGTCCCCCCCCCAGCTCCCTTCCCTCCTGTGCATAAGCGGCAACAAGCAATGATACCCCCCTCCCTCCACCAGCAAAAAAAAAAGTGTCGGCACCCACCACCGAGCACTCAAGCATATAGCAAAGCAACAGCAAAGACACAGACTTGCAGTACCACAAAGACTACTCGTTCACCCGGTATTCGACATACCACAGGCTCTCTCTCTCTCCCTACTTAGGGAGAAAGAAATGTCTCCATTTCACAGCGAGAAACAAACATAACAATCGTAACAAACAACTCGCCGGTTTACAATGTTAAAAGTCCATTGCGTCGCTTTTTCCGAGATCTGTGCCCAAAGATCTCAGCCCGCTGGGTACACAGCCAAAGATCTTCCGACTCCCACGACACACAGACCTCCTGTTGAGACGCTGACCTTCAATCTGCCCATCTCCAGAGCCATGAGGTCCCAGGTCACCAAAGGTGAGCTAAGCTCTTAAGACGGGTCCTTGGCATGTCGGATAACGGCCACTTGTGAAACCCGGAGAGCAGGTCCCATTCCTGCAAAGAACCAAAGTCAGCATGTAATTCCAGGTCAGGATTTTCAAAGGAGCCCTGAAAGGGAAAAATAGAGATATTAAAGATGGAAACAGAGCTGTTTCTGAAGATGCAAGGAATTTCCATTTAGCACCATCATGACTGTAACCGGCACGTGTAGTAATCACCTCCCCCGCCTATATTCAACTGAATACGTCTCACCGGGTGAAGGTAGTCGGTCTGTTATTGTGCTTCTCCCAATAAAAACAGCAGTTGAAATAAGCGAGATTTTCTCGTCTGTCATCATAGACCGAATGCTCGCCTTAGTACTTTGATAATAAATTTGCTTTGAACTTGATTTTTTTGCTCCAGATTCCAGCATCTGCAGTTACCTGTGTCTCAATTCTTCTTCTAAACTTGAACAAGAACAGGCACCGTATGATTGACATTTTCTCATGAGACAGTCATGGTTAATCATTTCTGAACCGCTTACAAGTTTTCCATCATACACACACAAAATGCTGGAGGAACTCAGAAGGCCCAGGCAGCATCTATGGGAAAAAAAGCACAGTCAACGTTTCAGGCCAAAACCCTTCAGCAGAACTTGAGATAAAAAGCTGAGGAATAGATTTGAAAACCTGGCTCCTGAAGTTTTACATGCCAATTTGCCTGTGCTGCCTCATTAGAGCAAGCTAATTCATCATCATCGTCATGTGCCATGCTGTATGATGTGGACAATAATGGTCTTTCCATGACCATGATTGTTCTTGGCAAATTTTTCTACAGAAGTGGTTTGCCATTGCCTTCTTCTGGCCAGTGTCTTTACAAGATGGGTGACCCCAGCTTATGTAAGTGAAAGTGAAATCTACTTTCAAATCTACAACTCAGCTTTTTTTTTTCTCCAGTCCTGCCAAAGGTTTTGGCTCAAAATATCAACTGTGCTTTTTTCCATAGATGCTGCCTGGCCTGCTAAGCTCCTCCAGCATTTTGTGTGTGTTACTCGGATTTCCAGCACCTGCAGATTTTCTCTTGTTTATCCTTATGCAATGCAGAGTACACAGAGTAATGTTACCAACACTCTCTCCAGCAGTAATAACCTTTGAACAGAGATAATTAACTGGCTAGGTGGCTGGGTAGGGTTACGTCTCTGCCAAAGGAGGTGTAAGGTGCTCCTTCCCTCCACTACCCTGCAGGTCACCCTTGGGCAAGGTGTAGCTCCAGCTTAGCCCCTTGATCAGGGTCATGTGAAGCCATGGGAGCAGGTGGTGGATGGTCGTATGAGCAATCACAAATCCTGGTGATGCAACCACTGACACCAGGCCGACATTCTCTGAAGATTGTTAATGACAGCTGGGGTCAACCACCTTGTAAAGGCACTGTTCAGAAGAAGGCACTAGCAAACCGCTTCTAGAAAAATTGGCCATGAACAATCATGGTCACGGAAAGACCATGATCACCCACATCATACAACATGCACATAATGATGATGATGAATTAGCTAGCTCTAATGAGGAAGCACAGGAGCCTCAGGAGCCAGGAGATAATGTTGCAGCTCTATAGAACCATGGTTAGACCACACTTGGAGTATTGTGTTCCGTTCTGGTCACCTCGTTATAAGAAGGGTGTAGAAGCTTCAGAGAGGGTAGAGAGGAGATTTACCAGGAAGCTGTCTGGATTAGAGAGCATGCCTTATGAGAATAGGTTGAGTGAGAGGGCTTTTCTCTCTGAAGTGAGGGAGAAGAAAAAATCACTTGACAGAGGTGTACCTGATGATAAGATTGAGTGGACAGACAGAAACATTTTCCCAGGGCAGAAATGAGAGGGGATAATTTAAGATGATTGGAGGAAAGTATAGGGGAGATATCAGAGGTAAGTTTTTGACACAGTGAGTAGTGGGTGCATGCAAGGGTGATAGTAGAAGCGTGTATTAGGGGCTCAAGAAACTCTTAGAAAGGCACATGGATGATGGAAAAATTGAGAGCTATGTGGGTGGGAAGGGTTATATAGATCTTATACTAGGTTAAAGGGCTGGCATAACATCATGGGCTGAAGGGCCTGTACTGTGCTGTACAATTCTACATTTTAATGATTCATTCCCCCCTCCGATTTCAGGTCATGGGGATTTTGGTAAGGAATTTCTCTCTCTCCCTCTCCCTGTCCTTCCCTCCCTCTCTCTATCGCTTTCTTCTTTTCTTTCTCTCTTTCGTTTGTTCCCTGTTGTCTTATTCCTGCAAAATAACCTGCAAAGTATTTAAATCATTTTTTTGAGTGATGGGACACGTATTGGATTTCAAGTGACCTAAAGTTTACAATATGACTCCAGCAAGAGGTTTCAGCTGTCAAGGGCTGTTAATTTGATAGTGTGTGGACAGAAAATCATTTGCCGATGAAATCATGCTGACAGACCCTGATATCCTCCTGTGTCCTTTTATAAAGTTTCCCTTGATAAACAACGGAAGAACAAGCTCTATAACTTTGTGCCACATTTCGCATACTTTTCGAGCTTCACCATCCAGAACTCGTTATATGCACTTAGTGGCCACTTTATTAGGTACAGGATGTAACCAATACAGTGGTCAGTGAGGCATTTCTGTATGTTTGTGATCTTCTGCTGCTGTGGCCCATCCACATCAAGGTTTGATGTGTTGTGCATTCAGAGAAGCACTTCTGCACATCGCTGTTGTAACGTGTGGTTATTTGGGTTACTGTCACCTTCCTGCAGCTTGAACCAGCCTGGCCGTTCTCCTCTAACCTCTCTCATTAACAAGGCGTTTTCACCACAGAACTGCCACTCACTGAATGATTTTTTTTCTTCTTGTTATTGCTTTTTAAACCATTTGTTGTAAAGTGTAGAAACTGTTCTGTGTAGGAATCCCAAGAGATCAGCAGTTTTTGCAACACTCAAGCCACCCAGCATGGCACCAACAACCATCCCACAGTCAAAGTCACTTAGATCACATTTCTTCCCCGTTCTGAAGTTGGGTCTGAATGACAACTGAACCTCTTGACCATGCCTGCAGGCTTTTATGCTTTGATTTCCTGCGACATGATTGACTGATCAGCATTTGTGTTAATGACCCGGAGTACAGGTGTATCTCATAAAGTGGCCACTGGGTGTATATCCCTTCAGTGCTTCTGGGCACGCACAGACATGCTTCAACCATCAAGCCTGCTTGGCGTCTTCAGAGGGCTGTTAATGTTCAGCTGCATTGCTTTGTCTCTGGAGTTGCATATAAATCAGACCAGGTTAAGATGATAGATGTCCTTCATAATCGGGTTTATCATCACTGTTTTATATGGCATGAAATTCATTGTTTTTGCTGCAGCAGAACTGTGCAAAGACATAAAATTAATATGTTATGAAATAAATGAATAGCGCAAAAAAATGGAACAACGGGGTAGTTCATGAAGTCTGATGGCAGAAAAGAAGAAATTGCTTCTTAATCATTGGGTTTGCATCTTCAGGCTCCTGCACTTGATAGTAGAAAAGAGAAGTGGACGTGTCTTGGGTGGTGCGGATGTCCTCATTAGTGCGGAGGGTTGTGCCCGCGATGGAGTAGGCCGAGTCTACAACCCTTTGCAGCCACTTGCTATCCTGCTCATTGGAACCTCCAGACCAGTCAGAATGCTCTTCACTCTACATCTGCAGAAATTTGTGGGAGGCTTTGGTGACATACAAATCTTCTCAAACTCTTCACAACGTAGAGCCGTCGGCGTGCCTCGTTCATGTGTTAGACCCAGGATAGATCCCCTAAGGTGTTAATGCCTTAGGACCTTGAATCTGCTCACCCTTTCCACCACTGACCCTTAACTGAGGATTAATACATGTTCCTTTGACTTCCCCTTCTTTTGGTGATTTAGGGTTTCTGATGTGCCAGTAACTTCTGTATCGTTGGATTGACGTTAATCATTCTAGTGGAAATGTGATGAAAATTTGGGGAGAAATAAAGAAAAGGATAATGGATTATAGAAAATGGGTAGTTAGTGGACAACACAGACTAGATGAGCTCAAAGGCCTAGCTCCATGCTGTATGACTCTTTAACTGTAAGCACTTGTTTCAGTTCTTGTGTTTGAGCAAGTGTCATTGGAATAGCTAGCGTTAAACTGGAAAGAGCGCACAGCAGATTCTCGAGGTCGTTGCTGGGACTCCAGGGACGGAGTTATTTTTATAAAATTATTTACTTATTTATTGAGTTAGATCACAGAATAGACCCTTTGAGCCAAGCAGCACAACAATTCCCAATTTAACCCTAGCCTAATCATGGGCAACTTAAAATGACCAATTAACCTACCAACCGGTAGGTCTTTAGACTGTGGCAGTCAACTGGAGCACCCGGAGAAAACCCACATGGACGTGGTGGAAGCGTGCAAACTCCTGAGAGGCAGCCACGGGAATTGAACCCAGGTCACTGGTAATGTAAAGCATTGTGCTAACCACTATGTTATAGAGCCTTTGTCACTGGAGTGCAGGAGAATGAGGGGTGATCTTATAGAAGTGTATAAAATTTTGAACAGCATAGATAGATTGAAAGCCCACCATCTTTTTCTCAGGGTGGGGGTATCAAGAACCAGAGGACATACATTTAAGGTGAGAAGGATGGGATTTAATTGGAACCTGAGGGGCAACTATAGGGCAAATGGTAGATAGAATGAGCTGCCAGAGGAAGTGGTTGAGACAGGTATATTAACAACATTTAAAAGGTGCTTGGACAGGAAACATTTAGAAGAATATGCCCCAAACATGGGCAAATGGGAATGGGTTAGGTACGAATCTTAGTCAGCATGGAACAGTTGGTTGGGCAGCATCCGTTGAAAGGAGCAGTCAACGTTTCAACAGACAGGATCTCCTGGTTGCCACTCACTTCAACTCTCCTTCACATTCCCATTCGGTAATGTCCATACATGGTCTCCTCTACTGCCATGATGAGGCCAAACTTCAGTTGGAGGAACAACATCTCACCGTCTGGGTAGTCTCCAGCCCCTTGGTATGAACATCGAATACTCCAACTTCTGGTAATTCCCTCCCTCTCCCTTCCCCCATCCCACCTTCATTCTGTCTCTTCTTCTAGCTGCCTATCACCTCTCATGACTCTGCCTTCTTCTACTACCCATAGTGCTTTCCCCTTAGATTCCTTCTTCACCTCTCCTGCCTATTCCCCTCCCTGCTTCCCCTCCCCCACTCCTTGATCTTTGCTCTGATTGGTTTTCCACCTGGCACATTCCACCCTCCCCCCACCTTCTTTATAGTGCCCCTGCCCCCTCCTTCTTCAGTTCTGACGAAGGGTCTTGGCCTGAAACGTTGACTGCTCCTTTCAATGGATACTGCCCGACCTGCCGAGTTCATCCAGCTTGTTTGTACGTCTTGATTTGACCACAGCATCTGCAGTGTACTTTGTGTTTATTATGGAGCAGTTGGGCCAGTTTCCGCTCTGTACGAGTCTAAACTCAGTGGGCATGTTATCAGGTACACCTGTACACCTGCTCGTTAATGCAAATATCTAATCAGCCAATCATGTGGCAGCAACTCAGTGTATAAACCCATGCACACATGGTCAAGAGGTTCAGTTATTGTTCAGTCCGAGCATCAGAATTGGGAGGAAATGTGATCGAAGTGACCTTGACTGTGAAATGATTGTCGGTGTCGGATGGGGTGGTTTGAGATCTCAGAAGCAGCTGATCTCCTGGGATTTTCACACATGGCATTCTCTAGAGTTTATAGAGAATTTTGTGAAAAACAAAAACAACATCCAGTATGCAGAATTCCTGTGGGTGAAAAAGCCTTGTTAATGAGAGAGGTCAGAGGAGAATGGCCAGACCAGAGAATAAGCTGACAGGAAGGTGACAGTAACTCAAATAACCACGCGTTACAGCAGTAGAGCACCTCTGAATACACAACACATCAAAGTTTGAAGTAGATGGGCTAGAAGACCACAAACATACACTCAGTCGCCTCTTTATTAGGAGGTACAGGAGGTAACTAATAAAGTGGCCGCTGTGTGACTCAAGCAAGATTTCTGCCTTTGGCCTATGTTTCAGTTAGTGAATCATGAGATGACTGGCTTGCGCACAGTCAGTTCATGATGTTTTATGTGCCCGCTGTGAGTGGCACCATTCTAACCTCGGTTAGCTGTGGTTTCTAGTTGAGATGAATTGGCCGCAAATTATTTCTTCTGCCAAAGTGATAAAAGAAGCGTGAATGGTGGTTAGACCATGTGGCTCTTAGGAGCTTCGCACACAGCCCAGGTTATACACTTGAGCAAGTGGCTTTAAAGCCAACAAGATGGAGTAGTCAAATTCCCAGTCAATTGAAGTTAAAAGAATTTCCTCTCTCAAAACTAATTAAATATTTATGTGTGTGAACTTCTGACATTGGAACTCAGCTCCAGCCTTTTGCGTTTTGGTAGTTAGGGTCTAACCCATGAAGCAGTCTTAAGCAACTTAATAATGCCTTCTTTGTTTTGTGTAAGTTGTTGGACATTTTTCTTTGCGCCCTTTGAAATAATATCTTGCTGTGCTATCAATCTCAGTCTCAGAGTTTGAAGGTACTGGTATGGTTCACTGCGAAGTATGTCTGATTTCAGCAGAGAAGTGTTGTGAAAATCTTGACGTATTCCCAGTCCTGAACTGAGGCCTTGGTTAGGCTTCGGCCTATGTGTAGATGCTTGCAGGTGACCCAACTCTACAAGGCTGCCAAGTCTGATTCTAACAAAGCCATATTATTTTCCCATCAAAGGTTTTTTTTTCCCTCAAGAAGCAGTGGAAAATATTGCAAAACACTCACTCTGCTCCTCAAAAGAAAAATGACTGGTGATTTATAGCATGTTTGACACTCAATTAAAAGTGACCAAGTTTATTTTCTTTCACTGTCGTTTGACTGTGGTTATCACTGGGAACTTACGTCCAAGGTTCTGTTGGGGGAGGGGGGGATCAGCAATAAGAGAGAGGGGTAAATCGGGTGAGGTTGGGGCTGGGAACCTTGCGCAGAACTCAGGGGAGGTTATATAATTATCAATAAAAGCATTTGGTTCAGATCCTGCCTGGCTTCTCTCTCCTCTCCCAGGATGAGAATTTCCCTTTCAATAGCATTTCCAGATGCTGGATTCCAGCTGCCTCAGCTCGGTCCAATCCAACAGGGTACAAATTCCACGATTAATACTCATAAATCATTTCTTAGAGAAGGGGAAAAAAATTCCCTTTGGCTCAGAAGGGGAATTTTTAGATAAAGCCCCCCCTGTTCCCTGCAAAAAAGCAGTGGGAAACAGCAACATGTTAAAAGTGTTAGGGGCAGGGAAACAATTCCTGAACAGAATACAAACAAGCATCTCTCTGTCTGTCACACACACACACACACAATGCTGGAGGAACTTAGATCAGGCAGCATCTATGGAGGGGAATAAACAGTCAAAGTTTCAGGCAGAGACCCTTCATCAGGACTGGAAAGGGGAAGATGCCAGAATAAGAAGGTGGGGGGGTGGGTGGGTACAATCTAGAAGGTGTTGAGTGAAGCCAGGTGGGTGGGGGAAGGGGGATGTAAAAAGCTGGGAGGTGATCAGTGGAAAAGGCAAATGAGGAGAAAAAGGAATCTGATAAGAGAGGAGAGTGGAGCATGGGATAAAGAGGAGGAGGGACATGAGGGGAAGGTGATAGGCAGGTGATGGGTGGGGGGCAGAGCAGGGAAATGAAGAAGGAAGGGAAAGGAGGAAGGAGAGAAATTGCTGGAAGTTGAGAGAAATCAATGTTCATACCATCAGGTTGGAGGCTAGACAGTTGGAATATAAGGTGATGGTCCTCCAACCAGAGCCCTCATCGTGGCAATAGAAAAGGTTGTAGACCATCATGTTGGAATGGGAATGGGGTGGGAATGGGGATCGGAATTGAAAGGATTGGCCACCAGAAAATGCCGCTTACAAACAGGACATGCTGGGTTACTCCTGAAAAGGATGGGGAGTCGCAGAAAGTTCCTGAGTTTACTCAGAGGGTAGTTTCGTTACTCAAAAATTTACAGGGTGAAAGAGAATTTTAACACAACAGTTAAGACTGCCACCCCACAACTCCAGGGACCAAGGCTCGATCCTGATCTTTGAGTGCACTCTTCATGTTCACTTGCGACAGTAGATACTCCAGCTTTCACATCTTAAAGAAGAGGTGGTGGCTTAATTGCCTACTGTAGATTGCCCCTTACTGGTGAAGTCTGTAGGTTTAAAAGCAAGGATGCAATGCTAAGACATCATGAAGCACTGGTGAGGACTCACTTGGAGTACTCTGAGTAGTTTTTGTCTCCTTATTTGATAAAGGATGTGCTGACATTGGAGAGAGGTCAGAGAAGGTTTACGACAGTGGTTTTGGGAATGAAAGGCATATGAGGAGTGATTGATCGCTCTGGGCGTGTGCTTGCTGGAATTTTAGAAGAATGAGGGGGTATCTCATTGAAACCTATCAAACGTTAAAAGACCTAGATAGACTGGATGTGCAAGAGATGCTTCCTATAGTGGGAGAGTCTAGGACCAAACTCAGGACTCCCATTTGGAATGGAGGTGAGGATGAATTTCATTAGCCAGAGCATGGTGAATCTGTGGAATTTGTTGCCATAGGCGTCTGTGGACGTCAAGTCATTGAGTATATTTAAGGCAGAATTTAATATATTCTTGATTAGTCAGGGCATGAAGGGATATGAGGAGAAGGCAGGAAATTGGAGCTGACAGGGAAATGGACTAGCAATGATGAAATGGTGGAGCAGATTTGATGAGCCAAATGGCCTAATTCTGCTACTATTTCTTATGATCTTATGGTCTTATGCTATTGTTGGTTGAGAACTCAGACAGATTAAGCACAACTTCTTATTCTGATTTCTGCCCCCTTCCTTTCTTGTCCTGATGAAGGATCTCAACCTGAAACGTCAACCGTTTATTCCTCTCCATAGATGATGCCTGACCTGCTGAGCTCCTGCAAACTTGTGTGTTACTCTGACAGTAAATATCAAGATGGATGATTAAAATTTGAAGTGGTTTTCTGTGTTTTGGATATTGACTTGGACGATGGAGAGGTGAGAGAATAGTACCAATCAAGTGTGATGGTGAAAAAGTGTATATGGAACCAGAGGAGACAGCAGACGTACTTAATGAGCACTTTGCTTCAGTATTCACTACAATAAAGGATCTTGGCGATTGTAGGGTGACTTACAGTGGACTGAAAAGCTTGAGCATGTAGATAGTAAGAAAGAGGATGTGCTGGAGCTTTTGGAAACATCAAGTTGGATAAATCACCAGGACCAGACAAGATGTACCCCAGGCTACTGTGGAGGCGAGGGAGGAGATTGCTGAGCCTCTAGCGATGATCTTTGCATCATTAATGAGGACGGGAGAGGATCTGGACGATTAGAGGGTTGTGGATGTTGTTCCTTTATTCAAGAAAGGGAGTAGAGATAGCCAAGGAAATTATAGACCAGTGAGTCTTACTTCAGTGGCTGGTAAGCTGATGGAGAATATCCTGAGGTGTAGGATTTATGAACATTTGGAGAGTCATAATATGATTAGGAATAGTCAGTATGGCTTTGTGAAAGGCAGGTCATGTCTTATGAGCCCAAGTGAATTTTTGAGGATGTGATAGATTTCAGCAAGGCATTTGATAAGGTGCCCCATGCAAGGCTCATTGAAAAAGTAAGGAGGCATGGGATCCAAGGGGACTTTGCTTTGTGGATCCAAAACTGGCTTGCCCACAGAAGGCAGAGTGGTTGTAGACGAGTCATATTCTGCATGGAGGTCGGTCACCAGTGGTGTGCCTCAGGGATCTGTTCTGGGACCCCTACTCTTTGTGATTTTTATAAATGACCTGGATGAGGAAGTGGAGGAATGGGTTAGTAAATTTGCTGATGACACAAAGGTTGGGGGTATTGTGGATAGTGTGGAGGGCTGTCAGAGGTTACAGTGGGACATTGATGGGATGCAAAACTGGGCTGAGAAGTGGCAGATGGAGTTCAACCCAGATAAGTGTGAAGTGGTTCATTTTGGTAGGTCAAATATGATGGCAGAATGTAGTATTAATGGTAAGACTCTTGGCAGTGTGGAGGAACAGAGGGATCTTGAGGTCCGAGTCCATAGGACACTCAAAGCTGCTGTGCAGGTTGACTCTGTGGTTAAGAAGGCATATGGTACATTGGGCTTCAGAAATCATGGGACTGAGTTTAAGAGCCGAGAGGTAATGTTACAGCTATATAGGACCCTGGTCAGACCCCACTTGGAGTACTGTGCTCAGCTCTGATCACCTCACTACAGGAAGGATGTGGAAGCCATAGAAAAGGTGCAGAGGAGAATTACAAGGATGTTGCCTGGATTGGGGAGCATGCCTTATGAGAACAGGTTGAGTGAACTCGGTCTTTTCTCCTTGGAGCGACGGAGGATGAGAGGTGACCTGATAGAGGTGTATAAAATGATGAAAAGCATTGATTATGTGGATAGTCAGAGCCTTTTCCCCAGGGCTGAAATGGCTAACACGAGAGGGCACAGTTTTAAGGTGCTTGGAAGTAGGTACAGAGGAGATGTCAGGGGTAAGTTTTTTTTTTTACACAGAGAGTGGTGTGTGTGTGGAATGGGCTGCTGGTGACGGTGGTGGAGGTGGATACAGTAGGGTCTTTTAAGAGACTTTTGGATAGGTACATGGAGCTTAAAAAAATAGAGGGCTATGGGTAAGCCTAGGTAATTTCTCAGGTAAGGACATGTTCAGCACAGCTTTGTGGGCCGAAGAATTGTGCTGAATATTTTCTATGTTTCTATTTTTTTCAGTCTTATGTTTTTTTATATTCTGTGTCTTTCACCTGACCTTTTTCGTTTCTTATTGTGCTGGGAGGGGGATTTGGGGGTCGGTGTGCCTGTTTCATTTTTGTTCATTGTTTTGGTGTGGGGAGGGAGGATTGGGGGTGGGGTTGATACTCACGCTGCTACTCTTTTCCTTCTCGGTTTTGTGGCTATCTGGAGAAGAAGAATTTCAGAGTTGTATAATTTGATAATAAATGAACCTTTGTATTCTTTTGAAAGTGACGTCATCATAGAGCCTATGGCATTGGGCTACGTTTGCTTTTAATAATGTATGTGTAGGGAGTGACTGTGTAAAAATGAAACTTCATATTTCTATAGTCTTCTACATCCTCACGGGATTTGTGTGGAGTTGCCATTGTTGTCATTGGAATCTATGGGCAAAGGATGAGAAAGGTTATTCAGTCCATTGAGCCTATTAGAGTTTACACCCAATGGCCACTTTATTAGGTACACTTGTACACCTGCTTGTTAATGCAAATATCTGATCAGTCAAACTTGTGATCAGCAACTCAGTGCATGCAGACTTGGTCAAGAGGTTCAGTTGTTGTTCATACCAAACATCAGAATGGGGTAGAAATATGATCTAAGTAACTTTGATTGTGGAGTGATTGTTGGTGCCAGATGGGGTATTTTGAGTATCTCAGAAACTGTGATCTCCTTGGATTTTCACGCACAGCACTCACTAGATTTTACAGAGAATGGTGCAAAAGAACAAAAGTTATCCAGTGAGCGGCATTTCTGTGGGTGGGAAAAGCCTTGTTAATGACAGAGGTCAGAAGAGAATGGCCAGACTGGTTCAAGCTGACAGGAAGGTGACAGTAACTCAAATAACCACATGTTACAACAGTTGTGTGCAGAAGAGCATCTCTGAATGCATGACACATTGAACCGTGGAGTGGACGGGCTACAGTAGCAGAAGACCACACATATACACTCAGCGGCCAATTTGTTAGGTAATGGAGATACCTAATAAACTGGCCACTAATTGTAGACCACAGAAGCTCATAGTACTGACCCTTCAGCCCACAATGTCGTGCTAACATTTTAACCTAGTTCACAATGAATCCAACACTTCCTTCCTATACAGCTCATAGCACTCCCATTTCTTTTTCACCAATGTGCCTATTGAAAAGTCTCTTATATGTCTGAATGTATTGGCCTCTATCACCACCCCGGCAGAATATTCCAGTCACTTACCAATCTCTGTGTAAAAAAACCTACCTCTGACCTCTCCCATAAACTTTCCTCCACTCACCTTAAAAGGATATCCTCTGGTACTAGCCATTGCCGTCCTGCAAAAATAAAATATGTGCGTGCTATCCATTCACCCTATGTCTTTTATCATCTTCAAAACCACTATCTAGTCAGCTTGCGTCCTTCTTCTCTCCAAAGAGAAAAGCTCTACCTCACTCAATCTTTCCTCATAAAATATCCAGGCAGCATCCTGGTAAATCTTCAGTTCTGGTTTTCATTTAGACCATGGCCAACTAAACTCCATACTTCCACTCTTCTCTACAAATCCTTAAGGTCTTTGGTTATTAAAGATTGCCAAGCCTTGTGAGGCTGGGTGGAGATACAGTACGTCTCTACCAATGGAGGTGTAAGGTGCTCTTTCCCTGTTAGCCTGCAGATTGTCCTTGGGCAAGGTGTAGCACCTGCTTAGACCTACGATCAGGATCACGTGAAGCCATGGGAGTGCGAGCAACTGATGAATATCAAAAGTCCTGGTTTTATGACCACTGATGCCAGGCAGACAATTTCTGAAGGGTATTAATAATGGCTGGAGTTACCCGCTTATAAAGAGACTGCCCAGAAGAAGGCAATGGCAAACCACTTCTGGAGGAAAATCTACAACGAACAATCATGGTCATGGATAAGACCATGATCACCCACGTCAAACAACACGGCACATAATGTTGATGAGGTTAAATGTGGTTCAGCAATAGTTCAGCAGAGGAGGGGGTAATTCTTCTTCAAAATCATGTCTTGGGATCTTTAATGCTCATCTGTTAGACCAGCTGAGGATTGGTTTAAGATCTCTACTGAAAAACAACAACTCACCAAGACTATCTTTTCCCTACAAGGAGAGATTGGGTAGACAAGAACTTTATTACCTGGAGTGTAGGAGATTGAAGGGTGACATGATAGAGGTATACAAGATCACGAGGGGCATAGATAGGATGAAAGCCCATCATATTTTTTCACCAGGGAGGGGGCTTAAAACAAGAAGGCATGGAGTTAAGAACAGATGGAAGAGATTTAAAATGGCATCAGGGGCAGCTTCTTCATGCAAAGTGTGGAATCATTTGGAATGAGCAACCAGAAATAATGGTTGAGGCAGGCACATTAGCAACATTCAGAAGCATCTTAATAAGTTTAGGAGAGGTTTAGAGGGCTATATGCCAAACATCTGCAGGTGGGACGGACGGGACTCGCTCTTTGGTCAACATAATTTACATGGACAAGTTGGACCAGAGGACTGAATGATGCTATGACCTCATGCTCCTGGTGACTTGGTAATCACTGTTCTAAATTCTATAACATCACCTTAAACCAATTTAAAGAGGTTAGTTAAATGATAAATATTGGTAAGGATGCAGGGACAGCGTTCCCCTCAGTAAAGAAACAGAGAGGTACAACACAGAAACAGGCCCTTCAGCCCATCTAATTCCACGTCAATTATAAAGCACCTATTTATACAATCCTTACAGTGATCCCCTGAAGTGCGGCAGAGGCTCTACCAACTGTATCACTGTAAGCTCTTGAAGAGAGACATCGACCATAAGTCCATCAGGTATTGGAACAGAAATAGGCCATTTGGCACATTGTGTTTCCTCTGCCATTCAATCACGACTGATTTTGCTTTCCAAAATCTGTTTTCCCACCTCCTCCCTGTAAACCTTTACCACTTTAACAATCAAGAAACCATCAGACTTTGTACTAAGTACACCCAATGACTTGGTCTCTACAACCCTCTGTGGCAAAAAAATTCCACACATTTTCCAGCCTCTGGCTGAAGAAATTCCTCCTTATCTCAGGCTGTGCCCTCAGAACCTAGACTCTCCTACTAACGGAAATCCTCTCCACATTCACTCTATCGAGGTCTATCAGTATCTGCTAGGTTTTGATTAATTCCACTTGGTGGATAGTCCCCAGGACGTGGACCTTCAGTTAATATTGAGAGACTGTAAAGGTGAGGATCTATCACACAAAAACAATAGCAGAGACACTTCTTTCTTGGAAAATTGTGGAACTTGAACCATCAATTTTTAGCAGAGGCAAGAGTACAAATCAGTAGTATAGGAAATGTTTTACTCATAGAAGGGTGTTCCCACAATGAGCCTGCCAAGTAGAAAGAAGATCTCATCCTCTGTAGTGGTCTCTAGTTGTTGCTGAACTGTGCTTTTTTCTAATTTTCCAGAGTGTGGGATCGAAGCCAGAGAAAGAACAAAGAACTTTACACCAAATGTTGGAGAAAAGTGGAGAGAATGAGAAACTTGTGTTCCATTGTCTTCACAGATTTACCTCACGGACTCAGTGGCTATTTGAGATCATTTCATCCATGGATAATATAGTGCATTTTTCACAGCTTAAAGTGTCGTGTCCACTGTTCAATTCAGTCCCTACCACTCTAGTGAGGGAAACAGTGACAGCCCGATGGCGAGGGCTGTCGAATCAGCAATTGCCCGATGTTGTGGGCTGTGAAGCGTATGGTGAATCGTCTGGGCTTAAGGAATGTGAGCTTCACTGATAATGCCAACAGGTAGTGCCTGTTGCCGTGACGTCACACAAGCAGCTTGCTCTCCCAATGCTGCTGTTTAATGCACTTTATTAAAATAACCGGACTGTAACAATAACGCCAAACTCGAAGCACACAGCTGAGAAAGGAAGCAGCCAAGCCTTGGCATACGCCATAGCAAAATGAGTTCATTATCAGCATAAGTGTTCCAGATTGTCCATGCAGCGTCGTTCACACACATCTCAGTGGAATGTTGAGCACGACTACGCCTGGGCAAGCCACTTTTACACGCGGTATGCAACATCCCAGTGCGGCACGGTATTCACATCTGGACCTGGATGTGGCACGATCTACACCGTCTCTGTCCACTGCCAGCAGTCGTCCACCAATGGCTGCTCCGCATCGGTGGAATTCTCCAGACGATGGCGACTCAACATCACCTCTTCGGTGACGGCAGCCTCGACATCGTCTTCCCGCCTCGACTGCAGTCCAACTCTCAGCAGTCATTTCTTGCAGTGCGGTCAAACAGGAATGCCAGGCTGATAGCTGGGTTCCATCCATAGCCGGTGCACAACAGAGTCAGAGCTAAGTAACAACATGATCCTGGTGACGCCAGGATCTTGATCTGACTTGGAACTCCTGAGAATATTCTGGCTTTCCATGCCCATCCTGCTTGTCTTGTGAGCTACGTGTGGTAAACTATGTATACCTGTCTGGACACACCCCTCTGCTGACTGCTCCTGTGGCTCCTCCCACAGACCCCTGTATAAAGGCGATTGGAGGCACTGCTCCCCCCTCAGTCTCCAAGATGCTGTGCTCCGTTTTGCTGCTAATAAAAGCCTATCGTTCACCTCCCGTCTCCGAGAGTTATTGATGGTGTATCACTACAGTCATCCATTTGTCCACCCACTTCACTGGAGAAATTGTAATGGGAGATAAGGAGATGGCGGAGGAACTGAACGAGTATTTTGCATCAGTCTTCACTGAGGAAGACATCAGCAATATACCGGACATTCAAGGGTGTCAGGGAAGAGAAATATACGCAGTTACAATTACGGCAGAGGAAATTCTCAGGAAGCTGAATAGTCTAAGGGTAGATAAATCTCCTGGACTGGATGGAATGCACCCTCGTGTTCTGAAGGAAGTAGCTGTGGAGATCGCGGAGGCATTAGCAATGATCTTTCAAAAGTTGATATATTCTGGCCTGGTTCCAGAGGACTGGAAGATTGCAAATATCACTCTGTTATTTAAGAAGAGGGCAAAGAAGCAAATAGGAAATTATAGACCTGTTAGCTTGACATCAGTGGTTGGGAAGTTGTTGGAGTCCATTGTCAAAGATGAGGTTACGGAATACCTGGAGGCATTTGACAAGATAGGCAGAACTCAGCATGGTTTCCTTAAAGGAAAATCCTGCCTGACAAACCTAGTGCAATTTTCTGAGGAAATTACAAGTAGGCTAGACAAGGGAGATGCAGTGGATGTTGTGTATTTAGATTTTCAGAAGGCCTTTGACAAGGTGCCACACATGAGGCTGCTAATCGAGATAAGAGCCCATAGAATTATGGGAAAGCTACATATGTGGATAGAGCATTGGTTGATTGGCAGGAAACAGAGAGTGGGAATAAAGGGATCCCATTCTGGTTGGCTGCCGGTTA
This sequence comes from Hemitrygon akajei, assembly GCF_048418815.1. Classification (NCBI taxonomy): domain Eukaryota; kingdom Metazoa; phylum Chordata; class Chondrichthyes; order Myliobatiformes; family Dasyatidae; genus Hemitrygon; species Hemitrygon akajei. The sequence goes on along the minus strand of NC_133127.1, from coordinate 14,377,596 downwards.
CCAGTGGTGTTCCACAGGGGTCCGTATTGGGGCTGCTTCTTTTTACGTTATAGACAATAGACAGTAGGTGCAGGAGTAGGCCATTCAGCCCTTCTAGCCAGCACCGCCATTCACTGTGATCATGGCTGATCATACACAATTAGTACCCGTTCCTGCCCTCTCCCCATATCCCTTGACCCCACTATCTATAAGAGCTCTATCTAACTCTCTCTTGAATGTATCCAGAGACTTGGCCTCCACTGCCTTCTGGGGCAGAGCATTCCACATATCCACCACTCTCTGGGTGAAAAAGTTTTTCCGCATCTCTGTTCTAAATGGCCTACCCCTTATTCTTAAACTGTGGCCTCTAGTTCTGGACTCACCCATCAGTGGGAACATGCTTCCTGCCTCCAGCGTGTCCAATCCCTTAATAATCTTATATGTTTCAATCAGATCCCCTCGCATCCTTCTAAATTCTAGTGTATACAAGCCCAGTCGCTCCAATCTTTCAACATATGACAGTCCTGCCATTCCGGGAATTAACCTTGTGAACCTACGCTGCACTCCCTCAATAGCAAGAATGTCCTTCCTCAAATTTAGAGACCAAAACTGCACACAATACTCCAGGTGGGGTCTCACCAGGGCCCTGTACAGCTGCAGAAGGACCTTTTTACTCCTATACACAATTCCTCTTGTTATAAAGGCCAGCATGCTATTAGCTTTCTTCACTGCCTGCTGTACCTGCATGCTTGCTTTCATTGACTGATGTACAAGAACACCTAGATCTCGTTGTATTTCCCCTTTTCCTAACTTAACTTCATTTAGATAGTAATCTGCCTTCCTGTTCTTGCCACCAAAGTGGATAACCTCACATTTATCCACATTAAACTGCATCTGCCATACATTTGCCCACTCACCCAACCTGTCCAAGTCACCCTGCATTCTCATAACATCCTCCTGACATTTCACACTGCCACCCAGCTTTGTGTCATCAGCAAATTTGCTAATGTTCCTTTTAATCCCTTCATCTAAATCATTAATGTGTATTGTAAACAGCTGTGGTCCCAGCACCGAACCTTGTGGTACCCCACTGGTCACAGCCTGCCATTCCAAAAGGGACCCATTAATCGCTACTCTTTGTTTCCTGTCAGCCAGCCAATTTTCAATCCATGTCAGTACTCTGCCCCCAATACCATGTGCCCTAATTTTGCCCACTAATCTCCTATGTGGGACTTTATCAAAAGGTTTCTGGAAGTCCAGGTACACTACATCCACTGACTCTCCCTTGTCCAATTTCATAGTTACATCTTCAAAAAACTCCAGAAGATTAGTCAAGCATGATTTTCCCTTCATAAATCCATGCTGACTCGGACTGATCCTTCTACTGCTATCCAAATGTGTCATAATTTCCTCTTTTATAATTGACTCTAGCATCTTTCCCACCACTGACGTCAGGCTAACCGGTCTATAATTCCCTGTTTTCTCTCTCCCTCCTTTCTTGAAAAGTGGGACAACATTAGCCACCCTCTAATCCGCAGGAACTGTTCTTGAATCTATAGAACATTGGAAAATGATTACCAATGCATCCACAATTTCTAGAGCCACCTCTTTAAGTACCCTGGGATGCAGACCATCAGGTCCCAGGGACTTATCAGCCTTCAGACTCAACAGTCTATCCAACACCGTTTCTTGCCTAATATAAATTTCCTTCAGTTCATCCTTTACCCTAGTTACCCTTGTATATCAACGATTTGGATTATGGAATAGATGGCTTTGTGGCTAAGTTTGCTGATGATACAGAGATAGGTGGAGGGGCCGGTAGTGCTGAGAAAACAGAGAGTCTGCAGAGAGACTTAGATAGATTGGGGGAATGGGCAAAGAAGTGGCAAATGAATTACAATGTCGGAAAGTGCACGGTCATGCACTTTGGTAGAAGAAATAAACAGGCAGACTATGATTTAAATGGGGAGAGAACTCATAGATCTGAGATGCAACGGGACTTGGGAGTCCTTGTGCAGGATACCCTTAAGATTAACCTCCAGGTTGAGTCGGTGGTGAAGAAGGCGAATGCAATGTTGGCATTCATTTCTAGAAGAATAGAGTATGGGAGTAGGGATGTGATGTTGAGGCTCTATAAGGCACTGGTAAGACCTCACTTGGAATACTGTGTCAGTGCTCCCCAAATTCCATCAGTATGTGGACTTGGCAACGAGGGGGGAGAACGTGTTGGACCTGGTTTACACAAACATCCCTGACGCGTACCGGGCAGAGACCCGCCCCCACCTCGGATACTCAGACCACATCTCTGTTATGCTAATCCCAGCATACAGACCACTCGTCAGGCACTCCAGACCAGTTCAGAAGCAGGTGAAAACCTGGCCAGCAGGAGCCATCTCTGCTCTTCAAGACTGCTTTGAGCACACTGACTGGCACATGTTCAGGGAGGCTGCAACCGATGGCAACTCTACCAACTTAGAGGAGTACACAGCATCAGTGACCAGTTACATCAGCAAGTGCATTGATGATGTTACTCTGTCCAAGACCATCACTATACGTACCAACCAGAAGCCACGGATGACCGCAGAGGTGCGTGCGCTGCTGAGGACCCACGACTCCGCCTTCAGAGCAGGCAACAAGGCAGCTTTAACAACAGCGAGGGCCAAACTGTCCCGAGCCATCAGAGAGGCAAAGCATGCACATGCCCAGCTAATCCACAGTTACTTCCAGGACAGCGACGACACGCGGCGCATGTGGAAGGGCATCCAGGACATCACCAATTACAAGACAACATCACCTGACTGTGCAGGTGATGCCTCCCTCCCAAATGCGCTGAATAACTTCTACGCCCGGTTTGAGGCGGAAAATGACGTGGCGGCGAGGAAGTTCACCCTTCCTATGAATGACCAGGTGCTGTGTCTCTCCGTGGCCAACGTGAGAAGAACCCTGTGCAGGGCCAACCCACGGAAGGCTTCTGGACCAGACAACATCCCTGGTAGAGTGCTCAGAGGATGTGCAGACCAGCTAGCAGATGTTCTCACTGACATCTTCAACGTCTCCCTGAGCAGCGCCACCATTCCAACGTGCTTCAAGGCCACCACCATCATCCCCGTGCCGAAGACGTCTTCAGTGTCCTGCCTAAATGATTACCGTCCCGTTGCACTCACATCCATCACCATGAAGTGTTTCGAGAGGCTCTTCATCAGGCATATCAAGACCCTGCTGCCCCCCTCACTGGACCCCCTGCAGTTTGCGTACCATCCCAACCGCTCAACAGATGACGCCATTGCCACCATCCTCCACCTGGACAAAAAAGACACATACGTTCGGGTGCTGTTCATAGACTTTAGTTCAGCATTCAACACAATTATCCCTCAGAAACTGACTGGAAAGCTGAGCCTATTGGGCCTGAACACCTCCCTCTGCAACTGGATCCTAGACTTCCTGACTGGGAGATCTCAGTCAGTCCGGATCGGGAGCAGCATATCCAACATCATCACACTGAGCACGGGAGCCCCCTAGGGCTGCGTGCTCAGTCCACTACTGTTCACTCTGCTGACCCACGACTGTACTGCAACACACAGCTCGAACCATATCATCAAGTTCGCCGATGACACGACCGTGGTAGCTCTCATCAGCAAGAACGACGAGTCAGCTTACAGAGACGAGGTGCATGGCTAACAGACTGGTACAGAGCCAACAACCTGTCTCTTAATGTAAACAAAACAAAAGAGATGGTTGTTGACTTCAGGAGGGCACGGAGCGACCACTCCCCACTGAACATCGACGGGTCCTCGGTAGAGATTGTAAAGAGCACCAGATTTCTTGGTGTTCACCTGATGGAGAATCTCACCTGGTCCTTAAACACCAGCTCCATAGCAAAGAAAGCCCAGCAGCATCTCTACTTTTTGTGAAGGCTGAGGAAAGTCCATCTCCCACCCCCATCCTCATCACATTCTACAGGGGTTGTATTGAGAGCATCCTGAGCAGCTGCATCACTGCCTGGTTCAGAAATTGCACCATCTTGGATCGCAAGACCCTCTGCAGCAGATAGTGAGGTCAGCTGAGAAGATCGAGGTCTCTCTTCCCGCCATCACGGACATTTACACTACACGCAGCATCCACAAAGGAAACAGTATTATGAAGGACCCCACGCACCCCTCATACAATCTCTTCTCCTTCCTGCCATCTGGGAAAAGGCTCTGAAGCATTCAGGTTCTCATGACCAGACTATATAACAGTTTCTTCCCCCAAGCTATCAGACTCCTCAATACCCGAAGCCTGGACTGACACCTTACTGTCCTGTTTATTATTTATTGTAATGCCTGCACTGTTTTTGTGCACTTTATGCAGTCCTGTGTAGGTCTGTAGTCTAGTATAGCTTTCTCTGTGTTTTTTTTTATTACGTAGTTCAGTCTAGTTTTTTGTACTGAGTCATGTAACACCATGGTCCTGAAAAACGTTGTCTCATTTTTACTATGCACTGTACCAGCAGTTATGGTCAAAATGACAATAAAAGTTGACATGACTTGACTTGTGTGCAGTTTTAGGCTCCTTATTTAAGAAAAGATGTGCTGACATTGGAGAGTGTTCAGAGAAGATTCACTAGAATGATTCCGGGAATGAGAGGGTTAACATATGAGGAACGTTTGACCACTCTTGGACTGTACTCCTTGGAGTTTAGAAGAATGAGGGGGACCTCACCGAAACATTTTGAATGTTGAAAGGCATGGACAGAGTGGATGTGGCAAAGTTGTTTCCCATGGTGGGGGAGTCTAGTACGAGAGGACATGACTTGAGGATTGCAGGGCACCCATTCAGAACAGAGATGCAAAAAAAAATTTTTAGGCAGAGGATGGTGAATCTGTGGAATTTGTTGCCACTGGTGGCAGTGGAGGCCGGGTCATTGGGTGTACTTAAGGCAGAGATTGATAGGTATCTGAGTAGCCAGGGCATCAAAGGTTATGATGAGAAGGTGGGAGAGTGGGACTAAAGGGGAGATTGGATCAGCTCATGATGAAATGGCAGAGCAGACGATGGGCCAAATGGCCGACTTCTGCTCCTTTGTCTTATGGTCTAACACCTGGAACTCTAAACTATTGACAAAGTAACCACTGGCAAGTGGCCATACCAGGACAAGTGGTATATTGTTATAACAGTAAATTAGGACTGACTAATTATAATGGGGAACTTTGTCCATTCAAACACCATAAAAGGAACATTTTTTTTGCAGTTTAATGCATTGCATCCACACTCTTGGCTCATATCTACCACCACTACGATATCACCCCAACACCCACATCCTTTTCCTTTTGTTGGAAAATCACGTGGTGGCGTGTGGATATCCATTGGGAGCGGGGAAGAGGCACAACTTACTATGAAACAGAAATGGGGAAGATATCCATAGTTAGTAGAACTAGCTCAGAATGTTACTGAGGAAGGCAAAACTCTTCCATTGCTTTGCCCCCTGAAGAGAGTCATAGTTAGTCCCCTGTACACCTGCTTGTTAATTCAGATAGATAGATAGATACTTTATTCATCCCCATGGGGAAATTCAACTTTTTTCCAATGTCCCATACACTTGTTGTAGCAAAACTAATTACATACAATACTTAACTCAGTAAAAAATATGATATGCATCTAAATCACTATCTCAAAAAGCATTAATAATAGCTTTTAAAAAGTTCTTAAGTAGAATTCAAATATCTAAACAGCCAATCATGTGGCAGCAACTCAGTGCACGCAGACATGGTCAAGAGGTTCAGTTGTTGTTCAGAACAAACATCAGAATAGGGAAGAAATCTGGTCTAAGTGCTTTTGACTGCGGAGTGATTGTTGGTACCAGATGGGGTGGTTTGAGTATCTCAGAAAAAGCTGATCTCCTGGGATTTTCATGCTCAACGGTTTCCAGGGTTTACAGAGAATGGTGCAGAAAAAAACATCCAGTGAGTGGCAGTTCTGTGGGTGAAGATGCCTTGTTAATGACAGAAGTCAAAGGCCAGGCTGGTTCAAGCTGATATGAAGGTGACAGTAACTGAAAGTTCAAAGCTCAAAGTACATTTATTATCAAAGTAAATATATTACCTTGAGGTTTTGTCTCCTTACAGGTAGCCACTAAACAAAGAAAACCAATAGAACCCATTAAAAATAGAGCGTCGAACACCCAATGTGCAGAAAAAAATACAAATCGTGCTAACAAGAGCAAGCAAGCAACAGAAGTTCATGAAAGTGAAGTTCACGAAACCACTCATCACTGCAGCTGATGCAGGAAGGAGCCCGTTGGTTTCTCTATTCAGTGTAGTGATGAGTAAACCTCATGGAGCAGCGATGGCCTCAGCACCCTGGCCTTTTCAATCTGTCCCAATGTTTAAATTGGCCAGACCTCGGGTTGTTCCTTGCTCTCAAACCTGGGGCCCTGCAATATTGAAATACTCCCAGGTCGGAACCCCACCACCTCTAACCTGCCCGTACCTGACCTTTCCAATTTGGCCCAGTGCTTAAATCAATCAAACCTTGGGTCCTTTATCACTCTTGGGCCTGGGCCTCGTCTCCATTCACCTTGCCTCATTTCTGCCACATCAAATTGCCTCCAAGTCCACTCCAGCAAGGGTCATACGTTGGCTCATTCCTTACTCTGGAGCTCGGACCCTTAGAGACTTCAGTTCCAACCACAAAAATTCCACGTCATACATCCATTCAAGAGCTCAGCCCCGAAAGGAAATTTACAGGCTATTGGTTGGAGTCATCATTTACAAGAAAAGGTGTGATTAATCAAGCATTTAGTTGTTTTGTTTGTTGCTGTGCTTTACCAGCACCATCTTAAACTGGACCATGCGTTACAGCAATAGTGTACAGAAGAGAATCTGTGAATACACAACACATTGAATTTTGACGTGGATGAGCTACTGCAGCAGAAGACCACGAACATACACTCAGTGGCCACATCATTAGGAACAGGAAATATCTTCAACAGACTGGAGTGTCCTAATGAGTTGACACATGACAGGATTAGGTATTGAGCCACATTAAGGAACATGGGGATGGATGGTCATAGCTTTGGCTGAAGTTTTTAAGGGATTCCTTTAAGGAAAGTGGAAACCGGAGAATCATGAAAACTTGCAGCACAGAAGGAGGCTGTTACGGCCATGCCAGCCAAAGTGTTATTTACACACTCCAGCTCTTGGTCGATAACCCTGCCAGTTCTGGCTGTTCAACTCTTTTGCAGTAAAGCACAGTACATTCCAAGATGAGGACAAACATAAGTTAATATAAACTTAAATTAACATAAATTAGGTAGCTTATCAGTTGGCGCAGTGATGTTATGTCTCCAACAAAGGAGGTATAAGGTGCTCCTTCCCTCCACTAGCCTGCAGGTCACCCTTGGGCAAGGTGTAGCACCTACTTAGCTCCTTGATCAGGGTCATGTGAATCCATGGGAGCAGGTGGTGGATGGTCGCACGAGCAGCTGGTGCAGATCACAAGTCCTGGTGATTGACACCAGGTAGACAATCTCTGAAGAATATTGATAATGGCTGGAGTCACCCATTTGTAAAGACACTGCCTAGAAGAAGGCAATGGCAAACCTCTTCTCTAGAAAAAATTTGCTAAGAACAACCATGACCGTCCATGTCATACGACATGACACATAATGATGATGATGATCTGTTGCCATAGCGCTTCATAGAGCCAGTGATCAGGAGATCAGGGTTCAATTCCCACTGCTGTCTGTAAGGAGATTGCATGTTCACATTGTATATGATCGTGTGGGTCCTCTCTGAGTGTTTCTGTTTTCTCCCACATGCTAAAAGATGGACTGGTTAGGATTAGTGAGTTATGGGCATGCTATGTTGTTGCCAGAAGCATGGCAACGCTAATGGGCCACCTCCAGTACATCCTTGGACTGTGTCGGTCATTGACTCAAATGACACATTTCAATACATGTTTCAATGTAACAGATACAGTTAATCTAATCTTAACTCACATATGTTCAGAAATAAACAATGACTAGTGCAAAAAAAAAGTCATGTAGGAAAATTCTTAACTTGTTCACGTTAGGAGGAAAACAGACAAGAACACGTGTATTTGTTGGAAACACTCAACAAGTCGTGCAGCATCTGTGGAGAGAGAAACAGAGATTGTTTTAGGCTGGCAATCTTTTGTCCGAATTAGGCAAAGTTAGAAATGAAGGAAGTTTTAAGATGCAGAGGATCCACTGGATCAAAAGGGTAACATCTGCAAACAAGTGTTAAACAGGAGAGGTGAAATTGAGTAGTGGTGAAAGGACATGATAACAGGAGACAAAATCAGGAAAGGTAAAAGCAGAATGGAGACACCCGAGAGACTGGAATCTGCAGAAACACACATAAAATGCTGGAGGAACTCAATGCTGGAGGCAGCATCTACGAAGGAAAATGAACAATCATCATCTTCAGCAGGATTTCATCAAAGAGAATTGTAATTCTGTTTCTCCCTCAATAGATGCGGCCTTATCTGCTCAGTTCTGCCAGCATTGTGTGTTTAAATGCCTGTAAACACCACCTTCCTTCGACCAACTACCAGATCTCTAATACTTAACTTTCTGTAAGGCACGTTGTGTATTCTACAATATATAGACTGGGCGAGTCAAGGCAGCAGTAATAGTGAGGTGGGCAATTCAAGCTGTGCATATCAATATTATTCTCAATGTTATTTATTTGTTTGTTATTATTTGTATTTGCACAGTTTGTCTTCCTCTGTGAATTGGTTGTTTGTTCATTTTGCGTGTGGCTTTTCATTCATTCTATTGTGTTTCTTTGCTCTACTGTGAATGCCTGTAAGAAAAAGAATCTCAGGATGGAGGTTCAGGAGCCTTAGGTCCACTTCGCTCACCTCAACGTGAAACTGATTCCACAACCTATGGACTCACTTTCAAGAACTCTACAACTCAGGTTTTCAGCATCACTTACTTACTTATTTATTTATTTATTTATTTATTTATTTATTCATGTATTCATTCACTACTATTATTATTATTATTATCATCATCTGCTTTTTTTGTATTTGCAGGTTGTCTTCTTTTGCCCATTGGACACTTGTCGGTCTTTGTGTGTAGTTTTTATTGCATCTGCTGTGATGCCTACAACAGGATGTCCTTTTAATCAGTATGTCAAAGAACAACAAGAGGGAGGACTATAAAAATCCCAAAAAAAACTGCAGATGCTGAAAATCCGTGCGCTTGGCCCCCCGCTCTACTTGCCTTACACTTATGAATGTCAGGCTAAGTACAGTTCCAATGCCATATTCAAGTTTGCTGATAACACCACTGTCGTTGGCCAAATCAAAAGTGGTGACAATTCAGCATACAGGAGGGAGACTGAAAATCTGGCTGAGAGGTGCCACAACAACAACCTCTTATTCACTGTCAGCAAGACCAAGGAGCTGATTATTGACTTCAGCAGGAGGAAACCAGAGGTCCAAGAGCCAGTCCTCGTCAGCGAATCAGAGGCGGAGAGGGGCAGCAACTTTAAATTCCTCGGTGTTGTTACTTCAGAGGATCTGCCCAAGGCTCAGCACGTAAGGGTAATTGCAAAGCAAGTACTGCAGCACCTCTACTTAGGAATTTGTGAAGATTCAGCATCATATCTAAAACTGACAAAATTCTAGTTATATAGCGGAGAGTATACTGACAGGCTTCATCACAGCCTAGTGCGGAAACACCAATGCCCTCGAATGGAAAATCCTACAAAATTACTGGATATGACCCTGTTCACCACAAGTAAAATCCTCCCACCACTCGGCATATCTATACGAAGAGTTGTCACAGGAAAGCAGCATCCAATATCAGGAGCCATATCCAGTAATTCTTGCAGGATTTTCTATTCAAGGCACTGGGGTTTCCATACCAGGCTGTGATGAAGCCAGTCAGCATACTCTCTGCTATATATAAGTGGATTCAACAGTGGCTAGATGGGAAATGCCAGAGAGTAGTGGTGGATAACTGTTTGTCAGGTTGGAGGCCGGTGATTAGTGGTGTGCCTCAGGGATCTGTATCTGGTCCAATGTTGTTTGTCATATACATTAATGATCTGGATGATGGGGTGGTAAATTGGATTAGTAAGTATGCAGATGATACTAAGGTAGGAGACGTTGTGGATAATGAAGTAGGTTTTCAAAGCTTGCAGAGAGAATTAGGCCAGTTAGAAGAGTGGGCTGAAAGATGGGAGATGGAGTTTAATGCTGAGAAGTGTGAGGTGCTACATTTTGGTAGGAATAATCCAAATAGGACATACATGGTAAATGGTAGGGTATTGAAGAATGCAGTAGAACAGAGTGATCTAGGAATAATGGTGCATAGTTCCCTAAAGGTGGAATCTCATGTGGATAGGGTGGTGAAGAAAGCTTTTGGTATGCTGGCCTTTATAAATCAGAGCATTGAGTATAGGAGTTGGGACGTAATGTTAAAATTGTACAAGGCATTGGTGAAGCCAAATTTAGAGTATTGTGTACAGTTCTGGTCACTGAATTATAGGAAAGATATCAACAAAATAGAGAGAGTACAGAGAAGATTTACTAGGATGTTACCTGGGTTTCAGCACCTAAGTTACAGGGAAAGGTTGAACAAGTTAGGTCTTTATTCTTTGGAGCGTAGAAGGTTGAGGGGGAACTTGATAGAGGTATTTAAAATAATGAGGGGGATAGATAGAGTTGACGTGGATAGGCTTCTTCCATTGAGAGTAGGGGAGATTCAAACAAGAGGACATGAGTTGAGAGTTAGGGGGTAAAAGTTTAAGGGTAACATGAAGGGGAATTTCTTTACTCAGAGAGTGGTAGCTGTGTGGAATGAGCTTCCAGTAGGAGTGGTAGAGGCAGGTTCAGTATTGTCATTTAAAGTAAAATTGGATAGGTATATGGATAGGAAAGGAATGGTGGGTTATGGGCTGACTGTGGGCCAGTGGGACTAGGTGAGTGTAAGCGTCGGCACAGACTAGAAGGGCTGAGATGGCCTGTTTCCGTGCTGTAATTGTTATATGGTTATATATACCTAGAAGTTTGTCAGAGTTTTAGATGTCAGGCTGAATCTCACTGCTGTCATCAGGAAGAAGATGAAGGGGCCTGAAGACACACATCACCAGGTTCAGGATCAATTATTACCCCTCAGCCATCTGTTAAACCAAAGGGAATAACTTCACTTGAAATGTTCCCGCAAACTACAGATACATTTTCAAGGACTCTTCATCTCACGATCTCAATATTTATTGCTTATTTATTAATTATTATTATTTCTTTCTTTATGTATTTGCACACTGGTTGAATGCTCAAGTTGGTGTGGTCTTTCATTGATTCTATTATGGTTATTATTCTATTTTAGATTTATTGAGCATGCCCTCAGGAAAATGAATCTCAGGGTTGTAGGTGGTGACATATCTGTACTTTGATAATAAAGTTTACTTTGAGCGTTGAACTTTGAAAAGCAAATGAATGGTGGATGGTGGATCATAGCTTGGGAATACCAGCAATGGCAGGGTAAATCATGCTTGACTAATCTATTGGAGGATGTAACCAGGAAGTTAGACAAGGGAGATCCAGTGGATGTAGTGTACCTCGATTTTCAGAAGGCATTTGATAAGGTCCCACATAGGAGATTGGTGGGTAAAATCAAAGCTCATGGCATTGGGGGGAAGACATTGACATGGATAGAAAACTGGTTGGCAGATAGAAAGCAAAGGGTAGCAGTGAATGGGTGTTTCTCGGAATGGCAGGTAGTGACTAGTGGGGTGCCACAGGGCACAGTATGGTATTGGGACCACAGCTGTTTACGATTTACGTCAACGATTTAGATGAAGGCATTGAGAATAACATCAGCAAGTTTGCTGATGATACTAAGCTCGGTGGCAGTGTGACATGTGATGAGGATGTGAGGAGAATTCAGGGTGAATTGGATAGTCTGGGTGAGTGGGCAGATACTTGGCAGATGACGTTTAATGTGAATAAATGTGAGGTTATCCACTTTGGGAGTAAGAACAGGAAGGCAGATTATTATCTGAACGGTGTAAAGTTAGGTATGGGAGAAATACAAAGAGATCTAGGAGTCCTTGTTCATCAGTCACTGAAGGTGAATGAGCAAGTGCAGCAGGCAGTGAAGAAGGCTAATGGAATGTTGGCCTTTATTACAAAGGGAATTGAGTACAAGAGCAAGGAAATCCTCTTGCATTTGTACAGGGCCCTGGTGAGACCACACCTGGAGTATTGTGTACAGTTTTGGTCTCCAGGGTTAAGGAAGGACATCCTGGCTGTAGAGGAAGTGCAGCGTAGATTCACAAGGTTAATTCCTGGGATGTCAGGACTGTCTTACGCAGAGAGGTCAGAGAGACTGGGCTTGTACACGCTGGAATTAAGAAGATTGAGAGGGGATCTGATTGCAACATATAAGATTATTAAGGGATTGGACAAGATAGAGGCAGGAAATATGTTCCAGATGTTGGGAGAGTCCAGTACCAGAGGGCATGGTTTCAGAATAAGGGGTAGGTCATCTAAAACAGAGTTAAGGAAAAACTTCTTCTCCCAGAGAGTTGTGGGGGTCTGGAATGCACTGCCTCGGAAGGCAGTGGAGGCCAATTCTCTGGATGTTTTCAAGAAGGAGCTAGATAGGTATCTTATGGATAGGGGAATCAAGGGATATGGGGACAAGGCAGGAACCGGGTACTGATAGTAGATGATCAGCCATGATCTCAAAATGGCGGTGCAGGCTTGAAGGGCCGAATGGTCTACTTCTGCACCTATTGTCTATTTAAAGTATTTATGTATGTTGCACATTAAATATGTACTGTACGTTCTCAATGTACAATATTCAACTGGAAAGTTGATCCAGTCATGATTAACTGGAAAAGTCAAATATTGCATTAGATCAAAGGGAAAGTTTCATAATATTGCCACAGGAAGTACTAAGGTTGAACATTAGGAATATTTCCGATTTCCTCAAATGGGAAACTAAGAATAATCAGTCAAGGAAAAAGCAAAAAGACAGGAAAGATTAGGGAATGTTATCAGTATTGGTTTAATTATTGTCACATGGATTGAGATACAGGTAACAGCTTTTGTTTGTCATCCAGATAGACCACTCTTTGCATAAGTACATGGAGATAGTCAAAAGGAAATCATGGAGAGTATAGTGTTACAGTTATAGGCAATATGCAGGGTAGGTAGAGTCTTGGGTCTTGGGCAAGGTTTAATTGATGTGGTTTATGGTTTGGATTCTGTGGTTCATGCTATAATATGTTTCTACGTACTGATTGCTCCTTTTTTTTGTATGATTTTGATCAGGGAGAGCTGGCTCAGCAACTTGCAGTCTACAAGCAGCACAGCACTATACTGAACCGAACTGAGTTGAAGCTGAACACTACTAGACTGTTCATTCGCTTTGCAGTTTGATGTTTTATATTGTGTTTTTTGCTCATTATTTTGCCATTTGCACAATTTGTTCTTTTTTGCGCATACTGAAGGTTTGATGTTTTACATTGAACAGTTTCCACGATTTCTTTGTTTCATGTGGGAAGACAAATCCCAGGGTTGTATACCACATACTGATAATAAATCTACTTTGAATCTTCAATCTTGAGGTCTTTGAAATAAAATGAAAAGGTCACAACAAGGTGGATTGGGAGATCATAAGCTCATCTTCTAACAAGTTCTAGTCCCTTCAAGAGTCTGATAATAGTAGGATAAAAGTTGTTCCAGACCCATTGCAGTTTGCCTATCGCCACAATAGGTCAACAGCAGATGCAATCTCATTTGAAATCTCAGCATGACTTTAGACCACTTGGACAACACAAACACCTACGTCTGGATGCTGTTCATCGACTATAGCTCAGCACCTAATACCATCATTCCCACAATCCTGATTAAGAAGTTACAGAACCTGGGACTCTGTATCTCCCTCTGCAGTTGGATCCTTGACTTCCTAACCGGAAGACCACAATCTGTGCGGATTGGTGATAACATATCCTCCTTGCGGATGATCAACACTGGCGAACCTCAGGGGTGTGTACTTAGCCCACTGCTCTACTCTCTATATACACATGACTGTATGGCTAGGCATAGCTCAAATACCATCAACAAATTTGCTGATGATACAACTGTTGTTCGTAGAATCTCAGGTGATGATGAGGGGGCGTACAGGAACAAGATATGACAATTAGTGGAGTGGTGCCGCAGCAACAACTTGGCACTCAACGTCAGTAAGACAAAAGAGCTGATTGTGGACTTCAGGAAGGGTAAGACAAAGGAACACATATCAATCCTCATAGAGGGATCAGAAGTGGAGAGAGTGAGCAGCTTCAAGTTCCTGGGTGTCAAGATCTCTGAGGATCTAACCTGGTCCCAACATATCAATGCAGTTATAAAGAAGGCAAGACAGCGGGTATACTTTATTAGGAGTTTGAAGAGATTTGGCACGTCATGGCACAACTTCTATAGTTGTAAGATGGAGAGCATTCTGACAGGCTGCATCACTGTCTGGTATGGTGGGGCACAGAACCGAAAGAAGTTGCAGAGGGTTGTAAAGCTAGTCAGCTCTATCTTGGGTACTAGCCTACAAAGTACCCAGGACATCTTTAGGGAGCGGAGTCTCAGAAAGGCAGCGTCCCTTATTAAGGACCTCCAGCACCCAGGACATGCCCTTTTCTCATTGTTACCATCAGGTAGGAGGTACAGAAGCCTGAAGACACACACTCAGCGATTCAGGAACAGCTTCTTCCCCTCTGCCATCCAATTCCTAAATGGACATTGAATCTTTGGACACTACCTCACTTTTTAAAAAAAATATACAATATTTCTGTTTCATCACTTTTTAAAAAATCTATTCAATATATGTAATTGGTTTACTTGTTTATTTTTTAAATTTTATTTATTATTTTTTTTTCTCTCTGCTGGATTATATATTGCATTGAACTGCTGCTGCTGTGAAGTAAACAAATTTCACGTCACATGCGAGTGATAATCAATTTGATTCTGATTCTTAAGCCTCATGGAAAGAGCTTTCAAGCTTTTTTTTTATCTTTTGCCTAGTGGGAAGATAGGGAAAAATGAATCACCAGGGTGAGAGATGTTCTCAAGGTTCATAGTTCAAAGTTCAGAGGCTCATTTACTATAAAAGCATGTGCCCATACACAACTCTGAAACTTGCCTTCTCCAAATAGCCACATAACAAAGAGAGAACATGAAAACCATTCAGAGAGAAACATCAAACCCTTGCAAAAAGAATGGCATGCAGATCATCAGTCCCCAAAAAAATCCCCTTCCCCCCACATAAAATGGACCAGGAACATTGATTCCCCCAAAAATCACCCTCCCCCACACAAAAAATAATTACAGAGCACAACAGAACATCAACCCCCTTAATTATGTTGGCTGATTTTCTGAGACAGCAGTAAATGTAGACATAGTCAGTGGAAGGGAGGTTAGTTTGTGTGATGGACTGGTCTGAGTCCACAATACTACAGTTTCTGTGCTCCTGATGAAGGGTCTCTGCCTGAAACGTTGTCTCTCTATTCCTCTCCATTGATGCTGCCTCGCCTGCTGAGTTCCTCCAGCATTTTGGGTGCATTGCTCTGGATTTCCAGCACCTACATGAATCTTGCATTTATGAAATCTCTGCAATTTCTCGCATGCTTGGGCAGACTATTGCCACACTAAGCTGGCAAGTAAAATACAAAGAATTGGGAAAAGTTTTGATAAATATGCATAAAGGAAAAGATGACTAAAAGTTAATTACAGAGTTAAACTGAAGAAATTATAATAAGGCAGAAGGAAATGGCAGAAACATTGAACACATTTTTTGTCTGACTTCGTAGAACGATGTAGGAAACCTTTCAGAAGTAGAGAGTAACATAGAACATAGAGCATAGACAGTACAGCACAGGAACAGGCCCTTCGGCCCACAATGTTGTGCTGAACCAAATAAATTAGTAATCAGATGGTCAACTAAACTAATCCCTCTGCCTACACAATGTCCATATCCTTCCATTGTCCTCACATTCAGGTGTCTATCTAAACATCTCTTAAACATTCCTAATGCATCTACCTCTACCACCAACCCAGACAGTGCGTTCCTGGCACCCACCACACTGTAAAAAAAAAGTTGCCCATCGCATCTTCTTTGAAATTACCTCCTTTCACCTTTGCTATTATACATTTCTACCCTGGGAAAAAGATACTGTCTGTCTACTCCACTTGTTCCTCCAGTGATTTTGTAAATCTCTATCAGATCTCTCCTCAGCCTCTGCCACTCCAGAGAAAGCAATCCAGTTTGTCCAACATCTCATGATAGCACATGTCCTCTAACAAGGCAGCATCCTGGTAAACCTCTTCAGCACCTTCTCCAGAGCATCAACATCCCTCCTATAATAGGGCGACCAGAACTGTATGCAGTACTCCAGATACGGCCTAACTAGAGTTTGGAAAGCTTCAAGATGGCTTCCTGACTTTTGACTTCAATGCCTCAACTAATAAAGTCAAAAATGCCACATGCCTTCTTAGCCTCCCGACTAACCTGTGTAGCCACTTTCAGTCTGAAAGAGACTGAGAATGAACAACAAACTAAAAGAAATTCAAATTAGCGAAAAATAGTGAAGGAGAAAATAATGGACTGAAACTGATAAATGCCTGGGGCCTAATGATACACATTGCAGGGGAAAGCTGGTAAATGGCTGGGATCTAATGATACACATTGCAGGGGAAAGCTGGTAAATGGCTGGGATCTAATGATACACATTGCAGGGGAAAGCTGGTAAATGGCTGGGATCTAATGATACACATTGCAGGGGAAAGCTGGTAAATGGCTGGGATCTAATGATACACATTGCAAGATTGAGAGTTGTGCCTGTGGATGTACACGCCAACAGCTTCTAAGCTTCCACGGATTCCACGTCAGTTCCCTCAGAATGGGAGGCAAAATATATAACCCCACTGTTTAAGGAAGGACAAAAATTCAGGAACTACAAAAGAGTTAGCTTTACAGCAACAGTGAAGGAAATGCTAGCATCCATTATAAAGGAAAACTGCTATTGTTGGTCCCAAGCCCGGCTGCGAAAGGTGGAGGGTTGGGGATGGGGCAAGCAACCCCATCCCATGAAAACACTGAGCCACAGAAATGGCAATGGATGTTCCAAAGACCCCATCTGATGCACCATCAATAACTCTCGGAGACAGGAGGCGAACGATAGGCTTTTATTAGCTGCAAGAGACCACCATACTACATCCTGGAGACTGAGGGCAGGGCTCAGGCCTCAATCGCCTTTATACCAGGGTCTGTGGGAGGGGCCACAGGAGCAGTCAGCAGAGGGGCGTGTCCAGACAGGTATATGTAGTTCACCACACCATCCCTGAGAGAGAAAAGATCCTCGCCTGGAAGACGTATAAAGTTGTGAGGTGGAAGTGTAGGCCACGGGGCTGATCAAACTTCAGCCCAGGACATTGGACTATGATAAGCGCTGCTGGTGGCCTGTACCCCGGTAGGGGTGACAGCCTTAACAGAAGGTTATAAAGGTTTGAAAATAGCAATAGGACTGGGCAGCCCCTTAAACCCCTCCACTGAAGACAACAACCTCCCCCCCATCCGCTCTGTACACATCTCTCATCATTGTATACGTATACAACAGATCCCTCCTCAGGCTTCTCAATGAAAGAAAGTACAAAAGGCGTCAGTGTTAACCATCAAATTCTCATTCAACCCCCTCTGAACCTGTCAGGAGTTTGTACGCTTCCCCCGTGACCACGTGAGATTCCTCGGGGTGCTCTGGTTTCCTCCTACAGTCCAAAGACGTACTAGTTGGTAGGCTAATTGGCCATTGTAAATTGTCCCGTGGTTAGGCTAGGGTTAAGTAGGGGATTCCTGGGCAGTCAGCTCAATTGGCTAAAAGAGCATACTCCGTGCTTGTTTCAATAAATACAAACGTAAATAAAAGTAAAAAAATAAACCCGATGAAGGGTCTCGGCGCAAAATGTTGACTATTTGTTCCTCTCCTGGATGCTGCCTGAACTGCTGAGTTCCTCTACCATTTTGTATGTGTTGCTCTGGATTTCCAGCATTTGTAGGATCACCTGGGTTTACCAATAGCAACATGATTCGGACTGATCTGGCCCAAACCTCATCTCCTGATGTTTCAGGAGTCCGGTGATGCGATCAGCTTAGTGAGTGCAGTGGAATTGACTGAGTGTATTTATTGGGTGTTGGACTGGGAGAGACCACTGACGTTTGTTCACACTTCCTGACACTGAGACTGGAGACACGGTTGTTGTTTTTTTCCTCTCTTAAGATGTCGAAGATGTCCCCTGTAAATCCGACGCTAACTGGAGGAATGGGATCACTGTACTGAAGCACATCAGTCCTATGTTGCTAGAAGTTTGAGGGGATTTGGTATGTTACAGAAACTGCAGTGAAGAATCCTTCTACATCTGGTGGTGACGGTATTCCTGAGCCTCCACCCTTGGGCTTTGCATGACTGACAGTGGTGAAAACTGAGGGGAAGCTACTGACATGATGAAGGAAACAGTGAACAACGCCAGAGTTGGAGGACCTTCATTGCTGCCCTAAATGCCAGTGGCATAATAGGCAAAAGACAGAGCTTTTCTATGTTTTATGAGAAGCACAGGTATGATTAGATAGATAGATAGATAGATAGATACTTTATTCATCCCCATGGGGAAATTCAACATTTTTTCCAATGTCCCATACACTTGTTGTAGCAAAACTAATTACATACAATACTTAACTCAGTAAAAATATGATATGCATCTAAAATCACCCTCTCAAAAAGCATTAATAAATAGCTTTTAAAAAGTTCTTAAGTAGTTTACTTAAATACATTGAGTCCTAACCCTGGCACTTTAACATATCTTACTCCTGGCAGTTGAATTGTAAAGCCAAATGGCATTGGGGAGTATTGATCTCTTCATCCTGTCTGAGGAGCATTGCATCGATGGCAACCTGTCGCTGAAACTGCTTCTCTGTCTCTGGATGGTGCTATGTAGAGGATGTTCAGGGTTTTCCATGATTGACCGTAGCCTACTCAGCGCCCTTCGCTCTGCTACCGATGTTATACTCTCCAGTACTTAGCCCACGACAGAGCCCGCCTTCCTTACCAGCTTATTAAGACGTGAGGTGTCTCTCTTCTTAATGCTGCCTCCCCAACACGCCACCACAAAGAAGAGGGCGCTCTCCACAACTGACCTATAGAACATCTTCAGCATCTCACTACAAACATTGAATGACGCCAACCTTCTAAGGAAGTACAGTCGACTCTGTGCCTTCCTGCACAAGGCATCTGTGTTGGCAGTCCAGTCTAGCTTCTCGTCTAACTGCACTCCCAGATAAGTGGTATGGGTACAGTATAGGGGGTTGGAAACAGGCAATTCAGCCTATCAGGTCCATGACGGATTTCACATTCATCTCGAGATGACTAGAATATAAAAACAAAGATGTAATGCTGAAGTCCTTGAAGGCATTGGTCAGATCACACTTGGAGAACTGTGGGCAGTTTTGAGACCCTTATCTAAGAAGAGATTGGAAAGGGTCCAGAGGAGGTTCACAAAAATGATCCCAGGAATGAAAGGTTAATGTATGAGGAGTGTTTGATCAACCTGGGCCTGTACTTGCTGGTGTTTCGAACATTGAAAGGCCTAGATGGAGTAGACATGGAGAGGATGTTTCCTATATTGGGGGAGTCTAAGACCAGAGGTCACAGCCTCAGAATAGAGGGATGTCCCTTTAGAACAGAGATGAGGAAGAATTTCTTTATACTGAAGGTGGTGTATCAGTGGAATTCATTGCCACAAATGGCTGTGGAGTCCAAGTCATTGGGTATATTTAAAGTCAAGGTTGATAGGTTATTAACTAGTAAGTGTTACAGGGGCAAGGCAGGAAATGGGGTTGAGAGGGATAATAAATCAGCCATGATGGAATAGCAAGGCTGACTCAATGGGCCAAGTGGCCTGATTCTGCTCCTATGAATTATGGTCTTAAGGTTTTTATTGTCATATGCACGACCACAATGAAGTAAGATGCAACAGGAGACTTGCTTACTGGAGCATCATAGACACACATCATGCATCTGCACTGAACCTACTTTTCTTTGACCCACATCCTCGCACTACCAATCCACACTGGGAGAAAACTCACACAGTCACGGGGTGGAGTAAGGTACAAAATCCCAACAGAGTGCGTGCCTGAAGTCAGGATTGAACTCGTCTCTGGCACTACTCTCACAGCTCGATCAGCAATGCCTCTTCACCTCTTTGCCACAACCAGCGATGCCCTCGCCACCCCGGTATGATCAAGCCCCATCCTATTGTCGGTGAACCTTTGCCTGGTCTTACTCTGCTGGTGTTTTGTTGAGAGAGGTGAAGGAAGAGCGAGCAGGCGAGCGAACTGAATGAAGGAGGCTTGCTGGGATCCCTCGATGCCCCAGCTCCAGGTGCTTCCCCGCAATAGGCAATTAGTCAAGGAGCAGGCTGCCTTGTCAATCAGGCCCGAGTAGATTAGCGCTTCGGCCTAATTAGTGGGCCAGCCCAGAGGGTAACCTTTTGCCAATAACAGACCCAAGGGTGTCAATTACTGAAGGTCGAATCTTCGGAAAAGGGCAGGATTTCAACAGCGCACACATTTAATGATTGTGTGGGTTTACTTTTCTTAAATAACACCAGTGTGACACTCAAAGCATTCCCCCAGAAGGACTGTGAAAAAGGATATGAAGTAATTAGTTTGAAAAGGAAACTCAGCTTCTTGCTGGTGTTTCTATTTTTCCAAAAAACATAAACACCTTCAGGAAATCAGGCCTCTCTTACCTTGAGGGAGCTTTTCTTCTCTAATCAATAAATGGCTCACCAGTCAGATTGCAGGTATACGATATGGAGAGCTTTAAAGGGATATAGTCAGTTGGTTTGATGGACAAGGAGTTATTGTCATTTAACAGTATAAGGTAGTTTCATGAACTGCAGGAGCACTACAGAAGGAGACTATTACCTATATCTTTTTTTCAGCAGCCAGCATAGATATACACTGACTGGCCACTTTATTAGGTACACCTGTACACCTGCTTGTTAATACAAATATCTAATCAGCCACTCATGCAGCAGCTCAATGCATTAAAGTGACTGGTTTCAAAGCACCAGTAACCAGCCTTTCCCCTTCTCCTGTCAGTAGAAATAGTTCTGCTGGGCTTAGTAGCAAAGCCACATGTGAAGGCCAGGAGCTGGACTTGGTTATCTGAGGCTATTTGAGACGCATGTCTTCGGAGGTATTTAAGACTATAAGATATAAGAGCAGAATTAGGCCATTTGGCCTATTGAGTCTGCTCAGCCATTTCATCATGGCTAATCCAATTTTCCTCTCAGCCCCAATCTCCTGTCTTCTCCCTGTACCACTTCATGCCCCAACCAATCAAGAATCTAATTTAATAGCCACTGGGAGCTTATCCCCACTACCTCCCCCAGCTATGACAAACTTATGGAACCTACAGAGAAGGGGCAGTGCAGGTAAATAATAAGGTGCAAGTTAGTTACGTGAATTGTCAGGTCATGGGTCCAACCCGTTTCTATGTCATACAACTCTGTGACTTTCCGAGAAAGATTCAGAAAATAGTGACATCCCAACCTGTGTGGAGCTCCCCCTTCAGATTCTGATGGCAAAATGACTGGTTGATCACCTCAGCTGTAGAGTTGTAAGTAGGGATGTTGCAAAGACTACCTTGGGAAGAGAGACCATTAACTTAGCCTGTCTAACTACACATTAACCAACTGGGCACAATCAAGTACAGTAGTTATTGTTCCATTGTGTGACCTGTTAGTTTTCATCCTCCTCCCTGAGATAAGTTAGATTGGCATTGACTTTGGTGAGCTATTGTTTGCACAGTGATTACACAGAATGCTTTCTGTGGACAGAAACAGTGAGGTTTAGGCAATGTTTTCATGCACGGTCAAACAATCCATGCTTTCTCAGAATAATTACGTGATGAGTTACAAAGGAAACAAGCTTCCCGAACACCGAACTCCCACTGGTTCCCATCATTGCTTGTGTTTCTTGTCAGGGGCAGCACGGTAGTGTAGATGTTAGCGTAACGCTACTGCAGTGACTGTGACCCAGTTTCAGATCTGCAACCATCTGTAAGGTGTTTGCACATTCTTCCCATTACTGCATGGGTTTCCTCCGGGTGCTCTGGTTTCCTCCCACATTCCAAAGATGGATGAGTTAGTAGAGTAATTGGTCACATGGGTATAATTGGGCAACGTGGGCTCCTTGGGCCTGAAACTGTACTATATCTCTAAATAAAAATTAATAAATTATATGATAGAGCTCTAGGTCTGTTTGCTTGTTTGTTTGTTATGTGCCATATCATATGAACTGGGTGAACAAGATGTTTCCATGATTGTTCCTAGCAAATTTTTCTCCAGAAGCGGTTTGCCATTGCCTTCTTCTGGGCAGTGCCTGTGCAAGATGGGTGACCCCAGACATTATCAATACTCTTCAGAGATTGTCTGCCTGGCGTCAGTGGTCACATGACCAGGACTTGTGATCTGCACCAGCTGCTCATAGGACCATCCACCACCTGCTCACATGGCTTCACGTGACCTTGAATAAGCAGATGCTACACCTTACCCGAGAGTGACCTGCAGGCTAGCAGAAGGAAGGAGCACCTTACACCTCCTTTGGTAGCGACATATCTCCACCCTGCGTCTGATGTATAGGTTCAAATAAAATCAGGAACAGAGTGGACATTTCAGACAGAAATACATTTGTGAGAGCTTGCGGTGGAATGGTAGTACAGCAATTAGCAGACTTGCTCTACACCGCCAGCCATAACCAATCAGGATCGATTCCCACCATTGGCTATAAGGTGTTTGCACTTTCTCCTTGTGACTGTGTGGGTTTCCACCAGGTGCTTCGAATTTTTTCCCACATTTCCCACATAGGGTTAACAAACTGTAAGTACGTTATGCTGGCACCGGAAGCATGGTGACACTTGTGGGTTGTCCCCAGTGCAATCTAGGATGATTTGATGTGATGCTAAGGACATTAGACCATGTTTCAATGCTTTAATGACAAATAAAGCTAATCTCTTCCATCTCGCTCTGGTGCTCCCCACCCCCCCCCCCCCACCTCCTTTCTTTCTCCCGAGGCCTCCTGTCCCATGATCCTTTCCCTTCTCCAGCTCTGTATCACTTTCGCCAATCACCTTTCCAGCTCTTAGCTTCATCTCACCTCCTCCGGTCTTCTCCTATCATTTCGCATTTCCCCCTCCCCCCACTACTTTCAAATCTCTTACTATCTTTCCTTTCGGTTAGTCCTGACAAAGGGTCTCGGCCCGAAACGTCGACAGCGTTTCTCCCTATAGATGCTGCCTGGCCTGCTGTGTTCCACCAGCATTTTGTGTGTGTTGTTGTTTGAATTTCCAGCATCTGCAGATTTCCTCGTGTTTGCTAATCTCTTCCTGTAACTTTGAAAGAGAAAAATGTTTTGAATGTAAGTTATGAAGTGGATGGGTGAGGGCTGACCGGACAAAGGGAACAGAGCGACAAACAGCCTTCTGGAGAACCTCAGTGTGTTGATCAGCATCTGTAGGGGAAAGAAAGTATCTATATTTAGAGTTAAAACCTTGCATCTGAACCAATTGTTGGATGTCATAAACATAAGAGATTCTGCAGATTCTAGAAATCTAGAGTAACACTCACAAAATGCTGGAGGAACCCAGCAGGTCAGAGAGTGCCTATGGAAATGAATAAATAGTCAATGTTTTGGGCCAAGACCCTTCAACAGGAGATTGGTGGATGTTCCAGATTGCAGCATCTGCAGTCTCTTCTGTCTCTTGGGTTGGTTCAGGAATAATTTGTACAGGTGAAATGGGGCATTCATGGTGTAATGTGTGGCAATTAGCGGGACTGTGAGACATGCTTAGTAGATCAGGACTCGGAAAAGGGTGGAGAAAAGGGAGTTCATATCACAGGTGGGCCGTTAAAAGCAGAGGTGGTTATAAGTGTAGGGCTCTCAGTACCAGTTACTGTGGTGCTAAGTGTTCAGACTAACAAAATGGCTTCTCTGTAATGTTATAATGAGATGGCTTCTCTGTAATGTTATTTAATGCTGTAATGGGTTTCTGTGTCTGGAATGTTTGGGTTATAACTGTAGATAAGGGGGGAACTAACCAATGGAGAATTGTTATGCTATCTTGTATGTGTGAGCTGAGCGGGAGTTTGTGGTCTTTTTCGGGAGGAGAGCGAGGAGGACGGACGTGTGAGAAGCGGACAGCAGTCCCAGGGCAGCGGATACTGAACGTCGGCGGTTGGGACGGTGGCCGAAGGCTTGGAAGGTCATTGTGAATGGAACCGGAGGTGTGAGCTCCAACGTATTAAAATACTACGTGCACAAACTGATAAGCTTACTGATTTGGTGCCTTTAGGTTATCTGTTTCTACTAACCCATCACTAAGAAATAACTATAAAGTTGCAATTACTTACTCGCCTTTGGTGTATTGTCTGATGTTTGTGTTGCGAGTGTGTACTGGGGGGGTATTACACCATGTTTACACCGAAGT
The DNA here is from genome assembly GCF_048418815.1 of Hemitrygon akajei. Lineage (NCBI taxonomy): Eukaryota > Metazoa > Chordata > Chondrichthyes > Myliobatiformes > Dasyatidae > Hemitrygon > Hemitrygon akajei. The sequence continues at coordinate 14,353,060 of NC_133127.1, read as the reverse complement.
ATCGCACTATTGGCAGTTCACCCTAGGCGAACGGGGGTAAATTGGGGGCACAGACGCTACATAAGATAGAAGAGTACAGCACAGAAATAGGCCCTTCAGCTCACATTGCTGCTGTGAACTAATTCATCCAATAATTAAGTGCTTAACTAAACCAAATGCCTTCATTCTCTGCATTTACATACACCTGTCTAGGGGTCTGTTAAACAACTCCACTACTATCCTTGCCAGTGCATTCCAGGAACCCACCACACAAGTGTGGGAGATGCCTGGCACATGTCCTTTAACTTAACCATCTCTCATCTTAAATATACACCACTACTATAGACAATTTGACCCAGGAGAATAGGAAAAGATTTTGACTAAATCTATGCCTCTCATAAATTTAGGAACTTCTTTCAGGTCTCTACTTAGCTTCTGATGAGCCAGAGAAAACAATCAATGCTTGTCCAGCCTCTCCTCTAATTCCAACAGTATCCTAATAAAGCTCTTCCAGAACCTTCCATAGTTGCACACAATGCTCTAAGTGTGGCCTAACTAAAGCTTGTACTGACCATAAGACCATAAGATATAGGAGAAGAATTAGGCCATTTGGACTATCGAGTCTGCTTCACCATTTCATCATGGCTGATCCAATTTTCCTCTCAGCCCCAATCTCTTGCTTTCTCCCCTATCCCTTCATGCCCTGACCAATCAAGGATCTATCAACGTCAACTTCAAATATACATAAAGACTTGGCCTCCACAGCTGCCTGTGGTAAAGAATTCCACAGATTCACCACTTTCTGGCTAAAGAAATTCCTCCTCATCTTTATTTTAAAAGAATGTCCCTCTATTCTGTGGCTGTGTCCTCTGATCCTAGACTCTCCCATCATAGGTAACATCCTCTCCACATCCACTCTATCATGGCCTTTCAACATTCGATAGGTTTCAATTAGGTCACCCTCATTTTTCTAAATTCTAGTAAATATAGGCCCAGGGACTCTTCATATGACAAGTCATTCAATCCTGGAATCATTTATGAGAAACTCTTTTGAACCCTCTCCAGTTTCAGCATATCCTTTCTAAGATAAGGGGCCCAAAACTGCTCACAATACTACAAATGAGGTCTCATTAGTCCTTTATAAAGCCTCAGCATTACATCCTTGCTTTTATATTCTAGTCCTCTTGAAATGAATGCCAACACTGCATTTGCCTTCCTCACCACAGACTCAACCTGCAAAAGAAACTTTAGGGAATCCTGGAGAAGGACTCCCAAGTCCCCTTGCATCTCAGTTTTTTGTATTTCTCTCCATTTAGAAAACAGTCTACCTTTTTACTTCTTCCATCAAAGTACATGACGATGCATTTCCTGACAGTGTATTCTATCTGCTAATTCTTTGACCATTCTCCTAAGTCCCTCTGTAGCTTCTCTACTTCCTCAAAGCTACTTACCCCTCCACCTATCTTCATATTGACTGTGAATATTGGCGATTGGAGGCACTGCTCCTCCCTCAGTCTCCAGGATGTTGTGCGATGGTCTCTTGCTGCTGATAGTGCTCTTCCAGCTAATAAAAGCCTATCTCTCGCCTCACGTCTCCGAGAGTTATTGATGGTGCATCAGCTGCAACATTACCTCATTACTCTAAAACTCAGTTCTCCGATCACTGTGGTTAGTAAAATCTCAGATGGCAATGAGGATTCCAAGATTCCAAGATTCAAAGTACATTAATATCAAAGTATGGATGCAGTATGCAACCCTGAGATTCTTCTTCCTGCAGATATTCACAAAACAAAGGAACACATGGAACCCGTTCAACATCAAACACCCAACGTGCAGAAAAAATCAAACAAACTGCGCAAATGGCAAAAAGTGAGTGAATAACACACAGAAAATATAACATCAAAATGTAGAGTGTTGCAAAAGTCTAGGAGTGTTCAGTTCAATTTAAGTCTGTGTCATTGGTTTTCCACAGACCACAGAGTCAGCCCGCCCCAATCAAAATCACACAAAATAGCAATAAAGAAGGATGAACCAGAAATCTGAAGCACATGAAACATGAACTGCATAGTTCTCTAAAACCAAGTCCGATCCACAAGCCACACTGATGAAACCCTGTTCAGTCCCCAAAAGACTCTGACAAAAGCGAGTGAAAGGGAAAGGTGGGGGGGTCAGTCAAGCACAGGCAAATGGTGCTAAACACCCACTCACTTTCTGCTCTTGTCTTCATTGATTTCAATCTAGCTCGATGCTTTAATTGGCGAAATAATTGAGAGATGGGGGTTGATCATGGGCTTGGGCTCGTCTGCCGGGCTCTTGGCCTCCTGGTTTCACACCCTGCTCCGAACTTCCTCAGAGACAGCAATGTGCTAGATTGCTCTATCAGCCCCAAAACACACCACAAAAGTGTGTATCACAAGTTCCAATTGCACACAGCTTAGTAGTACAATCGTATTCGGAAGGAGAAGAAATAAACAAAGAAATTTCCTGATCTGTCTGAAGGACTTTACCATTGATCATGTTGTTCACTGGTGCCATCTTGTCAGAAGGTGTATGGGAGTGAGATAGCTCAGCTGGTTGAGTGATGTTTCAACAACAGCCTCACACGCATTGTCAGCAAGATCAAGGAATTAATTGTGGACTTCAGGAAGGGGAAGTCGATGGAACATATACCGTTCCTCATTGGGAGATCAGCAGTGGAAATGGTGAACAGTTTCAAGTTCCTGGGTGTCAACATTTCTGAATATTTATCCAACATAATATTGCAACTACAAAGAAGGCACAGCAATAGCAACAGTGGCTTGCAAAAGTTTGGGCACCCCTGGTCAAAATTTCTGTTACTGTGAATAGTTAAGTGAGAAGAAGATGAACTGATCTCCAAAAGTCATAAAGTTAAAGATCAAACATTCTTTTCAACATTTCAAGCAAGATTAGTGAATTGTTTTTGTTTTGTACGATTTTAGAGTGAAAAAAAAGGAAAGGAGTACCATGCAAAAGTTTGGGCACCCCAAGAGATTTGAGCTCTTAGATAATTTTTACCAATGTCTCAGACCTTCACTAGCTTGTTAGGGCTATGGCTTGTTCACAGTCATCGTTAGGAAAGGCCAAGTGATGCAAATGTCAAAGCTTTATAAATACCCTGACTCCTCAAACCTTGTCCCAACAATCAGCAGCCATGGGCTCCTCTAAGCAGCTGCCTAGCACTCTGAAAATTAAAATAAATGATGCCCACAAAGCAGGAGAAGGCTATAAGAAGATAGCAAAGTGTTTTCAAGTTGCCATTTCCTCAGTTCTTAACGTAATTAAGAAATAGCAGTTAACAGGAACGGTGGAGGTCAAGTTGAGGTCTGGAAGACCAAGAAAACTTTCCGAAAGAACTGCACGTAGGATTGCTAGAAAGGCAAATCAAAACCCCTGTTTGACTGCAAAAGACCTTCAGGAAGATTTAGCAGACTCTGGAGTGGTGGTGCACTGTTCTACTGTGCAGCAACACCTGCACAAATGTGACCTTCATGGAACAGTCATCAGAAGAAAAACTTTCCTGCGTCCTCACCACAAAATTCAGCGTCAGAAGTTTGCAAGCCTGATGCATTTTGGAAAAATCAGTCCTGTGGACTGATGAAGTTAAAATAGAACTTCTTGGCCGCAATGAGCAAAGGTATGTTTGGAGAAAAAAGGGTGCAGAATTTCATGAAAAGAATGCCTCTCCAATTGTTAAGCACAGGGTTGGGTCGATCATGCTTTGGGCTTGTGTTGCAGCCAGTGGCACGGGGAACATTTCACTGGTAGAGGGAAGAATGAATTCAATTAAATACCAGCAAATTCTGGAAGCAAACATCACACCGTCTGTAAAAAAGCTGAGGATGTAAAGGGGATGGCTTCTACAACAGGATAATGATCCTAAACACACCTCAAAATCCACAATGGACTACCTGAAGAGGCGCAAGCTGAAGGTTTGCCATGGCCCTCACAGTTCCCCAACCTAAACATCATCAAAAATCTGTGGATAGACCTCAAAAGAGCAGTGTATGCAAGACAGCCCAAGAATCTCACAGAACTAGAAGCCTTTTGCAAGGGAGAATGGGCAAAAATCCCCCAAACGAGAATTGAAAGGCTCTTAACTGGCTATAGAAAGTGTTTACAAGCTGTGATACTTGCCAAAGGGGGTGTTACTAAGTACTGACCATGCAGGGTGCCCAAAGTTTTGCTTCGGGCCCTTTTCCTTTTTTGTTATTTTGAAACTGTAAAAGATGGAAATAAAAAAGTGATCTTGCTTAAAATATTAAAGAAATGTGTCATCTTTAACTTTATGCCTTTTGGAAATCAGGTCATCTTTTACTCGCTTAGCTATTCACAGTAACAGAAATTTCGACCACGGATGTCCAAACTTTTGCATGCCACTGTATATTGGCATGTCACCAAAGATTCTCATACATTTCTATAGGTATAGCATGGAGAGCATTCTAACTGGTTGCATCACTGTCTGGTATGGAGGGGCCACTGCACAAGATCAGGAAAAGCTGCAAAAAATTGTAAACTGAGCCAGCTCCATCATGGACATCAGCTTCCCTAGCATCCATGACATCCACTTCCATCTATAAATTTGACCAGGACACAATGGCAGAGTTTCAGATGGCAATGAGTGGGTGAGATGGCTCAGCTGGTTAAGTGGTGTTGCAGTAACAGCCTTACACTTAATGTCAGCAAGACCAAGGAATTAATTGTGGACTTCAGGGAGGGGAATTCAAGGGAACGCACACCAGTCCTCATTGGAAGATTAACAGTGGAATGGGTGAGCAACTCATGGGTGTCAACATCTCTAAGGATCTGTCCTAGGCCCATCATATTGATGGAGTCGAGAAGAGAACACATCAGGAGTTTGAGGATGTCACCATATACTCTTGGAAATTTCTATAGATGTACAGTGGAGAGCATTCTGACTGGTTGCATCCCAGGCTGGTACGGAGGCTCCAATGCACAGGATCAAAAGAGGCTGTGTAGGGCTGTAGTCTCAGCCTGTCCTATCACAGCACAACACAGCCTACCATGGAATACATCTGTAAAAGGTAATGCCCTAAGAAGTTGGGTCCATAATTAATTACCCTCACAAAGCTGGATATGCTTCTTCTCGTTGCCCCCTTCAAGGAGGAGGTGCAGGAGCCTGAAGATTCATGCACAACTATGCAGAAACAACTTCTTCCCCTCCGCCATCAGATTTATGTATGCCCAGGAACCCAAACTTCACAATATACTGTACTGTGCACAAGTTTTATGTACATACAAAGTACATATAACTAGGGTGCCTAAGGCTTTTACACAGTACTGTATTTGATACCATGGAGAGGATCAAGTTAGTAAATCTAGCAGGAGGAAAGGATATTGGGAATGGCAAGGGTGGAGCGCCACGGAGGGGGTGGGGGGGGTCAGGTGGCAGAGAAGTGCCAGGGGCTGTGGGGTGGGTATGGCCCGGGTGAAGACACACTCAGCCCTGAGACACCAGGCAAGGTAATTTGATTCCAAACAGTTGGAGAAACATTCCCCCCACAGAGAATGTCTCTCTGGTGCTTCCTGCTCCCTCCCCTCTCCCTTCCCCTTTTCCCAACTGTAATTCATGAAAAGAGACTTTCTTTTGAAAATAGCTTTGACCGGTGCCCACAAACAAGTGGAAATCCAAGTAGCACACACAAAGTGCTGGTGGAACTCAGCAGACCAGAGAACATCTATGCAAAAGAGTACAGTCGACGTTTCAGGCTGAGACCCTTCAGCAGGGCTGGGTGTGTCTTCACCCGGGCAATCCTCCCCCCACAGTCCCCCCGGCACCGTCCCTAAGGCGCTCCACCCTCGCCATTCCCAATATCCTTTGCTCGCACCAGATTTACTAATTTGATCCTCTTCATGTTATCAAATACAGTACAGAGCAAAGATTTTAGGCATCCTAGTTTTATATATATATATATATATATATATATATATATATATAATAAAGACTTTTGCACAGTACAGTATATTGTGAAATTTATTGTTTTATAGCAATGGTGCAGTGCAAAGTTGTAAATTTCTATAAATTACAAAATAAATAGTGTGAAGAAAAAGAATAATTAGGTAGTGTTCATGGGTTCATCGGCGTACATAAATCTAATGGTGGAGGCACTTGGGATTGATCCATAAGGGCAAATTAAGGGAAGGCAGGGTCAAGCGATGCAGCCATCATTGTAGCAGGCAGAGTCAGAGTGGTGGTCTTAAGGCTTTAGCTCTTTGAGGCTTCAGTCAGAGTAAACAAAGGAAAGAAAAGCTCAAGGTCAAGTTTCTTTTCTTTCCCTTCTTTATACCTGCTGAGTTAGGATAGCAGAGAGGAATGCTGCTTTTGCAGGATGTGGGAAGGCAGGGAGACCTCCAGTGTCCCTGATGACAACAACTATGAGGTCCATACAACTGCAGCTTCTAACAATCCATGTTAAGGAGTTGGGGCTGGAACTGGATGAAATCTGGATCATTCAGGAGGCTGAGGGGATAGATAGCACATATAGAGAGGTAGTTACAACCAAAGTTCAGGACACAGTAGACTGGATGACAGGAAGGGGAAAGGGATTAAGGAGCTAGTGCACAGAATCCCTGTGGCCATCCCCCTCAACAACAGGTATATCACTTTGGACACCGTCGGGCGGGGGTGGTTGAACTAACAGAGTCGTCATGTCTCTGGTCTGCTTCTGTGGCTCAGAGGAAAGGGGGAGAAGAGGCACGCTGTGGTGATAGGGAATTCATTAGTTTGGGGAACAGACAGGAGGTTCTGTGGGCGAGAATGAGATTCCCTGATAGATATGTTGCCTCCTGGGTGCCAGTGTCCCTGTTATCTCAGATCGAGTCCTCAGCATTCTTTAGTGGGAGGGTGAACAGCCAGAAGCCATGGTCCACTTAAATACTAATCAGATGGGTAGAACGAGTGACAAGGTTCTGCATAGAGAGTTCAGGAGTTAGGTGCTATGTTAAAGACAGGACTAAGATTATACAATTTAATATGTCACTAAGGTGTTGGTGTAGGAGAGAGGGCATAAGATTTTTGGATAATTGAGTTCTCTTGCAAGGAAGTGGGACCTGTACAGATGGGACAGTTTGCACCTGAACTGGAGGGGAACGAATATCTCAGCAGGAAGGTTTGTTAATGCTGCACAGTGGGGTTTAAACTAGAGTGGCAGGGGGATGGGAACCAGAGTGCCAGAACAGTTAGTGGAGAGGTTGTGGAGGCAGATGTTGGTAAGATCTCAGACGAAGTTTGGAAACAAAAGGTTGAGCATGGTGCGACTAGTTCCTGACCTGTGTATAGTTCAATGCAAGAAATATCATAGGAAAGGCCGATGATAGTGCTGACAGTGCAGATGGTAGCGCTGGTTTACAAAAAGGGGCAAAGTGTGGTGAGGGAAGGCTGTTGACAGGGCAAAACTGCAGTCAACAGGATGAGTTACAACATGAAAGACGGACAAAATTGAAAAGATGGAATACAGCACTGAAGGTGTATCTGAATGTGCACAGTATACGGAATAAGGTGGATGAACTTGCAGCGCTGTTGCAGATTGACAAGCCTGATGTTGTAGGCATCGCTGAATCATGGCTGAAAGAAGATTATAGCTGGGAGTTTAATGTCCAAGGATACACATTGTATTGAAAGGACAGGCAGGAGAGCAGAGGGGGTGGCGCTGATCTTTTGGTAAAAAATGAAATCAAATCACTAGGCTCGGAAGGTGTTGATTCATTTTGGATAGAGCTAAGGGTAAAAAGTCCCTGATAGAAGTTATATACAGACCCCCAAACAGTAGTAAGCATGTGGTCTATAAATTACAACGGGAGATAGAAAATGCATGCCAAAAAGGCAATGTTACAATAGTCATTGGGGATTTCAATATGCAGGTAGATAGGGAAAATTAGGCTGGTGCTGGATTCCAAGAGGAGGTTTTTGAGAGTGCCACCAGTTGTTATTTTAGAGCAGCTCTTGCTTGAGCCAATGAGAGCGTCAGCTACTCTGGACTGGGTGTTGTGCAATGAAACAGAGTCGATTAGAGAGCTTAAGGTAAAAGAACCCTTAGAGGCAAGTGATCATGATATGATCAAATTCACCCTGAAATTGGAGAAGGAGAAGCTAAAGTCAGACGTATCAGTATTACAGTGGAGTAAAGGGGATTACAGAGGCACGAGAGAGGAATTGGTCAGAATTCACTGGAAAAGAATACTGGTGGAGATAATGGCAAGAGCAGCAACGGCTGGAACGTCTGGAAGCAATTCAGAAGGCAAAGGATATTTACATCCCAAAGAGGAAGTATTCTAAAGGTAGTAAGATACAATTGTGGCAGACAAGATACGTCAAAACCAACATAAAAGCCGAAGAGAGGGCATATAATAGAGCAAGAATTAGTGGGAAATTAGAGGATTGGGAAGCTTTTAAGAACCAACAGAAGGCAACTGAAAATGTCATTAGGAAGGTAAAGATGGAATATGAAAGTAAGCTATCCAATAATATTAAAAAGAATACCAAAAGTTACATAAAGAGTAAAAAAGAGGCTAAAGTGCATTTCAGACCGCTGGAAAATGATGTTGGAGAGGTAGTAATGGGAACAGAAAAATGGTGGATAAACTGAATAAGTATTTTGCGTCAGTCTTCGCTGCCGAAGATATTAGCCGTATAGTGGAAGTTCAGGTGTCAGGGATCATGAATTGTGCAAAATTACCATAACTAGAGTGAAGGTTCTTGGAAAACTGAAAGTTCTGATGGTAGATAAGTCACTACATAGGGTCCACCCCAGTGTTCTGTAAGAGGGGTCTGAAGAGATCATGGAGGCTTTAGGAACGGTCTTTCAAGAATCACTAGATTCTGGAATGGTTCCAGAAGACTGGAAAGTTGTAAATGTAACTACACTCTTCAAGTAGGGAGAGAGGCAGAAGAAAGGAAACTATAGGCCAGTTAGTCTGACCTCAGTGGTTGGGAAGATGTTGGAGTTGGTTATTAAGGATGAGGTCTCAGAGTACTTAGTGGCACATCATAAAATAAAATAGACTGTAGTCAGCATGGTTTCCTCAAGGGAAAATCTTACCTGACAAATCTGTTGGAATTCTTTGAAGAAGTAACAAGCAGGATAGACAAAGGAGAGTTGGTTGATGTTGGGTACTTGGATTTTTAAAAGGCCTTTGAAAGAGGGTGCTTAACAAGCTCTGAGCCAATGGTATTACAGGAAAGATTCTAGCATGGATAAAGCAGTAGCTGATTGGCAGGAGACAAAGAGTGGGAACAAAGTGAGCCCTTTCTGGTTGGCTGCCAGTGACTAATGGTGTTCAATGGGGCTCTGTGTTGGGACCGATTCTTTTTACATTATGTGTCAATGGTTTGGATGATGGAATTGAAGGCTTTGTTGCAAAGTTTGCAGGCGAAATAAAGGTAGGTGGAGGGGCAGGTACTTTTCAGGGCTACAGAAGGACTTAGACATAGTAGGTGAATAGGCAAAGATGTGGCAGATGGAATACAGTGTCGGGAAGTTTATGGTCATGCACTTTGGTAGAAGAAATGAACAGGTTGATTATTTTCTAATTGGAGAGAAAATACGAAAATAAAACTGAGATGCAAAGGGACTTGGTATTCCTTGTGCAGGATTCCTTAAAGGTTAAATTTCGGGTTGAGTCTGTAGTGAGGAAGGCCAATCTGATGTTAGCATTCATTTCAAGAGGACTAGAATATAAAAGCAATGATAAGACTTCTGAAAGCTCTGGAGAGGCCTCACTTGGAGTATTGTGAGCATTTTTGGATGCCTCATCTTATAAAGGATGTGCTGAGACTGGAAAGGGTTCAAAGGAGGTTCACAAAAATAATTACAGGATTGAATGGGTTATTATATGAAGAGCATTTGATGGCTCTAGCCCTTTATTTTTCTGAATTGAAGAAGAATCGGGGGGACCACTTGAAACCTAGCAAATGGTGAAAAGTCTTGATAGAGTGGATGTAGTGAGAATGATTCCTATACTGGGTAAGTCTAAGACCAGAGGACACAGCTTTAGAATGGAGGGGTATCCTTTTAGAACAGGGATGAGGAGGAATTTCTTTAGCCAGAGAGTGGTGAATCTGTGGAATTCTTTGCCACAGGCAGTTGTGGAGGCCAGGTCTTTATGTATATTTAAGGCAGATTTTGATAGATTTTTGATTGGTCTGGACATGATGTGGGGAGGAGGCAGGAGATTGGGGCTGAGAGGGAAATTGGATCAGCCATGCTGAAATGACAGAGCAGACCCGATGGTCCAAATGGCCTAATTCTATTCCTATATCTCATGGTCTTAAGATCTATGATTCCCCTCTCCCTGCCCCCTTCCCACTCTCAGTCTACAAATCAGAATCAGGTTTATCATCACTCACATATGTTTTGAAATTTGTTTATTTTTCTGGCAGCAGTACATTGCCATACATAAAATTACGACACTACTGTGCAATAGCCCTCAGCACTCTAGCTATATATTTGGCTTATGGTTTTTAATAATAATGTATAAGATGTGATAATAAACCTGAATCTGATTCTGAGCTGGCTGGATAGCATATAAGCAAAAGTTTTTTTTGTTCTATCATTGTACATCTGACTTAACAAACAATAACACCCTTAAAATGCCCTCACTGTGCAATCTTGCAACTAAATTATGCACAGTAAGCTTCAAGTAATGAGCACCAGATACTCAGTATTTGGATAAATATTGTCTGGAACGCAAAAGAAATCACCACCTCCTTCTGAAATGGTGGCCAAGGGATTTTTCATTCCTCTGAGAGAATATCTTATGTGGAGTCCAATACCTCTCTCCATTACTGGGCCAAAGTGGCCACCTGATCTGGAGTCATGGAGTCATAGAGTGCTACAGCACAAAAAAGGCCCTTTGGCCCATCTAGCCTATGCTGAACTATTATTCTGTCTAGTCTCATCGATGTTTGCACAGAGTATAGCCCTCTATGCCCCTCCCATCCATGTACCTATCCAAATTTCTTTTAAACGTTGAAATCAGAACTGCATCCACCATTTCCACTGGCAGCTTGTCCCACACTCTCACCACCCTCCGAGTGAAGACGCTCCCCCTCATGTCCCCTTAAACATTTCACATAACACCCTTAACCTTTGACCTCTAGTTCTAGTCTCCTCCAACCTCAACCTCAGATGGAAAATGTCTGCTTGCATTTACTATATCTATGCCCCTCATAATCTTGTATACCACGTTTTCTTTGGAGCTCATTTTCTGGAATGGGAGTTGAACCCATGACCTCCTGGCTGCGAACATGGAAAGCAAAATAAAGAAAGCAATGGGCCAGTTGTTAGCGAGTGGAGAATGAGGTAACCCAAGACCTCATGGTGATGGGCCAAGTAACTCATGTGCCTCTTGCAACTGAAACCAGACCTTGGGAGTGGGCTTTAGGACCCTTGGGACTCAGTTATTTATGAGCTGGTTGAAGTATTTTGAAACCAGTGTTCCTTGGATGAAATAAGCCACAAGCATTCTTCTCTTTCTGTCCTTGGGCAGCTGGATTTGTGAGATAAGTCATGGACGCACAATCTATCTATATAATTGCATCACCGACCATGAAAAAATATTTTCTATAGTAAAGTCTCATTTTCAGCCGCCTTTACAGCTTAAGGGTTACTTTAAACTTTGGATTCTGGTTATAATTGGTTTTCCATTTTTCAGACTATGAAATACTCGCATATGTTTTAATTTCTCTTGATCTGGAGTAAGAAATGGAATCTCTAGGATTCTGAGGCTGTAGACATAAAGTTGTCGAGACATATTGCATGAAAGCAGGTCCTTCAGCCCATCTGCTCCATGCTAGCCAAGATGCCCATCAAAGCTAGTCTGCTCACTTAAACCTTCTAAACCTTTTCTATCTACCACTTTGACAAACCTCTATCTATGTGTGATGGAGAATATATTGACTGGTTGCTTTACAGCCTGGTGGGGAAATGCCAGTGCCCTTGAACAAAAAATCGTATAAAAACTAGGGGATGTGGCCCAGTCCATCATGGGCAAAGCGTCATCGTAGGATAGCAGCATCCATCATCTGGGACCCCCCAACACTCAGGCCATGCTCTCTTCTCACTGCTGCCAGCAAGAAGAAGGTACAGGAGCCTCAGGACTCACACCACCAGGTTCAGGAACGCTTATTACCCCTCAACCAGAGGGGATAATTTCACCCAGCTTCACTTACCCATCATTGAATTGTTCCCACAATCACTCACTTACAATGAGTCATGTTCTCAATATTTATTGCATATCTATTTATCATTATCATATTTTTCCTTTAGTTTTGTATTTGCATAGTTTGTTGCCTTTTGAACACTGGTTGTTTGTCCATCCTGTTAGTGTGGTCTTTCATTGGTTTTTTTGAATTTATTGAGTATGCCCACAAGAAAACAAATCTCAGCGTTACATATAGTGACATATATGTACCTTGATAATAAATTCACTTTGAACTTTGAACCTGGTCCACCAATATGCTCTTATTGGTGAGAATGTCAATGTGCCACTTTGCTACTAATCTTGTTATTCAATTAGTGTTGAAAAATTTCTCACACTTATCCTTGAATACACAACAGCTGAGATTCTGAAGCCCACTAGAAAGGAGGATTTCAAAACTCCAAACCTCTCTTCTCATACTTCACATCTTTGTCTGAAATGGTTGGCTTCTTACCCTAGGGTCAATTTGTAAATCGGTTTATTATCACGTGTGCTGAGGTGCAGTGAACTACACTGTTTTGCACACCATCTATACACATCATTTCATTGCAACAGTGAGGTCATCCCGTCAGGTTGGCGCTTGCATACAACGCTTCTGGATATATCATGAAACCATCTTTTTCACTTTTGTTTTATGTCTTTTATGTTTGTTTCTCATCTTGAATGTGATTCTGGGTCTGATGGGGCTTGTGTTTTGCTGTTTGGAGATCGTTCAAGTGCTTCAGCACTCTGCAGTCTCCGAGAGGATTCCGGGAGGCAGAGGCGGTGTGACCGAACCTTGTGGCGAGCAGGCTGCAGGATGGCATGCGAGCTGACCTTTGACCCCACTCCGCTGATTACCGCTTCCATTGTGCGCCGATTAAAGCGACGAGGGCAATTGAAGCGTCAAGGCGATGGTAGAAGTTCAGAGATCGTTTGGGCGTTCCAGCGCTCTGAAGTCTCTGAGAGGATTCTGAGAGGCAGAAGCAGCGTGCACAAACCTCGTAGTGGGCAGGCAGCAGGACAGGGCGCAAGCCGATGTCGGGCTCCATTTTGCCAATTAAGCCGATGAGAGAAATCGAAGCAAGTGCAGAGGCTGGGCACCGGCTGCTTGCCTTCTGATCAGTTGCTATGTACCAGAGAGGACAGAGCCTGCCACTGTGCCACAAGAGTGTAGCCCAGGATTTTTCTGTGTTTTGGATGTGGACTTGAGCTATAAACTCTTTTTTTCCAATCTTATAGTCATTACATTCTGCATTTGTTGCCCGATCTTCTTGTTTTTTTTGTGCTGGAAGGAGGGATTTCGGGGGTGGTCAATGAACCTGATCCGTTTTGTTTGTTTTTGTGCAGGAAGAGGGATTAGAGGGGGAGGGGATGAGGTCGATGTGCCCGGCCCCTTTTGCTCTTTTTGTTTTTTGAGTGGGTGGAAGAATTTGGGGGTCAAAATGCCTGATCCATTTTGCTCAGTTTTAGTACAGGAGGGGGGATGTGCGGGTTGATGATTGTTCAGCCTTTTTTTCTTTCTTGATTTCATGGATAGAAGAAAGCCTGCCAGCCCATCTGCTCCATGCTAACCCGAAAATGTGTATACTCTGATATTACAGACAGGTGGCAGGGAAGGAGTGCCAGGGATTGGGGGTAGTGGTGCAGGTGCCACAGAAACATAGAAAACATAGAAAACCTACAGCACCATATGGGCATTTCAGCCCACAAAGTTGTGCCGAACATGTCCCTACCTTAGAAATTACTAGGCTTACCTATAGCCCTCTATTTTTCTAAGCTCCATGTACCTATCCAAAAGTCTCTTAGAAGACCCCATCGTATCCGTCTCCAACACCATTGCCGGCAGCCCATTCCAACGTACTCACCATCCTCTGTGTAAAAAAACTTACCCCTGACATCTCCTCTGTACCTACTCCTAAGAACCTTAAATCTGTGCCCTCTTGTGGCAGCCATTTCAACCCAGGGAAAAAGCCTCTGACTATCCATACGATCAATGCTTCTCATCATCTTATACACCTCTATCAGGTCGCCTCTCATTCTCCATCACTCCAAGAAGAAAAGACCGAGTTCACTCAACCTGTTCTCATAAGGCATGCTCCCCAATCCAGGCAACATCCTTGTAAATCTCCTCTGCACCCTTTCTATGGTTTCCATATCCTTCCTGTAGTGAGGAGACCAGAACTAAGCACAGTACTCCAAGTGGGGCCTGACCAGGGTCCTATATAGCTGTAACATTACCTCTCGGCTCCTAAATTCATTCCCACGATTGATGAAGGCCAATGCACTGTATGCTTTCTTATACACCGTATGCCTTCTGAACCAGGGAAGGTCATTTGATTATAAACAATTCATTTATTGTTCATTACAGAATGTCTCTCTGGTGCTTCCTGCTCCCTCCCCTCTCCTTTTCCTTTTCCCAACCATGATTCCCCTCTCCCTGCTCCCTTCCCACTGTCAGTCCACAATAGAGACCCAGATCAGAATCAGGTTTATCGTCACTCACACATGTCATGATTTTTCTGCAGCAGCTGTACAGTGCAATACATAAAATTACTAAAGTACTGAGCAAAAGTCTTCAGCACCCTAGCTATATAAATGTGCCTAAGAATTCTGCACAGTACTATATATATGTATTTTATATATAAAATTAATGGTGCCAAAAGGGTCATAAATTCGGAGACTCATAGGAACATACAGCACAGAAATAGCCCTTCAGCCCATCTAGCCATGCCAATCCAACTAAACTGTCTGTTCCTATCAACCTTCTCCCAGACCATATCCCTCCATACCTCTCCCATCCATGTACCTATCCAAACTTCTCTTAAACATTGAAATCAAGCTTGCATGCACCACCTGCACTGGCAGCTCATACCACGTTCTCACAACTCTCTGAGTGAAGAAGCTTCCCCTCATATTCCTCTTAAACTTTTCACCTTTTACCCTTAACCCATGACCTCTGGTCATAGTCACACCCAACCTCAGTGGAAAAAGCCTGCTTACATTTACTCTATCTATACCAGTGGTTCCCAATGTGGGGCGTAAGCCCCACAGGGGGGTAATTTGATTTTTAAGGGGGGCAATTCAAGAATGAGTTATTAACAGTGAATTTTTTCTAGTAAGTCTGTGTGAGTATGAGTGTGTGTGCGAGTTAATACATATGTGTATATACAGTATGCATACATAAAAATACTTGTGTGTATGTACATGTGTAATTGCGTATGTACTGTATATATAGTGTATCACCATCATTACAACCATCAAATGGCTTTCATAATTAAATTAATGAATTGACTGATGTAGGAAGGAACGAATGAACAAATCCAAACGCGTAAGAAACTCGTACGAGGTTGCGCCAATGCTGCTTTTTGCAGTAGCTTTCGGTTCTTGGTGGTGTGAAGGTGTGTACATTGCGTCATCTCTTTTAAACGGTGTATCTGTCTTTCTATGCTGTAGAAACGAATCGGCATTGTTTTATTTATTTATTATTATTATTATTTTAATATCACTTAATGTTCCTTTTTTTTTACAATTTCTTAGTAATTTCTTCCTCAGAACTTTAACAGACCTTTGGTTCTTTTATTTTTCTCTTTCATGAATGCCATGTTCTTTGGAAGCTTGTTTAAACCAAGTTAATGGTCTTTTAGGCTTCCTCCAGGTGAATAGGAGTTCACTTTTTGAATAATAAGAATTATATATCACCACAGGGGGCATCAGGATTTTAGAGGTGATTAGGTGGGGCATGGCCAAAAAAAGGTTGGGAACCACTGATCTATACCCTTCATAATTTTGTACAACTCTATCAAATCTCCTCAATTTTCTACACTCTAGAGAACAAAGTCCTAACCTATGCAATCTTTCCTTATAACTCAGATCCTCCACCCCAGGCAACATCCTTATAAATTTTCTCTGTACTCCTTCAACCTTATTTATATCTTTTCTGTAGGTAGATGACCAAAACTACACACAATACTCCAAATTAAGCCTTACCAATGTCTTATAACGTCCCATCTCCTGTACACAATTTCTTGATTTATGAAGGCCAATGTGCCAAAAGCTTTCTTTATGACCCTTGAATCATGAACCTGCATTCCCAGCTCTCCTTTTTCTACTGCACTCCTCAGTGCCCTATCGTCCACTGTTTGGTCCTACTGAAGTACAACACCATGCTCTTGTCTGTGTTAAATTCCATCTGCTATTTTTCAGTCCATTTTTTTCCAGCTGGTCCAGATCCCATTGCAAGCTCTACTACACCCCAGTTTTGGTGTCATCTGCAAACTTGCTGATCCAGTTAACCACATTATCATCCAGATTGTTGATATAGATGAGAAACAGAGGGAGCAATTTAAAAAAAGAAAAAAATATTGTGAAATGGTGTTCATGCTCATTCCCCATTCAGGAATCTGATGGTGGAGGGGAAGCAGCTATCCCTAGAATATGTCTTCAGTCCCCTGTACCTCCTCCTTGATGTTAGCAATAAGAAGAAGTCATGTCTTGGGAGATGGAGGTCCTTAATGACATACACACTGTTCAATTGCCCTCTGTAAATTTGCCAATGACACAACTACTGTTGGCAGAACTTCCGATAGTGACGAGGAGGTGTTTAGGAGCGAGATAGATCAGATGGTTGATAGGTGTATCTAAACAAACGTACTCAATGTCAGTAAGGCCAAGGAATTGATTGTGGACTGTAGAAAGGGGGAGTCACGGGAACACACAGCACTCCTCATCGAGGGATCAGCATTGGAAAACGTGAGCATTTTCAAGTTTTTGTGTGTCAACATCTCTGAAGATCTATCCTGGGCCCAAGATATTGTTGGAATTACAAAGAAAGCACAATGGTAATGCAAGGGAAAACAATCATAGAATGCAGAATAAAGTGTTATAGTTACAGAGAAGAGCGGTGCAGGCAGACAATAAAATGCAAGGCCACAATGGGACATAAGAGATTCAGCAGGTCAGACAGTATCTATGGAGAGGAATAACAGTTGATGTTTCAGACAGTGAGCCTTCCTCAGGACTAGGTTTTGTTTCCCTCCATAAATGATGCCTGACCTGCTGAGCTCCTCAGCATTATTTGCCTGTTACTCAAGGCCTTAATGTGGTAGATTGTGAGGCTAAGATTTCATTTAATTTTGATTATATAGAACTTAGATTTTTAGAGTATTTTTGAAACATAGGCACTGTTGAAATGTAAGGGAAAAGATTTGAAGGTGGACAAAGGAAAAGATTCAAAGACGTGTTTGAACAGATACTCTCTGACCGCTGGGAACTTCTAGCCCATGTCCTCTCTGGCCCATGCTGGGAATTTCTGGCCCATATCCTCTCAAAGTTGGGAAAGGGTATTCAGGATGGTGTGGAGTACCTCACTGAGAGCAGGGAGAAACCCAGAGTAAATAGCAGGACACCACGCCACCTCACCAACCAACCACTTGCCCATCACATTGAACACTATTGAGCACAGTCACAAAAAAGTAGCATCCATCATCAGGGACCTCTACCACCCAGGTCATGCTCTCTTCTCACTGCTGCCATCAGGAAGAAAACACAGGAGCCTCAGGACCCACACCGCCAGGTTCAAAAACAGTTATTAACTCTCAACCATAAGACTCTTGAACCAGAGGGGATAACTTCACTCACCTTCACTCACCCCATCACTGAACTGTTCCCACATCCTGTGGACTCACTCTCAAGGAGTCTTCATTTATGGATATATATTTATCTATCTATTCATATATATATATATATATATATATATATAAATAATTCTGTGTTTTTTTGTGTTTTCACAGTTCATTATCTTTTGCACATTAGCTGTTTGTTCATCTTGTGTACAGACTTTCAGTGATTCTATTGTGTTTCTTTTGTATTTACTGTGAATGCCCACAAGAAAATGAATCTCATGGTTATATATGGTGACAGATATGTACTCTGAACACCATTGAAGAGAATATTCCAGAACCCACTGAACTGGAACAGGAAACAAGTTCCCCTCATTTCCTATGTTTAATCCTCAGGGGTGCTGATATGTATTTTTAATCTTATTTTCCATGATGGATAGAAAGATGAAGAAGTGATCAAATCTCCTTTCAAAGCAAAGAACACATTAACCTCTCTCACTGGCTTCCTGCCTGTGTGGGAGTCTTTCTCTGTTTCCATTTACTCCTTCACCTCTTTCTCACACGAATATGCATGTCGTTTCTCCCTTTCTCCCCCTCTCTGCCGTTGACTTTCTATCTCACGACTGTTTCTTTCTCTCCCCCTCTACCTTCACCATGGAATCTTCCTTTCTCTATTTTTCTTAACCTCTCACACCCTGCCTTTGAAGTTCCCTCTCTTTCATTTTCATTTTAAAATAATTTTTATTAATTATTATCAAAGATTAACAAAAAATACATTAAGTCAATATATCATTATGTACAATAAGGAATTAAATTAGCAAATAACTGATTAACAAAGCAAAGCAATATATCAATAATAATAAGAGAAAATAAAGTGTTAAGAATATTTTTTTTTGAAAGAAAAAGAAGGAAAAAAAAGAACCCCTACTAACTAAAAAAAACAAACAAAAAAAACCCATTGGGAGCACAACCCCGGAATCTCTTAACTTGTATCTATTTCCCTTATGCCCATCTCGCACCCACACACATCTTTTTCTCTCTCTCTTTTACCCGTTCTCTCTTGCCTTCTCCATTTGGCATTCTCTCACTCTCTATCAATCTCTCTTATCTCCCATCTTTAACACTAATTTCATGTAGCAACAAAAAAAAAGCATAGCAGTTGTGGTGGTGCTGTTACAGCCCGGGGTGTTCTGGAGTTCAGAGTTCAGTTCTGGCGCTGCTTTGTATGGTGTCTCTGTAAGTTCTCCCAGTGAAATGCATGGATTTTCTCCAGGTGCTCCAGTTTCCTCCCACTGTAAAAGGATGTACCGGCTAGGCTAATTAGTCATTGTAAATTATCCCAGGAGAAGGTTAGGGTTAATCAGGTTTGTCGGGGTTACTGGGACAGCGTGGCTCAAAGGGTAAGAAGGGCCTACACCACGGTGTATCACAAAATATATAAATAAATTCCATGTTTATCCACGAGGATTCACAGGAGGGTTTGTAAATGTACAGTATGTTGATATAAAGCCCCTAATTGGCATACTAAGAGGAAGAGTGAGAGAAATGGACAGACAGAGAGGTTCGGAGGAGGATCCTAGAACTTTGCTTCCTGAGTAGTTGTTCAAGTTCAAGTTTATTGTCATGTGACTGTCCATACATACAAGCAAATGAAACAACGTTCCTCTGGACTACGGTGCACCCAAAACACATGTATCACACACAGCTCATACAACACTGTGCAATAGTCTTAAGCACCCTAGATTTTTCATATGGTTTCTGATGGTATGGCCTCCACAAAGCCTTGATCTAAACATTATCGAGTCTGCCTGGGATTACCTGGAGAGAGAGCGAAGCCAGTGAGACAGCCAAAATCTGCAGAACTGTGACATGTTCTCCAAGATGCTTGCAACAACCGGCCAGCCAATTTTCTTATAAAACTACACAGGAGTGTACCTAAGAGAACTGATGCAATTTTAAAGGCAAAGGGTGGTCGCACCAAATTTTGATTTGTTTTATTTTTTTTCTGTTCACTGCTCTTTATAGTAAATTTTTGATATTTAGAAACTTGTTTCATTATTTTTGAAAGCATCTTCTTCGCTTTACGGAATTATTTTACATGTACCTAAGACTTTTGCAAAGTGCTATAAAACAAAATATTACCATAAATAAGTCAATAAAATATAATTCAAAATGTATGTAGTTGAAAGCAAAATATGGGGGCTGACCAAGAGCTGATGTTGATTAGGAGAAGATTCCACTGCCGGTCATGCTTAGAGATACAGAAGAGGTGGAGACTATGCAAAGGTTTGAAAGTGAAGGTGCAAGTTTTTAAATCACGTCATTTCTAAACTGGGTTGGGCACCTCATCCAGGAAAATTCAGATCTCAAACCTCCGCTGCCTTGTGGCTATTCCCACTCATGGGGAAGACTTTGCAGGTAAACCCCAAGGAAAATATCCGGAACTGGAATCCGTAGGGCAGTCCTGAGTTGTTTTCAATGCTAAACAAGTAAAAAATCTGCAGATATTGGAAATCCAAGCAATACACACAAAATGCTGGAGGGACTCAGCAGGCCAAGCAGCATCTATGGAAAAGAGAACAGTCGATGTTTTGGGCCGAGACCCTTCATCATGCCTGGAAAAAAAAGATGAGGAGTAAGAAAGTTAGAGGGGGAGTGGGTGGTGGGGGAAGGAAGAACCACCAGGTGATAGGTGAAACTGGGAGGAGTGAGGGGGCAGGGGTGATGTAAAGGGCTGGGGAGTAGATTGATGAAAGAGATACAGGGCTGGAGAAGGGAGAGTCTGACAGGAGAGGACAGAAGGCCATGGAAGAAAGAAAAGGGGGAGGAGCACCGGGGGGGGTGATGGGCAGGTAAGGAGATAAGATGAGAGAGGAAAATGGGAATAGGGGATAGTGAAGGGTGGGGGCATTTCCAGAAGTTCAGGAACTTATTGTTCTTGCCATCAGGTTGGAGGCTACCCAGAAAGAATATAAGGTGTTGCTCCTTCAACACTTAGTGCGACAGTGGAGGAGGCCATAGACTGACATGTTGGAATGGGAATGGGAAGTGGAATTAAAAAGGGTGGCTACTGGGAGATCCCATTTGTTTTGGCGGACAGAGTGTAGATGCTCGGCAAAGTAGTCTCCCAGTCAGCATTTTGTGTGCGTTGCTTTGCTTTCAATGCTGACTGACAACTCCCACAAAGCTGCTGGTGACAAACCTCACACACAAAATGCTGGTGGAACGCAGCAGGCCAGGCAGTATCTATAAGGAGAAGCACTGTCGACGTTTCGGGCCGAGACCCTTCATCAGGACGAAACGTCGACAGTGCTTCTCTTTATAGATGCTGCCTGGCCTGCTGTGTTCCACCAGCATTTTGTGTGTGTTGTTTGAATTTCCAGCTGTGGTAAACTATGTATACCTGTCTGGACACACCCCTCTGCTGACTGCTCCTGTGGCTCCTCCCACAGACCCCTATATAAAGGCGATTGGAGGCACTGCTCCCCACTCAGTCTCCGAGATGCTGTGCTCCGTTTTGCTGCTAATAAAAGCCTATCGTTTGCCTCCCGTCTCCGAGAGTTATTGATGGTGCATCACCAGCACCTGCAGATTTCCTCGTGGTGACAAACCTTCTGTCATTCCTTTGGGTTAATCAGATATGTGGAGAGTGGGAGCCTGCTAAATGGGCAACAGTTTGCTCTCCATATTGTACTACAAATTACAATAAGAAAATATATTGAAAAATTAAATTAAATTAAATAAGTAGTGCAATTGGCCAATTACGCTACCAACCAGTATATTTTTGGACTGTGGGAGGAAACTGGAGCACCTGGAGGAAACCCACACTGTCACGGGGAGAACGTATAAGCTCCTTATAGCCAGTGGTGGGAATTAAACCCAGGTTGTCTGTTGAGTGTGGCACTTGGCCAAGTGGTTAAGGCGTTGGACTGGAGATGTGAAGGTCATGAGTTCGAGCCCCAGCCCAGGCAGCGTGATATATCCTTGAGCAAGGCACTTAACCACACATTGCTTCAGTCCACCCAGCTGAAAATGGGTACCGGCAAAATGCTGGGGTTTTACTCGCGATAGACTGGCGTCCTATCCGGGGGGAGACTCGTACTCTCAGTCACTTCACGCTACAGAAACCGGCATAAGCACTGGCCTGATGAGCCTATAAGGCTCGGGACAGACTTTAACTTTAACTGTCTGTTAAAGTTACAGTACAGACAGTACTGTACAGCATTGTGTTAACCACTACGCTCCTAAGCTGCCCCATTCATACATCATGCTTGCGGGGATACTCAGTAAATCCAAGAAACATAACAGAATCAATGAAAGACCATGCACAACAGGACAGACAAACAACCAAGAGAAAAAACTGTGCAAATACAAAAGAAAAATAAGAAATAATAATAAAAATAAATAAGCAATAAATATCGAGAACATGAGATGAAATGCCTTTGAAAGTGAGTCCATAGGTTGCGGGAATAGTTTAGTGATGGACCAAGTGAAGTTGGTTCAGGAGCCTGATGGCTGAGGGGTAGTAAATAACTGTTCCTGAACCTGGTGGGGTGAGTCCTGAGGCTCCTGTACCTTCTTCCTGATGGCGACAGTGAGAAGAGAGCATGGCCGGGGTGCACTGATCCCTCTAGGTGCACGGATGAACGGCTGTGTGGTAGCTAAAATGCTCCCATGAACATGTTCTTTGCTGCCCCACAGCTAGAAAAAGTCTACAAAATGTGAAAGATTTTCTCAGTTGTATTGTATTTCATTATACCCTTCCATTAATAAATAAAAAGCGTGTGATTTTTGAATTTTCATTCTAAGTATTCATAGTATGTATATTACAAAAAAAACATTTAAAATATAGAACACAAAAAAGGGAAAATCTGTGTGATGCTTGCATTAGAAGTACTGAGCAGTTTACAGACCCTATAAACATTCCCTGCTCCGTGCAATGGTTGGTCTGCACAGCTGTAAGAAATAACTAGAGGGCGCTTTGCTTGGATGGTGGTGGTCCTTGATGATGGTTTTACAAGCCAAGTTTCACAACACAACCAGAGTTAAGTGTATCAAGTAAATGCGTACAGCATTTTGGAAAGTCCATCAAGGTAGGATTTACCTGTTAAAGCCCTGGAAACTATTGCAGAAGAGATGGAACTTAGATTTCAAAGTGCAAAGTAAGTTCATTAGCAAAGTGCATATATGTCACCATATACAACCCTGAGATTCAATGTCTAGTTCATTATTCAATAAATCCATAGAATAATAACCACAACAGAATCAATGAAAGACTGCACCACTTGGGCATTCAAACACTGTGCAAAAAGAAAGAAATAATATTAATAATAAACAAGCAATAAATGTCAAGAACATGAGATGAAAAGTTTTTGAATCCACTGGGTGTGAGAACAGTTCAGTGATGGGGCGAGTGAATTTGAGTGAAGTTATCCCCTCTGGTTCAAGAGCCTGATGGTTGAGGGGTAATAACCGTTCCTTAGCCTGGTGGAACAACACACACTAAATGCTGGAGGAACTCAGCAGGCCAAGCAGCATCTATGGAAAAAAGTACAGTCGACGTTTCGGGCCAAAACCCTTCGGTGTAAGTTCTCAGGCTCCTGTAACTTCTTCCTGATGGTAGCATTGAGAAGAGAGCATGTCTTGGGTAGTGAGGATCCCTGATGCTGTGTGCTGCTTTCCTGCATCAGCATTTCATGTAGATGTGTTCAATGGAGGGGAGGGCTTTACCCATGATGCACTGGGCCTTATGCACTATTTTTAGTAGAATTTCCTTTCAAGGGCATTGGTGTTGGGGTACATAGTTTACAGAAGGTGAAGTCACAGCTAGACAGGGTGGTAAAGAAGGCTTTTGGCATGCTGGTCTTCATAATCATGTATCTGAATTTAGAAATTGGGAAGTGATGTTGTAATGGTACATTGTGATAAGACCACACAAGTAGCATTACTTTCAGTTTTGATTACCCCGATAAAACAATAATGTTATTAAACTAGAAAAGGTGCAGAAAAGATTTATGAAGCTGTTGCCAGGACTTGACAGACTGAGTTATAGGGTGAGGCTGGACTGGCTAGAACTTCATACCCTGGAGTTTAGGAGACTGGGGGGTGATCTTTTAGAGTCGCACTGTATAAAATTATGAGAGACACAGTTAGTGTGAATAAAATGTCTATCTTTTTCTGGGAGATCATGTACTTCAGGGTGAAAAGTTTAGAAGAATCCTGACAGGCAATGAGGCTGGTAAGTTTATAGATGAACTGGCAATGGAAGTGGTTAAGACAGGTACAATAACAGCTTTTAAAATACAGTTGGGCAGCTACATGGATAGGAAGTTTTGAGAAAAGCGGGCCAAATTTGGGCATCTTGGTTGGCATAGACCAGTTGAGCCAAAGGGCCTGTTTTCTGCTATATAACTCTACAGCTCTCTGACTATGCGATGTGATGTTAAAGCTGAAGTTGTATAAGATAGTGGTGAGGTCTAATTTGTATTATGTCAGGTTTTGATCACCCACCTGTAGGAAAGAAGTCAAAGTATGAAAGAGTACAGAGAAAATTTACAAGGATGTTGCCTGGACTTGAGGACCAGAGTTATAGGGAAAGGTTAGAACTTTATTCCCTAGTGCATAGAAGATTGAGGGGAAATTTCATAGAGGTATACAAAATTATGAGGGGTATAGACAGGGTAAATGCAAGCAGGCTTTTTACACTGAGATTGGGTGAGACTACAACTAGAGGTCATGGATTAAAGGTGAAAGATGAACAGTTTAAGGGAAACATGAGGGGAAAGTTCTTCACAAAAAGTCATGACAGTGTGGAACAAGCTACCAGTGGAAGAGGTGGATGCAAGTTTGATTTCAATATTTAAGAGAAGTTTGGATAAGCCTATGGATGGGAGGGGTATAGAAAGCTATGGTATGAGACTAGGCAGATTGATAGTTTGACATGGACTAGGTGGGCTTAAGGGCCTGTTTCTGTGCTGGGGTGTTCTATGATTCTATGATTCCATGACTAGTTCTCATTTCCAACGCTCCTAAAAGCTTCTTGAGGCAATAGATATCACGAGACATCAGAGCAGTGGCAAAGAGTTTGGGTGATGAGGTTGAGGTTTCAAAAGTAGGAAAGGGAAGTGGACAGAGGGAAGATTTTAAGCAGGGAGTGAAGGCATAGCCATCAGTAGCAGAATGCAAAAGTGGAGAACAGATCAAGAGCCAAGAGGGTAATATTACTTGGAGGGGAAGGGTGAGGTGCATTGGGACTTTGAACTGTAGATTGGCATCGTGCAGAGTACTCCTGTGGACATGCCCCTCAGCAACAGGTATATCATTTTGGATACTGTTGTGAGGGAAGATCTAGCAGAGGAAAGTCACAGTGGTCGGGTCTCTGGCACTGCCTCTGTGTCTCAGAAGGGAAATGGGGAGAAGAGGGATGCTGTGGTTATAGGGGGTTTGTTAGTTAAGGGAACAGATAGGAAGTTCTGTTGGTGAGAACAAGATTGCTGGATGGAATTTTACCTCCCAGGTGTCAGGATCCAGGATATGTCATGGTGGGAGAGTCTAAGGCCAAAGGACACAGCCTTAGAATAGAGGGTGGTCCTTTTAGAACACCTAGAGGGGGTCAGTTGTGCTGTGAGGATTACATTCCTTGACTTCTCTAGTGCCTTTAACACCATCCAGCCCAAGATCTTAAGGCACAAACTAACGGAGATGGGAGTAGACTCTCACATGGTGGATTGGATAGTGGACTACTTGACAGATAGACCTCAGTATGTGCGGTTGGGAGACTGTAGGTCTGACACGGTGGTCAGCAGCACAGGGGCGCCGCAGGGAACCGTACTCTCTCCGGTCCTGTTCACCCTGTACACATCAGACTTCCAATATAACTCAGAGTCCTGCCATGTGCAGAAGTTCGCTGATGACACGGCCATAGTGGGGTGTGTCAGGAATGGACAGGAGGAGGAGTATAGGAAACTGATACAGGACTTTGTGATATGGTGCAACTCAAACTACCTGCGTCTCAATATCACCAAGACCAAGGAGATGGTGGTGGACTTTAGGAGATCTAGGCCCCATATGGAGCCAGTGATCATTAATGGAGAACGTGTGGAGCAGGTTAAGACCTACAAGTATCTGGGAGTACAGTTAGATGAGAAGCTTGACTGGACTGCCAACACAGATGCCTTGTGCAGGAAGGCACAGAGTCGAATGTACTTCCTAAGAAGGTTGGCGTCATTCAATGTCTGTAGTGAGATGCTGAAGATGTTCTATAGGTCAGTTGTGGAGAGCGCCCTCTTCTTTGTGGTGGCGTGTTGGGGAGGAAGCATTAAGAAGAGGGACGCCTCACGTCTTAATAAGCTGGTAAGGAAGGCGGGCTCTGTCGTGGGCAAAGTACTGGAGAGTTTAACATCGGTAGCTGAGCGAAGGGCGCTGAGTAGGCTACGGTCAATTATGGAAAACCCTGAACATCCTCTACATAGCACCATCCAGAGACAGAGAAGCAGTTTCAGTGACAGGTTACTATCGATGCAATGCTCCTCAGACAGGATGAAGAGGTCAATACTCCCCAATGCCATTAGGCTTTACAATTCTACCGCCAGGACTTAAGAACTTTTTAAAAGCTATTATTAATGCTTTTTGAGATAGTGATTTAGATGCATATCATATTTTTTTACTGAGTTAAGTATTATATGTAATTAGTTTTGCTACAACAAGTGTATGGGACATTGGAAAAAAAAGTTGAATTTCCCCATGGGGATGAATAAAGTATCTATCTATCTATCTATCTATCTATCTATCTATCTATCTATCTATCTAAGATGAGCAAGAATTTCTTAAGCCAGGAAGTGGTGAACCTGTGGCGTTCTTTGCCTCAGGCAGCTGTGGAGGCCAAGTCTTTATGTATATTTAAGTCAGAGGTTGATAGATTCTTGATTGGTGAGGGTATGAAGGGATATGTGGTAGGGGCTGAGGAAAAAAATTCGATCAGCTATAGTGAAATGCGCCAGCTGGTGGCGTAATGGCATCAGAGCTGGACTTTGGGGTGGAAGCTCCTGAGTTCGAATCCAGCCGGCTCCTGTGCATGCCTTCCATCCGTGCTGAGTTGAGCGACGAGCTAGCAACTCCGCCTCGTAAAAAAGAAATTGCCTGCTACAGAAACATCAACAGCAAGAAAGTTGATGGCCTATGCTGTCTCATGAGTTTAAAGGCAATTTCTTCTTCTTCTTCTATGATGAAGTGGCGGAGTAGACAATGGACCAAACAGCTCAACTCTGATCCTTTATCTTATGGTCTTATGTATCAACAATAATCCAACTTTGAAATCAAACCAACAAACATAAAATTTAGGGGGAACTGAGCAGGTCAGTGAGCATCTATGGAGAGGAATGAACAACTGTGACCCTTCATCAGGCTGCTATGCATGAATGCCTGTATCTATGTATGAAGTTGAGTGTGTTTGTGTGTGTCAGCTGTATGTTTCAATGTGATTATGAGTGCTAGCGTGCTAGTGTGTGTGCATACATGATGTGTAAGTCATTGTGATTGTGCTTTGGTGTGTCAATGTGTGTATATGAATGTACTGTGTGTTTGTTAGTGTGTTAATGAGTCTTTGTGCGAGCATGATTGTGTGTGTTAGTCTGTGTATGTGGTTGTGTGCATCTGAATGCCACTGTATGTCTGAGAGTGCAATCGTGTGTGTGTGTGTGTGTGTGTGTGTGTGTGTGTGTGTGTGTGTGTGTGTGTGTGTGTGTGAGTGTGTGTGTGTGTGTGTGTGTGTGAGTGTGAGTGTGTGTGTGTGTGTGTGTGTGTGTGTGTGTGAGTGTGTGTGTGTGTGTGTGTGTGTGTGTGAGTGTGTGTGTGTGTGTGCGTGTGAGTGTGTGTGTGTGTGTGTTCGTTCATGTTCAAGTTTGTTGTCATTCAATCGTACACATGTATACAGCTAAACGAAACAACATCCTCCAGACAGATGTGGACAACACGGTACATATGACTCACATACACAACATATAAAGTAATGCTACCTCAAATAAATTGACCAATAATAAGGTGCATTTACGACACAAGTTACAAAGTAAACAGTATAATGCTACCGGCGCCTCATACGTGATGAGACCTGGGTGTGGCAGGGAGTTCAGTGGTTTCACAGCCTGGGGGAAGTAGCTGTTTCCCTCCCTAACAGTCCTTGTCCTAATGCTACGGTACCTGCTACCTGTTGTTAGGGGTCAAGCAGACTCTATGTGTGTGTGTGGGTGTGTGTATGTGTGTGTATGCGTCCACACGCACACACGTGTTAGTGTCTCAGTGCCTTTACCACTATTCCCTCTAACCAGCAAGTAATAAACACACTTTTCTCAGTTTGCGGCAGACTCTCATGTTACCAGGAGCCAGAGAAATGACAAATGCACTGCTCCAACAACTCTGACACTTTCTGTGAGCAGCAACATTTAAGAGGTTGGATGAAGTTTGTTATCAGTTAATCAGAATTAAATTGTTTTTGCCTCGGGCCCATCAACCATGTTACCCACACTCCACCTGGTGGCCTGGTGCATCCACTGCAGGAACCTTCCTCATCCTCACATTCACTCCAGTTCCCTCAGAGATGATGTCAATCCTGTATCAGGTCTTTCAATCTCTCCCCTCACCCCCCCCCCCCCCCCCCCCGTCTTTATGGACTCATAAAAGAGACTGCCAGCTGATAAATTAAACACCATCCTTTCAGCATATGAAACAACTTTTATTTTACTCTAAGCAATCATTTAGCAATTAGTACAGTTGATGGTATAGGCAGAATTAGTTTTTACTGCACAGACTAGATGGGCTGAAGGACCTACTTCTGTACTGTACTGTTCTATGTCTGTAACTATCTCTTAATTTCAGAAGAGCAGGCTATTTGAAATCTCGATCTGTAAGCATGTGTGTCGAATATGGAACATAGAACAGAACAGACGTGATGGACCCTTCAGCAGATGATGTCCGTGAAAAAAAACAATGTCAAATTAGACCAAACTTCTTCTGCCTATACGTGATCCATATCCCAACATTCCCAGTGTATTCATGTGTCTGTCTAACAACCTCCTAAACCTGTATTCTCATATTTACTTCCACTGTAACCCATAGGTGCAGAAACAGGCATTTGACCCATTGAGTCTGCTCTGCCATTGCCTCATGCTGAATTATTATCTCTCTCAGCCACATTCTCCTGCCTTCTCTCCGTAATCATTGACGCCCTTAGCCAAGAACCTATTAACATCCACTTTAAAAATACCCAGTCACTTTGCCTCCACAGCCGCCTGTGACTATGAATTCCCCAGATTCATCACCCTCAGGCTAATAAACTTCCTCCTCATATCTGTTCTAAAGGAGTGTCCTTTTCTGAGGCTGTGCCTTCCGTTCCCTAGACTCCCCGACTATAGAAAACATCCTCTGTACGATCTCTCTTTCAATTTTTCATAAGTTCCAATAAGATCCTACTTCTTTCTTCCAAACTCGACTGAATACAGACCCAGAGCCATCGAGCATGCCTCATATGATAAGACTTTCAATCCTAGAATCATTTTCGTGGAATACTCTCTATTGCCAGCACATCCTTTCCTGGATAAGCGGCACAAAACCGTTTATAGTACGTTATGAAAATTAGGCCCTTTGGCCTGCAAAGTCTGTGATGGCTATCAACATTTGATATCAAAGACTTTAAAGACAATGTCTATCTTTATTTATCACCTGTTTATTGGAATATTGAAACTTAAAGAAAAATGCATTATTTACGTCAAATCAGGCCAGCGGGAATCGTGCAGGGGGCGGACCACAAATGTCACCATTCTTCCGGTCCAACAGAGCATATACCCAAAACTTAATAACCAAAGCAGTGTGTGTTTGAAATGTGGGAGGAAACTCACAAGATCGCAGAATTTAAAAACTCCCTGCAGACAGTGGTGCAAATCGATCATCGATTAGTTATCACTGCCATTGTAAAGCAATTGCATTAACCACTATGCTACCATTCCAACCCAATTTCACCCTACCAATTTTACTCTAATCCACTTTATTTTTCACACTTTCCCATCCAGCTTCCTCCTACTAAGGTGGGAGGCAGCAGAAAGGAAACTATAGACCTGTTAGCCTGACATCAGTGGGTGGGAAGTTGTTGGAATTGATTGTTAGGGATGAGATTACGGAGTACCTGGTGGCACATGACAAGATAGACCAAAGCCAGCATGGTTTCCTGAAAGGAAAACCCTGCCTGACAAACCTACTGCAATTTTTTGAGGAAATTACAAGTAGGGTAGACAAAGAAGATGCGGTAGACATGCTGTACTTGGATTTTCAGAAGGCCTTTGACAAGGTGCCACACATGAGGCTGCTTAGCAAGATGAGAGCCCATAGAATTACAGGGAAGTTACCAGTATGGGTGGAGCATTGGCTGGTCGGCAGAAAACAGAGGGTGGGAATAAAGGGATCCCATTCTGGCTGGATGCCAGAGGCAGTGAGGTTCCACAGGGGTCGGTGTTGGGACCGCTGTTTTTTACGATGTATGTTAATGATTTGGACTATAGGATTAATGCATTTGTGGCTAAATTTGCCAATGATGCAAAGGTAGGTGGAGGAGTGGGTAGTGTTGAGGAAACAGAGAGACTTAGATAGCTTAGGGGAATATGCTAAGAAGTGGCAAACGAAATGCAATATTGGAAAGTATATGGTCATGCACTTTGGTGGAAGAAATAAATGGGCAGACTATTATTTAGATGGGGAGAGAATTCAAAATGCAGAGATGCAAAGAGTCCTTGTACAGAGTACCCTAAAGGTTAACCTCCCGGATGAGTCGGTGGTGAAGAAGGCGAATGCAATGTTTGCATTCATTTCTAGAGGTATAGAATATGAGAGCAGGGATGTGATGTTGAGGCTCTGTAAGGCACTCATGAGACAACACTTGGAGTATTGTGTGCAGTTTTGGGCTCCTTATTTTAGAAAGGATATACTGACGTTGGAGAGGGTTCAGAGATGATTCACGAGAATGATTCCAGGAATGAAAGGGTTACCGTATGAGGTACAGCTGTTGAGCTGTATTCCCTGGAGTTCTGGAGAATGAGGAGGGATCTCATAGAAACATTCCAAATGTTAAATGCCTGAACAGATTAGATATTGCAAGGTTATATCCCATGGTATGAGAGTCTAGGACAAGAGGGCACGACTTCAGGATTGAAGGACATCCATTTAGAACAGAGGTGCAGAGAAATTACTTTAGACAGAGGGTGGTAAACCTGTGGAATCTGTTGCCATGAGTGGCTGTACAAGCCAAGTCATTGGGTGCATTTAAGGCAGAGATAGATAGGTTCTTGATTAGCCAGGGCATCAAGGGGTATGGGGTGAAAGCAGGGGAGTGGGGATGACTGGAAGAAATGGATGAAACCATGATTGAATGGTGGAGCAGACTCAATGGGCCGAATGGCCTACTTCTGTTCCTATATCTCATTTTATGGTCCATGTTACCCCATGGTTCTGCCCCTCACTTACACACTAGGGGCATTTTACAGCAGTAAATTTATTTTAAAATTATAAAGGTGCTGATGCAGCAATCTAAAACAAAAGGAGAAACATTGGAAGAACACAGCTAGTCTACAGTCTCTGTGGAAAGAGAAAGCATTTAATGTTTCTGGTCAGGGACCCTTCAGATCCCATTTCAAACTCCTGCCTCTCAACTTAAGACAATGCCCATTTGTTTTTTATACACCTAACATAGGATAAAGATTTTAACTGTCCATCCTATGGAGAAAGTGTCGGTGTGAAGATATGTCTCTACCAAAGGAGGTGTAAGCCATTCTGTCCCTTCGCTAGCCTGCAGGTCACCCTTGGGCAGGGGGTAGCTCCTGCTTAGCCCCCCCATCCCCCCTCCCGATCAGGGTCACATGAAGCCAGGGAGTAGGTGGTGGATGGTCGTACGAGCAGCCGGTGCATATCGCAAGTCCTGGTTCTGCGACCACTGACGCCAGGCAGGCAATCTCTGAAGAGTATTGACAATGACTGGGGTCACGCATCTTGTAAAGACACTGCCCAGAATAAATCAATGGCAAACTACTTCTGTAGAAAAATTTGCCAAGGTCATCAAAAGACTACAATCACCCATGCCATATGACACAGCACATAATGAAAGGTGCAGATGCTGCAATCTAAATCAAAGGCAGAAACAGTGGAAGAACTCAGCTGGTCTACAGTCTCTGTGGAAAGAGAAAGCACTTTATATTTCTGATCAGGCATCCTGCAGATCCCATTTCAAGCTCCTACTTCTCAACTTAAACCAATGTCCTCATGTTTTCAATACAGGAGAGAGATTTTGACTATCTCCCCCATTTATACCTGTCCTTATGTTGGAGGTCAACCAGGATCAGGTTAATATCGCTGGAATGTCACAAAATTTGTTGCTATGCGGCAGCAGTACATTGTAATGCATAGTAATAAAAATGGTAAATTACAGTAACAAATATACATGAAATAGAAAATTAAGTTAAATAAGTAGTGCAAAAAAGAGAGGGAAAAATATGAGGTAGTGCTCATGGGTCATTGTCCATTCAAAAATCTGATGTTGGAGGGGATGAAGCCTTTCCTGAAATGTTGAGTGTGTGTCTTTAGGCTCTTATACCTCCTCCCTGATGGTAGCAATGAGAAGAGGGCACGTGCAGGGTGATGGGGGTATTTAATGACGGATGCCATCTTTCTGAGGAATTACCTTTTGTAGATGTACTCAGTGCAAGGAAGACTAGTGCCCGTAATAGATCTGGCCGAGCTTACAAATTTCTGCAGTTTTTCCTGATCCCGTTAGTGACCCCTCCATACCATACGGTGATGCAACCAGTTAGAATGCTCTCCATGGTACATCTGTAGACATTTGTAATAATCTTTAATGAAGAAACAAATCTCCTGAAACTCCTAATGAAATATCGCTACTGTTGTGCCTTCTTTGTAATTTTATCAGTATGTCACACCCAGGATAGATCGTCAGGGATGTTAACACCCACGATCTTGAAACCGTTGACCTTCTCCAATGCTGATCCTTTGATGAAAACTGGAGTGTGTTCCTTCAACTTCCCCTCAGCTTTCTTTGCTCCAGGGAACCAAACTGTCCAATCTCTCCCAGTAAGACCATAAGGCCATAAGACATAGGAGCAGAATTGGGCAATTCAACCCATTGGCTCTGCCCTGCCACTTCATCATGGCTGATTTACTATCCCTCTCAACCCCATTCTCCTGCCCTCTCCCCATAATTTTTGATGCCCTTACTAATCAAGATTCTATCAACCTCCACTTTAAATATACCCAATGGCTTTCCCTCCACAACAATCTGTGGACCTGAATTCCACAGATTCTCCCGTCTCTGGCCAAAGTGATTCCTCCTCATCTCTCTCTCAAAGGATGCCCTTCTATTCTGAGGCTGTGCCCTTCAGCAAAAAAAAATACTAAAGCCTTCCAGTGCAGGTAGCAGCTAGGTGAATCTCCTCTGCACTCTCTTCAGTACGATCACAGCCCTTTTAGAGTGTGGTGCCCAGTACTGCACACAACCTCCAAGTGTGGCCTAACCTGTGTTTCATAAAATTGCAACGTAATGTCCTGATTCCTATATTCTGTGCCCAGATTGAGAAGACAAGTAAGATATATTGCCTCTTCACCACCCTATCTACTAAGTTCATGGACTATGAACTTGGACATTAATTCCTTAATGCCTAACCATTAATCACACATATCACATGCTTATTTAACTTTGTAGAGTGCATCATATTGTATTTGTCAGGATTAAGTTCCATCTGCCACTCCTCTGCCCAATTTCCATCTGACCTAACTCCATTTAAAGCCTTCGACAACCTTCCTCACTAATCATAACACCACATTATTGTGCTGTCTCCAAATTGCCAATTATGCTCCTACAGTCACATCCAAACTGAGTGGCATGGTAGTATAGCGGTTAGTATAATGCTATAACAGAGCCAGCAATCAGAGATCACAGTCTGTAGGGAGGTTGTACATTCTCCTTGTGACCCTGCTGGTTTTCTCCCGGAGCTCCAGCTTCCTTTCACATTCCAAAGAGAAAAGGGTTAGAGTTAGTCAGATATGGGCTTTTGCAAAGTTGGTGCTGGAAGCGTGGCTACATCTATGTCTGCCTTCAGCATATCCTCAAGACTGTGTTGGATGACGACGCAAGTGATAGATTTCACCGTATGGTTCAATGTACATGTGACAAATAAAGAAAATCTTTAATATTTAAATTGTTAATATGTATCATAAGCAGTAAAGATCCACACACCAATCCCTGTGGAACCTGGTCAATCTCTCTTCATACATCAACCTCGCCATCAAATCAAATCAAGTTTAATTATCATTCAGACCTTACATAGATACAGCAGAACGAGACAGTGTTCCTCTAGGGCCAAGGTGCAAAAAAATTCAAAATATCGAGCAAGTTCAGAATATCGAGCAACCTAGTGAACCTTTTTGTAACAGCCTCCAGTACAGATACTACTAATCTTAAATATAAAAAACCAAACTATATACTGTACAACACTACAGATACTATTCCATTAATAGCCCTAAGACATCTTTAGAATCCAGGGAAGTCTATAGTTACCCACCCACCATTCATTAAGACTCTCAGATACAGAATACTGCAGTTGACTTATCAGCCTTTGTTCACTCAGCGAACTTACAACATAAAACATTACAGCACAATACAGGACCTTCGAACCACCATGTGGAGCCGATTTTCTAACCTACTCTTAAATCCATCTAACCCTTCCCTCCCACAGAAAGCCCTCCATGTTCCTTTCATCCATGTGCTCATCTAAGAGTCTCTTAAGTGTCCTTAATGTTCCTGCCTCTACCACCACCCCTGGCAACATGTCCCACACACCCACCACTCTCTGTGTAAATAACTTACCTCTGACATCATTCCCCCCCCCCCATACTTTCGTCCAATCGCCTTAACATTATGTCCCCTTGCATTTTCTATTTTCACCCTAGAGAGCATTTTAACTGTCTGGTATGGGGGTGGGGTGGGGCAAAGGTCGACTGCACAGGACCAAAATAAGGTGCAAAGACTTATAAACTCAGTCAGCTCCATCATGGGCACTAGCTTCCATAGTATCCAAGACATCTTCAAGGAGCGATGCCTCAAAAAGGTGCCATCCATCATTAAGCACCACCATCACCCTGGTCATGCCTTGTTCTCGTTGCTGCCATCAGGGCATAGGTACAGGAACTTGAAGGCACACACTCAATGGTTCAGGAACAGCTTCTTCCCCTCTATCATCAGATTTCTGAATGGACATTGAACCCATGAACACTACCTCACTACTTTTTTAATTTCTATTTTGGCACTACTTATTTAATTCAACTATTACTGCAATTCACATTTTTCTCATTATTATGTATTTCATTGCATTGCTGCTGCAAAATGTCAAATTTCTCAATGTATGTCAGTGGTGTTAAACCGGATTCTGATTCTGATTCTGAGAAAAAGTCTCCGGCTGTCTACTCGATCTATGCCTCTTATCATCTTGTACACCTCTATCACCTGACATCTTTTTCATAGAGATTCTAAGCCCCTTACTCCCTGTAGTTTCTTGTTTATCTTTCATTATTAGTTTTTTTATGTCTTCTACCATGCAGAGATCTGAAATTATCTCTCTTTTTCCCATTATTAATTTTCTGGATTCATCACATCTGGGACCAATGTTCCCTTTAACTACTTTTCTTGCTTTTTATATACCTACAGTAGCTCTTGCTATATTATTTGTTATTTAATTCTCAGTTCTATATTCACCTTCTCTCCAGAGCTATTTTTTTTTAGCCATTCCTAACTGATTTCAAAATTTGCTGTTTTTCCAAACCTCCGGCCAATCATCAATCTTCATAATATTTTGTAGCATGCCTCTTTATTCAGTTTGGTACTATTCCAAACTCCCTGAGTTAATCTTTCCTTAGAACCTTCCTTTCTCAGCGACTGTACCATCACCAGTCTTGATGAATGGTCTTGACCAAACCATCAGCTCTTTATTTCTCTTCAAAGATGCTGCCTGACCTGCTGAGTTTCTTCAGCAGCTTGTGTGGGTGTTTGCTGAGATCTTCACTGCATTTCATAAGCTTTTCACTGTATCTTGGTATAAACTGAATACTTTATAAAATTTCTCACCCCCCCTCCCCCTTCTCTCTTTCTGCATTCTGGCTCTCCTCCTACCTCTTTTCTTCCCCTCATTTGCCCATACGCTCCCTCTGGTGCCTCTTCTCCTTTCCTTTCTGCCATGGTCCACTCTCCTGTCTTATCAGATTCCACCTTTTTCAGCCCTTTATCTTTTCCACCTATCACCTCTCAGCTTCTCACTTCAACCCCTCCCCCTACCCACCTGGCCTCACCTATCAGCTTCTAGTGTGTACGCCTTCTCTTCCTCTTAAAGCCAGTCGCTTCAGGCAGATGGGTCATGTCAACCATGGTTGGCAACTCACCCAGGAGAAGGAATCCTCTGCTGCCACAGGGAAGGCTTTGGGGAAATATCTGGGGCTGGAGTTATTAAGGCAGTCCTACGTTGAGTTCAATGCCTACTGGCAACTCCTGCAATGCCGCTGGAGCCAAACTGTATCAGTCTCTGCCGTTCCTTTGGATTCATCAGCTACGTGGAGCGGAGGAGCCAGCTACCTGGGCAACAGCTTCCTCTCCATGTCATACTGATCTGGCTTGCATACTGGCATAGATAGCTAGTACACAACTACCATGGTCAACCCCAACCAATAGATGGCCTCAGACCGGTCCCTTCATTATAGGAAGTATGTGAAAGCTTTAGAGATGGTGCAGAGGAGATTAACCAGGATGCTATCTGGGTTAGAGATCATGTCTTATGAAGAAGCATTGAGTCAGCTAGGGCTTTGTTCTTTGGAGTGGAGGATGAAAGGTGACTTGATAGAGATTTATGATGATGATATGAGTGTAACGTTTACGTGACAGGCTGGTATATGTCTAGGGGAAAAATTCCAGCCACTCTCCAACCCCACCTCCCGTATACACAGGTGCTGTGGAAAACAAGTTAATGCAGCTCGCACACACAATATCAAGCTCACACCAGATACAGTTATAGAATATACTTTAAAGATTTTACTAGAACTAAATGATTACTAACAATACAGTATATATGAAGGAAAAGAAAATAAAGTAAAAGGCACCAAAACTTAGCAGTCAATCTAGTGCACATCATTGGAGCTCAACTACCCTTTGCTTCAGCCATCCTCCACGACCTCGCACCTGGGATCACCCGAGGTGATCGACCGAGCAGTGCGGCACACGTCTGCCTTCTTCGGCGTCTTCTTCCCCGCTCCCGAAAAGACCGCAAAACCCCAGCTCCCGGACCCTCAAGTAAAAAATGACATCCAACCCCGTTGGTTAACAAATGAATACAATCCCCATTATCAGCAATCCTAAACCTACACAGGCTGCGAGAAGCTTCAAGAATGCTCTGCCAGACAACACTCTCTCAGCAGTTAGCATAACAAAGAAGCAGTTTTACTTTCAACAAACAAAGAAGCCATTTTGATTAACATACGCAGTACATGAGACACAGAGAAAGTGGGCAGCCAGCAAATATTTCCCAGGGTGAAAATGACTAATACAAGAAGGCATAATTTTGATGTAGGGGAGACATTAGACAGACTGGTGGGTATGTGGAATATTCTGCCAGGAGTGGCAGATACATTATGGACATTTATGAGACTCTTAGATAGGCACATGGATGAAAGAAAATGGAGGACTTTGTGTGGCAGAGAATAGTTAGATTGATTTTGGAGTAGGTTAAAAGTTGGCACAACATAATGGGCCGAAGGGATTGTACTGTTCTACGTTCTATGCTCTAAGCTCAACCTATCCAATCTCTCTTCATGACTAATGTCCTCCAACCCAAGCAACGACCCGTTGAATATCTCTTTTGTTCTCTCCAGTATAATCACATTCTTCCTCTAGTGCGGATAGCAAAACAGAACTCTACACTCCAAGTGCAATCTAACTGGTGTTGTAAACTAATCTCCCAAATTCTGTTTTCAATGCCCCAGCCTATGAAAGCAAACATCCAAAGCCAATATTCTGTTATTACCTTTCCCTTTGTACTACACTAATGTAATTGTGTTTTGGGATGTTCTTAGTTCAGTTTAGTTTACACTCAGTGGCCAGTTTATTAGGTACACCTGAACACCTGCTTGCTAATGCAAATATCTAATCAGACAATCATGTAGCAGCAACTCAATACATAAAAGCATGCAGACATGGTCAAGAGGTCCAGTGTTGTTCAAACCAAACATCAGAATGGGGAAGAAATGTGAACTAAGTGACTTTGACTGTGGAATGATAGTTCGTGCCAAATGGGGTGGTTTGAGTATCTCAGAAACTGCAGATCTCCTGGGATTTTCATGCACAGCAGTCTCTAGAGTTTACAGAGAATGCTGTGAAAAACAAAAAGTATCCAGTGACTGGCAGCTCTGTGGGTGAAAACACCTTGTTAACGAGGGAGGTCAGAGGAGAACAGCCAGACTGGTTCAAGCTGACAGGAGGGTGACAGTAACTCAAATAACAATGTGTTACAACAGTGAAGTGCAGAAAAGCATCTCCAAATGCACAACATATCAAACCTTGAAGTGGGTGGGCTATGCAGTAGAAGACCGTGAAGGTACGTTAAAAAAAGAGGCCACCAAATGTAGTTTAGCGTAGTTTAGCTTTGTGTTATTTAGAGTTACAGCACAGTAAGAGGCCCTGTTGCCCAATTACACCCATGTGACCAATTAGCCGACTAAGCTGCACATCTGGGAGGAAGCTGGAGCACTTGGAGGAAAACCATGCGGTCATGGGGAGAACGTACATTCAGTGATGAGAATCAAACAGCATAAAGCATTACACAAACCTCTACACTACCCTCTCAGATTCACCTTAAATATTTCACCTTTCACCTTAAACCTATGACCTCCGTTTCTAGTCTCACCCAGCCTGAAAGGACCGAGCCTGCAAACAGCCACCCTATTATACCCCTCATAATTCTGTATACAGTACATCTATAAAATATCCACTCATTCTCCTCCTACTCTAGAGAATTAAGTCCTAACATATTCGATCTTTCCCTATAACTCGTTTTTAAAGCCTTTGTCTTCAAGGATCAGTAGGCAGCTGATGCTTCACTATTTATTTTGGTCATCCCTGAATACTGTTTTCTTTTAAACCTTTTGGAGGTTACTGTGACCTGCTGATATTTAGATCTTGTGCTGGGTAGTCAGCCTAAGGCAAGGCTGAACTAGGTATAATTTATGTATAATTTATAGATTAAGAGTATAGATCAGTGCAGCACAGGACATTCCTTTTCAGCTAATTAAATCAATGCCTCCAAATTAATATAATCCCTTTTTCCCCACACATTGACCACCCATATCCACCGTACTGCAGGAGCACTATTGAGAGTGTCCTGACCAGCTGCATCACCATCTGGTAGAGGAATTGCAAGGCTTCTGACCACAAATCCCTACAAAGGATTGTGAGGATTGCTGAGAGGATAATTGGGGTCTCCCTTCCAACCATCCAACATGTTTAACAGGAGCACTGCATATGCAGGGCCCTTAGCATTCTCAATGATCCCTTCCATCCGTCCAACAATCTCTTTGACTCCCTACCATCAGTCAGTAACTACTGTAGCATTAGGACAGGGACTGTTAGGATGGGAAACAGCTTCTTCCCCCAGGCTGGGAGACCTCTGAACTCTCTGCCACCACCCAGGACTCATCGTGTATGAAGCACCAGTAGTGTTATACTGTTTACTTTTTAACTTGTGTCATAAATGCACCTTATTATTTGTTAATTTACTTGTGGTAATATTACTTTGTGTGTGTGAGTTACATGTACTGTGTTGTGCACCTTGGGCCAGAGCAACGTTGTTTCTTTTGGTGGTATACATCTCTACAGTTGAATGACTATAAACTTGAGCTTGAACTTGGACTTCTTTCATTACATATCCATGTGCTTATCTAAGAGTTCCTTAAACCCACATATGCTCGCTGCCTGTACCACCACCCCAGGCAGGGAATTGCACGCACTCAACTCTTGCTGAGTGTGAAAGACTTGCCTCACATATCTGCTTTATACTGTCCCCCTCTCTTTAAGGTAAGTAAGAGGAAGGTTTAGGTGTAATAAGTGTATAGGGGATATTCTCTTATGAGGATAGGTTGAGGAAGGTATGGGTTTTCACTTTGGAGCAACGGAAGATGAGAGCTGACTTGACAGAGGTGTACAAGATGATAGAAGGCATAGATCAAGTGGACAGCCAGAGGCTTTTTCCCAGCGTGGAAATGACTAGCATGAGGAGGCATCATTCGAAGGTGATTGGAGGGAAGTACTGTGTAGGGGGAATGTCATTATTATCATCATTATGTGCAGTGTTGTATGACATGGCCGATCATGGTCTCTGTGGTCATGATCGTTCTTGGCAAATTTTTCTGCAGAAGCGGTTTATCATTGTCTCCTTCTGGGTAGTACCATCACAAGACGGGTGACCCCAGCCATTATCAATACTCTTCAGAGATTGTCTGCCTGGGGTCAGTGGTCACATAACCAGGACTTGTGATTTGCACCAGCTGCTCATACGACCATCCACTGCCTGCTCCCATGGTTTCAGATGACCCTGACCAGTGGGGTGCTACAAGGTGCTGCATCTTGCCCAAAATTGGTATGCAGGCTATCCGAGAGAAAAGGCATGTTACACCTCCTTTGGTAGAGACATATCTCCTTCCCACCAGCAAGATGGGGAATGCCGGCAGTAGTTTGTGACAGAGAGTGGTGGGTACGTGGAAAGCCTTGCCAAGAGTGATGATAGAGACAGAAGCCCTTAGGCAGGCACATGGGTGACAGAAAAATGGAGGACTATGTAGGAGGAAAAGGCTAGATTGATCTTAGAGTAGATTGAATGCTGAGCACAGCATCATGGGCTGAAGGGCCTGTACTGTAGTGATCTCGGACCAGTACTGTGCTGTTCTGTTCTACGTCCCGTTATACTCTGAGATGTTGCTGCAGGCAGGCTTTTCATTCTGCTGGCATCTCACTCTAGTTACGAACATGACAATAAACTTGACGAGTTTTGGTTTTCTAAGCAAGAGCGGGCATGGAAAGGACTGGCACTGTTCCAGCCACACCAGAGTGGGAAGGAAGACAAAGGATTTACAAGGTGGGAGCCTGCAGTAAATGACAGGACTCTTGCCCAGATGTCTGACACAGGCAAGGAAGGAGTGTAGTTTGAGCCGGGGCTGGGGTAAAAACCTGAAGCAATTAAACGCTGTTTACTTTAGGTCTTTGAGGAGATCTCCACCTGTACCAGAAGCCTGATTTTCCGCTAAGCAACTCACTAAGAGAACCATAAATATGCCACTGATTCTGAACAGGATATGGAGTTTATTAGGGCCAATTATATTGCCAACATAAATAAGTAAATCCCCCAATGAGCTAGTTTATGGATATAATTGCATGGATACTAAGGACTCGTGACATTATACATAGAAATATCAGCAGATTTAATTTCCTTTTAAAAGTGCTGGCTTGGCTTTTAACCCTTCATGTGCCAGGCAGTAGCAGGGTTCCAATAATAACATGGTTGTAGCCATCAATAAGTCAATGGGATCAACTTCTCTTTTAAGATTTTATTGCGTTAGACTTGCAATGCAAGGTGTCGAGTAGAGGGGCCTGCTGATAGAGATCTGACACATCATGTTTGATATTGTTATGGTTTATTATTAACAGAAGTACCAAGATAATATGAACAGCTTGTCTTGCATACTGTTTATATTGAACGCCCTGCCACCTCCCAGGTCCCATCACATATGAAGCGCCAGTAACAGTATACTGTCTATGTTTTGACTTGTGTCATAAATACACCTTGTTATTTGTTAATTTATTTCTGGTAATGTTACTTGATGTGTTCCGTATGAGATATATGTACTCAAAGGTGAACTGTCCATATTATCATACTAGACCAGTTAATAGTTTTATAACAGCGGAAGAGAAGCTATCCTTGAGTCTGGTGATACGTGCTTTCAAGCTTTTGTATCATCTGCCAGAAGGGAGGAGGGAAAATAAAGAGCAGGGGTTCCCAACCTTTTTTATGGAATGGACCACTACCATTAACTAATGGGTCCATGGACCCCGGGTCTAGAGGAACGTTGTTTCATTCGTGGTATACATGTTTAAGTTTTGGCATGTGGCCTGGTGGATAAGGCATCGGTCTGGTGATCTAAAGGTCACTGGTTCGAGCCTCAGCTGAGGCAGTGTATTGCATCCTTGAGCAAAGCACTTAACCAAACATTGCTCTGCGATGACACCGGTGCCAAGCTGCTTGGTTCCTAGTGCCCTTCCCTTGGACAACATCGGTGGCGTGGAGAGGGGAAGGCTTGCAGCTTGGGCAACTGCCGGTCTCCCGTACAACCCTGCCCAGGCCTGCGCCCTGGAAACCTTCCAAGGCGCAAATCCATGGTCTAAGGTAACATAATAACAATGAAGAATAAAGTGTAAAAGCTACTGAAAGGGTACAGTGCAAGTAAATGATAAAACGCAAGATCGTAATTAGGTAGGTTGTGAGGCCAAGTGTTCATCTTACCTCGCAACGGGTCTGTTCAAGAGTCGGAAATTAACTTGAACCTGACGGTACATGCTTTCAGGGTTTTGTATCTTCTGCCCGATGGGAGAGTGAAGTAGAGGGAATGCTGGGGGGTGAGTAGGGTCTTTGATTATGCTGGACAGCATAAGGTATAGACAGACTCCTTGGCATGGAGATTGCTTTCTGTGATGTGCTGAGCTGCATCCACAACTCTCTGCATTTTCGTGTGGTCACCTGCAGAGCAATTGCCATTCCAAGCCGTTACACTTCCAGACAGAATGTTTTCTACAATTTTCATTGATGAACATTGGTGATAACTTTTAGCCTCCTGAAGAAGTAAAGGCATTAGTGAGCTTTCTTGTCTGTGGCATCTACGTGGTTAGAATGGGACAGGCTGTTGGTGATGGTCACTCCTAGGAATTTGTAACTCTCAACATTGTTGATGTAGGCAGGAGCATGTGCATGGCACCCTGCCCCACTCCTTTCTGAAGTCAATGGCCAACTCTTTTGGCTTGTTGGCATAGAGGGAAAGGTTGTTGTCATGACATCGTGTTACTAAGCTCTCCATCTCCTTTCTGTATTCCGACTCATCGCTATTTGAGATGTGGCCAACTATAGCGGTATCATTTGAAACCCTGTAGAGGATATATCATGTGCATCATCTAAATTGGCAAATTGGTTTACCATTGTCACATGTACTGAAGTACAGTGAAAGGCTTTTTATTTAATTTCTGTTGTTGCATTAGTTATCTTAATTTAACTATTAATTTAAACATACATAAATATTTACTCTAATTCCGTTTTTTTCCTACACTTATCATGTACTGCACTGTACTGCTGCCAAAAAGTTAACATATTTCATGACATATGCTGGTGATATTAAACCTGATTCTGATTGCTTTGCATATCATTCCTACAAATCAATTAATTACATGATGCATTGAGATAGTACAAAGTAAAACAATAACAGAATGCAGAATAAGTGTAACAGTTACAGAGAAAGTGTAGTACTGGCAGACAATAAGGTGCAAGATCACAATGTGAGTCCATCTTATCGTACTAGGAGACTATTTAATAGTTTTATAACAGTGGAAAAGAAGCTATCCTTGAGTCCGGTGATATGTGCTTTCAAGCTTTTGCATCTTCTGCCAAATGGGAGGAGGGAAAAGAAAGAACTGTCATTGATTTTGCTGACTGCTTTACCTAATGAAGTACACTTAATTACCTAGGCTACTCTGACAGAACCTCTCACATCCACTGTCTCTAACATGATGAAGGACAAAAGCCACTGCTGGGACTTGGGAGAAACTTAGGCAGGGATTGGTTTCTCCAGAGCAAGGATGAGCTTACCAAGGTTTATAAAGTCATGGAGGCATAGATGAGGTGGATGGTCACAGAATTTTTTCAAGAGTAAAAGGGGTCTTGAACTCAGGGGCAGTAAAGTAAATTTATTATAAAAATACATACATATATATCACTATATACAACCTTGTGGTTCATTGTCTTGCATGCATACTCAATAAATCCATAGAATAATAACCATAACAGAATCAATGAAAGACCACACCAACTTGAGTGTTCAACCAATGTGGAAAAGACAACAAACTGCGCAAAAAGATCACAGCACATTTATTATCAAAGAATGAAAAAATTATACAATTTGTTGAGATTTGTTTGCTTACAGGCAGCCCGCAAAGCAAGAATCCCAAAAGAACCCAATTAAAATGTACTTTGGTAGTAGGAATAGATGTACAGACTGTTTTCTAAACAGGGAGAAAATCCAAAAATCTTGGGAGTTCTTGTGCAGAACACCCTAAAGGTTAACTTACAGGTCGAGTCGGTGATGAGGAAGGCAAATGCAATGTTAACATTCATTTCAAGAGGTTTAGAATACAAGAGGAATGATGTGATGCTGGTGAGACCTCACCTTGAGCATTGTGAACAGTGTTGGACCCCTCATCTAAAATAAAGATGTATTGGCATCTATGTTTTATAGTCTTATGACCTTAAAAAAAAGGGCCAATCCCCAATACGCATCGAGAAAGAAGAAAAAAATTAATCATGCAAACAACAAAAGTGAGCAACAAAAGTATTCCTTACCAAATTGAGTCCTAAGATGCAAATCCCCCGAGCAGCCCGGAGTAGGCCCAAAGCCTCGGTATTCATTTCATTGTATTGCCAGGGCAAACTGCGCTAAGTTCACAGACACAAAACACAGCAGCTAAAGGGAAAGAAATAATGGCAATAATAATAAATAAATCAGCAATAAATATCAAAAACATGAGATGAAGAGTCCTTGAAAGTGAGTCCTTAGGTTGTGAGAATTTTTCAATGATGGGGCAATTGAAGTTGAGTTCAGTTATCCACTTTGGTTCAAGAACC
The DNA here is from genome assembly GCF_048418815.1 of Hemitrygon akajei. Taxonomy (NCBI): domain Eukaryota; kingdom Metazoa; phylum Chordata; class Chondrichthyes; order Myliobatiformes; family Dasyatidae; genus Hemitrygon; species Hemitrygon akajei. The sequence goes on along the minus strand of NC_133127.1, from coordinate 14,308,230 downwards.
TGATGGTTGAGGGGTAATAACTGTTCCTGATCCTGGTGGTGTGAGTCCTAAGGCTCCTGTACCTTCTACCTGATGGCAGCAGTGAGAAGCAAGCATGTTCTGGGTGGTGGGAGCCCCTGATAATGAATGCTGCTTAGGTGAGGGCAAGAGGTTTATGAGGGATCTTGGGGTATATTTTCTTCACACAGAGGCTGTTGGGTCTATGGAATGATAGAGGACAGTGCAATTATAATGTTTTAAACACATTTGGACAGGTACATGGATAGGAAAGGTTTAGAGGGATATGGGCCAATCAGACAAATGGGACTTGCTCAGGTAGTCATACTAGCAGGATTGCAAGAGTCTTAAGAAGATTGTAGACTCAGCCAGCTCCACAATGGTCTCAATACTATCCACCATCGAGACATTTTCAAGAGGGGGAGCCTCAACAAGATAACATCTATCACAAAGGACCCTAATCATCCTGTTTGGGTGGCAGAGTCGAGATATGTCTCTACCAAAGGAGGTTTAAGGCGCTCCTTCCCTCTGCTAGCCTGCAGGTCATCCGTGGGCAAGGTGTAGCACCTGCTTAACTCCCTTAATCAGGGTCACGTGAAGTCACAGGAGCAGGTGGTGGATGATCGTTTGAGCAGAAGGTACATATCACTAGTCATGGTTTTGTGACCACTGACGCCAGGCAGACAATCTCTGAAGAGTATTGAAAATGTCTGGGATTACCCGTTGTGTAAAGACACTGTCCAGAAGAAGGCAATGACAAACCACTTCTGTTGAGCTATTTGCCAAGAACAATCATGGTCATGGAAAGACCATGATCTCCTACTTCATACAACACGGCACATAACGAAGATGATGGTGACCACCCTGTATATGTCCTCTACTCGTTGCTACAAATGGGAAGGAGTTACAAGATTCAGTGACAGTTTCTTCGCCTCCAACTCTGATTTATGAATGGTTCATGAACCCATGAATAGGACCCTATTATTCCTTCTGTTTTGCACTGCTTATTTTGTAATTTATAGTAATTTTATATCTTTGGACAGTACTGCTGCCACAAAACCACAAATTTCACTTCAGTATGAGGGGCATAATTTTAAGGGGTATGGAGGAAATTATAGGGGAGGTGACAGAGATAGGTTTTTTTTAAACAAAGAGTGTTGGGTACATGGAAAATGCTGTAGGGGTGGAGGTATTGGCCCATACATGAGGGAAATTTAAGAGAATCTTAGATAGACACGTGGGTGAAAGAGAAATGGAGGGCTATGTGGGAAGGAAGGGTTAGATTGATCTTGGCGTAGCTAAAGGGTCGGCACAACATTGTGTGCTGAAGGGTCTGTGCTGTGTTGTCTTATAAAACCATATTACATAGGAGCAGGATAAGGCCATTCAGCCCATCAAGTCTGGTCTACCATTCAGTCATGGCTGATTTATTATCCCTCTCAACCCATCCTCCTGCCTATTCCACATAACCTTTGACTCCCTTGCTAATCAAAAACCTATCAATGTACAATTTAAGTATACCTCATGACTCTGTCTCCACAGCTGTCTGTGTCAATGAATTCCATAGTTTCACTACCCTCTGGCTAATTAAATTTCTCCTCATTGTTGTTCTAAAGCAAAGGTTTCCAACCTTTTTTTCTGCCATGGGTCCTTGTCATTAACTGAGGGGTCTGTGGATCCCAGGCTGGGAACCCCTGATGTAGAGGGATGTCCTTGTATTCTGAGTCTGTTCTATGTTCTACATAAGACAATGGTAATAAAACTTGATTCTGCTTCATGAATGAGTTGGACCAAAGGGCTTGTTTCTGTGCTGTATAACTCCAAGCAAACACAATGAAAGAGAGGCTCTACTCAGTCTCACACCCTGCATGGCCTCGGTTGTAGTGAGAGCTAGGCTTCATGCCATGAGCTTGCCTTTTGCAGCAGTCCAGGAGGGGAGACGCTGGAGGCAGTATGGCACACCGTCCATATTGGTTTGGAGGCTGGAACAGTGCTGCTCTCCAGTGTTCACTCTGTGGAAGACAAGCTAGATTGCATGAGCGCATGCATACATTCATCTGCAGATTGCTGAGGACTGCTTGTTCTTGCCAACAACACCCAAGCACAATCAATTTACAGGAATGTCACCCACTTAGGGACTTGGTCTATATTTTTTTTTGCGTGACTGTATGTTTACTGCAATCTTTGTTCATTATGTGCTGTGTAATATGATGCAATCATTATGTGATATATTATATGACATCATCATCATGTATCGTGTTGTATGACATCATCATTATGTGCCATGTTGTATGACATATGCAAGCATGGTTTTCTGTGATCATGATTGTTTTGTCAAATTTTTCTACAGAAGTGGTTTGCCATTGCCTTCTTCTGGGCAGTGTCTTTACAAGATGGGTGACCCCAGCCATTATTAATACTCTTCAGAGATTGTCTGCCTAACATCAGTGGTCGCATAACCAGGACTTCTGATATATTCCGTGCCATATTGCTAAAGAAATTCTTCTATGAGTGCCTGAAAGAAAATTAATCTCAGAATAATATATGGTGACATTTACATACTTTGAAAATGAATTTACTTTGAACTTTGAACTTCGAGTCCCTTACTTAAATTAATGATTTATCAATCTCACTTCATGCTCTCTTCTACCAATTAAAGTCTGTAATTTCTGGCTTCATGAAAAAAATCAGAACTGGAAAGTTCAAGGTGCAATGGTGAGATTTAAACATAACTTTCTCTCAGTTATTTTGCAGAAGCTTTTGGATTTCTGGGCCAGCAACACCAGCAACATTCTGCTGTACACTCCATACAAATTACATCCCTTGAGTGGGCCAACACGATAACTCCGAGGTGATGAAGTTTTTGCATGTGGCATAGTGTGTCAGAAACAGACTATCAATTACTTCCCTGGAGTCCTCATCATACCTTCTGTTTCCACCACACATTATGCAATTAAAATTATAACAAGAAACAGATCAAAAAATTAATTTGAAATGCACACTTTCTGTTTCATCTGTACCTTGGAGAAGACACTGGGCAGACAGTTCGAGTGGCATCTTTTAATAGAAGCATAGTCTATCAAAACAAATAAAAGGACAACTAACAGTTCGTTCCATTGTAGAGGTGTTTCTTGTCCAATATTATATTCAGATGAATTGCGGCTTAGCATGGTCACTCTTCTCACAGTCTGTCTACACTCCTCTCTAGTTTGTCAAAGCAGCCACCATACTCAAAGACCCCACTGACCCCAGACATTCTCTCTTCTCCCCCTCCCATCAGAAGATACAGAAGTCTGAAAGAACATATCAGCAGGCTCAAGAACAGCATGTGTCCCACTGTTAACAGACTCTTGAACGGACCCCTTGTACGATAAGATGAACTCTTGGCCTCAGGGGTCCATCTTGCGGTCTGCTAATTTATTGTTTATCTGTGCTGCACTTTTTCAGTATCTTTACACTTTATTCTGCACCTTCTTTTGCCTCTGAAGGAGGTGGCTGAAGAGGTCATGGAGGCATTTGTAATGATCTTACAAGAATCGCAAGGTTCTGGAATGGTTCCAGAAGACTGGAAAATTGCAAATATACTCCTTCGAGTAGGAGGAAAGGCAGAAGAAAGGAAACCATAGGCCAGTTGGTCTGGCCACAGTAGTTGGGAGGATGTTGGCGTTGGTTATTAAGGATGAGGCCTTAGGGTGCTTGGAGGCACATGATAAAATAGGCCATAGTCAGCAAGGTTTCCTCAAAGGAAATTCTTGCCCTACAAATCTGTTGGATTTCTTTGAAGAAGTAACAAGCAGGATAGACAAGGAGAATTGATGGATGTTCTGTACTTGGATTTTCAGAAAGCCTTTGACAAAGTGTCACACATGGGGCTACTTAACAAGCCATGAGCCCATGGTATTACAGGAAATATTCTAGCATGGGTAAAGCAGAGGCAGGAGGCAAAGAGTGGGAATAAAGGGAACCTTTTCTGTCTGGCTTCCAGTGACTAGTGGTGTTCCACAAGAGTCTGTGTGGGACCGATTCTTTTTGTTATATGTCAATGATTTGGATGATGGAATTGATGGCTTTGCTGCAAAGTTTGCAGACTATATGAAGATAGGTGGAAGGGCAGGTAGTTTTGAGGCAGTAGAGATGCTACAGAAGAACTTAGGCAGATTAGGAGAATGGGCAAAGAAATGGCAGATGGAATACAGTGTCAGGAAGTATATAGTCATTCATTTTAGTTGTAGAAATGGAAGGTTTGACTATTTTCTAAATGGAGAGAAAATACATGAGCAAGGCAGATCCAAAGTTAGCTTTCATTCAAGAGGACTAGAATATAAAAATAAGGATGTAATGTTGAAATTTTATAAAGCAGTGATGAGTCCTCATTTAGAACCATAGAACACTACAGCACAGTACAGACCCTTCAGCCCTCCATGTTGTGCTGACCCATATAATCCTTTAAAAAAAGTACTAAACCCACACTACTCCATAACCCTTCATTTTTCTTTCATCCATGTGCCTGTCCAAGAGGCTCTTAAATACCCCTAATGTTTTAGCCTCCACCACCATCCCTGGCAAGTCATTCCAGGCACTTACAACCCTCTGTGTAAAGAACTTACCCCTGAGGTCTCCCCTAAACTTCCTTCCCTTAATTTTGTACATATGCTCTCTGTTGTTTGCTATTGGTGCCCTGGGAAACAGGTACTGACTATCCACCCTATCTATGCCTCTCATAATCTTGTAGACCTCTATCAAGTCCCCTCTCATTCATCTATGCTCCAAAGAGAAAAGTCCCAGCTCTGCTAACCTTGCTTCATATGACTCATTCTCCAAACCAGGCAACATCCTGGTAAATCTCCTCTGCACCCTCTCCATAGCTTCCACATCCTTCCTATAATGAGGTGACCAGAATTAAACACAATACTCTAAGTGCCGTCTCACCAGAGATTTGTAGAGTTGCAACAGGACCTCTCTACTCTTGAACTGAATCCCCCTGTTAATGAAGCCTAGCATCCCATAGACCATCTTAACTACCCTATCAACCCGCGCAGTGACCTTGAGGGATGTATGGATTTGAACTCCAAGGTCCCTTTGTTCATCCACACTCTTAAGTAACTGACCATTAATCCTGTACTCAGTCTTCTGGTTTGTCCTTCCAAAATGCATCACCTCACACATATCCGGATTGAACTCCATCTGCCATTTTTCTGCCTACCTCTGCAGCCTGTCTATATCCTCTTGTAACCTTCGACAACCTACAGCTCCATCCACAACTCCTCCAATCTTTGTGTCATCTGCAAACTTACTCACCCATCCTTCCGCCTCTACATCCAGGTCATTTATAAAAATCACAAATAGCAGGGGTCCCAGGACAGATCCCTGCGGCATTCCACTTGTCACCGACTACCCTCTGCTTTCTTCCTTTAAGCCAATTTTTATTCCAAACAGCCACGATTCCACTTATCCCATGCCTCATGACTTTCTGGATGAGTCGCTCATGAGGGACCTTGTCAAATGCTTTGCTAAAGTCCATGTAGACCACATCCACTGCCCTACCCTCATCAATTTCTTTTGTTACCTCTTCAAAAAACTCAATCAGGCTTGTGAGGCACGATCTTCCCTTCACAAAACCACGTTGACTATCCATGAGTAGACTGTACTTCTCCAAATGCTCATAGATCCTATCCTTAAGAATCCTTTCCAGTAGTTTACATACCACTGACGTAAGACTCACCGGTCTATAGTTCCCAGGTTTCTCCCTATTACCTTTTTTAAACAAGGGAACTACATTTGCCATTCTCCAGTTCTCCGGCACTTCCCCTGCAGCCAAAGAGGATTCAAAGATCATAGCTAATGCTCCTGCGATCTTTTCTCTCAATTCCCACAACAACCTGGGGTGTATCATACCCAACCCCGGGGATTTATCAATCTTATGTTTTTAAGAAGATCCAGCACTTCTTCTTCCCTAATCTCCACATTGTCCAGCCCACAGGCCCACTCTACTTCGACCTCATACTGATCAAGATCCTTTTCACTTGTGAATACTGAAGCAAAGTATTCATGTAGGACCTCCCCAACCACCTCCGGCTCCAGGTACATGTTGCCCTCTTTATCCTTTAGCGGTCCCAGCTTTGTTCTCGTCATCCTCCTATTCTTCACATACACATAGAATGCCTTGAGGTTCTCCTTAATCCTACATGCCAAGGCCTTCTCATGCCCCCTTCGAGTTCTCCTAAGTCCTTTCTTTAGCTCCTTCCTGGCTACCCTATATTTCTCATGAGCCCCTCCTACTTCCTGCTTCTTATATCTGACATATGTTTCAGAAGCTAAGGAAGTTGTGATCACTCTCACCAAAATGCTCCCCCGCCAAGAGGTCTGTCACCTGACCAGTTTCATTACCCAGAACTAGATCCAGTATAGCCTCTCCTCTCATCGGCTGGTCCACATACTGTGTCAGGAATCCTTCTTGAACACACCTGACAAATTCAGCCCCATCTATCCCCCTTGCACTCAGGAGGTGCCAGTCAATATGAGGGAAGTTGAAATCACCCTTAACTACTACCGTGTATTTTGTGCACCATTCTAAAATCTGCCTGCTTATCTGCTCCTCGGTGTCCCGAGAGCTATTTAGGGGCCTATAGACTACTCCCAGCACAGTGATTGATTCCTTCCTATTTCTGACTTCCACCCAGACTGACTCCATGGACACTCCTTCTGCAGCGTCCTCCCTTTCTATAGCCGTGATACTATCCCTGACCAGCAATGCCACACCCCCCCTTTTCCACCTTCCATCCTATTCCTTTTAAAACACCTGAACCCCGGGACCTACATCATCCAATCCTGCCCTTCCTCCAACTAAGTTTCAGTAACGGCCACAACATCATAGTTTCACGTACTAATCCATGCTCTAAGTTCATCCTCCTTGTTCCTAATACTCCTAACATTGAAATAGACACATTTCAACCCCTTTAACTGGGTACAATTATGTTGTCCCCTGCCTGTCCTTCCTCATCAATGCCGAACTCTTAGCATCATGCCCTTGTCCTTCTACCTTAATCCCTGCACTCACATTCTGAATCCCACCCCCCTGCCAAACTAGTTTAAACCCTCCCCAACAGCTCTATCAAACCTGCCTGTCAGGATATTGGTCCCCCTGGGATTCAAGTGCAACCCGTCCTTTTTGTACAGGTCACACACGCCCCAAAAGAGGTCCCAATGATACAAAAATCTGAATCCCTGAATCTGAATTTGGAGTATTGTGAGCAGTTTGGGCCCCTTATCTTAGTAAGGATGTGCTGACACTGGAGAAAGTTCAAAGAAGGTTCACAAAAAAGATTCCAGGATTGAATGGCTTGTCATATGAAGAGTGTTTGATGGCTCTAGACCTGTATTCACTAGAATTCAGTAGAATGAGCCTATTGTGTGGTGAAAGGCCTTAAAAGAGCAGATGTGAGGATAATGTTTCCTCTAGTGGAGGGTCTACAATCAGAGGACACAGCCTCAGAATAGAGGGGCATCCATTTAGAACAGAGATGAAGAGGAACTTCTTTAGCCAGAGAGTGGTGAAATGGTGGAATTCTTTGCCACAGACAGCGGTGGAGGCCAAGTCTTTATGTATATTTGGAGGTGGAGGTTGATAGGTTCTTGATTGGTCAGAGCATGAGGGGATATGGGGGGAAAGGCAGGAGACTGGGGCTGAGAGGAAAATTGGATCAGCCGTGATGAAATGTTGGAGCAGACTCAATGGACCAAATGGCCTAATTCTGCTTCCATATCTTATGATCTTATGGTCTACCTGACTGCACTGAATGATCTCTATGAACAGTATGCAAGTCAAGCTTTTCGTTGTATCTTGGTTCAGGTGACGAAGACCATTACCTGCTTCTCTGCCCATGACCACACAAAAAAAAAACTACAGAGAGTTGTGGACACAGCTCAGCACATCACAGAAACCAACCTCCCTTCTTGCATACTGACTCTAGCAGATGTAGTGTAGATGTCCGGAAACCTTTTTTTCCATTGAGAAATTGGCTAAACCAAAGGGGCATAATTTGAAGGTGATTGGAAGAAAGTATAGGCAAGAATGTCAGAGGTAAGCTTTTAACACAGAGTTGTGGGTGCATGGAACATTTTGCTGGGGTGGTGGTAGAGGCAGATGCTTTAGGGGCATTTATGAAACTCTTAGATACGCACATGAATGATAGAAAAATTGAGGGCTATGTGGCAGGGAAGGGTTAGGTTGATCTCAGAATAGATTAAAAGACTGGCACAGCATCATGGGCTGAAGGGCCTGTACTATACTGTAGTGTTTTATGTCTGATGTTCTATCTCACAGCAATCAGTAAAGCAGCCAGTATAATCAAAGACCCCACTCATGCTGACATTTTCTCTTTCCTGTGCTGGGCAGGAGATCCAAAAACCCAAAAGCACGTAGCACCAGATTCAAGGAAGAGCTTCTATCCTGCTGTTATGGATGGACCTCTTGTATGATAAGGTGAACTCTTGACCTCAGTCTACCTCATCATGGCCTTGGACCTTATTGTCTGCCTGCAGTGCACTCTTTCTGTAACTCTATTTATTCTGTTTTCTTTCTTTGCTTTCCACTTGCATTTACTGATACGGTTATATGATCTATATGGATGGCATGCAAAACAAAATTTTACACAGTTTCTCCATAGAAATGACACTAAATAAACAAATTTACCAATTTATGAGGTTAAGGAGTGACCTGGGAGCTTCACAGGGTAAACAATTACACTGGAGAGTGTGTAGACGAAATTCAATGGGGCATTGCTTGAGATGGTCTCACAGTAATGGTTCCTGACATGGAGGTGTCAAGAAAACAATCTCTCCCTCAATGTCACAAAAACAAAGGTACTGGCTGTGGACTACAGGAGGAATAGAGACAGGCTAACCCTTATTGACATCAATGGATCTGGTGTTGAGAGGGTAAACAACTTTAAGTTCCTTGGCATACACATCACCGAGGATCTCACATGGTCTGTACATACTGGCTATGTGGTGAAAAAAGCACAACAGCGCCTCTTTCACCTTAGACAGCTGAGGAAGTTTGATATGGATCCCAGATCTGAAGGACTTTCTACGGGGGCACAATTGAGAGCATCGCTGCCTGGTATAGGAACTGTACTTCCCTCAATTGCAGGACTCTGCAGAGAGTGGTGTGGACAGCCCAGCGTATCTGTAGATGTGAACTTCCCACTATTCGGAGCATTTACAAAGACAGGTGTGAAAAAGGGCCCAAAGGATCATTGGGGACCCGAGTCACCCCAGCCACAAACTCTTCCAGCTACTGCCATTTGGGAAATGGTACTGCAGCATCAAATCCAGGACCAACACGCTCTGGGACAGCATCTTGCACCAGGCCATCAGACTAATAAATTCATGCTAGTACAATTGTATTTCTATGTTATATTGACTGTCCTGTTTACATACTATTTTGTTACAAATTGCTATAAATTGCACATTGCACATTTAGACAGAGATGCAACGTAAAGATTTTTTCTCTTCGTGTATGTGGAGGACGTAAGAAATAAAGCCAATTCAATTCAGTAATGCTACAGGATGACAGAGGGTTGAAGAAACCATTTGGCACGCTGGCTTTCATAACCCAGGGCACTGAATATAGGAATTGGGTCGTTACGCCACAGTTAAGACACTGGTAATTCTGCAGCTGGGGTACTGTATACAGCTTTAGATACTCTGCTATGGGAAAAACATGTTATTAAGATTGAAAAATTGCAATGGACATTTACAAGACTGTTGTCAAGACTCAAGAGCCCAAGTTGTTGGGCAGGTTAGGACTTTATTCGTTGCAACATAAGAAATTGAGGGGAGATGATAAAATAATGAGAGGCAGAGATAGGGTAAATGTACACAGCTTTTTCCCCAGTGAAAAGGAAGCAAAAGCTGAGGGCACAGGTTTAAAGTGAGAGGGTAAAGATATAAAAGGGACCTGAGGGATGGCTTGTTCACACAGAGAGTGGCACATACATGGAATGAGCTGCCAGAGGCGGCTACCAATCCAACATTTAAAAGATATTTGGACAGGTAAATAAACAGGAAAAGATTAAATTCAAAGTAAATATTACAAACGTATGTACATTCAAAGGACTCTTATATCACCATATACAACCTGGATTCATTTTTAGAGCTGGGGTTCCTACCTGGGCTCCATGGACCCTTTGCTTAATAGTATTGGACCATGACATAAGAAAAGTTGAGAACCTCTGGTTTAGACGGATATGGGCCAAACGCGGCTCTGTCTTCGATGGGCATTGGTTATATGGATGAATTGGGCTGAAGGGCCTGTCACCATGCTGTATGAGGCTGTGTTTGGATGATACAGAATGGAGACTGACCTCACCAATTCTCCCATCTCTGCCATCATCGTCTCAATAAAATCTGGCAGTGGGTGGGTAAGGGGGCAAACTCCATACACAGTCAGTGAACTGAAGGCTGAAGTTGGAACAGTGATAAGTGTAAGCCCATGAAGCCATAAGATATAGGAGCATCAAACAACACACACAAAATGCTGGTGGAACACAGCAGGCCAGGCAGCATCTATAAGGAGAAGCACTGTCGACGTTTCGGGTCAAGACCCTTCATCAGGAGTCGACAGTACTTCTCCTTATAGATGCTGCCTGGCCTGCTGTGTTCCACCAGCATTTTGTGTGTGTTGTTTGAATTTCCAGCATCTGCAGATTTCCTCGTGTTTGCTCTTTAGATATAGGAGCATATTAGGTCACACAGCCCATTGAGTGTGCTCCATGTCTGACTATATTTTCCCATTCTCTCGTCTTCTTCCTGTAACCTTTAACTCCCATTCCAATCAAGAGCCTAGCAAACACTGCCTTAAGTATGCCCAGTGACTTGACCTCCACAGCCGTCTGTGGCAATGAATTCCACAGACTTTCCACCGAATCGATGAAGATTGGATGTGCCTTTATTCTGAAGCTGTGGCCTCAGGTCCGAGACTCTCTTACTAATGTAAAAATACTCACTACGTCCACTCCATCAAGGCCGCTTTGATGTGAAGATTGTGGAGTCCTTGTCAGACAAGAACTTGGATTTCTCTAACACCTTTCCTGAAGCTCAGATGCTTAAGTTGCTTCACAAGGTACCAAGCACAACATAACATTAAGCCAACGGTGGTAGAGAAGACATACAGTATAGCTTGGGTCCTAATGAAAGGCCTCATGCTGAAACATTGACTGCTTATTTCCCTCTATGGGTGCTGACTGACCTGTTAAGTTGCATCGGTCACTGGGTGGCCCTGTAGCTTAGTGCAATCTTAGTACCAGTAATTGTGGTGTTAACTGTTCGGGCTAACAAAATGGCTTCTTTGTATTGTTATAATGAAATGGCTTCTCTGTAATGTTATTTAATGCTGTAATGGGTTTCTGTGTCTGGAATGTTTGGGTTATAACTGCAGATAAGGGGGGAACTAACCAATGGAGAATTGTTATGCTATCTTGTATGGGTGAGCTGAGCGGAAGTTCGCGGTCTTTTTCAGGAAGCGAGCGAGGAGGACAGACATGTGAGGAGTGGACAGCAGTTCCAGGGCAGCGGATACTGGACGTCGGCGGTTTGGACGGTGGCCGAAGGCTCGAGAGGTCGTTGTTGATGGAACCGGAGGTGTGAGCTCCTACGTTTTAAAATATTATGTGCACAAACTGATAAACTTACTGATTTGGCGCCTTTGGATTATCTGTTTCTACTAACCCATCACTAAGCAATAACTATAAAGTTGCAATTATTTACTCGCCTTTGGTGTATTGTCTGATGTTTGTGTTGCGAGTGTGTACGGGGGGGGGGGCATTACACCGTATTTACACCAAAGTATTGCACTGTCACAGTTTAAGGATAAAGGGGAAGCCTTTTAGGACCGAGATGAGGAAAATCTTCTTCACACAGCGAGTGGTGAATCTGTGGAATTCTCTGCCACAGGAAACAGTTGAGGCCGGTTCATTGGCTAAATTTACGAGGAAGTTAGATATGGCCCTTGTGGCTAAAGGGATCAGGGGGTATGGAGAGAAAGCAGGTACAGGGTTCTGAGTTGGATGATCAGCCATGATCATACTGAATGGCAGTGCAGGCTCGAAAGGCTGAATGGCCTACTCCTGCACCTATTTTCTATGTTTCTGTTTATTAAGCTCCTTCCTATTAGCCTTATAATCTTCTAGATCTCTAACATTACCTCGCTCTCTGAACCTTTTGTAAGCTTTTCTTTTCTTGTTGACTAGATTTATTACAGCCTTTGTACAGCACGGTTCCTGTTGCTTGGTTATGCTTCCGATTATCTTGTTTTAATTTATTCATTTATGGGATGTGGGCATCGCCAGCTAAGCCAGCATTTATTGCCCATCCCTAGTTGTCCTTTAGAAGGTGGTGATGAGCTGCCTTATTGAACCACTGCAGTCCCTGAGGTGTAGTTACACCCACAGTGCTGTCAGGGAGGGAACGCCATGATTTTCACCCAGCAACAGTGAAGGAACGGTGATATGTTTTCAAGTCAGGATGGTAAGTGACTTGGAGGGGGATTTCCAAGTGGTGGTGTTCCCAGGTATCTGCTGTTCTCGTGCTTCTAGATGGTAGTGGTCGTGGGTATGGAAGGTGCTGCCTTAGGAACTTTGGTGTGTTATTGCAGTGCATCTTGTAGACAGTACACACTGCAGCAACTGTTTGTCAATGGTGGAGGGATTGTGTGCTTGTGGAAGGGGTACCAATCAAGTGGGCTGCCTTGTACTGGATGGTGTCAAGCTCTTTGAATGTGATGGAGCTGCACTCATCCAGGCCAGCGGTGAGTATTCCATTACACTCCTGACCTGAGCCTTGTAGATGGTGGACTGGCTCTGGGGAGTCAGGAGGTGAGTTACACACTGCAGGATTCCTAGCCTTTGACCTGTTCCGGTAGCCATGGTGTTTATATGGCTAGACCATTTCAGTTTCCTGTCAATGGTAACCCACAGAATGTTGATAGTAGGGGATTCAGTGATGGTGATGCCACTGAATGTCAAGGGACGATGGTCAGAGCCTCTCTTGTTGGAGATGGTCATTGCCTGGCACTTGTGTGGCTCGAATGTTACTTGCCTCTTGTCAGCCCAAGCCTGGATATTGTCCATGTCCTGTTGCATTTGGGTGTGAACTGCTTCACTATCTGAGGAGTCACCAGTGGTGCAGAACATTGTGCAGTTATCTGTGAACATCCCCGCTTCTGGCCTTACGATGGAAGGAAGGTCATTGATAAAGCAACTGAAGATGGTTGGTCCTAGGACCCTTCCCTGAGAAACTCCTGCAGTGACGTCCTGAGGGTGAGATGATTGACCTCCAACCACCACAACCACCTTCCTTTGTGTCAGCTATGATTCCAACCAGTGGAGGGGTTTCCCCGAATTCACATTGACTCCATTTTAGCTAGGGCACCTTGTTGCCATACTTGGTCAAATGCTGCCTTGATGTCGAGAGCTATCACTCTCACCTCGCCTCTGGTATTCAGCTCTTTGGTTCACGTTTGGACTGAGTGGCCTTGACGGAGCCCAGACTGGGCATCCGTAAGCAGGTTATTGCCGAGTAGGTGTTGCAGGATAGTACTGTTGATGACCCCTTCCATTACTTTGATGATGATTGAGAGTAGACTGATAGGATGGCAATTGTCTGGTTTGGACTTGTCCTGTTTCTTGTGTACAGGACATAGCTGGGCAATTTTCCACATTGATGCCGGTGTTGTAGCTGTACTGGAACGACTAGCTAGTGGCGCGGAAAGTTCTGGAGCACAAGTCTTCAGGGTTATTGTCAGGATTTTGTCTTGGCTCCTAGCCTTCGCAGTATCCAGTGTTTTCAGCCATTTCTTGATATCACGTAGAGTGAATTGGATTGGCTACATACTGACATCTGGGACTTCTGGAGGAGGCCGAGCTGGATCATCTACTCGTCACTTCTGATCGAGGATTGTTGCAAAAGCCTTATCTTTTGCACAGATGTGCTGGGCTCCTCTCTCATTGAGGATGCGGATATTTGTGGAGCCTCCTCCTCCAGTGAGTTGTTTGCTTGTCCACCACCAATTCACAGCTGGAGGTGGCAGGACTACAGAGCTTAGATCTGATCCGTTGGTTGTGGGACCACTTAGCTCTGTGTATTACTTAGACCTGTTGGTACTCCTGTGTCTAACCTCTTGTTTCTGCCCCTTCAGGGGGAGTCTACTGTTCCTCCACTCCTGGGCCGCACTTACCATGGCTGAGGCTGCCATCCACTACGCCTGGGCTGAGTTGGTACCAGAGACCACCATGACAGAGAGAGCCTGCCATTCCTCTGCACTTGGCTCCAGTCAGCGAGCGCGCACTGTGACAACATCGGTTAGGCCACAGTTGGACTGTTGTGTGCGGTACTGGTCGCTGGAACTCAACGATTCAGGAACAGCTTCTTCCCCTCTGCCATCTGATTTCTGAATGGACATTGAACCCATGAACACTACCTCACTGCTTTTTTATTTCTATTTTTACATTACTTATTTAATTCAACTATTATATATAGATATATTTACTGTAATTCACTGATTTTTTCTGTTATTATGTGCTGCATTGTACTGCTGCCACAAAGACAACAAATTTCAGGTAACATGCCGATGATATTAAACCTGATTCTAGTTCTGATTCATTCTCAGGAGGACATGTATTTAAGGGAGGGGGTAAGGAGATTTAAAACACAAGAGATTCTGCTGGAAAACTTAAGCAACACACGCAAGATGCAGGAGGAACACTTCAGGTCAGAGAGCAACTATAGAGGGGAATGAACAGTAGACATTCCGGGCTCTCAACCTTTATCAGGACTGGAAAGGAAGAGGCAGAAGCCAGAGTAAGAAGTTGGGAGGAGTGGAAGGAGTACAAGCTGGTAGGTAATAGGTGAGACCAGATGGATGGGTGGGGGAAGAAGTTGTCTTTCAGGTCCTTTTCACATTTTTCACCTATCGCATTAACCAAAACCCTCCAATTTTTAGTTCCTCTTCTCAGTTAACCCTAATGATTTTATGCATCTCTTTCAGGTCAACCTTCAGTTTCCTACAACATGTCATATCAGCCTTCAGTCTCCTACACTATGTCACAAGGAATAAAGTCCTATCCTGCCCATTCTCCCCCCGTAATTATAATTACCTCCAAACCATGTTTCAAGGATAAGCAATTTCATGTTCCTTGGTGTCAGTCTCTCTGAGGATCCATATGGGCCTAGCACATCAATGCAGTTACAAAGAAGGCACTACAGTGGCTATATTTCATTTGAGTTTGAGAAGAGTTGGTATGTCGCCATAGTCACCCGCAAATTTCTACAGATGTACCGTGGAGAGCGTTCTAACTGACTGCATCACCGTCTGGTATGGGGAGGGGGGCACTACACAGGATTGAAAAAAGCTGCGGAAAGTTGTGAACTTAGTCAGCTCCATCATGGGCACTAGCTTCCATAGGATGCAGGACGTCTTCAACAAGTGATGCCTCGAAAAGGCAGCGTCATCATTAAGGGCCTCCATTACCCAGGACATGCCTCTTCTCATTGCTACTATCTGGAAGGAGGTGCAGAAGCCTGAAGGCACACACTCAGTGATTCAGGAACAGCTTCTTCCTCTCTGCCATCGGATTTCTGAATGGACATTGAACCCATGAACACTACCTCACTACTTTTTATTTCTCTTCTTGCACTATTTATTTAATTTAACTTTTTTAATATATATACTTAATGTAATTTATAGTTTTTTTATTATTATGTATTGCAATGTACTGCATCCACAGAACAATAAATTTCATGACATATACCAGTGATATTAAACCAGTTTCTGATTCTGAAGGTTAGACAGTCAATATCTTTTTCCCAGGGTGAAAGTGTCTAATACCAGAGGCATGCATTCAAGGTGAGAGGTGGTAATTTCGAAAGAGACATGAGGGGCAGGTTTTCTTACACTGAGAGGTAGACGCCTGGAATGCACTGCCTGTTGTGGTAGTAGAGGCTGTTACATTAGAGACTTTTAGGAGGTGTTTGGTTAAGGCACATGAACATGAATTAGAGGAAAATGGAAGGATATGGATATTGTGTAGGCAAAAGAGATTAGTTAGCTATTTGATTACTGATTTAATTGGATTCAGCACAACATTGTGGGTCAAAGGGCTTGTTCCTGTGCTGCGCTGTTCTGTGTTCAATGATTTAGATTCAGATTAATTTATTTATCACAGGTACACTGAAACATGCAGTTAAATGCGTTGCTTGAATCAGCAACCAACACAACCCAAGGTTGTGCTGGGGGCAGCCCACAAGTGTCACCACGCATTCTGGTGACAACATACCATGCCCAACATGTTCAACAGAACAACACAATGAACCACAGCAGGTATACAAATTTAGTTAAAAGTGCAGAGACTCCAGGCTAAATCAAACACACTAATGCATGACAGGAAATAAAACAGTGAGCGGGGGTGGGGGGTGCAGTACTGAAAGTTTGAGAAATCGATTCTCATGCCATCAGATTGGAGGCTACCCAAATGGAAGATAAAGTGTTGTTCCTCCAACCTGGTTTGGCCTCACATGGATGGACATCTCAGAATGGGAATGGGAAGTGGAATTGAAATGGCTGAAGGAAATCCGTTCAAGAGGGAACTGCGCTACATACGAGCAACCTCCACTGTGCCACGGAGAACAAGCGACAGCTGCGAAAGGAGAGACCGAACAACCAAAAGACCCGACCGCTAACCACAGCCACCACTTACTTGTGTCCACACTCCATCAGAATATCATGAAATGGAGAAAATTGATCAAATTGTTGTGCACAAGACTGACCTTTTCCTGTGAATCTTCCATGAATAATAGATTGTTTTTTGTAACATCTGTGCCTAGAGCCCAGCTGCATGCAGGCATGAAACGACATCTGCTCCTGCTAATACAGGAGGGAAAAACTGAGCAAAGCTGTACATCAGTGTCGGATCAGTTCATTCTCTGCCTCCTGGGACGGAGCCTCATGGGTTAGAGCCCCGTCCCTGGAAACAACTGTGTAATGTAGGCTGGCTTTGGTGAGGTGCAACAATGGAACTTAAGAAGAAGGAACAGGAGTCGATTCTCTGTCCCTGTGAGCCTGCTCTGCCATTCCTCTGGATCATGGCAGCTCCATGAGCTGATGTGATGAAATGATCTGGAAAGGCAGCAGGAAAAACAACGTTTTTCACTGTACTTCAGAACATGTGAGAATAATAAACCACTTTACCAATTTACCCCTCCAGGAGGACCACAACCTTGTCATGGTTGGGAAGCTTGCATGCCCCATTTACCTGGAGAACTATGCTGGCTGGAGTCAAGGCTTCATGCTTTGGCTCTTGGTAGGGTCACCCATGCCAAACAGTTCAAAGGGTAGAGGCCAGACTAAGAGGGGTCCACCAGTCCTGCAGGTTTGGGGGTTCAGCTCAGGGCTAACAACCCTGACTAGTAAAACAAAATTGTTACAGAAACAGCAATGAAGAACCCTTCCACAACTGAGTGTGATGGTATTCCTGAGTCTCCAGCCAAGACTTGCGTAACTAACAGTGGTGGAAACCGAGAAGAAGCTAGTGAGATGATGAAGGAAGCCCTGAACACCGCCAGAGATGGAGGACCTCCATTGCTGTGTTAAACACAAGCGGTGTAATGGGAAGTAAGTAAGTAAGTCTTATCTTTATCCATGACCATGATTGTTCTTAGCAAATTTTTCTTCAGAAGTGGTTTGACATTGCCTTCTTCTGGGTAGTGCCTTTACAAGATAGGTGGCCCCAGATGTTACTAATATTCTTCAGATATTGACTGCCTAGCACCAGTGGTCGCATAACCAGGACTTGTGACATGCACCAGCTGCTCGTACGATCTGCTCCCATGTCTTCACATTACCCTGATCTGTGTGGAGAGGTGGGGGGGGGGGGTTATGAATTTGCTAAGCAGGTGCTACACCTTGCCCAAGAGTGACCTGCAGGCTAGCAGAGGGAAGGAGCACCTTACACCTCCTTTAGTAGAGATGTATATGCACCCCACTACCATGGTAGTGTAACGGTTAGCACGGCGCCATTACCGCTCGGGGAGATGCGGTTCAGAGTTCAATTCCAGCATCAACTGTAAGAAAAGTGAATAGTAACAGTCTTTCTCCCAGGATTGGGGAGGCATTAGTTTAGGATGAGAGTGGATAGGTTTAATGGCAACAAGAAATTCAAGTTTTTCCACACAGAAGGGTTTGAATATATGGAACAAGCTGCCAGTGGAAGTGGTTGAGGGAGGTATAAAAGTATAATTTAAAAAGCACTTGAATACAGGCCTTATAAGGCCAACATCAGGGAATTGGGACTAGTTGGATGGCCACTGTAGTCGGATGTACTGATTTGGCCGATGGGCCTGTATCCAAGCTCTGTTGCTCTATGGCCCTATGATTCTCTTACCGGGTACATAAAAGAATTAGTTTATTATTGTCATATCTACTGAGATCTAGTGAAAGACTTTAGCTTGCTTGCCATCCACACCTCCCATGCCATACATTAGTGACATGAGGTAGAACAAAAGGAAAAAGTAAATCGAATGCAGAATATAGTGTTACAATTCAAAGTTCAAAGTAAATTTATTATCAAAGTCTCGTCTCGCTGCTGCCATCAGAAAGAAGGTACAAGAGTCTTAGGACTTACACCACCAGGATCAGGAACAGCTACTACCCCTCAACCATCAGGCTCTTGAACCAAAGGGGATAAATTCATTCAACTTCACTTACCCCATCATTAAGATGTTCTCACAATCATTGGACTCACTTACAAGGACTTTTCATCTCATGTTCTTGATATTTATTGCTTATTTATTTACTTATTATTGTTTCTTCTTTTTGCATTTGCACAGTTTGTTGTCTTCTGCACTCTGGTCGAATGCCCATGTTGGGTGGTCCTTCATTGGTTCTGTTGTGGTTATTACTCTATAGATTAGTTGAGCATACCCACAAGAAAATGAGTCTCAGAGCTGTATATGGTGACAGATATGGACTTTGATGATAAATTTACTTTGAACTCTGATACATTACCCTGAGATTCATTTTCTTCTCAGCATTCTCAGTAAATACAAGAAACACAACAAAATCAATGAAAAACCACACACAAGACAGAAAAAAAGCCAACTGTGCAAGTACAAACAAACAAACAACCAAACAAATAAATAAATAAGCAATAAGTATTGAGAACATGAAGAGTCCTTGAAAGTGAGTCTATAGGTTGTGGCGGATCACTAAATTCGCTTGAGTCTGTGGTGACATACCAAATCTCCTAAAGCTCCTAATGAAATATAATCACCGGTGTACTTTCATCTTAATAGCATCAATATTTTAGACTCAGGATAGATCTTCAAAGGTATTGACACCCAGGAACTTGAAATTGCCTGCCTTTTCCACTGCTGACCGCTCAATGAGGACTGGTGTGTGTATAGACTCGTACATTCATACTGGCCATTTGTCCAGAGTGAACAGCAATATGCAGTTTGCCAGATGGTGTGTATCTTCCAGTAACTGTGCTGATATCCTCAAATGAAAAGTAAAATTGCTTTTAGTTATTAGTGTAGGCTCCTTGACTGGCCTAGTCCAAATCGGTGATTATGTGAATTTGAGTAATATTGTATCTGTATTGGTTGATTCCTGTTTGTTTAAGTAATTAATTAAAGGTTATATGTATAAATAAGTGAATTGCACATGTCATCATGCTACCACGTGATACGTACATGCCTGACTTAAAGTAAACTCGAAGTTAAACCCACAGTTCGGACTCCCGTGTCTTTGTTTGAATTAGTTTCATGTTTGAAATTACAAAATATAACAAGTCGCCTGTATCTGGCGACTCTGTGCGTGCTCTCCCAGGCAAACTGCCCTCTACACTATCCCATACCCGAGAAACCCTTCTAAACCTCCAATTTGCTACATCTAGCAAGATCAACAACACCCTGGCGAAGCTATTGAGCCAGCTGGAGATCACTGACAGGCCAGAATTGCTTCCTCAACTCCAGACCGCCATCCACAGCTGCCAGAAATGAGGTCTCCGCCGCCGACCTCGGAAATCGAGCCCGGGGCTCGGCTGGAGCGGAGGCCTCCGCGACCGTGACTCATTTCACGGACTTGTTTCAGCCGGCAGCCCGGCCCTCCGGGATTAAGTGTCAGCTTCGGAGCCCGACCTGATTGACAGCCCGGGCCCCTGGCAGTTGGAAGTGGCAGCGGAGCCTCCCCTGTCACTCAGCCCGACCTGGAGCGCCCGATGACGCGACCCGCCGATCGATCCCCGCGGGACGTGTCCACCAACCTCAAAGAGCTGCCAACAACACACTGCATCGATGGAAACCTGGAAAGATGCACTATTTACCAAGGAAACGTGGGAAAAGAGCTGGGCTGCTGGTCAGATTGAAGCGGAGGGGCTTTGGGGTCCCTCTACCCACCATCCTACTAACTAATGTACAAGTCATAGAGAACAAGGTGGATGATCTTAAAGGGAGACTCACCTACTGCAGGGAGATGCAGAGCTGCTGTGTATTCTGTTTCACAGAGACCTGGCTCTCCCCTGCCACCCCCGGCTGTGCCATCTGACCAGAGGGATTTTCAATCTATTGGATGGACAGCACAGCATCTTCGGGCAAGACGAAGGGAGGTGGAGTCTGCCTACTGATCAACACTGCGTGGTGCTCGGACACAGTGGCACTGACAGACTCCTGCAGTCCGGACCTGGAACATCTGTCGGTGAGGTGTCGTCCCTATTATCTGCCACGGGAATTCACCTCGGTAATACTGACAGCGGTCTACATTCCCCCCAGGCAGACATGGAGTATGCTATGAATACACTGTATGCCAACATCAGTGAACTTGAGACCAGGTATCCGGAGGCTTTGCTCATTACAGCCGGGGACTTTAACCAGGCCAACCTCAGAAAAGCGCTGCCAAAGTTATACCAACATGTCTCCTGCTCCACTAGAGGCCCGAATATACTTGACCACTGCTACATAGCAGTCAAGGATGCCTACCGTTCCGTCCAACGACCTCACTTCGGAAAATCGGACCATCAGGCCATACTCCTCCTCCCGGCTTACAAACAGAAACTGAAGCGGGAGGTCACGGTGTCAAAAGTGGTGTCACGTTGGACAGAGGAAACGGATGAGGTCCTCCGTGACTGCTTTGAATCGGTGGACTGGTTAGTATTCAAGGACTCAGCAGCTAACCTCAATGAGTATGCCTCAGCTGTCATGGACTTTATCTGGAAATGCACAGAGGACTGTGTGTCTCGCAAGATGATCTGGGTATTCCCTAACCGAAAACCTTGGATGAATTATGAGGTCGAGTCCCTTTTGAAGGCTAGAGCTGCGGCTTTTAGGTCCGGAGATACCTGTCGCTACACAGAATCCAGGTGTGAACTACGGAAAGCCATTAAGGGCACCAAGAGGCAATATTGAGCCAAGTTGGAAGCCCAGGTTAACCAGAGGGATGCCAGTAAACTATGGCAGGATCTAAATGAGATCACTGGGTGCAAAGAAAAGGCTGGGAATATCAATAACTGTAGTGCTTCTCTTCCTGATGAATTTAACCTATTCTACGCAAGATTCGAACAGAAGAGGAGCGTCCCGCCCGCTCCAGATGAACCGGACCTGGTAGCATTGAGATTCATCGTCACCGAGGAAGACATTAGAAGAGCCTTCCTGAAGATAAATCCAAGGAAGGCGACGGGCCCAAGATGACGTCCTGGGACGGGTTCTCCAGGCCTGTGCAAGCGAGCTAGCTGGAGTGTTTGCTGACATCTTCAACTGCTCCCTGCTTCAGTCTAAGATCCCCTTGTGTTTTAAGAAGGCAACGATAATCCCGGTGCCGAAGAAAAGCAAGGTGGCATGCCTGAATGAAGACCAACCTGTGGCTCTGACATCAATTGCTATGAAGTGCTTTGATCAATTGGTTATGGCACACATCAACCATAACCTATCGGTCAACCTCGACGCTTTGCAATTCACCTACCGGAGCAATAGGTCAACGGCAGATGCCATCTCTCTAGTACTACATCCCTCCTTAGAACACCTGGAGAATAAAGATGGATATGTAAGGCTCCTTTTCATTGACTACAGCTCTGCCTTTAATACCATCATTCCAAATAAACTGATTCCTAAGCTCCGGAACCTGGGTCTTAGCACTCAGATCTGCAGCTGGATCTTCAACTTCCTCACAGACAGGACCCAGGCTGTAAAAATAGGGGACAAGCTCTCCTCTACAATCACACTGAATACCAGTGCCCCACAAGGATGTGTACTCAGCCCCCTGCTGTACTCACTGAACACCCATGATTGTGTAGCCAAGTTTCCATCAATCTCAATATATAAATTTGCTGATGACACCACAATTGTAGGCCGCATCTTGGGTAATGATGAGTCTGAGTACAGAGAGGAAATTAAGAACCTGGTGGCATGGTGCAAAGACAATAATCTATCCCTCAACGTCAGCAAGACAAAGGAATTGGTTGTCGACTTCAGAAGGAGTAGCAGACCGCACGACCCTATCTACATCGGTGGTGCGCAGGTGGAACAGGTCAAAAGCTTTAAGTTCCTCGGGGTGAATATCACAAATGACCTGACTTGGTCTAACCAAGCAGAGTCCACTGCCAAGAAGGCCCACCAGCACCCTTACTTCTTGAGAAAGCTGAAGAAATTTGGCCTGTCCCCTAAAACCCTCACTAATTTTTATAGATGCACCATAGAAAGCATTCTTCTAGGGTGCATCACAACCTGGTATGGAAGTTGTTCTGTCCAAGACTGGAAGAAGCTGCAGAAGATCATGAACACAACCCACCACATCACACAAACCAATCTTCCATCCTTGGACTCACTTTACACCACATGCTGTCGGAGCAGTGCTGCCAGGATAATCAAGGACACGACCCACCCAGCCAACACACTTTTTGTCCCTCTTCCCTCCGGGAGAAGGTTCAGGAGCTTGAAGATTCATACGGCCAGATTTGGGAACAGCTTCTTTCCAACTGTGATAAGACCGCTGAGCGGATCCTGACCCGGATCTGGGGCATACCTTCCAAATATCCAGACCTGACTTGCACTACCTTACTTTCCCTTTTCTATTTTCTAATTACGATTTATAATTTAAATTTTTATTATATTTACTTCAATTTGTACTTCAGGGAGTGCAAAGTGCAGAATCAAATATCACTGTGATGATTGTACGCTCTAGTATCAATTGTTTGGTGACAATAAAGTAAAGTGAGATCCTGGTTAACCCTTGTGGAAGCCAAATGCCTCATATTGTTGACATATTCACCACCAGTAGTTTAACTAGTCTGAATGCAAATCCACTAGAGGCTGAAGAAAAATGGTCTGTTCTGAGGATGTGTAGTGAGGTAAAGTTCATGGGGTCAATTCCTGATTGGACATGGAGCTCATGACCACTATTTCATGTTTAATTTAATTACTTATTTAATTATATATATACTTATTGTATTTTATAGTTTTTATTATGCTGCCACATAACAGCAAATTTCATGACATATGCCATTAATATTAAACCTGATTCTGATTCCGATGTGATGAATCATCGGAGAGAAGGAGCAATGGGGCTTGTTTTGCTGTTGCATGTTGAGTTCAGTTTCGTTGTGTTTGGTGTTGTTCTACTGAGCATTGTGGGTATGCTATGTTGCCACTGGAATGTGGGGCAACACTCGTAGGCTGCCCCCCAGCACATCGTGGGGTGTGTTGACTGTTAATGCAAATGACGCATTCTATGATGTTAGCTGCTAAATCCATACCTGTATTTTACCTCCTCTGATTTTCCACAATAACCTCATCAGCTGTCTTCTAGAAATCTAACGATAATACATCCACGTTCAAAACTGATACCAATTGGCAATTGTTTCACTGTTGTCCAATATTTTGAGATAAAGAGAAAACCTTTGAATTCCATCCTGACAGATCACTGTCAACATTGTACATTGATATACTGCAGTGGGAAATGTTATCACAAAAAGTTCACGTGAGTTAGACAGAGAGACAGGGAGAGAGAAAAAGACAGGGAAGAGAGAGAGACAGGGTGAGAGAGAGAGACAGGGAAGAGAAAGAGACAGGGAAGAGAAAGAGACAGGGAGAGAATGTGGGGAGACAGGGAGGGAGAGAAGTAAAGAGACCTGATAAAGCTGTGAATGCAGATTGGAAATGTTGCTGAGGCCTGACAGAAAGAGTGAATGTGAAAACAGGACACAAAAGTAAAAGTCAAAGTAAGTTTATTATCAAAGTACATATATGTCACCATATACAACCCTGAGATTCATTTTCTTGTAAGCATTCTCATTAGCACAAAGAAATACAATAAAATCAATGAAAAACTATGCAAAAGGACTGACAAACAAATGTGCAAAAGACAAAATGTATAAATACAAATAAATAATAATAAATAAGTAAATAAATAATACTGAGAACATGAGCTATACAGTCCTTGAAAGTGAGTCCATAAGTTGCAGAAACAGTTCAGAGTTGTGGTGAGTGGAATTATCCACACTGGTTCAGGAGCCTGATGGTTGAAGAGTAATGACTATTCCTGAACCTGCTGGTGTGCGTCCTAAGGATACTGTAGCTCCTTCTTGATGGCAGGAGCAAGAAATGAGCATGGCCTGTATGGTGGAGGCCTTTGAAGATGGATGGTACTTTCTTGTGGCAGCACTCTTTGTAGAAGTGCTGAATGTTGGGGAGGGCTTTTCCTGTGATGGACTGGGCTGTATCCACTACTTCCTTTCTGCTTTTGCAACAAAAAGCCTACAAAAATATAAAAGAATACTGCATTGCAGTCACAGAGAAAGTGCAGGCTTTTCTCCTGGCTTCTACGCTCCTCCTCCTCCTGGACATCCCCATCGGGCCTTCTACCTGCTCTCGACCTTTTCATCTCTAACTGTCGCCGAGACATCAACCATCTCAACTTCACCACCCCTCTCTCCTATTCTAACCTCACTCCCTCTGAATGCACTGCCCTCCACTCTCTCCACACTAACCCCAACCTCACCATCAGACCTGCAGACAAAGGTGGTGCAGTAGTAGTCTGGCGGACGGACCTCTACCTCACTGAGGCCAAACGGCAGCTCTCTGACACCTCCTCGTACTTACCCCTGCCACAGGACCCCACCAAAAAACATCAATCCACTGTCTCCCGCACCATCTCCACCCTCATCAACTCTGGACACCTTCCTCCCTCAGACAAAAAACTCATAATCCCCACACCCTGCACAGCTCAGTTTTACCTCCTCCCCAAGATCCACAAGCCTGCCTGTCCTGGCAGACCCATAGTTTCAGCCTGCTCCTGCCCCACTGAACTTGTGTCTGCCTACCTGGACTCCATTTTATCCCCCATAGTTCAGTCTCTCCCCACCTACATTCAGGATACATCCCATGCCCTTCACCTCTTCAATAACTTCCAATTCCCCGGCCCCGACCGCTTCATTTTTACCATGGGTGTTCAATCCTTATACACCTCCATCCCCCATCAAGAAGGCCTCAAAGCCCTCCGCTACTTTTTGGATAACAGACCCCACCAGTTCCCCAGCACCACCACACTCCTCCGGTTGGCGGAGCTTGTTCTAACTCTCAATAACTTCCCACTTTGGTTCTTCCCACTTTTTCCAGATCAAGGGCGTAGCCATGGGCACTCGCACAGGACCTAGCTATGCCTGCCTCTTTGTGGGTCATGTGGAACAGTCTATGCTCCAAATCTATACTGGCACCACTCCCCAACTTCTCCTCCGTTACATTGACGACTACATTGGTGCTGCTTCCTGCACCCATGCTGAGCTCGTCAATTTCATCAACTTTGCTTCTAACTTTCACCCAGCCCTTAAATTCACTTGGTCCATCTCGGACACGTCTCTCCCCTTTCTTGATCTCTTGGTCTCCATCTCTGGAGACAGACTATCCACTGACATCTTCTACAAACCCACTGACTCCCATAACTATCTTGACTATACCTCTTCCCACCCTGCCCAATGCAAAAATACCATTCCCTATTCCCAGTTCCTCCGTCTCCGCCGCATCTACTCCCAGGATGAGGCTTTCTGTTCCAGGACTTCTCAAATGTCCTCCTTCTTTCAGGATCGTGGTTTCCCTTCTGGCATCATCAAAGATGCCCTTACCCGCATCTCCTCCACTTCCCGCACTTCAGCCCTTAACCCATCCTCCCGTCACCACAACAGGGACAGGGTTCCCCTTGTCCTCACCTACCACCCCACCAGCCTCCGGATCCAACACATTATCCTCCGCAACTTCCACCACCTTCAACAGGACCCCACCACCCAGCACATCTTTCCCTCCCTATCCCTCTCAGCTTTTTGCAGGGATCATTCCCTCTGCGACTACCTGGTCCACACGTCCCTCCCCACAGAACTCCCACCCGGCACTTATCCCTGTAAGCGCAAATGCTACACCTGTCCCCACACCTCCCCCCTTACCACCATTCCGGGCCCCAGACAGTCCTTCCAGGTGAGGCAACACTTCACCTGCAAGTCTGCTGGAGTCGTCTATTGCATCCGGTGCTCCCGGTGCGGCCTCCTCTACATCGGCGAGACCCGACACAGATTGGGGGACCACTTCGTCGAGCATCTCCGCTCCGTCCGTCGCAATAGACAGGATCTCCTGGTTGCCACCCACTTCAACTCTGCCTCTCATTCCCATCTAGATACGTCCATACACGGCCTCCTTTACTGCCATGATGAGGCCAAACTCAGGTTGGAGGAGCAACACCTCATCTACCGTTTGGGTAGCCTCCAGCCTGGTGGTATGAACATTGAATTCTCCAATTTCCAGTAATTCCCTCCCCCTCCCCCTTCCCCTATCCCAGGTCCCTCTCTGCCTCTCTCCCCTTTCAACTTTCTGCTTCTTTATCTCTACAGTTCTTTCATGCTTATCCCCTCCCCCTTTATCTTTCCTCTGATTGGTTTTCCAGCTGGCGCCTCTAGCCCTTCCCCCTCCCCTATCTCTATTACTGGGCTTCGGCCCCCTCTTCCCCCCCTTTCCTGATGAAGGGTCTCGGCCCGAAAAGTTGGCTACTCTTTTCTCACGGATGCTGCCTGGCCTGCTGAGTCCTTCCAGCGTTGTGTACGTATTCTTTGATCCACAGCATCTGCAGTTGTGTTTTTGTGCAGAGAAAGTGCAGCACAGGTAGACAAATAAAGTGCAAGATCCACGATAAGCTAGACTGTGAGATCAAAAGTTCATTGGACAAGAGGTCCATTCAGCAGTAGGATAGAATCCTTCAGCCTGGTAGTATGTGCTTTCAAGATTTTGTGTCTTCTGTCCGTTGGGAGGGGTGAAGAGAGAATGCCTAGGGTGGGAGAGGTCCTTCATTGTACTGACATCGCCAATACACAATATTTGGACGAATGTTTTAAATCTTCAAGGAGAAAGTTCCAACGCTATTTAGGCCACATACAGGCAAATACAATCAGTGTAGATTGACCTGTTGAGTCAAAAGGCCCATTTCTTTGCAGGTTCTCCAGGTTATATTTCTCTGTGTCCTCTCTATTTCACAATATTTTTTAGTTAAAAGATTCAAATATTGAGATTCAATCCAAATTCCTCACAGGGGCCCCCTACTCCCTTCCCCCTCCATTCAGATCCTTCCTCCCCCTGTGTAGGAACTCTGAGCCCCGTCTCCTTCAGTTTGTTGGACGGGACAATGTAGATGAGGATGGCAGAGAGGGGAAGTAGGGCTCTAGCAATTGACATGTAGTCATTTATTGGAGAGCCAGGGATAACAGTTCAAATATTTTTCAGTAATAAAAACCAATTCCCTAGTCCTTTTTTTTGGCTAATCACCCACACATGGTATTGTTTTTCTCCACAGTCTCCCCTCTGCCAACGATTGACAAATTATTCTTGAGAGACTGTATGAATCTGAGCTCTAATGGTTTCTCCTCAGGGGCCCATCCTTGTTGCATATGTGTGACCTGGCAACCAATGCTATCTGGTAGCCAACACCACACGCTAACCGAGCCGTGCATTAACCCCCTCCATTCCCATTCAGGACAAATGGAGAGCTGGTAGAGTTACACAAAATTACAAGTAGTTAGCAGCAGTCTCTTCCCCACAGGAGAAAAGTCTAGGAAAGTGAATATTGAAAGGCCTAGATAGATTGGGTGAGAGAGGAAGTTTCCTGTCATGGGGGGAGTCCAGGACCATAGGGCAAAGCCTCAGATTAGAAAGACGTTCCTTTAGAACAGAGATAAAGAAGAATTTCTTCAGCCAAATGGCAGTGAATCTGTGGAATTCTTAAGACATAAGAGCAGAATGAGGCTATTCAGCCCTTCGAGCCTGCTCTGCCATTACATCATGGCTGATTTATCATCCCTCTCAATACCATTCTCCTGCCTGCTCTCCATTACTTTTGATACCCTTATTAATCAAGAACCTATGAATCTCTCTGGACCTTCCACTACACAAGCATATTTTTTCTTAGATAACTGGACTGCGTGGGTGAAGAGCGGAGCACGCAGAGGTGAGAAAGTTCAAATTCCTTACAGGCACTGGTGGGAATTGAACCTGGGTTGCTGTAACCACTACGCTTCCATGCTGCTTCACAGTACAAGAGATTAAAAGATGAACTTTTGATCTCTCAGTCCAGCTCACTGAGGCCCTAAGGCATTTTACGTATATCTGCACTGAACATTCTTGGTAATTTTAACACTTTATTCTAGATTCTAATTTTTCTTTTTGTACTACCTCAGTGCACTTATGTATGGAATGATCTGTCTGGATGGCATCCATTCACTGTATCTCAATACATGAGACAATAATAAACCGATTTCCAATTGCCATTAATCTGAATAAATACTAAATGTTCTCGTTTCCTTCTCTGCCCAGGAGCAATTGCATCTTCTCCAAATATATCAACTCAAGTTAGATAAGTCACCGGGACTGGATGAGATAGACCCCAGGCTACTGTGAGAAGCGAGGGAGGAGATTGCTGAGTCACTTGCGATGATCTTTGCGTCATTAATAGGTAAGGGAGAAGTACCGGAGGATTGGAGGGTTGAAAATGTTGTTCCCTTGTTCAAGAAAAGGAGCAGAGATAACCCAGGAAATTATAGGCAAGTGAGTCTGACCACAGTGGTGGGCAAGTGTTGGAGAGGCAGGATTTATGAGCATTTGGAGAGACATAATCTGATTAAGGATAGACAGCATGCCTTTGTCAAGGGTAGGTCATGCCTTATAAGCATGAGTGAATTCTTCAAGGATGTTACAAAACATATTGATGAAGGTAGAGCTGTGGATGTAGTGTATATGGATTTCAGTAAGGCATTTGATAAGGTTCCCCATGCAAGGCTCCTTCAGAAAGTAAGGAGGCATGGGATCCAAAGGGACTTTGCTTTCTGGATCCAGAATTGGCTTGCCCACAGAAGGGAAAGGCTGGTTGTAGATGGTTTGTATTCTACATGGAGGTCAGTGACCAGTGGTGTTCCACAGGGATCTGTTCTGGGACCCCTCCTCTTTGTGATTTTTATAAATGACCTGGATGAAGGAGTGAAGATGGTTTAGTAAGTTTGCTGATGACACATAGGTTGGGAGTGTTGTGGATAGTCTGAAGGGTTGTCAGAGGTTACAGAGGGACATCGATAGGATGCAGAACTGGGCTTAGAAGTGGCAGATGGAGTTCAACCCAGATAAGTGTGAAGTGGTTCATTTTGGTAGGTCAAATTTGAAGACAGAATATAATATTAATGGTAAGACACTTGGCAGTGTGGAGGTTCTGAGAGACCTTGGGGATCATGTCCATAGGACACTCAAAGCTGCAGCGCAGATTGACAGTATTGTTAAGAAGGCATATGGTGTGATGGTATTCATCAACCATGGGATTGAGTTCAAGAGCCATGAGGTAATCTTACAACTGTATAAGACCTTGGTCAGACCCCACTTGGAATACTGTGTTCAGTTCTGGTCACCTCACTATGGTGATGATGTGGATACTATAGAGAGAGTGCAGAGGAGATTTACAAAGATGTTGCCTGGATTGGAAGGCGTACTTTATGGGAATAGGTTGAGTGAACTTGGCCTTTTCTCCTTGGAGTGATGGAGGATGAGAGGTGACCTGATAGAGGTGTATAAGATGAGGAGAGGCATTGATCATGTGGATCGTCAGGGGCTTTTTCCCAGGGCTGAAATGGCTAACACGAGGGGACATAGTTTTAAGATGCTTGGAAATAGGTACCGAGGGTATGTCAGGGGTAAGTTTTTCACACACAGAGTGGTGGGTGTGTGGAATGCACTGCCGGCAGCGGTGGTGGAAGCGGATACAATAGGGTCTTTTAAGAACCTCTTAGATAAGTACATGGAGCTTAGAAAAATAGAGGGCTACACAGTAGGGAAATTCTAGGCAGTTTCTCAAGTAGGTTACATGGTCAGCACAAAGATGCTATGTGATTACATAGCATCTGTAATGTGCTATGTTCTATGTTCAGCCCTGGTACTGTCATCGCATATTAACTGGACTCTGACATCTCCATAAGACCAGAAGAATAAGAACAGAGTTAGATCATTTGGTCTATTGAGTTTTCTCCACCATTTCATCATGGCTGATTTATTATCCCTCTCAATCCCATTCTCCTGCCTTCTCCCCATGACCTTAGAGGCCCTGACTAATCAGCAATCTATCAACTTCTGCTTTCAATACATCAAGGACTTGGCCTCCACAGTTATCTTTGGCAATGAATTCCACAGATTCACCACCCTCTGGCTAAACAAATTCTTTCTTATCTCTGTTCTAATTCTATCTCATCTCTGTTCTAGCTGTAACATTCTATTCTGAGGCTATGCCCTTTGGTCCTAAACACCTCCACTATAGGAATTATCATCACCACATCTAATCTATCTAGCCCAGCAGTTCCCAAACTTTTTAATACCATGGACCAATGCCATTAAACAAGAGGTCAGTACACCCCAGGATGGGAACCCCTGAGGTTCTAGTCCTTTCAATATTCAATGTTTCAATGAGAATCCCCCCCCCCACCATTCTTCCAAATTCCAGTGCATACAAGCACAGAGCCATCAAATGCTCGCCGTATGTTAAGCCTTTCCTCCTGGAATCATTCTCATGAACCTCCTCTGGACCCTCTCCAATGCCAATACATCAACTCAGACATACTTTGTTTACCTGTGTGGAAGGTGAACAGCCTAACCCCTGTCACCAAGCTGTCTGGAAGTTTGAACAAAGAAATTACATTTTTACACAGAAATTGAGTATTTCTGTAACACAGATATTCATCCAATGAAAACTTAGTGAACTTCTGAATTCCCTCATTTGCACAATTAAATAGCTATCATAATACATATTTTGGTAGATAATACTTTGTAATACTTAGCAAGATAACTATCCAATAAAATCTTTATGCTTAGTCTTCCAAGGTTCTCCTGCATCTCCCATATTGCAGAGGCATCCAGGTTAGGGTTGGACAGTTGTGGTAATGCTATACTGGTGCCAGAAGTGTGACAACATTCGCACAGCACAATCCTTGATTCCATTTGATGCAAACGATGCATTTCGCTGTACGTTTCAATGTAAATGTGGCAAATGAAGCCAATCTTTCAATCCTTTTTTCTTTCTATCTTCTCTTGGTTTCTTGGTTCCCAGGCTTGGACAGAAAGTTGGTCCAAAGGAGAATTGGGATTTAAGGGCTCTGTTCAGGTGACTACACTCAGCACTCTGCCTCTGTCCCTTTTGTCGCCTGTTCTTCCTCAGAAAGCTGAAACAGGCCAAACGCCCACAAAATCTGTTGCTTAACTTCTACAGAAGCACCATTGAAACCATCCTGACCAACAGCACCACACAGCGGTACGCCAGCTGCACAGCCGCTGAGCGACAAGACCTGCATCGCGTGGTGAAGGCGGCCCAGCGAATTGTCAGGATGGAGATCCCAGAACTGGACACCATCTATTCCAGCAGACTCAGGAGGAAACCAATCAGCATAACCAGAGACACCACACACCCCGGCCACTCCATGTCTGACCCGCTGCCGTCCAGCAAAAGGTTCAGGACACTAAAAACCAGAACAAATAGACTGAGGAACAGCTTCTACCCCAGAGCTGTGGCCTCCATCACACCACTCCCACAGAACAATGACTGAAACTGTGAGCACACACAAGGACTCAAATACTTGCACTTTGTGTATTACTGTGACATTCTGGTGCTGCTGCAACTTACTTTCTGCTACTTATCTATTTAATACTGTTTTGCTATTACTGTCTTGTTTTTATCTACTGCTTCATTTAATTACCTGAGAGGAAGCCAGAGTTTCATTGTATCTATGTATAATGACAATAAAGATCATTCATTCATTCATTGACTCTTGCCTTACTGAACTTCCACACTTTGAAAAGACTGTACCAAGGGAAGACCAGCTCTCAAGAGTTCTGTTCAGCTTGAGACCACCTAGTATCTGCATTCTGTTCTGTCAGCACACCATTTTAACCCTTCCCTTGCTGCAGCCTCCACTGTACCATTCCAGTTAGTTCTTTCGGTGTTGTGCTTAATTACCCCTCTCTCCCTTAGTTGCTAAAAGCCACAATTAAGTTTTCACATCTGACTTTTCAACATTCTGTATGC
The DNA here is from genome assembly GCF_048418815.1 of Hemitrygon akajei. NCBI lineage: Eukaryota > Metazoa > Chordata > Chondrichthyes > Myliobatiformes > Dasyatidae > Hemitrygon > Hemitrygon akajei. The sequence goes on along the minus strand of NC_133127.1, from coordinate 14,275,610 downwards.
ATTACCTTTGCTGTTATCTGAGATTAGCTCTTAAGCACCAACAATAGATATAGAACACTACTGCACAGTACAGGCCCTTCAGCCCATCTTTTAATCTTCTCTAAGATCAATCTAAATCTTTCTTCCTGCAGAGTCCTCCATTTTTCTATCATCCATATTCCTATCTAAGTGTTTCTTAAAAGTCCTAATGCATTTTCCTCTACCACCACCCCTGACAAGACATTCCATGCACCCACCACTCTGTAATACACTTACCTCTGACATCCACCCTACGCTTTTCTCCAATCACCTTAAAACTGTGTCCGCTGGTATTACCCCATTCTGTCTTGGGAAAACGTCGCTGGCTCTTCACTCTATTGATGCCTCTTATCATCTTATACACCTCGACCAAGTTGTTTCTCATGCTCCATCACTCCAAAGAGAAAAGCCTCAGTTCACCCTTTTCCTCATAAGACTTGTAAATCCTGCTTCCAACAGATGAGCAGTCTACATTAGGACAAGCTGGAGACCGACTTTAGCAGCTAAGCAGACTGGCAGGGGAACTTTTAGACCATAAGATATGGGAGGACAATTAGGCCATTTGGCCCATCGAGTCTGCTCTGCCATTTCATTGTGGCTGATCCATTTCCCTCTCTAGGTGTCAAGATCTCTCAGGATCTAACCTGGCCCCAACCTATCAATGTAGCTATAAAGAAGGCAAGACAGCGGCTATATTTCATTAGGAGTTTGAAGAGATTTTGTTTGTCATCTAAAACGCTCAAAAACTTCTACAGATGTACTGTGGAGAGCATTCTGACAGGCTGCATCACTGTCTGGTATGGAGGGGTGGGGGGCTACTGCACAGGATCGAGGGAAGCTACAGAAAGTTGCAAAATTAGTCAGCTCCATCTTGGGTACTAGTCTCCGTAGTGTCCAAGACATCTTCAAGGAGCAGTGTCTCAGAAAGGTGGTGTCTGATATTTAGGACCCCGATCACCCAGGGCATGCCCTCTTTTCATTGTTACCATCAGGAAGGAGGTACAGAAGACTGAAGGCACACACTCAGTGATTCAGGAACATCTTCTTCCCCCCCTGCCATCCAATTCCTAAATGGACATTGAACACCTGAACACTCCCTGATGTTTTTATATTATTTCTGTTTTGCACTATTTCTTAAATTTAGCTATTTAATATACATATCATTATTTATTGTGATTTATTTATTCTCTATATTATTGTACTGTTGCCACTAAGTTAACAAATTTCATGACGTTTACCGGTGATATTAAACCTGATTCTGATTCTCTGAGCCCCAATCTCCTGCCTTCTCCCCATATCCCTTCACACTCTGAGTCAAGTATCTATTAACCTCTGCCTCATATATACATAAAGATTTGGCCTTCACAACTGCCTGTGGCAAAGAATTCCACAGACTCACCACCCTGGCTAAAGAAATTCTTCCTCATCTCCCTTCTAAAAGGACATCCCTCTATTCTGAGGTTTTGTCCTCCGGTCTTAGTCCCCCCTCTCCACTATAGCAGACATCCTTTCCATATTCACTCTCTCCAGGCCTTTCAACAATTCGTAGGTTTCAATTAGGTCACCACTCATTCTTCTGAATTCCGGTGAGTGCAGGCCCAGAGCCATCAAACACTACCCATAGGACACGCCTTTCAATCCTGGAATCATTTCATGAATCTCCTTTGAATCCTCTCCAGTGCCAGCACAGCCTTTCTTAAATAAGGGGCCCAAGAGTGCTCACAATACTCCAAGTGAGGCCCCACTGGTGCTTCATAAAGCCTCAGCATCACTTCCTTTTTTCTGCTTCAATATCATAAGCAAATAAATGTTTAATTTGATTTACTATGTATCTGATTTATTTATTATTGTGACAGGTACGGAGATACAATATAAAGCTTTGTCAGGCATGCAGTCTATACTGATCATTTCACTGACACAGGACACTGAGATAGTACAAGGGAAAACACTAACAGATTGCAGAGTAAAGTATTACAACTATGGAGGAAGTGTAGTGCAGGCAGAAAATAAGGTGCAAGGACATAATGAGGGATATTGTGAGTGCAAGAGACTAGCAGCCAATCAGTTGTCTTATACACTCAGTGGCCACTATTAGGTTCAAAGGTTCAAAGGTCCAATTTAATGTCAGAGAAATGTATACAATATACATCCTGAAATGCTTTTTCTTCACAAACATCCACAAAAACACAGAAGTGCCCCAAAGAATGAACGACAGCTAAACATGAGAACCCCGAAGTCCCCCCCAACTCCCCCCTCCCACGCGTAAGCGGCAGCGAGCAACAACCCCTCCTTCCCCCCACCAGCAGAATAAATGAAAGCATCAGCACTGCCACTGAGCACTCGTGTGAGCAAAGCAACAGCAAAAACACAGACTTGCAGCTACCCCAAAGACTCTGTGTTTCACCCGGTATTCAACATACCACAGGTTCTCTCCCTCCCTAATAAGGAAGAAAGAAGTGTCACCATTTTCCTAGCGAGCGGGGAGACATAACAACAACTTGCTGGTTTACGATGTTAAAAGTCCGTTACGTCGCTTTTTTCAAGCTCTGTGCCTGAAGATCACAAAGATCTCTTGTCTTCAGGCCCACAGCAGTAGATTTTCTGACTCCCCCCCTCCCGACATCACACAGGTTTAACAGAGTAGCCACTGAGTGTATGTACGTGGCCCACTGCTGCTGTAGCCCAGCCATTTCAAGGTTCAACGTGTTGTGCATTCAGAGAGGTTCTTCTGCACACCAATGTTGTAACGTGTTGTTATTTGAGTTACTGTCACCTTCCGGGCAGCTTGAACCCGTTTACATTCTCCTCTGACCTCTCTCATTAACAAATCATTTTTGCCCACAGAACTGCCACTCAGTGGATGTTTTTTTTTTTGACTCCATTATCTGTAAATTCTTGAGAATGTTGTGCATGAAAATCCCAAGGGATCAGCAGTTTCTGCGATACTCAAACCACCCCATCTGGCACCAACAATCATCCCACGGTCAAAGTCACTTAGATCACATTTCTTCCCCATTCTGATGTTCAGTCTGAACAACAACTGAACCTGTGGACCATGTCTGCAGGCTTTAGTGCATTGAGCTGTTGCCACATGATTGGCTGATTAGATATTTGCATTATCAAGCAAGTGTACCTAATAAAGAGGCCACTGAGTGTAACAGCAGGGTAGATGCTGTCCTTCAGCCTGGTGGTACATGCTTTCAAGTTTTGTATCTTCCTCCTGACGGGAGAGAGAAGAGATAATGTGCAAGGTAGGTGGCTCTTTGATTATGATCGTTTCTACCTCCTGCCCAAGATCCACAAACCTGACTGTCTGGATAGGCCCATTGTCTCTGCCTGTTTGCCCAACTGAACTCGTGTCTGCATGCCTCAACTCCACACAGTTCTATTCCCCTTGGTGCAGCCCCTTCCCACCAACATCCATGGTGCTTCACAAGCTTTCAATCTCCTCAACAACTTTCAATTCCTTGGCTCTGACTGCCTCATTTTCACCATTGATGTCCCGTCCCTATACACTTTCATCCCATGTCAAGAAGGCCTTAAAGCTCTCTGCTTCTTTATCAATAAAAGAACCAACCAGTTCCTCTCCACCACCATCCTCCTCTGTCAGGGAGAACTGATCCTCACCTTCAACAATTTCTACTTCAGCTCCTCCCACCTTTTCCAAACATAAAGGGTAGCCATGGGCACCCATGTGTGCCCCAGCAATGCCTGTCTTTTTGTTGGCAATATAGAACAGTTCATGTTCAAAGCCTTCCCTGGTAATGCTCAACTCATCCTCTGCTACATTGACAACTGCATTGGTGCTGCTTTCATCTACTTTACCTCCAATGTCCACCCAACACTTAAATTCACTTTTATTCATTCTTGACATCTCCCTCCCCTTTTTCAATCCCTCTGTTTCCATCTCTAGAGACAAACTGTCTACCAACATCTTTTATAAACCTACTGTTTCCCGCAGCTATCTCAACTACTCCACACTGTCTCCTGTAAAAATATTATTCCCTTTACTCAGTTCCTTCATCTCCACCGCATCTGTTCCCAGGATAAGGCTTTCCTTTCCAGTACTTCAGAGATGTCCTCTTTTAAAGAGCAGGAATTTCTTTCCTCTACCGTTGATGCTGCCCTCACCCACATCTCCTCCATTCTCTGGACACCCGATCTTCCAGCTGTCTTAACAAGGACAGAGTTCCTCTTTGCCTCACCTATCACCACATGAGCCTCTGCATCATTCAACGCATCATTCTCCGCAACGTCTCCCATCTTCAACAGGATCCGACCACTAAACACATCTTTACCTACCCTCCCACTCTCTGCTTTCTGCAAGGATTGCTCCCTCCTTTCATCCATTTGTCCTTCCCCACTAATATCCCTCTTGGCTCAGACCCCTGCAAGCGACATAAATGCTACACCTGCCCATTCACTTCCTCCCTCACCTCTATTCAGGGCTCCAAACTGTCCTCCCATGTGAGGCAACACTTCACTTGCAAATCTGTTGTGATCACTTACTGTATCCGGTGCTCCCAATGTGACCTCTTCCATATTGGTGAGACCTGACATAGGCTGAGGATCCGATTTGTTGAGCACCTCCACTCCTTCTGCCTAAGTGGAATTTCCTGGTGGCCAACCATTTTAATTCCTGTCCCCATTTCACAACATGTAGTTCCATGGCCCTCTCTTATGCCACAATGAGCCCACTCCCAGGGCAACACTTTATATTCTGTCTAGGTGTCCTCCAACTTGGTGGCATAAATATCAATTTCTCCTTCTGGCATAAAGAAAATTCTCTCCCCTTTTCCTCTTCTTCTATTCCCCATTTTGACCACTTACCTCTTCTCCTCACCTGCCCACACATTCCCTTGGTGCCCCCCTTCTTTCCTTCTCACACAGTCCACTCTCCTCTCCTCTCAGATTCCTTCTTCTCCAGCACGTGACCTTTACCACCCACCTAGCTTCACTTATCACCTTCCAGCGATGTTTCTTGGCCTCCACTCCACCCTTGATCTCTGATATCTGCCCCCTTCCTTTCTCGGTACAAAACATCGACTCTTTATTCATTTCCATAGATGCTGCCTGACCTGCTGAGTTCCTCCAGCATTTAGCGTGCGTTGCTTTGGTCATGCTGGCTGCATTGAGAAGGGTCCTTCAAGGGAGGCTGCTGAGCCATTTCCACAACTCTTGGCAATTCCTTGCAGTCATGTACAGAGCAGTAGCCATACCAAGCCGTGGTATGTCCGGGTATGATGCTTTCTATGGTGCATTAATAAAAACTGGTGAGGGTCAAAGGGGGACGTCAAATTTCTTTAGCCTCCTGAGGAAGCAGAGGCAGCAGTGAGCTTTCTTGGGTGTAGTGTCCATATGGATGGATCACCTCAGACAGACAGACAGACAGACATACTTTATTGATCCCGAGGGAAACTGGGTTTTGTTACAGTCGCACCAACCAAGAATAGTGTAGAAATATAGCAATATAAATGCATAATTAATTAAATAATAATAAATAAATAATGCCAAGTGGAAATTAGTCCAGGACCAGCCTATTGGTGCAGGGTGTCTGACACTCTGAGGGAGGAGTTGTAAAGTTTGATGGCCACAGGCAGGAATGACTTCCTATGATGCTCAGTGTTGCATCTCGGTGGAATGAGTCTCTGGCTGAATGTACTCCTGTGCCTAACCTGTACATTATGGAGTGGATGGGAGACATCGTCCAAGATGGCATGCAACTTGGACAGCATCCTCTGACCACTGTCAGAGAGTCCAGTTCCACCCCCACAACATCACTGGCCTTACGAATGAGTTTGTTGATTCTGTTGGTGTCTGCTACCCTCAGCCTGCTGCCCCAGCATACAACAGCAAACATGATAGCACTGGCCACCACAGCCTCGTAGAACATCCTCAGCATCGTCCGGCAGATGTTAAAGGACCTCAGTCTCCTCAGGCTACAGGTGATGTTCTTACCTTGGAACCTGAAGCTCTTGGCGTTCTTTACCTCAGCACGGTTGACGTAAAAAGGAGCTCGTGCACAAGCCCTGAAGTCAACGTCCTGCTCTTTCGTTTTGCCGACTTTGAAGGACGGTCGTTCCAACACCAAGTTTGATTTGTATATGGGAGGCTTAAGGAATACGATTCAGTTCAAGAAAGTAAGGTGCAGCATGGTGTTTGGCACAAAGCTTTATAGTACAGGCGACCCAGGCTCAATTCCCATCACTTGTCTGTAAGGAGTTTGTACATTCGTCACTGTGACCGCGTGTGTTTCCTCCGGGCACTCTGGTTCCCTTCCGCTGTCAAAAGACGTACCGGTTGGTAGGTTAATTGGACATTTTAGGCTAGGGTTAAATTGGGGGGGATGGGGATTTCTGGGCGGTATGACTCAATCAACTGGAAGGGCCTACTCCACACTATATCTCAATAAAATAATTTTAAAAAAGAGAAATGAGCCAATAGACTAAGACAAAGTCTACTTAAATCAAATAGGTTTTCATTTCCCTGTTTTCTTACCTCAGCCGTGAAAGTGTTAAATTCTTTGTTTTAGCTTGATGGTTTAATGGTTGAGGATTTCAAAGTATTCTTTATTTATTCTGACAAGGAAATGCCATTATAAAGCCTATCAGTTCAATAGTAATGAGAACCATGCCTGTCAGCTTGTGTCAGTTTACACTCAGCCATTGTGAATTATGCATTGTATAGCAAAGCATTACCAACATTTCAGGGCGTTTGAGGACTGAGATGTCTTGTTCTGGGACAAGTAATACCAAGTTAGTCCGAGAGAATGGACAAGATTCCCATCTCCGATGACTGCATGAAGAAGGAAAGAAAGACTTGTGCCTTTCACAGCATTTCAGTGTGTTGCAGCCAAAGAAGCACAGCGCAGATGCGAGATCATCCACTTACAACATTAATTCAGCTTCTCTCATCACAAATACTGCCCGACTCTCTGAGTGTTTCTCTTTTAGTTCATATAGAACATAGAACATTACAGTACAGTACAGGCACCTCAGGCCACTATGTCGTGCTGACATCTTAACCTGAATCAAGATCTATCTAACCTTTCCCTTATGCATAAACCTCCGTTTTTCTATCATCCATATGCCTATCTAATCCCTAATGTATCTGCTGCTACCAATACCCTTGGCAGGGCATTCCAAGCACCCCTCACTCTGTGTAAAAATCCTACCTCTGATATACTCCCTATTCTGTCTTCCAATTGCCTTTGAAGTATGTCCTTTTGTACCAGCTATTGCCATTCTGGGAAAAAACAGTGTTAGCTGTCCACTTTATCAATGCCTCTTATCATAGGGTGGCGTGATAGCATAGTGGTTAACACAACGCTTTACGGTACAGGCAACCTGGGTTCATTTCCCACTGCTGCCTGTAAGGAGTTTGTACGTTCTCCCCATGACCACGTGGTTTCCTTCAGGTGCTCGGGATTCCTCCCACAGTCCGAAGACGTATGAGTTGGTAGGTTAATTGGTCATTGTAAATTGTCCTGTGATTAGGCTATTAAATTGGGGGATTGCTGGTTGTCATGGCTCATAGGGCTGGAAGGACCTATTGCATGCTGTTTCTCAATAAATAAATCATATTCACCTCCATTAAATCTCCTCTCATCCTCTTTCACCCCAAAGAGAAAAGTCCTAGCTCACTCAACCTTTCCTCATAAGACATGCTCTCTAATCCAGGCAGCATCCTGGTAAATCTCCTCAACACACCCTCTAGAGCTCCACATCCTTCTTATAGTGAGTGGACCAGAACTGAACACAATACTCCAAACGTGGTCTAACCAGAGTTTTATGGAGCTACGTATTTAGAATCTGAAGTATTTTGCATGTGACATCTGCAGCACTATTTCTCTGAACTACCTTCATTCACCAGACCCTCCATACAGATTGTTCCTCAGTTAACCCAGGCAACCTGGTCATATTCTATACCTTCACAGTATGGTCTGGGTCAATTTTGACCCGGCCCGAGAATCCCTTCATAACAAGTGTCTATACCAAATTTTGAACCACAGATCTATTTTGAATGTATAAATAGACGATCTGACATTAATAAATGGGTGATTAATCCTTAATTTTTCGATTAGGGCACATGGATAACAGAGTGGCTATCTACCAACGCCAGATACTACTACAATACAGAGATCGCCCAAAAACAAACCTCCACAAAGATCTGCAGGCTGAATTACGTGACGTCGGCTTGCTGAGGGGAACGGGCCTACAATCCTCGGACTTGCCTGATGTTGGGAGCCGGAGATGGAGACGTCGAAAGCGATGTGCGAGGAAGCAGAAGCGAGGCAAGCGGGCAGGGGTCCATGCCAGGCTAAAAGCAAACCCTAGCCGGTTGGCTTTCCAGTCCATTCTGCTCTCCAATGTCCGCTCCCTGGACAATAAAATGGATTACATCCGACTGCAACGTTATACTTGGCGGGAGTGCAGAGTTTGCTCCGCGTATGTCTTCACAGAGACATGGCTCACTGATGGGATTTCGGATGCTGCCATCCAGCTAGACGGGCTCATTCGGACAGAGATGCAGCTGTCTCCGGTAAGGTCTGCGGTGGTGGTGTCTGTGTTTACATCGACACGGAATGGTGTAAGAACTCAGTGCTGGTTTCCAGACACTGCTCATCATTAGTGGAGTTTGTGGCAGTTCGATGAAGACCATTTTATTTGCCACGGGAATTCAACCTCTGTCCTTATATTCGGTGTCTACATTCCCCCCAGCGCTAATGATAAGGAGGCGCTCTGTGAACTGTACGGGGCTATTAACGAACTGTAGAACGCACACCCTGATAGTCTGTTTACTGTCGCCGGTGATTTTAACCACGTGAACCTTAAGTCAGTGCTCCCCAAATTCCATCAGTATGTGGACTTTGCAATGAGGGGGGAGAACGTGTTGGACCTGGTTTACACAAACATCCCCAACATGTACCGGGCAGAGCCCCACCCCCACCTCAGTTACTCAGACCACATCTCTGTTATGTTAATCCCAGCATACAGACCGCTCGTCAGGCGCTGCAGACCAGTTCAGAAGCAGGTGAAAACCTGGCCAGCAGGAGCCATCTCTGCTGTTCAAGACTGCTTTGAGCACACTGACTGGCACATGTTCAGGGAGGCTGCAACCGATGGCGACTCTACCAACTTAGAGGAGTACACAGCATCAATGACCAGCTACATCAGCAAGTGCATTGATGATGTTACTCTGTCCAAGACCATCACTATACGCGCCAACCAGAAGCCATGGATGACCGCAGAGGTGCGTGCGCTGCTGAGGTCCCGCGACTCCGCCTTCAGAGCAGGCAACAAGGCAGCTCTAACAACAGCAAGGGCCAAACTGTCCCGAGCCATCAGAGGGGCAAAGTGTGCACATGCCCAGCTAATCCAGTTACTTCCAGGACAGCGGCGACACGCGGCGCATGTGGGAGGGCATCCAGGACATCACCAATTACAAGACAACATCACCTGACTCTGCAGGTGCGCTGAATAACTTCTACGCCTGGTTTGAGGCGGAAAATGACATGGCCATGAGGAAGTCCACCCCTCCTACAAATGACCAGGTGCTGTGTCTCTCCGTGGCCGACGTGAGAAGAACCCTGTGCAGGGTCAACCCACGGAAGGCTGCTGGACCAGACAACATCCCTGGTAGAGTGCTCAGAGGATGTGCAGACCAGCTAGCAGATGTTCTCACTGACATCTTCAACATCTCCCTGAGCAGCGCCACCATTCCAACGTGCTTCAAGGCTGCCACCATCGTCCCCGTGCCGAAGACGTCTTCAGTGTCCTGCCTTAATGACTACCGTCCCGTTGCACTCACATCCATCATCATGAAGTGTTTCAAGAGGCTCTCATGAGGCATATCAAGACCCTGCTGCCCCCCTCACTAGACCCCCTGCAGTTTGCGTACCATCCCAACCGCTCAACAGATGACGCCATTGCCACCACCCTCCACCTGGCCCTAACCCACCTGGACAAAAAAGACACATACGTTCGGATGCTGTTCATAGACTTTAGTTCAGCATTCAACACAATTATCCCTCAGAAACTGATTGGAAAGCTGAGCCTATTGGGCCTGAACACCTCCCTCTGCAACTGGATCCTAGACTTCCTGACTGGGAGATCTCAGTCAGTCCGGATCGGGAGCAGCATCTCCAATACCATCACACTGAGCATGGGGGCTCCCCAGGGCTGCGTGCTCAGTCCACTGCTGTTCACTCTGCTGACCCACGACTGTGCTGCAACACACAGCTTGAACCATATCATCAAGTTCGCCGATGACACCACCGTGGTGGGTCTCATCAGCAAGAACGATGAGTCAGCTTACAGAGAGGAGGTGCAGCGGCTAACGGACTGGTGCAGAGCCAACAACCTGTCTCTTAATGTGAACAAAACAAAAGAGATGGTTGTTGACTTCAGGAGGGCACGGAGTGACCACTCCCTGCTGAACATCGACGGCTCCTCGGTAGAGATCATTAAGAGCACAAAATTTCTTGGTGTTCACTTGACGGAGAATCTCACCTGGTCCCTCAACACCAGCTCCATAGCAAAGAAAGCCCAGCAGCGTCTCTACTTTTTGTGAAGGCTGAGGAAAGTCCATCTCCCACCCCACATCCTCATCACATTCTACAGGGGTTGTATTGAGAGCATCCTGAGCAGCTGCATCACTGCCTGGTTCGGAAACTGCACCATCTTGGAACGCAAGATCCTGCAGCGGATAGTGAGGTCAGCTGAGAAGATCATCAGGGTCTCTCTTTCCGCCATCAAGGACATTTACACTACACGCTGCATCCGCAAAGGAAACAGCATTATGAAGGACCCCATACACCCGTCATACAATCTCTTCTCCCTCCTGCCGTCTGGGAAAAGGCTCCGAAGCATTCGGGCTCTTACGACCAGACTATATAACAGTTTCTTCCCCCAAGCTATCAGACTCCTCAATACCCGAAGCCTGGACTGACACCTTGCCCTATTGTCCTGTTTATTTTTTATTGTAATGCCAGTACTGTTTTTGTGCACTTTATGCAGTCCAGTGTAGGTCTGTAGTCTAGTATAGCTTTCTCTGTGTTTTTTTTATTACGTAGTTCAGTCTAGTTTTTGTACTGTGTCATGTAACACCATGGTCCTGAAAAAACGTTGTCTCATTTTTACTATGCACTGTACCAGCAGTTATGGTCAAAATGACAATAAAAGTTGACTTGATGACTTGAATTAATGTTTCAGAGATCTACAATCCATTTCAATAGATGAGGGTCAAATTTGACCTGGAACAGCCTCAATGTACAAAGATTTGTAGCACCTGTACAAAAGTATAACATTTTAAAATATTTTTATTATTGCGCATTTTGGGTCACTTTAGGAAAAGTCATCAAAGTTTGGCTAAATAAAATGGGATTTAGGGTGTTTTTACTGCTGTCAAATGTCAAAACGGGTCAAATTTGACCTGAACAGTATGTAAGGGTTAAACAGCACCAAACAAAATAGAAGATTGGAAAGCACAGCTCAGGAACTGACCCTTCAGCCCACGATGTCTGCTCCAAACACAAAGCCGAATTTAACCAAATCCCTTCTGCCTCCACATGATCCACATTCCTCTATTGTCCGTGTATTCATGTATCTGTCTAAAAGCCTCTTAATTGCCTCTCTGTTGTATCTGGGGAATATGGGGTAGCACTTTTTTTGAAGGGGCTTAATGTGGTGTCCATTCCAGGGCAGCCCACTCACCTTTGGTCCCCACCGGACACTCAGCTCTCACCTGTGGCTCCAAGTAGCTGTTTGCATGTAACAGCAGCCACACCCCAGTACATTGCTTCGACAGGTGGGCTAAACCAGGTGAGGGTAGCTGGTGGCCTCTCACCCTGGTGAGTTAGAGACATGCCTGTCCTGGAATACGAAGTCCACTCCAGCAGATGAGATCTACAGTGAGATCCAATGGCTAGGAAGGAGGTACTGCAACCCTCTGTGGAGAGCGAAGGGTATGACAAAGCACAGAAAAATGTTAAGGTCATCCACTGCGACCAAGGAAGACCCCAGTCTGTGACACTTGTTCGTGTCACTGGACTTAGACTTCCGAAGTCAAAGAGAGAGAAACAGCGCCAGTGCAATGGCTTTTTCACTTTAAAATCTCTCCTGCAGAGGTTTCCTGTCATTGTCGGACATGACGGACAACCACAACCCCTAGCAGCACACTCCAGACACTCCCTACTCTCTGAGTAAGTAACTTGCCCCACATATATCCTCTGAACTTACCTACTCTCACCTCAAATACACATACTCTGGTTTTTGACATTTCTACCTTGGGAAAGATTCTGGCTGTCTACCTATGCCACTCATGATTTTATAAACTTCTATTAGGTGTCCCCTTAACCTCCTACACTCCAAGGAATAAAGTCCTACCCTGTTCAAATTCTCCCTGTATCTCAGGCCCTCAAGGTGCTACCTACAGCTAGTAAATTTTGTCTCCAGTTGAATGACGTATCTTCTAAAACAGGACAAGCTGTAATGAATACGATACTCCAAGTGTGGTGTCTACAACTCTAAAGATGAAAGATCAGCTTTATTTGTCACAGGTACATTAAAATATTGAAACATACAGTGAAATGCGTCTTTAAGTGAACAACAAATACTATCCAAGTTGTCCTAGGGTAGCCTGCAAGTGTCATACGCTTCTGGCACCAATAGAGCATGTCCACAACTTATTCATCTAAGCAGTATATCTTTAAAGTTTGGAGGAAACTGGAGCACCAGGAGGAAACCCATGTGGTCATAAATCAATGGAATACAATCTTCAAACTTTCCCAATAACTCAGGTCCTCAAGTCCTAGCAACGTTTGTATACTTTATCAAACTCTTTGATATCTAGGCGACCAGCATTCTACACAATACTCCAAATTTGGTCTCACCAATGTCTTGTACAACTTCAATGCATTGAAGATGGTAAATGGGACAGTGGTTTTCATTGCACTGAGGTGGTGTGTTAATGAAGTACAACTTGTCACAACTCTATCTAGTGTTGGAGAGATCAGTCATGGAGCACTAAGTACAGTTATGCTCCCCTTATTTAAGAGACAACACATTTGCAACAACAAGTTCATTCACTTGTTCCATTATGAGGAAAGATGACCTTCCCATTCTGGAGTTCGAAAGAATGAGATGGCACTGAAATATAGACTGTGAGCAGGATTAACAGTGGTGAATGCTGAAAGGATGTTCCCCTGTTGGGAGTATCAAGAGCCAGGGAGAAAATTGCTCTCAAATTATTTCAGGAAATAGGCTTGCCCATTTAAGACATGGAAGAGGTGGAATTTGTTCTCTATGGATGGCAAGTCTTCAAGATTTTTAAGCCTAGGGAGACTGAATCTCTAAGTTTGAGCAGCACAGCCTGGATACAAGCTCTTCAGCCCAACGAGTCCATGGCAATCACGGTGCCCACCCAGCTAGTCCCAAATTCCTGTATTCGGCCCGTTTCCTAAGTCCACCCGTCTTTGTACCTGTCTAAGTGCTTCCTAAATGATACTACTTGTACCTGCCTCAACAATTTCCTCTGGCAGCTTGTCCATCTCCTCATCATCCTCTGTGTGAAAATATCTTGTACTTCAGGTTCCTTTCACCTCTACACCCTAAATCTCTGCTGCTAGTTTGATTTTATTCATTTATTTATTTAGAGATTCAGTACGAAACTGGCCCTTCTGGGCACCACCCATCAATCCCCCTATTTAACCCTAGCCTAATCTCTTTGTATAACCACATTCGTAAAGCTGTGATACAGGCCCAGAGTAGGAATAGAATGAATGAGCTGGGAGTGGAGGATTGGTATTCTTGGTTGAACATTACGTTAAATCCGAGAGCAATTTAATTATTTGGATGTGCCGTGTATTACTTTGAAGGAATTTGGTATGTCAACAAAAACACTCAAAAATTTCTATAAATATACCGTGGAGAGCACTCTGACAGGCTGCATCACTGTTTGTATGAAGCAGCTACTGCACAGGACCAAAAGAAGCTGCAGAGGGTCGTAAGTTTAGTCGGCTCCAAGTTGGGTACTTGCCTACAAAGTACCCAGAACATTTTCAAGGAGCGGTGTCTCAAAAAGGCAGCGTCCATTATTAAGGACCCCAGCAGCACCCAGGGCATGCCCTTTTCTCACTGTTACCATCAGGTAGGAGGTACAGAAGCCTGAAGGCACACACTCAGCGATTCAGAAACAGTTTCTTCCCCTCTGCCATCCGATTCCTAAATGGACTTTGAAACCTTGAACACTACCTCACTTTTTTAATATATATTATTTCTGTTTTTACATGATTTTTAATCTATTCAATATATGTATACTGAAATTGTTTGATTGATGTGTTTATATATTTATTTATTATTTTTTTCTTCTTGTATATTATGTATTGCATTGAACTGCTGCTGCTAAGTTAACAAATTTCACAACACATGCTGGTGATAATAAACCTGATCCTGATTCTAAAAGACTTAATTAATTTTATTTGTCTATTTATAGATACAGTATGGAACAGCCCTTCTGGCCTAACGAGCTGCACCACCGAGCCACCATAATTGGTCATAGTAAATTGATCTGAGACAACTTACAAAGACCAATTACCCTACTATGTGGTGCGTGTTTAGAATATGGGAGGAAACCCATTCATTCACAAGGAGGAACATACAAATTCCCTGCAGATGACGTCAGAACTGAACTCCAATCTCCAAAGCCCCAAGCTGCATTAACCGCTGTGCTACAATGTTTGGGACTCCCCTGCCTGGGGGAAACGATAGCATCCTTATCTCTGTGCTAAATAGAATGGCAGATTAGATAAATTGCCTCGGGGGGTAAGAAACTTTTAAAAAGGCATGAAGTTTTTGTTTTTGCCCTTTCCAGACAGGAACTTCTGGAAAAGGCAGTTTGCAGGTTTGGTGTTATCTGCGATGATTTTTTTTTCCTGCCTGCTCCTTTATCTTGGTCTCCCGGTGAAGATTTATCACTTCAAGCACCATCACTACAACAAATCTTCTCACCGCCAGCATGCCGTAACCTCTGGGATCTTACTGCGTTTAAACTTGCTGTAGGATTTCCCGAGTAACACACACAACATGCTGGAGGAACTCAGCAGGACAGGCAGCATCTATGGAGGAGAATAAACAGTCAACATTTTTGGGTTAAGACCCTTCATCAGGATTGGAAAGGAAGGGGGTTGAAGAGAGAATAAGAAAGTAGGGGAAGGGTAAGGTGAACAAGCTGGTAATTGATAGGTGAAGCCAGGTGAGGGGGAAGGTGGGTGGATGGGGAAGGGGAGATGAAGTTGGGAGCTGATAGGTGGAAGAGATGAAAGGCTGAAGAAAAAGGAATCTGATAGGAGAGAAGAGTGGACCATGGTAGAAAGGGAAGGATGAGGGGCACCAGAGGAAAGAGATGAGCAGGTGAGGAGGAAAGGGGTAAGGGGAAAACCAGAATGGGGAACATGAAAAGAGAGAAAGGGGAGGAATACCTTTGTTTCTTTTTCTTCTGTTCCTTTGTTATCATTTTCATCCCATATCCCTCCTCTTTGTTCTCTCTCCTTCCATTTCTCCTCCTCCTTTCCCTCCCCAACATTGTGTCCTGCCATCTCCTGGCTGGGCCTCAGCATAACGCAACACAACGGTCCCAGCTTTTCTGCGATTGGTTGGCACTAAACACCAACCCCACCCCCCTTCACATCCATCCCAGCCCCCATCAACCACCCCCACCCCCACATCCATCATCTGCAGAGCAACACAAGATGAGGTGGCTTTGCGTCTTTCATCTAGGTGGTGTGAAACATCTGGTAAATAACGCATCAACAGCTTACGCTGCATCGCTGGTCCATATGGAGTGTGAAGGAATCAGCTGCCTCGCAGGCGGAGGAGAAAGAGAATGTTTCTGTTGCTTAGCGACCCTTCCATACGGCAGGAATTTCTCTTTTTTCTCGGAGTTCTTGGCTGGTAACAGATCAAGACACCAACATCTGGCACCGAGAGGGAATGTGTGGATGGATGGATGGAGTAATATCAGGCCTGGAGCTGAGGTCGATAAATATCGAATCAGAACTGGTATGTGACTGCAGTGCCAGCTCTATTTCTCCCTCCACAAATGCTGCCCGTCCTGCTGAGTGTTTCCGGCAGTTCCTGACCTCATTATTGAATAGAGAAATAGGTAAAATTAGCTTATGATTGTTACACGTACCAAACCACGGTGAAAAATTCGGTTTCATCATACCATAAGATATAGAAGAAGAATTAGGCCATTCAGCCCATTGACTCTGCTCTGCCACTTCATCACGGCTGCTCCATTTTCCCCTCAGCTCCAGTCTTCTCCCCATATCCCTTCATGCCCTGACTAATCAAGAATCTATCAACCTCTGCCTTAAATTTACCCAATGATTTGGCCTCCACAGCCGCCCATGGCAACGAATCCCACAGTTTCACCACTGTGTGGTGCTTTCACGCCAGGACATTCAGGAAGTACGAGGGAAAACAATATCAGAATGCAGAACAAAGAGTTACCGTTGCAAAGGAAGTGCGTAACGACTGTGAGGTCAAGACCCTTCACTCAACTCAACTTCACTCTCCCCATCCTTGAAATACCTCCACAGCCAACGGACTCACCTTCAAGCATGTTTAATCTCATATTCTCAATATTTAGTGTTTACTTATTTATTATTATTATTTTTCTTTTTATATGTGCAGTTTGTTGTCTTCCACACTCTGTTTGAACATTGAGGTTGAGCTGTCTTTTATTGATTCTGTTTGGTTATTAATCTATAGATTTATTCAGCACACCCACAATAAAATAAATCTCAGCGTGCTATATGGTGACATATATCTGTACCTTGATAATAAATTTACTTTGAATTTTGAACTATTGTAGAAGGGGACCATTCAGCAATCTTATAACAGTAGGACAGAAGCTCAAAGTTCAAAGTTAATTTACTATCGAAGTACATACACAGTCACCATTTGCTACCTGGAGATCTGTTTTCTTCTGGGCATTAACAGTAGAACAAAGACTTATGATAAATAATAAAAAATACAAGCAACAGATGTGCAAATGAAGACAAGCAGGGCAAATACAAACAAAACCCAAATAATACCAAATAAATAGTTAAATAGATAATACTGAGAATGCGAGTTGTCAAGTCAAGAAGCTGTACGTGAGTCTGGTGGTACATGCATTTAGGCTTTTGCATTTTCTGTCCAGTGGGAGAGGGGAGAATAGAGAATACCCTAAGTGAGTCACATCGTTAATTATGTGCTAAAATCCTCTAATTAAATTCTCTAATTAAAAACCAAAACGAGGAGTGTTGTACAAACCTCCAAGTCTGACCTGCCATTCCAAATTCAGCCAATTTTTTCACAGAGTTTGCCATATCCCAAGGTATCCAAGGTTAGTTTATTCTGAGCCTTACTATATTTGACTGGTGGGCATCTGGATTTCTGTGGCATCTGGATTTCTACAGATTAACAAGCCACCAAGTGAAAGCACTTTAGGACTCTACCTCCTAAACCATCCAGTTTCCAGAAACGTTATCTCCTCTCAGAATCTACGGAGTCTCAGTGAGATTGGCTCCCAGTTTCCCAAGTTCCCGCGAACTCAGGTCAGTCTACCCATGGAACAAGACCCTCATTAAACTCGTGAATATACTGCACACAGACTCCGAGGCCTGCTTATCCTTCCTTAAGCAGGATGGCAAAAGTAGTGCTCAGAGCTCCAGATGTGCCCCAACAAAACCTTACTCAGCTGCATTGAAACCTCTAAGCTCCAACCATGCAATCAAATCCAATGCCTCATTTCTAATGACCATCAGCCTTTCAAATGACCAATTCTACCTGCATATCAGAGTCAATACAGGTTTATTTACCAGATGTACATTAAAGCGTCAAAGCTTTCAAAGATTGCACTGGCAAGACACTGCGATGCTTTGTGGGCAGCAAACAGAACTACTAACTATTCTATTAAATATACTTTTTTTCTGGACTATGAGCATTGCAATCCGCAGCCTGTAATTTCCCTTTGGGAGCTGTGTGATCTGTATGATCCGGCATTTCTGTGGTTTCCTGAAGGACTTGATAAACCGTACTCTTGACAATGCAGGTACAACCACAGGATCCACTGCTGAAGCGGACTCGGGGCCAGATTGGCGTAGTAGGGCCTGGGCCTGAGAGTGGAAAACGAGCCAATGTTTAGCTGATTTAAGTGGGGAGCCAGATTAAAAAGATCAAGGTGTGGAGGCCGAGGGTGAAGGACGAACCGGTGCTCAGCTCACTACTCCATGAGGCTTTACTCACCTCCGTGCTGAACGGACTCGGCAGCTGTGGCCTGCAGCCATCGGCAGTCACCTCAGCGCAGGGCTGAACTGGCTCCATGGCTCTGGACTCACTTTCAGATACTCTGCAGTTCATGCCCTGTGTATTACTTGTTTACTGTTTTTATTGGTTGCACGATCTGTTCTTTTTTTTTGTACATTGAGTGTCGGTTGTGTGGGGATTTTTTGGTGTGTTCTATTGTGCTTCTTTGTTGTGGCTGCCTGCAAGACAAATCTCAAGGTTGTATATGGTGTACATTGTTAATAAACATACTTTGAACTTTAATCTTTGAACTTTGCAAACATACATTGAAATGTGTCATTTGCATTAAGAACCAACACACCCAGGGATGTGCTGGGGCAGTCTGCATGTGTTGCCCCCCATTCTGGTGCCAGCGTGGTTGTACACTTGATAATAAACTGGATTTGATTACCTGATTTACTTCTCGGCTGGTTTGGTAGGTTCTTAGGTGCTGAGGCAACCACAGACTCTTCCACAGATGAGGCCGAAAGCTCCTGGTGATGTCCTGCACCTTCAGCAGCTTACACTGAGTATCTGAGAGCTCCCGATATACAGACTAACTGTTGTCAATACTTAACTCCGAGGCTTCCTTTCCCACATGGGCTAGTGATTCTCGGTGTTCAATAGGTCCATGGATGCTGCCTAGTCTGCCAAGTCCCTCCAACATTTTGTGTGTTGCTTTGGATTTCCAGCATCTATAGAATTTCTTGTGTTCAGTAGACAATGTTGCTCTTCTTCAAGGGAGCTCCCAGAACATTCTTGAATGTTTTCCTCTCTCCACCTAGTTATCATTTCCAATGTTCAATGTGTGATATGATCCCACTGAGTTGGCTTTAAGTTTTGGGGGCATTGGAATGGGAGAGGACACACTGTCTATCTTCAGAAATTGTTGTTTTGCCAGAATTGTTGGTCCCTTTCAGTGATACCACACTCAGCATTCTAGCATGATAGGTAACCCTGTGGCCTGCTAGACTGTGAGTTTATTATAGATGTAAGGTCTTGATCTTCACACATCCTTCCTCCCAAAAGACCAAGGGTTGTGTTGGCACTCTGAAGGCAGTGATAAACTTTAACGTGAGAGTTTCTGCCAAGGCTGGAAATCCAGAGAAACCCAGAAAATGCTGGAGGAAATCAGCAGCTCAGGCAGTGTCAGTGGAGGGAAATGCAGTATACCTTTATCACATACCCTTCAATTTTCAATGTTCTGTCCTAAGCTATTCAATCTTTTCAAATAACCCAGGTCCTCCAGACCCGGCAAAATCCTTGTAAATTTTCTCTGTACACTTCCAGTCATATCGATATCTTTCCTGTAGATAGGTGACCAAAAAATGCACTCAATACTTCACATTAAATCCCAGCCGGGATATTGTGTGGGTAAAAGGGATTAGCTTGGTTGAGCATTTGATTACTAATTTAATTAGGCCTGGCACGTCTTTGTGGGCCGGAGGGTCTGTTCCTGTGCTCTACTGTTCTCTATTGTGTGTTAACTTCTACATTGGTGAAGGCCAGTGTGCCTAAGGCCTACTTTGCCAACCTGTCTGACAGTGACGCAACATTCAGAAGACGGGGAGCAGCTGAGGTAGAAGGAGAAAGCTATGAGCTTCACCCTGCTAATCATCCCGCAGTTATGTGCTGAGTCCTGATTGAATTACAGAACTCCTGCTGGCAGGCTCGATGAGCGAGGCCTCATACCAAGTCGAAGGAAACGGTGCCCGCTGCTTGTTTAGTCAACAAGAGGCAGCTGAGAAATAAATATTTCAAATGTCACGCCACCAGTGGTGTGCTGAAAATAATAAATTCCAGCTCGTGTATGGAATGTAGAAGTAGGCTCTGAGCATCCTGGTGTTGTGCCTTGCCAGACAATGGATACGGGAGGGGAGAGGAAGGGGATTTCTAAAATGTCTGCCTTCTCTGTGACCATCCTCCCTCCAGCTAGTTTGGGACTTTGCTGGGTTTTAGAATGTAATTTCAGAATAAGTTTAACACCACTTTTGCTTTTAGAACATTGAACATAAGACCATAACACAGTAAGATACAGGAGAAGAATTAGGCCATTTGGCCCATCAAGTCTGATCCACTATAGTTCATCATGGCTGATCCATCATATTTCATCATGGCTGATCCATTTTCACCTCAGCATCAGTCTCCTGCCTTTTCCCTGTAACCCTTCATGTTGTGACTAATCAGGAACCTATCAAACTCTCTCTTAAATATACCCAATGACCTGGCCTCCACAGCCACCTGAGGCAACAAATTCCACAGATCCACCATTCTCTGGCTAACGAAATTACTCCTCTTCTCCATACTAAACGGATGTCCCTCTATTCTGAGGCTGTGCTCTCTGGTCCTAGACTCCATCACTACAGGAAACATCGTCACATCCACTCCATTGAGGTCTATCAACATTCGACAGCTTTCAATAAGATCCCCCCTCATTCTTTTGAATTCCAGTGAATACAGGCCCAGAGCCATCAAACACTCCTCATATGACAAGCCTTTCAATCCCGGAATTATTTTTGTGAACTTCTTTTGAACCCTCTCCAGTTTCAGCACATCCTTCCTAAGATAAAGGACCCAGAACGGCTCACAACACTCCAAGGGAGGCCTCACCAGTGCCTTATAAAGCCTCAACATTGCACCCTTGCTTTTATATTCTAGTCATAGAACAATACAGCAGAGTACAGGCCCTTAATCTTCTCCAAGATCAATCTAACCCTTCCTTCCTGCATAGCCCCCCATTTTTCTTTCATCCATGTGCCTATCTAAGGGCCTATTAAATGTCCATAATGTATCTTCCTCTACCACTCCCTCCCCCAAAAGGGCATTCCACACACCCACCACTCTCTTTGTAAAAGCCCCACCTCCGATAGCCCCTCTGTACTTCCCTCCAATCATCTCAAAATTTTGCCCCCTCATATTAGCCATTTCCACCCAGGGAAAAAGTCCTCTCGCTCTATAGCACTTCTCATCTTGTGTTGCTTGTCCGTCGTTTCTGGCAATGGTATAAAGCTGTGCGGTAGGAGTTTTATAGTGAAAAAGCCCTTGCACTGGGGCAATTACACTCTCTCAGCCTCAAAAATCTTGATCCAATGGTATAAAATATCCAGTGGGAAGGTTTGTTAATGCTGCACAGTGTGGGTTAAACTAGAGTTGCAGGGGGATGGGAACCAGAGTGTCAGAACAGTTAGTGGAGAGGTTGTGGAGGCAGATGCTGGTAATTCCTCAGACTAAGTTAGAAATCAAAAGGTTGAGCATGGTGCGACAAAATTAAAAAGGGTGAGTGCAGGACTGAAGGTGTTGTAACTGTATGCACACAGTATACGGAGGAGAGTAGATGAACTTGCAGCGCAGTTGCAGATTGGCGGGTATGATGTTGTAGGCATCAGGGAATCATGGCTGAAGGATTATAGCTGGGAGCTTAATGTCCAAAGATACACCTTGTATCAAAAGGATAGGCAGAAAAGCAGAGGGGGTGGCATTTCTCTGTTGGTAAAAAAATGAAATTGAAACATTAGAAAGAAGTGACATAGGGTTGGAAGGTGTTGAATCATTGTGGATAGAGCTAAGGAACTACAAGGGTAAAAAGACCCTGATGGGAGTTGGATTACAGGAGGGGGATTTTCTAGAGTACCTAAGAGATGACTTTTTAGAGCAGTTTGTGGTTGAGCCCACTAGAGGACCAGCTACTCTGGCTACTCTGGGACTTAAGAACTTTTTAAAAGCTATTATTAATGCTTTTTGAGATAGTGATTTAGATGCATATCATATTTTTTACTGAGTTAAGTATTGTATGTAATTAGTTTTGCTACAACAAGTGTATGGGACATTGGAAAAAAAGTTGAATTTCCCCATGGGGATGAATAAAGTATCTATCTATCTATCTATCTATCTATCTATTCTAGACTGAGTGTTGTGCAATGATTAGAATTGATTAGAGAGCTTAAGGTAAAAGAACCCATAGGGACAAGTGATCATATTATTATCAAATTCACACTGAAACTTGGGAAGAAGCTAAAGTCAGATGTCTCAGTATTACAGTGGATTACAGGGAATTACTGAGGCCTGAGAGAGGAGTTGGCCAGAATTGATTGGAAAAGAACACTGGCAGTGATGATGGCAGAACAGCAATGACTGGAATTTCTGGAAGCAATTCGTAAGCCACAAGATATATACCTCACAAAGAGGAAGAAGTATTCTAAAGAAAAGATGCAACAACATTGGCTAACAAGAGGAGTTAAATCCCACATAAAAGCCAAAGAGAGGGCATATAATAGAGCAAAGATTAGTGAGAAATTAGAGGATTGGGAAGCTTTTAAAAACCACAAAAAGGCAACTAAAAAAGTCATTAACAAGGTAAAGCTGGAATGCAAAAGTGAGCTAGCCAATAATATTAAAGAGGATACAAAAAGGTTTCTTCAGATACCGGAAATGTAAGAGAGTGGATATTGGACTGGTGGAAAACGATGCTGGACAGGTACTACTGGGGACAAGGAAATAGCGGGTGAACTGAGCATGTATTTTGCATCAGTCTTCACTATGGAAAGCATGAGCAGTACTCTGGAAGTTCCAGGTGTCAGGGACTTCAATTTCAACGTTTAAGAGACGTTTGGATAGACACATGGATGTTAGGGGTATGGAGGGCTATGGTCTGGTGCAGATTGATGGGAGTAGGCAGTTTAAATGGTTCAGCATGGACTCGATGGGCTGAAAGGCCTGCTTCTGTGCTGTAGTTTTCTCTGATTCTAAGACTATTGTACAAGACATTGGTGAGAGCATTGTAGAAGATTACCGTGACTCAAGGTTCTGAGTTCTGAGGAGAGTCTGGCAAGGCTGGGGCTCCTATTTTCTGGAGTGTAGGAGGTTGAGGGGAAATCTTGCAGAGGTAAAGAAAATCACAACAGCTATAAAGAAGATTGATTGTCACAGCAACACACTCAAAATGCTGGAGGAGCTCAGCAGGTCAGTCAGTGCCTCTGGAAAAGAGTAAACAGTCGCTGCTTCAGGCCGAGACCCTTCATCAGGACTGAGGAGGAAGAGGGAGGATGCCAAAATAAAAAGGTGGGGGACGGGGCAATAGGCTAGCTGGAGGGTGATTGGTGAAGCCAGGTGGGTGGGAAAGGTCAAAGGCTGGAGCAGAAAGAATCTGATAGGAAAGGACACTGGACAATAGTAGGGTCACAGTGTTTTTCCCTAGGGTAGGGAAGGCTAAAACTAAAAAGGGCATAGGCTTAATGCGAGCGAGGAAAGATTTTTAAGAGGAAACATGAGGGACAAGCTTTTTATACAGCGAGCCGTTGGTATCTGGAGAGAGCTACCAGAAGAAGTGTTAGTGGTGGGTACAATTTGGACACATACATAGCTCGGAAAGGTTTAAAGGGATATGGACCAAGCATGGGCAAATGGGACTTGCTCAGTTTGGCAAGTTGGTCAGCATGGATAAACTGGGACAAGGGGCCTGCTTCCAAGATGTCTGGCTCAATGAGCTCTCTGGCCAGGCTTGGGATTAAGAAATCTGATGGAGCCTGTCAGTGAGAGGAGGTGAGGGTGGAGAAAAAATACTCCCAAGATAGTGGGTCTCATGGGGCGATCACTCATAGTGTCTTAAAGCATTTCACGCTCATCAATCACTTTGGAAGAAGAACACACACAAAATGCTGGAGGAACTCAGCAGGTCAGCCTGCATCTTTAGAGAGGAATAAACAGTTGGTGCTTTGGGACTGCAAAGGAAGAGGAAAGATGCCAGAATAAGAACTTCTAAAGAGCAGTCTGGAGCATTGTGAGCAGTTTTAGGCCCCTGCACTAAGAAAGAGAGGGTCCAGAGGAGAGTCATAGGAGTAAAGGGGTTAATACATGAGGAGCATTTGATGGCTCTGGGCCTGTACTCACTGGAGTTTACAAGAATGATCTCATTGAAACCTATTGAATATTGAAAGGTCTTGATATAGTGGACAATTATAGCACAGAAGAGGGTGTGGAGGATGTGGACGTGGAGAGGATGTTTCCGATAGTGGGTGAGTCCAAGGGGCACAGCTTTGGAATGCAAGGATGCTTTTTAGAACAGAGATGAGGAGGAATTTTTTTAGCAGTGGGTGCCGAATTCATTGCCATAGATAGCTGCAGAGGCCAAATCATTTGATATATTTAAAGCCGTTGTTGAAAGGTTCTTGATTAGTAAGGGTGTCAAAGGTTACAGGAAGAAGTCAGGAGAATGGGGTTGAGAGGGGTAATAAACCAACCATGCAGAGCAGACTCGATGGACCGAATGGCCTAATTCTGCTCCTATGTCTTATGGCTTGACGGTATATGGTCTTAGTCTAGGAAACGGATCAGCCAACTTACACAGAGCAAGCTCCCACAAGCCAAACTTTAGTAGGAAATACATACACGTTCAGTGGAAGGCCTTCAAGGACCAAGCTCCTGGGTCATTGAGTACTGGAGTGAAAATATTTCTGTGGCGGCAGCAGAAAAAAATGACTTCCATCACTCCTCAGTAAGCAAATGGAGATATGAGTGGCACAGTAGCATAGGTGTTAGTGCTAGCAGCAAGATTGGCATTCGATTCCCACCCCTGCCTGTAAGGAGTTTGTAAGTTCAACCCATGACTGCATAGATTTCCTCCCGGTGCTCCAGTTCCTCCCACGTTCTGAAGACGTATGGTTAAAGTTAGGGTTGGTGAGATGTGCGCATGCTACGTCAGTGTAGGAATCATGGCAACACTTGCAGGCTGTCCAGCACAATCATCGCTGACTTGACTTGATTCAAACAGCACGTTTCACTCTCTGCTTTGATGTTGGGATGTACATGTGACCAATAAAGCAGATCTTCAAGATCTTTAAATCTTTTCCCTCTGAATAACTGAGTGAAATTACTCCCTTAGGAACCCTAAGAACTGCAGGATTATTGTGTCAGCATCGTCTAAAGTCAAGTGAAAGTATGAGCATAATCAGTGCCAAGTTCTGAATGTTACAAGTCAATGTTCTCTCCACTTCAATCACCATCAGCCAGCCCCCTTCTCTCTCGCAGATTCTCATTTGGTCTTGTTGAGCTGGGAGGATGATGTGCCTGAAATAATAGCTTCAATCAAGAAAGATTGATTGCTTAAGGTAATCATAGCTGGAGGAGGTAGTAGAGATAAGCTTCCACTGCTCATTAAATGGTCCCAATGGCGTTCGTCTCAATTAGCCTCTGACAATCAAGTCCAGCTCCTGGCCTTCAGGTGTTGCTTAGCTATTAAGCCTGAAGGAACCATTTCTACTGACAAGAGAAGGGACAAAGGCCTTAAAACCAGTCACTTCGGATAGATGGGGCTTGTCAGCCGTGGTTGGCAACTCATCGAGGAGAAGGAAAACTCTGATCTCAAACCTCCACTGCCCTATGAGGAGGTCTTAGGGTGTAAACCCCAAGGGAAAATCCAGAGCTGGAGACCCTAAGGCAATCATATGTTCAATGTTGGCTGGCAACTCCTACGACACCACTGGTGCCAAACTGTATTGGTCTCTGCCGTTCTTTTGGATTCATCAGCAGCACAGAGAGGGGAAGACAACTGTATGGGCAACAGCTTGCTCTCCATACCGTGCTGTCCTAACCTGTGTACTGGCCTACAGACAGCTAGGAGTCAATATCCATGTTCAAGCTTGATCAGTGTAGGGCCTCAAATCAAAAAAGGTTAATTACCCTTCCCGCTTACAAAATTGTGAAGGATGCTAATGGAGTTCAGCAGTAACTTGCCGTAGGATCTTAGCTCCTTCAGCAGCACCATGATTTGAGGCTGTGAACTGTTGCTCCATCCATTCATTGCAAAACTGCACTCTCCCCTTTCCAATGAAATTATAAACAATGATGGTTTCTTGCAGGGATAGCTAGAGGGAATAAAATGGCCATCAGGAACATCCCTATATATTCACAAAATGGCCACCAGGAACGTCCCTATAGATGTGTATTTAATAGTTCAGTAATATTTGAATAATCATGTTTGATTAAACATTCTTGTTTGTTTAAATAAATCATTATGGGCGATATGTAAAATGATGTTAATTACATAGGTCATCATGCTACCATGTGATATGTGTGTGCCTCACTTAAAGTAAAAGATGAAGTTAGATTCACATTTTGGACTATTGTGTCTTCCTTTAAGCTTAATGTTTTGAAGTTACAAAACATAATACATCTAATACTTGATTTTCATCCTGGAAAGGGACTCTGAATATCTTCTCAGTCTATGCCTCTCTTACCCTTATAAATCTCTATCAACTCACCACTCAGAAAACAACCCACGTTTGTCCAACCTATCAATATAGCACATACTCTCCAATGCCAGCGTCCTGGTAAACATCTTCTGCACCTTCGCCAAAGCCTTCATGTCCTTCCAATAACTGGGTCAGAATTGGAACCAGGTTTATTGTAACAGATCTATGTCATGAAATTTGTTGTTCTTTTTTTGAGACAGCAATACAGTGCAAGACATAAAAAAATTACTACAAACGACAATAAAAAAGATAAATAAATACTGCAAAAGAGGAATAACAAGGTAGTGTTCATGGGTTTGGGGATCATTCAGAAATCTGACAGCAAAAGGGGAAAAGCTGTTTCTAAATCACTGGGTCTCCAGGCTCCTGTACCTCCTCCCTAATGGTACGGTACTGTTCAGAAGTCTTAGGCACACGTATATAGCTAGGGTGTTTGCACAGTATTGTACCAACGAGAAGACGGCATGTCCCGAATGGTGAGGGCCCTTAATGATGAATTCTGCCTTCTTGGTGAACCGCCTTTTGAAGAAGGCCGCTTTTTAAAAAAAGAAAACAACACTTTTACTAAATTTGTACATAACAGTGAGAATAACACCTGGTTCTTTACTGCCTTCTGCAGAGAGAAATTTAGCTTCCTTATTTATTTTGGACTTCCATTGGCTCCCATCCCACCCATGTACTTGACTCAATACTGGCACTTGGTTCATGGGTAAGTGGAACCAGACGATAAATTTTGACATTGACAGTTACTGCCGTGTCCTGTGAGTGAATAAATGGAAAGGTTCTGACACTGAGTCACATCTGGGGAGATCGTATCTGGGGATTGTACTCAATGAGAGAAATAAAACACTGGAACATATTTTGGTGAAATGACTTGTTAACTTTCATCATCACTCTGTGATGGCACCCTTGAAATTTGTTACTACGGCATTAAGAAAATTTGAAAGCTCACCCACAGTGAACCAGCAGGATGTCTAGCAGTACATGTGGGAACTACAGCGATGAGGAGGAGGGTGGAATCAGTGAGATAGCATCACAGCTACATTTCTGCTGCACCTCTAACTCAGGTGATTCATAAGAGAACAAGAAATTAGGGGCAGGATGCTTTGATTATTGTGGGCAGTTTAGGGTTCCTTATCTAGCCAAAGATGTGCTGGAGTTGGAGAGGGGTCCAAAGGAGCTTCATGAGAATGATCCCGGGAATGAAAAAGTTAATGTATGAGGAGCATTTGATAGCACTGGGCCTGTACTCTCTGGAGTTCAAAAGAATGAGGGGGAATCTCATTCAAACCTATTGAATATTGAAAAAACTTTGATAGAGTGGACCTGGAGAAGATATTCCTATAGAGGAGACTCTAGGGCCAGAGGGCACAGTCTTAGAATGGAAGATTGCCTCGTTAGAACAGCGATAAGGAGGAATTTGTGGAACAGAGGGTGGTGAATCTGTGGAATTCATTGCCACAAATGGCTGTGGAGGCCAAGTCATTGGGTATATTTAAAACTGTGTACTCACTTGCTTGAACTTCGGTTCCAAAGCCTTACTTTTATTTTTTGCATGACTTTTTTTCTGCACATTGGTTGTTTGACAGTCATCTTTTAAAATTGTTTTTAATTAGGTTGCTTTGTTTTGTTGCTGTCTCTAAGGAGATAAATCTCAAGGTTGTACATTGATTATAAGTGTCCTTTGAACTTTGAAATGTGGGCAAATGGGACTAGCTTAGATGGCATCTTGGTCAGCAAGGATGAGTATGCCAAAGGGCCTGTTTCCAAACTGTATTATGCCTGTATTAGGGTAGTCTATAACACTAATATGAAGATGATGCTGGCCTCAACTCCTTTTTTGTGCCAGTTCCCCACTGGAGTTAGATTCCTGTAATGGAGAAGACCTGTGTGTGACTTTATTTAACATGCAGAGGCTGATGCATGGGCAGCCACCATGCGGTCAGGGTCCAGTGGCACGGAGTGCAAGATGACTAGGGGCCCTTTAAGGCTGCAGCTTCACTGATCTTCACTGCTGTTGTGATGTGTCATCATCTTACGCTGCCTCCACTGTTGAGGTCCTGGTTGGATCATTCTTTGCTTGTAACCTCCCCATTGACCTTACCACCATGGGAAGGTCAGGAGATCAGGAGCGAAGCGCCAGGTGGCTAATCTCCAGGCAGCATCACTTTCAGGATCTCAGGAACTCACAAGGCTCTTCACCACGACAAGGTGACGATCCTCAGAGAAAAGTTCCCCATTGTCCTCAAATGTTTATCTATCTCTTTCTTAAATGCATTTGTGCTCTGGTCTTCACCATTTTCTGGGGAAAAACATTCCAGAGATTCACCACCCTCTGACAGAAAAAATTTCTACCAACCTCACTTTTAAAATGGCCAGCTCTTTATTTTGTTGTAATGGCCCCTTGATTGTGACTGTCCCAAGAATGAAAACATCTCTATCATGGCAAATCCCCAGGGGTTCCCAACCTTCATTATGCCACGGACCTTTACCATTAACTGAGCGTCCATGGAGCCCAGGTTGGGAATCTTGCCTTAGGGTCATAATGTGCTTGAATAAGGTCCTCACTCATCCCTCAAAACTCCAAGGAATGTCAACCCAACTTGTCCAGTCTCTCCTGATTGGACAGCGTTCACATCCCATGAATTAACCTGGTGAATCTTCTTTGGACTGCCCATTCCTTTTTAGATAAATGAACCTGTTCATGTATCTAAACTTCTCTTAAACATTATTGTTCTTTCTGCTACCACCACTTCCCTTGTTAGCTCATTCTGGACGTCAACCATACTCCGTGAGAATAACTTACCCCAACACACCTCCTTAAAACATTTCCACCTCACATTAAATGCATGTCTTCTTGTATTTGATTACTACCCGAGGGAAAAAATCTGCCTGCCTACTCCATCTATGACTCTCATAATCTTATGAACTTCTATCTTATCTTCCCTCAGCCTCTGACATGCTGCAGAAAACAACATAAGTTTGTCTAACCTCTCCTTACAACATATGCCCTCTAATCCTGGCAGCTTCCTGGTGAACCTCTACAAGATATCCTCTTCTATCCTATAATGGGGCAACTGGAACTGCACACAGTGCTGCAAATGCAACCCTACCAAACTTTTTACGCAACTCCAGCATGATTGTGTGACTTTCAGAGACACAAGGAAGTCTACAGATGCTGGGAATCTTAAACAGCACACGCAAAATGCTGGAGGAACTTGGCATGTCAGGAGCATCTGTGGAGGAGAATATATGGTGCCAAGACCCTTCATCAATCCCTATGATGGGTTTTGGACTGATATATCAACAGCTTATTCCCCTCCTAAGATGCTACCTAAGATGTTGTATTCCTCCAGAATTTTGCATGTTCTTTGTGACTCTTAGTGCCAGGCAGATAAAAGCAAGGACTTACTGAGAAGTAGGTGAGCAAATGGGTTGCTCTGAGAGCCAGTTTAAACTTAATGGGCTGAATTGCCTCCCATGCCCTTCTATAATGAAGTTTAGGCTGCAGGTTAAAGCCACTTAATGATTGCACTGCAGTACACATTGTAGAGGCCAAGAATTTTTCAGGACTCGTGGATGTTTCTGTCTTAGACTGAAAGATTGTGCGTAGTTGAAGATTGAGCCTTTGGGCAAGTCATCAGGCTGCAGCTCTGACTAACTTCACTGGTTTAGGCACTGAGTCAGGAAGTCATGTTGCAGCTGTATAGATATTGGTTAGGCCACACTTGGTGTACCATGTGTAGTTCTAGTCACCCCATCACCCCATAGCGCGGAAAATGGGGAAACTATGGAAAAAGTGTAAAAGAAGTTCACCAGGATGCCGCCTGGATTAGAGAGTATAACAAATCAGAATCAAATCACCGGCACATGCTGTGAAATTGTTGTCTTTGCAGCAGCAGTATGATGCAATACATTATAATAGAAAAAATCTGTGAATTACAGTAAGTTTATATATATAGTAGATAGCTAAGTTAAATCAGTTGTGCATAAATAGAAATAAAAGAGTAGTGAGGTAGTGTTCATGGGTTCAACGTCCATTCAGAAGTCGGATGGCAAAGGGGAAGAAGCTGTTCCTGCATCATTGAGTGTGTGCCTTCACAGTTCTGTACCTCCTTCCTGATGGTAGCAATGAGAACAAGGCATGACCTGGGTGATGGGGTCCTTAATGATGGATGCCGCCTTTTTGAGTCATTGCTCCTTGAGGATGGAGCAGATATGGATTGTTCTCCCTGGAATATCTATTTATTTATTTACTGTGATACAGCACAGAATAGGCCCTTCCAACCCTTCAAGCTGGGTCTCCCAACAATCCCCGATTTAACCCTAGCCTAATCCTGGGACAATTTACAATGACCACTTTTCCTACCAACCGGTACATCTTTGGACTGTGGGAGGAATCCAGAGCACCCGGAGGAAACCCACATGGTCACGGGGAGAACGTATGGGCAGTGGCGGGAATTGAACCCGGGTCGCCTGTACTGTAAAGCGTTGTGCTAATCACTATTCTACTGTGCCGCCCAGAGGCTACAGGGTGACTTAATAAAAGGTTATAAAATTTTAAGAGGCATAGATACCAGAAATAGTCAGAAATATAAGGTACTAGAAGGCATGCATTTAGAGTGTGTGAAGGAAAGGTCAAAGGAGATTGTTGTGTATTTAATATTTCAACAATATTTGAGTAATTTTGTGTATGATTAAGTGTTCCTGGTTGTTTAAATAATTAATTATGGATTATATGTATAAATACATGAATTGCATATGTCATCACGCAACCATGTGACATGTGTGTGCCTTGCTTAAAGTAATCTCAAAGTTAAATCGCACCTTGGACTCCGGCACCTTCCTTTGAATTAATTTAATGTTTTGAAGTTAGAAAACGTAACAGAGATGTGCAGGGCGAGATCTTACACAGTGAGAGGTGGGTGCTTGGAATAGATGGCCATGGGTGGTGGTGGAGGTAGATACGATAGTGGCGTTTAAGAGGATTTTAGACAGACACATGAACTTTCAGTAAATGGAGGGATATGGTCCATGGACAGGCAGAGTTTAATTCATCATTGTGTTCAGCAAAGACATCACACACCGAAGGGCCTGCCCCTGTGCTGAACTCTCCAATGTTCTTGAAGGAGAGCCAAGATGTGTTGTCACCCACGACCCACCACAGAGTTTAACCCTTACCTAGACTTCACGAATGCAGGGAATCTGGTTGTTACCATTTTGTGGGATCCTACAGTTGACAAGAGAGAAAACAAAAGAGATGGTTGTTGATTTCAGGAGGGCACGGAGCGACCACTCCCCGCTGAACATCGACGGCTCCTCGGTAGAGATCATTAACAGCACCAAATTTCTTGGTGTTCACCTGGTGGAGAATCCCACCTGGTCCCTCAACACCAGCTCCATAGCAAAGAAAGCCCAACAGCGTCTCTACTTTTTGTGAAGGCTGAGGAAAGTCCATCTCCCACCTCCATCCTCATCACATTCTACAGGGGTTATATTGAGAGCATCCTGAGCAGCTGCATCACTGCCTGGTTTGGAATTGCACCGTCTCGGATCGCAAGACCCTGCAGTGGATAGTGAGGTCAGCTGAGAAGATCATCGGGGTCTCTCTTCCCGCCATTACTGTCATTTACACTACATGCTACATCCGCAAAGCAAACAGCATTATGAAGGACCCCATGCACCCCTCATACAAACTCGTCTCCCTCCTGCCATCTGGGAAAAGGCACCGAAGCATTCAGGCTCTCATGACCAGACTATGTAACAGTTTCTTCCCCCAAGCTATCAGACTCCTCAATACCCAAAGCCTGGACTGACACCAACTTACTGCCCTCTACTGTGCCTATTGTCTTGTTTACTATTTATTGTAATGCCTGCACTGTTTTGTGCACTTTATGTAGTCCTGGGTAGGTCTGTAGTCTAGTGTAATTTTTTTTCTGTGTTGTTTTCACGTAGTTCAGTGTAGTTTTTGTACTGTTTCATGCAGTACATGGTCCTGAAAAATTTTGTCTCGTTTTTACTGTGTACTGTACCAGCAGTTATGGTCAAAATGAAAATAAAAAGTGACTTGACTTGACAAGTAAGTTGCCATGTTTTGCATGTCCCAACAGTGCCTGTCCTGCCCAAAGCTTTTCATTGGCTGAATAAAAAGGAGAATGAGGGGAGATTTTGATAGAAGTATACAAAATTATGAGGGGTATAATTGGTAAATGCAAGCAGACTTTTTCCACTGAGGTTGAGTGAGACTAGAACTAGAAGTCATAGGTTAAGGGTGAAAGGTGAAATGTTTAAGGGAAACATGAGAAGGAACTTCTTCACTAAGAGTGTGGAACGAGCTGCCAATGGAAGTGGTGAATGTGGGTTTGATTTTAACATTTAAGAGATATTTGCATAAGTACATGGATAGGAGGGTAACAGAGGACTATGTTCCAGGTGTAGGTTAAAGGGCATGGCAGATAATAGTCTGGCATGGACTAGATAGGCCAAAGGGTCTGTTTCCATGTTGTAGTGTTCTATGACTGTGACTCTAATCTATGAGATGCTTTGCGAAGTTGTAGTTGCACACTAGAAGCAAGCATTGTGATCAAGCACGCCGCAAAAGGGTTAATGTCTCTCTGCTATCAGGGAGCTGAGCGTCCATCATCTCTGCTCAGCTGAGGCGATAATTCATACAAGGGAGCGAGAGTGAAAGTTGAAGAAAAAAAACGCAAACAACACGAAACACGTGCAAATTATCACTTAGCAGTCAGCGTGAAATATTCTGGAATTAATTTAATAGACACCCTGAGATGGCGAGAGTGGGGCGGGGTGAGTGGTGTGGGGGAGAGGGAGAATTTATTAGGAAGGTTTTTAAACAAAGAGGCATCTTACCACCAGCTGTTGGCATCACTTTGCCATTAATAGAGCCACTGCCTCACTTAATGTCAAGTAAGGCCATTCACATATTGCGAACATCATTTTGACCTGAAGGATGACAGGGAAATCGGTAATTGTTTTTTTTATTGTCACATGTACCAAGATAAAGTGTAAAACTGCTTGCCATGCAGACAGATAATTTCAAGACATAAGTACAACGCAGCAGTACAAAGGGAAAGGCACTAATGGAATACAAAATACATTGTATGGAGAAAGTGCATTTCAGGGAGACAATAAAGTGCAAGGTCATATTGAGGTACACAGATAAAGCCCTCCCCACCACTGATCACATCTACAAGGTGCACTGCCACAGAGAAGCAGCATCTATCATCTCGGACCCCCACCAACCAGGCCATGCTCTCTTCTCACTGCTGCCACTGCGAAGGAGGTACACGAGTCTCAGGTCCCACAGCATCAGGTTCAGGAACAGTTATTACCCTTCAGCCATCAGACTCCTGAACCAGCGTGGTTAACTTCACTCACCACAGCAATGAGCTAATTCTAAAAACAACAGACTCACCTTCGATGATACTTTACAGCCCATGTTCTCAGTATTATGTTTTATTTGCACAGAATGCCTTTTGCACTTTGCTTTTTGTCA
The DNA here is from genome assembly GCF_048418815.1 of Hemitrygon akajei. Classification (NCBI taxonomy): domain Eukaryota; kingdom Metazoa; phylum Chordata; class Chondrichthyes; order Myliobatiformes; family Dasyatidae; genus Hemitrygon; species Hemitrygon akajei. The sequence continues at coordinate 14,241,498 of NC_133127.1, read as the reverse complement.
GTCTTTGCCTGTTTGTATATACAGTAGTTTTTCGTAAATTCCATAGTATCTTTATTTCTGTAAATATTTGCAAGAAAATAAATACCAAGTAGGATATGGAACATATACATACTTTGATAATGTATTTACTTTGAACTATTCAAGACTTCAAGTGGCATTTGTTAAATAGACTGCGTCAAGTGGTGACACAGTGGTATGTCTAGTAGAACCCATTGCCTTTAGAACCCTGGTTTTCCAGGGCAGTTTGGCAAATTAGTTCCAATACTGGCTTCATGATTGGTGACGGTGGGGGTGTGGGGGGGGTGATAGGAGATTTTGTGATTGGATTCAGGTGGCTGGTAATGTTCCACAGGGATAAATGTTGGGACCTTCACTGTAGTAACATACGTGAATGATTTGGATGTGGATTTGGAAGATATAATCAATAAATTTGTGGATGATATGAAGACTGGTGAAGTTGTTATGGAACATAAAGTTCAAAGTAAATTTATTATCAAAGTACACACAGTACTTTGCAAAAGTCTTAAGCACCTAGATTTTTTACATGATTTCAGATGCTAAGGCCTCCTCAGAACCCTGATCTCCACATCATCGAGACTGACTGGGATTACCGGGAGAGGCAGAAGCAAGCGGGACAGCCAAAGTCTGCAGAACAACTGTGGCAAGTTCTCCAAGATGACTGGAACAACCTACCAGTGGATTTTTTTTTATATAAAACTACACAACAGTGTAGCTAAGAGTATTGATGCAGTTTTAAAGCCCAAGAGCGGTCACACAAAATATTGATTTGCTTTAGTTTTGAACTGTTTACTGATCCTATAGAAATTTTCTGATGTTTATAAACTTTTCAGTACATTATTTTTGAAAACATCTTCACTTTACAAGATTTTTTAAATGTGCCTAAGACTTTTCCTCAGTACTGTATGTGTCCTGAGATTCATTCCCTTGAGGGCATTCACAGTAGATGCACAGAAACATCATAAAATCAATAAAAGACCACACACAAGAGGGACAAACAATCCATGTGCAAAAGACTACAAATTGTACAAATACAAAAAATATAATCATATATATAAATAATCAATAAATATCAAGAACATGAGATGAAGAATCCTTGAAAATGTGTCCATTGGTTTTGGGAACATTTCATTGAGGGGGCAAGTGAAATTGAATGATGTTATCTCCTTTGGTTCAAGAGTCTGATGGTTGAGGGGTAATAACTGTTCCTGAATCTGGTGGTGCAAGTAAGTCCTGAGGCTCCGGTATCTTCTTTCTGATGGCACCAGTGAGAAGAGAGATGGCCTGGGTGATGGGAGATCCTGATAATAGATGCTGTTTTGCTACGACAACATTTCATATAGATGTGCTCAGTAGTGGGGAGGACTTTACTCATGATGGACTGGGCCATACCCACTACTTTCTGTAGGATTTTTCATTTAAGTGCATTGGTGTTTCCATACCAGGCTGTGATGCAGGCTGTCAATATACTCTACACTACACATCTACAGAAGTTTGTCAGAGTTTTAGATGTCATGCCAAATCTTCGCAAACTCCTAAGTAGAGGCACTGCAGGGCTTTCTTCGTAATTGCGCTTACGTGCTGGCCCCAGGACAGATCCTCTGTAACATTGAGGAGTTTAAAGTTGCTGACCCTCTCCACCTCTGATCTGATCAGAACTGACTCATGGACCTCTGGTTTCCTCCTCTTGAAGTTAAATGGGCATTGCCGCAACGGTTTGCAGAATAGCATCTCTGAACGCACAGCCCATTGAACCTTGACATGGATGGGCTACAACATCAGAAGACCCTGAACATAAACTCAGTGGCTGCCTTATTAGGTACAGAAGGTACATAATAAGGTGTGCACTGTGTATAGGTCAGTACACTGTCCTGTACCCTTCTATGTTCTCATTTTTATATCACTGGCTTTTCATCATCACCAAGTTTAAGTTCTGGAACTCCCTCTCCTCCAATACGCCATAAGCACCTTCAGCAGGGTAACTCATGGTTGCCTTCTCAGGGGTAATTAGTAATGAGCAATAAATACTGGCATTGATAGCAATACCCAGATCCCAAAGAAAATGAATAAACATAAAAACAAATGTTGTGTCACTTTCCTCCCTGAAGGAGGTTGGTTTGTAATATTCAATAATTTCATTTCCTTGCATCCATTGGGAGAATGAGTGAGGAAGGAATTATTCAGCAATCTGTGATCTGTGTTGCAAAGGACTTTCATGAGAATGCAAATAAAAACTTGCCATTTGTTGCCGATACAGAAAACATCCACTGACGGTGGTTGCACATGAGGAGCAGTGATCACAAAGTCACAGAGTCAGCCCAACTCGTCCATGCCAACCTAGGTGACTCTCTGAGCCAGTCCCATATCGCTCTAGGCCTTTCCTATCCATGTACTTATCCAAGAGTTGTTTGAATATTGTACTTTGCTTTTGCTGGAGCAAGTGGAGGGATGGGAGGGTGATGCTGCTTGTGCCTGAGAGGGGGGAAGGGGGTCCTTGGGGTCCTAACATCTGTCATTCTTTTTTTTTTGTGGGGGGGGGTGGTTCTTCTGTTTCATAGATGCCTGTGAAGAGTAAGAATTTCAGGTTGTATGCTGTGTACATTCTCTGATATTAAATGGACGCATTGATCCACTGAAATATTAATTGTGCCTGCCTTTACCACTTCCTCCAGCAGCTCATTTCAAATCCTCACCGCTCTCTGTGTGAGTGTGTGTCCCTCAGATCTCCTTTACAACTTTACGCCTCACCTTAAACCCTTGGCGTTGCCGAAGATCCTTCCCATCTGTCCCACAAGCTCTTTGACCCCCTACCATCAGGCAGGAAGCACCTTAGCATCAGGACCAGGAACGTTAGGATGGGAAACAGCTTCTTTCCTCAGACCATGAGATGACTGAACTTCCTGCCACCACCCAGGTCTCATCACATATGAAGAACCAGTAGTGTTACACCGTTTATTTTTTAACTTACATCGAAAATGCACCTTAAGCTAAATGGAAATCTACTGGAATATATTTTATTCTTTGTAAATTTATTTGTGGTAATATTACTTTATGTATTGTGTGTGACTTTATGTACCGTGTTGTGCAGCTTGGTCCAGAGGGACATTATAAACACAAGAAAGCCTGCAGATACTGGAAATCTAAAGCAACACACACAAAATTCTGGAGGAACTCAGCAAGTCAAGCAGCATCTATCGAAATGAATAAACAATCAAAAGTTTCGAGCCGAGACCCTTATATTCCGTCTGAATAGTCTCTAACCTGATGGCATGAATATTAATTTCTGCTTCCATTATTATAAAATTTCTCTCCCACCCCCTCTTTTTCTATTCCATACTCTGGCCTCTTATCTCTTCTCATGTGCTCATCACCTCCCATGGGTCCCATCCTCCTTCCCTTTCACCTGTGGTCCACTCTCCTCTCCTATCAGATTCCTTCCTCTCCAGCCCTTTTTCTTTCCTACCCACCTGGCTTCACCTATCACCTTCCAGCTATCCTCCTTCCCCTCCCCCCACTTTTTATTCTGGTGTCTCTGCCCCCACCCTTCCTTTCCATTACTGAAGAAGGTTCTCAGCCTGAAATGCTGTTTATTTCCATAGATGCTGCCTGACCTGCCGAGTTCCTCCAGCATTTTGTGTGTGCTGTTCTGGAGGAATGTTGATTCATTTGGTGGTATGCATGTATATGGTTAAATGACAATAAACTTGAACTTGAGCAACACACGCTGGAGAAACCCAGCAGGTCAGGTTGCCTCTGTACAGGGGAATAAATAAACAGCATCTCAGGCTGAGAACCTTCATCGGGACTGGGAAGGAAGGAGGCAGAAGCCAGGATAAGTGGTTTGGGGGACGGGCAGGGGTGCAGGTTGATCAAAAGCTGATGAGGTAGATTGTGAGGTCAAGGGCCTATCTTAATGTACTAGGGAACTACTCAACAGCCTTATAATGTTGGGTCTAATAATCAATCTATCTTTGAGCCTGGTGGTACATAGTTTCAGACTTTGGTACCTTTTGTCCAATGAGAGGAGAGAGAAGAGAGAAAGACTGGGGTGCATGAGGTAATTAATGGTGCTGGCTGCTTTACTGAGACAGTGAGAAGTGTGGACAGAGTCCACGAAGAGAAGACAGGATTCCATGATGTGCCTCAACTCTTTGCAGAGTTTTGCATAGAAGTTGCCTATACTGTGATGGACCTAGACAGGATATGATTCTTTCTATGGTGCATCTATAAAAAGTGATGAGGGGCCACGTGAGATTGAGAGGGTTGGACCAGAACAGGCTATTGTTGATGGTCTTTCCTAGAAACGTGAAGCTCTCAACCCTCGCAGTCTCAGCACCACTGATAGAGACAAGAGCATGTGCACCACCCCCTTCCTTAAATCAATGACCAGTTCTTCCATTTTTCCAATAACCCTCATTTAGAAGCCAGGATTGATAGCAGATAGTCAACATTTTCACTGGCACTACCCCATCCCGTGTCTCTCCAAGCCTGCTCTCCTTCCCAATGTGGGGAGCACCTTCTGCAGCCTCCTGCCCCTTTCACTGTGTTAACTAGAGAGCTGGAGTTGGGAAAGGGTTGAATAAATTAAAGCAGGGTCCATGCCAGTAAGTCCTCAAGTTATTCTCCGAGGGCTCAGAGGAGCAGGAAGTCACCCACCCCACCACGCTGTGGAGACAGAGATGGTCGATTCTCTGAATACAAATGACCAATTTCTCCCAGTTTTTACTGATGTACCAGACAAAAGCATCCTATCTGGATGCTTGCTACGGCAACTGTTCTGCACATGACCACAAGATCAGCACATCGCCTAAGTGGATATGGACAATGTACAATACACTTGTTGTTCAGTTTGTGAGCACTCTGAAAAGCTGCTTTTAGGGTCTGCACACAGTTACCACCCTACAGCCATCAAGCTCCTGAACCAGTGTGGATAACTTCACTCACCACTATTCTGTCAACTCTGTCAGTCTCAGCAGTCAACACTGAACTGATTCCGCAACCTACAGACTCACTTTCAAGGAATTTACAACTCATGTTTTCAATATTATTTATATATTAATTATATAAGAAAAATATATATATATTACTTACATGATTTGTCTTCTCGTGCACATTGGCATTTTTCAGTATTTATTTATGCATAGTTTTTCATAAATACTATTATATTTCTTTATTTGCCTGCAAATGCCTGTGAGAAAATGAATCTCAGGTGACATTTACATACTTTGACAATAAATTGAAGTTGATTTTGACTTTCTTCTTCTTCTTAAGCCCATCACTCCTACTGAGGCATTGGCCACCAACAGCAGCTCCCCACTGCCCTTTGACCGGGTCAAAAGTTGATCCGCCCTGTGGCTTCCACTTTCATCACACAACTTCATATGTCTTCCAGGTGAAGACATTTCCTCTCAATAATGCTTTATTATTGTCACATATACCAAAGTATAGTCAGAAAACATTTTATTTTGCCTGCCATCCATACAGATCATTTTTATCACGAAGACCATAAGACAGAGAGCAGAATTAGGCCACTTGGCCCATTGAGTCTGCTCTGCCATTCCATGATGGCTGATATGTTATCCCTCTCAAACCCATTCTCCTGTCTTCTCCCCATGACATTTGATACCCTGACTTATCAAGAACCTATTAATTCCCCCCCATTAAATATACTCAATGACATGGCCTCAAAAGCCATCCATAGCAGTAAATTTCATAGATTCTTCACCCTCTGGCTAATGAAATCCCTGCTCTTCTCTGTTCTAAATGGATATCCCCCTATTCTAAAGTTGTGCCTTCTAGTCCTAGACTCCCCCACTAAAGGAAACATCCTCTCTACATCCACTTTGTATAGGCCTTTTGTTCCCAGGATTATTCTCCTGAACTTCCTCTGGACCCTCTCCAATGCCAGCACATCTTTCTTAGATAAGGGTTCCAAAACTGCTCTTAAGTGTGGTCTGAACAATGCCTTATAAAGTGTCAGCATCATATCCTTGTTCTTATATTCCAATCCTCTTGAAGTAAATGCTAATGTTGCATTTTCCTTGCTTAGCACTAACTCAGCCTGCAAGTTAACCTTTAATGAATTATACACAAGGACTCCCAATTCCCTTTGCACCTCTGAATTTTCTCCTTTTCGCAAAGTGTGTGACCATATACTTCCTTGCACTACATTCCACCTGCTACTTCTTTGCCCATTTTCCCAATCAGTCTAACTCCTTCTATAGACTCTCTGTTTCCTCAACACTACCTGTGCCTCCATCTAGCTTTACATTGTCTGCAAAATTGGCCACAAAGTCATCAATTCCATCATCCAATCATTGACATGTAATGTGAAAAGTAGTCCCAATATCAGCTTATACGGAACACCACTAGTCACTGGCAGCTAACCAAATTAGGCCATCTTTATTCCCACTCCTTGCCTCCTACCAGTAAGCCAATCTTCTATCCATACTAGTATCTTTCTTGTAATACCATGGGCTCTCATCTTGTTAAGCAGCATCATGTGTAGCACCTTGTCAAAGGCCTTCTGAAAATCCAAGTAAACAACAAAATTCACTGACTTTTCTTTCTCTATCCTGCCTGTTATTTCCTCAAAGAATTCCAACAGAATTGTCAGACAAAGTTTCCCCTGAAGGAACCATGCTGGCTTTGGCCTGTTTTATCATGCCATATCCTTAACCATGGACTCCAACATCTTCCCAGCCACTGAAGTTAGGCTAACTGGCCTATAATTTCCTTTCTTCTACCTCCCTCTCTTCTTAAAGCCTGAAGTGACATTTGCAATTGTCTAGTCCTATGCAACCATTCCAGAATCTAGTGATTATTGAAAGAGCACTACGAATGCCTCTACAATCTCTTCAGGCTATCTCTTTCAGAACTCTGAAACATAGTCCATCTGGTCCATGTGCCTTCAGATCTTTCACAAACAAGAGAAAATCTGCAGTTGCTGGAAATCCAAGCAACACACACACAATGCTGGAGGAGCTCAGGAGGCCAGGCAGCATCTATGGAAACAAGTATTGTTGACATTTATGGCCGAGACACTTCGTCAGTCCTGACCTTGCCCTCAATGTCAGTAAGATCAAGGAATTTGATTGCAGAGAGCATTCTAACTGGCTGTATCACCGTCAAGTATGGGGAAGGGCTACTGCACAGGATAGAGGTGCAGAAGCCTGAAGGCACACACTCAACGATTCAGGAACAACTTCTTCCCCTTTACCATCTGATTTCTGAATGGACATTGAATTCATGAACATTATCTCACTACTTTTTATTTCTATTTTTTGCACTATTTATTTACTTTAACTAGATATATATCCTTCATTCCTGGGAGTCAACATCTTTGAAGATCTATCCTGGACCCAACATATCGATGTAGTTACAGAAAAGGCATGACAGTGATTACATTACATTAGGAGTTTGAGCAAAGACACTCGGAAACTTCTTCAGATGTAATGTGGGGAGCATTCTAACTGGTTGTATTACCATCTGGTGTGAAGGGGCCACTGCAGAGGATCACAAAAAGCTGCAGAAATTTGCAAGCTCGGCCAGCTCCATCATGGGCAATGGCGTCCCCAATGTCAAGGACATTTTCAAAAGCTGATGCCTCTGAAAGGTGGCATCCATCCTTAAAGACCCCCATCTCCCAGGACATGACCTCTTCCCTCTTCTCATTGCTACCATGGGCCGGCTGGTGGCACAGTGGCATCAGTGCCGGACTCCGGAGCGAAGGCTCCCAAGTTCGAATCCAAGTCAGTCCACCCCTGGGCACGCTTTCCATCCGTGCCGGGTCGAGAATCGAGCTAGCCACTCGGCCTGGTAAAAAATACAAGGGTCGAGTCAGGCACATTCATATCGTGACCCAGTTAATCCGAAAGGAGACCAATCCTGACACCATGCGCCAGACAAGAATGTCTGACTGTCTGGTGCTACACGCTAAAAAAAAGTTGCTACCGTCAAGGAGCAAATACAGAACCTGCAGGCACACACTCAACATTTCAGGCCAGCTTCTTCTCCTCTGTCATCAGATTTCTGAATGGAGAATGAATCCAGAAACACTACCTCACATTTTTTCCTTTCTTTTTGTACTACTTAGTTAATTTGATTATTGTATATGCTTCTTATTGTATTATATATATTTTTATTATTATTTATTGCAATGTCCTGCTGCTGAAAAATAGCAAACTTCTCGACATGCTAGTGACGTAAACCGATTCTGATTCTTTCAAAGGTTTCAAAAGTACACTTAATGTCAGAGAAATGTATACAATATACATCCTGAAATTCTGACTCTGATTCTGAAATTAGATAAAGCCGTAAGATATAGGGGCAGAATTTGACCATTCTGTGCATGAAGTCTGCTTCACCACTCCATCATGGCTGATTTATTATCCCTCTCAACACCCGTCTCCTCCCTTCTCCCCATAACCTTTGATACCCTTATTAATCAACCTCCAGTTTAAATACACCCGATGACTTGGCTTCCACAGCTGTCTGTGGCAATTAATTTCACAGATTCACCAGCCTCTGGCTCAAGAAATCCATCCTCATCTCTGTTCTAAATGGAGGTTATTCTGTTCTGAGGCTGTGCCCTCTGGTCCTATACTCCCCCACTCTAGGAAACATCCTCTCCACATCTACTCTGTCTAGGCCTTTCAGTATGCAGCAGGTTTCAGAGATCCCCCTCATTCCTCTGAACTCTGGTAAGTACAGGCCTCGAGCCATTGAACATTCCTCATATGTTAACCCTTTCATTCCTGGGATTATTCTCGTGAATCTCCTCTGGACCGTCTCCAAAGCCAGCACGACCTTTCACAGATAAGGTTCCCAAAACCGCTGACGTGGTCTGACCAATGCCTTAAAAAGCCTCAGTACGACGTTGTTTCCTTGACGTTCTCGTCCTCTGGAAATGAACGCCAGCATTGCACTTGCCTTCCTTACTACTGACTCAACTTGAAACAGCGAATCCTGCGCCAGGACTCCCAAGTCCCTTTCCTCCCATGATTTTTGCAATTGCTCCCTGTCTAGAAAAAGAGTCTCTGCCTGTATTCCTTCTTCCAAATTGTGTAACTGTACACATGATCTGCTGCTGAGAACAGCTTGCCGAGAGGCACCTTAGAATAATAATGAATCACAGATATATGGCAATGCACAGTAAAATCCCACAAAAGAACATGGAACATAGAACAGAACTGGCCATTCAGCCCACAATGTAATGCTGATCATTTAACATACTCCAAAATCAATCTAACACTTTCCTCCCACGGAACCGTCTCTTTCCTTTCATCCATATGCCTGTCAATTAAATGTCCCTAGTGTATCGGCCTAGCCGCGAGTTACTTGTACTCACTATTCTCTGTGAAAAATACCTACCTCATTACGCCCAACTGTACTTTCCTCCAATGACCTTAAAATTATGCCCCCTTGTGTTAGCCATTTCCACCTGGGAAAGGGTCTCTGGGTGTCCACTCTATCAATACCTCTTATTACCTTGTACAAGCCTCTATCAAGTCTCTTCTCATTCTCCTTCACTCCAGAGAAAAGGCCCCAGTTTGCTCAACCTATCCTCATAAGGTAAGACATCAGAATCAGGTTTTAAATCACCAGCATATGTTGTGAAATTTGTTGTCTTTGTGGCAGTAGTAAAATGCAATACATAATAAGAGAAAAAAACTGTGAATTACAGTAATTATACATATATATTTAAATTAGATAAGTAGTGCAAAAACAGAAATTAAAAAATTAATGAGGAAATGTTCATGGGTTCAATGTCCATTCAGAAAACACTCTCTAATCCAGGCAGCATCCTGGTTAAGTTTCCTCTGTATCCTCTCTAAAGCTTCCATTTAGCTTTATTGTAAGGATTTATGGTATAAATAACTCTTTATACAATATTGTAAGTATAATATCCTTACTACAAATTGATAAAGGATATTGTTTGATTGAGGGATGAATTTGGGCTGGGTCTGCTTTGTAGAAGAGCCTGATAGCATCTCCATCTTGGTAATTAAAGGGTTAACACCAACAGCAGAAGAATGTTTCCACTTTCAAGACTGTGGTTCACACAACATCTGGCAAAGTGATTTTTTTTTAGATTTGTCGCAATTTATTACTGTAAAATAAAATCAAAGGCATGCAGAGGATCAGCAGAGACAGTATTACCATGGCCTGTTCATCACCAACCAGCTCCCAGGGTAAAAATTCTCAGCTCATAGGAACCAAGTCGCCAGGTTAACCTCGAGCTTCCACAATAAAAACAGAAAATGCTCAAAGCAGCCAATCAGGTCACATCTGTGGAAAGGGAAGCAGAGTTGGTGTTTGAGGGCGCAGATTTTTCTCTAGAACATAGAACAGTACAGTACAAGAACAGGCCCTCTGGTCCACAGTGTTGTGCCAAATTAAGCTCATAATTAAACACTTAACTAAAGTAATCCCTCTGCCACACAATGTCCATATCTTTCCTTTTCCTGAACATTTGTGTGCCTACCTCAGAGCTCCTTAAATGCATCTGTCATTTACATCCACTACCAGCACGACGCTACTCCTCCCATGAGAGTGCATTCAGGTGCCCACCATTCGCTGTGATAAGAAATGTGCCCTGTACATCTCTGTTGAAATTACGCCGCTCACGGAAAGTGCATATATAAGCATTTCAGCCCTGGGAGAAAGATACTGCTGCCTACTTTCTGCCTCCCATAATTTTATAAACCTTTATCAGGTCTCGGCCTCGCCCTCCGCCACTCAAGAGGAAAATCCCAAGTTTGTGCGACCTCTTCTCCATGCCCTCTGATCCAGGCAGCACTCTGGTAAAGAACTGAAAAAGTCAGTTGTGAATTTCGGAGAAGAGATGGAATGGGGTGGAATGAATAGGACAAAGGGAACACGTCTGATGGGGTTGCCACACTGATGTATCATTCTAGCTGACTGGTCACGGGAGGGAGTTAGGGAAAAGGAGAGAGCAAACAGAGGAATGTGGAAGTAGTATGAAAAAGCAAGCCTTTAATTGCTGCTGCTGTCAGTAAAGCTGGGTGATGGGATGGAGATACATCTCCACCAAAGGAGGTGTAAGGTGCTCCTTCCTGCCACTACCCTGCAGGTGACCCTGGGACAAGGAGTAGCATCTGCTTAGCACCACCCCCCCCCGCCCCCACCAGCCAATCAGGGTCATCTGAAGCCATGGGAGCAGGTGGATATCACAATAAGCAGCTGGTGCACATCACAAGTCCTAGTTATGCGACCACTGACTCCAGGAAGACAATCTCTGAAAGTATTGATAATGGCTGGGGTCACCCATCTTGTAAAGATACTGCTCAGAAGAAGGCAATGACAGACCTCTTCTGTAGAAAAATCTGCCAAGAACAATCATGATCATGGATAGAGAAAAGAATAAGAACAACAGATGGAAAGACAGATTAAAGACAGATAAAGACCACAATCGCCAATGTCATGTGACACAGCACATGATGATGATGTCTATGTATGTTCTCCCCGTGACCACATGGGTTTCCTCTAGGTGCTCTGGTTTCCTTCCACATCCCAAAGATATATGGATTTGGATTCCGAAGTGTGGGCATGCTATATTGGTGCTGGACGCATAACAATATATGCAGCACATCCTTTTTACTGTGTTGGCCATTAACTCAAAAGATGCATTTCACTGTATGTTTTGATGTTTTGGCATGCATGTGACAATTAAAGATAATCTTTTAAAGCTTTAGGAAATCCCCAGAAAATCAGTCAGCGAAGGTGGAGAGGTATTGAACTAAGCTAATATTACCTACACCAGAACTGGAAATAAACAGAAAAATAGAGTCAACTGAAATTGTAGCATTTGATACTGGGTGCAACATGTACAAAGTAAATTTATTATCAAAGTGCATGTATGTTACCATATACAACCCTGAGATTCATTTACTTGTGGGCACACTCAATGAATCTACAGAATAAGCATAACAGAAGCAATGAAAGACCGCCCAACTACGGCATTTAACGTGAGTGCAGAAGACAACAAACTGTGCAAATACAAAAAGAAAGAAATAATAATAACAATTAATAAATAAGCAGTAAATATTGAGAACATGAGTTGAAGAGCCTTTGAAGGTGAGTCCATTGCTTGTGGGAACATTTCAATGATGGGGCCAGAGAAGTTGAGAGAAGTTATCCTCTTTAGTTCGAGAGCCTGATGGTTATGGGGTAGGAACTGTACCTGACCTGGTGGTGTGAGTTCTACAGCTCCTGGACCTTCTTCCTGATGGCAGCAGCAAGAATAGAACATGTCATGGGGGAGTGGGGGACCCTGGGAATGGATGCTGCTTTCCTGCAAAAATGTTTCATGTAGAATGTATTCAATGGTTGGGAAGTCTTTACCTGTGATAAACTGGGCCATATCCATGACTTTTGTTAGGATTTTCCATTGAACGGCATTGGTGTTTCCATACAAACCAAAGTTAATGCTCCTGAGGTTTATACTGGGCATTGTATTGGCCTATACTGGCAAAATGCAGGAAGTTACAGACTGATAGGAATTGGGATGGAAAACAAAGTATCAACATAATCAAACACGAGGAAATCTGCAGATGCTGGAAATTCAAGCAACACTCACAAAATGCTGGTGGGACACAGCAGGCCAGGCAACATCTATAGGGAGAAGCACTGTCGACATTTCAGGTCCTGACGAAGGGTCTCGGCCCGAAACGTCAAAAGTGCTTCTTCCTATAGATGTTGCCTGGCCTGCTGCGTTCCAACAGCATTTTGTGTGTGTTGTATCAACATAATCTGATCTGTCCTTTGGTCCCTCAATGTAGATGAAACAGTACTTTAAAGAGGGAGGTGATCAACTGGGTTTTGTGGTACATGTTGTTACTAGCGACATATTGTAGAAAAGAAACAGGGTGGAATTCAGAATCAGAATCAGGTTTAGTATCACTGACCACTGAGATATATCATAAAATGTATTGTTTTATGACAGCAGTACATTGGAAGATATAAAAGATACTATATATTACATTAAGAAAAAATCTATATATCTATATATATATAAAAATCAGTGCAAAAAAAACCAAAAATAGTGAGGCAGTGTTAATGGGTTCATGGATTGTTCAGAAGTGTGATGACAGAGGGGAAGAAGTTGTTCTTAAAATGTTGAGTGTTGGTCTTCAGGCTCCTGTACCTCCTCCCTGATGGTAGCAATGAGAAGAGGGCATTTACTGGGTTCTGAGAGTCTTTTGAGGCATTGCTTTTTGAAGATGTTCTTGATGCCAGGAAAGCTAGTGCCTATGATGGATCCGATTGAATTTACAACCCCTGCATCTTTTATCCAGGGAGAGAATACATGGAGTTGGGTAGGAAGCTGAAAAGCAGGGTCTCAAGAACAACTAAAAGATAGAACAAGATGAGGAGACCGTGGCATTCAAAGGTGATCCTGGGGTTCCGAGATAGTTCATGGCGAGACAGGACCCTGGAGTTCGTGGCCAGGTGGGATCTTGGCTAGGCTAGAGGATGGGTCTATGGGACAAGGAATGCTGGGAAGGTAGCCCCCTGGGCAGGCCACATAACTGCTGAGCAGGGCCTGGCCTCCCAGGCAGGAGGAACACAGGGGCCTGGGCAGGTGCAGGACACAACCCCTCAGAAGTGAGGGGGAGGAAAGGGTCAGAGTCCCCCACCAGGCAACAGCAGTCCAGCCTGTCACAGAGTCCCCCACCAGGCAACAGCAGTCCAGCCTGCTTACCCGACGGAGGCAAGGGATCAGAAGGGAGCTCAGTCCAGGGTGACTATGAGAACAGACTTACGGAACTAGTTGATTAACAGTGGGTACTCCAAGCCGGGGCAATCAGGACGAACAGAATGAAACCTGGCAAACAGCACAAGCAGGACAAACAGGACACACAGGTCAGAACAGGGTAAACAGGGCGACCAGCGCAACCAGGTCAAAACAGGATAGACAGGCAAACAGCACGACAGCATGAACAAGGCAAACTGGATGGAACACCAGGACCAGGACCAGGACCAGGACCAGGACCAGGACCAGGACCAGGACCAGGACCAGGACCAGGACCAGGACCAGGACCAGGACCAGGACCAGGACCAGGACCAGGACCAGGACCAGGACCACCACCACCACCTAAACTCAGTCCCAGAGACCCTTATATACACCTGCCAGCTGATAGGTATCAGGTGCGCCTCCTTAAGCCAAGATGATCCTATTTGGGCTTAAGGGTGAAAGGAGGGGCGGCTACAAGACCCAGGATTGCTGCCTATCCCGGGCACTAATGAGGGTAAGAATAGGATGGTTTGGCAGACGAACGTGTAGCTGAAAAATTGGTTCAGGGAACGGAGTTTCAGATTTCTGGTTCATTAGGATCTCTTCTGGGAAATGTATGACCTGTACAAAAGGGACTAGATACACCTGAACTCAAGGGGGACCAATATCTTTGCAGGTAGTTTTGCTGGAGCCATTGTGGAGGATTTAAACCAGTTTGGCAGGGCAATGGAACCAACGTGTTAGGTCAAAGGATAGTATAGTTGTTGTAAAGGTAGACAGACTGTGAGGAAGGATAGACGGTGGAAAATGACAGTCATTGGGATGGGTTAAGTATGTCTATTTTAAAGCAAGAAGTATTGGAAAGTATAATGGTCAGTACATGGATCAATGGCATTGTACTATAATGGAGACTTGGCTGTCACATGAGAAGGAACAGCAGATGGATATCTGGGAATTAAATGTTTCAAAAGAGACAGAGGGAGGAAGGAAAAAGAGGTGGGGAGCGGCTTTGATAATCAGAGATAGTATCACAGCTGCAGAAAGGGAGGACGTCATGGAGGTATCATCTACTGAGTAAATGTAGGTGAAAGGTAGAAACAGAAAGGGGGAAATCACTCTATTGGGAGTACTCCATAGACACCCTCCCCCACCCTTCCCAATAGAAACAGAGACACTGAGGAGCAGATTGTGGGGTAGATTTTAGAAAAGTGCAAAAATAACAGGCTGTTGTCATGCATGACTTCAACTTTCCTAATATTGATTGGCACCTCCTTAGTGCAAAAGACTTGGGTAAGACCATAAGACCAGAAGATATAGGAGCAGAAGTAGGCCATTTGGCCCATCAAGTCTGCTCCACAATTCAATCATTGGCTGATCCAATTCTTCCAGTCATCCCCACTCCCCTGGCTTTTCCCCATACTCTTTGACGCCCTGGCTAATCAAGAACCTATCTATCACTGCCTGAAATGCACCCAATGACTTGGCATTCACAGCTGCTTGTGGCAACAAATTCCACAGATTTACCACCCTCTGACTAAATTTCTCTGCATCTCATTTCTAAATGGACGTCCTTCAATCCTGAAGTTGTGCCCTCTTGTCCTAAAATCCCCTACCATGGGAAATAACTTTGCCATATCTAATCTGTTCAGGCCTTTTAGCATTCAGAATGTTTCTATGAGATCCCCCTCATTTTCCTGAACTCCAGGGAATACAGCCCAAAAGCTGCCAAACGTGCCTTGTACAACAACCCTTTCATTCCTGGAAACATTCTCGTGAATCTTCTCTGAACCCTCTCCAATGTCAGTATATCCTTTCTAAAATAAGGAGCCCAAAACTGCACACAATACTCCAAGTGTGGTCTCACGAGTGCCTTTTAGAGCCTCAACATCACATTCCTGCTCCTATACTCTATACCTCTAGAAATGAATGCCAACATTGCATTCGCCTTCTTCACCACTGACTCAACCTGGAGGTTAACATTTAGGGCATCCTGCACAAGGACTCTCAAGTCCCTTTGCATCTCTGCATATTGAATTCTCTCCCCATCTAAATAATAGTCAGCCCATTTATTTCTTCCACCAAAGTGCATGACCATACACTTTCCAACATTGTATTTCATTTGCCACTTCTTTGCCCATTCTCTTAAACTATCTAAGTCTCTCTACAGGCTCTCTATTCCCTCAACACTACCTGTTCCTCCACCTATCTTTGTATAATCAGGAAATTTAGCCACAAATCCATTAATCCCATAGTCCAGATCATTGACATACATCACAAAAAGCAGTGGTCCCAACACAGACCCCTGTGGAACTCCACTGGTAAATGGCAGCCAGCCAGAATAGGATCCCTTTATTCCCGCTCTCTGTTTTCTGCCGATCAGCCAATGCTCCACCCATGCTAGGAACTCCCCTCTATTTCCATGGGGTCTTATCTTGCTAAGCAGCCTCATGTGCGGCACCTTGTCAAAGGCCTTCTGAAAATCCAAGTACACCATGTCTATGCATCTCCTCTGTCTACTCTGCTTGTAATTTTGTCAAAAAACTGCAGTAGGATATTCAGGCAGGAATTTCCTTTCAGCAAACCATGCTGACTTTGGCCTATCTTGTCATGTGCCTCCAGACATTCTGTAATCTCATCCCTAACAATCGATTCCAACAACTTCCCAACCACTGATGTCAGGCTAACAGGTCTATAGATTCCTTTCTGCTGCCTCCCACCCTTCTTAAACAGTGGAGTAACATTTGTAATTTTCCAATCATCCAGTACAATGGCAGATCAGTCGATTCTTGAAAGATCATTGTTAAAGCCTCCGCATTCTCTCCAGCTACTTCCTTCAGAACCTGAGGGTGCATTCCATCAGGTCCAAGAGATTTATCCACCCTCAGACCATTAAGTTTCCTGAGCACCTTCTCAGTCGTAATTTTCACTGCACAAACTTCACCCTTGAATGTCTGGTGTACTGCAGATGTCTTCCACTGTGAAGACTGATGAAAAATACACATTCAGTTCCTCTGCCATCTCTGCATTTCTCATTACAATATCTCCAGCATCATTTTGTATTGGTCCTATATCTATCCTCAACTCTCTTTTACCTGCTATATACTTAAAAAAGCTTTTAGTCGTCAAGTCAAATCACTTTTATTGTCATTTCGACCATAACTGCTGGTACAGTGCATAGTAAAAATGAGACAATGTTTTTCAGGACCATGGTGTTACATGACACAGTACAAAAAACTAGACTGAACTATGTAATAATAAAAAAAACAACACAGAGAAAGCTACACTAGACTACAGACCTACACAGGACTGCATAAAGTGCACAAAAACAGTGCAGGCATTACAATAAATAATAAACAGGACAGCAGGGCAAGGTGTCAGTCCAGTAGTATCTTCTTTAATATTAGTCACCAGCTTCCTTTCATAATTCATCTTTTCCTTCCTAATGACCTTCTTAGTTTCCTTCTGCAAGTTTTTGAAAACTTTCCAGTCTTCTATCTTCCCACTAGCTCTGGCTTCCTTGCACACCCTCTCTTTTGTTTTTACTTTGGCTCTGACTTCACTTGCAGCCACGGTAGTATCCTTCTTCCATTCCAAAAATTTATTTTTATTTGGAATATATCTGTCTTGCACTTCCCTCATTTTTCACAGAAACTCCAGCCATTTCTGCTCTGCTGTCCTTCCTGCAAATGTCCCTTTCCAGTCAACTTCAGTCAGTTTCCCTCTCATGCCATTGTAATTTCTTTTATTCCACTGAAATACTGATACATTGGATTTTATTTTTTTCCCTCTCAAATTTCAATGTAAACTCAATCATATTGTGATCACTGTTCCCCAAGGGTTCCTTAACCTTCTGCTCTCTTTTATCACCTCTGGATCATTGCACAACACCCAATCCAGCACAGTTGATCCCCTAGTGGGCTCAACAACAAGCTGTTCCAAAAAGCCACCCCTTAGATATTCTACAAATTCTCTCTCCTGAGGTCTTGTACTGGCCTGGTTTTCCCAAGCCACTTTCATGTTAAAGTGTCCACCGATTATCATGACATTGCCCTTCTGACACACCTTTTCTATCTCCTGTTGTAATTTGTAATCCACATCCTGGCTGCTGTTTGGAGACCTGTATACAACTGCCATTGGGGTCCTTTTACGCTTGCCATTTCTTAACTCAACCCATAGAGAATCCTCACCTTCCAATCCTATGCCATCCCTTTCTAATGATTTACTATTATTTCTTATAGACAGGGCCACACCACCCTCTCTGCCTACTAACCTGTCTTTCCATTACACCGTATATCCTTGGACATTCAACTCCAAGTTGGACTATTGTCCAAGGTAGGACTATTCTAGTGGTGTTTAGTATTGTGGCCATCTGGGAATTTGCATAAATTTTGCTGTGTAGGCCTAATTGTCTAATGCCATTGTGTAGTTCCTTTGGGATGACACCAGTTGAGGATATTACTGTTGGGACAATGTATGTCTTGTTCATGTTCCATAGTCTTTCAATTTCCTCTTTTAATTCAGCATATTTCTGGTGTTGTCACTTACTGATTCTGTTTGTGATGTGTGTTTGGAATGGCGATATCTATTAAGTAAGTTCTTGCTAGCTTATCCTGGATTACTATATCCGGACGATTCTTATGGATTGTCCTATCTGTAATAACAGATTGGTCATAATATAATTTGTGGGGCTCTGGCTCAAAAACTGGATCAGGCTGGTATTTATAACAAGGTATGGTTTCTTTTATGAGTTTGTATTGTATAAGACATTCCCATTAGTAGGAGAGTCTAGAATTCAAAGGCACAGCCCTGAAAGGGATGCCCCTATGAAACTGAAATGAAGAAGAATTTCTTCAGCCAGAAGGTGGTGAATCTGTGGAATTCATTGTCACAGAGCGCTGCGGACACCAAGTCATCCAGTGCACTTAAGGCAGAGACTGATAGTTTATTGATTGGCGGGGGACATTCAGGGTTACAGGCAGAATGCGGGAGAATGGGATTGAGGTAAATACTCAGCTAAGATTGTATGGTGCAGCAGAGCCGATGGGCTGAATGGTCTAATTCAGCTCCTGTATCTTCTGGCCTTATGGAAGGGACGGTGCTGCCGTGAGAGTGATGAGTCACCGGCAGATGTAAGCCAACAATTCAAGTCTTTCTTCAGTATGTTTTATCCTTCTGAGCTGTAATCTGTTACTACTTTAAAAGTTGAATTAGAATTTACTGACACCTCACACGACGGCTTGAGTTTAGAGCTGCTACTGTATGTTTGATTATCAGAGCCCAGCTCCTCAGGCATCAGATGCTCCATTTAGAACTGAGAGAAAGAAGCGGTGCTACCTCGTTAGCAGCTCCGACCAGCTGCTGAATTACATTAACGCCTGCTGATTGATTATAGCGAAAGAAAACACTCGGAAAATGGGCGGGATTGGGATGTTACCACAGGGGGGAGGAGGCTGTGAGGAGACGGCTGGCTTTGGAAGAGGAGAGGGAGAAGGATTCACACAGAGTAACTGGCTCAGTTGCCAATAGTACCAACCTTGTCCCCGCCGGTCGTTGGCTTCCAGAAGACAGGGCGTGGTGCAGATTCCTCCACCGACAACAAGGGAGCTGAGGTTGAGAGGGTCGACAGCTTCAAGTTCTTAGTAGCAAACATCACCAATAGCCTGGCCTGGTCCAACCACATGGTCACCATGGCCAAGAAAGATCACAAGCACCACTACTTCCTCAGGAGATGAGTTATACAACTCTCGTTACGTGCACATGCAGTTCAACTCTTTGAGTGATTGTGCAGAAAGTTTGAAGTTAATAACTCATCGCCTTCTACCTTAGGCCACAAACTTATCAATCACCCCTGCTGTGGACCACTTCTGGAGGTCCAAGATGCTGACTTCTACAAAGAAGGGATCTGTATGCTCCACGATCGCTGGACTAAGTGTGTAAATGTAGGAGGGAACTATGTTGAAAAATAAATGTGCTAGGTTTTCTGCTACCTTAGACCACAAACTTATCAATCACCCCTCGTATGGTACCATATACAATCCTGAGATTCATTATTCAATAATTCCATAGAATAATAGCCAAAACAGAATGAATGAAAGACCGCACCAACTTGGGCGTTCAACCAGTGTGCAAAAGATAACAAACTGTGCAAGTACAAAAAGAAAGAAATAATAATAGTGATAAATATTAAATAAGCAATAAATATCTAGAACAGGGGATGAAGAGTCCTTGAAAGTGAGTCCATATGTTGTGGGAATTTTTCAATGATGCCAGTGAAGTTGAGTGTAGTATCCCCTCTGGTTTAATAGCCTGATGGTTGAGGGGTAATAACTATTCCTGAAGCTGGTGCTGTGAGTCCTGCAGCTCCCATACCTTCTTTCTGATGGCAGGACATAAGTGTAAAGGGGAATGAAATGATTGTCACTCTGAATCCCAGCAGCATAAAGAGCACAACAAAAAAAACCCAAAATAAATATGAATAAACTGCCCAATGACCCCCTGATTTAACCCCAGCCCAATCACAGGACAATTTACAATGACCAATTAATCTTCTAACCGCACAACAAACACAAAATGCTGGAGGAACTCAGCAGGTTAGGAAAAAAGTACAGCGGATGTTTCGGGGCGAAACCCTTCTGCAGTCCTGCTGAGTTCCTCCAGCATTTTGTGTGTGTTGCTCGGATTTCCATCATCTGCAGATTTTCTCTTGTTTGTGATTTAATCTTCTAACCGTGGGAGAACACCAGAGCACCCAGAGGAAACCCATGCAGCCACAGGTAGAGCACACAAGCTCCTTATAGGCGGAATTGAATTCCAAACTCTGGAATGCCCCAAACTGTAATAGATTCAAGCTAGCTACTATGCTACCGTGGTGCTGTACACTATATACTGAGATGGATTGTATGCATATAGAGGTGACTCCAACAGGAAATGATGAAGTGGCGGTGGTGGGATGGGTTAGTGGGTGGTGGTGTTGATCAGCCTGACAGCTTGTAGCTGCTTTTGAGACTGGTGATCCTGGCATGGACCCTGTGTAGCCTCCTCCCTGAGGAGAGTGGGATAAATAGGCCATAAGTAGGGTGAGAGGGATCCTTTATGATATTGCTAGCCTTTTGCCAGATCTTTTCAGGTTCCTGGGAACCACCATCTCTCAGGATCTGAAGTGGGACAGAACATCAGCTCCATCCTGAAGAAGGCCCAGCAGCGGATGTATTTCCTGCGGCTCTTGAGGAAATACGGTCTGCCTCAGGAATTGCTGCTGCAATTCTACACTGCAGTCATTGAGTCTGTCCTGTGCACCTCCATCATTGTGTGGTTTGGAGCCGCCACCAAACAGGATAGAACCAGACTACAGCGCACAGTGAGGACTGTCGAGCGCATTATTGGAGCCTCCCTGCCCTCTATTGTGGACCTATACTCTTCCAGGTTGAAGAAGAGGGCGGGGAACATCATAAAGGACTCCTCCCATCCTGCGCACAGACTGTTTGATCTGCTTCCGTCTGGTAGGCGCTTCAGATCCCTCCAGACTAAGACTAATAGGCACTGGAGAAGTTTTTTCCCTACTGCGGTCACTTTGCTGAACAGTTAACTGCCGGTTAACTGTCAGCTAACTATTACTTGGATTGCACTACCTGTATGTACAATTTATATTTTCATTTATATTTATCATTATTATTGTTATGAGCAGAGAGACAACATCTGCCGGAAGTAAATTCCTTGTATGTGCATAGGTACTTGGCGATTAAAGTCTGATTCTGATTCTGATTCTGATGATAGTGGTAGGCTGGTGCCAGTGATGCATTGGGCTTTGGGATTTTGGATATTTTCACAAGGTGCAATTTTACCATTTATCTAATAGACAGTTACCCAAAGATCATCAAGAATAATACCACTGTAAATTATTTTTGTAGTTCTATAATACACCAGAAGAAGGTTTAAGTGGCACAATAGACTAGTAACCAGAGCACCATTTATTTAGGAGCCTGTACAAATCTCAAACGGTGGCTGGGGAATTTAAATGCAATGAGTTAAATAAATCTGGATTTGGGTTATGGTGTCTGTAATCGTAAACATTAAAAATTATTGGATTGGTATAAAAACCCATCTGGTTCACTGATATCCTTCAAAGAAGAGAAACAGAGAGTGCGATGTATCATCCCTCATCCTTTCCCCATACATCTCCTCAGTTTGTTAAGGATGGATGATATGGGTGATGCAGTGACACTGACGGTAGAGTCAGCACATTAGTGGAGCAGTTAGTGTAATGTTATAGTGCCATTCATCAGCGATCAGGGTATTCCTGTCACTGTCTGTAAGGAGTTCACTTTGTATATTCTCCACATGATAGTGTGGCTTTCCTCTCGGTGCCCCGATTTACCCAAAGATGTACAGGCCATCCCCACACCACGCTCCTCTCCTTCACAATTCCCCATTCCCGTTTCCCTCTCTAACCCTATCTCCTTAACTGCCCACCCACCTCTCTCTGGTGCTCCTCCCCCTTCCCTGTTTTTCCATGGCCTTCTGCCCGCTCCTATCAGATTCCCCCCTTCTCCAGCCCTTTATCTCTTTCATTAATCAATTTCCCAGCTCTTTACTTCACCGCCTCCCCCTCCCCCAGTTTCACTCATCACCTGCCACCTTGACTATGTCCTCCCCTCCATCCACCCCCTTACTCTGACTTCTCCCCTTCCTTTCCAGTCCTGATGAAGGGTCTTGGCTCAGAACGTCAACTGTTTACCCTTTTCCATAAATGCTGCCCGGCCCGCTGAGTTCCTCCAGTGTTTTGTGTGTGGTGTAGCAAATCGTTATGTCATTGCCAGAAGCAATGGCAACACTTGCAGTCTGTGCTCCACCAACCCCCACCCCCACCCATTATTTGGACTGATTTGGTAATTGTCATAAATTACATATATTACCTTACGTTTCAATGTATGTGTGACATTTAAAGCTAATCTTCAATTGTTGTCCTTAGTGCCCTACAATTTTAGTGACCTGAGTTCGATCCTGACCTCCAATGCTGACGGTTTGGAGTTTGCATGTTCTCCCTGTGGCCATCTGGGTTCCTTCTGGTAACTTCAGTTTCCTCCCCAACCCTAAAGTACAATTAGGCCACTGTAAGTTGCCCCTAGCGTGTCAGTGAGAGGTAGAAGTGGGAGAGAATAAAGCAGGATTAAGAAATTAAAATTGTAGACTGGAAACTGAAACAAAACCAGAAAATGCCGGAAAACCTCAGCAAGTCAGGCAGCTTCTGCAGAAAGAGAAACCAACTGTGTTCAAGTCTGAGACCTTTCTATAAAACCTGGGAAAGTGTGAGACAAGTGGTAGATACTGTATAAGAGAAGGTGAGGGAGGGGATTAATGGAATACCTTTAATAGATTGATTCAAGATGACATAGATTAAAATCAGATTAGGCTTCTATGTTTATGCAATGTGTTGTTAACGGTAGGGCTGCGGGCATACCCTGTTTTTTATATTATTTCATTTTATTGCATTTAGAAACACATTGCAGAATAGGCCCTTCCAGCCCTTTGAGTCACATCACTAGCAGCTCCTGATTTAACCCTAGACTAACCACAGGAGAATTCACAATGACCAATTAATCTACCAACCAGAATGTCTTTGGTCTGTGGGAGGAAACCAGTGTACCTGGGGTAAACCCGTGCATTCCATGGGAAGGACGTACAAACTCCTGACTGGAATTGAACTCTGAGCTCTAATGTTCCAAGCTGCAATAGTGTCACGCTAACCACTATGCACCGGACTGCACAAATCATGGGAGCCAGATCATGGTTACAGCTGTTCCCACCAATAAGGAGGTCTATAAGAGGAGAAATCTCAAGACGGTGGCGTCCATCAGCAGGTGAATCCCACAGTTCAGGCCATGTTTAATTCTCAATATGCTAATATTTTGTTTCCTGCGTCTGGTATATGTTTTGTGGTTTCACCATGGTCTGGAGGAATGTTGTTTCATTTTGTTGTATATGTGTACGGTCAGATGACAATACCCTGAACTTGAATGCTGGAGATACAGGAGCCTGAAGACGGACAACTCATTGTTCATCTACAGCTTCTTCCCTATTGCCATCAGGTTCTTGAACAAAATGAACGACCCTGACTACCTCAGCCTGTGTTTCTTTCTCAAAGTCAAAGTAAGTTTCATTATCAAAGGACATATATGTTATCATATTCATACCCCACACGTGGAAAGAGTCACGTAGTGTGGAAAAGTTCCAAGTAAATTTATTATAATAGTAGATATACGTCACCATATACAGCCCTGAGATTCATTTTCTTGTAGGCATTTACAGGAAAATAAAAATTACAGTAGAATTTATGAAAAACTATACATAAAAACGACTGTCAAACAACCAATGTGCAAAAGAAGACAAATTGTGTAAATAGTAAACAAATAAATCTGAGAACATGAGTCGTTGAGTCATTAAACATGAGTCTGTAGGTCACAGAAGCAGCTCAGAGTTGTGGTGAGTAAAATTATTGACATCGGTTCAGAACCCCGTAGGGTAATAACTGTCCCTGAGCTGGTGGTGTGGACCTTGTCACCTTGTACTTCCTTCCTGGTGGTAGTAATGAGAAAAGAGCATGGTTGGTGGAGGTCCTTAATGATGGATGCTGCTTTCTTGTAGTGGAGCTCCATGCAAATGTGTTTCGATGGCGAGAAGGGCTTTGCCTGTGATGGATTGGGCTGAACCCACCGCTTTCTGCAGACTTCTCCATTCCTGGTGTTGGTGTTTCCATACCAGGCCGTGACGTAGCGAGTCAGGATACCCTCCACTTTCCACCTATAGAAACTTGTCAAAGTTTTTGGTGACATGCCAAATCTGGGCAAGCATCTAAGAAAGCAGAGGTATCGTTGTGCCTTCTTTCTGATGACACTTGTGTGATGGCCCCAGGACAGATCTTCTGACGTGATAACCATAAGACCATATGACATAGGAGCAGAACTAGGCCATTCAGTCTATCAAGTCTGCTCAGCCATTCCGTGATGGCTGAGTTATTATCCCTCTCAATTTCATTCTCCTGCCTTCCCTCCGTAACCTTTGATGGAGCAATTAATCAATCTCAGCTTTAAATATATCCAAGGAAATTGACACCAAGGAATATAATGCCAAGGAATATAAAGTTACTGACCCTCTCCACCTCTGATCCCCAAATTAAAGACTAGCTTATAGATCTCCTGCTTCTTCCTCCTATAGTTAATAATCAGCTCCTTAGTTTTGCTGATGTTGAGTGAAAGGTTGTTATTGTGGCGTCATTCAAACAGATTTTCAATCTCCCTTCTATATGCAAATTTGTCACCATCCATCTCTCCATATCTCTCTCTCCCCCCTCTCTCTCTCTGTCTTGTTATTTTTATTTTGTTGTTTATTTTGTTCATGTGTATGTTTAATTTATGTTAATTTAAAGTTAGCTTATGTTTCTCCTCATCTTGTAATGCAGAGCTGCTACTGCTCAAAGCCAATTTTCATCGCATTTATCATGAACAAACATCAAAAAGCAAACAGAAAACACAGAATACAAAACACTGAACTAAACTGAACTAGACTCTCTGAACACTCGTAGACTGTTTCAACAATCTGATGTTTTATATTCTGTATTTTTCTCTTATTTTTTACTGCTTCTGTGATTTGTTTTTTTGTGCGTTGGGTATTTGATGTTTTTCTTTGATCAGGTTCCAAGATTTTTTTTTGTTTCGGGCTGTCTGTGAGAAGACAAATCTCAGCGTTGTATACTGCGGGCATACTTTGATAATAAATGTACTTTGAATCTTTGAACTTTATACCCGATGAATGTCTGAAGTCACTCACCCCCGGTTCAAGTACAGTTACTTCCTTTCAGTCATTCAGTTCTTGAACCAACCAGCACAGTCTTACTCATCACAGGAGAGCAACGTTCTGACTGAACACTTTGCACTAAAACCAACTTTGCATTTCTTCCAATTGTGTTCTTTTTTAAATATTTTTCTTGTGAATGCTGCTTATCTGATACCTTGTGCGTGCGATGCTGCTGCAAGTTTTGTATTGCACCCGGGCACACATGTGGATATGTCAATAAACTTGACTTTGATCTTTAACTTTGCATTTTAAGACATGAGCTGGAGGAAGGCGTGGCAGAATACTTTTGTATCAGAATGTAGAGACGCAACATGCACAGCTCAAGGGCTCCCGGCATTTTGCCTGCAGCAAAGCTGACTGAAGGTTAAAATGTCCTGACATTAGACCCTGACCTGAAACTTCACCTCTACGGATGCTGCTTTCCCTGATGAGCTCCTGCAGCCATTTGTTCATTTCTAACCAATCAGCTCCCTCTTGTGGGCACGGTTTCCCGTAATCAGCAAAGGGCCAAGTACTTCAGGCTCAGTTGAATGAAGGGGCTTGAGTTTAACAACTTCTCACATTGGAGACAAGTAAAATTGGACACCATAGGTCCATTCAGGAATTCAGGAGGTGAAGCAACATCTATAAAAGAGAATAAACAGTTGTTGTTTTGAGCTGAGACCCTTCATCTGGACTGGAAAGGAAGGGGGCAGAAGCCAGAATAAAGTGCAGGAAACAGTAGGGGTATAAACTTGCAGGTGATAGGTGGAAGAGGTCAAGGACTGGAGAAGAAGGAGTCCAATAGGAGAAGACTGAGAGCCATGGGAGAAAGGGAAGGAGGTGAGGAACCAGAGGGAGGTGATAGACAAGTCATGAGGGTAGAGGAGAAGAGAAGGAGCGAGAAGGTAATCAGACTAAAGGAATGGAAAATGAAAGGGGGGGCTGTGGAAACAGAAAAGGGTGGCTTCCAGAAATTGGGGAAATCAAAATTCATGGCATCAGGTTGGAGGGTTCCCAGATGAAATATGTATTGTTGTTCCTTCAACTTGAATGAGAGTTTGAGTATCCACTTGTGAGGCTGCTTTCAGGGAGCCGTGGACCTGCATCCCATGATTGCTCTGTAAATTAATGCTCCTAGGGGTCTGACCACTTACTTTCCCTGAACATATGACCTCCAAAGGTGTAACAACTCCCACCAATTCTGATTAAGCTCCAATTGCCATTTTTCCAACCAGATTTCCAAATGGTCTATATCCAGCTGTATCATTTGATGGACCTTCCTGTCTAACCATGACTCCACAAATTCCAATGCAATAGACACACTTTGTACTTATCCAGTCACTTTATAATACTGACAGTGAGACTAAGCACTGATCCATTGGCATAATTATGTTTGCTGATGACACCATTGCCACTGGCCAAATCAAAGGTGGTGACGAAACGGCATGTAGGAGGGAAATTGAAAACCTGACTGATTGGTGTCTCACTCAATATCAGCAAGACCAAGGAACTGATCATTGACTTCAGGAGGAGAAAACCAGAGGTCAATCCTGATCAGTATATCAGAAGTGGAGTTAAGTTCCTCAGTGTTATCATTCCAAGACATAAGTGCCATTATGAAGGGAGCACCTCTACTTAGAAGTTTACGAAGATTTGACATGACATCCAAACTTTGACATATTTCTATAAATGTGTGGTGGAGAGTATATGAATGAAAATGCCTACAAAAAAGTAATGGATACAGCCCTGTACACAGAGTAGTGTTGCAGGAAAGCAGCATCCATCAGCAAGGACCCCCACCATTCAGGCCATGGTCTATTCTTGCTACTGCAACCAGAAAGAAGGTACAAGAGTCTCAGGACTCACACCACTAGGTTCAGGAACAGTTCCATCAACCATCAGGCTCTTGAACCAAAGGTGAAAACTTCACTCAACTTCACTTGCCCTATTGCTGAGTATTCCCATAACCTATGGACTCACTTTCAAATACTCTTCATCTTATGTTCTCAATATTTATTGCTTGTTTATTTATTATTATTATTGTTGTATTTTTTCTCATTTCAAGCTTGTAATACCTGAGGTACAGGCATAGCCTAGCACACTCATTTATCAATTGCTAGGAACTTTCAGACTATTCGAGTGGAGTTTAGTGTTGTGAGTTTCTGGAGATTTACATAAATATTGCTGTGTAGGCCTAATTGTGTAATGTTATTGTGTGGTGAAGTTGGGAAACACCAGCTGTAGATATTACTATTAGGACAATGTATACCTTGTTCATGTTCTAAAGTCTTCCAACTTCCTCTTTTAATTGAGCATATTTGTGGTATTATTCACTTATTGATTTCTGTATGTTACATGTATTTGGAATGGCTTTATCTATTTAGTACATTGTTCTTACTCATGCATCCTGTATTGTTATATCAGGATGGTTATTATGGATGTCCTATCTGTAACAACGGATCGCTCATAATATCATTTGTGGGACTCTGACTCTAAAACTGGATCAAATCTGTATTTATAGTAAGGTATGGTTTCTTTTATGAGTATGTATTTTAAAGCAAGATTTTGGTGAATGATATTTGTCACTTGATTGTGCCTGTGTAAGTAATCAGATTGAGTTAAACTGCTGCAGGATCCTGCAATGTGTTGGATTGTTTCTGGTTTCTCTTGGCATTTTCTGCATTTATAAACATTAATTTTTTTGCTCTTTTATTATGCATTTTTGATCCTGTGTTGCCACAAGGAACCACTCGGTTTCTGGGAAGAGCTCTCCGACTCTGAAGCAGGCATTCGACATTTCCTTGTCGACACCTAGTCTGCTCAGATCGAGGGGATGTCTTCCATGGAGGGCCATGCTCTTCCATTCAGTCAGTTGTTTCTTCAATAATGATGATTCCTTACTTTTTCTGCGTGGTACTTTCATTTAAGTTTAGTTTTTGTGTGCTTCTTATCAGAATTACATAAGCTCATGGGAGTGTTGAATCCCATTTTCATTGATGAAAATATATTCTTAGAAGTTTAATCTGAGATGTGTAATTTTTTTAATGTCTGTTATTCCTCTGCATCCTTCTGTCCTAGGTAATGTTAACCTAAGTGCATTTGAAGGTACAAAATTTGTCATTTCAGTTCTTATTTTTCTTTGTAGATTTTTCCAGATCAGTTTTGGACCAAGATATTTTGTCAAAATAGTTAATATGGGTATTGTGGAAGTGTTTATTGTCTTTGTTATACTTATACTCTTATTATTTATTTTTTCTCAGCTCAAGCTGGTTATTATTATTCTTGTTAACCTTTCTTTTTTTTATGTGTTTGCAAAGCTTGTTATCTTTTGCATACTGATTGTCTGTCCTGCTGGGTGGAGTCTTTCATTAATTCTATTATTGCACTTACTGTGAATACGCACGAGCAAATGAATCTCATGGTTGTATATGGTGACATTGATGTACTTTGATAATAAATTCACATTGAACACTCAACAGCCCATTTCCCCACCACCTTCTTGTTCTGCTTCCCCCTTCCTTTCCAATGCTGATGAAGGGTGTTGACCCAAAATCTCAACAGTTGATTCCTCTCCATAAATACTGCCTAACCTGCTGATTTCCTCCAGCTTTTTTGACCATAAAACCATAAGAAAATAGTAGCAGAATTGGACTCACTTGTCCCATTGAGTCGGCTATGCCTTTTCATCATGTCTGATCCATTTCTTTCCCTCAGCCTCAATCTCTTGTCTTCTCCCCATATCCTTTCATGCCCTGACCAATCAGGAATTTATCAACCTCTGCCTTAAATATACATAAAGTCTTGGGCTCCACAGCCACTTGTAGCAACGAATTCCACAGATTCACCACCCTCCAGCTAAAGAAATTCCTCCTGATCTCTGTTTTAAAAGGACACCCCTATATTCTGAGGTTGTGTCCTCTGACTCGAGTCTCCCTCACCTAGGAAACAACCTCTTCACATCCACTCTATCAAGGCATTTCAACATTTAACAGGTTTCAATTAGGTCACCCTCATTCTTCTGAATTCTAGTGAATACAGGCCCAGAGTCATCAAACACTCTTCATATGACAAGCTGTTCAAACCTGGAATCATTTTTGTGAACATCCTTTGAACGTTCTCCAGTTTTAGCACATCCTTTCTAAGATAAGGGACCCAAAAATGCTCACGGTACTCCAAGTGAGCCTTACCAGAGCTTTATAAAGCCTCAGTATTATATCTTTGTTTTTATATTCTAGTCCTCTTGAAATGAATGCTAAAATTGCATTTGCCTTCCTCACCCAGCAAATTAACCTTAGCGAATCCTGCACAAGGACTTGAAGTCCATATGCGCCTCTGTTTTTTTGTATTTTCTCTCCATTTAAAAAATAGTCAACCCTTTAATTTCTTCTACCAGAGTGCATGACCATACATTTCACAACACTGTATTCCATCTGCCATTCCTTTGCCCATCCTCCTAATCTGTCTAAGTCCTTCTGTAGCCTCTCTACTTCCTCAAAACTTCCTGTACCTCCACTTATCTTCATATCATTTGCAAACTTTGCAACAAAGCCATCAATTCCATCATCCAAGTCATTGTAAAATCGCTAAGGTTAATTTGCTGGGTGAGGAAGGCAAATGCAATTCCAGCATTCATTTCAAGAGGACTAGAATATAAAAACAAAGATATAATAAAATGACTTACAATGTAAAAAGAAGCGGTCCAACACAGACCCCTGTGGAAAACCACTATTCACTGGCAAAGGCTCCCTTTATTCCTAATCTTAGCCTCCTGCATTCAGCCACTGCTTTAATCCATGCTAGCATATTTCCTGTAATACCATGGGCTCTTAACTTCTTAAGCAACCTCATGTGTGGAACTTTGTCAAAGACCTTCTGAAAATCCAAGTACACAATATCAACTGATTGTCTTTATCTATCCTGCTTGTAATTTCTTCAAAGAATTCCAACAGATTTGTCAGGCAAGATTTTCCCTTGAGGAAACCTTGCTATTTTATCATGTGTCTCCAAGTACCCTGAGACCGCATCCTTAATAATCAGTTCCAACATCTTCTCAACCACAGAGATCAGACTACCTGTCCTATAATTTCCTTTCTTCTACATTTCTCCCTTCTTCAAGAGTGGAGTGACATTTGCAATTTTCCAGTCTTCCAGATCCATTCCAAAATCTAGTGATTCTTAAAAGGTCATTACTGATGTCTCCACAATCTCATCAGCCACCAGCTTCAGAACCCTGGAGTGTACACCATCTGGTCCAGGTGACTTATCTACCTCAGGAACTCTCAGTTTCCTAACAGCCTTCTCCATAGTAATGGTAACGTCACATTCTTCTGACCCCTGACACTCTGGAACTTCCACCATACTGCTAGTGTCTTCCACAGAAAAGACTGATGCAAAATACTTATTCAATTCGTCCACCATTTCCTTGTTCCCTATTACTACCTCTCCAGCATTGTTTACCAGCAGTCCGATATCACCCTCACCTTTCTTTTACACTTAATGTATCTCAAGAAACTTTTGGTATCCTGTTTAATATTATTGGCTAGCTTATTCCATTTGTACCTTCTTAATGACCTTTTTAGTTCCTTTCTGTTGCTTTTTTAAGGCTTCCCAATACTCTAACTTTCCACTCTTTTTTGCTCTATTATATGCCTTCAATTAGGCTTTTATGTTAAATTTGACTTCTCTTGTCAGTTACAGCTATGTCATTCTGCCTGTAGAATACTCCATCCTCTTTGGGATGTATATAATTGTTCCAAGAAATTCCAGCCATTGCTGCTCTGTCTTCATCCCTGCCAGTGTTCTTTTCCATCAATTTTGGCCAGTTGCTTTCTCATGCCTCTGTAATTCTCTTTACTCCAGTGTAATACTGATACTTCTGACTTCAGGTTCTTCTACTAAATTGCAGGGTGAATTCTTTCATATTATGATCAATGTTCCCTAAGGGTTCCTTTACCTTAAGCTCTCTAATCAATTCTTGCTCATTGCATAACCCCAGTCCAGAATAGCTGACGCCCTCATTGGCTCAAGCTCATAACTGCTCTAAAAAAAACAATTGTTGGCACTCTCAAAAACCCCCTCCTGGAATCAAGCACCAACCTGATTTTCCCAATCTACCTGCACATTGAAATCCCCAATGACTATTGTAACATTGCCTTTTTGGCATGCATTTTCTATCTCCCGTTGTAATTTATAGACCACATGCTTACTACTGTTTGGGGGTCTGTATATAACTTCTATCAGGGACTTTTTACCCTTAGCTCTATCCACAATGAATCAACACTTTCCGAGCCTAATGATTTGATTTCCTAAGCACCAATGTCATTTTCCTAATTTCCCTGAATGTTGAAACTTTGCCCTTTCGACATGCACTTTCTATCTTCCTCTGTAATTTGTAGACCACATCTTTACTACTGTTTGGGAATCTGTATACAACTCCCATCAGAGTCTTTTTACCCTTGCAATTCCTTAGCTCTAACCACAATGATTCAACACCTTCCAACCCTACCTCATTGCTTTCTAATGATTTGATTTCACTTTTTACCAACAGAGCAATGCCGCCCCCTCTGCCTTCCTGCAATGTGGTACAATGTGTATCCTTGGGCATTAAGCTCCCAGCTATAATCTTCTTTCCGCCATGGTTCAGTGATGCCTCCAAAATCAGACATGCCAATTTGTAACTGTGCTACAGGTTCATCGTCCTTATTCTTTATATTGCGCCCATTCAAATCTAACACCTTCAGTCCTGTATTCACCCTTTTCGATTTCATCAGGCTTTTACGTTGCAACTCATCCTGTTGACTGCAATTTTGCCCTGTCAACAGCCTCTCCTTGCTAAGAGTCTCACTGCACATCACCTTGTGAACCAACTACCTCATCCTCAGCATTATCACTCCGGTTCCCATCCCCTGTCATGTTAGTTTAAACCCATCCCCCAAACAACTCTAGCAAATTTGATGTATGGTGCCCTGGATTTCTAGCATTTGTAGATTCTCTTGTGTTTTTGAGAGCAGCTTTGTGGCTCTGAGTTTAATTTCACTGTTGTATCATGAATGTGATATGACCTTGGTCTTGTTATTGCTCAAAGTGAGAGGCATGGTAGCTACATGTGTGCGGAATTACAGTGGATTACAGTCAATTGAGCCATCAGTTAATCGAGACAGCCACTTACTTAGGACAACACTTAACAAGCAAAAACTAAATGAGAAAATAGGGGATTCTCTTCATTTATTTTGGACACTATGCACTTAATTGATGAGAAGGCTTGTTGCTGAACAGTTTCTAACTAGCGTCAGTTGCGTGAACTCGTGTGTCCGTTGGACACTACATCATGCTTAGAGTGAAGAGTTTCTAAAGAGCATCAGTTGCATGTGTTTGTGTTCAAAAAACAGTGATGTTGTCACTGATAGTTGGCGAGGAATAAGCAGTAAGGCAATGCAGAACTGTTTTGTCCACTGCTGTTTCAAGCGTTCAGGCTAGGAGATACCAGGAATGATCAACAGTGAAAATGAAGCAATTTCACTACTTCACCTAGTTAGAAACTACGAAGAGATTGAAAGTATCCACAATCATCTTGAATGTTACAATGAAAGGATGTAATTTTTAAAAGCATTGTATGAAAGCAGTCCATCGTCTGCACTGATTTTGTTCATTTACAGTCATTCAAAAGACCACGGAAGCATACACTGGATGAATTCTTCTGTCTAACTATTAGGAACTAATACACAGTTTTATAGTACTCTAGTAGCATTGCTGTGTTCTAATTTGCTCTGTATTTCATTTAAATA
Organism: Hemitrygon akajei; assembly: GCF_048418815.1. Lineage (NCBI taxonomy): Eukaryota > Metazoa > Chordata > Chondrichthyes > Myliobatiformes > Dasyatidae > Hemitrygon > Hemitrygon akajei. The sequence goes on along the minus strand of NC_133127.1, from coordinate 14,208,105 downwards.
CATAATTTATTACTCAGTGAGTAGCTTGCTTTTTTTATACCTTTTTAACTACTTCCATGAAACTTTGGCTAATTGGAGTACCTGCTTAATTGGGCCAAAATTTACTGGTCCTGATGTGTCCCAGTTCCCACGAATCCACTGTATTCTGCCTTGGGGATGTGATAATGACCAGAGTACTTATCTCAGAATATTGGTTGGGGGATGAATATTGGCAAGGGCATCCCAGCTTCCTTTCTAAACAGGATGGTGGTAACTTTTTGCACACATTATGGAGAGTGTAAAGTATTAACAAGAGCATTGGGTGACATACTATGTCTGTAAAATGTAGCATAGCGGATTCACCATAGATGCACCAAAGTATCACAGCAGCAAAGTATCGTATCACTTAACATACCTGTACCAAAGTATTAACCAGAACACTGGCTGGTATTTTATATCGCTAAGAAAATGGCTGAAACAATGTCAGTAAGAAGCTTAATTTGCACTAGAATCATAGAGTAACAGAGTTATGGAAACAAGCCCTTTGGCCCATCCCATCCATGCCAAACTAGATAGGTTCCTTAGCTCGTCATAGTCCTGTGGTTGACCTACACCACTCTAATACTTTTTTAATCCATGTGCTTGTCTAAATGCATTTCACATGGAACAGCACAGTACATGCCCCTCAGCCCACAATGTTGTGCCAACCTCTTAACCTACTCTAAGATCATTCTAATGCTTCCCTTACAGATAGCCCTTCATTTTTCCCTAATACCTTAATAGCTATTCTGAAAGCTCTTAAATGCCCCTAAGGTATCTGCCTCTAACACCATCCTTGGCAGTGTGTTCCACTTAGCCATCGCCCTCTGACATGCCCCCATACTTTCCTCCAATCACCATAGAACCATAGAATATTACAGCACAGAAATAGGCCTTTTGGCCCTTCTTGGCTGTGCCAAACCATTTTTCTACCTAGTCCCACTGACCTACACCTGGGCCATATTCCTCCAAACCCCTCTCATCCATATACCTGTCCAAGTTTTTCTTAAATGTCAAAAGTGAGTCCGCATTCACCACTTCATCTGGCAGCTCATTCCACACTCTCACCACTCTCAGCGTGAAGAAGCCCCGCCCCCATGTTCCCTTTAAACTTTTCCCCCTTCACCCTTAACCCATGACCTCTGGTTTTTTTCTCCCCTGGCCTCAGTGGAAAAAGCTTGCTTGCATTCACTTTATCTATACCCATCATAATTTTATACACCTCTATCAAATCACCCTTCATTCTCTTACGCTCCAGGGAATAAAGTCCTAACCTATTCAACCTTTCTCTGTAACTCAGTTTCTCAAGTCCTGGCAACATCCTTGTAAACCTTCTCTGCACTCTTTTAACCTTATTAATATCCTTCCTGTAATTAGGTGACCAAAACTGCACACAATACTCCAAATTTGGCCTCACCAATGTCTTAAACAACCTCACCATAACATTCCAACTCTTATACTCAATACTTTGATTTATAAATGCCAAAGTACCAAAAGCTCTCTTTACGATCCTATCTACCTGTGACGTCACTTTTAGGGAATTTTGTATCTGTATTCCCAGATCCCTCAGTTCTACTGCACTCCTCAGTGACTTACCATTCACCTTGTATGTTCTACCTTGGTTTGCCCTTCCAAAGTGCAACAGCTCACACTTGTCTGCATTAAACTCCATCTGCCATTTTTCAGCCCATTCCTCCAACTGGTCCAAATCCCTCTGCAAGCTTTGAAAACCTTCCTCACTGTCCACTACACCTCCAATCTTTGTATCATCAGCAAATTTGTTGATCCAATTTACCATATTATCATCCAGATCATTGATATAGATGACAAATAACAATGGACCCAGCACTGATCCCTGTGGCACACCACTAGTCACAGGCCTCCACTCAGAGAAGCAATCTTCCACTACCACTCTCTGGCTTCTCTCATTGGGCCAATGTCTAATCCAATTTACCATTTCACCATGTATACTTAGCGAATGAATCTTCCTAACTAACCTCCCATGTGGGACATTGTCAAAGGCCTTACTGAAGTCCATGTAGACAGCATCCACTGCCTTCCCTTCATCCACTTTCCTGTTAACCTCCTCAAAAAACTCTAATAGATTGGTTAAACATGACCTACCATGCACAAAGCCATGTTGACTCTCCCTATCCAAATATTTATAGATCCCATCTCTTAGTACTCCTTCCAATAATTTACCTACTACTGACTTCAAACTTACCAGCCTATAACTTCCCGAATTTCTTTTAGAGCCTTTTTTAAACAACAGAACAACAATCCTCTGGCACCTGACCCGTGGATATCGACATTTTAAATATTTCTGCCAGGGCCCCTGCAATTTCAACACTAGTCTCCTTCAAGGTCCGAGGGAATACCTGTCAAGTCCTGGGGATTTATCTACTCTGATTTGCCTCAAGACATCAAGCACCTCCTCCTCTTAAATCTGTATAAATTCCATAACCTCCCTACTTGTTTGCCTTGTTTCCATAGACTCCATTCCAGTTTCCTTAGTAAATACAGATGCAAAAAACCCATTTAACATCTCTCCCATTTCTTTAGGTTCCATACATAGCCGACCACTCTGATCTTCAAGAGGACCAATTTTATCCCTTATTATCCTTTTGCTCTTAACATACCTGTAGAAGCTCTTAGGATTATCCTTCACCCTGACTGCCAAGGTAAACTCATGTCTTCTTTTAGCCCTCCTGATTTCTTTCTTAAGTATTTTCTTACTCTTTTTATACTCCTCAAGCATCTTATTTCCTCCCTGTTGCCTATACATGTTATACATCTCTCTCTTCTTCTTTATCAGAGTTCCAATATCCCTCGAGAACCAAAGTTCCTTATTCTTATTCATTTTGCCTTTAACCCTGACCGGAACATACAAACTCTGCACTCTCAAAATTTTTCCTTTGAAGGCCTCCCACTTATCAATCACATCCTTGCCAGAGAACAACCTGTCCCAATCTGCGCTTTTTGGATCCTTTCTCATTTCTTCAAATTTGGCCTTTTTCCAGTTCAGAACTTCAACCCGAGGGCCAGATCTATCTTTATCCATGATCAAGTTGAAACTAATGACGTTATAATCACTGGAACCAAAGTGTTCCCCTACACACACTTCTGTCACCTGCCCTAACTCATTTCCTAATAGGAGATCTAATATTGCATCCTCCCCCATTGGTACATCTATAAACATTGTATATATTGATTTAGAAAACTTTCCTGAACACATTTCACAAACTCTAACCCATCTAGACCTTTAACAGTATGGGAGTCCCAATCAATGTGTGGAAAATTAAAATCCCCTACAATCACAACTCTTTGTCTCCTGCAGTTGTCTGTTAACTCTCTGCAGATTTGCATCTCCAATTCTCACTGACTATTGGGTGGTCTATAATACAACCCTATTAATGTGGTCATACCTTTCCTGTTTCTCAGCTCCACCCATATGGCCTCAGTAGACAAGCCCTCTAATCTGTCCTGCTGAAGCACTGCTGTAATATTTTCCCTGACTAGCAAAGCCACCCCCCCCCCCCCCCACCACCCTTCATCCCTCTACCTCTATCACGTCTGAAACATCTGAACCCTGGAACATTAAGCTGCCTTAAAATTAAGCCCTCTCATATTGGACATTTCTGCCCTGGGAAAAAGGCATTGGCTGTCTACCCTGTCTATGCCTTTTATCGTCATGTATACTTCTGTCATGTCACCTTTCATCTTCCTTCACTCCAAAAGGAAAAACATGCTTTGTACTCATAAAGCATGCTTTAATCTGCACCTTTTCTAAAGATTCCTATAATGAGGTGATCACAACTAAACCTTATTATCATATACTCCTCTAAATTAGTTGATTGATTTATCACTCCAACACCCCTCTCTGTATCTGGATCTTGGACTTCGTGGTGGAACAACCCCAGTTGGCAGCAACATCTCAGGCTCCATTACAGCGAGCACTGGTCCCTCCCCACCTGGCTCAGCCGCTGCTGTTCACGCTCCTGACTCATGACTGCACTGCCATATCTGGCTCAAACCGAATCATCAAATTCTCTGAAGATATGACAGTGGTTGGCCTCACCAACAACAATGATGAGCTGGCACACAAAGAGGAGGTAGAGGGGCTTGTCAAATGGTGTGAGAATAACAACCTGAGTCTCAACATGGTCAAGACAAAAGAGATGATTTTGGACTTCTGGAAGGCACAGGTCGACCACTCTCCATTGCACATCAATGATTCTGTCATGGAAAGGATGAAGAGCACAAAGTTCCTTGTTTTGAATTTAATGTACAATCCAACATGGACCATAACACCTCATAACTAGTCAGGAAAACGCAGCGGCATCTACACTTTCTGAAGAAATTGAGCCATGCAAGCATCCCCACACCCATTCTAACATATTTCTACAGAAGCCCAATCAAGAGAGTCCTGTCTGGCTGCATCATTGTGCGGGATGGAAGCTGTAAGCTATTGAACCGCAGGACCCTACAGAGGACAGTAAGAACTGCCGCAAGGATATCTGGGGTCTCCTTCTCCCTTATTTGTGTCATTTACCAGGAGTGTTGTCCAAAGCACCCGAAGCATTGTTGAGGATCCCTATCACCCATCCCATAACCTCTTTGACCCACTACCATCAGGATGGAGGTAAAGGAGCATCAGGACTAGGACTGCCAGACTGGGTAACAGCTTCTTCCCTCAGCCTGTGAGACTAATGAATACATTACCACCACCAAAGTCACCTCACTAGGACAGCAAGCTGTTTACTATTTACCTGTACTGTCCTACTACATGCATTTTGAATAATATATTATCAAGTTAGTTGTGGTAATATTTTGTTTTATGTGCTGTGTATGATATATATTTTGAGGCTGCACCGTTGTTTGGAAGAACAATGTTTCATTTGGTTTTATATATAGTGTACATTCAGATGACCACAAACTTGGACTTACTTGAACTTTAACGAATACTGAGGCAGCTCATTCCATATACCCCCTGTCTTATTCAAGAGAGCTAGAATATAAAAGCAAGCATATAATGCTAAAGCTTTATAAAACAATGGTCAGATTGCAGTTGGAATATTGTGAGCAGTTGTGGGCTCCTTATCTAAGAAAGGGTCCGGCTGGTGGCGCAGTGACATCAGCACCAGACTCCAGAGCAAAGGTTCCCGAGTTCAATCCAGTCGGGCCGCTCCCCGACACGCTTTGCATCCGTGCCGGGTTGAGCATTGAGCTCGCAACTCGGCCTCGTAAAAGAAAAGCACTGCGCTGTGAGAAGGACGTGGGCGACCACTCACAGAATCTTTCCTCCAAGACAACCACTTGAAAAAGTAATGGTTGCCGAGGCTCTGGCAGAGTACGGCACACACACACAAAAAAAATCTAAGAAAGGATGTTCTGGCATTGGAGAAGGTCCAGAGGAGGTTCACATGAACGATCCCAGGAATTTTTATCTGAGGGGCATTTGATGGCACTGGGCCTGTACGCACTAGAGTTTAGAAGGATGCAGCCTATCGAATATTGAAAGTCCAAAATAGAGTGGACATGGAGAGGATGTTTCCGATATTGGGGAGTCTAGGACCAGAGGGCACAGCCTCAGAATACAAGGACATCCCTTTAGAACAGAGGTGAGCAGGAATTTCTTTGGCCAGAGGGTGGAATTCATTGCCACAGACAGCTGTGGAGGCCAAGTCATTGACTATATTTAAAACAGAGTTTGATAGGTTCTTGATTAGTAAGGGTGTCAAAGGTTACGAGGAAAAGGCAGGAGAATGGGGTTGAAAGGGATAATGAATCAGCCTTAATGGAATGTCAGAACAGACTCAATGATCTGAATGGCCTAATTCTGCTCCTATGTCTTATGGTCTTATGTATTTCGAAAAGCCACTTAAACTCCACCAAACTTCCTGATTTCACTACTACATCTGGTGACCATTCGAGGTACCTGCCACTCCCTGCATTAAAAACTTGCCCCTCACGTCACCTTGAAATGTTGCATCCCCAACCAAAGCATATCCCCGGTGTCTGACATTTCCACCATGCTGAACAAATTCTGACTGTCTGCCCTCATAATTAAAAAAAAATCTCTCCTCTCAGACTGACGCTATAAGTGGAACAGTTTTCTGACTTAGGAGAGAGGGTGTGAAAGTGGAGGAATGAGAGAGAACGTGATGAATACTAGAGGACAAAGGGAAGAAAGAATGAGAAGAGAAGGTGAAAATGAAAGAAAAAGTCAAGGGAAAAGAAAGAAAGGTGAAAGACAGAGAGAAAGAGACCTTGAGGAAAGAGAGGGAAGAAATGAAAAAGAGATACAGCACCATGCAAAAGTCTCAGGCACATATACATAGCTGGAGTGCCTAAGACGTTTTGCACTGTACTGTATTTGTCAACGTGGAGTGGAGAGCAGTGTTTGTAAATCTGGCAGGAGCAAAGGATTTGGGAATGGTGAGGGTGGAGCACTCTGAGAGGGTATGGGACAGGTGGCAGCCCTGAGACACCAAGGCAAGGTCATTTGATTCCAAATAATTTGTTTATTGATCATTACAGAATGTCCCTCTGGTGCTTCCCACTCCCTCCCCTCTCCCTTCCCCTTTTCCCAACCATGATTCCCCTCTCCCTGCCCCCTTCCCAATCTCAGTCCGCAATAGAGACCCATCTCAGAATCAGGTTTATCATCACTCACATATGTTTTGAATTTTGTTTTTTTCTATGGCAGCAATACAGAACAATACATAAAATTTATTTGCATCTTTTCATTTATTTTTTCCAGACCTGATGAAGGGCCATAGCCCAAAACACTGATTGTTTTACTCTTTTTCATCGATGCCACCCTGCCCCCTGAGCTTTTCCAGCATTGTGTGTGTGTGTGTGTTACATAAAATCACTATAATATTGCAGGATAGCCAGAAAGGAAGGCAAGGACATGGAGAAATGGTTAGGGATCAAAGAGAGCAAAGGTCAAAAGAATGAAGGAAAATATAAAGGAAAAGGAAAGTGAGAGGAAGAGAGTGATGAGAGTGGGACATGAGAAGCTGCCAGTTTGGACATAATCATGATGGAAACGATGCCTTAATCTTGGATCAGGGAGGTCTCTCTTGTGCTGCTCAGCAAACAAGTCACGTATGAAAAGTCGCACGAAGTTTAAATTTATAAATATATATATGTTTTCCTGCACAGGCCCATCAAACATTACATCGGCTGTTAATTAATACAATTACGAGCTGCAGAAGTGACAACAGAAGTCAATTAGAACCAACAGAGTGACATGTTTCATTGTTGTAATATGCCAGATGTTATTCGAGAACATTACAAGGGTTCGGGTGGGGGGGGTGGGTTTGGTTTGCTGGGCGCAGAACTGGCAGCCTTCCGGAAGAGCCGGGCAATGGACAACAGGAAGACAGCCCGCAAATCCCCTCTACCAAGAAAAAACTCACCCCACCCACCCCCACCTCATCCTTTCGCTTCGGCTTATTAATGAACTACCTACTTTCAATATTCATTAAACAGCTGGCCTGACAGATGTGACGAATACTCTCAAGACCCAGAGAGAGAGAAAAAAAAATTACTTCCCATCTGGCTCCCCAGCTCTGTAAAAGATACGAATCTTCTCTCTTTCCCCTAGTTAGGGAGTGAGAGAGGAAAAACCCATTGCAATGTCAACATCTGCTCGCCTTTTTAAACACTGTGTAAAAGACAGTGACATTTTAAGCAAATGATGCTTGTAACTCTCTTTTATATTATTTGCCATCTATTCCTCATTAGAGCCGGTGCTGTAGCTGCCTCAATGTTCTCTTTAATTTATTTGTTTATGACTTAAGACGATGTTAGATCTGCATGCCGTTTTGCATACTTTATTAGCGGCATATGGGGTGCATTTATCAACATTTGTTACGATCCAGACTAAATGATTTTGTTAACTCTTGTTTTAAATTTGAAACTTTTTTTTTTCTCTTTTGTGGTGATGCTTCCTTCACTCACAGATTAAAATCAATTTCCTGAGCATAGCTCGCTTTGCCATTCGTCACTGCTCAGATGGGGGATAGGAAAGTAGGGGAGAAAGAGAGACAGGAAAAAAGGAAATGAAGAGAGAGAGAGTGAGAGAGAGAGAGAGAAAGTAAGACAAGGAGAAAGAGAAAAAGAGAGAGAAAGAAATAACATAGGGGTGAATACCTACCTGATCTGTCTGAGGTTAAAATTAGGCAGTTCTCAGACACTCAGGGATAACATCCCCAGTCATCTTCAAGACAGCTCTAGCAATTTTTTGTTTACTTGAGAGAGAGAAGAAAGTGAAAAAAAGAGAACAAAAGAAGGAAGGGGAGAAGGGGAAAAGAGAGAAAGATGGTAGAGGTAGAATCATTTGGGGCTTTTAAGAGACATTTAGAATGGCACATGAAAGTGAGGAAAATGGAGGGATGTGGACATTGTGGAGGCATAAGGGATTAGTTTGGTTGGCCATTTGATACCTAATGTATTTAGTTTGGCACAGCATTGCAGGCTGAAGGGCCTGTTCCTGAGTTATATGGTTGTATGTTCTTTGTAAAGAAAAAGAGAAAGAGTGAAAGAAAGAAAGAAAGAAAGAAAGAAAGAAAGAAAGAAAGAAAGAAAGAAAGAGCAAAAAGGGAAAGAGAAGAAAAATAAAGAAAAAGAGAGAGAAAGAAAGTAAGGATAAATATTACCTGATCTCTTTTTGTCATGTTGATTGGGCATTAAGTATTTCTCATTTGCTCAGACACTCAAGGATAATGCACTCAGTCGTCTTCAAAATGGTTCTAGCAAATATTCACTTACTTAAGAGAGAAGGAAAGGAAAATAGAAAGAGCAAAATAAAGAGAGAAATGGATTAAGAAAGAAAAAGGAAGTGAGAGGCAAAAAGTGAAAAACAGAAAGAGTGAAAGAGGGGAAAAGAGAGTGAAAGAACAAAAGAGATAAAGAGAGGGAAAAAGAAAGAGGGAGAAAGGAAGAGAGAAGGAAAGAAAATAGAAGTAAAAAGAGAGAAAAAAGAAAGTAAGGATGAATAACACCTGGTCTGTTTTTAATCATGTTGATTTAATCATTTATCCCTACAATTAGAGACAATACCCCTGGTTTTCTTCAGAAAAAAACCAGGAACAGATTATGTTTATCTGAAACAGCAGGGATGGGGGACTCAGTTTAATATCTTATCTAAAAGTCAGAGCCTTACAGAGAGCAGCAACCCGTCAGGTAACACAGGGCTGGATGATTGTGCTCATCTTTCTGAGCAAGATTTGAACACTCCATTTCTGGCCTTTGCCCAAGTGCAAAGGGTTAATAGAGGTCATTGCTTCTCCATCATCTCACCCCAGTATCTCCTTGCCTCAAGTCTCCTTGGTGTTATTTATCAAATCAATTGGATAGCTCTTTTAATATTTTTTCCTCTGCCAAACTCATAGACCTGCAACTCAGCACCCCTCTTTGCAACTCAACCATTGACTTCCTGACCAAAAACCACAATCAGAAAAGATGGGCAACAATACCTGTGCCACAATTATCCTCAACGCTGGTGCCCTACAACACTGCATCCTCAGCTGCTTCCCTTCAACCATTCAGTTCTTGAGCCAAAGTAATCACTACAGTGTAGTAACACTGACCAAATTAATCACTTTGCATTACAATAGAACTCACATTTCACTGTTCCTATCATGTTCCTCCTTGTAAATATCTTGCAAGATTTATCTTGCCAGAAGAGAGCATGACCCGGGATATGCTCCCTTCTCAAACCTGCCATCAGGTAGAAGGTACAGGAGCCTCAGAACTTCCACCACCAGCTTCAGGAACAGTTACTACCCCTCAACCATCAGGCTCTTAAATAGAAATGGATAACTACACTCATTTGCCACATCATTGAGATGTTCCCACAACCAATGATCTCACCGTAAGGACTCTTTATCTCAGTATCTCATGTTCTAATTATTAATTGCTATTTATTTACATTTGCATTTGCACAGTTTGTTGCCTTCTGCATTCTGGTCGATCTTTCATTGATCTTGTTATAGTTACTAATCTGTAGATTTGCTGTGCATGCCCACAAGAAAATGAATCTCAGGGTTGTATGTAGTGACGTGTATGTACTCTGATAATAAAAATTACTTTTGAACTTTTGAACCTTGGATGCTGCTTATATAGTGATGGTGTTGGATTCACTGTCTGCAAAGCCCTGAACTCAAAAGGAGATTAAAAACTCTATCCAAATATATGGCCCTAAAGGACCTTACTGTTTACTTGTTTACAAAAAGCTGAGTACTGAATATTGGTTAGAAGTTTAACTTTGTCACAAACAACTCTGACCCTTTGGAAAGGCCACACTGTTGTGCTGGAAAGCTGAGGTTGGTAATAAGCTTTCAGGCCCCAGAAACTGAATATCCTTCACAATATGTACCTGTGATTCCACTTCAGGTAAGTTTTTCATTGCACCTGTGTCTCTGTGTACTTCTGCACATGACAATAAACTCAACTTTGACTTAGTTGCACATCCCCAACTCCGACAACTTATTGTTCACCCGACGTCCATGCTCATCCTTACATGGAAAGAAATCCCTCTAGAGTCAACGTTTCAGGTTGGTGACTTGTCATCACAACCGAAAGAGATTGTTTTATAAATACACAAGATTCTGCAGGTGTTGGAAACCCAAAGCAACACCCACAAAATGCTGGAGGGACTCAACAGGTCAGACAGTATCTATGGAGGGGAAGAAGCCAGAATAGGAGAGTGTGGGGAGGAGGAGTACAAGCTGGCAGGTAACAGGGGAAGCCAAATGAGAGGGGTGAAGGGGGAATGAGGTATGAAGCTGGGAGGTGATAGCTGGAAGACGAAATTTACGGAAGATTTTTTTTTAACCAAGGAGAAGCTCGTATAGGGCTTGATGGGATATATCCTAAGTTATCGAGAGAGGCCAGAGAAGAGTTTCTGGGGACTTGATCAATATCAATGTGTCCTGTCTTGCCAGAGGACTGGCAAGTAGTTAATGCCCTTTCATTATTCAAGAAGGGAAACAAGGAGTAATCCTGGAAACTATAGACCAATGAGTCTCACATCAATGGTACAGAAGCTATTGGAGAGATTTATTAGGGATAGAATTGATAAGGATATGGAAAGCCATGGCTGAATTAGAAAGGGCCAGCATTGCTTCGTGTGAGGCGAGTCATGTCTAACTAACTTGCTTGAGTTTTTGGATGAAGTGACGAGGGAGACTGATGAAGGTAGAGCTGTGGATGTTGTCTACATGGATTTTGGTAATCATTTGACGAGGTCCCTCATGGGAGGCTCGTCCATAAAATTAAGATGCACGGGATCCATGGCGAATTAGCCAATTGGATTCAGAACTGGCTTGCCCATAGAAGACAAAAGGTAGAGGTAGAAGGGACTTATTCTAGCTGGAGGTCTGGGATTAGTGGTGTTCCACCGGGATTATACTGGGACCTCTGCTGTTTCTGAGGTATATAAATGACCTGGATGAAAACATGGGAGGGTTAATAAGTTTGCAGATAATACTGCAGTGTTGTGGATAGTGTACAAGGCATTCTACTGCTCAAAGCAATGAGCATAGTCAAACATGCCTCCTACCCTGGTCACTCTCACTTCTCTCCTCTTTCCTGTCAGCTAGAGGATACAAAAGCCTGGGAGAGTGAACCACCGAGCCCCCAGCACATGGCGTGGATGATGAGTGAGGGTTTTGTTGTTTGCTGCTGAGCCTTGTGTTGGTTGCCAACAGAAACAGTGGACCACCATATGTTTTGATGTACACGTGTATGTGTCAGGGAGGGGTAGCGCCTCTGGTGAGGAGGACATGTCGTGCTACCTGGGAGTAGCTTATTCACTATTGGTCTCCACTTGGCACTCAGCTCTCACCTGTGGCTCCAAGCAATCGTTTGCTAGCGACCACGGCAAACCGCTTCAATGAGTGGGCTAAACGAGGCAAGGGTAACTGATAAATCTTAAACCCTTGGTGAGTTTGAGCTTGCCTTACTAAGCTAATGAAGGCTAGGCCCAGCATACTAGTTTGCCTCAATAGGCAGGAAGAAGGACCCAGTAAGGCACTGTGGGGCACATAAAGCACAACGAGGCACTAAGGATGTTGTAATGTGAGTATTATTAAAAGTAAGTTAATACTAATCGGGAAGCTGTTGGTAATGACACCACTGTTTTTATTTCCTGGTTCTTCTATATTTGGGGAATATTGGATTTTAAAGGGGGAGAAGTGTTGTAATGTGAGTATTATTAAAAGTAAGTTAATACTAATCAGGAAGCTGTTGGTAATGAGAGGTGGGATCCGGGGTTGACGGGGTTTCTACTTCTGCTCTTCTTACTCCCAGTATGCATTGTATATAGTTCCTCCACCCCTGCCGCACGAGGTACCTGGACGTCTCTGTATTGTAAATATCATTTGCCATCCCAGATAAAGATGTTCTTTTGGCCATAAAATTGTCAAGTAAGACACATATGTTCAGATGCTGTTCATAGACTTCAGTTCAGCATTCAGCACAATCATCCCTCAGAAACTGATTGGAAAGCTGAGCCTACTGGGCCTGAACACCTCCCTCTGCAACTGGATACTAGACTTCCTGACTGGGAGACCTCAGTCAGTCCAGATCGGAGGCAGCATCTCCAACACCATCACACTGAGCACGGGGGCCCCCCAGAGCTGTGTGCTCAGTCCACTGCTGTTCACTCTGCTGACCCACGACTGTGCTGCAACACATAGCTCGAACCACATCATCAAGTTCGCCAATGACACAACCATGGTGGGTCTCATCAGCAAGAACGACGAGTCAGCTTACAGAGAGGAGGTGCAGCTGCTAACGGACTGGTGCAGAGCCAACAACCTGTCTCTTAATGTGAACAAAAAAAAAGAGATGGTTGTTGACTTCAGGAGGGCATGGAGCGACCACTCCCCGCTGAACATTGACGGCTCCTCAGTAGAGATCGTAAAGAGCACCAAATTTCTTGGTGTTCACCTGGTGGAGAATCTCATCTGGTCCCTCAACACCAGCTCCATAGCAAAGAAAGCCCAGCAGCGTCTCTACTTTCTGCAAAGGCTGAGGAAAGTCCACCTCCCACCCCCCATCCTCATCACATTCTACAGGGGTTGTACTGAGGGCATCCTGAGCAGCTGCATCAATGCCTGGTTCTGAAATTGTACCATCTCGGATCGCAAGACCCTGCAGCGGATAGTGAGGTCAGCTGAGAAGACCATTGGGGTCTGTCTTCCCGCCATCACGGACATTTACACTACACGCTGCATCCGCAAAGGAAACAGCATTATGAAGCACTCCATGCACCCCTCAACCAATCTCTTCTCCCTCCTGCCGTCCGGGAAAAGGCTCCGAAGCATTCGGGCTCTCACAACCAGACTATGAAACAGTTTCTTCCCTCAAGCTATCAGACTCCTCAATACCCAAAGCCTGGACTGACACCTTGCCCTATTGTTCTGTTTATTATTTATTGTATTGCCTGCACTGTTTTTGTGCACTTTATGCAGTCCTGTGTAGGTCTGTAGTCTAGTGTAGCTTTCTCTGTGTTGTTTTTTTTTACGTAGTTCAGTCTAGTTTTTGTACTGTGTCATGTAACACCATGGTCCTGAAATACGTTGTCTCATTTTTACTATGTACTGTACCAGCAGTTATGGTCGAAATGACAATAAAAGTGACTTGACTTGAAGTGGTCTTTTGTAAAGTAGAAGTTACCACAAAGGACATCATAGTAATCCGTTGCATCTGACTCCACCTCCAGCTTTCTTGTCTCTGTGTTGTCACTGGATGCAGATGGCCTGGGAGGAGAGTGAGGTCAACGCTGTGCAACTCTTCCTCACTTCAAACTAAGTCTTTGTGCAAGTCACTGTTGTCATCCATCCTTACCATCCCAAGCTAACCTGTGGCGACCGGCTAGTGATGAAGTGGCAGGTATGGTTGCACTGGCAACTGTAGCCACAAAGCTGCACACTGGTGGCTCAGGCGATAGGGTTATTATCCACTGATGTGGAACAGCAGTGGCTTCTGGCAGTCGCCGGAGCATTGAGCAGCCTTTTCAGAAATGCACTGCTCGCCTCCATAGTATGAGGAAGGGGCTAGAAAAAGGGCCCCACACATTGCCTGCTCCATTCTTTCCCTGGCCAGTTTACCACAGCTAGAGGGGGGGCCCTATCACAGTGGTTGAAATACTTCAAAGAGAAAATTAAGGACTATTCCTCTCATCCTCAGTGCGCACACTGTTAGACAGAGTTGATGCTGAAAGGACTCAGAGAAAAACTACTCTAATAGGGAGAGAGTTAGTCCAATATAACATCGCTATCTCAGCCCTAAGTGAGACCCAATTTGCAGGAGAAGGCAAATTTTGTTAAAGGGGTATGGGATATACATTCTTTTGGAGTGGAAGAGGAAATCAAGACCAATATACGGCTGGGGTTGGGTTTGCGGTGAAGATGCTGATCACTACTAATGAAAGTAATTCGGAAGAAGTATAGCTCAGGTGGCTGATCTTGGTTGAGTTGTTCTCCGATCTTGCAAATGTTTCGTCACCATACGAGGAGACATCATCAGTGCACTGCCAGTTGTGGTGGGTCCGCCAAACGCTTGGCCTTTATGCACTTATCAATCACCTGACTGGTTGTCCTTATGGAAATTCAATTGTGATGTGGGGAGGAAATCTCGTCGCTGATAGACTGTGTGGCCAACTTCAAGCTAATGGTCTGGAATTTTGCCTGCACTGGCTCATAAATAGGATCAAGGTCTACATGTCTGTTTACAGAATTGTTCGTGGAAAACCACACTTCTAGGAATTCTCCTGCATGCCACGTGTTTGCTTGCACCTTGAGTTTCACGGGTGCCCAGTCGCACTTGTACACCTCCTGATCCTCGTGTGTAGAGTCTAGGGTGATTTGGTCATGCCACTTCACAGACAGCTGATCTTCACAAGGAGCCATGAGCACCAACTGACTGTGAAAGTCGCGGTGCAAGACGAGATTCCCTCCCTACAACACAACTGAGTTTCTGTAATGATGGCCAACCAGCTGACTGATAAGTATGTTGAGACCGAGCGTTTGGAGGACACACCACAATTAACAGCGCACTGATAGTGTCTCCTCAAATGGTGAGGAAACATTTGCAAGTAAGGTGCCAAGATCGGAGACGACTCAACCAAAACACTTCTTCAATAACAGCGTAGCTAAAAGTCATCCAGCCCTGTCTTGACCCCATCTCTTGCTGTAAACCCTGGCTGTTACCTAGAGACTTCACCGTAACTGCGGTGGCCTCCCCTGTCTAACTCTCCTTAAAATCAAGCTACTTGTACTCAAGCTCTGACTCATATCAGGTCTCGTTCACCCAGCACCCTGTACTTGCTGACTGGTGCTGGTTAAGTTTAAAGTTCAAAGCAAATTTATTATCTTAAGTACATATATGTCACTATATATTACTTTGAGATTCATTTTCTTGTGTTACGCTGATGACAAGATACTCATCTGCATTAGGCTTCACATTAGATGTGCACGATGATTGTTACTTAAAGAGAGAAGGTTAGCTTTATTTGTGATATGTACCGTCCATGGAAAGTTCAATATGTACAGTGAAATGAACTAAAATTATATTGAAATGAAGGGTTTGGTTCCATTGAAAGAGACATCCTAGGAGAGCTGAGACAATGATGGAACTGGATCAAAAATATCAATTCATATTCGGTGTTGACTTTCATTAAAGGCAGAGCTTTTGAAACCTTGCTTTCTAAGTTCTTATCATACAGGTAAGAACTCCATAATTCCTCCAAGGAATTAATCATCAATTATAAACGAAGTTTCTATTCGCACAACTTTTTTTGCTTAAGTGCTTATGTTATAAATATATAATCATATTTCTCAGTTAGTAGTTTTAGTAAAAATAACTTCTGCTTACTTTAGAATATGCATAGTTAATTTTAGGGTTAATTTTAATTTACAGATCACTGTAATGGCAGCACTGTAGCGTAGTGGTTAGCACAACACTTTACAGTACCGCAACCCAGGTTCAATTCCCACGGCTGACTGTAAGGAGCTTAAATGTTTTTCCTGTGGGTTTCCTCCAGGTGCTCTGGTTTCCTCCCACAGTCCAAATACCGGTTATTAGGTTAATTGGTCATTGTAAATTGTCCCATAATTTGGCTAGGGTTAAATAGGGGGTTGGTGGGTGGCACAGCTTGAAGGGCCAGTGACAACAGTTTCCCAATCGTGATATTCGTAGAGTGGGTGTGGAGAGGATGCTTCCTATAGTGAGGAGTCTAGGACTAGAGGACACAGCCTCAGATTACAAGGATGTCTGTTTAGAACAGAGATGAAGAGGAATTTCTATAGCCAGAAGGTGGTGAATCTGTGGAATTCATTCATAGATGACTGTGGAGGCCATGCCACTGGCCATACTTAGAGCAGAGGCTGATAGGTTCTGGATTAGTAAGGACGTCAAAGATTACAGGGAGAAGGCAAGAGGATGAGATTGAGAAGGATAATAAACCAGCCATGATGGGATAGTAGAGCAGACATGATGGGCTGAATGGCCTAATATTGCTCCTATGTCTTATGGTCCTATGGATAAACAGCAAACTGACTGGCAGCTAATAGTTCAATCCTGACAGCAGATACTGTTTTTACTTTCTTTCTGACCAAGTGGATTTCCTCCGGGTGCTGCAGAGAGCGTAGTAGTTAGCACATCACTTTACAATGCTAGCCATCATCGATTGTGGTTTGATTCCCACTGCTCTCTTCCCATGACCCTGTGGGTTTCCTCCTGGTGCTCCAGTTTTCTCTCATAATCCAAAGAAATACATCTTAGGGTTAGTAAGTTGTGGGCATGCACGATCGTGCCAGATGCATGACAACACTTGCCCCCAGCACATCCTTACTAATCTGATTTAGAAAAAATGACACATTTCACTATATGTAATGTGACAACTAAAGCTAATCTTTAATTTTTAATCTTTAGATGTTGTCTACATGGATCTTAGTAAGGCATTTGACAAGATCCCTGACGGAAGGCTCATCCAGAAGAGGTCTGTATATTGGGATCACTGCTGTGTGCGACCTATGTAAATGACTTGCAGAAAAACATAGATGGGTGAGTTGGTAAGTTCACAGACGATACTAAAGTTGGAGGCAATGTGGACAGTAGAAAGATTACCAAATAATGCCGTGGGATATAGATCAGTTGCAGACATGGCAGTGAAATGGCAGATGGAGTTTAACCCAATAAGGTGTGAAGTGTTGCACTTTGTGAGGTCAAATGTAAACAGAAATTGCACAGTTAATGACAGGATCCCTAATAGTGTTGATGTACAGAGGGATCCTGGAGTCTAAGTTCAGAGCTCCCTAAAGTGGCTGCACAGGTCAATAGGGTGGTCAAGAAGGCAGATGGCTTGCTTACCTTTACTAGTCAAAACAGTGAGCTCAAGAGTCAGAAAGTTCTGTGCAGCTTTATAAAACTCTGGTCTGACTGTATCTGGGGTATTACATTCAGTTCTGGTTTTCCCGTGATAGGAAGGATGTGGAGACTTAGGAGAGGTTTATCAGGATGCTGCCCGAATTAGGGGGCATGTGACATAAGGAGAGGTTGGACAAACTTGGTTTGTTTTCTCTGGAGTAACAGAGGCCAAGGGGTGACCTGATAGTACATTAGAAGATTAGGAGAGACATAAATAGAGTAGACAGCAGATACCTTTATCCCAGGGTTGAAATGCCTAATCAGAGGGCAGGCATTTAAGATGAGAGGGGGTAAATTCAAAGGAGATGTGCAGGGCAAGTTTTTACACATAAAGATGTGGGTGCCTGGAATGCACTGCCAGGGTTGGTGGAGGGGGCAGAAATGATAGAGGTGTTTCAGAGTCTCATAGATGGGCACATGGATATGGACCATATCCATTTCCATAGATCAGGATATGGACAAAGTGTAGGCAGAAGGGATTAGGTATCTTTGGGTTTATTAGTTCGGTCTGAAGGGCTGTTTCTGTGATGTGATGTTGTGTGTTCGGTCTTCTATATTCTATGTGCTAAGAACAACTGTGTGAAACGCAGCAGGTCAGTGAGCATCTCTGAAGGCAAATAGAGCATCGGAATTTCAGAGATTCTGCTAATGCTGGAAATCCAGAGCAATGCCCACAAAATGGTGGAGGAACTCAGCAGGCCAGGCAGCATCTATGGAAATGAATAAACAGTTGACTTTTTGCCTCCTGATGAAGGGTCAAGGCCCAAAACGTTATCTGCTTATTTCCCTTCGTAGATTCTGCCTAGCCTGCTAAGCAGCATTTTGATTGTGTCAATATTTCAGGTCAAGATCCTTCATCTGGACAGAAAGAGCAAATTGGTAAATGGGCTCGCCATTGTCCATGTTTCAGGTTGAGACCTCTTATTAGGATTAACCCGGATCCAGATGGAGGGTCTCAACAAAAAATGTTAGCTGTCCATAGATGAGCTTCTCCAGCATTTTGTGCATTAATACCAGAATGGTAAATTGGTCTTTTGATAAATTGATATATTATGGTATATTGAGGTAAGGTTAAAAAAACCTTGTTTTGTATGCCATTCATACAAATAATTTCATCACACAAGTGCATTGAGATAGTACAAGGGAAAAGCAAACTAGAATGCGGAATAAACTGTTAGAGTTACAGAGAAAATGCACTGCAGGCATAACAAGGCCATGACAAGGTTGATTGTGAGAAATGACTCCAGTCCTTGGAGACTTTTCACCATAAATCCCATTGACTTCAGCTTTAGAGACCATAAGACCATAAGACACAGCAGCAGAATTAGGCCACTCAGCCCATCAAATCCACTCTGCCATTCCAACACCCCTCTCAACCCCATTCTCCTGCCTTTTCCTTGTAACCTTTGATGCCCTGACTATCCAAGAGCCTATAAACCTTTGCTTTAAATATTCTCAATGACTTGGCCTCCACAGCTGTCTGTGGCAAAGTATTCCACAGATTCATCACCCTCTGTCCAGTTCCTCTACTCTGAGGCCATGCCCTCTGGTTCTAGACTCACACACTATAGGAAACATCCTCTCCATATCCATTCTGTTTGGGCCTTTCAATATTCGGTAGGTTTCAATGAGATCTCCCCTCATTCGGTTAAACTCCACTTGGTATAGGCCCAGAACCATCAGACACTCCTCATATGTTAACCATTTCATTTCTGGAATCATTCTCCTCTGGACCCACTCCAATGCCAGCATATCTTTTCTTAGATAAGCAGGTCAAAAATGCACACAATACTCCGAGTGCAGTCTGACCAGTTCCTTATAAAACCTCAGTATCACATTCCTACTCTTATATTCTAGTCCTCTTGAATGAATAGTAACATTGCATTTCCCTTCCTCACCACCAAATCAACCTGCAAGTTAACCTTTAGGGAATCCTGCATGAGAACTTACAAGTTTCTGCACAGCTCTGATTTTTGAATTTTCTCCGTTTTGAAAATCGTCAATGCCTTTATTCCTCCTACCAAAGTGCATTCCCAACATTATGTTTCATCAGCTACTTCATCTGAAGGATCTACCTGACTCTGATGATCTATTCTGGGCCAAACAAACTGATGCAATTACAAAGAAGGCACGACAGCGGCTATATTTCCAGTATGAAACCGAAGACACTTGCAAATTTCTACAGATGTACTGTGGAGAGCATTCCAACTGATTGCATTGGCGTCTTGTATGGAGAGGCCATTACACAGGATTAGAAAAAGCAGCAGATGTTATAAAGTCAGTCGGCTCCATTGTGGGCACTAGCCTCCCCAGCATCCAGGACACCTTCAAATAGCAATTCCTCAAAAAAGGTGGCACCCATATTAAGGACTCCCATCACCCAGGACATGCCCTCTTCTCATTGCTACTATCAAGGAGGAGGTACAGGCGTCATAAAATAATCTCAACATTTCAGGAACAGTTTCTTCCTCTCCGCCATCAGATACTAAGTAACACCTCCTCAGTATTTTCACCTCTCTTTTTGCACTACTTACTTATTTTTATATATAATGATTGTAATTTATAGTTTTTATTACTATGTATTGCACTGTACCGTGGCTGCAAAGCAAGAGAATTCACAATATATGCTGGTAGATATCACATTAAACTTGATTCTGATTCTGATTTTTGATTGTGATTCTTCGCCCAATCTCCCAATCTGTCCTAGTCCTTCTGCAGACTCCCTGATTCCTCAACAATACCTGCCCCTCCATGTATCTTTGTATTGTCTGCAAACTTGGCCATAAAGCCATCAATTCTGTCATCCAAATCATTGACATATAATGTGAAAACAAATGGTCCAAAGCCCAACAATATAATTTTGTGATTCTGATTGATACAGTTCAGAATAAAAAATTTTTAAAGTTTCATTGATTTCTAAAGGTTTATAAGTAATTTTATTTACACTTGTTCTAATTGCATTTATCGTTTTGGAAGCCTGGTCTGTTTTTAACTGCCAAGCAAGAATCTTGTGTGATCTTTCACCTAGTTCATAATATCTCAGTTAATTCTCATAATTGCTTTTTCTGTTCGGTATGTCTGAAGTGTATTATATTGTAGCTTCTTATTAACAAGTTGTCTTTGTTTTTCTTCTGTCATATATCTTTGAGATTCTTTTTCTAATTTTGTAATCTCTTATTCCAATTGATCTATTTCTACCATATATTCCTTCTTAATTTTAGAAGTATAACTTATTATCTGACCTCTCAAATATGCCTTCATCGCTTCCCATAATATAAATTTATCATCAACTGAATGTGAGTTTGTATCTAAAAAAAACTGAATCAGTTTTTTCATAAAATCACAAAAATCTTGACGTTTTAACAATATTGAATTAAATCTTGATTCCTCCTTATCCATCGTTATCATTGTCATTATCAAGGGGGAATGATCTGACAATATTCTTGCTTTATATTCCATATTTTTCACTCTGTCTTGAATATTCGCTGATAGTAGGAAAAAATATATCCTTGAATAAGTTTTATGTCTATTTGAATAAAATGAATAATCTCTTTCTCTTGGGTTAATTCTTCTCCATATATCAATCAAATTTAAATCTTTCATCAATGATAAAGTTAATTTTGCTACTTTTGGTTTTGTAACAACCTTTGTTGACCTATCTAAAACTGGGTCTAGACAAAAGTTAAAGTCTCCACCTATTAATATTTTATCGTGTGCGTCAGCCAAATTCAAAAAAGTCTCTTGTATAAATTTTACATCGTTTTCATTTGGTGCATAAATATTCATAAGAGTCCATAGTTCTGAAAAGATTTGACAATGTATAATTACATATCTTCCTGCAGAATCAATTCATACATTTTGTATTTTAATTGGTAAAGTTTTGTTGACCAAAATTGCAACTCCCCTTGCTTTTGAATCAAATGAAGCTGCTATACATTTCCGACCCAAGCTCTCTTTAACTTCTCATGTTCTATCTCTGTTAAATGTGTTTCTTGTATAAAAGCTATATCTATTTTCATTTTCTTAATGTATGTTAAAATTCTTTTTCTTTTCACCGGTCCATTAAGCCCATTAACATTAAAACTTTAAAAATTCAGTAAATTAGTCATTATTTTTAATGGGGTTACTCCAGTCTATAATAATACATAATATTTCAACTCTCATAGTACCTTGGGGGATTATTTTAAAATTCTCCATGTTGCTATGTGTCTCCTCTCCGATTGTCCAGGCAAAGAAAGAAAGATAAAAGACAAATAGATTATAAAGAAAAAAATAACAAAAAATCCCTCTACTAATGTTGTGAATGAAAAATAACACAACATTACCCCCCTTCATTGTGTGGGTCATGGCAAATGTCATGATTACACACGTGAATCCCATAGTGATCGATCCGAAGTTCCCCTAGCTCCCCCGTAACATGAAAAAAGTATGAGAAGAAAAAATAATATCACTACTCTCGATTAATATTTCTCAAATTTTTACCTTTCTCCCCCTGTATCATATAATTAAAAGTATATTTAAATATTCTTCTGTCCTTAATGTCCATCAACTCACTTCAGTGTCCCTATCTTCATCCTTAGTCTGTTTCACTTTTAAATCTTTACTATGTCTAGTGAATATTTGGGAGTTCTTGTGCAAACTCCTTTGCATCCCGATGATCAGTAAAAAATCTTCTTTTTCCGTCATCCAAAAAAATGATCAGTGTTGCTGGGTGGCGCAATATAAATTTATAACCCTTTTCCCATAAAACTTTTTCCACTGGGTTAAATTCCTTCTTTCTCTTCAAAAGGTCATAACTTATATCAGGATAGAAAAGAACTGCTTTCCCTTCTATCATCAATGGCTCATTCTCTTTCTGGCACATTGGGCAGCCGCCTTCAGGATCTTTTCTTTATCTTGATATCTTAAGCATTTTATCAAGATTGGTCATGGGTTTTGGTCAGGCTGAGGTTTTGGTCTTAAGGCTCTGTGGACCCTTTCGATTTCAATCAACTGGGTTCCCTCTTCCATTTCCAAATTTTCCGGGATCCATTTTTGAAAAAATTTTATTGGATCCTCTCCCTCTATCCCTTCTTTAAGACCAACAATTTTAATATTATTTCGTCTACTAAAATTTTCAAGCACGTCTATTTTTTCCAACAGTCGTTTTCTTTCTGATGTCCAGTCAAGAATATTATCTTCCATTTTATTCACTCCATCAATAGTGTCTCCCGTTATTTCTTCCAGCTTTTTAACTTTCTTGTCCATTTTCTCCTGTTTTTTCACCATTTTATCAAACATACTCTTCATATTTTTAATATCCTTTTCTTTCTGTAACCTATTTGAAAATTCAATTTAAAAAAAACTTTTTAAAAAAGTGGTCCGAAGCCCAATGTCTGTGAAACACCACTGGTCACCGGTAGCCAACCAGAATAGGCTCCCTTTATTCCAACTCTTTGCCTCCTGCTGATCAGCTAATCTTCTGTCCATGCTAGTATCTGTAATACCATGAGCTTTTACTTAGTTAAGTAGCCTCATGTGTAGCACCTTGTCAAAAGGCCTTCAGAATATCCAAGTAAACACCATATACTGACTGCCTTTGTCTATCCTGCTCATTAATTCCTCAAAGAAACATCACAGATTTATCAAGCAAGATTTCCTCTTAAGGAAATCATGCTGATTTTGGCCTACTTTATCATGTGCCTCCAAATACCCCAAAACCTTATCCTTAATAATGGACCCTAACAACTTCTCAACCTCTGAAGTCAGCCTAAATGGCCTATAATCTCCTTTCTTCTGCCTCCCTCCATCCTTAAAGAGTGGAATTTTCCAGTCCTCTGGAACTCTTCAAGAATTGAAAGATCATTACTAATGACTCCACAATCTCTTCAGCCACATCTTTCAGAACCCTGGGTATAGTCCATCTGATCCAGTAAACCTATCTACCTTCAGACCTTTCAGCTTCCCAAGTACCTTCTCCTTACTAATAGCAACTACGTTCACTTCTGCCCTCGGACACTCTTGAATTTCTGGCATACTGCTATTGTCTTCCATAGTGAAGACTGACACAAAATACTTCTTAAGTTCGTCCGCCATTTCTTTGTCCACTTTACTACCTCTCCAGAACTCCTCCACGCCACATTTTGTCAAACCTGCTGTGATGTAAAGGGTGGTTACCTATGCCTCATCTCCTTAAGTGGTGTCAAGTCTGAATTGATAACTGCCCTTTGAACCATTCAATGATAACATAGGGGTACAGATCAGAACTGTAGACATGAATCTGTGCAGGAGGAGGCCAGAACTGAAAGTTTCCTCTGCACACCAAGAACAATCCAAACTAGGTCCTGTCAATTAAGCAGATGTTAATGCGTGTGCAGCTCAGTGGAATAAAAATGGCATTATTTTTCCTGAGCTAATGTATAATGATGAGCGCCATCAAATTACAGAGCCATTAGATATTGCAGCCATTGGGGGAAATGCTACTTTGTGCACTGATGTGCTCAGTTCTGTGTTACTTCAGGTCCATTGCTCAGCAAATTGCAAAATGTATCGAGGTTATGGGAGTTTACAAAAGCATCACATCAGATGATGCTGCCTCCAAAGTCTGGAAGACTCAGGGAAATTTATCTTCTCCAATTGTTTTCTCTACTTCTTTTGGTAGTCACTCCTTTAGATCTACGTGGCCCATTGAGTTTGTTGCAGCATTCGAACGTGACTGATCCATTTTTCCTCTAAACCCCATTTTTCTACCTTCTCTCCATAACCTTTGACGCCCTTATAACCAAGAACCTATCAACCTCCTCTGTAAATATGTCCACAGCCATCTATGGGAATGGATTCCACAGATTCATCAACTCTGGTTAGCGAAATTTGGGGTCAACACTGACTTGTTTCACCCCATTCTGTAGCTTCTGAAGTGGCTAATGAAAGCCCTGTGTAAGCAGTGGATTCGGTGGCAGGGAGGACGTACAGGGAATGGGCGGATGGGCAGCTATTGTGGGTGTGCCTCACCCTGTATGGACCTGAGAGCCTCAATGCCAAATGGAATACCTTTGCACCATTTTGAATGTTCATGGGCCAGGGATTTCCAGGAGTCAGTGGGGATGTTAGACCATTTCAGATGATCTCAGAGGAAGTCACTGTTGGATGAACTATTTTCAGATTTAGCTGGTTAACAAACAGTAAACCTTTCCAATCACATCATTAGATCCAGCATCTATGTATACCTTTACTTCCATGAAAGTCTTCGTAAAGAGAAGTTGGGTTGTTTTAAGACTGTAAGACATTGGAGCAGAATTAGGTCATCCAGCCAATTGAGTCTTCTCATCATTCAAACATGGCTGATTTATTTTTTCCTCTCAATGTCATTCTCTTGCTTTCTCTCCATAACCACTGACACACTTTCTAATCAAGAAGTTATCAATCTCTCATTTTAATATGCCCAACGACATGCCTTCCACAGCCATTTGTGCCAATGCATTCCACAGAATCAATGAACTCTGGTGGCCAAAGAAAATCCACCTCATCTCTGTCCTAAAGAGTCATCCTTCTATTCTTAGGCTGTGCCCTCTGGTCCAGTGAGTGGCAAAAATGCCTTATTAATGAGAGAGGACAAAAGAGAATGGCCTGACTGGTTCAAGCTGATGGGAGGGACACCCAAATAACTGCACATTATAACAGTGGTGTGCAGAAGAGCATCGCCAAAATTGCAAAACGTTGAACCTTGAAGTGGATAGGCAGCAGAAGACCATGAATGTACAAGCAGTGGCCACTTTATTAGGTACAGGTGATATGTAATAAATTAGCCACTGAGTGTATGTTCTATGTTTTATGTTCTATGTTCTATGATCTATGTTATTGGAAAGCAATCTATTCACCATGTACTCCTACATCACAATTACAATAAATTATGAAGGCTTCAATCACAAACGAGAAAATCTGCAGATGCTGGAAATCTGAGCAACACACACAAAATTCAGCAGGTCAGGTAGCATCTGTGGAAAAAAGTACAGTCGACATTTCGGGCTAAAACCCTTCGGCAGGTAATTATGGAGGCTTGACAGGATTTACAGTAAAGATTTAGAGCAGGGGTTTCCCAACTTTTTTTATGCCTTAAACCAATACCATTAAGCAAGAGTTTCGTGGACCCCCGGTTGGGAACCCCTGATGTAGCTGGATAGCGGTCAAATGCTGAAAATGGGACTATCCTTGGCACTTTGGTTGGCATGGACAAATTGGACAGAAAGGCCTGCTTCCACTTTGCATTACGTTGCGACCATGTCTTATTCTGAATAATGGTACGTTGGAGAACCTTTGACTTTGGGGTCAGCCAATTGAATCTCTGCTGAGGTGAAATTACTTACTTACTGACCACTATGCTGCTGGCACTTCGGGCAGCAATGAAGCTCCTCCATCTCTGTCCATCCTTGGCAATCTTCTCTATTGTTCCCAGGTGTGGTTCAGGGTCCTCATTTCTGCCTCTACGGTACAGTGCCAAGTTGTCTTTGGTGTCCCGCATTTCCCCTGTCCTTCAGGGGTTCGATGAAGTGCTGTCTTGATGAAGGCAAAATTGGTATTGGATTATTATTATTATATGTGCCAAGATATAGTGGACACGCTCCACTGCACATCCACAGAAGTTTGTAAGAATCTTTGGATACATGCCAAATCATTTCAAACTCCTAATGAAGTAGAGCCACTGGCGTGCCTTCTTCATGAAAACTCATCCTATCTTATATTCTCTTCACAATTCCTTCAACTACTTCTGCTTATGTACTCTCTCTCTCTCACTCTCTTTCACTCTCACCCACTCTCTCTCTCACTGTCACTCTCACCCATTCTCACTCTCACTCTCTCTCTCACTCTCACTCTCATCCACTCTCACTCTCACTCTCACCCACTCTCACTCTCACTCTCTTTCGCTCCTGCCTCCTCAGAGATATCCAATTCCAATTTCAACCATGGGGACATCCAGTCAAGATTTCTTCACAGAATTTCTTGTGTGCATGACTTCCATACTTTTAACCTCAACACCCTATCACAACCACCAAAGGTTTGATCCTTTGTATTTCAGAACAGAAAACGAAGCTGGGCTTTTTCATTAACTATCTGCTATCTGCTCTCCCATGTTAATGTCTCCCATGTGATGTGCCACCAATCAAGAGGAAAAAAATATCCACTTCCCCGCAACATTAAGCAGTCTGTCAGAGACAGGGAAGAGCAAATGGAACAAGAGACCAAATGTCCCCCGTTAGGCAGAATTAGAAGGCTGGAACATGAAAGGAACATTTAGATTAGATGTAGATAAAGGCAAGAAAATTCCTCAAAAATAGAAACTTAACTACTGTAAACACCCACCTTACCATTTTACTCTTTCTTAATATACCTGACAATAGACAGTGTTGGATCTGATGATTTTGTGATCTGGAGGTTCAGAAGTCAAGAATTAGCGTTAAAATTATTGGTACAACAGTTTTATTAAATATTAGAAAGAACAAAGAGGAAAAGACAAAGAAAAAAATCCCAATCTCTCATACCCAAATGACAGATAACAACTTTACAGTGATAACAATTAACCTATAAAATAGCCAGATTCAAGTGGTGTGACACTTGGTATAGAACAGTCGAGAACCTTCTAGAAAGTGCAGAATCAGTGATACTATAATTACTGGAAAATTTAATAAACTATTATATGTATATAGGTGATTATATAAAGATTATATGCAAAGTTAAACAAAAAGTAAAAACTCACTATTTTATAAAGCAATGACATATAAGCAATATACAATATGCATATTTAAAGAACAACTCTAAATTTGCTATGCAAGATGATGGGGTGGTTAAGAAGGTGTATGGGTTGTGGCCTTCATAAGTGGTAAGGGGAATGAGTTCCATGAGGTAAACTTGGGAATATTGTGTCCAGTTCTGCTCACCTCATTACCAGAAGGATGTGGAAACTTTAGAGCGGGTGCCGAGGAGATTTACCAGGATGCTGCCTGGATTAGAGAGCATGTCTTAGAGGGCATAATTTTAAGGAGATTGGAGGAAAGTGTAGGGGTATGTCAAAGGAAGGTTTGTTACCGGGAGGTTGGTGGGTGTGTGGAAATGTGCTGTCAGTGGTGGTCGTAGAGGCAGATACACTAGGGACATTAAGATACTCTTAAAAACATGTGTATGAAATAAAAATGGAGGGCTGCGTGGATTAGATTGGTCACAGAGCAGGTTAAGTAGCTGGCTTAACATCACGGGCCGAAGGGCATGTACTGTGATGTATTATTGTACAGAGCATTCTAACTGGCTGCATCGCTATCTGCCTGTAAACTCAGTCAGTTCCATCATGGGCACAAGCCTCTGCAGCATCAAAGACTCCTTCAAAAGACAGTGTGCATTATTAAGGACCCCCATTACCCAGGATATAAGATCATAAGATATAGGAGCAGAATTAGGCCATTTGGTCCATTTAGTCTGTTCTGTCATTTCATCACGGCTGATCCAATTTTCCTCTCAGCCCCAATCTCCTGCCTTCTCCCCATATCCCTTCATACCCTGAGCAATCAAGAATCTATCAACCTCTGCATTAAATATACATAAATACAGCTGCCTGTGGCAAAGAATTCCACAGATTCACCACTCTCTGGCTAAAGAAATTCCTCCTCATCTCCATTCTAAAAGGAGACCCCTCTATTCTGAGCTGTGTCCTCTCATCTTAGACTCTCCAACCATAGGAAACATCCTCTTCACATCCACTCTATTGAGCCCTTTCAGCATTTGTTGGGTTTCAATAAGGATGCCCCTCATTCTTCTGAATTCCACTGAGTAGGGGCCCAGAGCCATCAAATGCTCTTCATATGGAATCCTGGAATAATTTTTGTGAACCTCCTTTGAACCCTCTCTAGTCTCAGCACATTCTTTCTAAGATAAGGTGCCCAGAACTGCTCACAATACTCCAAGTGAGGCCTCACCAGTGCTTTATAAAGTTTCAACATCGCATCCTTGCTTTTATATTCTAGTCCTCTTGAAATGACTGCTAACATTACATTTGCCTTCCTTTTCACAGACTCAATCTGCAAATTAACCTTGAGGGAATCATGCACAAGGACTCCCAAGTCCCTTTCCGTCTCAGTTTTTTGTATTTTCTCGCCAGTTAGAAAATACTCAACCCTTTCAGTTCTTCTACCAACGTGCATGACAGTTCCAAACATTGTATTCCACAGAACCATAGAACATTACAGCACAGAAACAGGCCTTTTGGCCCTTCTAGGCTGTGCCGAACCATTTTTCTGCCTAGTCCCACTGACCTGCACCTAGACCAAATCCCTCCATACACCTCTCATCCATGTACCTGTCCAAGTTTTTCTTAAATGTCAAAAGTGAGCCCGCATTTACCACTTCAACCAACAGCTCATTCTACACTCCTACTACTCTCTGAGTGAAGAAGCTCCCCCTAATGTTCCCTTTAAACTTTTCCCCCTTCACCCTTAACCCATGTCCTCTGGTTGTTTTCTCCCCTAGCCTCGGTGGAAAAAGCCTGCTTGCATTCACTCTATCTATACCCATCATAATTTTATACACCTCTATCAAATCTCCACTCGTTCTTCTACACTCCAGGGAATAAAGTCCTAACCTACTCAACTTTTCTCTGTAACTCAGTTTCTCAAGTCCCGGCAACATCCTTGTAAACCTTTTCTGCACTCTTTCAACGTTATTAATATCCTTCCTGTAATTAAGTGACCAAAACTGCACACAATACTCCAAATTTGGCCTCACCAATGCCTTATACAAACTCGC
Organism: Hemitrygon akajei; assembly: GCF_048418815.1. Classification (NCBI taxonomy): domain Eukaryota; kingdom Metazoa; phylum Chordata; class Chondrichthyes; order Myliobatiformes; family Dasyatidae; genus Hemitrygon; species Hemitrygon akajei. The sequence goes on along the minus strand of NC_133127.1, from coordinate 14,178,873 downwards.
CATAACATTCCAACTCTTATACTCATTACTTTGATTTATAAAGGCCAGTGTACCAAAAGCTCTCTTTGTGAACCTGTCTACCTGTAACGCCACTTTTAGGGAATTTTGTATCTGTATTCCCAGATCCCTCAGTTCTACTGCACTCCTCAGTGACTTACCATTCACCTTGTATGTTCTACCTTGGTTTGCCCTTCCAAAGTGCAACACCTCACACTTGTCTGTATTAAACTCCATCTGCCATTTTTCATCCCATTTTTCCAGCTGGTCCAAATCCCTCTGCAAGCTTTGAAAACCTTCCTCACTGTCCACTACACCTCCAATCTTTGTATCATCAGCAAATTTGCAGATCCAATTTACCATATTATCATCCAGATCATTGATATAGATGACAAATAACAATGGACCCAGCACTGATCCCTGTGGCACATCACTAGTCACAGGCCTCCACTCAGAGAAGCAATCTTCCACTACCACTCTCTGGCTTCTCTCATTGGGCCAATGTCTAATCCAATTTTCTACCTCATCATGTACACATAGCAACTGAATCTTCCTAACTAACCTCCCATGTGAGTCTTTGTCAAAGGCCTTACTGAAGTCCATGTAGACAGCATCCACTGCCTTCCCTTCATCCATTTTCCTGGTAACCTCCTTGAAAAACTCTAATAGATTTGTTAAACATGACCTACCACGCACAAAGCCACATTGACTCTCCCTAATAAGTCCTTGTTTATCCAAATACTTGTAGATCCTATCTCTTAGTACTCCTTCCAATAATTAACCTACTACTGACGTCAAACTTACCGGCCTATAATTTCCCGGATTACTTTTAGAGCCTTTTTTAAACAACGGAATAACATGAGCTATCCTCCAATCCTCCGGCACCAACATTTTAAATATATCTGCCAGTGCCCTTGCAATTTCAACTCTAGTCTCCTTCAAGGTCCGAGGGAATACCCTGTCAGGTCCTGGGGATTTATCTACTCTGATTTGCCTCAAGATAGCAAGTACCTCCTCCTCTTCAATCTGTAAAGGTTCCATGACCTCACTACTTGTTTGCCTTATTTCCATTGACTCCTTGCCAGTTTCCTTAGTAAATACAGATGCAAAAAACCCATTTTAAGATCTCCCCCATTTCTTTTGGTTCCATACATAGCCGACCACTTTGATCTTCAAGAGGACCAATTTTATGACTTACTATCCTTTTGCTCTTAATATATCTGTAGAAGCTCTTTGGATTATCCTTCACCCTGACTGCCAAAGCAACCTCATGACTTCTTTCAACCCCGGCATAAAGAAATTTCCACTGGGGCTCACAGTACTCCTGATGCAGTCTGATCGATGCCCTCAAGCCCCATAATGATGAAGACCAGTGTGCTAATGCCACCACCTTATCGATTTGTGACATCTCTTTCATTGAACTATGAATTGCACTTCTAAGTAGATCCTCTGTTTCACAACATTGTCCACTTCCCCGATGTTCATAACGACAGTATCTGGCATGTCCCCCGGTAAATTTTCCTGCAAACATGAAAGATATTGAGAATTTGTGGCAGTAAAAATGGAGCGAAGGTTTGCCAGATTTATTACTGTGTTGGTATGTTTGTTGCATTGGGAGAGATCAAGCAGCTGGGTTTATACATCTGAAGAAGGGTGAGCTACAGTACTTCAATGACTATCACACAGTAGCACTCACATCTACTGTGGTAATGTTTCCTGTAATAGAGGAGTCTAGAACCAGAGGGCATGGCCTCAGAATACAAGAACATCCCTTTAGAAAAGGAATGAGGAGGGCGAACGTATACTGGTCCACATTGGGGTATCAATACTGGGAGAGTCAAAAGTTTAAACTGATAAACTGTACTAAGCCCAGCATATAGCTGCAATCACAAGGAAGCTACATCAGCATTTTCACTTTCTTAGGAGGTTAAAGAACTTCGGCTTGTCACCGAACACACCAGCAAGCTTCCACAAATATACTTTTGGAAGTATCACATACTGAGGATACTTTCAACAACGGACAAGGAGACTCTACAACGGGAGGTAAAACTAATGAGGAGATGAGTTATTAACTTCAAACTTTCTGTATAATCACTCAAAGAGTTGAACTGCACGTGCATGTAACGAGAGCTGTATAACTCATCTCCTTCTACCTTAGGCCATGAACATCAATCATGTCACTTTCTGGAGGTCCAAGACACTGACTTCTATAAAGAAGGATCCGTATGCTTCACAACCGCTGGACTAAGTGTGTAAATGTAGGAGGGGACTATGTTGAAAAATAAATGTGCTAGGTTTTCTAAAATTGACTCCTTCTACCTTAGGCCATGAACTTCTCAATCACCCCTCGTATTTTCATATTCCATCTTTACCTTTTCAATGTCTTTTAGTTGCCTTGTGTTGGTTTTTAAAAGCTTCCCAATCCTCTAACTTCCCATTAATTTTTGCTCTATTATATGCCCTCTCTTTGGCTTTTATGTTGGGGTGAATTCTCTTGTTAGCCATGGTTGTGTTATCCTTCCTTTAGGATACTTATTCCAACCATTGCTGCTCTGCTGTCATCTCTGCTATTGTTCCTTTCCAATCAGTTCTGATAAACTCCCTCTCATGCCTCTTTAATTCTCTTTACTCCATTGTAGCACTGATGCATCTGACTTCTCAAATTTCAGGGTGAATTCAATCATGTTATAATGTCTTGCATCTAAGAGTTCTCTTATCATAGGCTCTCTAATCAATTCTGTTTCATTGCACAACGCCCAATCCAAAATAGCAGATCCCCTGGTGGGCTCCACCATGAAGCACACCTGGATCATTGTGCTCCATACACCTCCCCCCCATCCATATCTGGATTGTTCAGGAATGAAGTAATGCACAATTGTACCTTATAAATAGAGCACTTCAGAGGGTCTCATTTTGTACAAAGCACTGTGAACTTTTACTGAGGGATGTGTCAAAGTGGCCTTCTGAAACATCTAAAGGGAAGTGTGAATACCATCAATATAATTCACCAGAAATACTGTTTCTTACATCAAACCCTTCTAAGATAAACAGATATGGTCGCATAGAGGTTAGCAAGATGCTATTGCAGCTCGGGATATTAGAAGTTCAGAGTTCACTCCCAATACCGTCTGTAAGAAACTTGTATATCCTTCCTGTGAGTGTGTTGGTTTCCTCCTGGTGCTCCAATTTCCTCCCACAGTCCCAATGTGTACCGGTTAATTGGTCCTTGTGAATTGTCCTGTGACTAGGCAAGGGTTAGATGTATTGTTAGATGTATAGATGGGTTGCTGGACAGTTCGACCCGTTGGGCCAGAAGTTCCTGTTCTACACTGTATTTCTAAATAAATTAAAAATAAATAAATAGAGTGTGTTCACATTGCCAGGTGTGGCTCGTTTCTTCCTATGGAAATAAATAAGACTCTATGGAAATAAATGTCCTTACAATGCATGTTTGCAGTTCCTGTTCCAGAGAGACATTTCTGCATAGCACAAGGGTACAAACCCTGTAAATAAGTGGTTGAATATTGAAGACTCTTATAGAGCCGTATGTTTATCCTGGCAGGCTGGGTTTGTAAGTTCTTTTCCCCTCAGAAGAGTGAAGAGATGAGTTAAGTGCATACGGTGGCAGAATACCATCAGTCCGATCTTAATTGCAGGCGAAAAGCCTTCGTACTTTTCGCAGCTAATTAGCAGATTACGTTTTTAAATGATTAAAAAGTCAGAGCTAATGCAGGTACTTTTGTTCATCACTTATTTAAAGGAACACAGCACTTTGTACTACACAACAGCAGAAGTAAATTAATTTACACCAATTAGCAAATTCTGCCGTCATGAATCATTGTCTCAGTTCAGTGTGTTTATCCTGGAAATTGAATTTATGCTTCTCAAACTTTGCCTTTTATAAACCAACTTGTGTCTATTCAAGTTTTGACTATGATTGGGGAGGAGGTACAGGAGCCTGAAGACCCACAACCATTCTTTCCAGGACTGCTTTTATCTCTGCAACATCGGATTTCTGAATGGCCATAAGCTACCCCATTACAATGGACAACAAAGATTTTACTTCATGAATACTTCTGGATGTATCTTATGGATTTTGGGTTGCTGATCATGAAAATCATAATGAAATTTCCCTATCACACATCATTTTTTTAAAAAATTGCCTATTTTATAGTTCAAGTCAGAATAACCAATGCCAAGATTTAGGAAGGCACCTTTTGTTGATTCCACAAATCAAGCAGGTCATCAATGACAAGAAGTTCAAAGAACTCCTAGTGGGACTGGAGAAAATCACTTGGAAGGCAATCAAGGATGTTGTTGAAATTTTCTTGGCAACTACCGAGCGCCAAACTACGTGCAGTTGGTTGACAACATGGTTCAAGCATACGAAACCATGAAGTGCAACGTGTAATTAAAGACTCGTTTTCTGCATTCTCATTTAGACTTCCTCCCTGCAAATCTTGGCGCTGTCAATGACAAACATGGTGAAAGGTTTCACCAGGATATAGAGTCATGGAGAAACAATATCAGGGCAAATAGAATCCTTTAATACTGGCTGCTTATTGTTGGACACTTAAGTGAGAAGCTTCAGAGAAATAGTTGAACTATTGCAAAGTGTCAGCACGATTATGCAATTAAATGCATTATATTCAATAAAGTTCATTTCTTGTTTCTCCAAATTCCTACTTGATATAAGTAGTCTGAAATTATATTTGTGTTCAGCATCAAGCAGTCTATTCTAAACAAAAACAAAATTCTGAGGAAGAAAGTTTTCGAAAAAAATCATTGTCCAGTGTTATTTGTGTTATTTATGTAACTTATAAGTTGTTAGTCCTTGTTTATGTATAGTTTTTCATGAACTGTATTGCATTTCTTTATAATGCATACAAAATGCTGGAAGAACTCAGTAGGCTAGGCAGCATTATGGAAAAGAATATTGTTGACATTTCGGGCTGAAACCCTTTGACAAGACAGAATTTTCCATAGATGCTGCCTGACCTGTTGAGCTCCTCCAGCATTTTGTGTGAGTTGCTTGGATTTAAAGCATCTGCAGATTTTTTCTTGTTTGTGATTGTAGTTCCTCATGTTAGACCATAACACCATAAGACATAAGAGCAAATTAGGCCATTCATCGAGCCTACTCCACCATTCCATTATGGCTGAATTATTACTTCTCTCAACCCCATACTCCTGCCTTTTTCACATAACCTTTAACGCCCTGACTAATCAGAACCTATCAACCTCTACTTGCCCACAGAAGGCAAAGACTGGTTGTAGACAGGTCATATTCTGCATGGAGGCTGGTGACCAGTGGTGTGCATCAGGAATCTGTTCTGGGACCCCTACTCTTTGATTTTTATAAATGACCTGGATGAGGAAGTGGAGGGGTGAGTTAGTATATTTGCTCAGGACACAAAAGTTAGAGGTGTTGTGGATAGTGTGGAGAGCTGTCAGAGGTTACCATGGGACATTGATAGAATGCAAAACTGGGCTGAGAAGTGGCAGATGGAGTTCAACCCAGTTAAGTGTGAGGTGGTTCATTTTGGTAGGTCAAATATAATGGCAGAACATAGCATTAATGGTAAGACTCTTGGCAGTGTGGAGGATCAGAGGGATTTTGGGGTCTGAGTCCATAGGACACTCAAAGCTGCTACGCAACTTGACTCTGTGGTTAAGAAGGCATACGGTGCATTGGCCTTTATCAGTCATGGGATTGAGTTTAAGAACCGAGAGGTAATGTTGCAACTATATAGGACCCTGGTCAGACCCCACTTGGAGTACTGTGCTCAATTCTGGTCACCTCACTACACGAAGGACGTGGAAATCATAGAAAGGGTGCAGAGGAAATTTACAAGGATGTTGCCTGGATTGGGGAGACTACCTTATGAGGATAGGTTGAGTGAACATGGCCTTTCCTCCTTGGAGTGACAGAGGATGAGAGGTGACCTGATAAAGGTGTGCAAGATAATGAGAAGCATTGATTGTGTGGATAGTCAGAGGCTTTTCCCCAGGGCTGAAATGGCTAGCACAAGAGAGCATAGTTTTAAGGTGCTTGGAAGTAGGTACAGAAGAGATGTCAGGGGAAAGTTTTTTACACAGAGAGTGGTGAGTGCGTGGAATGGGCTGCTGGCGGCGGTGGTGGAGGTGGAAACGATAGGATTTTTTAAGAGACGCCTGGATGGCTACATGGATCTTAGATAAATAGAGGGCTATGGGTAAAGCCTAGGTAGTTCTAAGGTAGGGACATGTACGGCACAGCTTTGTGGGCTGAAGGGCCTATAATGTGCTATAGGTTTTCTATGTTTCTATGTTTTTTACTTTAAATATACTCAATCACTTAGCTTGCACAGCTTTTTGTGGTAATGAATTCCACAGATTCACTACCCTCTGGCTAAAGAAATTAGCAACATAGAAACATAGAAAACCTACAGCACAATACAGGCCCTTCAGCCCATAAAGTTGTGCCGAACATATCCTTACCTGAGAAACTACCTAGGGTTACCCATAGCCCTCTATTTTTCTGAGCTCCATATACCTGTCCAGGAGACTCTTAAAAGGCCCTATCGTATCTGCAGTTCTTCCTCATCTTGGATCTAAATGGACATCCCTCTATTCTGAGGCTTTGCCCTCTGATCCTAGACTCCCCCACTACAGGAAATATCTTTTCCATAGCCACTCTGTCTAGGCTTTTCAATATTCAGTAGGTTTCAATGAGATTGCCCTCCCCCTCACCCCCCCCCCCCCCCATTCTTATATACTCCAGCGAGTTCAGGCCCAGAGCGATCTAACATTCCACATATGTTAATACTTGTTAATACATATGTTAATACTTGTTAATACATATGTTAATACTTGATCATTCTTGTGAACCTCCTATAGACCTTCTCCAAAGCCAACATATCTTTTCTTAGACAACGGGCCAAACCCTCTTACAATATACCAAGTGTGGTCTAACCAATGTCTTATATAGCCACAGCATTACACCTTTGCTTTTTATATTCTAGGCCTCTTGAACATTCATTTGCCTTCCTTACCACCGACTCAACCTGTAAGTTAACCTTTAAGGGAATCCTGCACAAGGACACCCATGTCCCCTTGCACCTCTGATTTTTGAATTTTCTCTAAATCGTTAACATATAAAGTGAAAAGAAGCAATCCCTACACCCACTCCTGCGGAACACCAGTAGTCACTGGCAGCCAAACCATTCTTCCTCCTGTCGTGTTGAGGAAGCAAGGATTCTGCAGAAGAATGTAGACAGGTTAGGAGAACGAGCAAGGAAGTGGCGGATGGAATGCAGTGGAGGGAAACGCATGTTCCTGCAGTTCGGTAGAAGGAATAAAGGTGTAAACTGTTTTCTAACCGGGGAGAAAATGCAGAGATGAGAGGTGAAATGGGACTTGGCAGTCCTCGTGCAGGATTCCCTAAAGGATAACTTGCAGGTTGAGTCTGTGGTGAGGAGAGCAAATGCAATGTTAGCATTCATTTCAAGAGGACTGAAAAAAACGATAGCACTTCAGGCGACATCCTTCCAATAGTCAATCATTTCAGATTTTCTACATCTTCTACTTGCTCTTTCTATCTTAGTTTTGTTTTTGAAACTGTTGGAGTCTGTGACTTACTGTCGGTATTTCGATCGAGTGAGCTAGCGCTCTGCCGTCCCCAAGAAAACTCCAGGAGAGAAATGCGAGCACCAGCTGCCACGAGGAGAAGCTCAGAGACGAGGGGTCATGATCAACTGCATTTCTCACCGATTAAAGCATCGAGGAAGATTGAAACAGCGAGGCAAGTGTGGAGGAAAGCAGGCGGTTCTCGGAGAGGCCACTAGTTCATGTTGCTATCCTCGGTGAGGCCATGTCACTTCACTCGGAGGGACAGCTAGTTTGAGTCGCTCCCCTCGGAGGGGCTACTGGGTCCTGATGCTCTTGGAGATGTTATCGAAATTCTGAGATTGATGGATTGGATTGCAGTACAAAATAACTGCAGTTCATTTTAGCCTCTTTACATTTTTTTTTGTGTTCTCGTCCATTCTTGTTTCTGATTGACGGGCTGGGAGCTTGGGTGATCAGTTAGTTTTTGTGCAAGGGAGGGGTTGGGGGTGTTTGAGGTTTGCGAGCTTTTATTTCTTCTTCTTTTCGTGCGGGAGAGGGGGATTACTGTCTTCCTTTCAGCTAATATGGTTTTCTGTATTCTATGGCAATGTGGAGAAGACAAATCTCTGAGTTATATTCTGCATACATACTTTCATAATCAAATGAACCCTTGAACCATTAAAAGCAAGTATATGATGCTGAGGCTTTATGAGACATTGTCAAATTGCATTTGGAGTATTGTGAGCAGTTTTGGGTCCTTTACCTAAAAGCGGATGCCCTGGTATCGGATAGGGTCCAGTCAAGGTTCACAAGAGTGATCCCAGGAAGTAAAGGATTAACTGTGAAGAGTGTTTGATGTCTCTGAGCCTGTACTCACTGGAATTTAGAAGAGTGAGGAGGGATCTCATTGGAACCTAATGAATATTGAAATATGGAATGGATGTGGAGAGAATGTTTCCAATACTGGGGAAGCCAAGGACCAGAGGACACAGCCTCAGAATACAAGAACATCCCTTTAGAACAGAGATGTGGAAGAACCCCTTTAGCCAGAGGATGGTGAATGTGTGGAATTTATTTTTGCAGTCAGCTGGGGAGGCCATACCTTTGGGTATGTTTAAAGTGGAGCTCGACAGGTTCTTTATTAGGCAGAGCATGAAAGGTTGGGGAGAGAAGGCAGGAGATTGGGGCTGAGAGGCAAATGGATCAGCCATGATGAAATGGCGAAGTAGATTCAATGGGCTGAATGGCCTAATTCTGTTCTATGTCTTAAAGTCTTTGGATTTCCTTTTCTCCAAACAGAAAGACAGAAGGGCAAAGATGTGACCAAGAAAGGGCAGAAGGAGAGAAAACTTGTTGAACGGGTAAGAGCTGAAGGATTCTTTTAATCCTCCTTCCCCTCATTAAGCCAGCTGACAGCTGCGATGTGAGGCAGAATGAACAATCACTGATCCCTGCACACTTAGCCAGCCGATACCGTGTTAAAGATTGCTGCCTCGGCTCAGTAAATATTCCCTTAAGGCAGGCCCATCTGTCCCTTACATTCAGCTATGGCAGAGAGTGAGGCAAAGGGGGAAGAGGAGGGGGAAGATGCTTTTGAGTATTCTTCTCCCTGGGGTTCTCCCTATAAATTACCTTTATTGGCCTTCATTTCCATGTTTAATCAGCAACGTAGGAGGGAGGGGAATTTTAATTAAAAACCCCCTGTAAACTTGTTCCTGGTGCATTTCAGCACAAAGGGCTTGTGAACCTTCACGGCCCTTCATGCTGCTGTGCTGTGTGTTAACCCGTGAGTGCGGAGCTTGAGGACGTCAACCGTTTAGATTCAGATCTGTGGCGTCAGCAGATATTTCCACCCAGGGAGCCATTCTGGTTCTACAGCTTGGCTTAAATGAGCCCGTAAATGAACGTTTAATAATCTTACCGCACTCTTACATACCAATATTCAGCATTTACCAAGGACTTCCCCCTGGCGGCTGAACAACCGCTGAACTGTGAGATAAAGCCAACACAGTAAACAATGGGGGGGGGGGGTGCTGCAAGGGGTACAAATCGCCAAAAATGACCTGGATTCAGAGAAAGGAAGGGTTAAGATAAGATTTATTTGTCAGAGGTATATTGAGACAGTAAATCACATAGTGAAATGTGTCATTTTATCAACAAACATAATGCCTTAAAGAGCAGACTTAGGCCATTCAGCCCATTGAGTCTGTTCCACCATTCCATCATAGCTGATTTATTGTACCCTGATTCCCATTCTACCCGTAATGTTTGACACCCTGACTAATCATGAACCTATCAACCTCAGTTTTAAATATACTCAAGGACTTGACCACCACAGTCATCCATAGCAATGAATTCAACAGATTCACCACAAACCTGGCTAAAGAAATCTCTCCTCGTCTCGGTTCTAATGCAATGTACTTCTATTATGAGGCTGTGCCCTCTGATTGTAGACTCTCCAACTATTGGAGACATCCTTTCCATGTCCACTCTATCTAGGCCTTTCAATTTTGATAGGCTCCAATGAGATCCCCCCATTCTTCTCAACTCCAGCAAGTCCAGAGCCATGAAACGTTCTGGTGCAGCCCAAGGATGGTACTTTGGGCAGCCTGTAAGTGATGCCATGGTTCTAGTGTCAACATAGCATCCACAACTTAGTATCTCTAACTCGTACATCTTTGGAATATGGGAGGAAACCAGAGCACCCAGAGGAAACTCACATAACCCTAATCCGCAAGGAGCGATGTGAAGAACAAAAAAACAGTCACCAGCAATGAAAATTATATTTGTTTTGTAGTTAATTTGCTTTGAGATACTATTGCATACAAGAATATCAAACACAGGAAACAAAAGACTGTTTGAAAAAAAAGTACAGTGTCATCCAGTGGGATATTCATTGAGCACGTCTATAAGGAGCATTGACACTGGAAACAGCATCCATCATCAAGGACTCTACCATTAAGGCCATACTCTATTCTCATCGCTGCCAATCGGCAGGAGGTAAAAGACCCTTATGTCCCACATCACCAGGTTCAAGTATATTAATTACACTACGACCACCATGGATAACTTCACACACCTCAACGTTGTGCTGACACTGCCACCTGTGGACTCACTCTACAGCGCGGTGTTATTTATTTATATTTTTATTTATTGTTTGCACAATTTGTCCTCTTTTGGACATTGCACGTTTGTCAGTCTTTGTATAGTTTATTTATTTTCCTGTAAAATGTCTGCTGGGAAAGAAGAATCTCAAGGTAGTATGTGGTGACCAGTACATACTTTGCCAGCCGGTGTAGTGGCATCAGCATCGGACTTTGAGGCGAGGGGTCCCGGGTTCGAATCCAGCCGGCTCTTTGCACACTTTCCATCGTGCTGGATTGAGCATTGACCTAAAAAAAACAAACAAAATGGTGAAGAAACGGCAAGGTTGCACATCCAATGTGCCACAGGGCACAGAGAGGAATAACGATACATACTTTGATAATAAATTTACTTTGAACTTTGAGCTCAGTGGCTCTTGCCCTCACTATTAAGTTGAATAACAATTATAAAGGAAAAGTCTCTTCCCCCCCCTTTCACAGAACCCATTTAACCTCCAACTTTTCCTAGATCTCCTTTGAGTTATCAACCTGAGTTTAGCATTCGTTTCTAGAGGATTAAACTACGAGCACAAGGCTTATATAGCTGAGGCTTTTTAAGGTCTTGTGCAGGCCACATCTGGAATATTTTGAGCAATTTTGATGCCCGTATCTGAACAAGGATGTGCTGGTCTAGAGGAGGATCTCAGGAATAACCTGTGAGGAACATTTGATACCTCTGGCTCTGTAGTGACAGAGTTCAGAAGGATGAAAGCAAAACTCATTGAAACCAAACGAGTACTGAAAGGCCTAACGCGAGGAAATCTGCAGACGCTGGAAATTCAAACAACAACACGCACAAAATACCGGTGGAACGCAGCAGGCCAGGCAGCATCTATAAGGAGAAGCGCTGTCGATGTTTCAGGCCGAGACCCTTCATCAGGACAGAAAGGCCTGGATAGTCTAGAGGTGGAGAAGACATTTCCATTAGTTCGAGCGCTTAGGATGCTTAGGGCTAAGGAACAGCCTCAGAATGAAGTGATGCCTCTTTAAAACTGAGATGAGATGGCATTTATTTATTTATTTATTGATACTGAGCAGAATCAGCCCTTCCGACCCTTCATGCCACGCAGGCAGCAATCCTGCAATTTAACTGCAGGACAATTTACAATGGCCAATTAATTTACCAACTGGTAAATCTTTGGATTGTTGGCGGAAACTGGAGCATCCAGAGGAAACCCATGCGTTCTGCGTAATATCTGCCTCAGAAGGCAGTGGAGGGCAATTCTCTGGATGCTTTCAAGACAGAGTTAGATAGAGCTCTTAAAGATAGCGGAGTCAAGGGATATGGGGAGAAGGCAGGAACGGGGTACTGATTGTGTATGATCAGCCATGATCACATTGAATGGTGGTGCTGGCTCGAAGGGCCGAATGGCCTACCCCTGCCCCTATTGTCTATTGTCCATTGTCATTCCACAGGGAAGACATAAAAATGCCTTACAGAGGATGCTGGGATTGAACTCCAAACTGTGATGCCTGGAGCTGTAATAATGTCACGTGATCCACTACACTACCGTGGCACCTCAGAGGGAAGTGAATCTGTGGGATTCATTGCCAAAGACAGAGGCCAAGCTACTGGGTATATTTAAAGTGGAGACTGAAAGGGTCTTGAGGGCTGAGGGTTATGGGGATTACTACACCTTGCAGCCCTTTACATTCCAAACAACCAGAACATAATGTACCCAGCTAGGATGCTTTCACTGCAGGTTAAGTACACCTTATCTGAAATTTTAAACTCCGAAAACCACCAAAATCCAATGTTTTTGAGCACTGGCATGATGCCTCAACTGGAAAATTCCTCAAGGCATTAGGAAGAATCCCAAGCAACTCACAAGTCTTTGCGCACCACAGTCGGTTCTGAGAAGTGACCTCACATATGTAATGGACAGGAGATAATAAAAAATAGAAAAACATGGCATAAAGTGAAAAATTAAGACCTTGATCGTATATTGTCTGCGTCAGAGTGAACATATGCTGCTTAACGGTACACTGATGATGAAACAGACAAAGATCTATCACGATTAACTAAAAATTGAAGGTAATTGTGAATATTCAGCAGGTTGGTTGCAGAAATTTAAGAATTTTTTTTTAAACGTCTGCCGATCACAAAAATCTAGCAGCAGAATAAATCAAAGATGCTGATTCTTTTTACACATTACATAACGGCATTAAATTTTTAAATTGTCGCTGATGAAAATCTAACACCGGAACAAGTCTATAATTCTGATTGTTTTTACAGCTTACAAGCAACCTATAAAAAAGTAAAATACAAATACATTGTACTGTAACCTTTTAATCACAACACGGCATTGTAAGTGGAGACTGAAAGGCTACCGTTGTTTGTTGTTCAACAGCTGATTCAGGTATTCTCCCGATGCTGTTGTGCTGCTTCTGTTACTTTGAACATTTTATATTTTCATTACATTAATGGTACACAACAATTTTTACTGTAAGTACATCTGTGTGATGAGCAAGTGTAAGACAAAGACTGCTTACCAGTGGCATATAGAAACATAGAAGCATAGAAAATAGGTGCAGGAGTAGGCCATTCGGCCCTTCGAGCCTGCACCGCCATTCAGTATGATCATGGCTGATCATCCAACTCAGAACCCTGTACCTGCTTTCTCTCCATACCCCCGATCACTTTAGCCACAAGGGCTATATCTAACTTCCTCTTAAATATGGCCAATGAACCAGCCTCAACTGTTTCCTGTGGCAGAGAATTCCACAGATTCCCCACTCTCTGTGTGAATAAGTTTTTCCTCATCTCGGTCCTAAAAGGCTTCCCCTTTATCCTTAAACTGTGACCCCTCGTTCTGGACTTCCCCAACATCGGAAACAATCTTCCTGCATCTAGCCTGTCCAATCCCTTTAGAATTTTATACGTTTCAATAAGATCCCCCCTCAATCTTCTAAATTCCAGTGAGTATAAGCCTAGTCGATCCAATAAACTCAGAGGTGGAAATGATGGCGGTCCCAAGCTATCTCACTATAGATTTGCATAGTCCAAAATCTAAAACACTTCCAGCCCCAAGCGTTCCAGATAAGGGGTACTCAGCCTGTAGTGCACAGGAGAAGTTTGTGAGAATGCTTGATGATATACTGAAGCTCCCTAACCTTCTAAGAAAGTAGAGACACTGGCATGTTTTCCCTGTGATCGCACTTGCAATTGAAAAATCACTTAGTTTTCCTTTCCTTTTTCTCTGCCAGTAATTTCAAGTATTTATTTGCATTCTATTTCGATCTGCATCAGACGGTTTGGTCACTTGGACCATTTGATTGAAAGGGCCTGTTTCTGTGCTGTACAACACTATGACTCTAGGCTTTAGAATATGTACACAGCGCTGGAAGAACTCAGCAGGCCAGGCAGCATCCGTGAGAAAAGAGTAGCCAACTTTTCGGGCCGAGACCCTTCATCAGGAATGGGGGGGAAGAGAGGGCCGAAGCCCAGTAATAGAGATAGGGGAGGGGTTAGGGCCTAGAGGCGCCAGGTGGAAAACCAATCAGAGGAAAGATAAAGGGGGAGGGGTTAAGCATGAAAGAACTGTAGAGATAAAGAAGCAGAAAGTTGAAAGGGGAGAGAGGTAGAGAGGGACCTGGGATAGGGGGAGGGGAGGGAATTACCAGAAATTGGAGAATTCAATGTTCATACCACCAGGCTGGAGGCTACCCAGACGGTAGATGAGGTGTTGCTCCTCCAACCTGAGTTTGGCCTCATCATGGCAGTAAAGGAGGCCATGTATGGACATATCTAGATGGGAATGAGAGGCAGAGTTGAAGTGGGTAGCAACCGGGAGGTCCTATCTATTGTGACGGACAGAGCGGAGGTGCTCGACGAAGCGGTCCCCCAATCTGCGTCGGGTCTCGCCGATGTAGAGGAGGCCGCACCGGGAGCACCGAATGCAATAGACGACTCCAGCAGACTCGCAGGTGAAGTGTTGCCTCACCTGGAAGGACTGTCTGGGGCCCGGAATGGTGGTAAGGGGGGAGGTGTGGGGACAGGTTTGCAGGGATAAGTACCAGGTGGGAGTTCTGTGGGGAGGGACGTGTGGACCAGGTAGTCATGGAGGGAACGATCCCTGCGAAAAGCTGAGAGGGGTAGGGAGGGAAAGATGTGCTGGGTGGTGGGGTCCTGTTGAAGGTGGTGGAAGTTGTGGAGGATAATGTGTTGGATCCGGAGGCTGGTGGGGTGGTAGGTGAGGACAAGGGGAACCCTGTCCCTGTTGTGGTGACGGGAGGATGGGTTAAGGGCTGAAGTGCGGGAGGTGGAGGAGATGCGGGTAAGGGCATCTTTGATGACGCCAGAAAGGAAACCACGATCCTGAAAGAAAGAGGACATTTGAGAAGTCCTGGAACAGAAAGCCTCAACCTGGGAGCAGATGCGGCGGAGACGGAGGAACTGGGAATAGGGAATGGCATTTTTGCATTGGGCAGGGTGGGAAGAGGTATAGTCAAGATAGTTAGGGGAGTCAGTGGGTTTGTAGAAGATGTCAGTGGATAGTCTGTCTCCAGAGATGGAGACCGAGAGATCAAGAAAGGGGAGAGACGTGTCCGAGATGGACCAAGTGAATTTAAGGGCTGGGTGAAATTTAGAAGCAAAGTTGATGAAATTGATGAGCTCAGCATGGGTGCAGGAAGCAGCACCAATGTAGTCGTCAATGTAACGGAGGAGAAGTTGGGGAGTGGTGCCAGTATAGATTTGGAGCATAGACTGTTCCACATAACCCACAAAGAGGCAGGCATAGCTGGGGCCTATGCAAGTGCCCATGGCTACGCCCTTGATCTGGAAAAAGTGGGAAGAACCAAAGGAGAAGTTATTGAGAGTTAGAACAAGCTCCGCCAACCGGAGGAGTGTGGTGGTGCTGGGGAACTGGTGGGGTCTGTTATCCAAAAAGTAGCGGAGGGCTTTGAGGCCTTCTTGGTGTGGGATGGAGGTGTATAAGGATTGAACACCCATGGTAAAAGTGAAGCGGTCGGGGCCGGGAAATTGGAAGTTATTGAAGAGGTGAAGGGCATGGGATGTATCCTGGATGTAGGTGGGGAGAGACTGAACTATGGGGGATAAAATGGAGTCCAGGTAGGCAGACACAAGTTCAGTGGGGCAGGAGCAGGCTGAAACTATGGGTCTGCCGGGACAGTCAGGCTTGTGGATCTTGGGGAGGAGGAAAAACTGAGCTGTGCGGGGTGTGAGAATTATGAGTTTTTTGGCTGAGGGAGGAAGGTGTCCGGAGTTGATGAGGGTGGAGCTGGTGCAGGAGACAGTGGATTGATGTTTTTTGGTGGGGTCCTGTGGCAGGGGTAAGTACGAGGAGGTGTCGGAGAGCTGCCGTTTGGCCTCAGTGAGGTAGAGGTCCGTCCACCAGACTACTACGGCACCACCTGTCTCTGCAGGTCTGATGGTGAGGTTGGGGTTAGTGCGGAGAGAGTGGAGGGCAGTGCGTTCAGAGGGAGTGAGGTTAGAATAGGAGAGAGAGAGCAAATGCTACACCTATCCCCACACCTCCTCCCTTACCACCATTCCGGGCCCCAGACAGTCCTTCCAGGTGAGGCAACACTTCACCTGCGAGTCCGCTGGAGTCGTCTATTGCATCCGGTGCTCCCGGTGCGGCCTCCTCTACATCGGCGAGACCCAACGCAGATTGGGGGACCGCTTCGTCGAGCACCTACGCTCCGTCCGTCACAATAGACAGGACCTCCCGGTTGCCACCCACTTCAACTCTGCCTCTCATTCCCATCTAGATATGTCCATACATGGCCTCCTCTACTGCCATGATGAGGCCAATCTCAGGTTGCTGGAGCAACACCTCATCTACCGTCTGGGTAGCCTCCAGCCTGGTGGTATGAACACTGAATTCTCCAATTTCCGGTAATTCCCTCCCCCTCCCCCTTCCCCTATCCCAGGTCCCTCTCTGCCTCTCTCCCCTTTCAACTTTCTGCTTCTTTATCTCTACAGTTCTTTCATGCTTATCCCCTCCCCCTCCCCCCTTTATCTTTCCTCTGATTGGTTTTCCACCTGGCGCCTCTAGGTCCTACCCCCTTCCCTATCTTTATTACTGGGCTTCGGCCCTCTCTTTCCCCCCGATTCCTGATGAAGGGTCTCGGCACGAAACTTTGGCTACTCTTTTCTCACAGATGCTGCCTGATCTGCTGAGTCCTTCCAGCGTTGTGTACGTATTCTTTGATCCACAGCATCTGCAGTTGTGTTTTTGTGTTTTAACCCTAGGCTTTGTTAGCCACTTAGTTCCACGGATGGTCAACCAATCCTTGCAGACCTTCACTTGGTCAGGTGCCTTCCTTTCTGTTGAAAAGAAATAATGCACTGTAGATGCTGAAAATCTGAAATGCACGCAGATAATTCAAGGGATAGCCAACGAGTCAGGCAGCATCTGCAGAGGGAAAAATACGAATGAACATTTTGGGATAATGAAACTTTCCTCCGAAATGGGAATGAGAACATAAGACAAAGGAATTTTGGTTTTTACCGTCCAGTTCCATCATAGACAACATCAAGGACATCTGTAAGAAGTGTACCTCATTAAGGACGCCCATCACCCAGGACATGCCTTCTTCACATTGCTACCATCAGGGAGGAGGTACAGGAGCCTCAGCCATCAGATTTCTGAACCGTCCATGAACCCATGAACACCACCTCACTAATCTTCTTCTGTACTATTTATTTTTGCAACTTATTGTCATTTTTATGTACAGCTGCCACAAAACAACAAATTTCACAACTTATGTCAGTGATAATAAACGTGATTCTGATTATCAAAGGAGTTATCCCTGAGATGGTTTGACTGCAGCATGAGGACAGAGAAAGAGAGAGAAAGGAAGAGAAAGAGAGAAAGAGAGAGAGAGGACACAGACAGAGAGAGAAAAGGGAGAGAGAGAGAGAGAGGGAGAGAGAGAGAGAGAGAGAGAGAGAGAGAGAGAAAGAGAGAGCCTTCTGTTGGTGCCACGAAGAATGAGACTTGTGCGAGCAGCTCCAATGGAAATCATCAAATATTCCCTTTTTAAACTGCTACAGATGAACTCCACAGTTACAGCCATGGACGAAACAGAAATTAATCTAACTTTCTTAATATATGTATATATATACTTCTTACTGTAATTTATAGTTTATATTATATTGTTTTGCAATAAACAAACATATTTCGTCTGCTGCAAACAACACGTTATGACGTATGCTGGTGATATTAAACCTGATTCTGATTCTAAGAGATTATATTCACCAGTGTTGAGAAAATAGAGAGGAAATATCTTAGAAACACACAGAACTTGAACAGGACCGAGCAGATTAGATGAAAGATGTTCCCAATGACAATGGAATGCAGGGCCAGAGTTCATAGGAGGTAAACTATTTGTGCCTGAGATGAGGAGAAATTTCCTCCCCCAGGGACTACTGAAGATGTGGAATTCTCTTCCACAGGATACTATTGAAGCCTAATCATTAAATAGATTTGAGAAGGAATTTAGTATCTCTCTAAGGGCCAGAAAGTTAAGGAGAGGTCGAGAGAAATATGGAAGAAAGCATTGCATTTGGCTGTACAAGAAGCTGCAGATGCTGGAATCCGGAGCAACAAACAACTTGTGGAGGAAAAAGGAATTGTCAAAGTTTCAGGTCACAACTCAGAATGTTCCAGTGCAAAGCTTCAACCTGAATTGTCAACAAGTCCTTCCTCCCTCAGATGCTGCTCAACCTGCTCTTCCAGCAGATCGTTTGTTGCTATTGAATTTATTTGGTCAGTCACGATCACATTAAATAATTGAAAAGGCTTGATGGGCTGAATGGCCTACCCACACCCTGGTGAACAAAATGTTATGTCAACCCACGTCATTAGTATAGAAGTACTGGCCGTTAACTCGTTAGTGCTCGGTGAGCCTGCTGTATACATGTTGACTGCCTACGATATAAAGGTGCACCTGCACTCTTTGCTGGGTTTTAAACGCTGCGGGGTGTACTGAAGCTATCAACATCAAAGTCAAGTTTCTTGTCATCTGCGCAAGTCCATGAATATACAGGTGCAATGAGAAACTGTGGTGGTGGCACAGTAACGCAGGGGTTAGCACAATGTTTTACAGTACAGAGACGACACGGGTTCAATTCATGCCGCTGTTTGTAAGGAGCTTGTGACTGTGTGTGCTTTCTTCGGGTGCTCTGGTTTCCTCCCACAGTCCAAAGACCTACTGGTTGGTAGGTTAGCTGGTCACTGTAAGTTATCCCGTGATTAGGCGAGGGTTAAATCGGGGTTTCAGGGTGGCGTGGCTTGAAGAGGCGGAACAGCCTGTCCGTGTTGTATCTCAATAAATTTTTTAAAAACTTACTTGAAGCATCACAGGCATTAACATCAGATTCACATCACTTCCAAGGATAACATAAACTAAACATATGTTTTACAAAATTATGCAACGAACACAATTAGAACAAAGTCCATTGTGGTGCAAAGTGGTCAAAGTCATCATCACGTTGCTATGCTGAGGTAGTGACTAAGGTTGTGCCCGTTGGTTCATGAACCGAATGGATGAAGGGTGGGAGTTGTTCATGAACCGGTGAGGTGGGTCTTCATGCTTCTATACTTCCTGCCCAGTTATAGCTGTGAGAAGATGGCATGGCCAGGATGGTGGGGACCTTGATGGTGGATGTTGCACTACCTCAATGAAAAATGTAGGAAATCATAAACACAAGAGATTCTGCAGAGCTTGAATTCTAGGCTCGGAAGGATCTCGGCCCAAAATATAGCTTGCTTATTCCTCTACCTAGATTCTGCCTGACCTGCTGAGTTCCTCTGGCATTTTGTGTGTGTCACTATAGAAACGTAAAACGTAGGAGCAGAATTAGGCCATTCGGCCCATCGAGTTTGCTTCTTTTATTGTTTGCACAGTAATTCTTTTTTCATCACGCAGTGGATGCATGACTATCTTTGTGATGTAGGATTTTCATGAAATCTATTATGCTTCTTTGTATTGTGGCTGCCTGCAAGGAGACAAATCTCAAGGTTATAGATGGCATAAATACTTTGATAATAAATACACTTTGAACTTTGAACCCTTCACCCCATTCTCCTGCCTTCTCCCTATAATTTTTGACACACTCACTAATCAAGAACCTATCAACCTGCACTCTGAATATATCCAATGACTTGGCCTCCACAGCTGTTCGTGGCAACAAATTCATGGCCCCATGACTAAAGGAATTCCTCCTCATTTCTGTTTTAAAGTGACATCCTTATACTCGGAGGCTGCGTCCTCCGGTGTTAGATACCCTCACTATAAGAAACATCCTCTCCACTCTCTCTCAGCCTTTCAATATTCGACAGGGTTTAATGAGATCCCCACTCTCGTTCTTCTAAATTCCAGTGAGTAAAAGCCCAGAATCACCAAACGCTCCTCATACAAGAAGTCTTTCATTCCTGGAATCATTCTGATGAACCCCCTCTGGACCCTCTCCAATACCAGCACATCCTTTCTTAGATATTGTTCATTATATGCCATGCTATATGATGTGGGCTATCGTGGTCTTTCCATGATCATGATTGTTTTGGCAATTTTTTTCTGCAGAACCGGTTTGCCATTGTCTTTACAAGATGGGTGACCCCAGCCATTATTAACACTCTTCAGAGATTGTCTGCTTGGCGTCAGTGTTTGCAGAACCGGGACTTGTGATGTGCACCGGCTGCTCACATGCCCATCCACATCCTACTCCCATGGCTTCACGTGACCCCGATCTGGGGAAGGGGGGTGCTACACCTTGCCCAAGAGTGACCTGCAGTCTAGTGGAGGCAAGGAGAGCCTCATTCCTCCTTTGGTAGGGATGTATCTTCACTCCGCCACCCGTTCTTAGATAAGGCGTTACACTAAAAATGTAGGTCCTTCTTTAATTGAACTCAAGACCACCAAGATCTGGACCTGGTGACATGACAGTACACCTCAGATGTGTGGGCTCAGCAAACACCAAGGCCCTGAGTCTCTCACACTGGGACAAAACCACTTCCTCTGTTGTTATTATGCTGAATATTATCTGTGATTTCACTCTGTCAGGTGATACATGTCAACAACAGCTCTGATATTATCATTGTAACACCTGAGAAGAAGCTGACGTTGAGACATATGTGCTGCTACCACATTATTCCTTCACAGCGAATTAAAAGAAAACTCACCCCTTTGTGGGTATCATGAGAAACCAGTTGGTAAACTGACAGCTGCTGTACAAGGCGGCAATAGCCAAATACAGCATCGTCCAGGCCATGCTCTCTTCTTGCTGCTGCCATCAGGAAGGAGGTAGAGGAGCCTTAGGTCCCACACCACCAGGTTCAGGAACAGGTATTAACCCTTAACCATCAGGCTCCTGAACCAGCGTGGATAACTTCACTCACCTCAACACTGAACTGATTCCACAACCTATGGACTCACTTTCAAGGACTCTACATCTTATGTCACCAGTATTATTGATTGCTTATTTATCTATTCTTATTATTATCACATATTTTGTGTTTGCACAATTGGTTATTTGTCCATCTTTGTTGTGTGCTTTTTCGTTGATACTATTGTGCTTCTTTGGTATTTAATGTGAATACCCATAAGAAAATGAAAATGATGAAATATATCTGCTTTGATAATAAGATTTCTTTGAACTTCAAGATTCAAAATTGTTCAATGCCATTTCCTGTCCACAAGTGTAAAGGAGATCAAGATGATTGTTACTCTCGATGTGATGCAGCACAAAACAAATCACAATAAGTTAAAGAACACAAAATAATAATAAACACTATAAGTATAAATACATAAGATAGCATATAGTATACATAGAAACATAGAAATCTACAGCATATTTCAGGCCCTTTGGCCCACAATGTCGTGCCGACCATTTAACCTACTCAAGAAGCTGCTTAGAATTTCCCTACCACATACCCTCTATGTTTCTAAGTGCTATGGACCTTTCTAAGAGTCTCTTAGAAGACCCTACTGTATCAGGCTCTACCACTTTTGCTGGCAGTCCATTCCACGCACCCACCACTCTCTGTGTGGAAAAACTAACCTCTGACATCCCCCTTGTACCTGTTTCCAAGCAACTTAAAACTGAGCTCTTCTCATGTTAGCCATTTCAGACCAAGGAAAAGGCCTCTGGCTATCCACATGATTAATGACTGTCATCATCTTTTACACCTCCATCAGGTCACCTCTCATCCTTCATCGCTCCATGGAGAAAAGGACCTTTTCTCTTAAAACATGCTCTCCAATCCAGGGAACATCCTTGTAAATCTCCTCTACACTCTCTACAGTATCCACATCCTCCCTACTGTGAGGTGACAAGAACTGAACACAGTACTCCAAGTGGGGTCTAACTGAGGTCTTATATAGCTGTAACATTACCTCATAGCTCTTGAAGCCAATCCCACGGCTGATAAAGGCCATCACACCATACTCCTTCTCAACAGCGTTGTTAACCTGCATAGCAGCTTTGAGTGTCCTGTGGACGTGGTCACTGATCCTCCACACTGCCAAGGGTCTTACCATTGATATTACATTCTGTCTTTAAATTTGACCTTACCGAAACGAACCACTTCATATTATCTGGGTTGAAGTCTTTCTCAGCCCAGTTCTACATCCTATCGATGTTGCACTGTAACCTCTGACAACCCTCCACACTATCCACAACACCCGCAACTTTTATACCATCAGCAAATTTACTAACCCACCCCTCTACTTCCTCATCCAGGTCAATCTGGCCCAGTGCTTAATCCCTGGGAGTGAAAGAATATTGGCCTAGAAGACACCTGGTGACAAGTTAAAAGGCTGGCCCAGGTCAGAGGATTCTGGAGAGCTCCTGTCAGTGGCCTATGCCCTGTAGGGCTGATGGCTAAAGTAAATAATTAGGTAGGTATTCACTCAAATGCAGAAACTGTGCTGAAATCCAGACACTCTGTACATTGTGCATTCTGATATCTGAGGCCTCAGTTGGTCAGGACCAGCCATGGATGCTGCATCCTAGCTGACAAGATATGCCAGCCAGGGCAGTTCAATATGGAGAGCAAGCTGATGCCCATGCAACAGGCTCCCCTTCTCCACACATCTGATGAACCCAAAGGAACGACAGAGATCGATACAGTTTGGCACCAGCAGCATCGCAGGAGTTGTCAGTCAGCATTGAGCACAATGGTAGACTGCCTTAGGGACTCCAGCTCCGGATTTTTTCCTCAGGGTTTACTCCTGAAGCCTTCCCCATTAGTGGGTTTAGCCACAAGGCAGCAGAGGTTTGAGACCAGGGTCTTCCTCTATGTGGTAACCATGGCTGATGTGCCCCACCTGCCTGAAGCGACTGGTTTTAAGGTATCAAACCTTTTCCCCTTCTGACAGTAGAAATGACACGTGAAGGCCAGGAGCTGGACTTGGTTGTCAGAGGCTATTTGAGACACATGGCATTGGAAGAATTTAACAGGTAGTGGGAGCTGATCCCCATTACCACCCTGGCTATAACGGCCTGAAGGTACCCATTCTGATATACTGGATGCAGTTTGCACACTGGCTCAGTAACTACCAGTATACAGGATCAAACACGAGGAAATCTGCAAATGCTGGAAATTCAAACAACAACACACACAAAATGCTGGTGGAACACAGCAGGCCAGGCAGCATTTATAGGGAGAAGCGCTGTCGACGTTTCAGGCCGAGACCCTTTGTCAGGACTAACCGAAAGGAAAGATAGCAAGAGATTTGAAAGTAGTGAGGGGAGGGGGAAATGCGAAATGATAGGAGAAGACCGGAGGGGGTGGGATGAAGCTAAGAGCTGGAAAGGTGATTGGCGAAAGTGATACAGAGCTGGAGAAGGGAAAGGATCATGGGACGGGAGGCCTCAGGAGAAAGAAAGGAGGGCGGGGGGAGCACCAGAGGGAGATGGAGAACCGGCAGACAACTAAATATGTCAGGGATGGGATAAGAAGGGGAGGAGGGGCATTAACGGAAGTTAGAGAAGTCAATGTTCATGCCATCAGGTTGGAGGCTACCCAGCCGGTATATAAGGTGTTGTTCCTCCAAGCTGAGTTTGGATTCATTTTGACAATAGAGGAGGCCATGGATGGACATATCAGAATGGGAATGGGACGTGGAATTAAAATGTGTGGCCACTGGGAGATCCTGCTTTCTCTGGCGGACCGAGCATAGGTGTTCAGCGAAACGGTCTCCCTGTCTGCGTCAGGTCTCACCAGTATATAAAAGGCCACACCGGGAGCACCGGACGCAGTATACCACACCAGCCGACTCACAGGTGAAGTGTCGCCTCACCTGGAAGGACTGTCTGGGGCCCTGAATGGTGGTGAGGGAGGAAGTGTAAGGGCAGGTGTAGCACTTGTTCCGTTTGCAAGGATAAATGCCAGGAGGGAGATCGATGGGAAGGGATGGGGGGGACGAGTGGACAAGGGAGTCGCGTAGGGAGCGATCCCTGCAGAAAGCAGAAGGGGGGGGGAGGGAAAAATGTGTTTGGTAGTGGGATCCCGTTGGAGGAGGTGGAAGTTACGGAGAAATATATGTTGGACCTGGAGGCTGGTGGGGTGGTAGGTGAGGACAAGGGGAACCCTATCCCAAGTGGGGTGGCGGGTGGATGGGGTGAGGGCAGATGTGCCGGAAATGGGAGAGATGCGTTTGAGAGCAGAGTTGATGGTGGACGAAGGGAAGCCCCTTTGTTTAAAAAAGGAAGATATCTCCTTCATCCTGGAATGAAAAGCCTCATCCTGAGAGCAGATGTGGCGAAGACGGAGGAATTGTGAGAAGGGGATAGCATTTTTGCAAGAGACAGGGTGGGAAGAGGAATAGTCCAGGTAGCTGTGAGAGCCTGTCGGCTTATAGTAGATATCAGTAGATAGGCCATCTCCAGAGATGGAGACAGAAAGATCAAGAAAGGGGAGGGAGGTGTCGGAAATGGACCAGGTAAATTTGAGGGCAGGGTGAAAGTTGGAGGCAAAGTTAATGAAGTCGACAAGCTCAGCATGCGTGCAAGAGGCAGCGCCAATGCAGTCGTCGATGTAGCGAAGGAAAAGAGGGGGATGGATACCGGTATAGACTTGGAACATGGACTGTTCCACAAAGCCAACAAAAAGGCAGGCATAACTGAGACCCATACGGGTGCCCATGGCTACACCCTCGGTTTGGAGGAAGTGGGAGGAGCCAAAGGAGAAATTATTGAGAGTAAGAACTAATTCCGCTAGACGGAGGAGAGTGGTGGTAGAGGGGAATTGGTTAGGTCTGGAATCCAAAAAAAAGTGAAGAGCTTCGAGACCATCTCGGTGGGGGATGGAGGTATATAGGGACTGGACGTCCATGGTGAAAATAAGACGGTGGGGGCCAGGGAACTTAAAATCATTGAAAAAATTCAAAGCATGAGAAGTATCACGAGCATAGGTGGGAAGAGATTGGACAAGGGGGGATAAGACAGTGTCAAGGTATGCAGAAATTAGTTCAGTGGGGCAGGAGCAAGCTGAGACAATAGGTCTACCTGGACAGGCAGGTTTGTGGATCTTGGGTAGGAGGGGAAGTGTGGGGTGTGAGAACTATGAGGTTGGTGGCAGTGGATGGGAGATCCCCAGAGCTCATAAGGTTGGTGATGGTATAGGAGACAATGTCCTGGTGCTCCTTCGCGGGGTCATGATCAAGGGGTAAATAAGAGGAGGTATCAGAGAGTTGTCGCTGTGCCTCGGCCAGGTAGAGGTCAGTACGCCAGACAACAACAGCTTCCCCCTTACCAGCAGGTTTTATAGTGAGGTTGGGATTGGTGCGGAGGGAGTGGAGAGCAGAGCGTTCGGAAGGAGTGAGGTTGGAATTGGAACAGGGAGTGGTGAAGTCAAGACGGTTGATGTCCCGTCGGCAATTAGCAATAAAGAGATCCAGAGCAGGCAGAAGACCAGAGCGGGGCGTCCATGAAGAGGAGGAGGGTTGAAGATGGGAGAAGGGGTCATCGGTGGGGGTAGGAGAGTCCTTGTCAAAGAAGTAAGCTCGGAGATGGAGCCGGTGGAAGAAGAGTTCGGCATCATGGCGTACGCGGAACTCACTGAGGTGTGGGTGAAGGGGGACAAAGCTGAGGCCCTTACTGAGGACAGAGCGCTCTGCCTCAGAGATAAGGTCGGAGGGGATGGTAAAGACCCAGCATGGATGAGAGATGGGATCAGAGGGGGGAGGGAGGCTGGTAGTGTCAGTGGAGAGGGAAAGGTTGGGGTGAGAGGAAGATGGAGCCTCTGAGGGCCCAGGAGCTGACGATGGGATCTGAGGGAGAGGGGATTGCATAGTGGCGGTGGGGGAAAGGGAGATGGGAGTCACAATCGCAGCATGTGAAGACCCGGCCTGGAGTTCAAGGCTGGAGTCGCAGTCGGTGGTAGCACAATCGCTTTGAAGCTGTCCATGGTCGTTGGAACCCGCGTTGATGGTGCTGAAGTCCGGGTTTTGAATATGCCCTGGGTCGCTGGGGCAGCCGAGAATGACTACCGGTGCTGGGGATGCGATACGAAGACCATGCTCTGGGGTCTGCAGATGGAAGATCTTGCGATCCTTGCAGGACGTGATAAAGTCAAAGAAACGGCGATTGCACGCATGGAATCCTGTACAGGATTCTATGGATTGTTAAATCCAGATGACAGTGAAGAGCTTAGCAAGGCAACATCACCTTGACAACATTGAATATTTAGATCATTTCAAACAAACCACAAGAGTTCCAACATAGTGGAAAAACCACAGAAGGATCGGATTCCAGCAGTGTGGCTGTGCATTGAAAAGCTATCAGTCAGATGGAAAGAGTGCAGAGAAAATTTACAAGGATGCTGCTGGGACTTGAGGCCCCGAGTGATAGGGAAAGGTTGAATAGGCTTGGAGTTTATTCCCTGGAGCGTACGAGAATGAGGGGAGAATTGATCAAAGTATACAAAATTTTGAGGGTTAGATAGGTTAAGTTCAAGCAGGCTTTCCCCACTGAGGCTGGGTGAGACTAGAATCAAGAGTCGTCGGTTAAAGATGAAATTCACATGGGGGGGACCTTCTTCACTCTGAGAGTGGTGAGACTGTGAAACGAGCTGCCAGAGGGGTCCTTCATGACACCTGAGAAAAAAAGAAATAAGTTTTTTCTGGATAACAACAAAATGAGGGTGAAACCACGGTGTTGTATCTGGTGATATTTCATTCTATTTAGAGATACAGCATGAATTAAGCCCTTCTGGCCCGTGAGCCATGCTGCCCAACAACCCACCAATTCGTCCTAGTCTAATCACTGACAATTTACAATGACCAAATATCCATCTTTAAACTGCAGGAGGAAACCAGGGCACACAAGGAAACTGACACACTTCACGGGAAGGGTGTACTTCTTACAGATAACACTAGAATTGAAAACTGAACTCCAGCAAAGTAAAAAGTCAAGCAAAAAGTTGTGTCATCTTATACTCAGACTAGAGAAAAAAAAAAATCCTGGTACACTTGCACACCTGCTCATTAATGCAAATATCTAATCAGCCAATCATGTGGCAGCAACTCAATGCATAAAAGCATGCAGACATGGTCAAGAGGTTCAGTTGTTGTTCAGACTGAATATCAGATTGGGGATGAAATGTGATCTAAATGACTTTGACCATGGAATGAATGTTGGTGCCAGATGGGATGGTTCGACTATCTCCTGTGATTTTCATGCACAACAGTCCCTAGAGTTTACAGAAAATGCTGTAAAAAAAACAATAAAAAATCATCCAATGAGTGACTGTTCTGTGGCAAAAATGCCTTGTTAATGAGAGAGATCAGAGGAGAATGTCCAGACTAGCTCAAGATGAGAGACACCCAAATAGCCACACGTTACAACAGTGATGTGCAGAAGATCATCTCTGAATGCCCAACACATCGAATCTTAAAGTGGATGGGCTACAGCAGCAAAAGACCAGTAACATACTCTCAGCAGGCACTTTATTAGGTACAGGAATTAGTAATTGGTTTATTATTTTCACATTTTCTGAGGTACAGCGAAAAGTGGTGTTTTGCATGCCATCCATACAGGTCATTCCATCACACCAGTTCATCAAGGTTGTACAAGGGAAAACAATAAAAAAAATGCAGAATAAAGTGTTAGAGAAAGTACAGTGCAGGCAGACAATAAGGTGCAAAATCATAATAAGGAAATCTATAAGATCAAGAGTCCTTTTGTATCATACTAGGAGATCATTCAATAGTATAGTAACTGCACGATTGAAGCTGTCCTTGAGCTTGTTGGTACATGATTTCAGGCTTTTGTATCTTCTACTTGAAGGGAGGGTGCAGGAACAGTAAATGATCAATGTGGGTAGAGTCTTTGATTATATTGGCTGCTTTACCCAGACAGAGATAAGCATAGACAGAGTCCATAGAGGGGAGGCTGGTTTCCATGATGTGCTAAACTGTGTCTGCAACTGCAGTTTCTTATGGTCACAGATAGAACAGTTGCCTTAAAAAGCCAGATAAAATGCTTTCATTTATAAAGGTTGTGAGGGTCAGTGGGGACAAACCTCTTGAGCAAGGAGAGGCTTCAGTGAACTTCTTGGCATCAACATGTTTGGATCAGACAGGCTGTTGGTGATATTTATTCCCAGAAAACTGAAGCTCTTAATTCTCTCTCGAACTCAGCACTGTTGATGTAAGCAGGGTGTGTGCAACTCACCCTGTTCTTGAGGTCAATGACCAGCTCTTTTGTTTGTACTACGTGGGACAGGAACCCAGAATAATTCATGAGGTCACCATCTTGTTTTAATCATCAAACCTACAAATAAACTTGAATTAGTCAGATCTTTCATGATTGGATGAAGAGCAGTACAATGGCTGGGATTGGACTACTCGACAAGGACCACCTCAAAGTTTGGACAAACCCCTCTTGACTGCCAGAAACAGGGAGGCCTCCAGGAATGCTGCAGATGGATTTGGATCTTAGACCACCCTGAACTTCTACCCCACCTTGAAGAGCAGACATATGGATACCAAAGCTGCCAATCTTGCTGGTTGCCTGGAAACACCCACATCAATGAAGTAGACATTTTTGATGAACTCTCCTTCTGGAGGACGAGCAGAAGTCCCAGGTGATGAGAACATTCTGTGTGGTACAAAAACTGGTGAAGAGAGGACCCAAAACAAAAAGGCAGAAATCCTTCGGCTGTAAGGGTCATCCCTGGAACTGATTTCTCCAGATTTAATGCTTGTCTTTTAGCTTCTCCCAGGAGAAATGAATGACGTCATGTTTTCATTATGCCGCCATGTGTTAGCTCTTTGTAAACACAGATGGAAGGTTTCCACACTGGAATTAAATCATCACCTTCCTTTCAAATCCTTGTATGTTCTTGACCTCTCTCCTTCTCTATAACCTCCAAACCACCCAGAAGATGGCCACGCTCCATCTCCAAGCAACAGACACAAATGCTGAAAGAACTCAGCAGGCCAGGTAGTGTCTATGGAAAAGAGTAGAGTCAACATTTTGGGCCGAGGCCCTTCAGCAGGATTGGAGAAAAAAGAGATGAGGAGTAAATTTAAAAGGTGGGGGGAGGGAAGGAGAAACACAAGTTGATAGGTGAAACTGGGAGGCGGAGGGGTGAAGTAAAGAGCTGGAAAGTTGATTGGTGAAAGAGATACAGGGCTGAGAAGGTGGGGGATCTAATAGGAGAGGACAGAAGGCCATGGAAGAAAGGAAATGGGGGAAGAGCACCAGAGGGAGGCAATGGGCAGGCAGGGAGATAAGATGAGAGAGGAAAAAGGGGATGGGGAATGGTGAACTGGGGTGGCATTACTGGAAGTTTAGGAAATCTATGTCCATGTCATCAGGTTGGAGACTAACCAAACGGAATATAAGGAGTTGCTACTTCATCCTGACAGCAGCCTCATTGCGACAGTAGAGCAGGCCATGTGTTGATATGTCGGAATGGGAATGGGAAGTGGAATTAAAATGGGTGGTCACTGCGAGGTTCCACTTTTTCTGGCAGATGGAGTGTAGGTGCTCGGCGAAGCAGTCTTTCAATACACATCGGGTCTCACCGATATACAGGAAGCCATACTGGGAGCACCGGACACAGCATATGACCCCACAGACTCACAGGTGAAGTGTCGCCTCACTTGGAAGGACTATTTGGGGCCCTGAATGGTAGCGAGGAAAGAGGTGTAGGGGCTGGTGTAGCACTTGTTCCATCTGCAAAGATAACTGCCGGGGGGACATCTGTGGCGAGGGACAAATGGGCAAGGGAGTCACGTAGCAAGTGATCCCTCCGGAGAGCAGAAAGTGTGGGGGGGGGGGGGGGAGGGGAGGGAAAGATATACTTGGTGGTGGGATCCTTTTGGAGATGGCAGAAGTTATGGAGAATTATGTACTGGACATGGAGGCTGGTGAGGACAAGAGGAACCCTATCCCTGGTAGGGTGGCAGGAGGATGGAGTAAGGACAGGAATGTCATCTCCAGTTACAAGGAGAGATTGAGTGGACTTGGAATTTATTTCCTGGAACGTAGAACCGACTTGAGGGGTAACCAGATAGAGGTGCATAAGATCATGAGGGGCATAAACAAGGTGAAAGCCCGTAGACTTTTAACCAGAGAGAAGGTGTTAAAAACAAGAAAGCACAGGTTTAAGATCAAAGATGAGGGATTTAAAAGTGATATCGGGGCAGCTTCTTCAGATTCAGAGTTATTTATTGCATGCATATCAAAATGAACATGTGCATTGGAGAAGGTCCAGAGGACGTTCTCAAGAATTATCCCAGAAATGAAAGGTTAATGTAAAATGGCTCTGATCCTGTACTCACTGGTGTTTAGAAGAAAGAGGGGGGGATCTCATTGAAACCTACCAAATATTGAAAGGCTTAGATAGAGTGAATGTGGAGAGGATGTATTTATAGTGGAGGAGTCTCGGACCAGAGGGCACCACCTCAGAATATGAGGACATCTCTTTAGAAATGAGGTGAAGAGCAATTTATTTAGACAGAGGGTGGTGAATCTGTGAAATTCATTGCCACAGATAGCTGTGGAGTTCAAGACGTTGAGTATATTTAAAGCAGAGGTTGATATGTTCTTGATTTGTCAAGGCATCAAAAGTATGGGGAGAAGGCAGGAAAATAGAGTTGAAGGGATAATAAATCAGCCATGATAGACTGGTGGAGCAGAATTGATAGGCCAAATGGCCTAATGGCATTGTAGGCATCTAGAGCCTACAATGTGACTTCTGCGATCGCTGATGTTCAACCACAAAGTGATTCAACCTGGACACGTGACTTCCAGGAAAATCGATGTTTGACCTGGACTCGTGACTTCCAGGATCGCTGACATTTGACACTGAGTGTTTTGGCCTGGACTCGTGACTTCTGGGTTCAACCACAGACCACTTCAACGTGGACTCGATCTCCTGCCCAGACTCTTCATTTACTGCCCCTCATCCCTGTCTCTAAAGCCTAATCTGACCCCTAACTCTGCACTCCATTCCAAAACAATCCCTCTCAACCTACAAATAATCAACTAAATCTGAGCCATGGCCATCTTGATTGGAATATCAAATGAGCTGCCAGAAATAGCGGTTGGGGTGGGCATATTAGAAGTTTTAAAATCCATACAGTTAAGTATGTACACGGATAGGAACCTTAAGGGTTATGTGGGCAAATAGGGCTAGAATGGCATGGATGAGAAGGGCTGAAGGGCTTATTTCTATGCTATGTGACTCTTATGACACTATGATCTCAGGTTTTACTATTGGTGGCTCAATCTGCAGGGACCAAAGAACGAGGTTTCCGACATCCCCTGCCTCACCTTCCTTCCTTCCTTCAGACGTTCCTTAACACCTGAGCAACACATAGAAAATGGTGGAGGAACTCAGCTGGTCAGGCAGCATCTATGGAAAAGAGTAAACAGTCAATGTTTTGGGCTTCAAGACACCTCCTTAACACCTACCATCCAGCTCATCTAGTAACTTGATGTTAATTATCTTTATTTGTTGCTTATGATGTTGTCATAGAAACAGGCCCTTCAGCCCAACTTGTTCATGCCGACCTAGTTGCCTACCTGAGCTAATCCTATTTGTCTGTATTTGGCCCTCCAAACCTTTTCTATCAATAGACCTGTCCAAGAATATTTTAAGTGTAACTGCCTCCACCATTTCTCTGGCAGCTCGACCCATATACTGACCATCCTCAATAAGTTTCCCCTCATGTTCCTATTAAATCTCTCCCCACTCACCTTAAATGTATGCCCTCTAGTCCCTGATCCCCCAACTCTGGGGGAAAAGGCTGCACATATTCAACCTGCTAATGTCCCTCATGAATTTGTTCCTTGTGCAAGAGAAGAATTTTTACAGGAGCCCCATTGAGAGGGTCCTGACCAGCTGCACCACCGCCTGGTACGGGAATTGCAAGGCTTCTGACTGCAAGACCCCACAAAGGATTGAGAGGACTATTGGGAAGATAATTCCGGTGTGCCTTCCACTAAGCTGAGATATTTCAACATTCAAGGTAAACTTA
Source organism: Hemitrygon akajei (assembly GCF_048418815.1). Taxonomy (NCBI): domain Eukaryota; kingdom Metazoa; phylum Chordata; class Chondrichthyes; order Myliobatiformes; family Dasyatidae; genus Hemitrygon; species Hemitrygon akajei. The sequence goes on along the minus strand of NC_133127.1, from coordinate 14,146,675 downwards.
TTATCAAGGGACATATATGTCACTATTTACAACCCAGAGATTCATTAACACGTGGGCATACTCAATAAATCTATTATAGGATACTAACCATAAAAGAATCAATGAAAGACCACACTAACTTGGGTGTTCAACTAGTGTGCAAAAGACAACAAACTGTACAAACAGAAAAAAGAAAAATAAATATATAAACAAACAATAAATATCAAGAACGTGAGATGAAGTCTGAGAAAGTGTTGTGTATACAGGACCCTTAGCATTGTCAATGATCCCTCCCATCCATCCAGCAATCTATTTGACACCCTACCATCAGACAAGAGGTACCACATCATTAGGACAAGGACTGTTGGGATGGGAAACAGCTTCTTCCCCTCGGTCACGGGACTACTGAACTCCCTGCCACACACAGGTCTCATCACATATGTGATACCAGTAGCGTTATACTGTTTACTGCTTAAACTTGCAACCTAAGTGCACCTTATTATTTGTGTTAATATATGTGTTGTGTGTGAACAATATGTAGTGTGTGTTGTGCAGCTTGGTCCACAGGAACATTATTTCATTTATACAAGGATTCAGCTGAAATGGCAATAAACTCAAACTTAAACTTGAACTTCACTCATGCATTTTGTTTGGATAAAACTGAGCATTTTTGCCAGCATTACTACTTTATCTTTTGTTTGTTTATTTAGACTTACTTGACAGGCTCCGGTAGGTCAGAGAGTACAGTATAACATCAGCAAAGTTCAAAATTCGTAGTGAGTTTATGATCCAAGTATAAACACACAAAATTCTGCAGGTGCTTGAAATCCAGAGTAACACACAGAAATTGCTGGAGGAACTCAGCAGGTCAGGCTGCATCTAAGGAAAGGAATAAATTGTCAACCTGTGCAGCAGCTTTGCGTGTCCTATGGACATAAACTCCAAGACCTCGCTGATCCTCCACACTGCCAAGAGTCTTACCATTAATATTATATTCTGTCTTCAAATCTGACCTACCAAAATGAACCACTTCACACTTATCTGGGTTGAAGTCAGATGATCAGTAAGACCTTTGACAAGGTCCCACATGGGAGGTTAGTTTGGAAGATTCAGTCGCTAGGTATAGATGGTGATGTAGTAAATTGGATTAGACTTTGGCTCAATGGGAGAAGCCAGAGAGCGGTGCTGGAGGATTGCTTCTCTGAGTGGAGGCCTGTGACTAGTGGTGTGCCACAGGAATCAGTGCTGGGTCCATTGTTATTTGTCATCTATATTAATGATCCGGATGATAATGTGGTAAACTGGATCAGCAAATGTGTTGATGATACAAAGACTGGAAGCGTAGTGGACAGTGAGGAAGGTTTTCAAAGCTTGCAGAGGGATTTGGACCAGCTGGAAAAATGGGCTGAAAAATGGCAGATGGAGTTTAATGCAGACAAGTGTGAGGTATTGCACTTTGGAAGGACAAACCAAATTAGAACATAAAAGGTAAATGGTAGGACACTGAGGAGTGCAGTAGAACAGAGGGATCTGGGAATACAGATACATAATTCCCTAAAAGTGGTGTCACAGGTAGATAGGGTCGTAAATAGAGCTTTTGGCACATTGGCCTTTATAAATCAAAGTATTAAGTATAAGAGTTGGAATGTTATGGTGAAGTTGTATAAGGCATTGGTGAGGCCGAATTTGGAGTATTGTGTGCAGTTTTGGTCACCTTTACAGGAAGGATATTAATAAGGTTGATAGAGTGCAGAGAAGGTTTACAAGGATGTTGCCGGGTCTTGAGAAACTGAGTTACAGAGAAATGTTGAATAGATTAGGACTTTATTCCCTGGAGCATAGAAGAATGAGGGGAGATTTGATAGAGGTGTATAAAATTTTGATGGGTAGAGATAGAGTGAATGCAAGCAGGCTTTTTCCACTGAGGCCATGGGAGAAAAGAACCAGAGGACATGGCTTAAGGGTGAAGGGGGAAAGTTTAAAGGGAACATGGGGAGGGGGGGCTCCTTCACACAGAGAGTAGTGGGAGTGTGGAATGAGCTGCTAAATGAAGTGGTGAATGCAGGCTCACTTTTAACATGTAAGAAAAGCTTGGACAGGTACATGGATGAGAGGTGTATGGAGGGATATGGTCCAGGTGCAGGTCAGTGGGACTAGGCAGAAAAATGGTTCGGCACAGCCAAGAAGGGCCAAAAGGCCTGTTTCTGTGCTGTAATGTTCTATGGTTCTAAGTTCATCTGTCACTTCTCAGCACAGTTCTGCATCCTATTGATGACCTGCTGCAACCTCTGACAACCCTCCAGACTATCCACAACACCCCAACCTTTGCGTCATCAGCAAACTTACTAACCCACCCTTTCAGTTTTATTTGGGTCATTTTAAAAAAAATCACAAAGAGGAGGGGTCCCAGAACAAAGCACTGCAGAAAAACACTGATCACCGACCTCCATGTAGAATACAAACCATCTACGATTACCCTTTGCCTTCTGTGGGCAAACCAATTCTGGATCCACAAAGCAAGGTCTTTGGTGGATCCCATGCACTTGAGTTTCTGAATGAGCCTTGCATGGGGAATCTTATCGAATGCCTTACTGAAATCCATTTAGATTATATCCACTGCTCTACCTTCATCAATGTGTTTTGCTGCATCCTCAAAGAATTCAATCAGGTTCATAAGGTATGAACTGCCTTTGACAAAGCTATGCTGACTATCAGAGTTTGTCTCTCCAAAAACTCATAAACCCTGCCTCTCAGGATCTTCTCCAACAACTTGCCCACCACTGAAGTAAGACCAATCAAGAATCTATTAACCTCTGTCTTAAATATTCATAAAGACTTGGCCTCCACAGCCACATGTGTCAATGAATTGCACAGATTCACCACGCTCTGGCCATCTCTGTCCTATAAGGATGCCCCTCTATTCTGAGGCTATGTCCTCTAGTCCTAGACTCTTCCTCCACATGACTCTATCAAGACCTTCCACCGTTCAACAAGTTTCAATTATGTTGCCCCTCATTCTTCTGAATTCCAGTGAATACAGGTCCAGAGCCATCAAACACTCTTCATATGACAAGCCATTCATTTCTGGAATAATTTCTGTGAACCTCCTTCAAACACTCTCCAGTTTCAGCACATCCTTTCTAAGATAAGGGGCCCAAAACTACTCACAATACTCCGTGAGGCCTCACCAGTGCTTATAAAACCTCAACATTACATCTTACATTTATATTGTAGTCCTCTTGAAATAAATGCTAACACTGCTTTTGTCTTCCTCACCACAAACTCAAACTGCAAATGAACCTTTAGGGAATCCTGCACGAAGTCTCCCAAGTCCAGTTGCATCTCAGATATTTGAATTTTCTCTCCATTGAGAAAACAGTTGACCCTTTTATTTCTTCTACCAAACTGCATGACCATACACTTTCCAACACTATATTCTATCTGCCACTTCTTTACCCATTCTCCTGACATGCCCAAGTCCTTCTGTAGCCTCTCTACTTCCTCAAAACTACCTGCCACTCCACCTCTTAAGTATTATAATTGAACCTACAACTACCACTTCCACTGGCAGCTTGTTCCATGCTCACACCACCTTCCAAGGGAAGTAGTTCCTCTTATATAATTCACCTTTCACCCCAAACCTATGACCGTTAGATCAAGTCTCTCAACCTGTGGGAGAAAAAGTCTGCATGCATACACCTTATCTATCTATCATTATCATGTGCCATGCTGAATGACATGGGCGATCATGGTCTTAACCATGATTCTTGGATTTTTTTTTCCTATAGAAGTGCATTGCCATTGCCTTCTTCTGGGCAGTGTCTTCACGAGGTATGCGACCACCCAGCCTTTATTAATATTCTTCAGAGATCGTCTGGCATCAGTGGTCACATAACCAGGACTTGTGGTATGCACTGGCTGCTCATACGACCATCCACCACCTGCTCCCATGGCTTCATGTGACCCTGATCATTGGAGGTGACTGGCAGGAAGCTAAGCAGTTGCTACATCTTCCCCAAGGATGACCTGCAGGCTAGCAGAGGGACCTTGGTCGAGCCATCGCCACCCCATCATCCAAACCCATCCATATGTCCTCATAAGACATGCTCTTCAATCCAGACAGTAACCTGGAAAGAATCTCCTCGACACTCTCTCTAAAGCTGCCACATGGTTCCTGTAATGAAGCAGCCAGAACCAAACATAATACTCCTGGTGCGGTCTAACCAGGGTTTTATGGAGGTGCAACACAACCTCGTGGCTCTTGAACTCAATCCGCCAACTCCAGGTGGTCTTCACACCATTCACCTATCAGCTTGTGTGGGATGTGATCCCTCTGATCCTCCATGCTGTTCAGAATCCTGCCATTGACCCTGTACTCCAACCTTCAAATTCAACCTTACGTAGAGAATCACTTCACAGTTTTCCGGGTTGAACTGCAATAGGAAGTATACACTTTTTTTTATATAAACACACTCCCAGAAATGTTCAGACTGTGGAAAATATAACACTATTAACAAATGGTTCCTTAACATTGTCATAGCTGGGGATGGTAATAGGGATAAGCTCTTTATTAATTATTTATTAAATGCTCCCAATGGCGTGTGTCTCTAATAGCCTCTGACAACCAAGTGTAGCTCCTGGCTTTCAAGTGTGGCTTAGCTACTAAGCCCAGCAGAACCATTTCTACAGACAGGAGAAGAGGCAAAGGCAAGTTACTGACTCCTTACAGATGTAAGATGTTGAGAAGCATTGGTCATGTGGATAGTCAGAGACTTCTTCCCAGGGCTGAAATGGCTAACATGAGAGGGCACAGTTTTAAGGTGCTTGGAAGTAGGTACAGAGGAGATGTCAGGGGTAAGCTTTTTAAAAAAAAACTCAGAGTGGTGTGTGTGTGGAATGGGCTGCCGGTGATGGTGGTGGAGGCAGATAAAATAGGGTTTTTTTTTTAAAAAGACTCTTGGATAGGTACACGGAGCTTAGAAAAACAGAGGGCTATGGGTAACCCTAGGTAATTTCTAAAGTAAGTACATTTTCGGCATAGCATCGTGGGCTTTCTATGTTCTAAAACCAGTCGCTTCAGGCAGACGGGGCTTGTCAGTCATGTTTGGCAGCTCACTTAGGAGAAGGAAAAATCTGATCTCAAATCTTTACCATCTTGCAGCTATACCTCACTCACAGAGAAGGCCTCGGGACTAAACCCTGAGGGAAAAATCCAGAGCTGGAGCCCTTAAGGCAGCCCTACGTTGAGTTCAATGCCGACTGGCAACTCCTGTAATGCTGCTGGTGCCAAACTATTTTGGTCTCTGCCATTCCTTTGGATTCATCTGCTGCATGGAGAGGGAACGGGGGGGGGGGGGGGGGCTTGCTAAATGGGCAACAGCTTGCTCTCCATATTGTACAGGTGCATACAGGCTTGCATATCATGTAGACAACTAGTAGGACACAAGACCCGTGATTGACCCCAACCGGCAGAGGGCCTCATTAACAAATCACACACATTCCTTTGCTAAAAGTTGATGGCTCTATCTTGCAAGACTATAATTTCCAGCTCAATACTGTCTCCTTGTGGTCATTCAGTGTGCAGCAATTTCAACCAGGGATCAAATTTTAGTTTAGTCCATGGTAAAAAGATAAAGATTACCTTTATTTGGCTCATGACCCCAAAACATACACTGAAATGTGTGATTTGTGTCTACAACTAACACAGTCTGAGGATGTGCAGGGAGCAGGAAGCAAGTGTTGCCATGCTTCAGAATGAAAATCAGGCTTAGTATCTCTGGCATATGTTGCAAAATGTGTTTTTTGACAGTACTGTACATTGCAATACATAAAACTATAAAATACAATAAGTATCTATAAAAAAGAAATCTAAAGTAAGTAGTGTAAAAAAAGGAAAAATATACTGAGGTAGTGTTCATGGGTTCATTGTCCATCCAAAAAAAAGCTGCTTTTGAAATAAGTGTGTCTTCAGGTTCCTGTACCACCTCCTTAATAGTAATGTGGGCATGTCCTGAGTAATAGATTACCCTTGGCTCATATGAGAGAATGAGGGTATGATAGAATCGGCAGGGAGGTCGTCATCCCTAAGTTGCAGGAGGCAGGTACCAAGGTGACTGTCAGGAGAGGAAAAGGGAATAGGCAGCTAATGCAGAGTACCCTCGTGGCTGTTCCGCTCAATAATAAGTATACTGCTTTGGATACTGTTGGGGTGGGAGCAGGGATACAACCTACAAAGAAGCCGCAGCAAGCAGGTCTCCAGCACTGAGTCTGCCTCTGTAGCTCAGAAGGGAATGGCAGAGTACAGTTGTGATAGGTGATTAAATAGAGGAGCAGACAGGAGGTTCTGTGGACGTGAAAAAGAAACTGGGATGGTATTTTGCCTTCCAGGTGCCAGGATAAGAGATGTCTGAGATCAAATCCACAGCATTCAAAAAGGGGAGTTTGAGCGGCCAGAGGTCGTGGTACATATTGGTACCAATGACATAAGTAGGAAAGGGGAGGAGGTACTGGAGAGAGAATATAGGGAATTAAGATAGAAAGCTGAAAATCAGGACCTCCAAGGTAGCAATCTCGAGTTTGCTGCCTGTGCCATGCACCAGTGAGGGTTCCAATAGGATAATTTGGCAGATGAATATATGACCGAGGAAGTGGTGAAGGGAGCAGGGTTTCAGATTTCTGGATTATTGGGATCCTTTAAGGAAAGCATACCTTGTACAAAAAGGACGAGTTAGACCTGAAACCCAGGGGCAGAGGGAACCAATACCCTTGTGGGCGAATTTGCTAGAACTATTTTGGAGGGTTTAAACTAATTTGGCAGGGAGATGGGAACCAGAAGGACGAGGCGAATGAAATACAAGTTGGTGTAGAGAGACTTTTTTTGAATGAAATTAATGAGGAAGGAGAGGTAGATGATTAGGCAAAATTGCAGTCAGTGGAATGAGTCGCCATGTAATATAGAGGCAAAATTGAAAAGGGTGATGAATACAAAACTAAAGGTGTTATATTTGAATGCACAGAGTTTATGGAATAAGGTAGTTGATCTTGTAGCGCAGTTCGTGATAGGCAAGCATCTCTGAGTCATGGCTGAAAGATTATAGTTGGGATCTTAACATCCAAGAATACACCTCATATGAAAAGAACAGGCAGGTAGGTAGAAGGGCTGCCATAGCAATCTTCATTGATAAAAAATATCAAATCAAAAATGAAAGTAACACAGGATCAGAAAATGTAGAATCCTTGTGGGTAGAGTTAAGAAACTCCAAGGTAAAAAGGTCCTAATGGGAGTTATATACAGGCCTCCTAACTGTAGCCAGGATGTTGGCTATGTTACAATGGGATATAGAAAAGGCACATCAAAAGGGTAAGGTTACAATAGTCAAAGGGGATTTCTATATGTAGGTAGATTGGCAAAAATCAGGGGGCAGAAGGGAGTGTAGTTGCTGTTACTAAGATGATGCTTGGAAAATTGAAAGGTCCAAAGGTAGGCAGGCCACCTGGACCAGATGGATTACACCCCAGGGTTCTGAAAGAGATAGTTTAGGAGATTGTGGAGGGATTAGTGATGATCTTTCAAGAATCACTAAATTTTGGGATGGTTCCAGAGGACTAGGAAATTGCAAATGTCACTCCGCTCTTCGAGAGGCAGGAAACAGGAAATTATAGATCAGTTAGCCTGACGTCAATGGTTGAGAAGATATTGGAGTCCATGATTAAGCATGAGGTTTGGGGGTACTTGGAGGCAGATGATAGAATAGACCAATGTCAGCATGATTTTCTTAAGGTGAAATCTTGCCTGGCAAATTTGAATTTTTTGAGCAAGTAACGGGCAGGATAGACAAAGGAGAGTCAGTGGATGTTCTTTACAAGTATCTGGGAGTACAGTTAGACGAGAAGCTAGACTGGACTGCCAACACAGATGCCTTGTGCAGGAAGGCACAGAGTCGACTGTACTTCCTTAGAAGGTTGGCGTCATTCAATGTCTGTAGTGAGATGCTGAAGATGTTCTATAGGTCAGTTGTGGAGAGTGCCCTCTTCTTTGTGGTGGCATGTTGGGGAGGAAGCATTAAGAAGAGGGACGCCTCACGTCTTAATAAGCTGGTAAGGAAGGCGGGCTCTGTCGTGGGCAAAGTACTGGAGAGTTTAACATCGGTAGCTGAGCGAAGGGCGCTGAGTAGGCTACGGTCAATTATGGAAAACTCTGAACATCCTCTACATAGCACCATCCAGAGACAGAGAAGCAGTTTCAGCGACAGGTTACTATCGATGCAATGCTCCTCAGACAGGATGAAGAGGTCAATACTCCCCAATGCCATTAGGCTTTACAATTCAACCGCCAGGACTTAAGAACTTTTTAAAAGCTATTATTAATGCTTTTTGAGATAGTGATTTAGATGCATATCATATTTTTTTACTGAGTTAAGTATTGTATGTAATTAGTTTTGCTACAACAAGTGTATGGGACATTGGAAAAAAAGTTGAATTTCCCCATGGGGATGAATAAAGTATCTATCTATTTACTTGGATTTTCAAAGCCTTTGACAAGGTGGTGCCACACTTGAGGTTGCTTAACAAGAGCCCATGATATTACTGTAAAGATACTAGCATCAATAGAAGATCAGCTGACTGACAGGAAGCAAAGCGTGGGAATAAAGGAAGCCTTTTCTGGTTGGCTGCCAGTGTCTAGCGGTGCTCCATAGGGATCAGTGTTGGGACCGCTTCTTCTTATGTTATGTGTCAATGATTTGGATGAAGACGATACCAAAAGTAAGTGGGGGAGCGGGAGTGGACAAGAGGAGGTCCACAAGAATGATACCAGGAATGAAAAGGTTAATGCATGAGGAGTGTTTTATGGCTCTAGGTCTGTACTCGCTGGAATTTAGAAGAATGAAGGGGAGATCTTATGAAACCTAACTAATATTGAAAGGTCTGAGTAGAGTGAGTGTGTAGAGGATGTTTCCTACAGGAGTGAGTCTAGGACCAGAGGGCACAGCTTTGGAATAGAGGGACAACCATTTATAACAGAGATGAGGAGGATTTTCTTTAGCCAGAGGGTGACGAATCTATGGAATTCATTATCAAGGACAACTGTGGAGGCCATTTCATTGAGTATATTTAAAATGGAGTTTGATAGGTTCTTGATTAGTTAAGGCTTCAAAGGTTACAGGGAGAAGGCAGGCAAAATGGGATTGAGAAAGATAACAGATCAGCCATAATGGAATGCCAGAGCAGACTCAATGGGCTGAATAGCCTAAATCTGCTCCCGTGTCTTATGGCCTTATTTTCAGGGAATAAAGTTCTAACCTATTCAACCGTTCTCTATAATTCAGATCTTCAAGTCCCAGCAACATCCTTGTAAAGTTTCTCTGTATTCTTTTGATCTTACTGCTAATTTTCCAATAGGTAGGTAAGCAAGAACTGCACACCATACTCCAAATTAGGGCATCCCAATGCAAGTAATTAATTTACCCACTTTACACACATTCTGCAATGAATTCCTGTGTTCTTCCTCTCCTCCCACAGTCCATCTGTCCCCATGTTTAGCCATCCATGAATACTGAAACTGCATTTCCCAATCTGGAATCCAAATACTTTTCTCAATGTTCACATTGCATCCAGGTAACCGATCCCAAGACGGCTATCCAATCAGACAGCTGATGCAATAACATTCAGAAATCCAGAAAATCAAAAAAAGTTGGGAGATATCATTTCAAATATTGGAGGACTGAAAGGGTTTTACTTTGAATGATAGGTTTAATTATGAATCGGCATCTGCTCAACACTGAACTGATTCTGCAACCAATGGACTCACTTTCAAAGATTCTATCACTCGTTCTCAATTTTGTTTATTACTTAAATATATTTTTTGCATTTGCAGAATTTAACTTCTTTGGCACAGGTGAGAGATTGAAAATCTGGTGGAATTGTACCACAATAACCTCTCACTCAACATCAGCAAGACCAGAGTGCTGTAGAGGAGGAGGAACCCAGAGGCCCATGAGCCAGTCCTCATCAGGGGAATCAGAGGTGGAGAGGGTCAGCAACTTTAAACTCCTTGCCATTATTATTTTGGAGGAACTCTCCAGCATGCAAGTGCCATCACAAAGAAGACACTGAAGTGCATCTGCTTTCTTAGAAGTTTACGCAGTACAACCTTGACAAACTTATTTAAGATGCATAGTGGAGAGTATATCGACTGGATGCATCATGGCCTGGCATTAAAACACCAATGCCCAAGAACAGAAAAGCCTACCAAATGTAGTTGATACAGCAAAATCCATCTTGGGTAAAGCCCTCTCCCACCATTGAACACATCGACGTTGAATGTTGTCGCAGGAAAGCAGCATCCCTCAAAGACCCCCCAGGCTATGCTCTCTTCTCACTGCTACGATCAGGAAGGAAGTACAGGAGCCTTAAGTCCCAAACACTGGGTTCAGGAACAGTTATTACCCTGCAACCTTCTGGCTCCTGAACCAGCGTGGATAACTTCACTCACCAACACTCAACTGACTCCACAACCACAGGACTCACTTTGAAAGACTCTACAATTCATTCTCAATATTATTTATATATTTATTTTATATCCATAAAATCTGATTTCTTTCGCATATTGGTTCTCTGTGTAGTTTTTCATTGATTCTACTCTTTGTATCTACTGTGAATGCCCCAAAGAAAACAAATCCCGGGGTAGTATACGGTGACATGTATGTACTTTGACAATGAATTTATTTTAAATTTGTAGGAGTCTATCAGCATGACAACTTAATGCTGAATACAAATTCATGGTCAATATCACCATCTAGTGGCAAGAGTAGAAATGGCAGCAAGATGCTGCAAGACAAGGGTAGGAGTTAGCATAACTCTTCATAGTACCACCTACCGGAGTTCAATTCGCGCTGCTGTCTTTAAGGAGTTTGTACATTCTCCCTATGACCACCAGGGTTTCCTCCATGTCCTCTGGTTTCCTCCCATATTTCAGAGACTCACAGGCAGGGATCAACAGGTTATGCTATGTTGACACCAGAAGCATGGCAACATTTCCAAGGTGCCCCCAATACATCCAAAGTTCAAAGTAAATTTTATTATCCAAGTGCATATATGTCACCATATAGAACCCTGATATTGAATTTCTTGTGGGCAACTCAGCAAATCTATAGAATGGTAACTATAATAGGATCAACGAAAGATCAGAATGCAGAAGACAACAAACTCTGCAAATGCAAATATAAATAAATAGTCAGCCCTCCTTATCCGCGAGGGATTGGTTCCGGAACCGTTCGTGGATACCAAAAAACACGGATGCTCAAGTCCCTAATTTAACCCGTCTCAGTGCGGTGGACATTAGGACCCGGCGGCAAAGCGCTGAATCTGCAGTGTTTCTGTTCATGAAAATAATCACGATCGCGATTGAAAATAAAGTGGAAATAATAAAGCAATCAGAAAGAGGTGAAACGCCATCGGTCATTGGAAAAGTGTTAGGCTACAGTGAGTCAACGATCGCAACAATTTTAGAGGATAAAGTGAGAAAGGTCCTGCCCCAATGAAAGCTACAATTATTACTAAGCAACGCAGAGGTTTAATTATTGGGTTTTGGATTTTTGATCCTCCACATCAACCCGGCACGAATGGAGAGCACGCTCGGGAGCGATCTGTCACTGGATCGAACTCGGGAACTTCCGTTCCTGAGCCCGGTGCTGAAACATACGTTCTTTAGTGTTTTAATATGCATAGAAAGGTAAAATATATACTATGACAAACATTTGACTAGCTGACACTAATACCGGATGTATCTGTTCCAACTTACTAAGAGAGCCAACAATTTTTTTTCGATCCCGATCCACGATAACCTATGCACATCCTCCCGTATACTTTAAATCATCTCTAGATTACTTATACCTAATACAATGTGAATGCTATGTAAAATAGTTGTTACACTGCATTGTTTAGGGAATAATGACAAGAAAAAAAAGTTTGTACATGCTCGAACAACAAGTGCTGGAAAAACACTTCCGGGTTTTCTCGATTCGCAGTTGGTTGAATTCGTGCATGAAGAACTCGCGGATAAGGAGGGCCGACTGTAGTAATAAATAACAAGAACATGAGATAATGAGATAGAGTCCTTAAAGTGAGATCACTGATTGTGGGAACATCCTCTGATTTTGTTGGCCATTGACACAGGATGACACAGCTCACTGTATGCTTTGATGTACATGTAACAAATAAAGCTAGTTTTTAATGCTCTGCCTTTAGCAACCATTATCCAGAGCTGAACTGTTGACAACTTAGGCTTTAATTTTACTGACCCTCAGTAAATTTTGGTTCTTTGAATTATGAAATAAAATTCAAATACCAACTGTTGCCCTGTATAAAGAGCAAGGAGACCCAAATTAAAATTAGAGACCACCTCAGACGAGTTGACAAAGGAGACTCCACTTGAAATGTCAGCTGTTTATTCTCCCTCATAGATTCTGCCTGACTTGCTGAGCTCCTCCAGCATTTTGTGTGCATTACTAAATTATTGGGTGTGAACCAATGTACTTGGAGACTACACAGATTGGCTCCTGCCCCTCTCTGCTTACCTGCCCTCAGTGGCATCTGTGCCAAAAAAGAACCCTTTATCCCTGCTCAACGAGAGGCAAGCTAATTAAAAGATCAGAATTAAACCATTTTTTAAATTAGACAGACCTCACGACCCTGATTGTCAACATAAGGCAAATAGTGTTTTCTCAGCCATACAGTTTATAGAGGTTTATAATTTGTTTCCCCATTTGTGTTGTGCTCCACATGAACTCATCCCTCTTCAACCCGTAAGCTGAGTCCTTTTCCTGAGTCGCTGCTCGTGTGGGAGAACGGTGAAGGTGCCCCGTTCTCTGTCAGTGTCCCTGCCGAGTCTGGTAGGTGCTCCGAATCCAAGCTTGTGACCAGCGGTCCACCGCCCAGGCTGTCCACTCCATTCCCTCCTTGAGGGCCAGGCTGGAGGTCCAATTCACCATGTGGAGCTGCCTCGAGGTCTGGGTTCTCCCTCTCCACCCAGTCCCCGCCTCCTGGAGAGAAGATTCCCTCCGACTCGTCCATGCACGGCTCAGGGGTCTGTACCATCTCGGACGCTGGACACTCTCCATCGCCCTGATCCAGCTGGGAACTCTCTCCGCCTTCAGTACTCCAGGTAGAACCGTCCTCGAAAACAGGAACCTCCGCCTGAACGCCTGATCCCTCGGGGCTTGCTGAGCCCACATTGTCTGCTGCAGCTGGGATCCCGCCATCCTGATGCTCATCCCTTGCCGGCGGAGGAGGCTCCTGCAGAGGGGAGGACGGCTTTATGAGCTGGTGGCACATGGGGCAGGTCTTCTGCACGTAGAGCCAGCGGCGGAGGCAGGAGGAGTGGTAATAGTGGCCGCACAGAGTGATGACAGCCGTCCTCATCACCTGTCAGAGAGAACTCACTATTAAAGCCTGCACAGCGCACACACACACATAAACATTCACCATCATTCCCACTCTCTACTCACCACCTGTGGCTCCTTCCCCAGGCCAACAACAATACTAGTGTAGAGAGAATGCAGATGCTGGAATCTGGAGAAGCCCACATACCCATATACACACCTGGATAGGGTGTGAGATGACAGGTCGGGGAGGACGCAATGAAATTCCTCCGCAGAACGTGCAAGGATTCCAGGGGCAGAAGAGAATGCTCCTAAGCCACCTGATGAGGGATCTGGGGTTTGGGGTGGGAGTTTCTGTGACCTGTGCACATTCCCCATTCCGGTTCCCCTCTCATCCCTTCTCTTCTCACCAGCCCATCACCTCTTTGCCTTTCTCCCATGGTCCACTCTCCTCCCCTGCCAGATTCCTCCTTTGTCACTTCCGTCACCTTATCCACCCATCTCCTCCCAGTTTCTTACATCATCCCCCCACCCACCTTTCCCCTCACCTGCCAGCTTGTACCCCTCCCACTCCCCATTATTCTGGCTTCTCCCCTTTTCTGGTCTCATCCACAGACATTGCCTGACCTGCTGAGTTCCTCCAGCATTCTGTGTGAGTTGCTCAAGATTTCCAGCATCTGTAAAGTCTCCCATGTTTTTGAAAACACATGCTACCATTCTCAGATAACATATGAGTCTCTTGAACAGAACTCTGGTACGGCAAGATAGACTTAATCTCACAACATCCTTGTTGTGGCCTTGGCACATTACCTGCACTGTGTTTTCTCTGTAACTGGAATACTAGATTCTGCCGTTTTCCCTTTGAAATACTTCAATATACTTATATAACAGAAAACCTACTCGAAAGTTAATCTAACCCTTCCCTCCTACATAGCCCTCCACTTTTCTACTATTTATGTGCCTATCTAAGAGTTTCTTCAATGTCCCCAATGTTTCTGTCTCTACCACCACCCCTTGTGGCGTTTCCATGCACCCATCAGTCTTTTTAAAAAAAAATTACTACCTCTGATATCCCCCTATACTTTCATCCAATCACCTTAAAGTTATGCCTTCTCATACTAGCCCATTTGCACCCTGGGAAAATGTCTCTGGCTGTCCACTCTATCTGTGCCTCTTAACATCTTTTACAACTATCAAGTCACTCATCATCCATCATTCCAGAGAGAAAAGCCCTAGCTCACACAACCTGTCCACATAAGACACGCTCTCTAATCCTCACCACAGCCCTTCCTGCAGCCTATATCACAGGCCCCAGACAGCCCTTCCAGGTGAGGCGACACTTCACCTGTGGGTCGGCTGGTGTGATATACTGTGTCTGGTGCTCCCGGTGCAGCCTTTTATATATTGGCGAGACTCAACGCAGACTGGGAGACTGTTACGCTGAACACCTACGCTCTGTCTACCAGAGGAAGCAGGATCTCCCAGTGTCCACACATTTTAATTCCACGTCCCATTCTGATGTGTCAATCCATGGCCTCCTCTACTGTCGAGATGAAGCCACACTCAGGTTGGAGGAACAACATCTTATATTCCATCCAGGTAGCCTCCAACTTGATGGAATGAACATTGATTTCTCTAACTTCCGTTAATGCCCCTCCTCCCCTTCTTACCCCATCCCTAATTTTTATTTATTCTTTCTCTTTCCCTCACATTAACCCCTTGCCCGTTCTCCATCTTCCTCTGGTGCTCCCCTCCCTTCTTTCTTTCTTCCAAGGCCTTCCGTCCTATGATACTACCCCTTCTCCAGCCTTGTATCCCTTTTGCCAATCAACTTCCCAGCTCTTAGCTTCATCCCACCCCTCCTGTCTTCTATCATTTTGGGTCTCCCCCTCCCCAATCTCTTTACTATCTCTTTTTTCCATTTGTCCTGACCAAGGGTCTCGACCTGAAACTGCACCTGTACTTCTCCCTATAGATGCTGCCTGGCCTGCTGCGTTCCACCAACATTTTGTGTGTGTTGCTCTCTAATCCAATCTAATTTGTGCCCTCTCCAAACCTTTCACATCCTTCCTATAACGAGGCGACCAGAACTGAACACAACATTCCAATTACAGGGGGAACAAGCAGGGGGAAGGAGACAGAAGGTGGATGGTTTTCTGATGCTACCTGGTAGCAGATGGCGCAGACATCGCCATAGTCCTGGAGCTGCTGGGCAGTGGCATGGGGCAGAGCACTGATCTTCTTGGCAGCCTCCCGGCGGAGGAGGAAGCTGTTCCAGCCAGCCCTCGCCCGCAGCCATACGTTGAAGTAGGAATGGACGATGATGACCGAGGCCCCCATCCAGCTCCACTCGCCCAGCACCGACTCCAGGCCACCGTACGCCACCACGCAGACGGCCACCAGGAACTCCAGCACCCGGCACCCACTATTCACGTAGTAGATCACGTCCTCCAGGTCCTCGATGGGATCTTGCCGCAGGTGCTCCACCAGGAACAGCCCGTAGATGAAGAGGGTCCCCGTTACCTGTTTTCATTAATTTTAAACATAAAATATATTCATGATATAGATTAAATACAACACAATAAGACAAGATCAAAATTAGGCCCACAATGAGTCTGCTCCACCATTCCATATCCTTCTCAACCCCATTCTCCTGCCTTCTCTCTGTAACTTTTGATGTCCTGAATAATCAAGGACCTATCAATCTCTGCTTTAAATATACCCAATGACTTAGCCTCTATAGCTGTCTGTGGCAATGAATCCTACAGATTTACTTTCTTCTGGCTAAAGAAATTCCTCATCTCTGTTCTAAATGGATGTCCCTCGATTCCGAGCCTGTGCCCTCCGGTCTGAGTCTCCCCCACTATAGGAAACAACCTCTCCTGGTAATAAATATTAGCTTTATTTGTTGTGCAGGTGGCACAGCAGTGTAGCAGTTAGTATAATGCTATTACAGCAGCAGCGATCGGGGTTCAATTCCTGCCACTGACTAAGGCATTTGTATGTAATCCATGACTGCATGGTTCCCTGCAGGTGCTCCACCTTCCTCCCACATTCCACAGATACACAGCATTAGTATTTGGGCACGTGTGCAATTGAGTGGCATGGGATCTTTGGGCCGGGTGGGCCAGTTACTGCGCTGAATCTCAAAGTTTAAAAAAAATTTATAAAAACATACTTTGAAACAAATGGTGAAATGTGTCACTTGCATCAATGATCAACACAGACCGAGGGCATGCTGGGAGCAGTCGGCAAGTGTTGTTATGCTTCCCATGCCAACATAACACGCTACAACTTACTAATCCTTACCCGCATGCCTGTGGAACGTGGAAGGAAATTCGAGCACATGGAGAGAACATACAGACAGCAGCACGAACTGAACCCCAGTCCCTGGTGATGCAAAGCATTGAACTTGCCGCTACACTACCATGCCACCCAGAAATGGGTCAGACACTTTACACGTGCCCACCCTTCACCCCTTGGTGCTGACCCACCTGCAGGGAAGTCAGGGCGCTGCTGGAGACGATGATGAGCAGCCAGAAGTCCATCTCAAAAAATTGTGAGATCTTGTAGGCCATGAAGCTTGGGAAGACCAGCAGGAAAAGACACATGGTGACTGCTCGGAAATGTTTCCACAAACTCCTGGCATGGCGGGGCAGAAAAAAAAAACCAAACAAACAGGAAAGTAACTAGTAACAGCAATCAGGATAGAGTCATAGGGCTCCACAGCCCTTTGGCCCACCTAGTCTATACCAGCCTGGTCTTCCACCTAGTCCCATTGACACTCACCTGGACCACGGCTCCCCAAACTTCACCCATCCATGTACCTATTGAATCTGCTCTTAAACGTTGAAATGAAGCCCGCACTGAGCACTTTCATAGCTCGTTCCGCCGAGTGAACAAGCTCCCCCTCAGATTCCCCTTATATATTTTGCCATTCTCAACAACAAATCACCCATCATGGGTAAAGCCCTCCCCACCACTGAGCAATACCTACACGAAACGTTGTCACAGGAAATCAGTGTCCATTATCAGGGATCCCCACCACCCAGGTCATGCACTCTGCTCACTGCTGCCATCAGGAAGGTGGTACATGAGCTTCAGGACTCACACCACCAGGTTCTGGTGTTACCCCTCAACCATCAGGCTTAGGAACCAGTGGGGATAACTTCACTGACATGTTCCCATCATCAACCGACTCACTTTCAAGCTCTCTTTATCGCATGTTCTCAATATACCTTTCTTTTTGTACTTGTACAGTTAGTTGTCTTTTGCACAACAGATGAATGACCCAGTTGATGCGTCTTTCATTGATTCTATTATCGATTTATTGAGTATGCCCACAAGAAAATGGATTACTGGGTTGTATATGGTGACATATGTCCTTTGATTAAAAAAAACTTACTTTGAAATTTGAACCTGTATTTCTCATATCACCCAACCCTATCATAATTACCCCTCATAACTGTCTACCTTTATCAAATTTCCCCTCATTCTCTTATGTTTCAGAGAATAAAGTTGAAGATGGGGCGTTGCACTAGTGTACAGGCGAATGTAACGCTATGTAATGCTTTGGTTAAGACTTTTACTGCTAATTCTATACAGTATTTCATTTAGAAGCTTTCTGCAGAAGCAGTGTGTCCTGCTGATAGCATGTTTGGGTTTTGGCTAAAGGGGCTATGATGTTCAACTTAGAAATGTTATGTCAGTCAGACGGTGGAATGGGAAGATGATTCTAGAGAAAGCTGGGAGGACAGTCATTTGTGATGGACACTGGTGGGAGTTGAGGAGAGGATAAGAGGGATGATAGCTGAAGATGCCGTTGGAAGGAGTGCCCCCATTGCACAAGGTACTTTGTGCAGGTGAATGGCTCCAAGGAGGAAGGGCGAATACTCCAGAGAGAGCACCCATTTATTCGAGATGGATTTCCAGTGATTTTCGGGATGTAGTGTGTTTTCACACACACCTGGGTCCAGCGCGCGAGTAAAATGGACAACTTCAAGATGAGCCCCAACTGTATGCGCACATGGACTGGGTTAACTGTAATGGGCCCTTTGATTTTCTCCCCCTTTTCTTTTTCCTACTAACTGCCTGATAAAGCTGAAATTTTTCAAAATATTTCCTTTAACATGCTGCCTTGTACGAAATGTTATTTTTTGCCAACTGGTAATTGTGTATAGGGAAAATTTATATAGCATCCTCTCCAATCAAGGTTTCTTAATCAAAACATCACGACGTTCCTGTTTGGTTGAACTCCAAATCATACAGACCCTAGAAATATACCGTTTATGAGAAATGGCCTTCTCACTGCCGAGTCCCGTGGCTGTTTAGTGGGGCCAGCAACAAACCAAGTTTCCATACAAGCCATTACAACACTAACGACTGAGTTTCAATTCTGCTTTTCTCAAAGGAGCTTGTAAAATCTTTGTGACCACGTGGGTTTCCTCCGGGTGCTCTGGTTTCCTCCCACATTCGAAAGATGTACTGGTTAGTAGGTTAGTTGGTCAAATGGATGTAATTGAGCAACATGGGCACACGGGGCTAAAAGGACCTGTTACCACACTTTATCTTTAAAAAATAATAAAAATAAATGCCTCCCTAAACTAATCCCTTCTGCCGACACAATGCCCTTATCTCTCCATTCCATGCACACTCATATAACTATGTGGGAGCCTCATGAATGCCTCTATCACATCTGCCTCCACTACTAACCCTGGTAACCCATTCCAGGCATCACGTACCTGTCCTCTCTAAGTACCTCTGGTTAGATTGCCACCACCTTCCCAACAGCATACTCCATGCACACACCCCTCTGTGTGAAAAAAGTTCAAAATAAACTTTAAACACAAGAGATTCTGCAGATACTGGAAATCCTGAAGAAGGGCCTCAGCCTGAAACATCGAACCAATGAAAATTCATTGTCTGACCTGCTGAGTTCTTCCAGCATCTGTGTTGCTCAAAGTAAATTTATTATTAACATACATATATGGCACCATATACGATCTTGTTCATTTTCTTGCAGTTGTTTACAGAAAAATAAAGAAACACAATAGAATTTATGGAAAAAATGATAACAAAGACTGACAATGTACAAAATGTGCAAATAATAACAAAAAAGTAAATAAATAATACTGAGAACAAGAATTGTAGAGTCCTTAAAGCGAGTCTGTAGGTTGTGGAATCAGTTCAGCATTGAAGTTATCCAGGCTGGTTCAGAAGCCTGATGGTTGTAGGGTGACAACTGCTCTGAACCTGGTGGTGTGGGACCCAAAGCTCCTGAACCTGGTGGTGTGGGACCCAATGCTCCTGAACCTGGTGGTGTGGGACCCAATGCTCCTGAACCTGGTGGTGTGGGACCCAATGCTCCTGAACTTGGTGGTGTGGGATCCTAGGCTCAGTTCAGAGTTGAGGTGAGTGAATTTATCCACACTGGTTCAGAAGCCTGACGGTTGTAGGGTGACAACTGCTCCTGAACCTGGTGGTGTGGAACCCTAGGCTCCTGAACCTGGTGGTGTGGGACCCTAGGCTCCTGAACCTGGTGGTGTGGGACCCTAGGCTCCTGAACCTGGTGGTGTGGGACCCTAGGCTCCTGTACCTCCTGCCCGTTTTTGCAGTATGCAGGAGGATTTGGCAACTCATACCTCCTAATCGAATATCCTGGTGAACAATGTCTGTCAAAATTTCACTGTTCTCAGTTTCAAGTATACAAACAGCATGGATTAGGTATGTTAATCCAAAGAAACAGGTCATGACCAGAGAAACACACAAAATGGTGGAGGAACTCAGCAAGTCAGGTAGTATTTACTGTATGGAAATGAATAAACAGTCAACATTTCAGGCAGTGACCCTTCATCAGTACTGATTGTGCCAGGGATTAGACTAACTCAAAGATTCTGAAGCAGAAAATCAAAGCTATTTCTTCTTTCTCTCCTAGACCGACCAAGTGCCTCACCGTGAAACATAGGTGCTTGGATCTCAAACCTCCAGAAACAACCCTGAAGCACAAACCTGAGAAACTGGTTAACAAGATCCTGTCTCATTTTCTGCTGGTGAGGAATGCTCAAATTCAAGTTTACTGGCATAGACATACACACAGGACAGAAATGCCATCAAAGTTAGCTTTTTGCAGCAGCACAGAATATTGCAAACATAAGATGACAAAAACAATTAACAAATTCTACACAACTTCCATGACAAAATAAAGCCAACATGAGTGAAAGGAAGGGGTGAGGGATAGACAATGGACAATAGGTGCAGGAGTAGGCCATTTGGCCCTTCAAGCCAGCACCACCAATGTGATCATGGCTGATCATCCACAATCAGTACCCCGTTCCTGCCTTCTCCCCATATCCCTCGATTCTGCTATCTTTAAGAGCTCTATCTAACTCTTTCTTGAAAGCATCCAGAGAATTGGCCTCCACTGCCTTCTGAGGCAGAGCATTCCATAGATCCACAACTCTCTGGGTGAAAAAGTTTTTCCTGAACTCCGTTCTAAATGGCCTATCCCTTATTCTTAAACTGTGGCCTCTGGTTCTGGACTCCCCCAACATCAGGAACATGTTTTCTGCCTCTAGCGTGTCCAATCCCTTAATAATCTTATATGTTTCAATCAGATCCCCTCTCATCCTTCTAAATTCCAGTGTATACAAGCTCAGTCACTCCAATCTTTCAACATATGACAGTCCCACCATCCCAGGAATCAACCTCGTGAACCTAGATGGAGAAATATAGTTAAATATAGAATTGGGGATTTTCAAGTTGCTTCAGGAACCAGAGAGCTGTGGGAAGAAGCTATTGTTGAACCTACAGGTGTAGGTCTTCAGGCTCCGATAACTCCTGTATTGAGAAGATGACGTGGCCTAGATGGTGGGGGTCTTGGATGATGGACACTGCCATCCGGACACGGAAGGAGGGGAAGTGGGAAGTTGTTCCCTGCCTTGCTGCTCACCTGTTCCTGGAGGCTCCAAGCGCCAGGACGATGGGGTCTGTGATCTCCAACATGGACTGCAGGATTGAGGCAACAATAATGAAGAGTATGATGCTGAGGAGGAAGGTGCGTTGCAGGACGTGCAGGTCGATCAGATCCGTCTGCAGGGCCAACAGCAGGAATGTCACACCCTCCGTCACGCCTCTAGAGGGAAGAGTGCATTAGCACAAGAGAAAAGGTACCAGCACACCACCAACAGAACCCCACCTTCAATCTTCAACCAGTGACATTAAAAGTTCAATACTCAATCAACATCAACCAACCATGCCTGCATCAATGGTGCTGAGATTGATAGTGCTGAGAGCTGCTAGTTCCCAGATGCAAACATCACTAATAGTCTGTCCTAGTCCAACACTATAGGTACCAGAGCTAAGAAAGCACAATAACACCTCTGCTTCTTTGGGAGGTTAAAGAAATTTGACATGTCCCCATCAACCCTTACCAATTTTTAAAATCGCTACATCATAGAAAGCACACTCAGAAGCTTTGTCATACAGCTTGGTATGACAACAGCTGTGTACGGGACTACAAGAAACTACAGATAGTTATGGTCACAACTCAGATCGCAAAAAAAGTACCCTCCCTTCTATGGACTGTATATATTTCTTGCTTCCTTGGTAAAGTAGCCAACATTATTAAAGATCCCAGCCACTCTGAACATTCTCGTCTGCCCTCTCCCATCGGGCAGAAGTTACAAAAACCTAAAAGCATGTACCACCGGTCTCAAGGACACTTTCTACCAGCTGTTAAAAGATTATCAAATGTTTCCGCAGTACAGTAAGATAGACTTGAACTCAATCCAGCTCGTATAATCTTCTACCCCCACTGTACTTTCTGTAGCTTTTACACTTTATTCTCCATTGTTATTGTTTTACCTTGTTCTACCTCTAGATAGGGTAAGTGCAAGCAGGCTTATTCCACTGGGGTTGGGTGAGACAACAACTAGAGGTCATGAGTTAATGGTGAAAGGTGAAATGTTTAAGGGAAACATGAAGGGAAACTTCTTCACTCAGAGTGGTGAGAGTGTGGAACAAGTTGCCAGGGCAAGCAGTGGATGTGATATTGATTACAATGTTTAAGGAAAGTCTGGATAGGTGCATGGATAGCCAGGGTATGGAAGGCTATGGTCTGGGAGCAGGTTGATGGAACTGGACAGATTAAATGGCTCGGCACAGACTAATGGGTTGAAGGGCCTGCTTTTGTGGTGTAGTTATCTATTACTCTACCTCAGTGCACTGTGTATGATTTGATCTGTGTGAACAGTATACAAGACAAGCTTTTCACTATCTCAGTACATCGAACAATAATAAATCAGTTTCAATTGAGAGGCAGGCAGATCAGAACAGGGTGTGCATCACACTTTTAAGGATGTCTTTCACCTGAGGAACCAAGAAAGAATTAATGATCCTATTCCAGAGAGAACATCTCGTGTCTCCGAGCAACAGACTGTTCCAATGAAAGGCTATTGGCCCTAAAAGTACATCTCTTCTCTCCATCAAGCTGCTAAATATTCTCACTTTACTGTATGCTTCTCTCCCCCAGCCAAATTTTCCAGTGTCCACGATACTTCCATTTGATTTATTACCATCACATGTACAGAGAGAAAGTGAAAAGCTTGTCTTGCATACTGCTTATACAGATTAGATCATTAGACAGTGCACTGAGGTAGGAAAGGTGAAACAATAACAATGAGAATGAAGTAAAAGCTACTGAAAAAGTGCAGTGCAGGATCATAACGAGATAGATTCTGTGGCCAAGAGCCCATCTTAGCGTACAGGAAGTCCCCAAGACCATAAGACAGAAGCAAAAATCAGGTCATACAGCCATCCAGTCTGCTCCAGCATGACATCCATTTCCCTCTCAACCCCATTCTCCTGCCTTCTCCCTATAATCTTTGATGCCCTGACTAATCAAGAACCCATTAGCCTCCGCCTTAAATACACCCACTAACTTGGCCACCTACGGTAACAAATCACACAGAATCACCACCCTCTGACTAAAGAAATTCCTCCGTCTCTGTTCTGAACGGATGTTTCTCTTCTGAGGAGTGCACTCTCATCCTAGCTTCCTCCACTACGGAAAACATCCTTTCCACATCCATTCCATCTAGGCCATTCAACATTCCATAGGTTTCAATCAGATTCTCAGTCCCTCATTCTTCTAAATTCCAGCGAGTACAGGCCCAGAGCTATCAAATACTCCTCGTATGTTAACCCTTTCATTCCCGGGATCATTCTCATGAACCTCCTCTGAACCCTCTCCAAATGTCAGCACATCCTTTCTAACTTTGTCGTCGTCTGAACCCTCAGTGCCCTTTCTAACATAAGGGGCCCAAAACATCTCTCATTACTCCATTCATCCTTGCTTTTATATTCTAGACCTCTCAAAATAAATGCTACCGTTGCATTTGCCTTCCTCACCAACACAACCTGCACAAGGACTCCCAAGTCCTCTTGCACCTCCATTTTCTCTCCATTTAGAAAATAGTCTGCACTTTTACTTCTCCCAAAATGCATGACCATACACTTCCTGACACTGTATTCCACCTGCTATTTCTTTGCCAATTCTCCTAATCTAAGCCCTTCTGTAGCCTCTGTTTCCTCAACACACTTACCCCTCCAGTTATCTTCTTAGCATCTGCAAATTTGAGCACAAAACCATCAATTCAGTTATCCAAATCACTGACATACAATGTAAAAACAAACAGTCTGAACACCAACCCTTGAAGACCACCACTAGTCACTGGTAACCAACCAGAAAAGGCTTTCTTTATTCTCACTCCTTGCCTCCTGCCAATCAGCCAATACTTTATCCACACAAATATCTTTCCTGTAATAGCACGGGCTCTTTCCTTGCTAAGCAGCCTCATGTGCGACACCTTGTCAAAGGCCTTCTGAGAATCCAAGTACCCAACATTCACCAATTCTCCTTTGTCGCGCTTGTCATTTCCTCAGAATTCCTTTAAGGAAATCACGCTGACTTTGGCCTATTTTATCATGTGCCTTCAAAAACCTGAAACCTCATCATTAACAACAGACTCCAACATCTTCCCCATCACTGAGGTCAGACGAACCTGCCTATAATATCTTTTCTTCTGCCTCTCTTCCTTTAAGAGTGGAGTGACATTTGTAATTTTCCATTCCTCCAGAACCATACCTTCAGACTTTTCAGCTTCCCAAGTACCTTTTCCTTAGTAATAGCAAAGGCGTTCACTTCTGCCTCCTGACAGTCAGTCTCAGACTTCCAAAATACTGCTAGTGCATTCTACAGTGAAGACTGATGCAAAATACTTATTTAGTTTTTCTACCATTTCTTTATCCCCTCTTACTAGCTCTTTAGCAGCATCTTCTGGCAGTCTGATATCTACTCTCGCCTCTCTTACTCTTTATATATCTGAAGCAGCTTTTGGTATCCACTGATATTATTGGCCAGCTTACCTTCATATTTCATCTGTTCCCTCCTTATGGCTTTTTTAGTGCCCTGTGCTGGTTTTTGAAATTTTCCCAATCCTCTAATTTCCCACTAATTTCCGCTCCATTATATGCCCCCTCTTTTGTTTGAAGTTGACTTTGACCTCTCTTGTCAGCCATGGTTGCATCATCCTGCCTTTAGAATACATCCCAAAGGAGGAGTATCAGCTATCCTGGACCTTCCAAATTGTTTCCAGAAGCTCTAGCTATTGCTGCTCTGCCATCATCCCAGTGTCCCCTTCCAATCAACTTTGGCCAGCTCCTCTCTCATTCCTCTGTAATTTCCTTGACATTGTAATACGGATACATCTGACTTTAGCTTCTCCCTCTCAAATTGCCAGGTGATTTCTATCGTATTACGATCACTGTCTCCTTTACCATAAGCTTTCTATCAAACCCAGTTCATTACACGACACCCAATCCAGAACAGCTGATCCCCTACTGGGCTCAACCACAAGCTGCTCTAAAAATCCATCTTGATGGTATTCTACAAAGTCTCTCTTGGGATCCAGCACCATTTTCCCAATCTACCTGCGTACTGAAATCCTCCATGACCATCATAGCACTGCCCTTTTGACATTACTTTTCTATTTCCCATTGTAATTTACAGCCCACATTCTGGCTTCTGATCATATATATAATACACATCTGGGTCTTTTTACCCTTTGCAATCTCTTAGCTCTACCCAGAAGAATTCTGTATCTTCCAATCCTATGTACCCCTTTGTAAGGATTTGATTTCTTTTTTTTTTAAACCAACAAAGCCACCCCCTCACCTACCTGCCTGACCTTTCCATGCAATGTGTATCCTTGGACGTTAAGCTCACAATTATCCTCTTTCAGCCATGTCTCAGTGATGTCCACAATGTCATTCCTGTTGATCTCTTAACTGCGCTACAAGATCATCTACCTTATTCCACATGCTGTGTGCATTCAAGTATAACATCTTCAGTCTTGTATTTGTCACCTTTTTCGATTTTGTCCCACGTTCAGTGGTTGGTAAGTTGATGGAGAAGATCCTGAGAGACAGGATTTATGAACATTTGGAGAGGCACAATATGATTAGGAATTGTCAACATGGCTTTATCAAAGGCAGGTCATGCCTTATGAGCCTGATAGAATTTTTTGAGAATGTGACTAAACACATTGATGAAGGTAGAGCCGTAGATATAGGGCATATGGATTTTAGCAAGGTATTTGATAAGGTACCCTATGCAAGGCTTATTGAGAAAGTAAAGAGGCATGGGATCCAAGGGGACTTTGCTTTGTGGATCCAGAACTGGCTTTCCCCACAGAAGGCAAAGAGTGGTGGTAGACCAGTCATATTCTGCATGGAGGTCGGTGACCAGTGGTGTGCCTCAGGGATCTATTCCTGGGACCCCTACTCTGTGATTTTTATAAATGACCTAGATGAGATAAATTTGCTGATGACACAAAGGTTGGGGATGTTGTGGATAGTGTGGAGGGCTGTCAAAGGTTACAATGGGACATTGATAGGATGCAAAACTGGGCTGAGAAGTGACAGATGGAGTTCAACCCAGATAAGTGTGAGGTGGTTCATTTTGGTAGGTCAAATATGATGGCAGAATATAGCATTAATGATAAGACTCTTGGCAATGTGAAGGATCAGAGGGATCTTGGAGTCTGAGTCCGTAAGACACTCAAAAGCTGTCACACAAGTTGACTCTGTGGTTAAGAAGGCATACGGTGTGTTGGCCTTCATCAATCGTGGGATTGAGTTTAAGAGCCGAGAGGTAATGTTGCAGCTATATAGGACCCTGCTCAGACCCCACTTGGAGTACTGTGCTCAATTCTGGTCACCTCACTACAGGAAGGATGTGGAAGCCATAGAAAGGGTACAGAGGAGATTTACAAGGATGTTGCCTGGATTGGGGAGCATGCCTTATGAGAATAGGTTGAGTGAACTCGGCCTTTTCTCCTTGGAATGAAGGAGGAAGAGAGGTGACCTAATAGAGATGTACAAGATGATGAGAGGTATTGATTGTGTGGATAGTCAGAAGCTTTTCCCCAGGACTGAAATGGCTAGTACAAGAGGTCATAGTTTTAAGGTGCTTGGAAGTAGGTACAGAGGAGATGTCAGGGGTAAGTTTTTTTTTTAAAACGCAGAGAGTGGTGAATGCGTGGAACGGGCTGCCAGCGGCAGCAGAGACGATAGGGTCTTTTAAGAATCTCCTGGATGGCTACATGGTGCTTAGAAAAAGAGGGCTATGGGTAAAGCCTAGGTAGTTCGAAGGTAGGGACATGCTCGGCACAGCTTTGTGGGCCGAAGTGCCTGTATTGTGCTATAGGTTTTCGATGTAATACTTCAACTCATCTCACTGACTACAATTTTGCCCCATCATTTGTCTGTCCTTCCCGACAGTCTCACTACACACTGCCTCTGCTTGTAAAGCAACAGCCCTATCACTCTGGTTCCTGTACCCCTGCCAAATTCATTTAAAACTCCCCCCATGTTTGGAGCAAATCTGCTTGCAAGGATATTGATTTCCCTCAGGGTCAGGTGTAGCCCATCCTTTTAGTACAGGTCATACCTTTTCCAGATGCAACGCCAATCTGAGACCCACCCTGGTGCCTAGGAGACAACATGCTATCCTGTTGTCTCTACTGCATCCACAGAATCGCAGGACTACTCCTCTAAATATGGAATCTATTCAAGATTCCATACATTCTATGGAGGTACATTCATGAATCTGATAACACTGGGATAGAAGCTATCCTTGAACCTGGTGGTTCATGCTTTCAGCCTTTTTCATCTCTAGCCTGATTTCTGGACCTGTTCACAGCTGTTTGTGGGATCGTGCTGTGCACAGAATGGCTGCCAAAGGGGCGGAGAGCCCAACCTCCCGCCTTACCTGTGCATGAGGTTGCCATTACGAAAGCCTGAGTAGCCCTGGAGGTAAATCTTGCAGAGAGCCAGCAGGCCGAGTGACAAGCGGGAGACAGCAAACGTAAGGCCAATTATGGAGTACGGTGTCACGCAGCAACTGGCTACACTGTCAGAGGGCAAAGGGGAAAGAATCAAGTTTGTCATCTGACCGTACATGTATACAACCAAACAAAACAAGGTTCTTCCAGAACATGCACAAAACAAATCACACGCAGCACACAAACCAAAATTACACTACTTATAAGTTAATAAAACATAATTCAAAGTACATGCAGGTTGCAGCACTGGTAAAGAGTAAACAGCTCGCTGGCCTAGTAGCAAGACCCCCATAGTGGCAGAGTGTTCATTGCAACACACACAAAATGCTGGAGGAACTCGGCACTATCTATGGAAATGAATAAGCATTCGATGTTTCGGCCACGGCCCTTCTGCAGGACTGGAAAGAAAGGAGGATGACGTCAGAGTAAAAATGTGGGGAGAGGAAGGAGGACAGCTGATAGGTGAAGGGTAGGAAAAGTAAAAGGGCTGGACAGGAAGGAATCTGATAGGAGAGGAGAGTGGACTATGGGAGAAAGGAGGAGGGGCACCCAGGGGAGGTGATAGGCAGGTGAAAAGAGTTAATAGGTAAGAGTGGAGAATAGAAGAAGGGGTGGGTTTTTCTTTTTTAAAAACCAGAAGGAGAAATCAATATTCATGCCATCAGGTTGGAGGCCACCCAAACAGAATACAAGGTGTTGCTCCTCCACCCTGAGGGTGATCTCATTGCGGCATACGAGAAGGGCGTGGATCGACATATTTGAACAGGAATGGGAATTGGAATTAAAATGTTTGGCCACCAGGAAGTTCCACCTTTAGCAGATAGAGTGGAGGTGCTCAACGAAGCAGTCTCCCGATTTACAACTGGTCTCACCCAATGTAGAGGAGGCTGCATCGTGAGCACTGGACACAATAGAAGACAGGAAGGACTGTTTGGGGCCCTGAATGAAGCTGAGGGAGGACGTGAATGGGAGGTGGATGCTTGCAGAGTCGTGCTGAAAGAGAGAGGAGTGGGGACGGATGAATGAACTAGGGAATCACGAAGGGAGCTATCCCTGTGGAAAGCGGAGGGGTGGGGAAAGCAAAGGTATGTTTGGTAGTTTCCCTTTGGAGATAGCAGAGCAGAGGAGGATGATGTGTTGGATGCGGAGGCTCGTGGGGTGGTAGTTTCTCTTGTCCTTACCTATCACTGCTAAGGCACTGGGAAGATGGGGTGAGCGCAGATGTTCAGGAAAATGGAGAAGCGAGTGAGGGCAGCATCAATGGTGGAGGAAGGGAAACCCCGTTCTTTGAAGAAGGACGACATCGTGGAAAGGATTGCCGCATCCTGGGGACAGATGCAGCTGAGGAGGAACTGAGAAAAGAGAATAGCATTTTTACAGGAGTGAGGGTGGGAAGAGCTATAGTCAAGATAACCGCAGGAATTAATAGGTTTATAAAACATATTTGTCAATAGTTTGCCTCCAGAGATGGAGATGGGAATCAAGAAAGGAAGGGAAGGTGTCAGAAATGGACCAAATGAGTTTAAGGGGAGGATGGAAGTTAGAAGAAAAATTGATGAAATTGACAAACTCAGCAGGAGTGCATGAAGCAGCACCAATACAGTCATCGACGTAGTGCAGGAAGAGTTGGACAGTATTGCCAGGGAAGGCTTGGAACATGGACCGTTCTAGGTAGCCATCTAAGAGGTAGGCAGACCTGGGGCCCACGGCTACCCCTTGAATCTGGAGATAGTGGGATGAGCCAAAGGAAAAATTGTTGAGGATGAGGACCAGTTATATCAGGCAGAGAAGGGTGTGGAGGAGTGGAGCTGGCTGGTTCTTTAATTGAGAAAGGGTCATCGTTAGTCTCAATGCCCAAGGGAATTTAGCCGTTACCCATTCTAGCAAAGCAAAACCCTCCAATCCAGAAAGGTCTCAACCAGAAACATCAACAGTCCATTTCGTATCACAAGTGCTGCTGAGGCTTTATGAGGCTTTGTTTAGGCAGCATTTGGAACAGTGGGGGGAATTTTGGTCCCCATATCCAACAAGAGTGTGTTGGCCTTGGAGAGTCCAGAGGAGGTTCACAAGAATGATCCTGGGATTGAAAGGGTTAACATACGAGGAGCACAAACACAAAGCACAGGTTCATTTCCCGCTGCTGTCTGTAAGCAGCTTGTTCATTCCCCCTGTGACTGCTTGGGTTTCCTCCGGTGCTCCGGTTACATCCCACATCCCAAAAACATGGGTTAGTAGGTTAACTGATCACATGGGTGTAATTGGGTAGCACAGGCTCACTGGGCCAGAAAGGCATGCTACCATGTTGTACCTCTAAATCAGCAGGTCAGGCAGCATCTATGGAGGGAAATGGACTGCCCTCGTGTAGAATCTCTCCTGAAAAGTTGACTGTTCATTTCCCTTCACAGATGGTGTCTGGCCTGCTGAGTTCTTCCAGTGTTATGTTGGTGTTGCTCACGATTTCCAGTATCTGCAGAATTGCTTGTGGATATGTAGATATGAGTGTTTGATGGCACTAGGCCTGTACTCGATGGAAATTTTTAAAAAAATGAGAATTTCATTGAAACCTACCTGCTAGAGTGGATGTGGACAGGATACCTCCATTAGTAGGAGAGACTAAGATCAGAGGGCACAGCCCCTTAATAAAAGGATATCCCTCTAAAACTAGTAATAAAAAATAATAATTTTGTGTCTAAGAAGGTTCTCAATCATCCAGG
Source organism: Hemitrygon akajei (assembly GCF_048418815.1). NCBI lineage: Eukaryota > Metazoa > Chordata > Chondrichthyes > Myliobatiformes > Dasyatidae > Hemitrygon > Hemitrygon akajei. Next base: position 14,116,201 of record NC_133127.1, on the reverse strand, counting down.
TCATTGCATATCTTGGCAAGTGGACTTGCTGCACACAAAACGCTGGAGGGACTCAGCAGGCCAGGCAGCACCCATGGAAAACTAGTACAGCGGATGTTTCAGGCTGAGGCCCTTCAGCAGAACTGGAGAAAAAGAGATGAGCAGTAGAGTTAAAGGTAGGGGGAGGGGAGAGAGAGAAACACAAGGTGATAGGTGAAACCAGGAGGGGTTGGGGAAGGGATGAAGTAAAGAGCTGGGAAGTTGACTGGTGAAAGATACTGGCTGGAGAAGGGGGAATCTAACAGGAGAGGACAGAAGGCCCTGGAAGAAAGAAAGTGGGAGGAGCACCAGAAATGGACAGGCCAGATGGGGAATGGTGAATGGGTGGGGCCTTACCAAAAGTTCAAGAAATCGATATTCATACCACTAGGTTAAAGGCTACCTAAGTGGAATACAAGGTGTTGTTCCACCAACCTGAGTGTGGCCTCATCGCGACAGAAGAGGAGGACATGGATACACATTTTGGAATGGGAATGGGAAGTGGAACTAAAATGGGTGGCCACTAGGAGATCCTGCTTGTTTTGGCAGAGTGTAGATGCGCGGCGAAGCAGTCTCCCAATCTACGTCGGATCTCTCCGATAGTCAAGAGGCCACATCGGGAGCACCGGACACAGTACAAAACAGATTCACAGGTGAAGTGTCGCCTTCACCTGGAAGTAGTGTTTGGGGTCCTGAATGGTAATAAAGTAGGAGGTGTAGGGGCAAGTGTAGCACTTGTTCTGCTTGCAAGGATAAGTGCCAGAAGGGAGATCAGTGGGGATGGACGAATGGACAATGGGGTTCTTGCAGGGAACGATCCCTGCAGAACACAAAGTTGAAGTGGGGTGCAGGAGGAAAGATGTGCTTGGTGAAAGGATCTCATTGGAAATAGCAGAAGTTGATGAGAATTACGTGCCGGACGCGGAGGCTGGTGGGGTGGTAGGTGAGGAAAAGAGGAACACTATCCCTGGTAGAGTGGAGGAAGGATGGGGACACAGATGTGCGCGAAATGGAAGAGATGCGGTTGAGGGCAGCATTGAATATGGAGGAAAGGAAGCCCCTTACTTTGAAGAACCTCTCCTCCTTTCTGGAATGAAAAGCCTCATCTTTAAGAGCAGGTGCAGTGGAGACAGAGGAACTGAGAGAAGGGGATGGCATTTTCACAAGTAACAGGGTGGGAAGAGGTATAGTCCAGGTTGCTGAGAGTCCATGAGTTCATAAGACATCGGTAAATAAACGAGAGAGAGAGAGAGAGAGAGAGGGAGAGAGAGAGAAAGGAGAGGGCGGTGTCAGAAATGGACCAGGTAAATTTGAGGGTCAAGTGGAAGTTGGAGGTGAAGTGGATGAAGTCTGCATTCCGCAGGGCTCATTCCCTACATGATTCCTTTGTTCATTCTTCCCTCCCCACTGATCTCCCTCCTGCCACTTGTCCTTACAAGTGGAACAAGTACTACACCTGCCCCTACACCATTTCCCTCACTACCATTCAGGGCCCCAAAAAGTCCTTCCAGGTGTGATGACACTTCACCTGTCAGTCTGTTGGGGTTTTATACTGTGTCCAGTTCTCCCAGTGCGGCCTCCTGTATATCGGTGAGAGCCGACATAGATTGGGAGACTGAATCTACATTCCTTGTAGTTTTAAGTATCGAGTTCCACAGTTTAGGAGTGTAGTTCAAAAAAGATGACCTACCAATTATCTTTTGAGGGCAATTGTTTAAATTTAAGAGACCAGCCAAAGAAGACCTGAGAGCTCGAGCAGGATTAAAAAATAAAAATGATTCTGTGATGTACTCCAGTCCCAGACCATCAAGAATTTTAAAAACGAGTAAGAGAACTTTAATCAATTCTAAAGGACACAGAAAGCCAATGCAGAGTAGTCAGGACAGGAGCGATATGTTCTCTCATCCTGGTTTTGGTTATAAGTCTAGCAGTGGTGTGCTGAATGAGTTGAAGTTTATCGATAGATTGTTTTGGAAAGCCAGCAAAAAGTGCATTACAGTAATCCAGTCTATTCGATATAAAGATGTGTAAGCTGAAATGAGGTGGAATTTCTTTAGCAGAGGGTAGTGATTCCGTGGTATATATTGCCACAGAGGGACGTGGAGGCCAAGTTATCATATGTATTTAAGGCAAAGATTGGTAGATTCTTGATTGGTAGTAGATTGGGAAAAAAAATTGGCTAAGATTGAATAGCACATTCAATGTGGCAAATGGTCTAATTTGCTCCTATATCTTATGGTCTCATGACCATTGAGTTCATCCAGCAGATTGTTTGTTGCTCCAGATTCCAGTATCTGCAGTCTTGTGTTGAACCATACAGCATACTCTTAATCATCCAGATCAGAGGCCTTCTGTGTCAGTGCCATTTTCCTGCACTATTCCCCAGATTCCCTGAATATTCAGAAACCTAGCGAGTTCTGCACTGAATGCCTTAGATGAGGTCCCATGACTGTGCGTAAAGGGTAGAGCATTCCAAACAGTCTCCAGTCAGCAAGTGACAAAATATCCACTTCTTTCTGGACTGCAGACACTGGGAGCTGAAGCAAAACACAATCTGCTGGAGGAGCTCAGTGGACTGTGCAACTTCTGTGGGAATTTAGGAACTGGTGAAAGATTGTTAATCAGCCACATGTACATTGAAACATACAATGAAATGTGTTGTTTGCATCAACAAACACAGTCCAAGGATATGCTGGGGGTAGCCTGCAAGTGTTGCCACACTTCTAGCCTCTATCGCATTTGCCTCTGCCACCATTTCAGGCAGTTTATTTCAGGCACCCACTGTGTTTAAAAAAAACACATACATCTCCTTTGAACTTATGCCACTCCCTCTCACCTTTCAAGAGTTTGGTAGCCTCCAAGGGAAGGTAGACAGGGGAGAGGAGGGTCAACCATACCTGGTGAGGAAGACAAAGATGAGGCCCTCATTGGAAGCAGCTGTCTGGCTCTGTGAGCTGAGGTAGAAATAGATCTCGGCGACAAACAGCACCATCCAGAAGACGGTGAAGAGGACAGGCACAGCAAACTGGTTCCACAGCATTATTCCAAGGCCCAGCATCCCATACAGCTCACTCCCCTGCGCAAAAACCGCAAGGAGTCAATGCTTGTTTTCACCATGAGGACCACACACACACACACAAGCCCAGCTTATCTCTGAAACCAGCCCCATCCCCTCAGTTCCTTTCAACCACTGGTTCTCGAATGAACTGGTGAAACTTAGCCGAAGGCCCCCATCCAACCCAGAAATAAAAAAAAAATTAGCTTTATTTGTCACATGTGCATCAAAACAGTGAAATGTATTGTTTGCATCAATGACCCACATCATCCCAGAATGTGCTGGAGGCAGCCACAAGTGTCACTATGCGCCCAGTGCTGACATAGCACGCCTATATTTTACTAATCCTTATCCATGTGTTTGGAATGTGAGAGTAAACCGGAGAACCCAGAAGAAACCAGTGTCACAGGGAGAATGCACAAAGCCCTTTCAGACAGTGATATGATTTCAACCCCCATCACCTTAAAGTGTTACTAGCCGCAACACTACCATATTGCCTCCCCCCCCCCGATACAAAAGCATGAAATCTTTTCACTGTACCTCTATAGACTTGACAATAATTAACCCATTCCAATTCCTAACGGACAATATATTCCACATTGATCAAGGACACAGGCTGCAGACACGTGGGAACACAATCATCAACAGACACTCCCCTGTAAGTCACATTTCACCCTGAACTGAAAATATACTGTCACTCGGTTTTAAATCCTCACTTTACTCCACATATCAGAAAGAAATCATAAAGATCTACCGAATATTGAAAGGCCTAGATAGAGTGGACACCGAGAGGATGTTGCCTAAAGTTGCAGAGTCTAGGATTAGAGGACACATTCTTGGAATACAAGGATGTCAATGGAGACAAGGAGAAATTTCTTTAGCCAAAGATTGGTGAATCTGTGGAAATCATTGCCATAGATAGCTGTAGTGGCCAATTCATTGGGTATATTTAAACTGGAGGTGGGTAGGTTCTCGATTACTAGGGACGGTAAAGATTACACTGAGAAGGGAGGCGAATGAAGTTGAGAGTGATAATAAATCAGCCATGATAGAATGGTAGAGCAGACTGGACAGACTGAATGGCCTTATGGTCTAAGAAATGCAGCAGTTTAAGGACTCAGCTTACCACCACCAAATGCCAGCTCCCAAAACTTGGTTCTGTCATGCCTTGGGACACGCCCACAGTTAAAAGCTCAGTCACCCTCAGAAGGGACCTACCTGCACAATTTCGCGGTAAGCTGACTTGGCCAGGTAGAAGGGCACAAACATGTTGCATAGCAAGAAGTAAATGACCTCAAAGGTGGTGAGGGCCACAGTCAACTTGTTGAGGAGGAGAAGGACGTTGAGGGGCATCATGCAAAGTCGGGCCAGCAGGGGGAGCAGATGAACACTGAACAACCAGAACGGCTTGGACTTCATGAAGTAAGAACAGAATGAGGAGACCAAGAGTTGACCTAGGAAGGGAAAAAAAAAGTTTAAGGTCAGAAAATCCTGATCAAATTCATTAAATGCAAACAGTATTAAAACACATTTGTTTAATATCAAGACAGACACCTTGTGATTCCCTTCTCCATTCATCCCTCCCCACTGATCTTCCCCCTGGCACTTATCCCTGCAAGTAGAAGTGTTACATCTGCCCATTCACCTCCTCCCTCACCTCTATTCAGGGCCAGAAAAAAACAGTCTTTCCAGTAATACATCACCTGTGAGTCTGTCAGTGTGATCTACTGTATCTGGTGTTCCCAGAGTGGCCTCCTCTACATCGGTGAGACCCAATGTATATTTGGGGACCACTTTATCGAGCACCTTCGCTTCATTTGAAACCGGCAGGACTTCCCAGTGGCCAACCATTTTAATTCCGATCCCATTCCTATTCCAACGTACCAGTCCATGGGCACCCCTACAGCCAAGATGAGGTTGGAAGAGTAACACCTCATATTCCATCTGGGTAGCCTCCAACCTGATGGCATGGACATCGGTTTCTCTAACCACTCACCCTGTTCCCCTTATCCCACTGGCCTCATCACTTTCCTCTGCCCTGTCCATTCCCACCATTCCTCCCTCCGGTTGCCCTGCCCACCTCCTTCCCTTTATTCCATGCTCCACTGCCCTTTCCTATCAGATTCCATCAGTCTCAGCCCTTTTAAAGATTAGCTATATTTGTCATACATGCATCAAAACAGTGAAATGTGTCATTTTCATGTCAACAACCACAGTCCAAAGGTGTGCTGGAGGCTAATCACCAGTGCTGCCATGCTTCCAGTGCCTACATAGCATGCCCACAACTGATTAACCACAACTTAATGTCCTTTTGGAAAATGTGGGAGGAAACTGGAGCGCCCAGAGGAAACCCATGCGGTCACGGCGAGAATGCACAAATTCCTTACAGAAAGCAGCAGAAATTGAAGCTCGGTGTTCTGACTGCCGGCACTATAAAGCATGATGCTAACCACTATATAATCTTGCTCCCTTTGTCACTTCCACCGAGAGTCATACTGCATAGATACAGGCCCTTCAGCCCTCCTGCTTCATGCAAACCAGGATTCCCATCTAAGCTCAAGCCATTTGTCCGTGTTGGCCTGTATCCCTCTAAACCTCTCAGATCCATGTACCTACCCTATCACCTATTTCCTGCTAGCTTCTAACATCACATCATTCCCACATCAACTCCCTCACCTGGATCTACCTATCACCTGCCAGCTCGTGCCCCACCCCTCCCCCCCAACTTTTTAAATAGTCCATCCCTCTCCTTCTTTCCAGTCCTGATGAAGGGTCACAACCTGAAATGTTGACTGTTTATTCATTTCCATGGATGCTGCCTGGCTTGCTGAGTTCCTCCAGCATTTTGTGTGTTACTCTAGATTTACAGCAGAATCTCTATCATTTATATATAATTAAATTGCTTCTTCCCTCTATTCCCCTCCAGCTTCCATTCCTATCAGGATCCTTCAGTTTGTTGTCAATTCCAATTCCAAATATCTCCCCCCAGCTTCTGACACCATTCCCACTCTCCCCCACTCTATCTGCCCAACATCCTCTCACCCGGATCCACCTATCACCAGCCAGCTCTTGTCCAGCCCTTCTCTTCACTGTTTTATAACAGTTATCTCCTCTGTCAGTCCAGACGAAGGGTCTCAACCTGAAATATTAACTGACCATTTTCCTCCATGAATGCTGCCTGAGCCGCTGTGTTCCTCCAGTATTTTGTATGAGCTGCTGCAGATTCCAGCATCTGCAGTCATTCGCGTGTCTGACAAAGAACAATCTGCAAAACTTCCCTCCTCCCCGGAATAAAGAAGTGATTTGGTGTGCTCAAACTCACCTTAAGATAGTTCACATTTCAAATTAAGTTTAATATTAACATATGCAATTATCTCCATATACTACACCAAGATTAGTTTTCTTTATAGGAAAACAAATACAGTTCAATTTATGAAAAACTATAAATAATAAAGACTAACAAACAACATACAGTTGTAAGAAAATTTTGTGAACACTTTGCAATTACCTGGTTTTCTGCGTCAATTACTCATAAAATGTGGTCTGACCTTCATCTCAAGTCACAATAATAGACTAACGCATTCTGCCTAAACTAGTAACACACAAGTGCACTTCTTTTTGTCAATACTGAGTACACCATTTAAACAATCAGTCTACGTTCAAAAAAATGTGAATCTCTGGGGTTTTTCACCCAGAGAGTGGTGGATATGTGGAATGCTCTGCCCCAGAAGGCAGTGGAGGCCAAGTCTCTGGATGCATTCAAGAGAGAGTTAGATACAACTCTTATAGATAGCGGGGTCAAGGGATATGGGGAGAGGGCAGGAACGGGGTACTGATTGTGTATCATCAGCCATGATCACAGTGAATGGTGGTGCTGGCTAGAAGGGCCGAATGGCCTACTCCTGCACCTACTGTCTATTGTCATGGCTTCTACAAAAGGTATTTGGAGTCAGGTGTTCCAATCAATGAGATGAATTTGGAGGTGTGGGCTGTAGAGGTTCCATGCCCTATAAAACAAAGACAGAGTCAGGTTGCTTACAGAGCTGTTTACATGCACCATGCCTCAATCAAAACAACTTTGAGGACCAAAGAATTGTAGAGATGCATGAAGCTGGAAAAGGCTACAAAAGCATTTCTAAATACCTGAGTGTTCATCAGTCCACAGTAAGGGAAAGTGTCTGCAAACGGAGGATATTCAGTACTATTGCTACTCTCCCTTGGGGTGGGCGTCCTACAAAGATCACACCAAGAGCACAACGTGCAATGCTGAAGGAGGTGGAAAAGAACCCAAGGGCAACAGAAAAAGACCTGCAGGAAGCTCTAGAACTTGCTAAAGTCTCTGTTCATGTGTCCACTCCAAGAAAAACACTGATCAAGATTTATGGAAGGACACCACAGAGAAAACTACTTTCCAAAACAAAAACATTGTTGCACATCTCGAACTTGCAAAAAAAACCTGGATGTTCCTCAATGCTTCTGGGACAATGTTCTGTGGACAGATGAGACAAAAGTTTAACTTTTTAAGCAGAGATTCACTCTATATTTGGAGGAAAAAGGGCACTGCACATGAACACCAAAACCTCATCCCAACTGTGAAGCATGGTGGAAGGAGCATCATGGTTTGGGGCTGCTTTGCTGCCTCAGGGCCTGGACAGCTTGCAATTGTTGAGGGAGCAATGAATTCAAATTGTATAAAAACATTTTACAGGAGAATGCCAGGGTAGCGGTCTGTCACCTGAAGTTTAATCAAAGTTGGATGATGCAACAAGACAATGATCTGAAACACAAGAGTAAATAAACAACAAGAATGGTTTAAAAAGAGAAAAAAAAAGTGTTTTGGAAAGCCAAGTCAAAGTCCAGATCTTAACCCAATTGAGATGCTGTGGCATGACCTGAAGAGGGCTGTTCATGCAAGGTTTCTCAGAATTATTGATGAACTAAAACAGTTTTGTATGGAGGAATGGTCTAAAATTCCTCCTCGCCGTTGTGCATGTCTGATCAGCAGCTACAGGAAATGTTTGGTGGATATTATTGCTGCAAGGGAGGTTCCAGCAGTTATTAAATACATGGGTTCACATACTTTTTACAGCCTGGACTGTGAATGGTTAAACAACATGTTCTATAAAGACATGTAAAGTACAATTGTTCATGTATTATCAGTTTAGGCAGATTGTGTGTTTATTATTGTGACTTAGATGAAGATCAGACCACATTTTATGAGCAATTATGAGTAATGAGTAATTACTGCAGAAAACCAGGTAATCGCAAAGGGTTCACAAAGTTTTACTTGCAAGTGTAGTGTACAAAGGACAAATCGTGCAAATAAAGTAAATAAATAAATGCTGAGAACACGAGTTGCAGAATCTTTGAAAGTGAGTCCACCAGTTATGGGATCAGTTCAGTGTTGAAGTAAGTGAAGTTATCCACGTTGGTTCAGGAGCCTGATGGTTGAAGGGTAATAACTGTTCCTGAATCTGGTGGTGTAACTTAGGAAGAAAAGCAGAGCTGTTCTCTGAGCAGCTGGTTCAGGGAGCAGAATGAACTTCAAGTAATGAAGGCACACAGGGAGTGGTGACAACCAACTCATCTACACAGACAGTAGAAATGAAATCAGAGCTTTCTCAAGTCAAATGGGACGCAGGATGAGATAGTCATTCACTGCTTAACAAGGAAAGAATGGGGAATGGCTTGGGAATGAGGCAGCACAATAGCACGGAGGTTAGCACAACGCTTTACAGTACAGGTGACCTAGGTTCAATTCCTGCTGCTGCTTGCAAGGAGTTTGTACATTTTTCCCGTGACGTGTGGGTTGCCTCCAGGTTCTCTGGTTTCCTCCATAAATCTGAGGATATACAGGTTAGGATTAGTAAATTGTGGGCACATTATGTTCGTGTCAGAAGCAGGGCAACACTTACGGGCTGCACCCACACATCCTTTCAGATTACGCCAATCGCTGATGCAACAATACATTGTACTGTGTGTTTGTTTCAATGTACATGTGACAGGAAAGGGGACTGACTAAGGGTACAACCAAAAGCCCTAGAAACAACCGGACAGCACAAGCAGAAATAGCAAGCATTTGTTGGGCCAAATGGCCTTATGTGCTACACAGGCCTCTTGGCCATAGAATCCACTCATTTCAGTCTTTCGGTGAAATCAAAGACACCCTACAGTCAATGACGGTGCGGAAGCCCCACCTGTTAGTGTACCGACAAAGCGCTGGAGGGCAGCCAGGTCCAAGAATACCGCTCCGTCGTACCCGGACTCGATCTCTCGGAGAACATAGTCCCTGCAGAGAGAACAAAACAGAGCAGTGCACACAGCTGCTCCACACAACACAGTTCCTATGCATGGTGGTGACATCCATGTATACACATTACTCCACACAACACAGCTCCTACATCTACTGCAGACGACACAGTTCCTGTACATGGTGGTGAGGTCCCTGTTCACACATCTACTGCACACGACATAGCTCCTGTACATGGTGGTGAGGTCTTTGTTCTGCTACTTTGTCAAGTTTAAGCTTATTGTTATTCAACCATATATATGTATATAACCAAATGAGACACTGTTCCTCCAGACCAAGATGCACAGAGCAGTACATATAACACACACACACACACACACACACACACACACACACACACACACACACACACACACACACACACACACACACACACACACACACACACACACACACACACACACACACACACACACACACACACACACACACACACACACACACACACACACACACACACACACACACACACACACACACACACACACACACACACACACACACACACACACACACAGTAAAACTACAACAAATAAACAATAAAATAGTAAGATTTATTCCAGAAGATTTGGGCAAGTTTATTGATGATAATAGTTCCAAGCACCGTACCACACAATCATTGTTAATGCAAATTAAACCTTAGATACAGGCCTAGAAAGGAGAATGAAGGTTTATAGGCCATCTCAGAGAGGTAAGCTAGATTGACCATGAAGTAGGTTACAAGGACAGTACCTACAATGGGCTAAACGGCCTGAATTATCAATGTTTTTATTTAGAGATACAGCATGGTGACAAGTCCTTCTAACCCAACAGGCTCGCACCACTTAATTACACTCATCTGACCAATTAAACTTGTTCTATGCTCTACACATGTTCTATGTACCCATGTTTTCTTCATGCACTTCATTACCCGATGGAAAAATCTATCAATAAACTTTGACTGTTGGTTACTGGTTTACTATTGTCACGTGTGGGGTGATGGGGTGGAGATAGGTCTCTACAAAAGGAGGCACAAGACACCCCTTCCCTATGCTAGCATGCAGTCACCCTTGGACAAGCAGCACCTGCTTAGCTCCCTGATCAGGGTCACGCAAGGCCATGGGAGCAGATGGTGCATATCACAACTGACACCAGGCAGACAACTTCTGAAGAGTATTGATAATGATAGTAGTCATTCATCCTGTAAAGACATTGCCCAGGAGAAGGCAATGGCAAACCACTTCTGTCGAGAAATTTGACAAGAATAACCATGGTCATGGAAAGACCATGATAGCCCACATCATATAATACAGCACATAATGAACGTGCAGGAGACAGTCAGGTGGAAGGGCATAACAAGGTAGATGATGAGGTTAATACCTTATCTTTATTGAATGACTGATCCATTCAATAGCCTTTTAGCAGTGGATAGAAGCTATCCTTGAGCCTGGTGGCACACACAAAATGCTGGAGGAACTCAGCAGGGCAGGCAGCATCTAGGCAGCCAAAATGTCGTCTGTACTCTTGTCCAAAATGCTGCCTAGCCTGAGCTCCTCCAGCATTTTGTGTGTTGCTCAGATTTCCAGTATCTGCAGATTTTCTCGTGCTTGAGCCTGGTGGTATGCATTTTCATACTTTTGTAGCTTCTGCCCAATGGGAGGAAGGAGAAGACAGAATGTCCAGAGTGGGAGAGGTAATTTATAATGTTGCCAGCAAGTGTAGACAGAACCCATGGAGGGGAGGCTGGTTTTCATGATCAACTGGTCAGGTCCACAACTTTCTGTAGATGTACTAACACCAGAGTACTGGAGGAGGCCTATATATAACATCCCCACTGCGATAAAGCAACACCAACTCTGATGGATGCGTCATGTCATCTGGATGCCTAATTCACATTTCCCCAAACAAATCCTTCACTTCTAGTCAAAGGAAGTTTTTGCCCTGGTGGGCAAGGGAAATGTTTCACAGATAATATCAAAAATCAGCCTGAAGAAATACAACATTACAGCTAAAACTGGAAAGACACTGCACGTAGCGACACACTCAGCCATTCAGGAACAGCTTCTTCCCCCTCTGCCATCTGATTCCTAAATGGACATTGAACCCATGAACAGTATCTAACTTTCCTTTGTTATTTCTGATTTTGCATTTTAACTGTTTAATCTATATAGAACCATAGAACATTACAGCACAGAAATAGGCCCTTCTTGGCTGTGCCGAACTATTTTTCTGCCTAGTCCCACTGACCTGCACCTGGACCATATCCCTCCATACACCTCTCATCCATGTACCTGTCCAAGCTTTACTTACATGTTAAAAGTGAGCCCACATTTACCACTTCATCTGGCAGCTCATTCCACACTCCCACCACTCTCTGGCTGAAGAAGGCCCCCCCCCCCATGTTCCCTTTAAACTTTTCCCCCTTCACCCTTAACCCATGTCCTCTGGTCTTTTTCTCCTCTAGCCTCAGTGGAAAAAGCCTGCTTGCATTCACTCTATATATACCCATCATAATTTTATAAACCTCTATCAAATCTCCCCTCATTCTTCTATGCTCCAGGGAATAAAGTCCTAACCTATTCAACCTTTCTCTGTAACTCAGTTTCTCAAATCCCAGCAACATCCTTGTAAACCTTCTCTGCACTCTTTCAACCTTATTAATATCCTTCCTGTAATTAAGTGACCATAACTGCACCCAATACTCCAAATTCGGCCTCACCAATGTCTTATACAACCTCACCATTACATTCCAACTCTTATACTCAATACTTTGATTTATAAATGCCAATGTACCAAAAGCTCTCTTTACGATCCTATCTACCTGTGACGCCACTTTTAGGGAATTTTGTATCTGTATTCCCAGATCCCTCAGTTCTATAGCACTCCTCAGCGACTTACCATTTACCTTGTATGTTCTACCTTGGTTTGTCCTTCCAAGGTGCAATACCTCACACTTGTCTGCATTAAACTCCATCTGCCATTTTTCAGCCCATTTTGCCAGCTGGTCCAAATCCCTCTGCAAGCTTTGAAAACCTTCCTTACTGTCCAGTACACCTCCAATCTTTGTATCATCAGCAAATTTGCCGATCCAATTTACCATATTATCATCCAGATCATCGATATGGATGACAAATAACAATGGACCCAGCACTGATCCCTGTGGCACACCACTAGTCACAGGCCTCCACTCAGAGTAGCAATCCTCCAACTACCATTCTCTGGCTTCTCCCATTGAGCCAACGTCTAATCCAATTTACTACATCACCATGTATACCTAGCGACTGAATCTTCCTAACTAACCTCCCATGTGGGACCTTGTCAAAGGCCTTACTGAAGTCCATGTAGACAACATCCACTGCCTTCCCTTCATCCACTTTCCTGTTAACCTCCTCCAAAAACTCTAATAGATTGGTTAAACATGACCTACCACGCACAAAGCCACGTTGACTCTCCCTATCCAAATATTTATAGATCCCATCTCTTAGTACTCCTTCCAATAATTTACCTACTACTGACGTCAAACTTACTGGCCTATAACTTCCTGGATTTCTTTTAGAGCCTTTTTTAAAACAACAGAACAACACGAGTTATCCTCCAATCCTCTGGCACCTCACCTGTAGATACCGACATTTAAATATATCTGCCAGGGCCCCTGCAATTTCAACACTAGTCTCCTTCATGGTCTGAGGGAATACCCTGTCAGGTCCTGGGGATTTATCTACTCTGATTTGCCTCAAGACAGCAAGCACCTCTTCCTCTTCAATCTGTATAGGTTCCCTTTCATACTTGTTTGCCTTATTTCCATAGACTCCATGCCAGTTTCCTTAGTAAATACAGATGCAAAAAACCCATTTAAGATCTCCCCCATTTCTTTAGGTTCCATACATAGCCGACCACTCTGATCTTCAAGAGGACCAATTTTATCCTTTACTATCCTTTTGCTCTTAACATACCTGTAGAAGCTCTTTGGTTTATCCTTCACCTTGACTGCCAAAGGAACCTCATGTCTTCTTTTAGCCCTCCTGATTTCTTTAAGTATACTTTTTATACTCCTCATGCACCTCATTTGCTCCCTGTTGCCTATACATGTTATACATCTCTCTCTTCTTGTTTATCAGAGTTCTAATCTCACTCAAGAACCAAGGTTCCTTATTCTTATTCACTTTGCCTTTAATCCTAACAGAAACATACAAACTCTGCACTCTCAAAATTTCTCCTTTGAAGGCCTCCCACTTACCAATCACATCCTTGCCAGAGAACAACCTGTCCCAATCCACGTTTTTTAGATCCTTTCTCATTTCTTCAAATTTGGCCGTTTTTCCAGTTTAGAACCTCAACCCGAGGACCAGAACTATCTTTATTTTAAGAGCAAGTTGAAACTAATGGTGTTATGGTCACTGGAACCAAAGTGTTCCCCGACACACACTTCTGTCACCTGTCCTAACTCGTTTCCTAATAGGAGATCTAATATTGCATCCTCTCTAGTCGGTACCTCTATATATTGATTTAGAAAACTCTCCTGGACACATTTTACAAACTCTAACACGTCTAGACCTTTAACAGTATTTACTTATTTTTTTCTACATGATCATGTATTGCATTGTGCTGCTGCCACTAAGTTAACAAATTTCATGACCTATGCCGATGATAATACACCTGATTCTGATTCTTATTACTGAGGAAATCTGTACAAGAGGGAGCTGTGCTACATGAGAGTGACATCCACTATGCCACAGAGGACAAGCAGCAGCTGCGAAAGGAGAGAATGAACAACCAGAAGATCCAACCCCTAACCGCAGCCACCACTTACTCTTGCCCACTCTGCAGCAGAACATGTGAATCCCGGATCAGCCTCTACAACCACCCAAGGACTCACTAATAGACAACTTCTGAGGAGAACATCATACTCGACACAAGTGATTGCACTACTACTCTGCAGCTTCTTGTGGTCTTGAGCAGAGCAGTGTGCATCCAAAAGGACACTTTCTAAGTTGCACCTGAAAAACTAGGGAAATGCTATATTTCCTTCACATTTCCTCAGTGTTTTCCTCCACAGAGTGCCGTATGACCTGCTATCTGCATTTCCTGTTTTTATTTCAGAAGCATGCCAACACATGCAGGCGGCCCCCATCACATATTTAGAATGTGTTGGTCGATGACACAAACAATGTATTTCATTGCATGCTTCAATTATTTATTGTAAGGGTTTGTTGTTTCTTTCCCTTGTTTATGTTGTCATTAAATAAGATCACGGTGCTCTGATCTTGGGTTCAGTTCCCCATTATAAATCAAGCATGATGGATTGGCAGAGCAGACTCGATGGACCAGATGGCCTAATTCTGCTCCTACGTCTTGTGTTTGTTGCAGAGGTCAGATGGTAAGGGCCATTAAAATGCTATGGGTACAAACACAGCCAACTCTATGTTGACAATACGACAACATTTCTTGACCGTAAGAATGGGGAAACAGAACATTACAGCACCTACTTCGACCCTTTAACCTACTCCGAGATCAATCTAATCCTTCCCTCCTACATCTACTGTACCACCATATTTTCATCCCTGCGCCCAAGAGTCTCTTCAATGTTCCTAATGTATCTGCCTCTACCACCATCCTTGACAGTGTGAAAATTAAACTATTTTTATTGCACCTGGATTGCTCTGTAGTTCCAATATTCGCCCATCTCAACATATGACGACTTTGCAATTCTCTTGGGTCGAGAATTCCTAAGATTCACGCTAGCTTTTGTTTTCGGTGAGGTTTACAGTGAAGAGGTTTTCCATATTCCTAGCCAGATGCATCAGAGCTTAGAGTGGCAACTGCTCTGCTCAGGCTCAGCACATCACAGAAAATAGTCCCATCTCCATTGACTGTCTACACTTCCTGCTGTCTTGGTAAAGCAGGAAAGACCACACATACCCCAGATATTGCCTCTTCTTCCCACATCCATTGGGCAGACAATTATCATTCCAACCAGCTTGGAGCAATAATCCTTTTATCCATCACTTTGTCGTTCATTCATTTATACAGGCTCCCAATTCACAATGCTACTATTTAAAATTTGCACATTTACTTCTCTTGTTAACCTTGTAATCTCTTCCAGCCTCTCAATTTGGTTTAAAGCAACTCTGGCCATTTGTGACTCCCTCATATCTTTCACCTCTACAATTGATTGCCCTGAGCTCTCCAAGCCACAGACCCTGAACCTTTTTAAAAAAAAATGTAGCAGGGAAAGTTTAGATTGATCATAAAGTAGGTTAAATGATAGGTACAACATCATGGGCCAAAGGGCCTGCACTGTGCTTTTATGTTCTATTCAAAAGCCTGAAGCCATCTAACATCAGACTCAAGACACTTAAAACACTTTGAAACTGGTCTCTAGTATGATTAGACAGTATGATTAGAATCTAGTATCATTAGACTTGACAATCTACCTCGTTACAGTCCTGCACCTTATTGTCTAGCTGCACCGCACTTCTCTGGCACTGTAACACTTTATTCTGCATTATGTTATTGCTCTTTCCTTGTACCACCTCAATGCATTGATGTCATGAAATTATCTCCACTGACGGCAAGGCAGTCTAATGGTTAGCGTAACACTATTACAGCACCAGAGACCCAGGTTCAGTTCCCGCCACTGACTGCAATGCTCCCCAGCAACAATGTGGATTTCCTCCAGGTATTCCAGTTTCCTCCCACATTTCAAAGACTTACGGATTAGTAAGTTAATTGGTCACATGGGTGCAACTGAACAGCACAGGCTCGTTGGGCCAGAAAGACCTGCTACCATGCTGTATCTCCAAATTAACAAATACAAAAATTTTACTTGAGAACAGCCTTTTCACTCTACCTCAGTAGATTTGACAATAGTAAACCAACGCGAAGATGAGGAATGAAGGAGCAGGGGCCCTGGCAGAAATATTTAAAATGTTGATATCTATGGGTCAGGTGCCGGAGGATTGGAGGATAGCACATGTAGTTTCATTGTTTAAAAAAGGCTCAAAAAGTAAACCGGGAAATTATAGGCCGGTAAGTTTGACATTGGTAGTAGGTAAATTATTGGAAGGAATACTAAGAGATAGGACCTACAAGTATTTGGATAGACAGGGACTTATTAGAAACAGTCAGCATGGCTTTGTGCGTGGTAGGTCATGTTAGAGTTTTTTGAGGATGTTACCAGGAAAGTGGATGAAGGGAAGGCCGTGGATGTTGTATACATGGATTTCAGTAAGGCCTTTGACAAGGTCCCGCATGGGAAGTTAGTTTGGAACATTCAGTCGCTAGGTATACATGGAGAGGTAGTAAATTGGATTAGACATTGGCTCACTGGAAGAAGCCAGAGAGTGGTATCACTGGAAGAAGCCAGAGAGTGGTAGTGGAGGATTGCTTCTCTGAGTGGAGGCCTGTGACTAGTAGTGTGCCACAGGAATCAGTGCTGGGTCCATTGTTATTTGTCATCTATATCAATGATCTGGATGATAATGTGGTAAACTGGATCAGCAAATGTGTTGATGATACAAAGATTGGAAGCGTAGTGGACAGTGAGGAAGGTTTTCAAAGCTTGCAGAGGGATTTGGACCAGCTGGAAAAATGGGCTGACAAATGGCAGATGGAGTTTAATGCGGACAAGTGTGAGGTATTGCACTTCGGAAGGTCAAACCAAGGTGAACATACAAGGTAAATGGTAGGACACTGAGGAGTACAGTAGAACTGAGGAATCTGGGAGTACAGATACATAATTTCCTAAAAGTGGCTTCACAAGTAGATAGGGTTGTAAAGAAAGCGTTTGGTACATTGGCCTTTATAAATCAAAGTATTGAGTATAAGAGTTGGAATGTAATGGTGAGGTTGTACAAGACATTGGTGAGACCGAATTTGTGTGCAGTTTTGGTCACCTAATTACAGGATATATTAATAAGGTTGAAAGAGTGCAGAGAAGGTTTATAAGGATGTTGCCGGGACTTGAGAAACTGAGTTACAGAGAAAGGTTGAATAGGTTAGGACTTTATTCCCTGGAGCATAGAAGAATGAGGGGTGATTTGACAGAGGTGTATAAAATTATGATGGGTATAGATAGAGTGAATGCAAGCAGGCTTTTTCCACTGAGGCCAGGGGAGAAAAAAAAGAGGTCATGGGTTAAGGGTGAAGGGGGAAAATTTTAAAGGGAACATTGGGGGGGGGGACTTCTTCACGCTGAGAGTGGTGAGAGTGTGGAATGATCTGCCAGATGAAGTGGTAAATGCGGACTCACTTTTGACATTTAAGAAAAACTTGGTCAGGTATATGGATGAGAGGGGTTTAGAGGGATATGGCCCAGGTGCAGGTCAGTGGGACTAGGCAGAAAAATAGTTTGGCACAGGCAAGAAGGGCCAAAAGGCCTGTTTCTGTGCTGTAATGTTCTGTGGTTCTAAGTGCAGATTCAAACGGTGTGGTCTTTTAAGTTGGGTCTACACCAAAAAGTTATCCAAGACTAACCTGCAGGTCCGGTGTCCGACGTACAGAAGTAAAGCGGTCAGCAGGTAGAGGTAAAACTTCACCAGGTGCTGGAGAGGTAAGACAAGAACCATCACGCTAAGGAAGTGACCTGCAAAACAAACAATGAAATTCAGCAACAAAGGTAAGGAACTCACTATCAGCAATTGCTCAAATACTCTGCCACATCTCAAGTACTTCCTATAGTGGCCTAATTCTGCCTTATGGGGTGAAGGGTGCACATGCTCCTGTTGAGAGGGTTGAGTATTCCAAGTTCCTATGAGTGAACAACACCAATTGCCTGTCCTGGTCCAATAACATTGACACCATGGCCAACAGAGCTTACTTCCGCAACAGACTGAAGAAATTCTAAATGTCCACTTTGACGTTCACCAATTCTTATTTATGCACCATAGAAAGCATCCTATTTGGATGCATCACAGTTTGATATGTCAACTGTTCTGCCTATGACCAGAAGAAAGTGCAGACTTGTGGACGTTGCTCAGCACATCACAGAAATCAGACTTCCCTCTATGGATTTGGTGTATACTTCTTGCTGCCTCAGTAAAGCAGTCAACAAAATCAAAGATCCCACCCACCCACCCCACACAATCTCTCTTCAGCCCAGCTCCCATCAGACAGAAGATACAAAAAGCCTGAGAGCACATATCAGCTTCTATCCCACCATTAAGACTATTGAGTGATTCTCTACTATGATAAGATGAACTTCTAACCTCACCATCTACCTCATTATGATCTTGCACCTTACTGTCTACCTGCACTGCACTTTCTCTGTGGCTGTTATGATGATGAGATACAATCCAGGATGCACTGGGACACATCATCAGTGATGTAAGCTGAGGTCAACAGGTGTTTCAGGTCTTTCAACATCAGACACTCGCCCAGGTGACCCAGCCAGGGTTGGTCAGGTACTGGCTTCTGTCCCAGGGGTCACACCTCTTGATCCATAGACATCTAGAGGCTCGTTCAGCCACAGTCCTGATGGCCCTTTTCTTTAGAGAACCACCCCCTATCCCGTAGTACCAAGGAAAGAATAGGTTCTGCAAAGCGAGGAGCCAGCAAAACCTCTACACCCCACCTCCACTTCATTCTGCATTGTTATTGTTTTCTCTTGTACTGATGTGATGAATTGATCTCCACGGACAGTATGCAAAGTAAGTTTTTCACTATCATAGTACATATGACAATAATAAACCAATTTGGCCCTTAGCCTTCTTTACTTCCTATTCCATTAGTTAAACCCTTAAAATCCTAAAAGGCTTGTTGAATTTTATAATGTATATCAAATCATTTCCTAGTCATAAATCTTTGCTGACTGAATCTAATCTTATTCTCATCTAAGACAAGGGAGCAGAACTAGGCCATTCAGTCCATTGAGTCCGATCTGCCATTCCATCATGCCCAATTTATTATCCCTCTCAATCCCATTCTCTCTATAACCCTTGACGTCTTTACTAATCAAGAACCTATCAACTTCCACTTTAAATATACCCAATGACATGGTCTCCACAGCCTTCTGTGGCACTGAATTCCACAAATTCATCACCTTCTGGTTAAAGAAATTTCTTTTCATCTGTTCTAAAGGGATATCCTTGCATTCTAATTCTAATTTTGAAACCAATTCACTGCACAGGTTTCCTCTGGACACTCTAATTTCCCCCCCCCCCCCCCCATCACAGAGGTATGTGCACTGGTGGGTGAACTGACTGTTGTAAATTGATAAACAGAAGGGATTCTGCAGGTTCTGGAAATCCAGGGCAACACACACAAAACACTGGAGGAACTCGGTCATAAGCAATGTTCTGGCTGAGACCCGTCATCAGAACTGGAAAGGGAGAGGAATTCACAGTGAGGTAGGGGGAGGGGAAGGAGTACAAACTGGCAGATGATGGATAATACCAGATGAGGGGGAGGTTGGTAGGTGGAAAGGGGGGTAGTTGAAGTGAGAAGTGATAGGTGGAAGAGGTAAAAGGCTGAAGGAGGAATCTGAAAGGAGAGGAGCATGGACCATGGCAGAAAGGGACAAAGAAGGTGCACCAAAGAGAGGGCAGGTAAGGAGGAAAGGGGTGAGAGGAGACAACTTGGGAAATGAAAAAAAGGGGAGGTGGAGAAATTACTAGAAATTGGAATAGTCAATGTTCATGCTCTCAGATCCTGGACCCTGATGCCTTGATTACACTGGGCTTAACTTGGTAGTCAACTAGCCTATCAATGTTTGAGAGATTGGAAACAGATTACGAAAGAATGAACAAACTTCACAACTACAGCAGAGTCACAGATTAATACAGACCAGACAGAGGCCCGTTGGCCCAACTGGTCCCTTTGACCATCTGAGCCTTAAAGAGGCAGCATTCATCATTAAGGAGCCCTACCACCTATGAAATGCCCTTTTCTCATTCCCACCATCAGGGAGGAAGGTTCAGGACCCTGAAAAGTTTCCAAATATCATAAAGTTACAATAAAGAGCCGTAAACAGTAAAAAGGGTGGCAGGATGGAGATACATCTCTACCAAAGGAGGTGTAAGGTGCTTCTTCCTTCCACTAGCCTGCAGGCCACCCTTCTTGGGTCACGTGAAGCTACTGGAGTAGGTGGTGGATGGTCATATAAGCACTTGGTGCATTTCATAAGTCCTGGTTATGTGATCACTGATGCCAAGCAATCGCTGAAGAATATTGATAACGGCTGGGGGCCAACCGTCTTGCAAACACTACCCAGAAGGCAATGGCAAACCACTTCTGTAGAAAAGTTTGCCAAGAACAATCACAATGATGGAAAGACCATGAACGCCTGTGTCATATGACAAGGCACATAACAAATAAACGAAACAGTAGAAAACTAACTCAAATCAACAATTGCCGTAATCAACCTTTGCCTTTAAAACTGCATCAATTCTCTCAGGTACACTGTCATGCAGTTTTATAAGAAAATCGGCTAGTAGATTGTTCCAAGCACATTGGAGGACATGCCACAGTTCTGCTAACTTTGGCTATCTCACTTGCTTTTGTCTCTCCAGATAATCCTAGACAACCTCGATGATGTTGAGATCAGGGCTCTGTGGAGGCCATCCCATCTGAAACCATATAAAAAATCTAGGGCACCCAAGACTTTTGCACAGTACTGCAGCATCCAGCATCTCGACTTTTGGCTTTGATAAGTCAACCAGGATTCATAAAGAGAAGGCTGCATGCAATGCTTACCCAGGTAGTAGACATTCCACAGGACAAACTTGTACTTAATCAGCATCTCCTCATTCCTGGCTTGGATCTGCTCGGCAAAGAGACCAACATCCCACTTGTACAGCAAGTTGAGCACCACGAGGGTGGGGAGCCGCAGGGCCACATTAGCCACCGTTTCTGCCAGAGACATCCTCCCGGATTATCACCAACTGCTGCCTTACTACCGTGGCCTTCAGGCTGAGAGTCAGGAGTATGCAGCAGGTGGCCTGTAAACCCTAGTGTACCAGCAAGTAACATGCAGTGCCCCCTCAGGCCTGCCTTGGGTATACCTTGAATTCGCAATCAGCCCTGTATACATCAGCTCCTGCATTCATTAAATTGTAGACCCCCATCCCTTCAAATGGCTGCTCACCCATTCTTTGTGTAAACCTATCCACTACCCTCTTGCTTGGGCTACATAAATGACTGAACAGTAAATACCCCACACTGGCAAGTAAATACCTCACTGCTTAAGCTCCATATACACCACCACCCAACATACATCCAGTAAATACCCAACACATCTCACTCCCAAGGCACAGCTATCCAGTATAAGACACAGGACACTCACTCTTGCCCTGTCTAGTTCCCACAGTCACCGTTCAATCCACACTTATGCACTATAAAACCTTCTCTTTAACGACTTAATCAAGCTTATCCTCTCCCTCTCCTCTGACCCAACAAAACTGAGTCAATGCCTCTGGTCAACTCACTCTCTCTCTCTAGTCCTCTATTTCACTCTCCCTCCCCTTTCTAACCTACCCTCACCTCTGACCCTCTCGTTTCCCTTCCTCACTCTTCCACTACCCTCTCTCCCTCCCCTGCACTCTCTCCCTTACTCTTCTCCTACTCTTTCTCCTCCCCTCCCCTCTTCACTCTCCTCTTTTCACTCCCTCCCGTAGCTCTTCCTCACTCTCCCCGTCCCTGTCTCTTTCTTTTCCTCTCCCTCCCTCCCTACACACACGGTTCCCTCCTTTCTGTTGCACTCAGTGCCTGTCCTGCTCTTCTCTCTTCAACTCTCAGCACTCCCACTTTCTTCTGAGGCCAACCTCCAACCTTTGCTCTCCTTGCTGTTGAACACCCCCACTCGGTTGCTCTGCTCCGCCCCCCTGCTCTGCTTCCCCTCCGGCCTCTCCCACCTTGCACCCTCTCAGGTCGCTCAGTCTCCCAACGCTGCCGTTGCCTCCATTTTCTCTGAACTTTTACCCTGCTGAGGAAGTGCAGCGTGGTTCCGCCCCGCCTGCGCTGATTGGTCAGCGCGCCGTACGGGGGCTGACCCAGCGTTCCTAAGAAGATTACTCGGCATGATTGACAAAGGAATGGGCGGGGCTAAATGGGGTGGGGGCGGGGACGGAGAGGGAAAAGTGAGGGTTAAAAACTGAGGGAGCTTGAAAAGTAAAAAGAAAGAAAAAGAGGGGTGAGGGTTAAAACAGGGTGAGTAAGGAGTAAAACGGAGAGTCGGGTGAAATAATGAGCAAAACGAAGTGAGGGGACTGAAAGGTAAAACGGGGAGAATGAGAGTTAAAAAACCGAGGAGGTAAAGGAATGAGGGGTAAAACGGGAAGGGCGAGGTAAACACGGAGATTGAGGGGTGAAACGGGGGAAGTGAGAGGTAAAACGGAGAGAATAAGGGGTAAAACAGCGAATGAGAGAGGGGTAAAACATTGAGAGTGAGAGGTAAAAATAGGGGGAGTGAGAGGGAAAACAAGTGGAGTCGGTAAACAGACGAAGGGTGAAAATGGGAAGTGGGGTAAAATGCAGAGAATGGGGGTAAAAATGCAGTGCGATAAAAATAGGGAGACAATCAGGGATAAAAACAGTGGAAGTGAAGAGTAAAATGGGGACTGGGGGTAAAACGGAGAGTGAGTGGTAAAACATGGAGAGTTCAGGGTAAAAACAGGAAGTGAGGGTAAAACAGAGATTGAGGGGTACAGGGAGAGTGAAGGCTAAAACAGTGGGGTAAAAACGGAGGAAGGGATAAAACGGAGAGAGTGAGGGGTTTAAATGGGGAGTGAAGGATAAATCGGAGAGAGAGGGGTAAAAACGGAGGAAGGGATAAAACTGAGAGAGTGAGGGGTATAAATGGGGAGTGAAGGATAAAATGGAGAGAGGGGTAAAACAGAGTGAAGTGTAAAACAAGGAGATGGTAAAATGGGAATGTGAGGGTAAAAACAGTGTGAGGTGTAAAAATGGGAAGGGGTAAATATCAGGAGTAGGGGTAAAACATGAGGTGAGGGGTAAAAGGGGAGAGTGAGGGATAAAAGAGGGAGTGAGTGAGGGGTAAAATGGGGAAGTGATGGTTAAAACGGGAAATGAGGGGTAAAATGGGAAGTGAGGGACAAAATGGAGAGAGAGAGAGGTAAAAAAAGAGTGAGGGGTTAAATGGAGAGTGAAGTTTTAAATGGGGAGGGAAATATGGAGACAACAAGGGGTAAAACAGGTAGAGTGAGGGGCAAAATAGGGGAGTGAACTGGGGTAAAAATATGGGAAGTGAGGGGTAAAAATGGGGGAGGGGTGGAAAACAAGCAGAGTCAAGGGTAAACACAGATGAGTGAGTGAAAACAGGAAGTGGGATAAAATGGAGAGAGTGAGATGTAAATGGAGTGTATTGGTAAAAATGGAGAGTGTGGGAAAACAGAGAGGTGTAAGACAGAATGATGGGTAAAGACAGTTTAAAGGCAGGTTAAAACAGGAAGAGAATGAGGGGTAAAACAGGGAAAAGGGGTAAAATGGAGAGTGCATGGTAAAAACAGAGAGGTCAGAGTAAAAATGGGGAGTGGGGGTAAAAATGGAGAGGGGATAAAAGTGAGGAGTAAGGGTAAAAAACATGAGGTGAGGGAAAAATAGAGTAAGGTAAAAGGGGGACTGAGGGATAAAGTGGAGAGAGTGAGGGGTAAAAATAGGGAGAGGTGAGGGTTAAACAAGGAGTGAAGTAAAAAATGGGGAGAGTGTGGGGTAAAACGGGATGAGGGAGAGGTAAAATGGGCAATGAATTGGTTAAACAGGGTGAATGAGGGATAAAAAGAAGGGGTGAGGGGAAAATGGTGAGACTGAAGGGTAAAACAGGAAGAAAGGGGTAAAATGCAGGGGTAATAGTGAGTGAGGGATCAAAATAAGGAGAGTGGCAGGTAAAATAGGAGAGACTGAGGGATAAAACGGGGAATGAGGAGTAAAACGTGGAGTGAAGGGTAAAATAGGGGAGTGAGTGAGGGATAAAAACAGGGAAAGAGTGTGGGTTAAAATAGGGAGAGTGTGAGCATTAAAACGGGTAAAACAGAGCAAGTCCTCGGTGTCACGGTGCAAGATAGCACAGGCCAATAGGGCAGAGTGATAGGAGGGATTAAATGACAGGAAGTATCAGAGACGGCAGCTGTTGGAATCTGCCGGAGGAGCTCAATGGCCTGGACTGCTGCTGCTGCACTGCCAACTCCCTTCACGGAATGGCAGCTTCGGAAGAGGTCACCTGCTCTCTGCAGTGGGAGATCTGTAACACCCTCGCTGACTGCTCCCCCATTGTCATTTCTGGCCTTGATTTACTTAGCATATGTACATTGAACTGTACAGTAAACTGCATCAAATGCATGAACAACCAAAACACTTAAGACTGTGCTGGAACAGCCCATAAGTGTCGCCCAACATTCCGGTGCCAAGATGGCACATTTACCATGTTCAGCTTCAGCAGATTCATGACTGCTCTAGTGACAGTAACAAAGAAGATTAGGATCTTTCACGTAAACTGAAACCAGGTGCTCACCCAAACTGCATTTGGTTTCTCCAGTGTAGTGGAAACCATGACATGGTCACTGAATGTGGTGGACTAGATTGGAAAAATGTACGACTGAATCACTGATTCACCTGAAAGGAAAGTACAGCTCCCTGGAATGGGAACAGGATGAGATGAGAATCAAAGAATACAGCACAGAATCTGGCCCTTCAGCCCATCTAGTCCCTGTTGACAGGTCATTCTCTCACCGTCTATGGAATAAAGTTCTAAAACTACTCAAACTTTTCCTATAATTCAAGTGCTGACAACATCTTTGTAAATTTTCTCCGCACTCTCTCAAGCTTATTGATATCTTTTCTGTAGTTGGGTGACCAGGAATGCACACAATACTCCAAATTCAATGAAGTCTTTTACAACTATAACATCCCAACTCCTGTACTCAGTGCTCCGATGTATGAAGGTGAATGTGCTAAAAGGTCTCCTTACGACCCATTCTACCAGTGACACCACGTTCAAGAAATTATGGCTGTGAATTCCGAGGTCCTTTTGTTCTACTGCACACCTACAATTTGCTGTGCAAGTCCTACCCTGGCCCATCTGCCCAAAGCGCAACACCTCACATTTGCATTAAATCCCATCTTCCATTTTTCATCTTATTTTTCCTCACAAACCACTACATCCCAAATCTTGGTGTCTTCCGCATATCTAATGATTCAGTTTGTCGCATTAGTATCCAAATCATGAATATAAACAATAAACAAGAACAGATCAAGCGCCAATTTCAAATCTCTTACTATCTTTCCTTTCGGTTAGTCCTGACGAAGGGTCTCGGCCCGAAACGTCGACAGCGCTTCTCCCTATAGATGCTGCCTGGCCTGCTGCGTTCCACCAGCATTTTGTGTGTTGTTGTTGTTTGAATTTCCAGCATCTGCAGATTTCCTCGTGTTTGCTCCGACTATCCTGCAGTGAGATTGTAGACACCCAGGCAGATGTTCACCACACTGACCCATCCCCAATGAGGGCTATAGAGTCATAGAAAAGTACCGCATAGAAACAGGCCCATCTAGTCTGTGCTGAAACATTTAAACTGCCTACACCCATCACCCGGACCATACCTCTATCATACATGTACCTATCCAAACTTCTCTTAAACATTGAAATCAAACTGGCATGCACCACTTGCACCAGCAGCTGATTCTGCACACTCACAACCCTCTTGATTGAAGAAGGTTCCCTTAAACAATTCACCTTTAACCCTAAACCCATGACCTCTAGTTGTAGTCCCAACCAACCTCAGTGAAAAATGCCTGCTTTCATTTTCCCTATCTATACCCCTCATAATTCCGTACACCGTTATCAAACCTTTCCTCATTCTCCTATATTCCAAGGAATATTGTCCTAAGCTCTTCAATCTTTCCTTACAACTCAGTCCTCCAATCCAGTAACATCTTCGGAAATGTTCTTTGTACTCTTTCAACTTTATTTACATCTTTCCTGTGCGTAGTTGTCCAAAACTGCACACAATACTCCAAATAGGGCCTCATCAAAGTCTTACACAACTTCAACAGAAGATCCCATCTCCTGTACACAATACTTTGATTTATGCAGGTCAATGAGCCAAAAGCTTTCCTTATGACCCTATCTACCACTTTCAATGAACTATGGACCTGTATTTCCAGATCCCTTTGTTCTTCTGCACTCCTCAGTGCCCTACCCCTCACTGTGAAAGACCTACCCTGGTTGGTCCTACTGAAGTGCAACACCTTGCACTTGTCGGTTTCCATTTGCTATTTTCACCCCATTTTTCCAGCTAGTCCAGAGCTGCAAGCTCTGATAGTCTTCCTCTCTGTAAACTACCCACTACCCCCACCAATCTTGGTGTCATGAGCAAAACTGCTGATTCAGTTAAGCACATTATTATCCAGATCATTGATATATAGACAAACAATAGTAGACTTAGCTCCGATGCTTGCGGCACTCCACTAGACACAAACCTCTAGTCAGAGAGGCAACCATCTGCTGGGACGAAGCACGATTGAGTAGGTGCGTGGATGTCTGCGAGTTAGACTGGCGGGATGAATTTAAAAGGAGGTCATATTTTCTTTCACAGTTTGATCGAGGCACGACTGCGCAAGTGTGAGTTAGACTGGCAGGAAGAATTTAAAAAGAAAACAGCTTTGTAGAGTGGGCATCAGAGTAGAGGGAGTCAGAATAGGACGGCTTTGGCTCAACGGGGCTTAGGCAATAATGGGTGGAGGTGGGGTAAATTACTTGTGAGGAATAAAAATAGGAAATATGTCTGCGAGGCTGGTGTTCTGTACTGGGTGTCGGATGTGGGATATCCGGAAGACTCCCAGCCTCCCAGATGGCCACATCTGCGCCAGGTGCGTTGAGCTGCAGCTCCTTAGGGACCAGGCCAGGGAACTGGAAATGCAGGTCGATGACCTTTGTCTGGACAGGGAAAGTGAGGGGGTGACAGAGAGAAGCTATCGGCAAGTAGACATACTGGGGCCTTGGGAGACAGATAAGTGGGTAACAGTCAGGAGAGGGAAGGGCAAGAGTCAGATACTAGAGAGTACCCTGTGGATGTCCCCCTTAACGGTAAGTACTTCTGTTTGAGTACTGTTGGGGGCGGTGGAGGGAACGGCCTACCTGGGGGAAGCAAAAGCGGCCTTGCCTCTGACACAGAATCTGGCCCTGTGGCTCAGAAGGGTAGGGAAAGGAAGAGGATGGCAGCAGTGATAGGGGACTTGATAGTCAGTGGGTCAGGCAGGCGATTCTGCGGACGCAGGAAAGAAACACGGATGGTAGTTTGCCTCCCAGGTGCTAGGGTCCGGGATGTTTCTTTCTTTTTTTTATATCTTTTTATTCATTTTCAACAAACATAAGAGAAACGTAGATACAGAGAGTTTGAGAATACATAATAGGTTAAAGTATAAATACAAATAGATGATAATCCATATATAATAACCTCCCAAACTCATAGTGATTACGAAAAAAGGAGTAAATAAGAAAAAAAACCTTCCAAAAAAAAACCTAACCAACATGGGCCATTGCATTATGTCAAATATACACAGCAGCGTCAATAACTCCGTACCTCCATCCAAATAATTAAGGATAATAAAAATAAGGTTTAGGAAAAGTCAGTTTAGCTCATATGAAAATGTTGAATAAATGGTCTCCAAGTTTCTTCAAACTTAATTGAAGGGTCAAAAACAACACATAATTTTTTCTAAACTCAAATAAAGAAATAGTTTGAGAAAACCACTGAAATATGGTTGGAGGATTAATTTCTTTCCAATTCAATAGGATAGATCTTCTAGCCATTAACGTAACAAATGCAATCATCTGCCGAGCTGAGGGGGATAAACAACTATTATCCACCATTGATAAACCAAAAATTGCAGTAATAGGATGCGGTTGCAATTTAATATTCAGAACTTTTGAAATAATACCGAAAATATCTTTCCAATAATTTTGCAAGCAGGGGCAAGACCAAAACATGTGGGTCAATGAAGCAATTTCAGAATGACATCTGTCACAGGTTGGATTAACATAAGAATAAAATCAAGCAAGTTTATCCTTAGACATATGAGCTCTATGTACAACCTTAAATTGTATTAAGGCATGTTTAGCACAAATAGAAGAAGAATTGACTAATTGTAAAATTTTCTCCCACTGCTCAGTGGGTATAAGACAATGAAGTTCTTTTTCCCATTCCTTCTTAATTTTTCCTGCTACTTCTGGCTGTATTTTCATGATCATATTATAAAAGATGGCTACTAAATCCTTCTGGCAAGGATTCAGAGCTAAAAAAATTTCCGTAATGTCCATTGGACATAATTTCGGAAAAAACTGTAACATGTTATTCAAGAAATTTCTAACTTGCAAGTATCTAAAAAAATGAGTTTTAGGCAAATTATATTTATTTGATAGCTGTTCAAAGGACATAGAAGTATTGTCTAAAAAAAGATCACGAAAACATGTCATACCTTTTGTTTTCCATAATACAAAGGCTTGATCCATAAAAGAGGGCCGAAAAAAAAAGATATAATAGGGCTTGATAAGATAAACTTATTCAAGCCAAAGAATTTACGAAATTGAAACCATATTCATAATGTATGTTTAACTACAGGATTAGTTATTTGTTTATTCAATTTAGATAAAGCAAAAGGAAGTGAAGATCCTAAAATAGAAAACAATGAGAAGTCTTGTACAAATTTACATTCCAAATTTACCCATTGTGGGCGAGATACTATGATCGATTCTTGTGTCCAAAATATTAAATATCGAATATTAACTGCCCAATAGTAAAATCTCAGGTTTGGCAAAGCCAAACCACCCTCCTTCTTAGGCTTCTGTAAATATTTTTTACTTAATCTAGGATTTTTATTCTGCCACACATACGAGGATATTTTGGAGTCAATAATATCAAAAAATGATTTAGGAATAAAAATTGGTAATGCTTGGAATAAATATAAAAATTTGGGTAATACTATCATCTTAATAGCATTAATTCGACCAACCAATGACACAGATAATGGGGACCACCTGGTAACAAGTTGCTTAATTTGGTCAATTAAAGGTAAAAAATTAAATTTAAATAAATCCTTATGTTTCTTGGTAATTTTAATACCCAATTAAGTAAAATGATCTGTAACAAGTTTAAATGGTAAGTGTTTATAAATTGGAACTTGCATATTTAATGGAAATAATTCACTCTTACTAAAATTCAGTTTATAACCAGAAAAGCTACTAAACTTAGTAAGCAAGGACGAAATAGCAGGAATAGATCTCTCAGGATCAGATATGTATAGTAACAAATCATCAGCATATAATGATAACTTATAAGTCCCTTCCCCACAAGTAATACCAAAAATATTAGGTGATTCATGAATGGCAATGGCTAAAGATTCCAAAGCAATGTCAAATAATAAAGGACTTAAAGGACAGCCTTGCCTCGTACCACGGGATAACTGAAAAAAAGGAGATCTCTGATTATTGGTAAGAACCGAAGCCAAAGGTTTATAATATATTAATTTAATCCATGATATAAATTTTAAACTAAAATTAAAATTCTGCAACCTATTAAATAAATATGGCCATTCAACTCTATCAAATGCTTTTTCAGCATCTAAGGAAATACCACGTTCTGGTATTTTAGATGAAGGAGTATAAATTATATTAATTAATTTTCTGATGTTAAAAGATGAATAACGGTTTTTAATAAATCTGGTCTGATCTTCAGAAATAATTTTAGGTAATATATTTTCTAATCTAGTGGCCAAAATTTTGGTAAAAATCTTAGAATCCGTATTCAGCAAGGATATAGGCCGATAGGATGCACATTCAGTGGGGTCTTTATCTTTTTTAAGAATTAGAGAAATGGAGGCATCATAAAAAGATTGTGGTAATTTACCTACAGTTAACAAATCTTTAAACATTTTACAAAGCCAAGGAGAGGTATAGAAGAAAAGGATTTAAAAAATTCCGCAGTATAACCATCCGGACCAGGGGCTTTACCTGAATTCATTGAAAAAATAGCCTCTTTTATTTCGGTTTCCGTAATAGGTGTGTCTAGAAATACACTGTCTTCTGTTGTTAATTTTGGGATATTCAATTTTCTTAAAAATTCATCCATTATGGAAGAATCCTCAACAAATTCTGATTGATATAAAGAATTATAAAAATCTTGAAAGGCTTTATTTATCTCTTTATGATCAATCGTCAAAGTGCCATCTCGTTTACGAATCTTGGTGATTTGTCGTTTAACCGAAGCAATTTTCGGGTCCGGGATGTTTCTGATCACGTCCGCGATATCTTGAAGTGGGAAAGTGAACAGCCATAGGTTGTGGTACATAGTGATAGCAATGACATAAGGAGGAAAAGGGAGGAGGTCCTGAAAACAGACTACAGGGAATTAGGAAGGAAGTTGAGAAGCAGGACCTACAAGGCTGCCTGTGCCAAGTGACAATGAGTATCGGAATAGAGTGAGGTGGAGAATAAATGCGTGGCTGAAGGATTGGAACAGGGGTCAGGGATTCAGATTTCTGGATCATTGGAACCACTTTTGGGACAGGTGTGACCTGTACAAAAAGGACGGCTTGCACTTGAATCTGAGGGGGACCAATATCCTGGCAAGGAGGTTTGCTAAGGCTATTGGGGAAAGTTTAAAATAGAATTGTTAGGGGGTGGGAACCAAACTGATGGAGGAAGGGGAGGTTGGCTCACAAAGCTTGTAGACAGTACGAGAGGGAAGATAGGCAAGTGAGAGAGAAGGGACGCGCTCAAACCAATGGTTGGAGATGTGTCTATTTTAATGCAATAATGTTGTCAATATAGTGCCAAAATATCCCTACCCCAAAAAAAATTGCAAAAAAAAAGTACTTTCAGATATACTGAACAACATATCAAAAGTTGGACAGAAATGGAGCACAGGAAAGTAAAAAAATCCGATGTTAAAAGAAATGGCCGCCAATGAAAAGAATCGGACCTATACCTGTTTCTAACAATGGTAGTGCCATAATTGTGGTATAAAATGTGAATGGGAATACCCGCAGGGTATGTTTTATCGCTAGAGCTATGAACTATTATTTCATAATGTTACACTGTGGGTCAACTATCAGCACATGGTAGGGATTGCTATGGCACTTGTTGCGGCTGATCGAATGGGGTCATGGGAGATGCATCTCAGCTTGCTTGCTGATACTCGTAGCCGCTGGCCATCCGAATTATCTGAAGTCGGCTTGTCTCTATCTCCAGAAGATGCTTGCATTGGAGGATGACAACCCTGAGGTTCATCAGAAGTTCCAGTCTGGGTTCCTTGTAATCCGACACAGCAGCCAACATTGGGCTGGCCTTGGATCTGACCTTGTGATAGAACAGACACTAATGCGCTTACTAAAAAGCCAGGGGGGCCTAACACGAGGAAGTGGGATGTCAGAGTAGCAGAGAGCAGTTTGGACTATGTCTTGCACTGTGCCATCCTCTTTCAGCCTTGCCATGCAAGAACTGTCCACAACAGGTGAACAACATAAGGAGTTGTCCACCTCCAGAGTGAGTAGAGATGAGGCTGACCTTGAAAAAGTCACAGCAAAACTGTTTTCGGATGATAAATCATTGCGCAACATCATCACAGGGGTTTATGCAAATGAGGATGTCAATGTACATGACCTGCTCACAATAGGAAATGACATAGTTAGGAAGATGGACGGACACTCTGTTCTCTCGTATTCGCACAAAAGGAGTTCGAAGGTCAAGACACTAGCATCCAGCAGGGCAGTCAAAGTTGCTGTAGACCGTACCATAGATCCAGCGTTATTATTCCAGAGGTTCCTAGTTGTGTCACAGATAGGTGATCTCCGGCTAGACGAAGTGATAAACTATGAACTCTGCCCATATCCGAAGTCTTTGTTTGAAGCAAAGAACATCTTGCGCCAGCCGAATAAGCCACAACTGGCAGAAGCGATAAAGAACCACGTCACCTCCAAATTGGACAATGCTGTCACACAGACGGTCCCAGTGACAGATTGCTATGTTCTAGATGGAGGATCACTTCTGCACCGCTTAAAATGGACGGACGGGTGCACCTACAGTTCAATTGCAGATGACTACGCCTCATTCACTGTCAAACACTATGCCAGAGCCACTGTAGTGTTTGATGGTTATGGGGTTGGGCCAAGCATAAAGGACTGTACTCATCAGTGTCGAAGAAGAAATTTGAATGTGAACAAGGTGAACATTACAGGGGTGACAAAACTTGTTGGAAAAAAGGAGGAGTTCTTGTTGAATGAGGCAAACAAGCAGGTAATTATCCAGCTCATCATGGAACATTTGTGACAGAGAGGCTGCAAAGTGATTCAAGCTGAAGGAGATGCTGACGTTGAGATCACAAAAGCAGCCATCACAATGTCTGCTTTCAAATCTACCACCCTCGTTGGAGAAGATACAGATCTCCTTGTACTCTTGCTCTACCATGTAGTGGAAACAAACTGCACTAAACTCCATTTCCACTCGGACAAGGCAAAATCAAATGCCTATAATATCAAAGTCCTTAAGCAGATACTCGGAGAAGCAGCTTGTAATGATCTATAGTTTCTCCATGCCTTTACTGGATGCGACTCAATGTCCAGAGTATTTGGGATCGGAAAGAAGTCTGGGTTCCAAAGAATCATCAAGAAAGAAAAGGGAGTCAGAGACTGTTTGAAAGCCTTCTGTTCACCAAAGCAAAGTCAGGATGTTGTGGAAACCAATGGCTGTAGGGCAATGGTGGCGTTGTTCAATGCAAATCAGAGCGACTCCCTGGCATCTATCAGATACAATACGCTCTGCAATAAAGTTCCGAGAGCTAAGACTTTTGTCACGTCTGAAAGACTGCCACCAACCACCTCAGCCTGTAAATTTAACTCCCTGCGGACTTACTACCAAATTATGGAGTGGATGGGCTGTAGTGATGAAATGGAGCTGTCTGAGTGGGGATTGGAGGGTGGAAGGGGAAAAACTCGTTCCAATGTTGACAGGCAAAAGGCCTGCTGCAGAGGTACTTGTTCAGATGATTCACTGCAACTGTTCGGGAGGGTGCAATACGCTAAAGTGTACCTGCAGAAAGCATGGGCTGGAATGCACCAGTGCATTTGGGCATTGCCAAGATGGCAACTGTGACAATGTGACAAATGAGCCAGTGATAGAAGAGGATGATGAACAAGACTGCAGCTGAGAAACCATAAGGTAGCATATTATGTGTCATGACGTCAGTACTTAATACCAGAGTTGTCCCTTGATTACATCATTGATGACATCATGACCTCAGTACAAATGCAACTTTCATTCCAGGAACTACTGTTATATGAAAAACATTGGTGAAAAGAGCATTCATTAAAACATCAGGTTTAAAAAACTTGCAATTTGATGGTTATCAGTCAGATTTTTGACGTTTTTATGCTGGCGGCCATCTTATTTTTTGATGTCATTTTGGAGACGTTCCCGTGTGTCAAAATTGTCCAACTTTTGATATGTTATTCTCCACGTGGAATAGTACAATAAACAATCATAAAACATTTTTTTGTGTAATGCTAAAGTGATCAGCTGGTGTATGTTTAGGGGGAAAATTCGTTCACTCGCCAAACCACGCCTCCGGTATATGTGGATGCTGTGAAATACACGCTAATACAAACGCACACACACAATATCAAGAGCACACCAGGTACATTTACGGAATACACTTTATAAATCTTACTAGAACTAAGTGATCAATAACGATACAGTATATATGAAGGAAAAGAAAATAAAGAAAAGGCGCCAAAACTTATCAGAGTTCAGTCAATTTAGTGCACATCATTGGAGCTCAACCATCGAACCGTTCGACCTCCACGATCCCGCACCTGAGACCACCCTCAGTGATCAACCAGCAGTGCTGCACCCGTCCATCTTCCTCGCTGTCTTCTTCACGGCTCCCAAAAAAGACCGCGCAATCCCAGCTTCCCGACCCACAAGAGAAAATAACAGCCAACCCAATTGGTTAACAAATGAATACAATCCCCGTTATCAGCAACTTAAACCCAAATAAACTTCAAGAAGCTTCAGGAGTGCTCTGCAAAAAAAGCACTCTCTCACCAGTTAGCATAACAAAGAAGCAGTTTTACTTTTAACAAACAAAGAAGCCATTTTGATTAACATATGCAGTACATTTGCAATTTTTTTGCGGTTAGGTGGTATATTGACCCACCTACAAGGAGTATTATGAACAAAGCGGATGAGCTTAGAGCGTGGATCAGTACCTGGAGCTATGATGTTGTGGCCATTACAGAGACTTGGATGGTTCAGGGGCAGGAATGGTTACTTAAGAATGCCAGGCTTTAGATGTTTCAGAAAGGACAGGGAGGGAGGCAACAGAGGTGGGGGCGTGGCACTGCTGATCAGAGATAGTGTCAGGGCTGTAGAAAAGGAGGAAGTCATGGAGGGATTGTCTACGGAGTCTCTTTGGGTGGAAGTTAGGAACAGGAAGGGGTCAATAACTCTATTGGGTGTTTTTTTTAGACCACCCAATAGTAACAGGGGCATCGAGGAGCAGATAGGGAGACAGTCATGGGAGATTTTAATTTCCCTAATATTGACTGGCATCTCCCTAGAGCAAGGGTTTAGACAGGGTGGAGTTTGTTAAGTGTGTTCAGGAAGTTTCTTGACACAATATGTAGATAAGCTTACAAGAGGAGAGGCTGTTCTTGAGCTGGTATTTTGAAGTGAACCTGGTCAGGTGTCAGATCTCTCAGTGGAAGAGCATTTTTGAGATAGTGATCACAATTTTATCTCCTTTACAATAGCACTGGAGAGGGATAGGAACAGACAAGTTAGTAAAGTGTTAAATTGGAGTAAGGGGAAATATGAGGCTATCAGGCAGGAACTTAGAAGCATAAATTGGGAACAGATGTTTTCAGGGAAACGTATGGCAGAAATGTGGCAAATGTTCAGGGGATATTTGCGTGGAGTTCTGCATATATATATTCCAATGAGACGGGGAAAGGATGGTTGGGTACAGGAACTGTGGTGTACAAAGGCTGTTGTAAATCTAGTCAAGAAGAAAAGAAAAACTTATGAAAGGTTCACAAAACTAGGTCATGATAGAGATCTAGAAGATTATAAGGCTAGTAGGAAGGAGCTTAAGAATGAAATTAGGAGAGCCAGAAGTGACCATGAGAAGGCCTTGGCGAACAGGATTAAGGAAAACCCCAAGGCATTCTACAAGTATGTGAAGAGCAAGAGCATAAGATGTGAGAGAATAGGACCAATCAAGTGTAACAGTGAGAAAGTGTGTATGGAAGCGGAGGAGATAGCAGAGGTATTTAATGAATACTTATGGTAAAGGACCTTGGCAATTATAGCGATGACTTACAGCAGACAGAAAAGCTTGAGCATATAGATATTAAGAAAGAGGATATGCTTTGAGAAGGAGAAGCTAAAGTCAGATGTATCAGTACTACAGTGGAGTAGAGGGAATTACAGAGGCATGCAAGAGGAGATGGTCAGAATTGATTGGAAAGTAACAGTGGCAGAGGTGGCAGCAGAGCAGCAATGGCTGGAATGTCTGGATATATATATATGTATCAGAAAAGGAATGTGTTGTAAAGGAAAGATGACACAACCATGGCTAACAAGAGAAGTCAAAGCCAACATAAAAGCAAAAGAGAGGGCATATAATAGAGCAAAAATTAGTGGGAAGTTAGAGGATTGGGGAGCCCTTATAAAGCAATGGATGGCAACTAAAAAGTCACTAAGGTAAAGATGGAATATGAAAGTAAGCTAGCCAATAATACTAAAGGGGGAATACCAAAAGTTTCTTCAGATACATAAAGTGTAAAAGAGAGGCAAGAGTGCGTATCTGACGCTGGAAAATCAGTGCTGGAAAGGTAGTATTGGGAGACAAGGAAATGACAGACGAACTGAATAAGTATCTTACATCAGTCTTCACGGTGGAAGACACCAGCAGTATGGTGGAAGTTTCAGGAGTCAAGGGTCATGACGTGTGTGAAGTTACCACTTCTAGGGAATTTGGAAGGTCTGAATGTAGACAAGTCAACTGGATCAGATGGTGTACACCCCAGTGTTCTGAAAGTGGTGGCTGAAGACATTGTGGAGGCATCAGAAATGATCTTTCAGGAATCACTAGATACTGGAATGGTTCTGGAGGACTAGAAAATTGTAAATGTCACTCCATTCAATAAGGGAGAGAGGCAGAAGAAAGGACACAGTAGTCAATTAGCCTAACCTCAGTGGTTGGGAAGATTTTGGAGTTGACTATGAAGGATAAAGTTTCAAGGGAACTTGAAGGCACATGACAAAATAGGCCTTAGTCAGCGTGATTTCCTCAAGGAAAAACTTGCCTGACAAATCTGTTGGAATTCATTCAAGAAATAACAAGCAGGATAGACAAAGGAGAATTGATTAATGTTTTGTACTTGGATTTTCAGAAGGCCTTTGACATTGTGCCACACATGAAGCTGCTTAAGAAGCTATGAGTTCATCATATTACAGGAAAGATTCTAGCATGGATAAAGCAGTGGCTGATTGGCAGGAAGTAAAGAGTGGGGATAAAGGGAGCCTTTTCTCGTTGGCTGCCAGTGACTAGTGATGTTCCACAGGCATCTGTGTTGGAACCGATAATTCTTACATTATATGTATAACGCCTTGGTAAAATTTTCTGCTGCTCTGCTGTGAGGTGTTTTTATTTTAACATTTTTCTGCAAAAGCAGTGTGTCATGCTAATAAGAGCATTTCTTGTCTTGTCCATACTGCACCAAAATGCAGGAGCATTTTGTCTTTGGCTAAAGATAAGGAGCCATGTTGTGCAATTTAGGAATGTTGTGTCAGCCAATCAGGAATGTCTTAGTACATGTTACACAACTTTCTGCCCAGTGGGTTGCTCGAAATCGGCAGAAGCTGCGGAGTGGGGCACAAGGGAAATGCTTTGTGCAGAAGAATAATTCAAAGGAGGAAGTGTCAATACTCCTCAGTTAGCCAGCTTGTTCAAGATGGTCTTTGAGAGAAATTCAAACTGTGGCTGGTGTCTTATGTGAAGAACATGGGTTCAGCGCGTGAGTAAAATGTTACACCCGACTATTCCATAAATGAGCTCCATCATTTATGTGCACATTGGACTGCTTTAACTGTAATGAGCCTTTTTATCTTTCTTTTCTTTTCCTACTAACTGTCTGATAGACTTGAAAAATTGGTGTATATGTTTTCTTTATAATTTTATGCTGGTGTATGATCTGTCATTTCTTGGCAACCAATAATTATGTTTCAGCAGCATTTAGACAGCATCACTATCATCAAAGTTCCTTAATCGGAACATCTCAAATTTCCAGTTTCATTGAACCCCAAATGATACTGACCATAAATATATATTGCTAACGAGAGGTGACCTACTCACCGTTGAGTCATGTGGCTGTTAGCAGTGTTAGCTAACGAGCCAAGTTCGTATACAGGCCCTGGTGAGAAGGTTGCAATGTCGATGATGTGGATGATGGAATTGATAGCTTTGTTGCAAAGTTTGCAGACAATATGAAGATAGGTGGAGGGGCAGGTAGTTTTGAGGAAGTAGAGAAGCTACAGAAGGACTTAGATTAGGAGAATAGGCAAAGAAATGACAGATGGAAGGCAGTGTCGGGAAGTACATGGCCATGCAATTTGGTAGAAGAAATTAAAGGGTTGACTATTTTCTAAATGGAGAGAATATATAAAAACTGAGGTATGAAGGAACTTGGGAGTCCTCTACAGGATTCCTTACAGGTTAATTTGCAGGTTATGGCCGCAGGTGAACAAGACGAGTCCACCTTATCCATATCCCTCATGATTCCATAAATGCCTGTGATGCACCATCAATAACTCTTGGAGACGTTATTGGAGTATAAAAGTATAAATTTTAAACTTGCTATTTGCTATGCATGTACCCAATTTAGTAGGAGAATGAAATCTTAAGAATGTAGAAGACAATGGTGTGTTAATGAGAGGTAGCTAAGAGATGTAGATTAGAACATGATTAAGCCAATGGGTAGAAACAATAGTGGCAGGATGTACGTGTGATACGCAACTATAGACTATAGACTATAGATATGCTAATGCAACTGGACCAGGAGATTGCTATAAAAAATGCTGTGTCCAAAGGATCGGTGGGCAATCAGCGACTAGCTCAATGACTGTCTCAGCTTTGATTTGCAAATTAAAGTTTAACCCTTCTTGAAGAATCTTCTGCGTCTCCTGGTCATTTGTGGGGCACGAGAAACCACGACAAAATTGGCGACCGCGGCAGGACCGGAAAGAGACCCGCGGAAAGGAAACGGCAGATTGGGGATGCTTCCCAGTCCTCTAGGGACCCCCACATGGCTAACAGAATTAAGGGTGCACCCAAACAAAAGGTAAGCACTTTTTGCGACAATTTGGACTAAGAATTCTTTTGGCTTTGTGGAGGTCTTGGAGTCTCAGAAATGTGGAACCACTGCCGAAGTGTCTCTCCGGTCCAAAGAATCTGGCAGAATTGGGGGTTAACAGGAGGCTCAGAGGATTGATCAAGAACACTGCAGTGAGGGTAAGTACAAATAAGTTAATAAGAAGTTAAGTTAAGAAAAATTCCACGTGGTGTTGCTAAGTCCCTGTGGATACCGCTTCGTATGAAACGAAGGTCTGAACGGGCAGGGAAAGGGAAAATAGAGTAAATCCCTGTGGATACCGCTTCGTATGAAACGAAGGGCTGAACGGGCAGGGAAAGGAAAATAGACTAGGCATAGAATTAGAGTAAGTTAAGTTAAGAAAAAGTCCACGTGGTGTTGGTAAATCCCTGTGGGTACCGCTTCGTATGAAACGAAGGGCTGAACGGGCAGGGAAAGGAAAATAGAGAAAATCCTCGTGGATACCGCCTTAAGAGATAAGGGTCTGAACAGACGAGGTGCAAAGAGCAAGTTCTGTGGGTACCGCTCTGAATAGAGGTCTGTACGGGCAGAACAGAATAGGAAGCAAGGACAGTCCAATATATAGTTTAAAGCGCTGGTAGATAGATGATAGACTAGGCATAGAATTAGAGTAAATAATATTATCCAGTAAACTAACTGTGAATCTCTGAAATACCTTAAAAGAGAGAATAACATGACAGGTAAAGGAACGGCAGTAGAGATTCTGAGCAAAAAATTCCCGATAAATAAATATGAGATCACAAAAACTTCAGAAAAATGGGAAAAAAGAACCAAAAACCTGGTCACAAAGTGGCCAAGAGAAGGAACGTTTGATGTAAGTTTGTGCGAAGAAATGGAGGGACTAATTAAAAATTACAAACCAAAAGATAAATCTAAGAAAAGAGGGCAATCAGCGACTAGCTCAATGACTGTCTCAGCTTTGATTTGCAAATTAAAGTTTAACCCTTCTTGAAGAATCTTCTGCGTCTCCTGGTCATTTGTGGGGCACGAGAAACCAGGACAAAATTGGCGACCGCGGCAGGACAGACAATGTGGAGAAAAAGGGGGGCCAAGCAGAACCCGGAAGGCTTGTGGAGCATGGAAGACGGTTTGTTGGTAGCGCCCACCCCTCTACTGACGATTCTGATTTCAGAAGCGCATGGGATTGACCATTGTGCAAGGGGGGAAGTGATAAAGAAAATAAAGGAGGATGGTTTTTCTGTTTCTTTCGCATCCGGGTACAGAGCCGAAGCCAGCTTCTCACTGTACCTTCCTCTCTCTCTAACAGGCAGTTTCTCCAGCACCTTAGTGTCTTTCTGCTGGCCTCTTTCCTTTCCCAGCAAGGGCATGTGTGGCTGGGCTATCCTGTGACTCTGTACACAC
The DNA here is from genome assembly GCF_048418815.1 of Hemitrygon akajei. Lineage (NCBI taxonomy): Eukaryota > Metazoa > Chordata > Chondrichthyes > Myliobatiformes > Dasyatidae > Hemitrygon > Hemitrygon akajei. The sequence goes on along the minus strand of NC_133127.1, from coordinate 14,076,083 downwards.
ACCACAAAGTAGCAGAATTGCTAGAAAGAAGGAAATTTGTGCTGACGCCAGCCAGGATAGCAGAGTATCAGATGCTAGTGACATTTCCTGACATAACTATACAGAGATGCACTACCAGTAATATAGCCGATTTTGACGCTTTGGGCTATGAAGGAGAACCCCATGATTGTGTAGGGAAGACGATGGCATTTGCCAAATTGAGAGCAGATTTACGGTCAGAACCACTAGAAGATGCAGATAAAAAGGTTCTGTTCGTAGATGGCTCTTGTTATAGGGATTATGATGGAAATCACGCAGGGTTCTCAGTAGTGCAGCAGGATCAGTCGAGCTATAAGATTATTAGGATGGAGTTCTGTCCCCAACCGTGTTCCGCCCAACTAGCAGAAATCAAAGCCCTGACAGCTGCGTGTGAAATGATGGAAGGTGAGAAAGTAGACATCTATACTGATTCGGCATATGCTCATGGAGTATGCCATTTGTTCGGGGCAGTGTGGAAGCAGAGAGGTTTTAAAAAAGGTAATGGAGATCCCATACAACATTGTCAGCAAATTCTAGACTTAATAAAAGCCATAATGAAACCTAAAGCATTGGCTACAGTAAAATGCCAGGCACACAAAAAGGGAAATGATGTAATAACAAAGGGAAATCAAGCTGCGGACGAGGCAGCCAGAAAAGCGTCTGGGTGTACATCAGCTGTCATTGCCCCCCAGGTAAGCCTAACTCCAGAACCTGAGGTAGAGGACCTAATTGAAATACAAGGTAAGGCAACTTTGGCAGAACAGACAATGTGGAGAAAAAGGGGGGCCAAGCAGAACCCGGAAGGCTTGTGGAGCACGGAAGACGGTTTGTTGGTAGCACCCACCCCTCTACTGACGATTCTGATTTCAGAAGCGCATGGGATTGACCATTGTGCAAGGGGGGAAGTGATAAAGAAAATAAAGGAGGATGGTTTTAGGTCGCCTTATTTACAGGCTTCAGTGGACTTTGTCTTGTCACAGTGCGAGGTATGCGCACAGAATAATGTTCGGAAGGGAATTACAACCCCAATAGGTCACATTCCTGTACCTGAAGGACCATTTAAACATCTAGTGATCGATTACGTAGACATGATAAAGACAGTGAGAGGGAAAAGATACATGCTGGTAGTAATTGATCGATTTAACAGATGGGTGGAGGTGGTACCTTCAAGAGATCAAGGGGCAAAGACAGTGGTAAAATTTCTGACAAATGAAGTGATCCCAAGGTTTGGAATACCTACAGAAGTTAGCTCAGACAATGGTTCAGCTTTTATCCAGAAAGTGGTCAAACTGGCGCTGAGGATAAAGCAAAGATTTGGATGTGTATACCACCCTCAGTCACAGGGCATGGTAGAGAGAATTAATGCAACCCTGAAAGCCAAACTAAACAAAATTTGTGCAGACACTAAACTTAATTGGGTCGATGCTTTACCGTTAGCATTGATGAGTTACCGCATGCAAACTAATCGAATAACATGCCTGACACCGCATGAGATGCTCACTGGGAAGCTATCATACCTGTGATAGGGGTAAGCAAAAATGTTGAATGGATAATGTCAGAAACGAGCCATGCTCCCGAATAATGGCTTCAAGACAAATTCAAGGAAACAAAGTTTATTAACAGTTCTGCAGAGCTGGGCCCCTTCAGAGAAGGGAACCCTGAACCTTACAGGGCAGCAGGTTTTATCCTTCTTCCTTACCCCTCCCCTCCCTGACTCGGGAGGTACACAGTGTTTTCCCATTCCATATTTGGAGTTGCTTTTTACACGTTTCTGTAAAACAATAGTCCATATCTCAGGACTTCAATGATTCCACAAACAGTTAATTTTGTCAAGGCTTCTGCATTCATAATTAGATCACACTTGTTTACAGACTTTAACCCAGACATAATTAAATCACATTTGTCCCTAAACATAATTAAATCACAGTTGTCCCTAGACATAATTAAATCACATTTGTCCTTTGACTTTAACCCGGACCTGTCAGAAACGCACATCTTAATTTTGAATCTTACAGATAAACTATATATACTACAATCAACAGAGATTCATCAACTACACTGATGATGCGCTGGAGGCCTTAGGGCAACAGCTGGATGCAACTAGCAGGATGGCGTGGCAAAACAGACAGGTACTGGATTGGCTTTTGGCAGAAAAAGGTGTGTGTGTAATGTTTGGAGAACAATGCTGCACTTTCATACCGAACAATACTAGCCCAGAAGGGTCTTTCACCAGAGCAATGAATAAATTAAAGAATCTGCAGACGGAGGTCAAACAGAATGCAGGGTTCGGACATCAGTTTTTTGATTGGTTAGAAAGTAGACTTGGAGGATGGGGAGCATAGCTGACTAAAATAGCAATAACTGTATTATATTGTTGAGCTGTGCGCTTGTGCTGTGCTGTTTTCTTCCTTGTCTCAAATCTCTTGTAGTGCGTGCTGCAACCAAACAATTTCCAATGCTCGTGGCAATTACTGAAGCAAGCTTCGTGGAGAAAGAAACACCGAAAATGTATCGTTACAGCCTACAACACCTGCAGGATGAACAAGAGCAAAATGACAGTGTGGGGGTAGAATGTAAGGGCTTCTGAGTCTTTTTCCCTGTCTCAGGTACAGAGGGACAGGTTTTTGGCTCAGCGGCCCAGGGTAACAGGGAGAGAATACTTTGAGGTCTTGGCGCAGAAAATTATAGTTTAACCCGAGATTTGGGAATAAGTGCTTGAGTTTATTGGGGCTTTTGTGTGCAGACTCTTAGTCTTTTCTCTGTGTGAGACCCTCTGGTCAAAGGGGGGATATATTGGAGTATAAAAGTATAAATTTTAAACTTGCTATTTGCTATGCATGTACCCAATTTAGTAGGAGAATGAAATCTTAAGAATGTAGAAGACAATGGTGTGTTAATGAGAGGTAGCTAAGAGATGTAGATTAGAACATGATTAAGTCAGTGGGTAGAAACAATAGTGGCAGGATGTACGTGTGATACGCAACTATAGACTATAGACTATAGATATGCTAATGCAACTGGACCAGGAGATTGCTATAAAAAATGCTGTGTCCAAAGGATCGGTGGGCAATCAGCGACTAGCTCAATGACTGTCTCAGCTTTGATTTGCAAATTAAAGTTTAACCCTTCTTGAAGAATCTTCTGCGTCTCCTGGTCATTTGTGGGGCACGAGAAACCACGACAACGTGAGGCGAGATATAGGCTTTTATTGGCTGGAAGAAAGAACAAGCAGCGATTGACCATCACACTGCATCCTGGAGACTGAGACCGGGGCGGTGTCCCCAATCTCCTTTATACTGGGGTCCGTGGGAGGAGCCACAGGAGCAGTCAGCGGGGGAGCGTGTCCAGACAGGTATATGTAGTTCACCACAGCCTGTGAGGATGCCTCACTTTATGCTACACACCAGGTAATAAAGATCCAGTGTAGGCACTCAGGCCCTCTAGTCCAGGCGTCATTCAATGTCTGTAGTGAGATGCTGAAGATGTTCTATAGGTCAGTTGTGGAGAGCGCCCTCTTCTTTGTGGTGGCGTGTTGGGGAGGAAGCATTAAGAAGAGGGACGCCTCACGTCTTAATAAGCTGGTAAGGAAGGCGGGCTCTGTCGTGGGCAAAGTACTGGAGAGTTTAACATCGGTAGCTGAGTGAAGGGCGCTGAGTAGGCTACGGTCAATTATGGATAACTCTGAACATCCTCTACATAGCACCATCCAGAGACAGAGAAGCAGTTTCAGCGACAGGTTACTATCGATGCAATGCTCCTCAGACAGGATGAAGAGGTCAATACTCCCCAATGCCATTAGGCTTTACAATTCAACCGCCAGGACTTAAGAACTTTTTAAAAGCTATTATTAATGCTTTTTGAGATAGTGATTTAGATGTATATCATATTTTTTACTGAGTTAAGTATTGTATGTAATTAGTTTTGCTACAACAAGTGTATGGGACATTGGAAAAAAGTTGAATTTCCCCATGGGGATGAATAAAGTATCTATCTATCTATCTATCTATCTATCTATCTATCTATCTATATCCCTGTAAATCTCTTCTGCCTCAACTCCAACTTGACAATGTTTTTCCTACAATAGGGTGACCAAAACTATCTATACACAATGCTCCAAATGCAGCCTCACCACATTGTTAGGACTTCATTCCCTGGGGATCACAGGAGAATGGAGGTAGATCTTATAGAGGTATACAAAATTATGAGGGGTATGAATAGGGTAAATACAAGCAGGCAGTTATTAATGAAGTACAAGATTAATGATCTTGTAGTCAGGGATCCTCTTGGAAAGAGTGATAATAGTATGATTGAATTTTGCATACAGATGGAAGATGTAATAGATCTAAAACTAGTGTGTTCCACAGGGGATGGCCTCTACATTCATATAAGGCTTTTTCATTTCCTCAGAAAATCCAGTTTTGCAACCAACAAGTTACTTCAGAAACAAGATTTTTGTTATCTACACAAATATAGCAACATTCCTGAGTAGCCAGATAGTCGTTAACAGACCTTAGAACTAATCTTTGTATTTTTACAGGGACAGTTATGAGTGTACACTATAGGAGCAAATATATAGGATATATATAGGAATATAGGAGCAAAAATACAGGAGCAAATTGTGCTCCTATATCTTATGGTCTTACGGTTGTGGGCATCACTGAGTCATTGCTGAAAGAAGATCATAGCTGGGAGCTTAACATCTGAGAATACACATTGTATCATAAGTACGGGCAGGTAGGCAAAGAGCTATGGTTGCTCTGCTGGTAAAAAATGAAATCAGATCCTTGGAATGAGGCGACTTAGGAACAGATGTAGGACATCGTGGCCAGAGTTAAGAAACTGCAAGGGTAAAACTACCCTAATGGGAATTATATACAGGCTCCCAAAAGTAGCCAGGATGTGGGATGTAAAATTCAACGGAAATAGAAAAGGCATGATTGGAAGGGGACATGAGCAGGGATGATGGCAAAACAGCAGTGGCTGTAATTTCTGAGGGCAATTCAGAAAGTGCAGCGTAGACACTTCCAAAGATGAAGAACTATTCTAAAAGGAGGATGAGGCAACTGTGGCTGACAAACTAAGTCAAAGTCAGCAGACAAGCAAAAGATTAGAGGGAAGCTAGAGGATTGGGAAGTTTTTTAAAAACAAACAAAAGGCAACTAAAAAGACTGAGGGGGGGGGGGAAATAAGATAAAATATGATGGTATGCTAGCTAATAATATTGAAGAGATACCAGAATTTTTTTTTCAGATAAAGCGAGAGTGGATGTTGGACTGCTAGAAAATGATACTTGAGAGATAGCACTGGAGGACAAAGAAATGGCAGACACGCTTAATTTGCATCAGTCTCCACTGTGACAGACGCTAGCAGTATACCAAAAATTCAAGAGTCAGGGGTAGAATTGAGTGTAGGTACTATTACAAAGGAGAAACTGCCTGGGAAGCTGTTAGATCTGAAGGTAGATATGTCAGCTGGACCAGATGGACTACATGCCAGAGTTCTGAAATAGGTAGCTGAAGAGATTGCGGGGACACTAGAATCATAGAACACTACAGCACAGAAACAGGCCCTTTGGCCAATCTGGTCTGTGCCAAACCATTGATCTGCCTAGTCACATCAACCTGCACCTGGACCATATACCGCTCTTTTGTATGTACTTATACAAATTTCACCCACCTCATAGGCCTGATTTTATTTTCACAAATCAATGAATCTGTTGTAAAAAAAAAGATCACTCCCTACTTGTACAGAGTTTTTTCCTTTTGCTTGTTTTTTCTTTCTGCTCTTTTCTATAAGTGTATACCTCAGATAAATACTTTGTGGAGATTTGTGACATATATGATATATACATACAATGTCTGAAATACATCTTATGGAAATGTTTGTTTAATAATGAACTTCAATAAAAAAATAATTTACAAAAAAAAGATTAATGTCAACCCCACATCCAACACTTGCCAGGCAGGAAAGTTGCATCCAGAGGGACAGGAGACCTCTCTGATGACTGCACCTGCAGGAAGTGCATCCAGCTGCAGCTTCTAACACTCCACATTACAGAGTTGGAACTAGATCTGGATGAACTCAGGATAATTCGGGAGGCTGAGGGGCGATAGTTAGGACAAATAAAGATAGGTGGCAAGTAAGTAGTGCTGAGGAAGCATTGTGATTGCAGCAGGACTTAGACAAGCGGGAAGAATGGGCAAAAAAAGTGGCAGATGGAATAGAGTGTTCGGAAAAGTTAGATTATGCATTTTGGTAAAGGGAACAATTTGGCGGATTATTATCTAAATGAGGAAAAAATTCAAATACAGTGGTGGCATTTATTTCGAGGGAGTAGAATACAAAAGCAAGCAGATAATGCCGAGGCTTTATAAGACACTAGTCAGGCTGCACGGAGTATTATCAACAGTTTTGGGCCCCATACCCAAGAAAGGATGTGTTGTCATTGGAGAAAACCCAGAGGAGGTTCACGAAGATGATTCCGAGAATGAAGGGGTTAACATACAAGAAGCATTTGGCACTTTTGGGCCTGTACTCACTGGAATTTAGAAGAATACATTGGGATCTCATTGAAACCTACTGAATGTTGAAAGGACTACATAAGGTGGATAAGACATGTACATTCAAATGCTGTTCATAGACTTCAGTTCAGCATTCAACACAATCATCCCTCAGAAACTGAATGGAAAGCTGAGCCTACTGGGCCTGAACACCTCCCTCTGCAACTGGATACTAGACTTCCTGACTGGGAGACCTCAGTCAGTCCGGATCAGAGGCAGCATCTCCAACACCATCACACTGAGCACGGGGGCCCCCCAGGGCTGCGTGCTCAGTCCACTGCTGTTCACTCTGCTGACCCGCGACTGTGCTGCAACACACAGCTTGAACCATATCATCAAGTTCGCCGATGACACCACCGTGGTGGGTCTCATCAGCAAGAACGACGAGTCAACTTACAGAGAGGAGGTGCAGCAGCTAACAGACTGGTGCAGAGCCAACAACCTGTCTCTGAATGTGAACAAAACAAAAGAGATGGTTGTTGACTTCAGGAGGGCATGGAGCGACCACTCCCCACTGAACATCGACGGCTCCTCAGTAGAGATCATTAAGAGCACCAAATTTCTTAGTGTTCACCTGGCGGAGAATCTCACCTGATCCCTCAACACCAGCTCCATAGCAAAGAAAGCCCAGCAGCTTTCTACTTTCTGCAAAGGCTGAGGAAAGTCCATCTCCCACCCCCCATCTTCATCACATTCTACAGGGGTTGTATTGAGAGTATCCTGAGCAGCTGCATCACTGCCTGGTTCGGAAATTGCACCATCTCGGATCGCAAGACCCTGCAGCGGATAGTGAGGTCAGCTGAGAAGATCATCGGGGTCTCTCTTCCCGCCAATAGGGACATTTACACTACACACTGCATCCGCAAAGCAAACAGCATTATGAAGGACCCCACGCACCCCTCATACAAACTCTTCTCCCTCCTGCCGTCTGGGAAAAGGCACCAAAGCATTCGGGCTCTCACGACCGGACTATGTAACAGTTTCTGCCCCCAAGCTATCAGACTCCTCAATACCCAGAGCCTGGACTGACATCTTACTGCCCTATTGTCTTGTTTATTATTTATTGTAATGCCTGCACTGTTTTGTGCACTTTATGCAGTCCTGGGTAGGTCTGTAGTCTAGTGTAGTTTTTTTTCTGTGTTGTTTTTTACGTAGTTCAGTCTAGTTTTTGTACTGTGTCATGTAACACCATGGTCCTCAAAAAACATCTCATTTTTTCTATGTACTGTACCAGCAGTTATGGTCTAAATGACAATAAAAGTGACTTGATGTGGAGAGGATGTTTCCTAAGGTGGGGGTATCCAGAACCAGAGGCAACTGCCTCAAAATTGATGGGCAATTTACCTTTAAAACAGAGGTAACAGGATTTTTTTTTTAGCCAGTGAGTAGTAAATCTGTGCAATGCTCTGAAACAGACTGCGGCAGAGGCCAAGTCTGTGCCTATATTTAATGCGGAAGTTGACCATTTCCTGATCAGTCAGGGCATCAAAGGATATGTGAGAAGGCAGGTGTATGGGGTTGAGTGGGACTAATGATCTGCCCTGATGGAATGGCAGAGCAAACCCAATGGGCTGTGTTAAGTACCCGTGGGTGTCTTGTACCTGTCACGTGACCATGATGTAATTGAAGTTATGCTGGACATGAGGTAATGGTCTTGTGATGGGGGAGTGACATCATTTTCCCCTGCCAGTGAGAGGTCAGGTGATCATTTTTTCAACCGGGTATAAAAGGAGAACCCCACCCTGTGACGTGGACAGTTCGTTGCTGAATTCGCTACTGACTCCATGCTGCTGCGTATTCCAGTATTATGATGCAGTTTCGTATAAAAGTGGAGTTTTATTTTCTGCCTCAAGTCTCAAAGGTTGGTACCGGCAGTTTCGCTATATTACTGCCAGTAAAGTCAGTGGAGAGCGAAGATTCGTCAGAGTTCGGACATACTGAAGGATTTGGAAAGTTAATGTCGACCGTGAAACAGATTCGACCTTTGTTTAATCTTCGCACGAGGAAGTGGTAACTTGTGTCCGTGATAATTCCTGCTTTGCCAATAAAAAAGAGCAGTGAGTTGGATACAAAGTTTCGCCAAAGAAAGGTCAGTGCCTTTTAAGCCGTTTATTTCCTTCGATCGTAAATCCTCCGGGAAAAGCATACTGCAGCTAGGATCAGCAGTAACGCGACGAAAGAGAATTTTAACACCTTTCAAGAAGTCTCTCCTTATAACTGTCTGTGTAAAGCGTTGGACCTTCGCATTACTACTTTAAGAACTGTTTTCGCATTACCGCTTTAAGAACTGTTCGAGCTGCCGTATCGCAGCTGACCTCGGTTTACGTTAGTCATTTGTCTACTTGTGGGTTTTTACTGTGATTAATAAATGTTTTATTTGTTATAAAAAAAACCTGCCTTAATTATATATTCATTGTTGCTGATTTGTAACAGCTGAATGGCCTAACTCTGCTCCTAGGTCTTATCGTCTAAGGCAGGAGATTGGGGCTAAGGGGAAAATTGGATCGGCCATGATGAAATGGCTGAGCACACTCAATGGGCCAAATGACCTAATTCTGCTCCTATGTCCTATGGTCTTATGGACATACACAGAGGTAGTACCCTGAAGGTGCAGGATGAAGAGACTGGATGACAGTCAGAAAAGGGAAAAGAGTTAAATAGCCAGTGGAGAGTACCCCTTGGCCAAACCCCTCAACAACAGATACACCACTTTGGATACTATTTGGGGGGATGTCCTAGCAAAGGAAAGTCACAGCATTCAAATCTTTGGCACTCAGCCTGATTCTGTGACTCGGAAGGGAAGAGGGGAGAACATTTCCTTACACTGTTGGTGATAGGTGATAGGAAATGTCACCCAACAAGAAGGAAGAAGGGCAGAAGAAAGGAAATTGTAGGCCAGTTAGCCCATCTACACTGGTTGGGAAGATATGTTGGAACTCTTTGAGGAAATAACAGGCAGGATAGACATAAGAGAGGCAGTGGATGTTGTTTACTTAATTTTCAGATAGTATTTGATAAGGTACTGCACACCTGGCTGTTGAACAAGCTAAGAGCTCATGGTATTACAGGAAAGCATGGATAGAAGATTGGTTGACTGACAGAAGGCAGAGAGTTGGAATAATGCAGGCCTGCTTTTATTGGCTGCCGGTAACTAGTGACGTTTGGCAGGTGTTGGGATTGGGACAACTTGTCTTCATATTATACGTGGACAATTTGGATGATAGAATTGATGGCTTTTGGCTAAGTTTGCAAATGATACAAAGAAAGGTAGCAAACAAGCAGTGAGTCTGCAGAAATCAGAGGTGCAAAGGACCTTAGGAGCCCTTCTGCAGGACTCCCCAAAGATGACCTTGAAGGTTTAGTTGATTGTAAGAAAGGCAAATGCAATGCTGGCATTCATTTTGAGAGGACTAGAATATAAAAGGAAGGATGTAATGCTGATGCTTTATAAGGCATTGGTCAGATTGAATTTGAAATATTGTGAGCAGGTTTGGGCCCCTTTTCTAAGAAAAGATGTGCTGGCATTTGAGAGGTTCCAGGGAAGGTGAATGAGGACGATTCCAGGAATAAAAGGGTTAACATATGAGGAATGTTTATTAGCTCTGGGCCTGTACTCATTGGATTTTATAAGAATTGGGGGGGTGATTTAATTGAAACATATCGAATGTTGAAAGACCTAGATAGAGTGGAAGTGAAGAGTAACTTTCATATAGTTTGTGAGCCTAGGACCAGAGGGCATAACCTCAGAACAGAGGGCGTTCATTTAGAACAAAGTTGAGGAGGAATTTCTTTAGCCAGAGGGCGGTGAATCTGTGGAATTCATTGCCACAGACGACTCTGGAGGCCAAGTCAGCGTATATTTGAAATGGAGGTTGACAGGTTCATGATTAGTCAAAGCATTAAATGTTACAGGGAGAAGTCAGAAGAATGGGGTTGAAGGAGATAATAAATCAATCATGATGGAATGACAGAGCAGACTCAAGGAGCTGAGTAGCTTAATTCTGCTCCTATGTCTTATGGTGTAATTGAAGAAGACATCAGCGAGGCTGAGCCTGGCTATTGTATTCAGTTTTGGTCACTCTGCTATAGGAAAGATGCCGTTCAGCTGGAATAGGTGCAGAGGAGGTTTATGACACTGTTGCTGGCACTCGAGGCTACTGAGTTATGGGGAGAGGTTGGGCATGTTGGGACTTGGTTCCTTGGACTGTAGGATACTGAGGGGTGACCTTATACAGGTATATAAAACTATGAGGGCATAGATAGTGTGAATGTGCAATTATTTTCTGCATGGTTGGGAAATCAAGGATCTGAGGGCACCAGCTTACCATGATTTGGGAGATTTAATAGGGAGCCTAGGGGAAAATTATAACCCAAAGGGCAGTCCATATATAAGGAACAAGCTGCCATATGAAGTGGTTGAGACAGGTATGGACATTAACAACGTTTAAAAGACACTCAGAGAGGAATATGGATAGGAAAGGTTTAGAGGGATAGAGGCCAAATTCAGGTAGAAGAGTCTGGCTCAGATGGGGATTCCTCCAACCCCTCCCCTCTGCTTCCTCCCTATTCACTACCCCTCTACCTCCAGGTTATCCAAACTAGCTAACACAATTAGCTCAAGAATGATGATGCAATTAACAGGTCTGTCCAAATCAAGTTCCCTGATTGGCTCTGGGACATTGATACCATCGACCAATCCTTCCAGACTGGTCTCTGTGATTGGCTCCAGAGTGACAACATCACTGACTTAATTGACAAAGTTTTTGGTTGTGATTGGTCCCAGGATTCTGTCATCTCCAACAGGTTCTGCAACAATGGCTCCTGCGGTTTTCTCTGGTTTGTCCCCATGGCAATGGTAATTGGATCAAGACATTTGATGTCATCATGCAGCCTGACCAATTCCACCCATGTTGGTTTCTGCCTGACCTGTCTTGCTGGTGATTGGCTCGCCTGTAACCCAGTGATGGGCTCCTCTCAGCACTCACCTGTCACATGTGGGCAGTCCTTCAGCAACAGCATCAACCAATAGCTATTGGCTGCAGTGGACTGCCGTCATCCACTGGCTCCCATCCTTCAGCATCACTGACTGGCTTCTAGCAAATATCTTTGCTTACTGGCCTACATATGGATCCCCACTGGGTAACCTCATTGTCTGGCACATCGTTGGACTCCAGCCCAACAGCTTTGTACAGTTCCACTGATACACTCATCAAGATAACAATGCAACAGCCCCGAATGGCACCAGAACGAATGCTCTGATTGGCTTGTCAACTAATTTTACTATGACCATTGCAACTGGATCCTCCAATAATGCATCAAGGACAACGCAGATTACCTCACTGAATAATTTAACTAAGGAGGCACTGATTGGCTCTTCCAATGACGCAAGTACAACAGCACTAATCGGCTCCTTCAATGACTGATTGGCTCATGCATTGGGACAGCCCCGTCTCGGCCAATGAGCTTGCCCGCAAGTCAGATCAGACATCTGCCTCCCAATACACTTCCCCCACACACCCTCCCACTCTCCCCCCTCCAGCCCCAACTCTCCTCTTCCCCCTCCTAAACACTTCCCCATCCCTTCCCCCGGGATCTTATGAGGGACCCCCCCTGCATCATCCTCCCTCCCACTCCTCCTCACGCTACCTCCCTCTTCCTCTCTCCACCCCTTCCCTTCCTCATCTCCATCCCCACTCTTGCACCCTCCCCCTCCCTCTCGCCATTCATCCCCTCCTCCTCCCCTTCCCCTCTCCATTCTTCTACCCTCTCCTCCTCCTTTCTTTCCCCTCCCACTCACCATTTCCCTCCTCCTCCCCCTCCCCTTTCTCCCTCCCCACTCCCTCCTCCTTCCCCCTCCTCTGACACCACTTCCCTCCTCTACCCTCCATCCCCCCCCCAACCGTATGTGTGAGACAGAGTCCTGCCCTCCTGCTCCATCCTCTTCCTCCCATCTCCGATGGTCTCTCTCCCTAACACACCCACATTCCTGCACACGCTATAACCCTCGCGGGTGGCTCAACCCCTGCGTGCTTCGCAATACCCCACGAGCACCACAAAAACCCTGCACATATCGCAATTCCCCCACACACTGCAATCCCTGCGCATACTGTAAATCCTGCAGGCACCGTGACCCCTGTGCACATAACGCACAACACAATGGCCCATGCACACTACAACCTCCACTCTCCTCTCCCCACGAGCACCATAAACTCACATGACGACCATAACCCGCCACACCGTGCACACAAGAACAGACCCTACCGCAACTCCATGATACCGAAACCTCCACACACATCGGAATCTTCGCACACGCCACAAACCACGGCAACTCACCCTCCCCCACCTAAATCACAACCCGCAGTGCACACCACAACCACCCTACCAAATCACATCCCCTGCACATACAGTAAAATCAACACACACCGCAACCCACAGTCACTCCTCCCACATACACTGCACCCTCTGTGTACACAGCAAATGCCATACACACTGCAAGACCATGTGCCACACAATCCAAACACACACCAGTAACCACATGCATAACACTACCCCTGTACACACCACGATGCTACACCCACTCTGCAAATTGTACGCACACTGGAACCCCTGTATGCACCGGAACCGCCACACGTACTGCACCCCCGCGCACTCTGCAGTCCCCACATGCATCACGCTCTCCTGTGTGCACTGCAACCCTGGAGAACCACTTCAATCCCCACGCACGCTGCACACCACTGGGTGCACTGAAACTTCCGCGCATACCACAGCCCTCGTGCACAGCACGACATCTCCTCTGTACCTATTCCCCAGCACCTTAAACCTGTGTCCTCTTGTGGCAACCATTTCAGACACGGGAAAAAGCCTCTGACTATCCACACCATCAAAGCCTCTCATCATCTTATACACCTCTCATCCTCCGTCGCTCCAAGGAGAAAAGGCCGAATTCACTCAACCTATTCTCATAAGGCATGCTCCCCAATTCAGGCAACATCCTTGTAAATCTCCTCTGCACCCTTTCTATGGCTTCTACATCCTTCCTGTAGTGAGACGACCAGAACTGAGCACAGTACTCCAAGTGGGGTCTGACCAAGATCCTATATAGCTGCAACATTACCTCTCGGCTCCTAAATTCAATTCTAAGATTGATGAAGGCCAATATGCCGTATGCCTTCTTAACCACAGAGTCAACCTGCGCAGCTGCTTTGAGCGTCCTATGGACTCGGATCCCAAGGTCCCTCTGATCCTTCACATTGCCAAGAGTCTTACCATTAATACTATATTCTGCCATCACTTTTGACCTACCAAAATGAACCACTTCACACTTACCTGGGTCCATCTGCCACTTCTCAGCCCAGTTTTGCATGCTATCAATGTCCCGTTGTAACCTGACAGCCCTGCTTACTATCCACAACACCTCCATCAACTCATCAGCAAACTTACTAACCCATCCCTCCACTTCCTCATCCAGGTCATTTATAAAAGTCATGAAGAGAAAGGGTCCCAGAGCAGATCCCTGAGGCACACCACTGGTCACCGGCCTTCATGCCGAATATGACCTATCTACAACCACTTTTTGCCTTCTGTAGGCAAGCCAGTTCTGGATCCACAAAGCAATGTCCTCTTGGATCCCATGCCTCCTTATTTTCTCAATAAGTCTTGCATGGGGTACTTATCAAAGGCCTTGCTGAAATCCATATACACCACATCTACTGCTCTTCCTTCATCAAAGTGTTTAGTCACATTCTCAAAAAATTCAATCAGGCCTGTAAGGCACGAGCTGCCTTTGACAAAGCCATGCTGACTATTCCTAATCATTTTATATCTCTCCAAATGTTTATAAATCCTGCCTCTCAGGATCTTCTCCATCAACTTACCAACTACTGAGGTAAGACTCATTGGTCTATAATTTCCTGGGCAATCTCTACTCCCTTTCTTGAAAGAAGGAACAACATCCGAAATCCTCCAGAACCTCTCCCGTCCCCATTGATGATGCAAAGATTATCGCCAGAGGCTCAGCAATCTCCTCCCTCACCTCCCACAGTAGCCTGGGGTACATCTCATCAGGTCCTGGTGACTTATCCAACTTGATGCTTCCAAAAGCTCCACCACATCCTCTTTCTTAATATCCACATGCTCAAGCTTTTCAGTCTGCTGCAAGTCATCAGTACAATCACCAAAATCCTTTTCCATAGTGAATACTGAAGTATTCATTAAGTACCTCTGCTATTTCCTCCAGTTCCATACACTTCCCCACTGTCACACTTGATAGCTCCTATTCTTTCATGTCTTATCCTCTTGCTCTTCACATACTTATAGAATGGCTTGGGGTTTTCCTTAATCCTGCCTGCCAAGGCCTTCTCGTGGCTCCTTCTGGCTCTCCTAATTTCCTTCTTAAGCTCTTTCCTATTAGCCTTATAATCTTCTAGATCTCTAACATTACCTAGCTCTCTGAACCTTTTGTAAGCATTTCTTTTCTTCTTGACTAGATTTATTACAGCCCTTGTACACCACGGTTCCGGTAACTTCCATAACTTCCCTGTCTCATTGGAACGTACATATGCAGAACTCCACACAAATATCCCCTGAACATTTGCCACATTTCTTCTGTACTTTTCCCTGAGAACATCTGTTTCCAAGTTAAGCCTCCAATTTCCTGCCTGATACCCTCATAATTCCCTTTACTCCAATTGTGGAAGAAAAATACTAAGACACTGTGAAAGACGTTAAGGGAATGATTTTTTTTTCAAAAATAAAGAGTGTGAATTCGAAGCTGCAGTCAATTATTTGTGATTTAGGTACATTGCATGATTGAAATGTGCGTTGTAGATGGGATGTGGGAATAGTTATGTCTATGTTTCTTTGTTCTGTGGATTGTCACATGTCTGCAATAGAGCAAGCCTGATATACTTGTCTGGAACTGACACTTAAGCAGACGTATAACTATAACTGTTCAAGGACATACTGTGTAACTTCATTATTCTGTAGAATTATAGTCTAATTTCCTCCTTATGCTTCTTGACACATACACTTGGGGTATAAATAAGAGTGTACTTTATTGTTAAGCGGAGTTCCAAGATCCCGCTTTTAGGTGCTTGGGCTCCCCATGGTATCCTGTGATAAATAAAGGATTTTTCTATGGCACTTTCCCTCTGAGTCCGAGTATTTTTTCCGCGACACCAATTGAACGCTTTTCTAACTTGTCTGTTCCTATCTCTCTCCAATGCTATTGTAAAGGATATAGAAGTGTGATCACTATCTCCAAAATGCCCTCCCATTGAGAGATCTGTCACCTGACCAGGTTCATTTCCCAATATCAAATCAAGTACAGCCTCTCCTCTTGTAGGCTTATCTATATATTGTGTCAAGAAACTTTAATGAATTCCCATTTGTTTCCTAATATCCTCTCCTTTGTCTTGCTATTTCACACAAAAATCATAAAAAAATAAAAACACAAGTGCCCCTTTTGCTGATAGAATAATAAACAAAGTTCTCTAATGCTACTGCACGAACAGTCATGAGTTCTGCCAACAATTTGGTTAATGCTTATTGGGTTTGATCAAAGATATATGTGGTTTCATTTGCTATTTTCTCCAAAGCCAATGCTACATTAATCACTTCACGGGACAACCTCACAGACCTGGAAAAACGATCATCCAGAATATCTTGACACCATGATATCGGTATTATCCACCTATATTTTGTCATTTCTAGCCAAGTCATAAGAAGCTGTACGGTGAAGATAACAAAGCCACTTACTGAGTTGCAGGTCTAAAGAGAATCTGGAGAAATCAGCAGGGGCTTTTAAGGCACTATTGCAAACTCCTTGAAAAGTGGGTAGTGAGTAACTGCCACTTATACAAAATAGGTTGACTCCTACTGAAATAGGATCATCCACAATGGCAGTCTGGTTAAGTGCCTCAGGAATGCAGGTAATAATGCTCTCATTCTGCGCAATAAATCTTTCTTCGTGTTTGCAGGCACATCCACAGAAAGTAGAAAGGTAGGGCATAAATCCTGGTCTCATATGCTAACCTTCACTGGGTCTGATTTCATGAAGGGACAGACCGCGATTCAGGCCGAAGACTATTTGCAATAATAATAATTGTAGGTCTCATAGCCTGCTTTTTCAGTAGTCATAAATATTGCTTGACTTTCTATACAATTTTCTGTATACATTCTTCTACAGAAGGGGTTCGCAACTTTTTTTTCCCATGGACCATTAAGCCAGGGGTCCATGAACCCAAGTTGTGAACGCCTGTTCTACAAACTCAACTCTAGCTTGTTATCTGTGTAATCTTAGTCCTATTAGATTTTTTTTAGAAAAGGCAGCATATCATGCATCATATACATTTTTATAAAAATCTTCATTTGGCATTGTGGCCTGGCACTGCTATAGTGTTACTGAAATGTAAGGTGAATAAGCTGTTAGCACAGAGCACCCTTGTGGCTATATCCTTCAGTAATAAATATACCATTGTGGCGACCCAATTACTAGCACACTCGAACCGGCTGACAATTAGCCAGCTTGCAGGCACAAAGGCTAGGTCCGGAACAAAGGGAGAAAGCCTGAGGCGGTGTCAGTACGTGCCTCCCGAGGCATCCGGCGGGGGAGGGAGTCTTTAAAGCAAGACTGTGAAGTTGGAATAAACTTTATCTTTGACTGCAGTTTACCGACTCCGTGTCGTTATTTTAGCGCTGCGTGTAGCACACCGCTACAATTGGTGACCCCGATGGTCCAAACGTTTTTGGACCGGAGATGAACGACGCCGCATCTGTTCATGCGGTTTCCTTGAAACTGCCAAGCTTCTGGATGCTACAACCTCACCTATGGTTTCAGCAATTCCACGTTCGGCAGATAACCTCAGAGGACTCCCGTTACTACTACGTGGTGAGCTCCCTCGACCAGGACACAGCGACCCAGGTCGCGGAGTTCATATAGTCTCCCCCGGCGGACGGCAAGTACATGGAATTCAAAGCCCTGCTCATAGGGACTTTCAGGCTCTCCCGCCGTGAGCGAGCTGCCCGTTTACTGCACCTGGATGGCTTGGGAGACAGGCTCCCATCAGCTTTAATGAATGAGATGTTGTCTCTGGCCAACGGACACGCACCCTGCCTCATGTTTGAGCAGGCATTCCTGGAGCAGCTGCCCGAGGACATATGCCTGCTGCTGTCCGACGCGGATTTCAGCGACCCCCGGAAGGTGGCAGCCCGGGCGGACTTGCTGTGGAACGCCAAGAAGGGGAGTGGGGCGTCCATCTCACTGATCACCCAGCCATGCTCCCAGCAGCAAACTAGTCCAGGCCCGGCCGCAGAGCCCGCTAAACCCAGAGGCCAGGGTGTGGAGCCCAACGGGCAATGGTGTTTCTACCACCAGCGGTGGGGCGCAGAAGCCCGCAGTTGTCACCTGCCCTGCCAGTTCCCGGGAAACGCCAGGGCCAGCTGTCGCTGATGGCTACAGCGGCTGGCCATTGGGATAGCCTCCTGTATGTGTGGGACAGCAGGTCGGGACGCCGGTTTTTGGTCGACACCGGTGCCGAGATCAGCGTCTTACGTCCGATGAGTTACGACACCCGCAGCAGGGTGCCGGGTCCCCCCCTGCGGGCCGCGAACGGCAGCACAATAAGGACTTATGGCACCTGTCCGGTGCAGCTACGGTTCGGCTCCAGCCAGTTCACATGGGACTTCACACTGGCCGCCGTAGCCCAACCGCTTCTGGGTGCGGATTTCTTGCGGGCTCACAGCCTACTGGTCTACCTGCCCAGGAAGAGACTGGTTCACGCCGAGACCTTTCAGACGTTCTCCCTGGGTGCAGCCCAGTTGCCAGCCCCTCACCTCGGCTCCATCACGCTGTCCGACAACGACTTCACCAGGGTCCTGGTGGATTTCCCATCGGTTCTGGCACCGCAGTTCGTGGCAGCCATGCCCCGACACGGCGTACAGCACCACATCCTGACCCAGGGACCACCCCTCCATGCCCGTGTTCGGCGGCTTCCCCCGGACAAGCTCCGACTGGCGAAGGAGGGGTTCAAGAGGATGGAGGAATTAGGGATCATCCGGCGGTCCGACAGCCCATGGGCCTCCCCCCTGCCCATGGTGCCCAAAGCGACAGGGGGCTAGAGACAGTGCGGCGACTACCGCAGGCTGAACGAGGCTACAACACCGGACCGCTACCCTGTGCCGCACATTCAGGACTTTGCAGCAAACCTGCATGGCGCACGGATCTTCTCCAAGGTAGACCTCATCCGCGGATACCATCAAATCCCGATGCATTCAGACGACGTCCCCAAAACGGCTCTCATCACCCCGTTCGGTCTTTTTGAGTTCCTCCGCATGCCGTTCGGCCTGAAAAATGCCGCACAGATGTTCCAGCGGTTGATGGACGCGGTGGGACGCGACCTGGACTTCGCATTCATCTATTTGGACGACATCCTCATAGCCAGCAGCAGTCGTCAGGAGCATCTGTCCCACCTCCGACAACTCTATGCCCGGCTGAGTGACTACGGTCTAACAATCAACCTGGCCAAATGCCAGTTTGGGCTCAACACCATTGACTTCCTGGGCCACAGGATTACCACAGTCGGGGCAACCCCTCTGCCCAATAAGGTAGATGCGGTCCGCCATTTCCCCCGACCCACCACAATCAAAGGTCTTCGGGAATTCATAGGTATGGTCAATTTCTACCACCGCTTCCTCCCTTCAGCTGCCCGGATCATGCGCCCCCTGTTCGCCTTGCTGTCCGGTCCGGGCAAGGACATTACCTGGGACGAGGAGTCCGCCGCCGCTTTCATTCAAACGAAAGAAGCCTTGGCAAACGCCGTGATGCTAGTGCACCCCAGAATGGACGTCCCTACCGCCCTCACAGTGGACGCATCTAATACGGCAGTCGGTGGGGTACTGGAGCAGCTCATCGCGGGCCGCTGGCAACCCCTGGCGTTTTTCAGCAAACACCTGCGGCCACCCGAGCTCAAATACAGTGCTTTCGACCGGGAGCTGTTGGCGCTATACCTGGCAATCCGGCATTTCAGGTACTTCTTAGAAGGTAGGCCCTTCACCGCGTTCACGGACCACAAACCGCTTACCTTTACATTCACAAAGGTGTCCGATCCCTGGTCGTCCCGCCAGCAGCGCCATCTGTCCTACATCTCTGAATACACGACGGACGTCCGGCACGTCTCGGGTAAAGACAATGTCGTGGCGGATGCGCTCTCTTGCCCTAACATTCACGCCCTTTCCCAAGGGGTAGACTTTGAGGCGCTGGCAGAGGCACAGCAGGCAGATGAGGAGATCCCGAGTTACAGGACCGCAGTCTCCGGTTTGCAGCTCCAGGACCTCCCCGTAGGCCCAGGTGAGAGGAACCTACTCTGTGACGTCGCCACCGGCCAGCCCCGTCCCGTCGTCCCGCCACCTTGGCGGCGACGTGTTTTCGACTCTATTCATAACTTGGCGCACCCCTCCATCCGCACTACCGTCCGGATGGTCTCCAGCAGGTTTGTTTGGCACGGACTCCGCAAGCAGGTCCATGAGTGGGCCAGAACGTGCATGCACTGCCAGACAGCCAAGGTGCAGCAACACACCAAGGCCGCGCCACAGCAGTTCCACCCCACCCACCGGCATTTCGACCACATTCATGTGGATATCGTGGGCCCCTTGCCAGTGTTGCGCGGAGCGCGGCACCTCCTGACTATTGTAGACCAGTTCACCAGGTGGCCAGAGGTGGTCCCGCTCACCGACACCACCTCTGAATCTTGCGCCCGGGCACTGATCGCCACCTGGGTGTCCCGCTTTGGTGTACCGGCCCACATTACCTCCGACAGAGGCGCCCAGTTCACCTCCAGCCTGTGGTCAGCGATGGCCAGCCTGTTGGGGACTCAGCTGCACCACATCACTGCCTACCACCCACAGTCGAACAGACTGGTGGAGCGTTTCCACCATCACCTGAAGTCGGCTCTCATGGCCCGCCTGCGAGGAGCTAACTGGGCGGACGAGCTTCCCTGGGTCCTACTCGGCATCCGCACGGCGCCCAAAGATGATCTGCACGCTTCGTCGGCCGAGTTGGTGTACGGCGCACCCTTGGTCGTCCCAGGAGAGTTCATACCAGCCCCAAGGGGGCAAGAGGAAGAACCCGCAGCAGTCCTGGGCAGACTACGCGAGAGGCTCAGTGCCCTGGCCCCCATACCCACTTCGCAGCATGGGCAGCACACAACCTGCGTACCCAAAGACCTGCCAAATTGTAAGTTTGTGTTTGTACGACGGGGCGGGCATCGGCCACCGCTGCAACGGCCCTACGAGGGGCCATTTACGGTGATCAGAAACGACAGGTCCACGTTCGTGCTGGACGTTGGGGGGAGAGAGGAGGTTTTCACAGTGGACTGACTCAAACCGGCCCATGTGGACTTGGCGCAACCGGTCGAGTTTCCGGCACCGCGGCGCAGAGGCCGACCTCCCAAACAGGGTCCGGCCCAGACTGTGGACATTGGGGGGTGTATCGCCGGTTCTGGGGGGCGGGGGGGGGGTTATGTGGCGACCCAATTACTAGCACACTCGAACCGGCTGACAATTAGCCAGCGTGCAGGCACAAAGGCTAGGTCCGGAACAAAGGGAGAAAGCCTGAGGCGGTACCGGTCAGTACGTGCCTCTCGAGGCATCCGGCTGGGGAGGGAGTCTTTAAAGCAAAATTGTGAAGTTGGAATAAACTTTATCTTTGACTGCAGTTTACCGACTCCGTGTCGTTATTTTAGCGCTGCGTGTAGCACACCGCTACACCATCTTGGATACTGTTGTGGAGGATAACCTCCCAGGGGAATGCCACAGAGACCAGGTTACTGCCACTGGCATGGGTCCATAGTACAGAAGGGAAAGAGGAGGAAGAGAGAAACAGTAGTGCTAGGGGACTCAATAGTCAAAGGAACAGGCAGGGGATTCTGTGGACGTGAATGGGACACCCAAATACTATATTGCCTCCCAGGTGCCAGGTCAGGGATATCTCTGATCATGTTTGCAGCACCTTGGAGGGGAAAGGAGCATAGCCAGAAGTCTTGGTACATTTTGGTACCAATGATGTAGGAATGTAAAGCAAAAACGTCCTGAAGAAGGAATTTAGAGAGTTAGGCAGAAAGCTAAGAAGCTGGAGCTCCAGGGCAGTAATTTCTGGATTGCTACCTGTGGCACACATCACTGAGGGCAAAAACCGGATGATTTGGCAGATACAAACAAAAGAAAATCTGCAGATGCTGGAAATCGAAGCAACACACACAAAATGCTGGAGGAATTCAGCAGGTCAGGCAGCATCTATAGAAAAGAGAAAAGTTGACATTTCTGGCCTAGAAAAGTCTCTTTTCCACAGAGGCTGCCTGGCCTGCTGAGTTCCTCCAGCATTTTGTGTGATTTGGCAGATAAATGTGTGGCTAATAAGCTGGTGCAAAGGGCAGGGCTTCAGGTTCTTGGATTACTGGGGGAGGTATGACCTGTACAAAGAGGGACAGGTTGCACCTGAACCCAAGGGGGACCAATACTGTATACTCTTAGGCAATTTTGTTAGAGCATTTGGGGAGGGTTTAAGCTAATTTGGCAGGGAGATGGGAACCGGAGTGAAGGGACTCAGGATAGAATGGATGGTGAAAAAGCAAAGACAGAGTGCAATCAGACTGTCAGGAAGGGTGGGAAGATGATAGGACAAATATGCAGGCATCAGGGTGAGTACTAGTGCATTAGGGCTGCAGAATCAAAAAGTATGGCAAATACAGTGCTCAAAGTATCATATCTCAATGTACGGAGTATAAGAAATAAGGTGGATGATCCTGTTGCACTAATACAGATTGTCAGGTGAGATGATGTGGCCATCACTGAATCGTGGCTGAAGGATGGTTGTAGTTGGGAGCTGAATTTTCAAGGTTATAGGAGGAATAAAGTAGGCAGGCAGAGGAGGTGACATAGCTCTTCTGGTAAAGAATGGCATCAAACCATTAGAAGAAAGATGTGACCCAGGATCAGAAGATGTTGAATCCTTGTGATTTCAATTAAACGACTGCAAGGCTTCCAAACAGTAGCTGGGATGTGGACTGCAGGTTACAACAGGAAATAGAAAAGTCATGTCATAAGGGCAGTGTAATGATAGTCACGGGAGAATTTAACATGCAGGTAGATTGGGAAAATCAGGTTGGTAATGGATCTCAAGAGAGTGAATTTGTTGAATGCCTACAAGGATGGCTTTTAGAGCAGTTTGTCATTGAGCCTACTAGGGGATCAGCTATACTGGATTGGGTGTTATGTAATGAACCGGAAGCGATTAGGGAGCTTAGGTAAAGGAACCCTTAGGAAACAGTGATCACGGTATGTTTGAGTTCAACTTGGTAGGGAGAAAGTGAAGTCTGACATAGCAGTATTTCAGTGAAAGAAATTGCAGTGTTATGGGAGAGGAGTTGGGCAAAGTAAATTGGAAGAAGATGCAAGCAGGAATGGCTTAAATATCTGGAGAAAATGAGGAAGGTACAGGATAAATAGATTCCAAAAGGATAAAGGGGCTTCAATTTAAAAGAGATGTGGTGACATTTCTTTAGCCAGAGGGTGGCAAATTTGTGGATTTGTTACCACAGGCAGCTGTGGAGGTCAGGTCATTGAGTGTATTTAAGGTGGTGCTTGAGAGATTCTTCATTGGCCATGGCATCAAAGGTTACGGGAAGATGGCCAGGGAGTGGAGCTGAGGAGGGGAGAAAAGGATCAGCCATGATTGAATGGCGGAGCAGACTCGATGGACCAAATGGCCTAATTCTGCTCCCATCTCTTATAGTCTTAACCTCATAAAATTCGAATTTGGAACCCACCATGCCCCAAGTGAGTTTTCCAAAATGATAATGCTAGGCTCCCGACACTAAATAATAGTTTTAAGTTTCTGAATAGATTAACCAAAACCTGTCTCCGGTCGGGCAGTTCTTCGATCTGATTCTCCTGCTGTCCAAGGTCAATATACACTCCTTGGATCCCCATCCGTGATTCTGATACCGATCCCTTCCGATAATTGTTAAGACATGCTGGTGCCCCCTAATTCGGGACAAGGAAGGATTCGCCTTGTCCAAATATTACCTATTTCTAGTCTCCCTTTCTCTGTCGTTTACTTTTACCCTTTATTTTTCTTTCGTTTACTACAGCATTCTGCAGGCGGATTAAATTCATGAACTCTGTTTCCACAAATCCCACCTAGGACGTTACCCGCGTTGCTTTCCTGAAGACAGATCTTAGATGTCTCTGACACACTTACCGTATAAATACATCGCGTCCCCGATACTCTTACCATTCAGATTTAATCATTGATGCCTAGATGTTTCTGGTCGTAGTTCCGAAAGCAACGGAGAGAGACACTAACCGACTCAATAAATAGACAGTAGCACAGATCACAGTGTGTAGAATGGGAGCGGGGCAGAAGCCGGTATTTGCTACTGGAAAGGTCACACAGAAAGAAAAAAAAATGCCTCTGCCGGATTTCCCACGGGAGCAGGCGGTCACAAGAATCCCTCGGTCCGCACCTAAACACGCGATCTCGGTGGGAACTTCAAGTTCTGTCGGGCACCTTTTCGGTATGTTTTGTAACAATAACTACCTCGTAGTGGATCCCGCACTACAGGTCCCCCGCCCGCAAGCGCTTTCCTCGGTCACATTCCAGAGCTCCGCTATGGAGACTGGAGACTCGCAGCACGGCCGGGCTGAAAGCGCCTCCCTCCTTGGTCACAGCGCGGAGCTCCGCTGTGGAGACTGTCTCGCAGCACGGCCGGGCCGAAAGCGCCTCCCTCCTTGGTCACAGCGCGGAGCTCCGCTGTGGAGACTGTCTCGCAGCACGGCCGGGCCGAAAGCGCCTCCCTCCTTGGTCACAGCGCGGAGCTCCGCTGTGGAGACTGTCTCGCAGCACGGCCGGGCCGAAAGCGCCTCCCTCCTTGGTCACAGCGCGGAGCTCCGCTGTGGAGACTGTCTCGCAGCACGGCCGGGCCGAAAGCGCCTTCCTCCTCGATCACAGCTCGGAGCTCCGCTGTGGACCCGTGACTCGACGCAGGGCTATTTGAAAGCGCCTTGCGCTCTGGATGGTTCCCGCCCGAGCCGACTGCGCAGGCGCAGTGCCGCTGTAGTTCCATGCGGAGGCCCGAGGTCGCGACGATCCCGGACGGGTGAGTGTCTCTGCCTCAACCTCATGTTGGTCCTCAGTGTCGCAGTGCAAGAGGCGACAGACGGGTGCGGCAGAGTGATAGGAGGGGTTACATTAATAGGAGGCATCAGAGCCGGTAGAATCTGCCGGAGGAGCTGGGTGGCCTGTGCTGCTGCTCCGTTGCCAACGCCCTTTGCGGAATGGCGGCTTTGGAGGAGCTTACCTGCTCTCTGCGGTGGGAGTTCCGTGAGACCCTTGCTGACTGTTTCCCCACTGTCAGTTAGATTTAGATTCATTTATCACACGTACATCGAAATATAAGGTAAAATGCGTCGATTGCCTGAACAACCTAAGACTGTGCTGGAGCAGCCCAGAAGTGTCGCCCAACATTCCAGCGCTGAGATGGGACTTCCACCATGTTCAGCTTCAGCAGATTAATGACTCCTCCAGTGACAGTAACAAAGAAGATTAGGATCTCTCCCATAAACTGAAAACACCAGCTCACTCAAGCTGAGATCGGTTTCTCCAGCGTAGTGGAGACCACGACGTGATCACCGAATGTGGTGGACTAGATTGGAATAATGTACAACTGAACACTGGTTCTCCTGAAAGGAAAGTACAGGTCCCTGGATGAGGTGAGAGTCAGAGAATACAGCACAGAATGAGGCCTTTCAGCCCAACCAGTCCCTGTTGACTGGTCATTCTCCCACCGTCTATGGAATAAAGTTATAAACTATTCAGCCTTTCCTTGTAATTCAGGTTCTCCCAACACCTTTGTAATTTTTTCTACACTCTGAAGCTTATTGCTGCCTTTTCTGTAGTTGGGTGATGCAGAAATGCACTCTATACTTCAAATTAACCACAAACAAAAGAGAAAATCTGCACATGCTGGAAATCCAAGCAACAGACACAAAATGCTGGAGGAACTCTACAGACCAGGCAGCATCTATGGAAAAGAGTAAACAGTCGATGTTTTGGGCCCAGACCCTTCATCAGTACTTGGTCTGTTTACTCTTTTCTATAGATACTGCCTGTCCTGCTGAGGTCTTCCTGTTGCAAGGGGGCATTGGAAGCGGACCCAAATGCAGGACACAGACACAGAGGTAGTATAAACAGAACAGTACAGTGTTTATTGATAGTTACTAGGAAGGCCAGGGAGCGAGGACAAAAATGTCAACGTGGACCTAAACATTGGATAACAAACCAGTAAAACCTGAACTCAGACTTAGTCTTGACTCGGAACTGGGACCTTGACTCAGACTCAGATCTGGGATCTTTACTCAGACTCGGAACTGGGACCTTGACTCGGAGCCAGGAACTGGATCATGGCTCGGAGCCAGGAACTGGAACACAGACCATGAGCCTGGACTTGAAGGACTAGGACAGCAAGGAGACGGACTACCTAACTTGGAGTAGCGACAAACAGCCAGACCTACTCAGCTGGAAGGACTAGGACAACTGGCTCTCGACTTGACCCAGGAACTGCACACGGCAGGCTCCCAACTCAACAAGTCTCAGCCAACCATGAAAACGACAGAATTCATATCTTACTTGGAGTAGCGGCAAAACGGCCAGCAACTCAGCTGGACACAAAAACGGCTGAATTCACTAAGTGGCCACGGCACCGAAGCAACTAGAGCCTACTATTCTCGGCGGCCCTGAGAAAAGCATAGCCGCCTTGCTGAGATGACTGGCTTCTGGTGACAGGTTACCACTGATGAACTTCTGATGACGGTCCAGCAACCCTGCAGCTATAACCTGGAGCCTTTTATGCTGTCAGTTTGAAATGAAGTTCAGGTGCCTTAATCAAGGCGCCCACCGGAACATGGGGAAAAGGAAATACAGGTATCCCCCATTTTTCGGACATTCGCTTTATGTCAACTTGCTGTTACGAAACACCTACATTAGTTAACTTTTCGCTAACAGAAGGTGTTTTCACTGTTACAAAAAAGGCAGCGCACGCCGAGCAGCCAAGTTCCTCCCCCGGAACTGCATTCTAGCTGCCATTGCTTAAACATGTGCCTGTGAGCATCTGTGGTTTATGTCGATTTATTTTATGTGTCCGTTAGCAAGATGAGTTCTAAGGTATCGGAAAAGCCTAAAAGAGCGTGTAAGGGTGTTACTCTTAGCATAAAACTAGGCATAATTAAATGTTTCGACTGTGGTGAACAAAGTAAGGATATAGTGAGTTTGGCTAAGGGTTTGTGGAAGTTGACAAAGATGATGTTGAAGAGGTTTTGGCATCTCATGACCAAGAACTGAGAGATGAAGAGCTGATGAAGAGGAAATGATAACAATTGAAACCGAATGCAGCAGCGAACAGTCTGAAAGTGAAGACGTCCAGGAACTGAACGGGAAGCAATTATGTGAGATTTTCGCTGCGATTGACAACGCTGCAATAATTGCTGAAAAGTATGACTTTAATTTTGAAAGGGTACGTAGGTTTAGGGCATATTTGCAGGATGGTTTGAGTGCTTACAAAGAACTGTATGATAGAAAAATGCGCGAGGCTAAGCAGTCAAGCATATTGTCGTTTTTCAAGCCTTCCACATCAGCCACAGCAGACGATGAAACTCGACCTTTGACATTGAGGCAGGCAGACATAGAAGAAAATGACCTGCCTGCCCTGATGGAAACAGACAACGAAGAGATGACACCCCAGTCTCCTCTAACAACCACCACCTCAACCTCCGATGACTCAGCCTAACACACCATCATCAGTGTCTTCACTGCCTTCATGATTCCGGTAAGTGAAACTACACTGGGCGTACATTATTTCTACTTTATATAGGCTGTGTATTTTTATGTGTTATTTGGTAGCTTCATAGCTTAAAGGTTACTGGAAAGAGTGCTTCTGCTGGGAGTGCTTGCGCCGTGTGTTTTTGCCGAGAGTGCTTGCGTGAGATTTTCACTGCGGTGGACAGTGCTGCAATAATTGTAGAAAAGTATTCCTACATTATATAGGCTGTGTATTTATCAGATCATTCCTGCTTTTGCTATATGTTACTGTTATTTTAGGTTTTATGTGTTAGTTGGCATGATTTGGTAGGTTATTTTTAGGGTCTGCGAACGCTCACAAATTTTTCCCATATAAATAAATGGCAATTGCTTCTTCACTTTACAACATTCCAGCTTATGAACCATGTCCTAGGAACGCTGTACCTTAGAATAGCGGGGGAACCTGTAACTGGAATGAGGAGTTTATGGACCAGACCGTGACACTACCAGCATTTTGTGTGTTATTCCAAATTAACCAACGCCATTTACAACTGCTATAATATCCCAACTTCTGTACTCAGTGTTCTGATGTATGAAGGTGAATATGCCAAAACCTTTTTATTACCCATTCTACCTGTAACACCACTTTCAAGAAACTATGGCTGTGTATTCCCAGATTCCTCTGTTCTACTGCACACCTACAATTAGTCCTACCCTGGTCCGTCTTCCCAAAGTGCAACACCTCACATTTACATTAAATTCCATCTTCCATTTTTCCATTTCCATTTCCACTTCCATTTTTCAGCCTAGTTTTTTCCAGCTGAAAAACATCCTGCTGCAGGCTTCAATAGCTTTTTTCACTATCCACTACGTCAGCATTCTTGGTGTCAACCGCAAATTTGCTAAATCAGTTCACCATATTATCATCTAAGTCATTAAAATCATAAACAACAACAGACCAAGCACCAATCCCTGTAGCCTACATCCAGTAACAGGCCTTCAGTCAGTGAGACCACCTTCTACTGAATCCAATTTAGTACTTCATTCTGAAAGCCAATTGACCAGCCTCCCATAAAGGACTTTGTTAAAGTGTCCACCATCTTTCCTTCATCAGCCTTTCTCGTAACCTCCTCAAATGAACTCAATAAGATTGGATAGAAATTACCTCCCTCGCACAAGCTTATGTTGACTATAGCAATTATCTATTTATATATCCTGTTTCTTATAATACCTTCAAATTATCACCCATGACTGATGTCAGGCTCTCCATCTTGTAATTGACTGGTTTATTCATTGAAATATTATTAAACAATGAAACAACATTTGCTATCCTGTAGTCCTGTGGCTAAGGACATTATAAATATCTCTGCCAAGGCCCCTGAAGTTTCTGCACTAGCTTCCTGAAAGGTCTGAGGAAAGGCTTGTTAACGCTGTGGCTTTATTCAGCTTAATTTGCCTCAAGATGGCAAGCACTTCCTCGACTGTAACTGGGATTAGGTCCATCCCCTCACTGCTCTTCTCCCTCAGTTGTACAGAACTAGTGTCTGGCTCCCAAGTAAATACAAATGCCAGAAATTAATTTAAGATTTCCTCCATCTCATTTCCATACGTAAAAACCCAAATTGATATTCAAAACCAGCAATTCTATCCCTTGTTTTGCTTTTGTCCTTTAATATAGCTACAGAAGCCCTTTGGGATTCTTTTTCGCCTTGTCTACTAAGAGCAACCTCATGTCCTCTTTTAGCTCTCTTGATATCTCTCTTAATTGTTCTCTTGCATTTTTTTATACTCCTTAAACACCTAATTTGGCTCATCTGTCTATACCAGATATCCTTCTTCTTATCCAAGGCATCAATATCTCTTAAAAACCAAGGTTTCCAAAATGTGTAAGCATTGTGTTTTATTCTAAAAGGAACATACAAATTCTATAATGTCAACATTTCTCTTCTGAGGACATTGTGGTTGCAGAGAAAGTGCCATAATTAGGAGGGTGGGGTGGGAGGAAATTGGTTGAGGGTAGGTGAGAGTGGAACAGTTAGCCCTAAGTGAATGGTCCCTGCAAAACCAGGGAAAGGGGACAAAGGAGATTTCTAGGGATTTTGCTGGGATTCAGTTCTGGAAGGAGTTTGCACAGGTTGTGTTTTATCTGTGTTGTAGGAGAACAAGGGGTGACTTGCAGAGATGTATATTTTTCTTGGCAAGTTGGTTTACTATTGTCACATGTACTGAGATTCAATGAACACCTTATCTTGCATTCTGTTCATACAGATTAAATTATTCCATGGTGCACTGAAGTAGAACAAAGTAAAAGAATACATGGAATATACAGTGTGGGTAGACAAGATGATGAAATATCATAACAAGTTTGATTGTGAGGTAATAATCATATATTAGATAGGGGATGGAAGCTGTCCTTCAGCTTGGTAGGACATATTTTCAGGCTTTTGTATTTTCTGCCCAATGACAGACAGATAGACATACTTTATTGATCCCGAGGGAAATTGGGTTTTGTTACAGCCGCACCAACCAAGAATAGTGAAGAAATATAGCAATATAAAACCATAAATAATTAAATAATAATAAGTTAATCATGCCCGGTGGAAATAAGTCTAGGACCAGTCTATTGGCTCAGGGTGTCTGACACTTCTGGGAGGAGTTGTAATGTTTGATGGCCACAGGTAGGAATGACTTCCTATGACGCTCAGTGTTACATCTCGGTGGAATGAGTCTCTGGCTGAATGTACTCCTGTGCCTAACCAGTACATTATGGAGTGGATGGGAGTCATTGTCCAAGATGGCATGCAACTTGGACAGCATCCTCTTTTCAGACACTACCGTCAGAGAGTCCAGTTCCACCCACTCAACATCACTGGCCTTACGAATGAGTTTGTTGATTCTGTTGGTGTCTGCTATCCTCAGCCTGCTGCCCCAGCACACAACAGCAAACATGATAGCACTGGCCACCACAGCCTTGTAGAACATCCTCAGCATCATCCGGCAGATGTTAAAGGACCTCAGTCCCCTCAGGAAATAGAGACGGCTCTGACCCTTCTTGTAGATAGCCTCAGTGTTCTTTGACCAGTCCAGTTTATTGTCCATTCGTATCCCCAGGTATCTGTAATCCTCCACCATGTCCACACTTACCCCCTTGGATGGAAACAGGGTCACCGGTGCCTTAGCCCTCCTCAGGTCCACCACCAGCTCCTTAGTCTTTTTCACATTAAGCTGCAGATGATTCTGCTCACACCATGTGACAAAGTTTCCCACCGTAGCCCTGTACTCAGCCTCATCTCCCTTGCTGATGCATCCAACTATGGCAGAGTCATCAGAAAACTTCTGAAGATGGCAAGACTCTGTGTTGTAGTTGAAGTCCGAGGTGTATATGGTGAAGAGAAGGGGAGACAGGACCGCCCCTTGTGGAGCCCCAGTGCTGCTGACCACTCTGTCTGACACACAGTGTTGCAAGCGCACATACTGTGGTCTGCCAGTCAGGTAATCAATAATCCATGACAACAGGGAAGCATCCACCTGCATCACTGTCAGCTTCTCACCCAGCAGAGCAGGGCAGATGTTGTTGAACGCACTGGAGAAGTCAAAAAACATGACCCTCACAGTGCTCGCCGGCTTGTCCAGGTGGGTGTAGACACGGTTCAGCAGGTAGACGATGGCATCCTCAATTCCTAGTCAGGGCTGACAGGCGAACTGGAGGGGGTCTAAGTGTGGCCTAACCATAGGCTGGAGCTGCTCTAGAACAAGTCTCTTCAGGGTCTTCATGATGTGGGAGTGATATATACAATGTGAGTTATATACAGGCTTCGGAGCAGTAGCAAAGATGTGTGCTACAAATTACAACAGGAGATAGAAAAGGCATGTCAAAAGGGTAATGTTACATTAATCATGGGAGATTTCAATATGCAGGTAGATTGGAGAAATGATGTTGCTACTAGATACCAAGAGGGAGAATTTGTAAACTGCCTTCCAGATGGGATTTTTGAGCAGCTCGATGTTGAGCAAAAATTTGTGAGAAGTTAGAGGATTGGTAACCTTTTAAAAACTACTGGAAGACAATTAAAAATGTCATAGAGAAGGAATATGAAGGTAGCTAGCTAATAATATTAAAGAGAATATAAGAAGTTTATTCAGCTATATAAAGAAGGCAAGAGTTTAAATTGGACCACTGGAAATGATGATGTAGAGATAATAATGGGGGACAAGGAAATGGCGGATGAAGTGAATAAATATTTTGCATCATTTCTCACTGTGGAAGACAAGCAGAATGCCACAAGTTTGAGTTTGCCTGGGGGCTGAGTAAGTAAAGTTGCTGCAAAGAAGGTGCTTGGAAAACTAGAAGATCTGAAGCTAGGTCAATCACCTGGACCAGATGGTCGACAGCCAGGGTTCTGGAAAAGGTGGCTAAAGAGATTGTGGAGGAAAGAGTCAAATTTTGGCATGGGTCCAGAGGACCCCAAAGCTAAGAGCATTTCATAATAGAGGAAGAACACTAGGAAAGATAGAGCATTGGCTAATTGGCAGGATCAAGAGCGGTAATAAAGGGAGCCTTTTCTGGTTGGCTGCTGATGACTGGTGGTGTTCTATTTTTTACGTTATACTGTATGTCAGTGATCTGGATGATGGAATTGATGGTTTTGTGGCCAAGTTTGCAGATGATACAAAGATAGCTGGAGGGACTGGTAGTGTTGTGGAAGCTGGGAGGCTACAGAAGGACTTATATGAGGGGAATGGACAAAGAGGTGGCAGATGCAATAAATGTGGGGAAGTGTATGATCATGTACATTGGTAAAAAAAATAAAAGCAGTCTATTTTCTAAGTGGAGAGAAATTTCGGAAGTCCGAGGTGCAAAGGGACTTGGAAGTCCTTGTACAGGATCTCTGAAAGTTAAATTGTAAATTGTGGTGAGGAAGGCGAATGCAAAGTCAGCATTCATTTGAAATCAAGGATGTACGTTAAGGCTTTATAAGGCATTGGTAAGGCCTCATTTGGAATACTAAGAGCAGTTTTGGGCCTCTTATCTAACAAAGAATGTGCTGACATTGGAGAGGGCTCAGAGAGATAAAAAATAATTCCAGAAATAAAAAGGTATATGAGGACCGAATGATGACTCGAAAGAGTGGGTGTGGAAAGGATGTTTCCTATGTGGGAGGAGTCTAGGACCAGAGGGCACTGCCCCAGAACAGAGGGATGTCCATTTAGAACTAGGGTGAGGAGGTATTTCTTTAACCAGAGAGTGGTGAATCTGGAATTTGTTGCCTCAGGTTGTGGTGGCCAGGTCATTGGGTCTATTTAAGCAGGGGTTCATAGATTCTTGATTAGTCAGGGCATAAAGAAATACGAGGAGAAGGCAAGAGATTGGTGTTGAGAAGGAAATGGATAAAATAAACTATGATAAAATAGTGGTGCAGACTCTATTAGGAGCAGAATTAGGCCATTCCGTCCATCGAGTCTGCTCTGCCATTCCATCATGGCTGATTCTGGACCTCACTCAACCTCATACACCTGCTTCTCTCCATCACCTTTGAAGTCCTGACCAATCAGGAAACATCAATTTTCGCTTTATATATACCCAAGGTCTCCATAGCTGTGTTTGGCAGAGCATTCCACAGATTCACTACTCTCTGGCTAAACAATTTTTTTCCTTTGACTCTGTTCTAAAGGATCGCCCCTCAATTTTGAGACTCTAGTACTGGACACCCCCACCAGAGGAAACATCTTCTCCACATCCACCTTATCTAGCCCTTTCAGCATTCGGTGGATTTCAATGAGATCCCCAAGACATTCTTCTATATTCTAGTGTGAGTACAGGCCAAAAGTTGCCAAACGTCCCTCATATGTTAACCCCTTCATTCCCGGAATCATCCTTGTGAATCTCCTCTGAATTCTTGCCAATGACAACACATCCTTTCTGAGATATAGGGCCCAAAACTGTTCACAGTGCTCCAAGTGTGGCCTGACTAGTGTCTTAAAAATCCTCAGCATTATCTCCTTGTCTTTATATTCTATACCCCTTGAAATGAATGCCAACATTGGATTTACCACCTTTACCACGGACTCAACCTATAAATTAACCTTCTGGGAGTCTTGCACGAAGATTCCTAAGTCTCTTTGCATCTCTGATGTTTGAATTTTCTTCCCATTTAGATACTAATCTGCACTTTTGCTCCTTTTACCAAAATGGATCATCATATATTTCCCAACATTGTATTCCATCTGCCACTTTTTTGCCCATTCTTCCAATTTGTCTAAGCCCTGCTGCAATTGCATTGATTCTTTAGCACTACCCTCTGCCTATCATGGTATCAGATACAAACTTAGCCACAAAGCCATCTAAATCTAAATTGACAATGTGAAAAGTAGTAGTCCCAATGCTGACTTTTGAGGAACACCACTAGTCACTGGCATCCAATCAGAAAATTTTGCCTCTGTAGTACAATTTAACTCTGCACTGTCTGCTTTTATACCCAATCATTGGCTTGTCTTTCCTTACATTTATATTACAGCTATCATCTACTTGTAAACCTGCTGACTCATCCTCAGCTCTGTCATACTGGTTCCCATCCCCCTGCAATATAAGTTTAAACCACTCCCTTCAGCTCTAGCAAACCTGCCCGCAGGATATTAGTCCCTCTCAGATTTAAGTGCAACATGCCCCTTTTGTACAGGTCACACCTGTCCCAGAAGAGGTCCCAATCATCCAGAATTCTGAATCCCTGCTCCCTGCTCTAATCCTTCAGCCATGCATTCATTTGCCACCTCATTCTATTCCTATCCTCACTGTTGCATGGCACAGGCAGCAATCCTGAGATTACTACCCTTGGGGTCCTGCATCTCAACTTCCTTCCTTACTCCTTGTGTTCTGTTTCCAGGACCTACTCCCTTTCTACCTATGTCATTGGTGCTAATATATACCACGACTTCTGGCTGCTCACCATCCCTTTTCGGGATATCACGCAGGACAGTGACTCGCCGTGTGGAACTGATAGATGAAGATATAACCAGCGACTTAAATAAAAAGGCAGAGTCGTTCACGTTATATTCATTAGTACTGGATGAAAGCAACGATGTAAAAGACACTGCTCAGCTCCTCATTTTTATCTGAGGAATTAACAATACTTTTGAAATAACGGAGGAGTTTTTGACAATGGAGTCTCTGAAAGGAAAAACACGGGGAGAGGACTTGTATGACCGGGTGTCTGCTGTCATCGAAAATATGAAGCTCCCTTGGAGTAAACTTATCAACGTCACCACAGATGGATTTCCTAATTTGACAGGGAAAAATGTCGGCCTGCTGAGGAGAATACAGAATAAAGTGAAAGATGAAAATCCTGACCAGGATGTTATTTTCCTTCACTGCATCATCCACCAGGAATCTCTATGTAAATCGGTATTACAGCTGAATCATGTTGTGAATCCTGTCGTAAAACTTGTCAACTTTATACGTGCAAGGGGACTTCAGCACCGTCAGTTCATCACATTCCTGGAGGAAACTGATGCGGATCACCAGGACCTACTTTATCACTCCCGTGTCCACTGGTTAAGTTTGGGCAAAGTGTTTCAACGAGTATGGGAGCTCAAAGAGGAGATCGGTGCATTTTTGGAGTTACTGAGGAAGGCCGGCGAATTTCCTGAGCTGAGCATCAAGAGCTGGCTTTGTGACTTTGCGTTTGCTGTGGATATATTTTCACACATGAATGAACTGAACGTGAAGCTACAGGGGAAGGATCAGTTTGTGCATGACATGTACACAAACGTGAAAGCCTTTAAATCCAAGCTGGCTTTTTTCTCCAGGCAAATTTTGAATAAGTTATTCACTCGTTTTCCCACACTAGCCACGCTGGAAGAGGCCGGCGCAAATGTGAAAAAATACAGCGAGTCACTGGATGCGCTGCACAGAGAATTCTGCCGTCGCTTTTCTGATTTTGAAAAAATTGACAAGTCACTTCAGTTGGTGGCCTGTCCCCTGTCACAAGATCCTGAAACAGCACCAGAGGAGCTACAGCTGGAACTGATCGACCTTCAGTCTGACCCCGTCTTAAAAGAGAAGTTCAACTCTCTTAAACTGAATGACTTTTATGCTTCACTTGGTAAAGAGGTGTTTCCAAACCTCCGGAGGACGGCACAGAAGATGCTGGCGTTGTTCGGCTCGACCTATTTGTGTGAACAGGTGTTCAGTGTCATGAACATCAACAAAGCCAGCCACAGATCCAAGTTAACTGACCAACACCTCAGATCCATCCTGAGAATCGCCACAACAAAACTAAATCCAGACTTTGATGCGCTGGCTAAAAAGGGAGACCAACAACACTGTTCCCACTGAAATTAAAAATAAGTTTCTTCGTTGTGTTATGTAAAAAATGCATTTGAAAATTTTTTTTCAATAAGCCTTACATGTTACATGTCATTTCTGTTAAGTGATGGACATGAGTAGTGCGTAGGTGCACGTACGTTCTCAAAATAAAAAATGCGCTCCAGATCAAATAACGCGCTCCGCATACTGGCGCGCTGTCACTATTCTGTCCTTGTGCTGGTCGTTGTTGAGTTTTGGCACAGGGGACAATTGAATAAGAAGGAGCAGGACAAGTAGACCTGCATCTCCTACCGTTTTTGAAATAAAGACAGTCAGGAGGAGAGTGATGATGATAATATCTTGAAGGATAACAGAATTTTCAGTGCTTTAAAATAATAACTGTTACTATTTAAAAAAGCTGTATTTTATTCATTTAATTTTCAGTGTTTTAAAAGTCATTTCAATAAATAGCTAAATACCATGGGACTTCAAAGACAGATATTTTGTTGTAATGCATTTGTTCATTTTCAATTGAAATTAAAGCACATGTTTTCTACATATCCCATGATATTTTATTTTCTCTTATGAGGTGTATTACCAAAACACTCCATCCATCTGCTCCTGGTCCGGCCCCCCTGTCAAATTTTAGAACCCTTTGTGGCCCACAAGTCAAAAAGTTTGCCCACCCCTGGTCTAGAACCAGGGGACATGGCCTCAGAATAGAGGGCATCCATTTAAAACAGAGTTGAGGAGGAATTTCTTTAGCCAGAGGGTGGTGAATTTGTTGAATTCATTGTCATGGACATCTGTGGAGGCCAAGTCATTGAGTATATTTGCAATGGAGTTTTAAAGGTTCTTGATTAGTCAGGGCTTAAGTCAGAAGTTATTGGGAGAAGGCAGGAGAATGGGATTGAGACAGAATACACAAATAGGCTGAGTAGCTTAATTCTGCTCCTGTGACTTATGGTCTAATTGAACAAGGCATCAGTGAGGTCACATCTAGAGTATTGAGTTTCAGTCACTCTGTTATAGGAAAGGTACTGTTCCATTGGAAAGAGTACAGAGGAGATTTATGACAATAATGTTGGCACTCGAGGGACTGAGTTATGGCAAGAGGTTGAGACTTCATTCCTTTGTGTGCAGGAAATTAAAGGGTGATCTTACACGTGTGAATAAAACCATGAGGGGCATAGCATGAATGCACAGCCTTTTTCCCAATGGTCATGGAAACAAGAATCAAAGGGCAAATGTTTAAAGTGATAGGGGAGAGAATTAATAGAGACCCTAGGGGAAAATTATAACCCAAAGGGCAATCCATATGTGGAGCAAGCTGCCAGTGGAAGTAGTTGTGCAAGTATGCATATTAACAACATTTAAAAGACAGGTGCATGGATAGGAAAGGCTTAGAGGGATATGGGCCAAGTGCAGGCAGATGGGTCTGGCTCAGATGGGAATCCATCCAACCCCCTTCCCCTTCACTCTGCTTCCTCTCCATCCATTACTTTGCTCCCTCCAGTTAATCCAAACCAGCTGACACAATTTGCTCAACAACATTGTTGTCATTAATAGGTCCATCCAAGTCAATTTGCCTGATTGGCTTCTCGATGTCAATATCACGAACCAATCCTTCCAGGCTGGTCCTTGTGATTGGCTCCAAGATGATGACATCACCAACTTAGTTGACCAACTCCTTGGCTGTGATTAGCCCCAAAACTCCATCATCTCCAATAGTTCTGCAGTAATAGCTCCTGCGATAGATTCTGGGTTGTTCCCATAGCGATGGTGATTTTGCTCCAGAGCTGTGATGTTATTATGCAGCCTGACCAGTTTCAACCCTGTGATAGGCTCCACCAGTGGCCCCATTGGTTTCTAGGCTGTCTTGCTGTTGATTGGCTAATCGCATGACCCAGCAATACTCGCTTGTCATGTGCGGGTGGTTCTTCATCAACAGTATTAGTATTGTCTGCAGTGGACTGCCATCATCCATAAACTAACCTCCATCACATTCACTTCATTGACTTCTATCCAATATCCCTGTTGATTGGCCCACATGAAGATCTCCACTAGTTGATCTCATTGGCTGACACATCATTGGATTTCAGTAAATAGCTTTGTACCGTGACACCGACGAGCTGATCACGATACCAATACAACAGACCGAATGGCCAATTGATTGACACCAGAACGTCAGTTATAATTGGCTTTGTCAAATACCTTCACTGTGGTTATTGTAATTGGACCTGAATCCATATGCACACTATGCCAATGCACACCCCAGTCCCACACACACTCTGCAACTCTTGTGCACACTGTAACTGCTGTGTGCACCACAACCACCACATGCACTGCGTCCCCCTACACGTACTTCAATCCTGATGCACTGTTCCGTGTGCACCACAACCCTAATGAGCACTGCAAATCCTGCAGCAACTGGGCACCCTCTCCCATTACTCCTTGATCACTTCCCCACTCTCCCTTCCTCTGTCCAATTCTAACTTCCCCATTGTTGCCCTCCCTGCTTGTCTTCACCCCACCATCCCCTTCTTCCTTTCTCCACTTATAACACCTTCCTCCACTCCCCATCTCCACCAGTACATGCTCCTCCTCCCCTCCACCTACCCTCAGGCCCTATTCGCAATCCTCCCCCTTCACACACACACACACACACACCATAAACACCCGAACAGTTGGGGAGGGGTGGATGAACAGAAGGGGTGAGTGGAGGAGGCATGAGAGAGGGAGAACAGGAAGTAAGAGGGAGGAGGAGATATGGGAGGGGAGGCCAGTGGAAAGCAGGGAGGGCTGCCTCATGAGGTCCCAGACTCTCCCCAACCCATCCCCCTTTGGGAGAGCTCCCACACAAGGATCCCTGCACTCTCGCCCCCTTCCTCTCTGGAATTGACCCCATTTGATTCCCCAGACTGGGGGTGAGTGTTGAGTTGCCATGCCTGCAAGAAAATGAATTATCGGATAGTATATGCTCAAAATCCTTTGATAATAAATTTACTTTGAACTTCAAATTTGAAATGTATTGTTTGTAAAACATGTTCTGATGAGAAATCGTCTCAATAAAGGTCTGAGAGTGGAAAACAAACTGGTGTTCAGCCCCACTGCTCTGTGCCAGCCAAGAACTCCCTTCTGAATCTGTCCCATTTGCCTGCGCATGACCTGTCTCTAAAGTTTCCTCTCTGTGTACCAGTCCCAGTGTCTTTTATTTTCCCTCTCAACCTTATTCTTCTGCCCACTCCCCATAAACTTTGACACCCTTACTAATCAAGCACATATCAACCTCCATTTTAAATATACCTGTACCCAATCGCTTGGCTTCTGAGCTGTCTGTGGCAATGAATTGCGCAGATGCATCACCCTCTGGCTAAAGAAATTTCTCCTTATCTCTCTAAATGCATGCTGTCTCCTCTTAGACTTTTTGACTGGGGGGGGGGGGGTGGAATATCAGCTATCTGCTCTTCTTCCGTTGTCTCTGTGCCTACTTCTTTGGCCGTACTCTCCAGCCCACACTGGTGACCCCTTCTCCTGTCTTTAACCCTCCTCCTCTTCTTGGACACCCCTGCTCTGGTCCATGTTCCAAGTGTAACCCTCAGGTTCAGCTGGCGGCGTTAGTCCAGGGATGACAGTCTCTGGCCCTGCCAAACTTGTGAAATCTGAGGTGCAGAACCTCTTATTCGTGTGTGTTCTGTGCGATGTTCCCCTGTTACAAATCAGTACCATGAAATAACAGACAGTACACCATATGTAATAAAACGATTTAGCTTTATAAATCTTAATTTGACTAAAGGGTTAGTAAAGAAAAACAAAAAGAAAAGAGCCCATTTTAATGAAACAGTCCAATGTGCGCATTGGAGCTCAAGGTTTCCCTTCTGATAGACCTCCATCGATTTCCCTGGGCTTCGTCGACTCCCAGCCCTATTCTGTCCTGCGGTCTACAACCTCCCCTTTTTCACATCTTTTCAACTCTCGCTGAACAAAAGGCTCATCACCTCGCTCTCAGGCACCCAACAAGAAAAAAACACTCCCTTCATTGGATGGCGCACATTCCTGCTACAGAAAAAAACCATTACGTTAGCATTGAAACCTTTTCCAGGGCGTTACACAAGCCTACACCAGCTTTGCTTCCCAACTCTTCCTGCACGACAGTGACGACTGCTTTGGTGCTGCTTCAACCATCTCAACTTTTAACACTCCTCTCTCCAGTTCAAAACTCACTCCCTCTGAACATTCTGCGCTCTGCACTAATCCTTACCTCGCTATCAAACCCATGGATAAGAGGGGTATTGTAATATCTGGCTGGCTGATCTCTGTCTTCCTGAGTCCAGCTGGCAACTCTCAGACACCTCCTTTTACTTACCCCTTGAATCTCATCCATTCTGTGCTCATCTGCCCTCACCCCATCCTACTGCGGTCACACCAGGGATAGGGTGCCATCCTCACCTACCACCCCACAAGCCTCCTCATCCAACACGCAATCCTCTGTAACTTCTGCCATCCCCAACAGGATCCCACAGCTAAGCACATCTTTCCCTCCCCTCCCCACTTTCTGCTTTCTGCAGTAATTGCTCCCTACACAGCTCCTTTGTCTGCTCATCACTCCCCACTGATATTCCTCCTGGCACTTATGCCTCCTAGCAGGACAAGTGCAACACCTGCCCCTACATCTCCTCACACACTATTGTTCAGAGGTATTTATTAAATATCATTAATATTTAATAAAATATTAAATACTTGGTATTCAATGCCATGTAGCGTATTAACTGTACTTAAGCCAACTGTTCTTAAATGTATTCAAGAATATTCAAACATATTTAAGTCTACTGAAGTGATATTAAGTATCTTTAAGCTTTCTTCAGTGTAATTAAGTGGTCAACAAAAAAGATACCATTCCTGGCTAACTCTATCTAACCCTAACCAAACTCGACTGGCTCCGAAACACAAACCATGAATATATAACTAAACTCTTCACTTCTACCATGTCACTAACTGCCATAATAAATATGCAATAAAAAAAGAGATGGTTGTTGACTTCAGGAGGGCATGGAGTGACCACTCCCCGCTGAACTTCGACGGCTCCTCGGTAGAGATCGTTAAGAGCACAAAATTTTTTGGTGTTCACTTGACAGAGAATCTCACCTGGTCCCTCAACACCAGCTCCATGGCAAAGAAAGCCCAGCAGTGTGTCTACTTCCTGCGAAGGCTGAGGAAAGTCCATCTCCCACCCCGATCCTCATCACATTCTACAGGGGTTGTATTGAGAGCATCCTGAGCAGCTGCATCACTGCCTGGTTCAGAAATTGCACTATCTCGGATCGCAAGACCCTGCAGCGGATAGTGAGGTCAGCTGAGAAGATCATCGGGGTCTCTCTTCCCGCCAATAGGGACATTTACACTACACACTGCATCCGCAAAGCAAACAGCATTATGAAGGACCCCACGCACCCCTCATACAAATTCTTCTCCCTCCTGTCATCTGGGAAAAGGCATCAAAGCATTCAGGCTCTCACGACCAGACTAGATAGATAGATAGATAGATAGATACTTTATTCATCCCCATGGGGAAATTCAACTTTTTTTCCAATGTCCCATACACTTGTTGTAGCAAAACTAATAACATACAATACTTAACTCAGTAAAAAAATATGATATGCATCTAAATCACCATCTCAAAAAGCATTAATAATAGCTTTTAAAAAGTTCTTAAGTCCTGGCGGTTGAATTGTAAAGCCTAATGGCATTGGGGAGTATTGACCTCTTCATCCTGTCTGAGGAGCATTGCATCGATAGTAACCTGTCGCTGAAACTGCTTCTCTGTCTCTGGATGGTGCTATGTAGAGGATGTTCAGAGTTTTCCATAATTGACCGTAGCCTACTCAGCGCCCTTCGCTCAGCTACCGATGTTAAACTCTTCAGTACTTTGCCCACGACAGAGCCCGCCTTCCTTACCAGCTTATTAAGACATGAGGCGTCCCTCTTCTTAATGCTTCCTCCCCAACACGCCACCACAAAGAAGAGGGCGCTCTCCACAACTGACCTATAGAACATCTTCAGCATCTCACTACAGACATTGAATGACGCCAACCTTCTTAGGAAGTACAGTCGACTCTGTGCCTTCCTGCACAAGGCATCTGTGTTGGCAGTCCAGTCTAGCTTCTCGTCTAACTGTACTCCCAGATACTTGTAGGTCTTAACCTGCTCCACACATTCTCCATTAATGATCACTGGCTCCATATGAGGCCTAGATCTCCTAAAGTCCACCACCATCTCCTTGGTAACTATGTAACAGTTTCTTCCCCCAAGCTATCAGACTCCTCAATAACCAGAGCCTGGACTGACACCTTACTGCCCTATTGTCCTGTTTATTATTTATTGTAATGCCTGCACTGTTTTGTGCACTTTATGCAGTCTGTAGTCCAGTGTAATTTTTTTTCTGTGTTGTTTTTTACGTAGTTCTCTCTAGTTTTTGTACTGTGTCATGTAACACCATGGTTGTTAAAAACGTTGTCTCATTTTTACTATGTACTGTACCAGCAGTTATGGTCGAAATGACAATAAAAGTGACTTGACTTGAACACGAAATACAATACAGATAGAAAGTAGGTATATGGCTCCTACAAAAGACATAGACTATTTTCTAAAGTAGGAGAAAATTCAAAAATCAGAGGTGCAAAGGAATGTGGAAATCCTGGTAAAAGATTCCCAAGGGTTAACTTGCAAGTTGAGTCGGTAGTGAGGAAAGCAAATGCAATGTTTGCATTCATTTTCAGAGGACTAGAATTTGAAATGACGTAATGCTGAGGCTTTATAAGGCATTGGTCAGAATGCATTTGGAGAATTGTGAGCTTTGGGCCCCTTTCCTAAGAAAGGAAGTGCTGAAATTGGTTGAATTGGATGGCTCTAGGCTTGTACTCACTGAGTTTAGAAAAATTATGAGGGATGTCATTGAAACCTATCGAATATTTTTTAAAAAACTTCAGAAGAATGGATGTGGAGACTATGTTTCCAATAGTGGGGGAGTCTAGAACCAGGAGGGCACAGCCTTAGAATAGAGGAACATCAATTTAGAACAGAGATGACTGGGTATTTCGAGAAGATGGTGAACCTGTGAAATTCTTCACCATAGACAGCTGAGGGCAAGACTTTGGATATAGTCAAAACAGAGGTTGATAGGTTATTGATTGATGATAATGTTATAGACTTCAATGCAAGAGTGGGTGCCGACCACGACTCCTGGCCAAGCTGTCTGGGACGGTATGGGATTGGTAACTTGAATGACGATGGACAACGACTGCTCGAGCTTTGCGTGCTCCATGGACTATGTGTCACCAACACCTACTTCCAGGCCAAAGCTCAACACAAAGTTTCCTGGTGACATCCCTGCTCCAAACACTGGCATCAGCTGGACCTGATCCTCACAAGACTCAATCACCTGAAAAACGTGCTCATGACTCGGTCCTTTCAAAGTGCTGACTGTGACACGGATCATTCCCTGGTTTGTTGCAAACTCAAACTCCAACCGAAGAAGATGCACTGCGCCAAGCCTCTAGGCAAACAGCGTATCAATGCTGCTACGATCCAAAACTTAACCAAAGCGGAGGTATTCATCAAGTCACTGGAGGACGCCCTCCTTGCAGACCCACCAGGAGGAGCTGTTCAGCAGAGATGGGATTCTCTCAGGGACACCATCCACAGCACTGCATTGAAGACCTTCGGGAGGAAGTGGAGCAAGACACAGGATTGGTTCGAGGCAAGCGCGAATGAGCTCAATGCGACCATCGAGGAGAAGCGTGTTGCACTGTTGAAGCACAAACACCAACCCACTCAGGCAACGTTGCAAGCGTTGAGGACAGCTAGGAACAACACACAGAAGACAGCCAGATGCTTTGCAAATGGCTACTGGCTACAACTATGTGAAAACATCCAGTTATCAGTCGACACAGGCAACATTTGCAGAATGTATGAGGGGATCAAGAAAGCCATCGGTCCAACCCAGAGCAAGACAGCTCCGCTGAAATCCAGGACAGGCGAGGTCATCAAAGACAAAAGCAAGCAGATGGAGAGATGGGTGGAGCACTACTCCGAACTCTACTCCAGGGAAAATGACATCTCGGACAACGCGTTAGCCACCGTGGAATGCCTACTGGTCATGGAGGAGCTGGACGTACTGCCGACTGCTGAAGAGCTGAGCAGAGCCATTGACAGATTACCCACTGGAAAGGCACCAGGGTTGGATGGCATCCCACCAGAGGTCATCAAGTGTGCAAAGGGAGTTCTGCTCAACCACCTGCCGGAACTACTCTGTCAGTACTGGGAGGAGGGAATGGTGCCGCAAGACATGAGAGACTGCAACATTGTCACCCTCTATAAGAACAGGGGGGACAGAAGTGATTGTAACAACTACAGAGGAATCTCACTGCTGAACATCGTTGGGAAGGTCTTCGCCCGCGTGGTCCTGGGCAGACTACAGAAAATCGCTGAAAGGGTATACCCCGAATCTCAGTGCGGTTTCAGGTTGGAACGTTCCACAATCGACATGATCTTCTCTCTTCAACAGCTGTAAGAGAAATGCCGAGAGCAAAGCCAACCACTCTACGTAGCTTTCATCGACCTCACAAAGGCATTCGACCTTGTTAGTAGAGACGGCTTGTTTAAAATCCTCGCCAGGATTGGTTGTCCTCCGAGGCTCCTCAAGATAGTCCAATCGTTTCATGCGGATATGAAAGGCGTCGTTCAATTTGACGGCTCTTCTTCAGAGGCTTTCAACATCTGCAGCGGTGTGAAGCAGGGCTGTGTGCTTGCTCCCACCCTATTCGGCATTTTCTTCGCAGTCATGCTGAGACATGCGTTTGGAACTTCAACCAATGGAGTTTACCTTCGTACCAGATAGGATGGAAGGCTGTTCAATCTGTCCCGGCTGAGAGCAAAATCCAAGGTCCGTGAAGTACTCATCAGAGACATGCTGTCTACAGACGACGCAGCGTTGACGACACACTCTGAAGAGCAACTGCAGCGACTTATGGACAACCTCTCAAGAGCCTGCCAGGAATTCAGCCTAACCATTAGTCTGAAGAAGACCAACGTGATGGGCCAAGGTGTTGAACAACCCCCCGTCATCAACATCAACAATTACGAGCTGGAGGTAGTCCACAAATTCACATACCTCGGCTCCACCATCACGGACAGCCTCTCCC
This sequence comes from Hemitrygon akajei, assembly GCF_048418815.1. Taxonomy (NCBI): domain Eukaryota; kingdom Metazoa; phylum Chordata; class Chondrichthyes; order Myliobatiformes; family Dasyatidae; genus Hemitrygon; species Hemitrygon akajei. The sequence continues at coordinate 14,031,155 of NC_133127.1, read as the reverse complement.
TGGACTCCGAGATCAACAGGCGGATCGGACGAGCAGCCACCACATTCGCCAGGCTGACCAAGAGAGTCTGGGAGAACAGAAAGCTAACTATGAACACCAAATTGCAGTCTACAGGGCATGCGTCCTCAGCACACTGCTCTACGGCAGCGAGACCTGGAGCCTCTACTCCAGGCAGGAGCGACGTCTCAACGCCTTCCACCTTCACAGTCTGAGACGCGTTCTGGGCATCAAATGGACCGACCGAGTCACCAACACCAAAGTCCTTACCCACGCCCAGTTACCCAGCCTCTTCACCCTTCTCCAACAACGCCGCCTCCGCTGGCTGGGACACGTATATCGCATGCCGGACGGGAGGATTCCGAAAGACCCACTGTACGGGGAACTGACCACCGGCAAGAGAGCACGGGGACGTCCTCATCTTTATTTCAAAGACGTCTGCAAAAGGGACATGAAGTCAATGGACCTGGACGTCAAAAGATGGAAAGACGTCGCAAATGATCGCTCACGCTGGAGACAAGAACTACACAGAGGGCTGGAGCGAGGAGAAGAGAAACTGAGGCTTGCCGCCGAGGAAAAGCGCGCTCGCCGAAAAGACAACAACACGGCAACTTTGGAGGAGAGCGTCTTCAAATGCAATCGCTGCAACCGAGACCGTCACTCCCGTGTGGGCCTGTACAGCCACAACAGACGCTGCACCACCATCAGCAGCTGAATCAAAACTCTCCAGGCGCAGATCCATGGTCTCTCAAGACCGACGGATGCCACACACACACATAGATTACAGATAGAAGGCAGAAGAATGGAGTTGAGACAGAAAATCATGAAAGCCGTGATTGAATGACGAAGCAGATTTAATGGACCCAATGGCCTAATTATGCTGCTATATCCTATGGTATATTGGTGGGAGGGCAAAGTAGTGGGAAGGTAGGTAAAAGTATATGTCTGGGGAGGAGGTGGTGTTGAGCAGTTTTTCGTTATGTCCCATAACAAACAAACAGTTCAGAATGGACCAATCATAAAAACACTAATTTTACTTGCAGCAAGGGAAGACTAGCACCACACAAGAGGCAATGATAACTTTGAGAAAACAGACAGCATAGTCACTCCTTTGTACACCATAAGACCATAAGATATAGGAGCAGAAGTAGGCCATTTGGCCCATCAAGTCTGCTCTGCTATTCAATTATGGGCTAATCCAATTCTTCCAGTCATCTCCACTCCCCTGCCTTCTCCCCATACCCTTTGATGCCCTGGCTAATCAAGAACCTATCTGTCTCTGCCTTAAATACACCCAATGACTTGGCCTCCACAGCCACCTGTGACATAAAATTCCACAGAATTACTACTCTCTGACTAAAGTAATTTCTCCGCATCTCAGTTCTAAATAGATGCCTTTCAATCCTGAAGTCATCCCCTCTTGTCCTAGAATCCCCTAACATGGGAAATAACTTTGCTATATCTAATCTATTCAGGCCTTTTAACATACAGAATGTTTCTATGAGATCCCCCCTCATTCTCCTGAACTCCAGGGAATACAGCCCAAGAGCTGCCAGATGTTCTCATACAGTAACCCTTTCATTCCTGGAGTCATTCTCATGAATCTTCTCTGAACCCTCTCCAATGTCAATATATCCTTTCTAAAATAAGGAGACCAAAACTGAACACAATACTCCAAGTGTGGTCTCATGAGTGCCTTAAAGAGCCTCAACATTACATCCCTGCTCTTATATACCTCTAGAAATGAATGCCAACATTGCATTCATCTTCTTAACCACCACCTCATCCTGGAGGTTAACCTTTAGGGTATCCTGCGCAAGGACTCTCAAGTCCCTTTGCATCTCTGCACTTTGAATTCTCTCCCCATCTAAATAATAGTCTGCCCATTTATTCCTTCCACCAATGTGCATGACCATACACTTTCCAACATTGTATTTCATTTGCCACTTCTTTGCCCATTCCCTTAAACTATCTAAGACTCACTGCAGGCTCTCTGTTTCCTCAGCACTATCCACTCCTCCACCTATCTTTGAATCATCAGCAAATTTAGCCACAAATCCATTAATACCGTAGTCCAAGTCATTGACATACATCGTAAAAAGCAGCAGTCCCAACACCAACCTCTGTGAAACTCCGCTGGTAACCAGCAGCCAGCCATAATAGGACCCCTTTATTCCCACTCTCTGTTTTTTGCTGACCAGGCAATACTCCACTCATGCTAGTAACTTCCCTGTAATTCCAAGGTTTCTTATCTTGCTAAGCAGCTTTATGTGTGGCACCTTGACAAAGGCCTTCTGAAAATCCAAGTACACCACGTCTACTGCATCTGCTTTGCCTACCCTGCTTGAAATTTCCTCAAAGAATTGCAGTAGGTTTGTCAGGCAATATTTCAGGAAACCATGCTGATTTTGGCCTATCTTATCATGTGCCTGCAGGTACTCCGTAATCTCATCCCTATCAAACAATTCCAACAACTTCCCAACCACTTATGACAAGCTAACAGGTCCATAGTTTCCTTTCTGCTGCCTCCCACCCTTCTTAAATAGCGGAGTAACATTTGCAATTTTCCAGTCATCCAGTACAATGCCAGAATCTATCAATTCTTGAAAGATCATCATTAATGCCTCCGCAATCTCTCCAGCTACTTCCTTCAGAACCTGAGGGTGCATTCCATTAGGTCCAGGAGATTTATCCATCCTCAGACCATTAAGCTTCCTGAGCACATTCTCAGTTGTAATTTTCACTGCACAAACTTCACTTCCCTAACAATCTTGAATGTTCGGTATACTGTAGACGTCTTCCACTGTGAAGACTGATGCAAAATATGCATTCAGTTCCTCTGTCATCTGTGCATCTCTCATTACAATATCTCCAGCATCATTTTCTATTGATCCGATATCTACCCTCAACTCTCTTTTACCTGTTACGTACTTAAAAAAGCTTTTTGTATCTCTTTGATATTAGACACCACCTTTCTTTCATAATTCATCTTTTCCTTCCTAATGACCTTCTTAGTTTCCTTCTGCAAGTTTTTAAAAGCTTCTCAATCCTCTATGTTTCCACTAGCTCTGGCTTCCTTGTATGCCCTCTCTTTTGCTTTTACTTTGGCTCTGACTTCACTTGTCAGCCACGGTAGTGTCCTTCTTCCCTTTGAAAATTTCTTCTTATTTGGAATATATTGGTCTTGCACTTCCCTCAATTTTTGCAGAAACTCCAGCCATTGCTGCTCTGCTGTCCTTCCTCCAAATGTCCCTTTCAAAATTTCAAAGGTTAAAAAGTCAAATTTAATGTCAGAAATATATTCAATATACATCCTGAAATGCTTTTTCTTCACAAATATCCACAAAAACAGAAAAGTGCCCCAAAGAATGAATGACAGTTAAATGTGAGAACCCCGAAGTCCCTCCCAGCCCCCCTCCCGCACATAAGTAGCAGCGAGCAAAGGTTCTCCCCTCCTCCCACCAGCAAAAAAAAACGCACATTGGTACCGTCACCAAGCCCAAGCGCGTGCTAAGCAATAGCAAAGACATGGATCAAAGTTACTCCAAAGGCTTCACATTTCATCTGAATTTCAACAAACAACAGGTCCTCTCTCTCCCTGGCAAGGGAGAGGAAGGTATCCCCAATTTTCACAGCGAGCGGGATACATAACAACAACCCACAGGTTTACGATCTTAAAAGTCCATTTCATCGCTTTTTTTGAGCTCTGTGTCCAAAGATCGCAAAGACCTTGGGTCTTCGGGCCCACAGTGAAAGATTTTCCGGGCTCCCCAACAACACACGAGTCTCCTGCTGTGACACCAACCTTTGATCCGCCCGTCCCCAGAGCCCCCGAGATCTGAGGCTTCCAAACGTGATCGAGGTTCTCAGGCCAAACCCTTGGCATGTTGAATAGCTGCCAGTCGTGGAACCCTGAGAAGGTGTCCTATTCCCACAAAGAACCGAAGCCTGCGTGTAACTCCAGGTCAGGATCTTCAAAAGAACCCTGAAAGGGAAATATTTTAAAGATGGAAATAGAGCTGTTTCTGAAGATGCAAGCAAAGGAGTCACCGTTAGGTGCCATCATTCCTCCTAAGCTCAACAACAAGCTGTTCTAAAAAGCCATGCCTTAGACATTCTACAAATTCTCTCTTGTGTCCTTGAACACAAGTTCTGTTTGTCTGCTTAATCAGTATATTTGGCATTCTTCCAGTGATGCATCTGCTGGTCGTCAGCTTGTCAAGGACTCCTCTTCCAACGGCATAATGTTGAACTAACTCTATTAGCAAAGCACTCTGGTACAATACAGGTTCCATTTTGTTACAGACAAAATCACCATTTTGTTCTCCAAATAAACTACATTTCCACATTACGTCCTTTTTCTCATTTCATGACAACACTACATTTCACCAAATGCAGTAATTGAAATATGCATGTATGTACAGTGTATAAAGCAATGATGCAATTTCAAAGACCTACCCTTAATTTCCTTTCCATCTGTGCACTTCAACAAGTACCCTTTTGTCTCCTTCATATCCTGTCCTTTGTCCAGTTACTTCACACAAAAATCATAAAAGAAAAGCATATGTTATTATAATACCAACAGTTACACCGTGATACAATATAGTTACCTACCATCCTCCAGTACCCCAAATGGCCACCATCCATCTCCCAGAGTGTAATGGTTGTGAGAATGATCTGCAGCTTTCTTAAACTCTTTGCTAGCTTCTCAGATGTGATTTGCCAAGTGAGTTATATCTTCCAATCTTTCAGGTATATCGGTACAGCAACTCAAGTGCCCTTTTTTCTGATAGAATAAAATCCAAATCCATTCTGTTCTGTAATGCCACTGTACAAAAAGCCATCAGTTCTGCCAACAAGTTGGTTAATGCTTATTGTGTTTGATGAAAGGCGTATATGGATTCACTGACTATTTTCTCCAAAGCCAATGCCATATTAATCAGTTCACGTGACAATCTTGAAGTCCCATATCCCAGAAAAACAATCAACCAGAATCTTTTGGCCTCAGTTATGGACTTCTGGTGCTACCAGACCAGAGAGTGGTGAGGTAGTGATGTCAGATATCGCGTGCGGGGCACTATGTCGGCATCACTTCCAGGGTAACGTTCTCTACACTTCCCCTCAGACTCGGGACTTGCCCAGCAGCCAGGAGCAGGGGTAACCACATATCCCACTAGTGCTGTTCAGCACATGGGGAGGACTGAGATTTGTCAGTTCCGTAAATGCACCTTTACTGCTCCATTGATGGGGCCCTTGCCCTTCCAGTTGCAGTGACATGTTAATCTGATTAACGCCCTTGGCCACTGCGCCAGACAATTTCATGTGTTGGTGATGATCAGGTCCTGCATTACACAGGTTTTCAGAAGAGTTAGGTCGTTGCTGTTGCATTTGTCTATCCCATAGTCCTCCCAGACTCCATTGTGGTCTCTCCCCACTCAAGCGTTGAAATATCCAACGATAAGGAGCTTGTCTGACCATGGTACAGCTACAATCAGGGAATCAAGCTCTCCATAGAACTTGTCTATGGCTCCCTCTGGGTTGCTCATTGTTGGGCCGTAGGCGCTGATCAGCATGACATTGTATTTGTTCCTCGGGGGTAGCTGCATAATCATTAGACAATTGTTGAATCCTTTTGGCAGACTGGTAAGTTTTCGGACAAGGTGGTTTTTGATAGCAATTCCAACCCCTACTTCGCGACATTCAGTGAAGGTATGACCTGTACAAAATGGATGGGTTACACCTGAACCCAAAAGGGTCCAATATCCAAACAGGCAGGTTTAATAGAGCTGTTGTGTAGGGTTTGAACTAACTTGGCAGGAGAAATGGGAACCGGAGTGATAGGGCTGAGGAAGAGGAAAACAGAAATAAATCAAAGATAGCGTGAAACAGAGATGATAGAAAGATATTCACAGCCAGTGGGATGACGTACAGGGCAATAGAGACGTGGTGCAGTTAAAACAGAAGGCAACAAATACTGGACTGAAAGTGTTATATTTGAATGCATGCAGCTTAAGAAATAAAATGGATGATCTTGACATTCAGCTGCAGATTAGCAAGTATGATTTTATGGCCATCTCTGAAACCTGGCTCGAGGATGGCTGCTATTGGGAGCTGGCAGTCCAAGGATATACAATGTATTGGAAATATAGGTTAGGAGGCAGAGGGGGTGGTGTGGTCCTCTATATAAGAAATAATATTAAATCATTAAAAAGGGTTGATGTAGTGTAGGTGTAGAGTCTCTATGGGTTGGTTAAGAAATTAGTTGAGTTAAGGCCTCCAAACAGCAGCCTGGATATGGATTATAAATTACAACAGGAGATAGAAAAGGTGTGTTAGAAGGGCAATGTCATGATAATCATTGGGGATTTTAACATGAAAGTGGATTGGGAAAACCAGGTCAGCACTGAACCTCAAGAGAGAGAATTTGTAGAATGTCTAAAGGATCGCTTTTTAGAAGCTTGTTGTTAAGCCCACTAATGGATCGACTGTGCTAGATTGGGTGTTGTGCAATGATCTAGAGGTGATAAGAGAGCTTAAGGTTAAGGAACCCTTAGGGAACAATGTTCACAATATGATCGCGTTCACTTTGAAATTTGAGAAGGAGAAACTAGATCCCAATGTGTTGGTATTTCAGTGGACTAAAGGAAATTACAATGGCATGAGAGGGAAACTGGCCAAAGCTGACTGGAAAAGAACACTAGCAGGAAAGACAGCAGAGCAGCAATGGCTGGAGCTTCTGCGAAAAATGGTTGAAAAGTTGTTGGAATCGATTGTTTGGGATGAGATTATGGAGTACCTGAAGGCACATGACAAGATAGGCCAAAGCCAGCATGGTTTCCTGAAAAGAAAATCCTGCCTGGCTAACCTACTGCAATTTTTTTGAGGAAATTACAAGCAGAGTAGACAAAGTAGATGCAGTTGATGTGGTGTACTTGGATTTTCAGAAGGCCTTTGACGAGGTGCCACACATGAGGCTGCTTAGCAAGATAAGAGCCAATGGAACTACATGGAAGTTATTAGCATGGGTGAAGCATTGGTTGATCAGCAGAAAACAGAGAGTGGGAATAAATGGATCTATTCTGGCTGGCTGCTGGTTACCAGTGGAGTTCCACAGGGGTCGGTATTGGGACCAATGCTTTTTACGATGTATGTCAATGATTTGAGTTATGGGATTAGTGGATTTGTGGCTAAATTTGCTGATGATACAAAGATAAGTAGAGGAGCGAGTAGTATTGAGGAAACAGAGAGCCTGCAGAGAGAATTATATAGTTTAGGGGAATGGACAAAGATGTGGCAAATGAAATACATGGGTGGAAAGCATATGGTCATGCACTTTGGTGGAAGAAATAATCAGGCAAACTAATATTTAGATGGGGAGAGAATTCAAAATGCAAGATGCAAAGGGACTTGGGAGTCCTTGTGCAGGATAACCTGAAGGTTAACCTCCAGGTTGAGTCGGTGGTGAAGAAGGCAAATGCAATGTTGGCATTCATTTCTAGAGGTAAAGAATATAAGAGCAGGGATGTGATGTTGAGGCTCTATAAGGCACTTGTGAGACGACACTTGGAGTATTGTGTGCAGTTTTGGGCTTCTTATTTTAGAAATCGGATATTGACATTGGAGAGGGTTCAGAGAAGATTCTTGAGAGTGATTCCAGGAATGAAAGGGTTACCATATGAGGAGCATCTTGCAGCTCTTGGGCTGTATTCCCTGGAGTTCAGGGGAATGAGGGGGGATCTCATAGAAACATTCTGAATGTTAACAGGCCTGAAAAGATTGGATATGGCAAAGTTATTTCCCATAGTAGGGGAGTCCAGGACAAGAGGGCACAACTTCAGGATTGAAAGACGCCCATGTAGAACAGAGATGTGGAGAAATTACTTTAGTCGGTAGGTGGTAAATCTGTGGAATTTGTTGCCACAAGCAGCTGTGGAGGCCAAGTCATTGGGTGCATATAAAGCAGAGATGGATAGGTTCTTGATTAGCCAGGGCATCAAAGGGGAGAAGGAAGGGGAGTAGGGATGACTGGAGGAATTGAATCAGCCCATGATTGAATGGCAGAGCAGACTCGATGGGCCGAATGGCCTACTTCTGCTCCTATATCTTATGGTGCTGCTGTGCCTACTCCTGAAGAAAATGTAGCTGCCACCTGCTTCTGTCCGTGGTCTTTGTTGGCCAGTCGAGTCTCAGAGAGAGCTGTAATGTCAATCTTGTACCTCTCCAATTCTCTTACCACCAAAGAAGTTCTTCTCTCTGGTTGGTCAAACTTGGCACTGTCCATTAAGGTTCGCACATTCCATGTGCTGTTTCTGAGGAGTGTCACTTTTGTTCGATTACTTTGATTTTGACCTCTGAAATGGAATCCCCAGCAGCTGCGATTTGCTGACCAGGTTGAGTGAAGTAGACAATGTTTAGGGCATTTTTCTTGGCCCTTCCTCATATTAGGGATGTGAGAAGTGTGGTCCTGAAAAGAGCTGCTCTGTCACTCAGGTGGTTTCTGAGTTCCATTGCTACTTTGGTCAACGGAAAAAGACGCGTTGACTTGAAGCGCCTGTGTGCAGGTCTGCAGCTGCAGCTTCCAGTGTATCCTTATGTGCTGCACACTTCCTCAAACTCACTCTCTCGTCCTACTCTACCAGGACCCAGAGGCAAGGTGAGAGTTTTCTCCCACTTATCCCATGCTGAATCCAATTTAATACTTCATCCTGAATACCAATTGACCAGCCTCCAAATGGGACTTAGTGAATGTCCATGTACACAACGTCCACCACTTTCATCACGAGCCTTTCTCATAGCCTTCACAAACGAGCTCAATAAGATTGGTTAGAAATGACCTCCCTCACACAAGCTTATGTTGACTATAGCACATATCTACTTATATATGCTGTTTCTTGGAATACCTCCAAGTTATAACCCATGACTGATGTCAGGCTCTCCATCCTGTAATTGCCTGGTTTATTCATTGAAACATTATTAAACAATGAAACATCTGCTAACCTGCAGTCCTGTGGCTAAGGACGTTATAAATATCTCTGCCAAGGCCCCTGCAGTTTCTGCACTCACTTCCCACAAGGTCTGACGGATGGCTTGTCAGCCTTAGAGAATTATGCACCCTAATTTGCTTCAAAATGGCAAAACTCTTCTGTAATCGGGATTCAGCCCATCACCTCACTGTTCTTTTCCCTCAGTTGTCTGGCTCCCAAGTAAATACAGATGCCAAAAATTTCTTCTGTCTCACTTCCATACGTAAGTCCTCACACTCATCTTCAAAGTCAGCAATTCTGTCCCTTGTTGTGCTTCTGCCCTTTAGACTACATGACATAAGAGCTGAATTAGGCCATTTGGCCTAATTCAATCAAAACTGATCTTTTTTTTCCTCTTCACTCTCACTCCCTGGCCTTCTCCCTGTAGCCTTTACTGCCATGGCCAATCAAGAACCTATCAAGCTCTTTCTGAAAAATCGTTTCACACCCACCAACTTGGCTTCCATAGCTGCCTGCGGTAATAAATTCCATAAATATACTACCCTTTGGCTAAAGAGATTTCTCTACATCCCTGTTTTAAATGGACACCCCTCTACCCTGAGTCTGTGCCTTTTTGTCCTTGACTCCCCCACCACAGGAAACATACTTTCCACATCTACTCTTGTCTAGGCCTTTCAGCATTCAGCAGGTTTCAATGAGATTCCCCCCTCATATTTCTAAATTCCAGCATGTACAGACCCAGACATATCAAACATTCCTCATATAATAACCCTTTCATTCCTGGAATCATCCTTCTCCACTTGGCATGATTAACTTATTATTATTTAATTATTTATGGTTTTATATTGCTATATTTCTTCACTATTCTTGGTTGGTGCGGCTGTAACGAAACCCAATTTCCCTCGGGATCAATAAAGTATGTCTGTCTGTCTGTCTGTGAACCTCCTCCGAACCCTCTCCAATGCCAGCACTTCTTTTCTTAGACGAGAACTTAACAGTTCTCAAGGTGAGGCCTCACCAGTGCCTTATAAAGCCTCAGCATCACATCCCTGCTCATGTATTCTAGACTTCTTGAAATGAATGCTAACATTGACGAGACCATCAGCACACACGAGACTGCACTTCCAGAAGCTGCCTTCATCATCACTAGTGACATCATCACTGTCCAAAGTCTCTCCGAAGTTTTGTCAACACATCCAGGTGAGCACACAAGGAGATAGCGAACTTGACCATCTGCAACACCAACAAAGCGCTCCTCTGCCCGCCATTTGGAAAGTCAGATCACTCCTCCATCTTGTTTCTGCGGAGACACAGGCAGAAGTTGAAACAAGAGGCGGCCACAGTTAAAACCATCCTGTGTTGGTCCGACTGTCAGCCTCCATGCTACAGGACTGCTTTGATGACGTCAACTAGAATGTTTTCCATGATGAGGATGTCTCCAAGTTCACGGAAGGGGTCACGTGTTTCATCCGGAAGTGCATCAAGGATGTTGCCCTCCAGAAATTGGTCAGGGTCTATCCACACCAAAAACCCTGGATCAACAGTTCCATGTGAGCAGCACCTACCGTGTGACACAGAGCTTACGTTGCTGGTGACTAACAGGAACTCAGGAAATGCAGCTCTGATCAGTGCAAGGTCATAAAGGCAGTGAAACAACAATTTAGGAACAAGATCCAGACACAACTCTCCATCAACAGCGCATCAACACAGACTTCAAAGTTAAATACAATGGTGTTTCCAACGTCGCTGCCTCTGATATGCTAAACCTTTTTTACACTCAAATCGATGTTGCCAACACTGATCCTCTGAGGAGAGCCACTGATGCAATCTGCACCATAGTCATCTCTGAGGCTGAAGTACGCAGGCTGAGGGACCAGGCGGCATCCCAGAGCAGGTACTCAGAGTGTGCACTGCACAAGTAGTAGTTATGTTTACAGACATTTTTAATCTCTCCCTTTCCCAGTGTAGAGTACCCTCCTGCTTCAAAACATCCACAAAATTTTCTGTACCTAAAAAGACCAAGGTAACATGTCTGAACAACTGGTTTGAGCGGTAGGTAAACTGGAAAGCTTCCAACGTAGCTGGAAGGTGCAATTTTATATGATCCATTACCAGCCATTCAAAACACTTCATGAGTGTTCAAAGTACATTTATTATCAAACTGTGTGTGCATGATACAGCTTTGAGATTCATTTCCTTAACGGTAGACATAGAACGCAGAAACCCGTAAAAACTCATTTTAAAAAAAAGACTGTCAAACCCCCAATGTGCTGAGAGGAAAACTAAAGTGTGCAAAAAATAAAAGCAAGCAAATTGTGTTCAGAAGTCAAGTCCACAAAAGGGAGTCCAACCACAGATACAAGGCCACAATCTCAGTTCAGCGCAAGGAAACGTCGGGAAGCAGCAATCTGAACTGGTCCATCCCTTGCCTTGGGCCCCGACACCCTGACCTTTTCAATCTGGGCCGGCACTTAAATCATTGTCCAAACATCAGGTCCTGTTGCTTTGATATGCTCTGGGGCCTGGGGTTGAAGTCTTTGCCACCAGGCGGTAATCGTTTAGGGCAGGTACCATTGCTCCCTTGGGCACTGGAATGATGGTAACTGCCTTAAAGCCAGCAAAGATAGTGGACTATTGCAAAAAGAAATTAAAGATGCTCATTAACACCTCTGTTAGCTGGGTCGCACAATCCCTCAGCACCCAACCAGGTATGTTGTCCAGTCCTGCAGCTTGGCATGGATTTACCCTGGCTAGGATCCTCCTCACCTCAGCTGCAGCCTCTCCTCAGGCAGAGAGTGGTCTTTCCTCAAAATTACATTCGCTACTTCAAATTGTGCGTAGAAGGCCTTCAGCCTACCAGGAAGTGAGGTGTCACTATTGACACACAGGGTGAACTTGTAATCTGTTATGGTTTGTGTACCTTGCTACATTTGCTACATGTCCCTGGTGTCACAAAGGTGTCTGTGAATTTTCTGTGAGTACTCTCACTTTGCCTTCCTGTTGGCACATGAGAGCACTGCTCTTGCTGACCTTAAAGCCACCCTGTCCTCCGATCTGAAGACAGTGTCCGGATCCCTAAGCAGTGCACCTAGATCTGGAGTCAACTATCATTTCTGGTTTGCAGTATAGTATTTAATCACAGTAATGCCCTCAATACCTTTATCAACATAGCCAGTCACTGATAATGCATATTCATCAATGTCGACATGATGATTGTAGGTAGCTGCCTCCCTGCACATACTGCAGTCTGTGCTTTCGAAACAGTCCTGCAGTGCTGAGGTGGCACCTTCTGGCCAGGTCCTGATCTTCCTATGAACTGGTTTATCTCGCTTAACCAGTGGGCTGTATGCAGGGTCTAGCAAAATGGATATGTGGTCTGAGTAGCCAAGGTGAGGGCAGGGGCAGCTTTGTAAGCTCCATGAGCAATGGATTTGTCCAGGTCTAATATATCCTCTCCTCTGATTCTGAAGATGACTTGCTGGTAGAACTGGCAGGACTGTTTTAAAATTGGCATGAGGGAACATGAGGGGAAATTTCTTCACGCAGAGGGTAGTGAGACTGTGGAGCAAGTTGCCAGCGTAAGTGATGCATAGGAGGTCTATTTCAAAGTTTTGGAGAAGCTTGGATAGGTACAAGGATGATAGGGGTACAGAGGGCTCTGGTCAACGAGAGTAGGCAGCTTAAATGGCTCAACACAGATTGGCTGAGTCAAAGGGCCTATTTCTGTGCTATACTTAGAAACATAGAAACATAGAAAACCTACAGCACAATACAGGCCTTTCAGCCCACAAAGCTGTGCAGAACTAGTCCCTACCTTAGAACTACCTTGGCTTTACCCATAGCCCCCTATTTTTCTAAGCTCCATGTAGCCATTCAGGAATCTCTTAAAAGACCCTATCATTTCCACCACCACCACTGCCGCCGGCAGCCCATTCCATGCACTCTCCACTCTCTGCATAAAAAACTTACCCCTGACATCTCCTCTGTGCCTACTTCCATGCACCATAAATCTGTGCCCTCTCGTGCTAGCCATTTCAGCCCTGGGGAAAAGCCTCTGACTATCCATGCGATCAATGCCACTCATCATCTTGTACACCTCTATCAGGTCACCTCTCATCCTCCGTCGCTCCAATGAGAAAAGGCCAAGTTCCTTCAACCTGTTTTCATAAGGCATGTTCCCCAATCCAGGCAACATCCTTGTAAATCTCCTCTGCACCCTTTCTATGGTTTCCACGTCCTTCTTTAGTGAGGCGACCAGAACTGAGCACAGTACTCCAAGTGGGGTCTGACCAGGGTCCTATATAGCTGCAACATTACCTCTCAGCTCCTAAACTCAATCCCACGATTAATGAAGGCCACTGCATCATATGACTTCTTAACCACAGAATCAACCTGCGTAGCAGCTTTGAACGTCCTGTGGACTCGGATCCCAAGGTCCCTCTGATCCTCCACACTACCAAGAGTCTTACCATTAATGCTATATTCTGCCATCATATTTGGCCTACCAAAATGAACCGCCTCACACTTATCTGTTAAATGCCATCTGCCACTTCTCAGCCCAGTTTTGCATCCTATCAATGTCCTGCTGTAACCTCTAACAGCCCTCCACACTATCCACAATACCCCAACGTTTGTGTCATCAGCGAAGTTACTAACCCATCCCTCCACTTCCTCATCCAGATCATTTATAAAAATCACAAAGAGTAGGGGTCCCAGAACAGATCCTGGTCACTGACCTCCATGCAGGATATGACCTGTCTACAACCACTCTTTGCCTTCTGTGGGCAAGCCAGTTCTGGATCCACAAAGCAATGTCCCCTTGGATCCCATGCCTCCTTACTTTCTCAATAAGCCTTGCATGGGGTACCTTATCAAATGCCTTGCTGAAATCCAGATACACTACATCTACTGCTCTTCCTTCATCAATGTGTTTAGTCACATCCTCAAGAAATTGAATCAGGCTTGTAAGGCATGACCTGCCCTTGACAAAGCCACGCTGACTGTTCCCAATCATATTATGCCTCTCCAAATGTTCATAAATCCTGACTTTCAAGATCTTCTCCATCAACTTACCAACCACTGAAGTAAGACTCACTGGCCTATAATTTCCTGGGATATCTCTACTCCCTTTCTTGAATAAGGGAACAACATCCACAACCCTCCAATCCTACGGAACCTTTCCCATTCTCATTGATGATGCAAAGATTATTGCCAGAGGCTCAGCAATCTCCTCTCGCTTTCCACAGTAGCCTGGGGTACATCCCATCCGGTCCCGGTGACTTATCCAACTTCATGCTTTCCAAAAGCTCCAGCACATCTTCTACCTTAATATCTAGATGATCAAGCTTTTCAGTCTGCTGCAAGTCATCCCTACAATTGGTAAGATCCTTTTCCGTAGTGAATACTGAAGCAAAGTATTCATTAAGTACCTCTATTTCCTCCAGTTCCATACACACTTTTCCACTGTCACACTTGACTGGTCCTATTCTCTCACATCTTATCCTCTTACTCTTCACATACTTGTATAATGCCTTGGGGTTTTCCTTAATCCTGTCCACCAAGGTCTTCTCATGGCCCCTTCTGGCTCTCCTAATTTCATTCTTGAGGTCTTTTCTACTAGCCTTTTAATCTTCTAGATTCCTACCATTACCTAGGTTTTTGAACCTTTCGTAAGCTCTTCTTTTCTTCTTGACTAGATTTACAACAGCCTATGTACAGCACGGATCTTGTACCCTACCATCCTTTCCATGTCTCATTGGAATGTATCTACTCAGAACCCTACGCAAATATCCCCTGAACATTAGCCACATTTCTTCTGCAAGTTTCCCTGAGAACATACGTTTCCAGTTTATGCTTCCAATTTCCTGCCTGATAGCATCATATTTCTCCTTACTCCAATTAAACGTTTCCCTAACTTGTCTGTTCCTATCCCTCTCAAATGCTATGGTAAAGGAGATAGAATTGTGATCACTGTCTCCAAAATCTCTCCCACTGAGAGACCTGACACCTGACCAGGTTCATTTCCCAATACCAGATCAAGCACAACCCCTTTTGTAGGCCTATCTACATACTGGGTCAAGAAACTCTCCTGAACATATCTAACAAACTCTACCCCATCTAAACCCCTCACTCTAGGGAGATGCAAATCAATATTTGGGAAATTAAAACCTCCCACCACAACACCCTGTTATTATTACCCCTTTCCAGAATCTGTCTCCCTATCTGCTCCTTGATGTCCCTGTTACTATTTGGTGGTCTATAAAAAAACACCCAGTAGAGTTATTGACCCCTTCCTATTCCTAACTTCCACCCACAGAGACTCTATAGACAACCCCACCATGACCTCCTCCTTTTCTGCAGCCGTGACACTATCTCTGATTGACAGTGTCACACCCCCACCTCTTTTGCCTCCCTCCCTATCCTTTCTGAAACATCTAAAGCCTGGCACTTGAACTAGCCATTCCTGCCCCTGCACCATCCAAGTCTCTGTAATGACCACAATATCATAGCTCCAAGTGCTGATCCACGCTCTAGGCTTATCCGCTTTATTCATAACACTCCTCGCTTTAAAATAGATACATCTCAAACCATCGGTCTGAGTGCGCCTCTTCTCTATCACCTGCCTATCCTCCCTTTCGCACTGTCTCTAAGCTTTCTCTATTTGTGAGCCAACCTCCCTTTCCTCCGTCACTTCAGTTCAGTTCCCACCCCCAGCATTCTAATTTAAACTCTCCCCAATAGCCTTAGCAGACCTTCCTGCCAGGATATTGGTCCCCCTCGGATTCAAGTGCAACCCATCCTTTTCGTACAGGTCACACCTGCCCCAAAAGAGGTCCCAATGATCCAGAAATCTGAATCTCTGTCCCCTGCTCTAATCCCTCAGCCACACATTTATCCTCCTCCTCATTCTATTTCTATACTCACTGTCTCGTGGCACAGGCAGTAATCCCGAGATTACCACCTTTGAGGTCCTGCTTCTCAACTTCCTTCCCAGCTCTCCGTAGTCTGTTTTCAGGACCTCCTCCCTTTTCCTAACTATGTCGTTGGTACCAATATGTACCATGACATCTGGCTGTTCTCTTCCCACTTCAAGGTATCGTGGACGCGACCAGAAACATCACAGAGCCTGGCACCTGGGAGGCAAACTACCATCCGTGTTTCTTTCCTGCATCCACAGAATCACCTGTCTGACCCCCTAACTATAGAGTCCCCTATCATTGCTGCCATCCTCTTCCTTTCCCTACCCTTCTGAGCCACAAGGCCAGATTCTGTGCCAGAGAATCTGTTGCTTCCCCCAGGTAGACCGTCTCCCCCAACAGTACTCAAAGAGGAGTACTTATTGTTCAGGGGGACAATCACTGGGGTACTCTCTAGCATCTGCCTCTTGCCTTTCTCTCTCCTGACTGTTACCCACTTCTCAGTCTCCTGGGGTCCCAGGGTGACTACCTGCCTATAGCTCCTCTCTATCACCTCCTCACTATCTCTGACCAAACGAAGGTCATCGAGCTGCATCTCCTGTTCCCTAAAGCTGTCTCTAAGGAGCTGTAGTGTGATGCACCTGGTGCAGCTGTGGTTGTCCAGGAAGCTGGGAGTCTCTAGGACTTCCCACATCTGACACCAAGCACAAAAAACTGGCCTTACACAATGTTCATTCGATGTTCATACCAAATTCTCCAACTTATGGTAATTCCCTCCCTCTCCCTTCCCCATCCCACCTTCACTGTGCCTCCTCTTCCAGCTGCCTATCACCTCTCTCATGATTCTGCCTTTTTCTACTACCCATAGTACTTTCCCCTTACATTCCTTCTTCAACTCTCTTGCCTATCCCCTCCCTGCTTCCCCTCCCCACCCCTTGATCTTTCCTCTGATTGGTTTTTCATCTGGCACCTTCCACTCTCCCCCCACCTTCTTTATAGGGCCCCTGCCCCCTCCTTCTTCAGTCCTGACGAAGGCTCTCAGCCTGAAACGTTGACTGCTCGTTTCAATGGATGCTGCCCGACCTGCTGAATTCATCCAGCTTGTTCGTACGTGTTGATTTGACCACAGCATCTGCAGTGTACTTTGTGTTTACCATAGAGCTCCTGCAGTTCTTCCCGAGCACAAGTATAGAGGGTGGATCTAAACAGCAACAATCTCAATCAACAATGTCATAGCGGTGAGCATCACCAATAGCCTGTCTGGTCTTAGCATGTTAATACTCCATCCAAGAAAGCTCACCAAGTCTCTTCTTCATTAAAAGGTTAAAGCAATATGGCATGTCCCTTTTGACACTCACCAAGTTTTTTTATCACTCATTTTTTTATTGCAACACCAACAAATTACATTCAATACAACAAGTTGCCGATTACATTTTGACTGTTTAACCCAACCACCCCAACCCTCATCAGCATCCCCTCCTCCACCCCATCCTCATCCTCACCCCCCTCTCCACCCCTCCCCCCTCCACCCTCTCTCTCCCCCCCCCCACATCCCTCTGCCCTCCACCAACCAACTGAACTGAAGTGCATGCACAGACAGAGCATTCCTATTTTAACAGAAGATCTTTTTAGATATCAAATTTTGTCCACATTAAGATTGTGTTTGGTCATGCATCATTTACTCTTCCTGATGATAATTCCAGGTAAGAAATGTCCAAAAAGCACTGAAGCCAGTGAGTATATGAAATATCATGAGGAGGTTTCCAAAGCTGGACTACAATCTTCTCAGTTGCAGTCAGGCCTGCCAGCCAGACTTTGCATGTTTTTTCCGTAAGGGAAAGGTGGGAGTTATCATTTAGAAGATGTACAGCGGGGTCCATTGGTAATTGTACCCCCGTTAGTTCTGTTAGAGTACTGATAACCTTCCCCCACAAACCAAAAACCCCTGGACATTCCCATACAACATGTATAAAAGAGCCAACGGTTCCGTGGGGGCAAAATGAGCAATATGGGTCAGGAACCAGTCCCATTTGATGTCTAATTCTCAGTGTTAAATATGCTCAATGACGAAATTCCAAGTGTATATACTGATGATTTGGGTTTTTCGAAGCACCGGCAGCATTATCCCAAATCGCATCCCAGTCTAAGTCTTGTCCCAATTCAGATATGTCTCTATCCTAGGCTTTCATTCCTGATGTGGGCATATATTTCTGGGAGTTTAATTTATCATAGATATATGACACTACCTGTCCTGGAGTACTCTGTATCCAACTTAAAATGGAATGGTCCTTTAAATCTGACCCCCAGGGAACCCCATAGGCTTTACAAGCTGATATTACTCTAAAGTAGAAGAAAAGAGAGTGTTTATCAATATTATATCCAGATACCAGTTCTTGAAAGCTAAGGATAGTACTTGCCCCATTAATATCTTGAAGAGTAGTAATACCTTTATCCTCCCAAGTTCTGTTAGTGAATGGTTTTGCCCCAGATAGAAGATAATTATTGTTCCACAATGGAGATGATTTGCACCATATGCTTTTAAATTTTAGGAATTTTTCTGCTGCTCTAAACACTTGTAGCATATGAGTTAAAACTGGACCATAATACAAATCACATTTTTTGGTTGACATACCTATAAGGAGAAAGTCCTTCAACCTTATTGGTGTTATCAGCTCTTATTTTATATTTTTCCATGACAAAACTTTATCCTTCTCCATCCAATAGCTAAGCCTTTTTAATACAAATGCCCAGTGATACAGTTTAAAATTTGGACATGCCAATCCCCCATTCGGCTTTTTGAATTGTAGAGATAACCACTTTATACTGGGTCGTTTACTGTTCCAAATCGAGCATCGTGGTAAGGAGTCCAGTTTTTGCCAATATCCTGCTGGAGGTGCAAGTGGGATCATTGAGCTGATAAAATTAATGCGGGGTAAGATATTCATTTTAATGCCTGAAATACGGGCTGGGACTGATGCTGGCAGGTGTCTCCATCTATTAATACCTTCTTCTATTTTTTTCAAAATTAAAGAGTAATTTGTTTTAGCCACAGATGATAGGGAAGTATTAACTTTAATACCCAAGTAGAGGACCTCATTTGTAACATTAATCTGGGAAGGGAGAGACACTTTACTTTTATCTGTATTAATCAGCATCAGTGCTTATTTATTAACTTTGTATCCTGAAAGAAATCCAAATTGCTCCAGTGTTTTTAAAACATAGGTGAGAGTTTGTTGAACATTTGCCATATAAACTAGTGTGTCGTCCATGTAAAGTGATATCGAATGCGATGTTGTACCTATTGTAATAGGAGAGATCTGAGGAGGGTTTCTAATTAACTGTGCAAGTGGTTCAATAGATATACTAAAAATTAAAGGAGACAGCAGGTCCCCTTGTCGTGTGCCCCGTCCTATGTCAAATAATTCTGAGAAACCTCCTCCCACGCATACCCGGGCTGAAGGGTTAACATACAGTGTTTGAATCATAATGATAAATTTATCTCTGAACTTAAGTTCTTTTAGAACTCTCCAAAGATATGGCTATTCAAGGCGATCAAATGCTTTTTTAGCATCTAGAAATAGCAGGCCACAGGCAGGTGGAATTTTATGTGTTGCACTCAGTATGTGTAAGAGCCGGCGAATATTATCAGATGCGAGACATCCCCTGATAAAGCTCATTGGATCTGGGCTAATTATCTTCCCAACTACTGTCTCGAGTCTACTGGCTAAGACTTTGGAATATATCTTGAGGTCGGCATTTATCAAGGAGATTGGATGGTAATTGGCATATTCTAAGGGTCCTTACCGGGCTTAGGTCTAATTGTGATCAGGGCTGTGTTTAGATCTCAATGGAAAGCGCCATTTCCAATAGCATAATTTAATGTTTCTAACCATACTGGTCCAAGAATATCCCAAAGTGCTAGGTAAAGTTCCACAGGTATGCCAACTATACCTGGCGTACGGCCCTTATTTGTAGCTTTGACTGCTTTAAGTAGCTCATCTAGTGTAATAGGAGAATCTAGAGTTTTGGTGTCCTCTAATGACAATGTAGGGAGGTCTAATCCACTAAAAAAATCAGTGAAGTCATTCTCAGAAGGAACTGAGCCACTTGTATACAGTTCTTTAAAGTAATTCTTGAATGTCTCGCTTATTTCCTCTGTTGAAGATTCTACTCCACGTTTAGCACATCTAATCGCTGGTATAGAACTTTTAGCTTCCTGTTGTTTGAGCGTTAGTGCCAAAAAATGGCTTGGTCTGCTGCCTTCTGCATAATAGTTATGTTTGGTTATATGGATCATATATTCAGTCCTGCTTCTTAATAAATCATTTAATTCTGCTTGTTTTGTTTTGAGCTCATTTTCTTTTGTTATGGTGTATCTCCTTTTAAGGTCATTCTCCAAAACCTTACATTGTTGTTCTAGGGTGGAAATCTTTTGAAGCCGGCTTTTATGTAGGTGGGAACTGAACCATATGGCATTATTTTGTAAGAAACCCTTGATGGAGGCCCTAATCACTGTCATATCCAAAACACAATTTTTATTTAAATTTATGAAATTCCATCAGTTTTGTTCTCAGTTGTGTTAGAAATTCATCGTTTTTTAGAAGGGTGGAGTTAAACCTCCACCTAGTAGCCTTGTTTTTAATTTTGCCATAATTAAAAGTAGATATGACTGGGTTGTGATCAGATAGATGTCTGGACAAAAATTCTATTGATTGTACCAAAGGCAGCAAACCAGAGGATATAAGAATGTAATCCGTCCGAGAGAAAGTTTTATGCCTTGTGGAGAAGAAGATATAGTCTTTAGCAGATGGATTACGCACCCTCCACAGATCAGTTAAATTTAAATCCGTTAGAAAAAGGTTAAGTGCTTTGGAAGCAGATTCTTGAGAGCTTGATATAGTTGAGGAAGATTTATCAAGGTTATTGTTTACCAAAGCATTCCTGTCTGAACCAACATATAGTTGGTAGTCACTTAACTTCAGTAATTGTGACGTACCGGTAATTGGGAGAAAAAATTCAGCCTCGAGTATAGTTGGGGCATACAGGCTAATGAATGCAACTTTTTTACCCTGAATGGATGTACAGCAAAAAGCTAGACGTCAGAGCCAGTTGTTTCAATTGATACGTTAATACTACGTCTCATTAATATCATAACTCCTTTATTACGAGTACCACCAGCTGATGCCACAATGGATTTGGAAAAGCGGTTTTAAACCCTGGGAATGTCATTAGGTTTAAAATGAGTTTCCTGTAACAGCGCAATATCTTTTTTCTTTCTGCTAAGAAATCTAAAACTTTTGAACGCTTGTAGAGAGAGTTTAGTCCTCTAACATTAAATAATACAATAGTAAGATATTCTAATTTATCAGTATTGCTCATCTTCCCCTGGATCTGTTGTTGTAAGTTGGTGTTGGAGCCCTGAGTTACCCCCTTCCCACCACCCCCCATCACCCCTCACATACAACCCTTTACTTTGTAACATCTGTGAGTGTTACTTAGCAATGTCAAACACTGAATATTAACCGCCCCCCTCTAGCACCAACAAATTAGAAAGGCAAAGCAGTTCTCATGGACAATCATATCAAAGAGACAAGAAAAAAATAATTAAACCATTCCCGTCTCAAATATAACATATAATCAAGACCCCAATAGCTCTCTTGCGGGAGACTGTTGCTTTAATAGACTGTCGCTTAGCGATGATGCCAGTGGCGTCTTATCTCGCACCCAGGAGCATAAACAAGTCTACTGGAGACATAACCCGAAATGAACATGTACAACTAAAGTTATTCAGAACAAACTGTTGTTTTCAGTTTCATTCTTGATGAAGTATGACATTTGGGTGTGTTGAATATCACCTTAGAAAGTAAAAGATAAAAAGTATATTCTAGGCAGACTTTATATCACATTACCGTGTTATCCTTGTGTTATCCTTGTACTAACAAGTTAACTGAGTCATTGCCTTAAAACTCTGATCTGCAATACTCAAAAATAAATTGGCCCCTTAATTAACTAAATACAAAAGTGCATCGAATGACTTTCCAATAAAAGAATAGCCAGAAAACTTCACAACTAGTACGTTAACTTGCCCGTGCCTGTTAGATTGTGCATACAGGCTGGTCCAAGCTCTTAATGCAGTTCCATCTCCTCCTGAGGGGCATGGGACTTTGCCCAGGGTCTTCTTCCATATTTCCCAGCACCGATGATTTCAGAGTTTCTTTCGTTTCCTTTACCGAGTTAAACGACATCTTCATGCCCTTGATATTCACTCTCAAAATCGCCGGGTATATGTGGAATGAGTCGATCCCCTTATATCGAAGCTTAGCACAGATCTCCTGATATCCCTGCCATTCCTGCATCATGCTGGGGCTGTAGTCAATGAAGAACTGCAGCTGAGTGCTATCAGGGAGAGTAGGTTTGGCTTTCCTCGCGCCCTCCAGGATAGCCTGCCGGTCAGTGTACCGTAGAAGCCTAAAAACCATGGTCCATGGTCTTAGGGTGTTGGAAAGGATCCTATGTGCTCTATCGATCTCCAGTGGAGTGCTGTGGGAATTCTTGAGTGCTGGAATCCATTTAGGCAGCATCTCCTGGAGCTAACCTCTTGGATTGTCGCCCTCAGCGCCTGTCGGTAAGTTAACCAGCCGCACATTGTTTCTTCTGGATCTGTCCTCCAAGTTGTTTAGCTTCTTCTATATCTTAGAAACCTCCGCGAGACAGGAGCTAGTATCTTTCACATTCTTGCGTAAGCTAACCTCACTGTCTATTTTCTTGAAGACCCTGCTAAATTTTTTAGCATGAATGTCCGCTTGCTCCTTTAACGACCAGAGAATGTTGACATTCAATGACACATGCTTCTGTATGGGGTCGAGAGCCTTTTCCAGTGACTCCTTTAGCATATGGGCAACCATTTCTTGCAGTGATTCCATCTCCATTGCTATTGTTTGCTTAATTAGCATGACTATTTCCTCGGATGAATCACTAGCTTGGTGTCGTGTGCTGGTATCTTGTTTCTTGGTTGAATTTGGATCTTTTCTTGAGGTCATGTCTTTAGTTAGATCTTTCTCCAACTCAACCTTGTAGTAAGACTGTCTATGAGCCCTAAAGAATGTGAAAAAGGAGGAAAAAGTGCTGTGCTGCCATCTTGCTTTGTGCCTCACCAGAAGTTCCACCAAGTTTTATCAATACACCATAGAAAGTAAAATATCAGGCTTATCATCTGAGAGAATATTTGACGGTTCTGGGCCCATACTCAGTGGAATTCAGAAGAATAAAGAGGATCTCATTGAAACTGATTGAATGTTGAAAGGTCTCAATAGAGTGGATGTAGAGAGGATGTTTCCTATGGTGGAGGAGTCTAGGACCAGAGGGCACAGCCTCAGAATAGAGGGACGCCCATTTAGAATGGAGATGAGGAAGAATTTCTTTAGCCAGAGGGTGGTGAATCTGTGAAATTCATTGCCACAGGTAGCTGTAGAGGTTTCTGTATTGGGTATACGTAAAGCAAAGGTTGATAGGTTCTTCATAAATCAGGGCATGAAGGGATACAGGGAAAAAGCAGGAGACTGGGGCTGAGAGGGTAATGGATCAGCCATAATGAAATGGCAGAGCAGAGTTGATGGCCAATTAGCCTAATTTTGCTCCTATATTTTATGGTCTATCTGTTTGCATTATGTCTTCATATGGCAACTGCTCTGCCTGTGACCCCAAGAAATTGCAGAGATTTGTGCCACATCTCAGCACATTACAGAAACTAGCCACCCTCCCCCATAGACTATTGTAAACTTCTCAAGCCTCAGTAAAGTATAATCAGAAACCCCATACATCCTGGACTTTCTTTCTTCTCCCCAGCCCATCAGGCAGAAGATACAGAAGTTTGAAAGCACATACCACCAGGCTCAAGGACGGTTTCTGTCCCAGTGTTATCAAACTACTGAATGGACCTCATGATCTACCCCAATGTACCTTGCACCTTATTGTCGAGCTGCTCTGCACTTTCTCTGTGAGTATAACACTTCCTTCTGCATTCTGTTTTTGTTTAACCTTGTTCTACCTCAATGAATTGATCTGTACAGTATGGAATGTACAGTATGGAAGACACTGTATGTATCTCAGTACATGCGGCAATAATAAAATAGTTTACCTATCTATTTCTTTTTTAGAACATAGAATAGTACAGCACAGTACAAGCACTTCAGACCACAAATTTTCTGCAACATTTTAACTGACTTTAATGTCAATCTAACCTTTCCCTTCCAGATGTCCCTCCATTTTTCTTTCATCCATGTACCGACCTAAAACTCTCTTAAATATCCCCTAATGTATCTGCCTCTACCACCACTCCTGGCAGCATTCATGCATCTACCATTCCCCATCACCTTCAAATGATACCCCCTCATTCTTGCCATTTGTGCCCTCGGAAAGAAATTGTTGGCTACGCACTCTACCTGTGGCTCCTATCAGTTTATACACCTCTATCAAGTCACCTCACATCCTCCTTCACTCCAAAGAGTAAAGTCTCAGGCAACCAATTCACATAAGACAGACTCTCTAATTCAGGCAGCATCCTGGAAAATCTCCTCTGCATCCTCACTAAACCCTTCCTGTCATAAGGAGACCAGAACTGAACACAATATTCCTGGTTGTGCCTCTTTTTACCACATCATCACAGGTATTGAATTCCCAGTCATAACCACTCATAGCATGAAATGTCTTTGTTCATAGCAGGGCAGCATGGTAGCGTAGCACAGTACAGGTGACCTGGGTTCAATTCCCGCCACTGTCTGTAAGGAGGTTGTACATTTCTCCTCCAGGTGCTCTAGTATTCTCCCACATCCCAGACGTACCAGTTGGCAGGTTAATTGGTCATTGTTAATTGTCCAGTTGCCCTGTAATTAGACCAGGATTTTAAAAAAGAACTGGGGAAATGCCGGAAGGGCTTATTCCACACTGTACCTCAATAAAATAAATAAATATTCACCTATAGTATAGTCATGGCTTCACTATGTTCTGGGTTCAGTCCAAAACTTGATTGCTGTTTGTGTGGAGTTCACAGGTTCTGTCTCTGACAGCCTGAGTTTCTCAACCGTATTCCTCACATTTCCCAGAGACCTGAGAAATGGGAATGTGGGAGCATTACAAAATGGGTTGTTGTAACTGTCAGTTTAGCGTTGATATTCAGTGTGGACGGGATGGGCTAAGGTGATGTTCCCTCTAATATTTTTACAGCTGCGCGGGGCAGGAAATTTTTACACAGCCTGAAAACTGAGCAGCACTTTAAATGTTCTTGTTTGTAATATGCATTCAATAAATATTCAGAATGAAAATTGAAATATCATGTTCTTTTGATTTTATTTATTTATTGAAAGGTGTGATGAAATACAGTACAACAAAGAAAATCTTTCACATTTCATAAACTTCCTTTTTCTGCCTCTATTACAAATCCATTGTCTAAAAACCTTTGTAGGATTTTCCATTCAAAGGCATCAGTGTTTCCATACCAGGCCATGATACACCCAGTCAATACACTCTCCACTACATACCTACAGAAGTCTGTCACAGTTTTAGATGTCATGCTGAACCTCCACAGACTCATACAGAAGCAGAGTTGCTGCCAAGCTGTCTTCACAATTGTACTTATGTGCTGGGTCTAACGCAGGTCCTCTGACATAGTAACACCCAGGAATTTAAAGTTGCTAATCTTTTCCACCTCATGGACCTCTGGTTTCTCTGTCCTGGTCAACTTCCAGTTTAAGCTGGTGCTACCAAATGCATGCACCAGCTCACTGGTAGTTCAAAAGGCAAGGAATTCAACTAAAAATGTTATTAATAACACCTTTTCTGTGATAAATTGTAGTAAATTATCACTGCAAACAATGAAGAAGCGAGTGAAGGGAGGGATTCAAATTCGAGGGATGAGCCATGCTGGTATGTTGCAGAATAGATGCAAATGGAGTGAGCCACTGCGGCAGTGCCCAGTCCTGGTGCGAGATATGATATGCTGTCTGGACAATTTAAACAATATACTGGAAAGAAGGCATTGGGATCGGAGGCAAGATAGATAGATAGATAGATAGATAGATAGATAGATACTTTATTCATCCCCATGGGGAAATTCAACTTTTTTTCCAATGTCCCATACACTTGTTGTAGCAAAACTAATAACATACAATACTTAACTCAGTAAAAAATATGATATGCATCTAAATCACTATCTCAAAAAGCATTAATAATAGCTTTTAAAAAGTTCTTAAGTCCTGGCGGTAGAATTGTAAAGCCTAATGGCATTGGGGAGTATTGACCTCTTCATCCTGTCTGAGGAGCATTGCATCGATAGTAACCTGTCGCTGAAACTGCTTCTCTGTCTCTGGATGGTGCTATGTAGAGGATGTTCAGAGTTTTCCATAATTGACCGTAGCCTACTCAGCGCCCTTCGCTCAGCTACCGATGTTAAACTCTCCAGTACTTTGCCCACGACAGAGCCCGCCTTCCTTACCAGCTTATTAAGACGTGAGGCTTATTAAGAACAAGATACAATCTTGTTCACTCTCCTTCCTCTGTCCCCTCTTTCTATGGTGCTGAGACTATGCACACGTTTTGGTTCAGAATGTTGTTTCTGGCTTCTATTGTTTGTATCATTTGTGCTTTTTCCCTTTTCTCTGCATTGGTGTTGGTCTTTATTTTATTGTTTTTTATTAGGTTCTTTCAAGTTTCTCGCTTTGCAGTTGCCTGTAAGCAAACAATTCTCCAGGCTGTATAATTTTGCATTCTTTGATGATAGATTTGAATTTGAATTTCTGAAGTCTTGCTCACATTGAGTAAGAGGTTGTTGTTATGACAGCACTCAGCCACATTTTCAATCTCCCTCCTTCATTCATCACCACCTTTAATTCGGCCCACAGCAGTGGTGTCTTCAGCAAACTTGAACATGGTGTTGAGGCTGTGCTTAGCCACATAGTCATAGGTGTAAAGCAAGTAGAGCAGGGGGCTATGCACACAGCCTTACTATGCACCTATGCTGATGGAGATTGTGGAGGAGATGTTGTTGCCAATCAGAACTGACTGGCGTCGACAAGTGAAGAAATCCAGGATGCAGTTGTCCAAGGAGATATTGAGGCCAAGGACTTGGATCTTATTGATTAGTTTTGAGGTGACGATGCTATTAAATGCTGAGCTGTTGAAACATAGAAACATAGAAAACCTACAGCACAATACAGGCCCTTTAGCCCACAAAGTTGTGCCCAACATGTCCCTACCTTAGAAATTACTAGGGTTACCTATAGCCGTCTAATTTTCTAAGCTCCATGTACCTATCCAAAAGTCTCTTAAAAGACCCTATCGTATCCACTTCCACCACCGTTGCCAGCAGCCCATTCCATGACGCACTCAGCACTCTCTGCGTAAAAAAATTTACCCCTGACATCTCCTCTGTACCTACTCCCAAGCACTTTAAACCTGTGCCTTCTTGTAGCAGCCATTTCAGCCATGGGGAAAAGTCTCTGACTATCCACACGATCAATGCCTCTCATCTTCTTATACGTGTCTTATCAGGTCACCTCTCATCCTCTGTCGCTCCAAGGAGAAAAGGCTAAGTTCACTCAACCTGTCTTCATAAGGCATGCTCCCCAATCCAGGCAACATCCTTGTAAATCTCCTCTGCACCCTTTCTATGGTTTCCACATCCTTCCTGTAGTGAGGCAACCAGAACTGAGCACAGTACCCCAAGTGGGGTCTGACCAGGGTCCAGCTGCATTGATAAAGAGCATCCTGATGTATGCATCTTTCCTGTCCAGATGTTCCAGGGTTGTGAAGGGCCAATGAAGTGGAATCTGCTGTGGACCTGTTGATCCGGCAGGCAAATTGGAGCAGATCCAAGTTGCCTCTCAGGCAAGAGCTGATATGTTTCAACACCAGCCTCTCAGAACAATTCATCACTGTGGCCTAACCACTCTGTTAAAAAATACTTACCCCTAAAGTTCACTTAGAAATTTCCCCTCCCTCCCGCCTTATTAAGATTTTTTTTGATACCCTGTGGGCTGGCTGGTGGTGTAGTGGGTTCAGCACTGGACCTCGAGGCAGGCGATTCTGAGTTCGGATCTGACTGGGTCTCTGCCTGGGCAGCAGCAGTATCTGTGCGGAAGAAAGGCCTGGCAATGTACTTTCAATCTTGCTGTGAAAACCCTATGACTGCTACAATATCCATGGGGTCATCAAGAATCGACAGCACTCGATGGCACTCCAACATCAGGGTAAAAGACATTGACTATCTACCCTATCTAGTATCTCTTAATCTTACAGATTTACAAGCTTCTATCAGGTCACCTGTTAGCCTCCTTCCAGAGAAAATAAGCTCAGTCTATCCAATCTGCCCCCATAATCAGAGTCTTCCAATCCAGGCAACATCCTGGTGAATCTCCTTTGTGTTCTCTCCAGCACAACCTCATCCTTCCTATAGCAGGACAATTGTCCTTCCTCATTTTGGGACATCTCCGTACTGTTATATAATCATGCACCATTCACACTCAGATACTTTACCGAGCAATACATTTACTAAACCATTTCATTTAGTTTTAGATATCCAGAACTGGAACTACAATATGATATGCTGCCTCTTCCAAAATGTGGCTGATACAAAACAGAATATCAAACATTTGAGCTAATCCCATCAGCCTGTATCTGGTCTATATTATAGAAACATAGAAAACCTACAGCACAATACAGGCCCTTTGGCCCTCAATTCTGTGCCCAACATGTACTTACTTAGAAATTACCTAGGGTAACCCATAGCCCTCTATTTTTCTAAGCTCCACGTACCTATCCAGGAGACCCTTAAAAGACCCTATCACATCCACCTCCACCACCATCTCCAGCAGCCCATTCCACGCACTCACCACTCTCTGCATAAAAAAAACACCCCTGACATCTCCTCTGTACCTACTCCCCTGCACCTTAAACCTGTGCCCTCTCATGTTAGCCATTTCAGTCCTGGGAAAAAGCCTCTGACTATCCACATGATCATTACCTCTCATCACCTTATAGACCTTTATCAGGTCACCTCTCATCCTCCGTCGGTCCAAGGAGAAAAGGCCGAGTTCACTCAACCTAGAAAAGGCATGCTCCCCAATCCAGGCAACATTCTCAAAAATCTCTTCTGCACCCTTTCTATGGTTTCCACATCCTTCTGTAGTGAGGCGACTAGAATTGAGCACAGTACTCCAAGTGGGGCCTGACCAGGGTCCTATATAGCTGTAACATTACTTCTCGGCTCTTAAACTCAATCCAACGATTGATGAAGGCCAATACACCATATGCCTTCTTAACCACAGAGTTAACCTGCGCAGCAGCTTTGTCCTATGGACTCGGACCCCAAGATCCCTCTGATCCTCCACGCTACCAAGAGTCTTACCATTAATACTTTATTCTGCCATCATATTTGACCTACCAAAATGAACCACTTCTCACTTATCTGGGTTGAACTCCATCTGCCTCTTCTTAGCCCAGTTTTGCATCCTATTGATGTCCCGCTGTAAACTCTGACAACCCTAAACACTATCCACAACACCCCCAATTCATTCGTTCTCGGTTTAGATTAATAGATACACTGAGCAATACAGAACAGGTACAGGCCATTTGGCCCAAGAAATCTGTGCCCACCCAGCTAGTCCCAATTACCCACATTCAGCTCACATCCTTCTAAGCCCCACACAGTATCTATCTGTGTCTCTTAAATGATACTTTTGTACCTGCCACAACCACTTCTAATGAATCTCGTTCAATATACTCACCACCCTCTAAACACCTCCTAAAACATTGCGATTGCATCTGAGAAATAGATGATAAATTGCAATGATTGTGATAGATTATGGTGTAGTGGATAGTGTAGAAATTTTGCATAGGTTATAACGGGAAATTGATACAAAGATGGGCTGAGAAATGGCAGATGGAGATCAGTCTAGAAAAGTATGAAGTGATAGACTTTGGAAGGTCAATATTGAAGGCACAGTACAATGGCACGATTCTTAGCAGTGTGGAGGAGCAGAGGGGCCTTGGAGTCCATGACCATAGCTCACTCAAAGTCGCTGCGCAAGTTGACAAGGTGGTTAAAAATGCTGACCTTCATTAATCGAAGGATTGAGTTCAAGAGCCATGTGTTAATGTTGTAGCTCTATAAAGCTCTGGTTAGACCACACTTGGAAAATTGTAAACACGAGGAAATCTGCAGATGTTGGAAATTCAAGCAACACACACAAAATGCTGATGGAACGCAGCAGGCCAGGCAGCATCTATAGGAAGAAGTACAGTCGACGTCTCAGCCCGAAACATCGACTGTACTTCTTCCTATAGATGCTGCCTGGCCTGCTGTGTTCCACCAGCATTTTGTGTATGTTGTTTGGAATATTGTGGTCATTCTAGTCGTCTCATTATAGGAAGGATGTGGAGGCTTGAGAGAGGGTGCAGAGGAGATTCACCAGGATGCTGTCTGGATTAGAAAGCATGCCTTATGGAAGGTTGAACAAGTTACGACTTTTCTCTTTGGAGCAAAGGAGGATGAGAGGTGATTTGATGGAGATATAAGATGCAAAGAAGTATAGACAGAGCGGACAGACAGATATATTTTCTCAGGGCAGAATTGACTAATACAAGTGGGTTTAATTTTAAGGTGATTGGAGGAAAGGTTGATGTCAGAGGTAGACTTTTACAGAGAATGGAAGGTGTGTGGAATGCACTGCCAGGGGATGTGGTAAAGGCAGATCTATTAGGGATATTTAAGAGATTCTTAGATAGGCAGCTGGATCAAAGAAAAATGGAGGATTATGTGGGAGGAAATGGTTAGATTGAACTTGGAGTAGGTTAAAATGTTGGAGCACCATTGTTGGCCGAACGGCCTGTACTGTGCTGTACTATTCAATGTTTAAAAAAAGAAATAGATAGGCAAGTTGGTTTAGTATTGTCACATGTACAGTGAAAAATTTGTCTTCCATACTGTTCATACAGATCAATTCATTACAACAGTACATTGAGGTAGAACAGGGTAAAACAATAGCAGAATGCAGAATAAAGTGTAACAGCTGCAGAGAACGTGCAGTACAGGTAGACAATAATGTGCAAGGTCATAACAAGGTAGACTGTGAGGTTAAGAGTTCATCTTATTGTACTAGGGAACTATTCAACAACCTTAAACAGTGGAATAGAAACTGTCCTTTGGAATGGTAAACTTTTTACACAGAAAATGGTGGGTGCGTGGAATACCACCGGGGTGGTGGTATAGGCAGTTGCATTAGGGACAGTAGAGAGACTCTTAGACAGCTACATGGATGAGAGAGAAACGGTGTGCTAGGTGGGAGAAAAGCGTTAGATTGGTGTTCAAGTAGGTTAAAAGGTCAGCATAAAATTGTGGGTCAAAGCGCCTGTACTGTGCTGTATTGTTCTATGTTCTGTATTCAAACCCTTCATCAATTACAGTACACTGGACAGCAAATGTTTTGATAAGTGTTGCTTCCACAGAAGTGATTTTTATTTATGATTGGCCTTGACAGAGTAAATGTGGAGAAGGTGTTTCCTATGATGGGAGAGTCTAAGACCAGGGGACACAGCCTCAGAATAGAGGGACCTCCTTTTAGAATGGACATGAGCGGGAATTTCTTTAGTCAGAGAATGGTGAATCTGGCAGCTGTGGAGACTATATTTTTATGTATATTTAAGGCAGAGGTTGATAAGATCCTTGATTGGTCAGGGCGTGAAGGAATACAGAGAGAAGGCAGAATGTTGGGGTTGAGAGAAAAATTGGATCAGCCATGATGAAATAGCAGAGCAGACTCAATGGGCCAAATGGCCTAATTCTACTTCTACATCTTATAATAGACCTCTTGAAGCTGAACACAAATATAATTTCAAACTATATAGGCATTTGGAGAAACAAGAAATTAACATTTATTGAATATAAGTGTTGAATTGCATAATGGTACTGAAGCTTTGTTTAAAATATTTTGTTGATAATTTTCATTTGTCCTCAGTGTCTGATGCTTTTCGCTGAAGTGTCCAACAATAAACAGCAGCAAAGATGGATCCCATCAACACGTACAACAAGCTGGAGGAACTCAGCAGGTTGGGCAGCATCCGTGGAAACAAGGAGTCAATGTGTCGGGCCGAGACCCTTTGTCAGGACTGGGCCCGAAACATTGACTCCTCATTTCCATGGATGCTGCCCAACCTGCTGAGTTCCTCCAGCTTGTTGCACGTGTTGATTTGACCACAGCATTTGCAGTGTACTTTGTGTTTAAAGATGGATCCCAGTTGCCCTGATACCATTTCTCCATGACCTCAATGTCCTGGTGAAACCTTTCACCATGCTCGTCAATGACAGCGACAAGGTTTGCATGGAAGAAGTCTAAGTGAGAATGCAGAAAATGAATCTTTAGTGACATCTTTGTATCCTTGAAGCATGTTGTCAACCAGATGCATATAGTTCGGTGCTCTGTAGTTGCCAAGAAAATTTTCCACACCATCCTTGAATGTCTTCCATGCGATTTTCTCTGGTCCCAATAGAAGTTCTTCAAATTGCCTGTCATTGATGACCTATTTGGTTTGTGGATCAACAAAAATGCCTTCCTTAATCTTGGCATCAGTAATTCTGACTTGAATTATGAATTGAAATAACAAATATTGGCAATTTCAAAAGAATGGTACATGATAGGGAAATTTCACGGTGATTTTCATGATCAGCAAAATCCATAAGATACAACCAAAAGTATTCAGGAAATAAAACCTTTGTTGTCTAGTGTTATTCAGTAGGCAAATGGATGATAGAAAAATGGACGGAAGGGTTAGATTGATCCTAGAGTAAGTTAAGAGCCTTGTCTCTGTTGTCTTGTTCTATGTTCTAAAAGCGAAGGAGGTGTTAAACTTACCTGAAATTATTAACAGCTGAAAGTCTCCATCTTCCCAGTGGTATCACTGTCCCCTTTGGGGAACCTTGCCTGTAACAAAAATAAAGTGACTCTGTTGCCAAGAAGCATGATATATACAAAATGAACATGTCCTGGGGGATTGCTCGTCGCAGGAGGCTCTCTCTTGGACACAATTGCAACGTATCACCTGATCACTGTTAAGCTCCCTGGATGTGGTAGAGTCGCTTGTCTCCCTCAGTTTTACCATCTGTTGGCGAGAAACAGACTCAGACAAAAATAATTCTTTATTTATGACAGACCCTAAGTGTTTCTGGCAATTCCAGTGTTGGTTGCCCATCCTTCAAAGTCCTTGAGAAGATGGTGGTGAGCCCCCTTTTAGAACTGCTGCCATCCTCTGGGGCAAGTGTTCCTCCCTTGTTCTTGGGGAGAGCAGCCAAGGACTTAGACCCAGTGATTATGAAAGAACAACAACATGGAAAAATAGCCTGAAAAATGAAATGACTTGGATGATAACATGGCAAACTGGATTAGCAGATCTGCAGATGACAGCAAGATTGGGTACATAGTGGACAGTGAGGAAGACTATCAAAGCTTGCATCAGGGTCTGGACCAGCTGTGAAAATAGCAGGTGGAATTTAATGCAGACATGTGTGAGGTGTTGCACTTTGGGAGGATAAACTACGGTAGGACTTACACAGTGAATGGTAGGGCATTGAGGAGTGTGGTAGAACAGAGGGATTTGGGAATACAGATCCATAATGAAAAGTTCAAAGGACATTTATTATCTAAGTATGTATGCTATATACAACCTTGAGATTCATCTCCTTATAGGTAGCCACAGCTAAAAGAAACCCAACAGAACCTTTTAAAAAGGAAAAAAAAATCCTAGGAAGTGGCATCACATGTAGATAGGGTCGTAAAGAGTGCCTTTAGCACATTGGCCTTCATAAATCAAGGTATCAAAGTTTTGAGTACAGGAGCTGGGATGTCAGGTTAAGTTGTATCTGAGGTTAGTGGGGCTTAACTTGGAGTGTGGTGGTGGGAATTGAATCCCAGTATTGCAGTTAGCACTATAAGGTGTTATGCTATATTACCATGCCACCCATTCCCTTTCCCTGGTTTTGTGTTTCCTTTCCTAAGCAGAGACCATTTAATACAGACTCTTGACCTCGTTATGCCCTCGCAACTTATTGTCTACCTGCACTGCACTTTACACTTTATTTTGCACTGTTATTGTCTTACCTTGTACTACCTCAACACAGTGTGTAACGACTTGATTTTTACAAACAGTATGAAAGACAGGCTTTTCACTTTACTTTGGTACATATGGCAATAATAAGGTAATTCCAGTTCCAAACCGAGTGTATCCACAGCTCCATCCTAGGCACAACCCTCTCCACCACTGAAGCCATCTTCAAAAGGAAGGCGGCATCCATTATTAAGGACCCCTGTAGTTCAGGACATCCCCCCCCCCCCTTCTCATTACCACCATCAGGGAGGAAGTACAGCAGCCTGAAAGACACACATTCTCTTGTGTTTCACACTGTCTCACTATTTTGCTTGCTTTTTGCACTACTTATTTAAATTTTTATATTTCCTGTTGTAACTTATAGTAATTCTTATGTATTGTCTGGTACTGCTGACACAAATAAACACATTTCATGACATATGTTAGTGCTAATAAACCTGATTCTGATTCAGCTTCCAACCAGCCACCATGCTCCAGTGCCATCTTGCACATGCTCTAGGAGTGAACTGGTGCAGTCTTGGAGTGCAGGGAAGTCTCTGCAAGGTTCTCCCTCACTGTCGAACTCTGCAGAGAGCTCAGCAACAGAACGTATCAGAAACATCCCCCATAAGGTCAGGACTTCCTCTGAATTGCCCTAAACATCTCCAGATGGAGAATGAAGGATGTCTCCTCTCCTATCAGATTCCTTCCTCTCCTGTCCTTTACCTTTCATACCCACCTGACTTCACCTATCACCTTCTAACTATCCTCCTTCTGCTCTCCCCCCCCACCTTTTTATTTAGGCATCTTCCCCCTTTCCTTCCCTGTCCTGAAGAAGGGTCTCGGCCCAAAACATCAGCTCCTCTTCAGAGATGCTGCATGACCTGCTGGGTCTCTTCAGCACTTTATGTGAGTTGCTTTGGGCTTCCAGCGTCTGCAGGATCTCTTGTGTTTATGTGAAGAATTTGATCGTGGATTGCTCTTCCAGGAGGTGGCAGAGTTTCATCACTAGACAATGTAGGATCAGCTCTTCAAATGTGAGCTGTTTTTTCCCCTTTCATTTTGAATAAGGATTTTGTCATTTCAAGGAACCATAGAATCATTGTGTGGCTACGTACTGCCAATTAGGCAAGAAGATCTTTTGTCTGTTTGCTCTGTCTCTCACACAGTATTACTGACTATAGCAACACACTAACTCTATCCTCTGACCAGCCCCGATGCAAGAATTCAACCCTTTAATGTAAACAGTTTCCTCTCTCCCCCAACAAATGCTGCTCGACCCTCTGAGTTTCCCTTGCAGATTGTTTGTTCCTCCGGATTCCAGCATCTGCATCCTATGTAAATGATTAAGTTTAACTTTAGCATAGGGTTCAGGTGAGAACAAGATGGCGCCTGTGTACAATGCTCCTACGGTCGACATCTTCTGGATAGAACACAAAACTATTTATTTCATTTCTTTAATGTCTTTTTTTTTGGTCTTGAATGTGTTTCTTGGAGCCGGTGATTTGCAGTTGGGAGATTGGGTGATCCAGTGCTTTGCTGTCTCCAGGATGCAGCAAGCGGGGACCTCGTGGTGAGGAGGCTGCAGGGCTGTGAGCCAATGTTTGACTCCATCTTGTCAATAAAAGTTTCCATTCTTCACCGATTAAAGCAGTGAGGGAGATTGAAACATTGAGGTAAATGCAGAGGGTGAGCGCCACTAATGGGATCGCTCTGTTGGTGGAGAGGGGCATCTGTGTGGCATGTCGCTGTGCTGGGGGGATGTTACTGAGGTTTTCTGTGTTTTGGATATGGATATGGATATGGTTTTGGAATATGGACTATGGACTTTTTTTCCAGTCTTATAGTTTTTTTTATATTCTGTGTTTCTCCCTTGTGCAGGAGAAGGAGGATTTGGGGGTCACTGTTCTTGTTGCATTTCATGAAGGGCAGAGAGTTTTGGGGTTAATGATTGTGTTGCCATTCTTTTCTGTTCTTGATTTCATGGCTGTCTGGAGAAGAAGATTCTTAGTGTTGTACTTGTAGATAATAAATGAATCTTTGAATCCTTTGATTTATCGCATGTACATCAAAACATGCAGTAAAATGAATTGTTTGCATCGTATCAGTAAAGATGTGGGGGAGGCAGCCTGCAATTGTTGCTCCACTTCCGGTGTCAACATTGCATCCCCACAACTCACTAACCCTAACTGTTATGTCTTAGGAATGTGGGATGAAACCAGAGCACCCGGAGGAAACCCACACAGTCGTGGGGAGAACGTACAAACTCCTTACAGACAGCAGTGGGAATTGAACCGTGAT
Organism: Hemitrygon akajei; assembly: GCF_048418815.1. NCBI lineage: Eukaryota > Metazoa > Chordata > Chondrichthyes > Myliobatiformes > Dasyatidae > Hemitrygon > Hemitrygon akajei. The sequence goes on along the minus strand of NC_133127.1, from coordinate 13,994,827 downwards.
CTTCTAAGTGGCGTACTGCAACATGTTACACTAACTGCTGTGCTACTGTGAGTCTCCTTTTCTTTGCCCCCGATATAGCTTTCCTGATTGTACCAGTGTCATCAGGTCCTTTTAACAATGGACGACTTTATAAGGTGAAAGAATCATAAGGCACTGCAGCACAGATACAGGCCTTTCGGCTAAATGAGTCCATGCCAACCACGGTGCCCACTCAGCCAGTACCAATCCCCTGCATTCATTCCATATCCACCCAAGCTCCACGTACTTATCCAAGTTCTTAAATGACACAATTGTACCTTAGTCACTTCTTCTGTCAGATTTTTCCACATACTCACCAATGGGACCCACTGTCAGGGCTTCATGACCGGCCGCTTTTTGATATCCCAAGGACGCGGCCTGGAAGGCAAGCGTGCCTTCAGGATTCTGGATTTTCCTAGCTGTGGAGAGGTGCTGATTCAAGGCCGGTACCCTTGACTGAGGCATCATGGGAGAACATGGAACGCTGGGAGCAGCAGGTGAGCTGCCGGGGGGTTGTGTGTCCAGTGAGCTGCACCTTTCTGGGGCTGACTGTCTGGGCACAGAGCTTGGAAAAAGTGACGCAACAGACTTTTACCATCGTAAATCAGTGAGTTGCTTGTTATGTCTCCCCTCCCACTGTGAAACAGGGACACCTCTTTTTCCCTTATTAGGGAGCAAGAGAGCCTATGGTACTTCGAAGCACTGGATGAATGAGTAGTCTTTGGAGCACTACAAGTCTGTGTCCTTATTGATGCTGGCTGCATGCTGGAGGACACTGATGCTTTTTGCTGTGGGGGGGGTCATTTCCTTGCTGCTGCTTGTATGTGGGAGGGGGAGCGGGGGAGGTGCTTTGGGGTTCTAACGTTGAACTGTCATTCACTCTTTGGGGCACTCCTCTGTTTTCAAAGTTTGCGAAGATAAAGATTTTCAGGATGTATATTGTATACATTTCTCTGACATTAAATCTTCTTCTGTATGAAAAAGATGCCAATCAAGTCCCTTTTAGAATCTTTCCCCTCATGCACTCATCCTATGCCCCCTCGTTGTGGACTCCCTACTCTGGGGAAAAGTCTCTTGCCATCCACCTTATCGATGTCTCTCCTATTTTCAAACATTTCTAAAAGCGCCTATAATTCTCCTATTCACCAAGGAAAAAGACTGACCAATCTCTCCCTATAACTCAGGCTCTCCAGTCCTGACAACACTCTCCTACATCCTTCTGCACTCTTGCAAGTTCAGTTTCAAGTTTATTGTCATCTGACTATACGTACATAAAACCAAACAAATAATGTAGCTATTGATGACCTGTTTAATATGTAGACCAACAAAAGTGCCTTCCTTAACCTTTCCATCAGTTATTCAAATATCAAAATCCTTCACGGAAATGTTTGCACCTGGTGACAGCAGATTTTATCCTTGCAGTCTTGAATCCAGTAATTCTGCTTTTGCCGTTGACAAATCCAAGTCACTGACCAGGATATTTAATTCCGGTGGAGTTATCAGATGTGGCTAACTCAACATAAAGGGTTCAGAATCTGTATCAGTATCAGTGCTGTTTTCCATTCCTGGCTCGTGCATCATGGCATCTGCGTCTGCCTCTTCTAAACTACACGTCTCTGATGGCATCAGTACTGGAAAACTATCATTATGCCATACAGGTCTCATAGTTGAAGGGAGATTGGGGTATCCAATGGATTTCCTGTTTTAGCAGAGAAACCAGATTCATTGATCGGACAGAAGAAGCAGTCTGTCACATGATCCCTGCTCTCAGCATATCATCGGGACAGCAGACAGCATTGACTCCCGAGTAGCTCTGAGCCAAGCTCTAAGAGCGACAGGGCATTTTGTGCAACAAACGTCTTGGTCCCCGGGGAAAGGTAATCAAAAACTAGAGGCATAGTTTTAAGGTGAGATCTTCAGGAATGGTTTCATCTGAAGCATGTTTATTTGCTGGAAATTGAGCAGTTGATAGGACTGCCCTTTGTGGGCAAGCATACATACCTGTGTACAGACATTAGGTAATCCATAATAGTTTTCACTATTCAAGTCAGTCACTTCCAATCCAGTAATGATGTAGCTACTCACAATATTTTCTTGACCCATGGTGCATAGGAGAATGCATGTTCCTTTTCCGGTCAGGCTGAGCTTGATAATGAGGTCTTTGTGCAGAACACTGCTGTACTTTTTTTGATCTGGGGAAGCACAAGTAACCATTGTCTTGTTACTCGTCATAGACTTCACCTGAACTGGAATTATAGAAAGTTTGCAGTCATGATCACCAACCACACCCCCCCACCACCACCGTAAGGCCATTCAATACTGGGTGATACTCCCTGCTGCATTTGTTTCATACGTAGCTTATTTTGAATCTGCACCTTTTTCATTAGCTGTGGGATCAGTTTTAGCTTCTCTTTCCACAAGAGCTGCTTCCTTTAACTGGAGAATGAATTTATGATCTGGTTTTGTTCACACCTTTACTCACTGCTGGCAATGTAGCCTTGTATTCTTTGCCAAACACTGGAATTTTCACTTGCATTTCAATAAAAACAACGTCAATGAAATGACCTTTATGGTTGTGCCTTTCTTGCAGTTCATACACCACCAATCTCCATTTTTTCTAGGTTCAATCTAGCCCACGCTTCATATTAGCAGGCACGTTCAACTCATGCATGACCTACCGGCCTTCGTGGCATTGCAACAGCTTCTAAGAAAAAGGCTGTAGTCATGAAGTATTCAGGACTTCTTCAAGGAGCGGCGCCTCAAAAAGGCAGCGTCCATCATTAAGGACACCCATCACTCAGGATCTGCCCCCTTCTCATTGCTACCAGCAGGAAGAAGATTGAGGAGCCTGAAGCCACATAGTGATTTAAGAACAGCTTTTTCCTCTCTGCCATCTGATTTCCGAATAGATATTGAACCCATGAACACCACCTTAGTACTTTTACTTCTCTTTTTGCACTACTTATTTACTTTAACTATTTCAAATATATATCTGTACTGTAATTCACAGTTTTAAAAAATATTGTTATGTATCGCATTGTAATGCTATCGCAAAGTTAACAAATTTCATGACATATGCCAGTGATATTAAATGAGGTTCTCATTCAGAATCAGAAACTTCATCTCTGCACACCTTGCACACCTTGCACATCCCATCTGCTCTCACCTCACCTTTTCCCATTTCAAGCAACTCCTCCTACTTCCCCTCACTTCCTCCATTCTATTTTTGGGGACGGAGAGTGTAGTTAGGGGGTCAGGTTAGTGTTTAGGGACAGGGTTTAGAGGACAGGCCAGAGTCTAAGCCTCTGTTCAAAGTTGGAAGGCCTGCAGTGGTAGATGTGGTCGAATGTTAAGCCAGCGAGCCAATGAGGATGTCCGGTGACTCATCATCAGTGAGTCCGGAGTTCGAGTCCTGGAGTTGGGGTCCTCATCCAGGGAGTGCAATCATCCTCATTGCCGAATCCTCAGTCAATACCAAAACTCAAAGCCCGAAGGACAATCAGAAGTTCAGAAGTTGAGCCCGATGGCCAGAGCCTTGAGTGGTGAATCTCTGCCAGTCCACTATGGAAGTTAAAGCCCCAGTGTCTGTGAATCCCCATGTCCATTGGAGGCTGGTGTTAGGGGACTTTATGTATGGGTGGGAGGGAGGATCGGGGCTTATTTCACTGTTTTGTTATTACTTGCTATGTTCTGCTTTGTTGTGACTGCCAAATGTGGTGGGCATGCTATGCTGGCACTGAAATTTATGGCACCACCCACAGGTTGCCCCATCATATCCTCGGGGGTGTTGTTTGTAAATGCAAATGATGCATTTCCCTGTATATTTCAATATATTTCTGATAAATAAATCTGAATCTGAATCTGAATTTCTCTGTCTATCTTTTTCTCTCTCTATTCTATTCATAAAGAGTTGGATTAGGTTTAGCTCCATGTTCACAGAGATAATCTCCCACCATAGAACTTCACATCAGTGTTCATAAAAGAGAATGTTTTCCTTTAATAAAATCTTGCAAAGATTTATAATGGAATAGATAAGACACCTGCTACACCAAAGAGAGGAGAAGATGCACTTGTAATTATAATAACCTCTATATTCTTCTTGCAATGATTCAGAGCAGTGCTGCATTGACTGTAGTTATTCAGACACCCAGAAACATCAGATTCAGGTTTAATATCACGGTATATGTCATGAAATGTGTTAACTTTGTGGCAGCAGTACATTACAATACATGATAATATAGAGAAAAATGATTGCAGGAAGTATATATGTATATTAAATCGTTAAATTAAAAAGTAGTACAAAAAAAGAAATATAAAAAAGTGAGGTAGTGTTCATGGGTTTAATGACCATTCAGAAATAGTTGGCAGAGGGGAAGAAGGTGTTTCTGAATCACTGAGTCTGTGCCTTCAGGCTTCTGTACCTCCTGCTTGATGGTAACAATGAGAGGAGGGCATGTTCTGGGTGGTGGGAGTCCTTGATGATGGAAGCCACCTTTCTGAGGCATCACTCCTTGAAGATGTCTTGGATACTACAGAGGCTAGTACTCAAGATGGAGCTGACTAAGTTTATAACTCTCTGCAGCTTAATTCAATCATGAGCAGTAGACCGCATACCAGACTGTAATGCAGCCTGTCAGAATGCTCTCCATTCCGGAGAAGCTTTCGAGTGTTTTAGATGACAAACCAAATCTCAAACTGCTGATGAAATATAGCCGCTGTCTTGCTTTCTTTATAGCTGAAATGATATTATGGGACCAGGTTAGATCCTTAGAGATATTGATCCCCAGGAACCTGAAATTGCTCACTCTCTTCCACTTCTGATCCCTCGGTGAGGATTGTTGTTTGTTCCTTCATATTCCCCATCCTGAGGTCCACAATCGGCTCTTTGGTCTTACTGATGCTGAATGCAAGGTTGTTGCTATGACACCACTCAACCAGCTGGTCTATCTCACTCCTGTAAGCCCTCTTGTCACCATCTGAGTTTCTACCAACAAAGGCTGTATCATCAGCAAACTTACAGAAGGCATTTGAGCTATACCTAGCCACACAGTCAGCTCACAAAAAAAGAAAAATAAAGTAACTTTCAGTAATATGAGCACTTGCATCTTCTTGGGATGGACCAAAGGAACAGGGTGCAAAAACACACCCATCAAATAATTGGTGTCACTGACAGAGTGGTGAGGATATATTCGGTACATGTGCTTTTATCTGTCAGAGCACTGAGTGTAGAGGTTGGGATGTTACGTTGCAATTTTACAAAGTGTTCCAGATTTGGAATATTTTGTTTAGTTTTGGCCAGCCTACCATTAAGCTGGAAATAATGCAGAGAAAGTTTATAAGAATGCTGCTAGGACTTGGGGGACTGTGATTTGCTTTTGAAGCAACACACAAAATGCTAGAGGAACTCAGCAGGCCAGGCAGCATCTATGGAAAGGAGTACAGTTGATGTTTTGGGCCGAGACATCAACTATACACTTTTCAATAGATGCTGCCTGGCCTGCTGAGTTCCTCCAGCATTTTGTGCATGTTGCTTGGATTTCCAGCATCTGCAGATTTTCTCTTGTTTGCTTTTGAAGATTGGCTTTATTTGTCATGTGTGCATCGAAATATCGAAAGATACAGTGAAATATGTTGCTTGCGTTAAATCAAATCAGCGAGGATTGTGCTGGGCAACATGCAAATATTGCCATTCCACCAGTGCCAGTGTAGCATAGCCACAATTCACTGACCCTAATGCCCGGAGGAAACCCACGTGGCCAACAGGAGAACGTACAAAGTCCTTACAGCCAGCGGTGGGAATTGAACCCCGATCTAACTGGTGTTGTAATAGCGATATGTTAATGACTAGGCAACCATGCCACCCATGTGACATACAGATACAGAAAGAGATTGAGAAGTCTGGCACTTTATTTTCTTTGTTTATTAATCAATACACTGCAGAGTAGGCTCTTCCAGCCCTTTCGAGCCAAACTCCATAGCTATCCAGTGCCGCCCTTAGATTGTGGGAGCAAACCGGAGAACCCGGAGAAAACTCACACATTCGCTGGGGAGGACGTACAGGCTCATCATAGAGGCTGCCGTGATTGAACTCCGAACTCTGACTCCCCGAGCTATAATAACATTGCGCTGACCACAGTGCTACTGTGGAACCCATTTATTTGTTCCATGAGGGTGACATTGAAGAGGTGTATAACATCAGGACCGGGCATTAATAGGGTGAACACACACAGTATTTTTTCCCTGAAGTAGCATAGGTTCAGTCTGAGGGGAAAAGGTGTAAAATCCTATCAGATTCCTTCTTCTTCAGCTGTTTCTTTCTTCTGTCTATCACCTCCCAGTTTCTCACTTCATCTCCTTTGTCCACCTACCCACCTTCTTCCTCACCTGGATTACTTACCCCCTTGCACCTGTACTCCTCCCCTCCCCCCCTTAATCCAGCTCTGTCCTCTTCCCTTCCAGTTCTGATGAAGGGTTGTGCCCCAAAATATCAACAGTTTATTCTCCTCCATAGATACTGCGTGACTTGATGAGTTCCTCCTGCATTTTGTGCGCATTTCTCTGGATTTCCAGCATTTCTATTATTGCTTGTGTGAAAGAATCTGAGGAGGTACTTTTGGATCCATGGGATGATCCGCATATGGAATGAGCTGCCAGAAGAAGTGGTTGGGGCAGGTTCATTAACAACATTTAGAGAATGTTGGACAGTTATATGGATAGGAGAATTTTAGGGAATATGGGTGAAAAGCAGAGACTTATGAGAGTGTTAGAGCCTGAAATATAGGGAGATTTTAGACACAGTGGGACAGAGGATGTACTTTGTAGTTGAGGCAGGTACAGTACTGTGCAAAAATCTTAGGCACAAAAGTGTGTGTGTGTGTGTGTGTGTGTGTGTGTGTGTGTGTGTGTGTGTGTGTGTGTGTGTGTGTGTGTGTGTGTGTGTGTGTGTGTGTGTGTGTGTGTGTGACCGCCTAAGATTTTTACACAGTACTGCTGTAATTTTATGTATTGCACTGTACTGCTACTGCAAAAAAAAAATCATGACTTCATGTCTATGTGAATGATTATAAACCTGATTCTGATATGGGTCTCCATTATGGACTGAGAGTGGGAAGGGGGCAGTGAGAGGGAAATGGTGGTTGGGAAAATGGGAGGGAGAGGGGAGGGAGTGGGAAGCATCAGAAAGACATTCTGTAATGATCAAAACAATTGTATGGAATCAAATAACCTTGCCTGGTTTCTCAGGGCTCGGTGTGTCTGCACCTACACCAACCCCTACCCCTGGCACTCCCCTCTTCCACCTGTCCCACATCCCTCCCATGGCGCCCCAGCCTGTCATTCCCAACATCCTTTCATCGTCACATTGACAAATACCGTACTGTGCAAAAGTCTTAGCCACTCTAGCTAAATATATATGTCCCTAAGACCTTTGCGCAAGACTAACATTCATTACAAACGATAAGCAGGTATCACTGCACAGAACAGGAAAAAGCTGCAGAGGATTGTAAACTCAGCCAGCTCCATCATGGGCACTAGCCTGCCCAGCATTGAGGACATCTTCAAAATGTGATGCCACAAAAAGGCAGTATCCATCATTAAGACCTCCATCACCCAGGACATGCTCTCTTCTCATTACTACCATCAGGGAGGTAGTACAAGAACTTGAAGACACACACGCAATATTCTCACAACTATTTCTTCCCCTGTGCCATCAGATTTCTGAACAAAAACCTGAATTGTAGGGAAAGGTTGGCTAGGCTAAGATGTTATTCCATGGAGCACAGGAGACTGAAGGGTGACCTTATACAGGTGTATAAAATTATGAGTGGCATAGATAGCGTGAATGCACACCGTCTTTTCCCAAGGAAGGGGAATGAAAAACTAGAGAGTATAGGTTTAAGGTCAAAGGGGAAAGTTTAACATGGATGTGAGAGGTAACTTCTTTACCCGTAGGGCACTGTTGAGTATAGAATGGGCTGCTAGAGAAAGTGGTTGAGGCAATTACAACAATTTTTAAAGAGAATTGGACAGTTCTGGGTCTAGAGCAGAGATTCCTTACCTGTGGTCTACAGACTCCTTGCTGAATGGTATTGGCCTTGGCATAAAAAAGGTTGGGAACCCCAGGTTTAGAGGGATATGGGCCAAAGTATGCATATACTTTGCATATGCATATGCATATAAGATGCCTGGTTTAATTAGGCATCTTGGCTGGCCTAGATAAGTTTGGCCAAATAGCCTGTTTCTGTTTTGTGTTACTCTACAACTCTAAGGTAATACAGCAGCAAGATTCCACTCTGCAGAAAATCAAAATGCTGTGGCATCTAATTGTATCCTTGGTTCTGTGTGTGTGTGTGTGTGTGTGTGTGTGTGTGTGTGTGTGTGTGTGTGTGTGTGTGTGTGTGTGTGTGTGTGTGTGTGTGTGTGTGTGTGTGTGTGTGTGTGCGCGCGCGCACGCGCGCACACACACGCAGAAGTTGCCAAACATAAAAATGAAGCAGGGAATTCATTGAAGTGGTGATATGTGAGGAAATTGGTTCTAAATTTCCTCTTGATAAGTTAATCCCTCAGCACTGTGCCATATTCTCACAGCAACATTTGAATGAAATTGTAACAGGAGTGGTTTCCAGGCTGGGTTTGAACTTGAGTTGTTACAGTGAAATTCCATATCTTTAACCCATGGACTAGCAGGAGAGACTTAGACCAGGTGAACTCAAGTGCAGGGAGATCAGAGACGAAGATGGAATTGAACAAAGAATCTTTACTTGTGGATTGGTTCATATATGCCATGACTCAAGAATTACTACACACGGTACATATACTCAAGTCTGAGCAATGACAAGCAACACAGAGGGGGCTTAAATAGATGAACAAAACAAGGCACAGGTGCACTGATAACCAAAACAAGATACAGATGAAAATAATCAACTAATAATCAGGGGTGGGCCATCAGAGCCTGGAGGACATGGGCGCCCCCACATGGTCAGATCAAGGCATGACAGAATTGCCTATTTCAGCGTTATCTCCGTGGCGCTCACACTCAGACATAAGCGGGAACAGCTGGCTCTTGCTGCAGGGAGAACGTTGGCCAGGAGGATCAGGAGGATACTATGCCTTCTTTCCCAAGATAAATGCAAATGAGTCAATTTTTGTTTAATGGAGGAAGCTTACTATTCAGTAATCAGGTTTCAATAACTCCCTGTGATACATCCTTGAACACAGATCAGTACAGCACAGGAACAGGCTCTTTGGCACACAGTGTCTGCGCCAAACATGATGCCAACTTAAATTAAATCTCTTCTGCCTGCAATGATCCATATCTTTCCATTCCCTGCATATTTCTTAACATGGCACAGCACTGCTTGGTACGGTAACTGCACTGTGGCGGACAGGAAGGCTGTACAACAGGTAGTCCAAACTGCCCAACACATCGCTGGCACCAGCTTACCCATCATCAAGGAAATATGTACAGAGAGTTGCCGGAAGAAGGCCAGTAACATCATGAAGGATCCTACCCATCCTGTTCATGGACTGTTTGTCCCACTCCCATCAGGGAGGAGGCTACATAGCACCCATACCAGGACCACCAGACTCAAAAACAGTTACTTTCTCCAAGGCTGATCAATACCTCCAACCACTAACCCACCCCTCCACTCCCCCAACCACCACTACTTAATCATTTCCTGTCCGAGTCAACTTATGTACTGACACTCACTGTGCCCAGTGTCACTTTATAGACGTACAATTAGTTAGCGCGGCACTGTTCAGAGTTCAAATCCAATGCCATCTGTAAGAAGCTTGTACATCCTTACCATGAAGTGCATGGGTCTCTTCTGGGTGTTTGAGTTTCCTCTCACATTCCAAGTATATACCGGTCGGTAGGTGAATTGGTCATTGTAAATTGTGCTGCGATTAGGGTCGGTGGGTTGCTGGGTGCTGTGTCTCATTGGTCCGGAAGGTCCTGTTCCATGCTGTATTTTTAAATAAAAATTGAACAATCAATCTTTGAATATAGTCTATCTTCTGTATTTATATTTTTATTGTGTTCTTTATCTTATTGTGTTTCTTCTGGTTCTGCATCGGATCCGGAGTAACAATTATTGTGTTCTCCTTTACACTTGTGTACTGGAAATGACGTTAAAAAATCTCGAATCTGGAATATTCATGCATCTCTCTTAAATGCTGATATCGTATCTGCTCCACCACCATCACTGGCTGTCCATTCGAGCACCGCACCCACTACTCTGTTTAAACAAGTTGCCCTGCATATCTCCTTTAAACTTTACCGCTCTCAGCTAAAATTCATTTCTTCCAATATTTGACATTTCTACTCTGGAAGGATAGGGTGGATGTGGAGAGGATGTTTCCTGTGCTGGGAGTATCCAAGCTAGAGGGCACAGCCTCAACACTGAGGGGCGACCCTTTAGAACAGAGGTAAGGAGGAATTGTTTTTTAGCCAGAGAGTGGTAAATCTGTGAAATGTTCTGCCACAGTTTGCGGTGGAGGCCAAGTTCATGTTTAAGGAAGTCGATCATTTCCTGATCGGTCAGGCATCAAGGGCTATGGCGAGAAGGCAGGTGTATAGGGTTGAGTGGGATCCGGGATCACCCATGATGGAATGGCAGAGGAGACTAAATGGGCTGAATGGCCTAATTCTGCTCCTATGTCTTATGGTCTTAAGGTTTAAGAAATTTATTACTGTCTAACCTAGCTATGTCTCTTCTAAACTCATAGACTTCAGTTAGGTCTCCCATCAGCCTCCATGCTGCAGAGCAAACAACTCAAGTTTGTCCAACCACTTGTTCAACTAATCCTGTAAGCAACCTTGTAAACCTCTTCTGCACCCTTTCAAAAGCCTCCACATACTTCCTGTAATTGCACAACTAGAACTGCAAGCAGTACTATGCACTTCATCCACTTTCCCCCACCAACCCACCTTCCCCCTCACCTGATTTCACCTACCAGCTGGCAACTTGTACTCCTCCCTCTCCCCCACCTTCTTCCCCCTTCTTTTCTGGTCCTGATGAACGGTCTTGGCCCAAACTGTTAACTGTTTATTCTCCTCTGTAGGTGCTGCCTAACCTGCTATGTTCCCCCGGCATTTTGTGAATGTTGTTCTGGATTTCCAGCATCTGCAGAATCTCTTGTGTTTTCCATCAACAGTCATCAACATCATCATTATGTGCCGTGTCGTATGACATGGTTGATCATGGTCTCATGATCATGAATGCTCTTGGTAAATTTTTCTATAGAAGTAGTTTGCCATTGCTGCCTTCTGGGCAGTGTCTTTACAAGACGGGTGACCCCAGCCATTATCAATCCTCTATAGAGATTGTCTGCCTGGTGTCAGTGGTCGCATAACCAGGACTTGTGATATGCACCAGTTGCTCATACGACCATCCACCACCTGCTCCTGTGCTTCACATGACCCTGATTGGGGGGGGGGGGGAGGTGGGAGCTAAGTAGATGCTACACCTTGCCTAAGGTTGACCTGCAGGCTAGTGGAGTGAAGGAGTTCATTTCACCTCCATTGGTAAAGAAGTATCCCCACTTTGCCACCATACCATTAACAATACCAATCTGAAAATTTACTAACCATGCCCTATTCACTCTCTTCCAAATGGATGATAAATAATATTGGGCCCAACAGCAATCTGTGGGGAACACCACTAGTTATGGCCTCCTTTCCAAGTATCAGTTGGATATAGATTGCAGGTTTGAGGGCGGCTATCAGAGAAACCCAGGCCAGTAATGCTTACACAGTTTGTAACTGGTAAGGGTGGCACAGGAGGTAGTGGCTAGCAAAACGCGCTACAGTTTCAGTGACCCAGGTTCAATTCCTGCTGCTGCCTGTATGGAGTTTGTACTTTCTCCCCATGTCTGTGAGGGTTTCCTCCAGGTGCTCTGGTTTCCTCCCACAGTCCAAAGACGTACCAGTTAACTGTTCATTGTAAGTTTTCCTGTGATTAGGATGGGGTTAAATTGGGGGTTGCTGGGTGGTGCGGTTCGAAGGGCCAGAAGGGTCTATTCTGTACTGCATCTCAATAAATAAATAAACTTGGCACCAATTGTAGACAGGCTAAATTCACCAGAGTGGTGAAAAGGGTGGCAGATAAATGGGCTATTTTGCCTTTTATGGTGTTAATCTTCCTGAGAATTCCTGGGGCTACAGTCATCCAAAAAAAATAGAGAGTATTCCATTGCAATCCTGACTGATGTCTTGTGGATAGTAGAAAGTTGCGGAGTGTCAGGAGATGAACCACTCACTGCATGACCTCTGACCTGATCTTGTAGCGATGATGTATGTGTGGCTAATTACCAGGATGTAAAGCCATTGAATGTCAAGGATATAACGCCACTTGATAGGAAGGATGTAATTAAGCCAGAGGGGGTACAGAAAAGATACAGAAGGATGTTACTGGGACTGGAGGACTTGAGATTTAAGGCAAGACTGGATCGACTGGGGCTGTTTACTCATCAAAACAGTCTGAGAGGTGACCTTTTATCAAGGGCATGAGGGGCTCATTGTGGTTTTCTTCTCACTGTGAGGGAGTTTAAAACTCGTGAGCACGGACATGATGGGAGAAATGTTTAATGAGGACCTAATAGGTAGGTTTCTCATAAAGAGCATGGTGAATGAACTACCAGAAAAACTTTTAGAGGAGGGGACAACTACCATACTTAAAAGACTTTTGGTTGGGCAGGTTCACAGATAAGAAATGTGCAGACTGTCAATGGAGAAGGTCTTTGCTTGGCACTTGGTATTGGGAGTGTGATTTAGCTCCTTCCGTCCATTAGCCAACAGGTCACCCTTGGGCAAGGTGAAGCACATGCTTAGCCCCCCAACCAGAGTCTTGTGAAGTCATGGTGGTGGATGGTCATATGTGCAGCTAGCACATATCACAAGTTCTGGTTATGTGACCACTGACACCATGCAGACAATAACATATAACCATATAACAATTACAGCACGGAAACAGGCCATCTCGGCCCTTCTAGTCCATGCCAAATGCTTACTCTCACCTAGTCCCACCGACCTGCACTCAGCCCATAACACTCCATTCTTTTCCTGTCCATATACCCATCCAATTTTACTTTAAATGACAAAATCAAACCTGCCTCTACCACTTCTACTGGAAGCTCGTTCCACACAGCTACCACTCTCTGAGTAAAGAAGTTCCCCCTCGTGTTACCCCTAAACTTTTGCCCCTTAACTCTCAACTCATATCCTCTTGTTTGAATCTCCCATACTCTCAATGGAAAAAGCCTATCCAAGTCAACTCTATCTATCCCCCTCATAATTTTAAATACCTCTATCAAGTCCCCCCTCAACCTTCTACGCTCCAAAGAATAAAGACCTAACTTGTTTAACCTTTCTCTGTAGCTCTGAAGAGTATTGATAATGTCTGGGGTCACCCGTCTTGTAAAGACACTGCTTGGAAGAAGGCAATGGCAAACACTTCTGTAGAAACATTTGCCAAAACAATCATGGCCATGGAGGCCGTGATCATCCACGTCATACAACAGGGCACATGATGAATGAAGGGATGGATAAAGAGGAGAGGTTGAGCGAGCTACGGTTCTTCTCTTTAGAGTGAAGGAAGATGAGAACGGTCTTGACAGAGGTATACAAGATAATAAGAGACTTAGATCAAGTGGGCAGCCAGCGATGTTTACCCAGGGCAGAAATGGCTAATAAAATAGGGCATAATATTAAGATGATTGGAGGACAGTATAGGGGGAATGTCAGAAGTGTGTTTTTTTTAACAAAGAGAGTGGAATGCCCTGTGAGGGCTCTGGTGGTAAAGGAAGATACTTAGGGACATTTAAGAGACTCTTAGACAAATGGAGGGTTATGTAGGAGAGAAGATTTCAACAGTTGTTGAGTAGGTTAAAAAGTCAGCACAACAATGTGGAACTACTCTGCTGTAATTTTCTATGTTCTATTAAACAGGTGAGACCATGGGGAGAATAAATCAGGTGAGAGCAGGATCTGTGTGGAAATAGATGCTGGATGGCCAGCACAGGGTCAGTGGGCTGAAGAGCCTGTTTGAGTTCTGTATGTCAAAGCCAGTCCATGACACTGTGAAAATGAGCAGTGATGGTGGTGTTGCATAGAGGGGAGGGGATGGTTTTAGTGAGCAGTGTTGGTGAGGTTGTGTAGGGGGAGGGGATGGTTGTAGTGAGCAGTGGTGGTGAGGTTGTGTAGAGGGAGGTGATGGTTGTAGTGATCAGTGGTGGTGAGGTTGTGTAGGGGAGGGGAATGTTGTAGTGAGCAGTGGTGGTGAGGTTGTGTAGGAGGGAGGGGATGGTTGTAGTGAGCAGTGGTGGTGAGGTTGTGTAGGGGGAGGGGATGGTTGTAGTGAGCAGTGGTGGTGAGGTTGCATGGGGGAGGGGATGGTTGTAGTGAGCAGTGGTGGTGAGGTTGCGTGGGGGGAGGGGATGTTGTAGTGAGCAGTGGTGGTGAGGTTGTGTAGGGGGAGGGGATGGTTGTAGTGAGCAGTGGTGGTGAGGTTGCATGGGGGGAGGGGATGGTTGTAGTGAGCAGTGGTGGTGAGGTTGCATGGGGGAGGGGATGGTTGTAGTGAGCAGTGGTGGTGAGGTTGCGTGGGGGGAGGGGATGGTTGTAGTGAGCAGTGGTGGTGAGGTTGCGTAGGGGGAGGGGATGGTTGTAGTGAGCAGTGGTGGTGAGGTTGCGTGGGGGGAGGGGATGGTTGTAGTGAGCAGTGGTGGTGAGGTTGCGTAGGGGGAGGGGATGGTTGTAGTGAGCAGTGGTGGTGAGGTTGTGTAGGGGAGAGGATGGTTGTAGTGAGCAGTGGTGGTGAGGTTGCGTAGGGGGAGGGGATGGTTGTAGTGAGCAGTGGTGGTGAGGTTGCGTGGGGGGAGGGGATGGTTGTAGTGAGCAGTGGTGGTGAGGTTGCGTAGGGGGAGGGGATGGTTGTAGTGAGCAGTGGTGGTGAGGTTGTGTAGGGGGAGGGGATGGTTGTAGTGAGCAGTGGTGGTGAGGTTGTGTAGGGGGAGGGGATAGTTGTAGTGATCAGTGGTGGTGAGGTTGTGTAGGGGGAGGGGATAGTTGTAGTGATCAGTGGTGGTGAGGTTGCATAGGGAGAGGGGATGGTTGTAGTGAGCAGTGATGGTGAGGTTGTGTAGGGGGAGGGGATGGTTGTAGTGAGCAGTGGTGGTGAGGTTGTGTAGGGGGAGGGGATGGTTGTAGTGAGCAGTGTTGGTGAGGTTGTGTAGGGGGAGGTGATGGTTGTAGTGAGCAGTGGTGGTGAGGTTGTGTAGGGGGAGGGGATGGTTGTAGTGAGCAGTGATGGTGAGGTTGCATGGGGGAGGGGATGGTTGTAGTGAGCAGTGGTGGTGAGGTTGCATAGGGGGAGGGGATGGTTGTAGTGAGCAGTGGTGGTGAGGTTGTGTAGGGGGAGGGGATGGTTGTAGTGAGCAGTGGTGGTGAGGTTGTGTAGGGGGAGGGGATGGTTGTAGTGAGCAGTGGTGGTGAGGTTGCGTAGGGGGAGGGGATGGTTGTAGTGAGCAGTGGTGGTGAGGTTGTGTAGGGGGAGGGGATGGTTGTAGTGAGCAGTGGTGGTGAGGTTGCGTAGGGGGAGGGGATGGTTGTAGTGAGCAGTGGTGGTGAGGTTGTGTAGGGGGAGGGGATGGTTGTAGTGAGCAGTGGTGGTGAGGTTGTGTAGGGGGAGGGGATGGTTGTAGTGAGCAGTGTTGGTGAGGTTGTGTAGGGGGAGGTGATGGTTGTAGTGAGCAGTGGTGGTGAGGTTGTGTAGGGGGAGGGGATGGTTGTAGTGAGCAGTGATGGTGAGGTTGCATGGGGGAGGGGATGGTTGTAGTGAGCAGTGGTGGTGAGGTTGCATAGGGGGAGGGGATGGTTGTAGTGAGCAGTGGTGGTGAGGTTGTGTAGGGGGAGGGGATGGTTGTAGTGAGCAGTGGTGGTGAGGTTGCGTAGGGGGAGGGGATGGTTGTAGTGAGCAGTGGTGGTGAGGTTGCGTAGGGGGAGGGGATGGTTGTAGTGAGCAGTGGTGGTGAGGTTGTGTAGGGGGAGGGGATGGTTGTAGTGAGCAGTGGTGGTGAGGTTGTGTAGGGGGAGGTGATGGTTGTAGTGAGCAGTGATGGTGAGGTTGCATGGGGGAGGGGATGGTTGTAGTGAGCAGTGGTGGTGAGGTTGCATAGGGGGAGGGGATGGTTGTAGTGAGCAGTGGTGGTGAGGTTGTGTAGGGGGAGGGGATGGTTGTAGTGAGCAGTGTTGGTGAGGTTGCATGGGGGAGGGGATGGTTGTAGTGAGCAGTGGTGGTGAGGTTGTGTAGGGGGAGGGGATGGTTGTAGTGAGCAGTGGTGGTGAGGTTGCATGGGGGGAGGGGATGGTTGTAGTGAGCAGTGGTGGTGAGGTTGTGTAGGGGGAGGGGATGGTTGTAGTGAGCAGTGGTGGTGAGGTTGTGTAGGGGGAGGGGATGGTTGTAGTGAGCAGTGGTGGTGAGGTTGTGTAGGGGAGGGGATGGTTGTAGTGAGCAGTGGTGATGAGGTTGTGTAGGGGGAGGGGATGGTTGTAGTGAGCAGTAGTGGTGAGGTTGTGTAGGGGGAGGGGATAGTTGTAGTGATCAGTGGTGATGAAGGTGTGTAGGGGGAGGGGAATGTTCTAGTGAGCAGTTGGTGATTATCTAGGGAGCTACATAATCTTTAATGTATTCAGTGCAGAGTAGAGCATCGCATGACAACACCACAAATGGTTGTCCTTTGCCATTTTGCTTGCAATTTGCACTAATTATGTTTGCTTCATGGCTGAGCACGGATTTGTTTCATGTTCATGTAGGGTGTTTTGCATCTTTAAATATCACAAAGCCTGACAATTAATTGGCACACAGAGAGCCAGACTGCAATTAATGCCGGGAAAACTTTGTGTCAAGTAGTCATCACCATGGAGAGGTTTAGTGCTGCGGCAAAAGAGGTCATTGTCCAGTGGTTGACCTTTCACCTCTGAACCCCACCCCAGCTTTCTGGTCAGTCATCACCAGATAATCTGCCTGTGGAGATTTCCTTCCTCTGTTTAGCAAAGGGTGACATGCAGACAAGCAACGAGTGATCACATCAGACCAACTGAGAATGTGATAGCTCTGAAGAGGGTGCAGTGTAGAGGATGGGTCCTGGGATGTAGCAGTTCAGTTCTAAGGAGAGAACAGAGAGGCCAGGACTGGGGCAGAGGTGGTTGAAAGGTGACAATAATGAGGTATGGAACCATAGAACACTGCAGAACAGTACAAGCCCTTTAGCCCTCCAAGTTGTGCTGACCCATATAATCTTTAAAAAAAAAGTACTAAACCCACACTACCCCATAACCCTCCATTTTTCTTTCATCCATGTGCCTGTCCAAGAGGCTCTTAATACCTCTAATGTTTTAGCCTCCACCACCATCCCTGGCAAGTCATTCCAGGCACTCACAACCCTCTGTGTAAAAAACTTACCCCTGATGTCTCCCCTAAACTTCCCTCCCTTAATTTTGTATCTATGCCCTCTGTTGTTTGCTATTGGTGCCCTGAGAAACAGGTACTGATTATCCACCCTATCTATGCCTCTCATAATCTTGTAGACCTCTATCAAGTCCCCTCTCATTCTTCTATGCTCCAAAGAGAAATGTCCCAGCTCTGCTAACCTTGCTTAATATGACTTGTTCTCCAAACCAGGCAATATCCTGGTAAATCTCCTCTGCACCCTCTCTATAGCTTCCACATCCTTCCTATAATGAGGTGACCAGAATTGAACACAAAACTCTAAGTGCGCTCTCACCAGAGATTTGTAGAGTTGCAACATGACCTCTCTACTCTTGAACTCAATCCCCCTGTTAATGAAGCCTAGCATCCCATAGGCCTTCTTAACTAACCTATCAACCTGCGCAGCGACCTTGAGGGATGCATGGATTTGAACCCCAAGGTCCCTTTGTTCATCCACACTCTTAAGTACCTGACCATTAATCCTGTACTCAGTCTTTTGATCTAAAGTCAGTCTGTAAGTTGTGGAATCATTTCAGACCTGAGGTGAGTGACGAAGTGAGGTTATCCACACCAGTTCATGAGACTGATGGTTGTAGGGTAATAACTGTCCCTGAACCTGGTGTATGGGACCCAAGGCTTCTGTATCTTCTACCCAATGGCCATGATTCAAAAGATTGACTCTTTATTTCCCTCCATAGGTACTGCCTGACATGTTGAGTTCCTCCAGAATTTTGTGTTTCTTTCCATAAGTGTGTACATATAATAGATTTCACTATTTACCTTGTATACATAACAAATATTTATCTATTGAGATATAGCATGGAGTAGGCCCTTCTGGCCCTTTGAACCTCGCCACCCAACAATCCCCCAATTTAATGATAGTCCAATCATGGGACAATTTACAATGGCCAATTAGCCTACCAATTTGGACTGTGAGAGGAAACCTGCATGGTCATAGAGAGAATGTACAATGTCACAAGAGATTCTGCAGATGTTGGAAGTCCAGAGTAACATACAAGGGTACCAAAGTAGCATAGTGGTTAGTGTGACGCTATTACAACTCAGGGCATCTGAGTTCGGGGTTCAATTCTGATGCCACCTGTAAGATGCTTGTATGTTCTTTCCGTGAACTGCGTGGATTTCCAGTTTCCTGCTGCATCCTAAACATGCACCAGTTAGTAGTTTAATTGGTCACTGCTGTTCTGTGCTGTATCTCTAAATTTTAAAAAAAATTGCTGGAGGAACTCAGCAGATCGGACGGCATCTAAGTAAAAGAGTAAACAGTCGATGTTTCAGGCGGAGACCCTTCATCAGGTCTCAGTCCTGAAGAAGGGTCTCGGCACAAGACGTCGACTGTTTACTCTTTTCCATAGAAGATTCCTGGCCTGCGGAGTTCCTCCAACATTTTGTGTGAATTGTTGTAGAGGAATTAACAGTTGATATTCTGGGCCAGGCACATTCATCAGCACTGGAAAAGAAGGTGGGAAGAAGCCAGAGTAAGAAGGTGGGGAGTGGGGGAAGGACTACAAGCTTGTAGGTGATGCATGAAACCAGGTGGTGGTGGGGGGGGGGGGGGAGAGAACTAAGTGAAAAACTGGGATGTGATGGGTCGAAAATTGCGAAGATGGCACTGATGAGTCATGGTGACACTTTGCTGGCAGCAAACAAGACTACTAACTATTCTACTAAATATACTTTACTGGGGCTAAAATCACTGCAATCCACTACCTGTAATTTCCCTCTGCATGGTGTGCTTTTGACCTGTCTGTTCAACATGGCGTTTTTTTTGTGCTATCCTGAAATATTTGGCAAACTGGACTCTCAACAATTCAGGTATAGCCACGGCAACCATTACTGGAGAGGGCTTGGGGCTGGATTGAATCTTCAGGCCTGGGCCTAAGGGTGAAAAGTGAACTGATATTTGGCTGATTTAAGCCCCAAGTCATATTAAAAAGATTAATGTTATGTTTGTGATGCTGGAAAGCCAGGTGGCCATGAATGAGAGACAGAGAGGTGAGGTCTAAACCTGCTGCTGTTTACCTTGCTTGTCATCCACCCAGAATTTCCTCCCACATTACATTCAGTATGTAACACACAGGGAGCTTGACAGCAACCCATAAGGGTCAAAATATACATGAATACCTCTTCCTTTATTTTAAAGGCTTCTCCTCCTTCCCATACACAGACCAGCTGCTGAACTATTGATATTCAATGGAGTAACTATCAAATTCAACGAACAGCAAGAAAAATTTCTGAACTAGGAAAAGTTATGCCCGTATTCCTAGACATAACCCTGGGGATTATTCTGCCCCATGTGCTGAGAGTTAGTCACTGGACTACAGATTCAATCTGTCTAGAGGCGGCTGTTCCTGTGAAGATACTGATGGCATGGGGATGATGCCAAAAGTTATTTTATCTCTTGGTGGTGATTGTATAGACCTTGGCTTGAGTACTGCATTGTCAGTAGGGGTCACCTCAGAAGGCACGGGTGATGGGAGAGCGATGGCTGTGTCGTTTGACATCAGTGGAGGTTCTACAGTCATTGTCTCAGAGTTCTGTCCCGTACCTACAACTGGATTTAGCAGTTTGCGTTGGTTTTCAGTACCCTCCAAAGTAGGCAACAGGTGATCAACAAGCCTTCTCCAGATGTTGTGGTTATTAGTTTCCACTGTGTACAACACAGGACCAGTTTGTGCTACCACTGTCACAGGAATCCACTTTGTTCCATAGCTGTCATTTTGGGCAAGTACTCTCCATTCTGCTGTGTAACGTCTGTACTACGCATTGGCACATCTCTTTGCCAATTGTTCATTTAGCACAATCTGTTTTGTGTTTGGGGTCTAAGCAGATCAAGCAGTCTTTTATCAGTGCAGTGGCTACAGCCACTTTGGTGGTGGTCTGAGGTGTGCAGCAGTGTGTCAGTAAGAAAGTGGTAAGATGCTGGTTGAAGGATCCACTTCGCACTGAAGTCTTGAGGGCTTGTTTCGTTGTTTGCACAAATTGCTCAGCAAGGCTGTTAGTGGCTGGATGATGTGGTGCTGACTTGATGTGTTGAATACCATTTGTGTCCATAAATACCTTGAATTCTTCAGACAGGTGTTGTGGGCCATTGTCACTTACAAGCTGTTGAGGAAGCCCAAAATGGCTAAGGACAGAACGTAGCTCCTCAATGCATTTTTCAGATGTGCTGCTCTTCATGATGGCAACCTCAGGCCATTTGCTGCATGTGTCCACTATGAGCAAGAACATGTAGTCTTCTACACATCCTGCAAAGTCTATAGTGTGCCAATCCTCTGCCATGGTTCTTCAGGCCATTCCCATGGATGCAGAAGAGCAAGTTGAAGAACATTTCTCATTTCTGACAATGTGGGCCTGGATTGGCCTTCTCTTCAATAGTTACACACAGTCCTGGGCAACAGAAGTAGCTGTGAGCAATTTCTTTTCATGTACACCAAGCCATTGTGTCCTGCATGTAGCTCGTCACAATACTTGCTTTCTTAATGGTGGAGGAATGACAACATGGTAGCCCCATCTTGCTTGGGACTGTGAGATCCTTCCATCAAGTCTGGTAAGGTTTCACTTCTATGGTTGTCTCTCCTTTCCATTCATGAGTTACCATGTCCACCGCTTTAGATAAAACAGGATCAGTACATGTGTGCTTCCAGACTTACAGCAGTTATCAGAGCTCTAGGTACTACCTTGAAATAAAAGATTTCTTTAAGTGAGGGTTCTGGAGCTGTAACAGCTAAGGGAAGTCTGGTTAGTCCATCAGCATTCGAATGTTGCTCAGACCTCTGTACTTTATACTGTACTGAACTGCAGATAGCAACAGAGCCCAACATTGCATTTGACTAGCAGCCAGGGAAGGAATGTCCTCATGTGGACCAAAAATTAACATCAAAAGGCGATGATCTGTCAGCAGTGTAAATCGTTGAAAGAAGAGGAATTGATAGAATTTTTTTACTCCAAAGATAATTGCAAGGGCTTCCTGCTCAATCTGGGCACAGTGGATTTCGGTCTTGCTTAATTTCCTTGATTCAAAAGCGATTGGTTACTCTTCACCCCGTGGCATGATGTGTGGGATGACCGTCCCCGCACCACAGGGTGAAGCATTGCAGGCCAATTGTATGGGCAATGACGGAATGAAGTGTGTGAGTGCTTCAGATTGTGAAAAGGCTGTTTTGAACTTTTTAAAAGCCTCTTCACAGTGAACTGTCCACATGCCAGTGTGTTGAGTTATTTAAAGGCTCATGAAGTGGTTTCGGCATGCTAGCTAGGTTAGGAACAAACTTTGTGCAGTACGTTAGTAGTCCTAAGAAAGATCTTACTTGACTTGCATTTAGTGGTAATGGAGCCTCCACAATTGCCTTCTCCTTTGGTGCCTTGTAAAGCCCTGAGTTGTCAATCACATGGCCTAAATATTCAATCAAAGGTCAAAAGAACTCACACTTGTCCTTCCGGACCCTTAGCCCAAATTTCTTGAGCTTTTGTAGTGTAGCAAAGTGATGGTGATGCTAAACAGTGACTCCTTTGCATGCATCTTCGAAAACAGCTCTATTTCATCTTTAATATCTTTACTTTCCCCTTTCAGGGTTCTTTTGAAGACTCTGACCTGGATTAACATGCTCACTTTGGTTCTTTGTGGGAATGGGACCCGTTCTTTGTGGGAATGGGACCCGTTCTTGGTGGGAGTGGGACCCGTTCTTGGTGGGAATGGGACCCGTTCTTGGTGGGAGTGGGACCCGTTCTTGGTGGGAGTGGGACCCGTTCTTTGTGGGAATGGGACCCGTTCTTGGTGGGAATGGGACCCGTTCTTGGTGGGAGTGGGACCCGTTCTTGGTGGGAATGGGACCCGTTCTTTGTGGGAATGGGACCCGTTCTTGGTGGGAGTGGGACCCGTTCTTTGTGGGAATGGGACCTGTTCTTGGTGAGAGTGGGACCCGTTCTTGGTGGGAGTGGGACCCGTTCTTTGTGAGAATGGGACCCGTTCTTGGTGGGAGTGGGACCCGTTCTTGGTGGGAGTGGGACCCATTCTTTGTGGGAATGGGACCCGTTCTTGGTGGGAGTGGGACCCGTTCTTGGTGGGAATGGGACCCGTTCTTGGTGGGAGTGGGACCCGTTCTTGGTGGGAGTGGGAACCGTTCTTGGTGGGAATGGGACCCGTTCTTTGTGGGAATGGGACCCATTCTTGGTGGGAGTGGGACCCGTTCTTGGTGGGAATGGGACCCGTTCTTGGTGGGAGTGGGACCCGTTCTTGGTGGGAGTGGGACCCGTTCTTGGTGGGAGTGGGACCCGTTCTTTGTGGGAATGGGACCCGTTCTTGGTGGGAGTGGGACCCGTTCTTGGTGGGAGTGGGACCCGTTCTTGGCGGGAGTGGGACCCGTTCTTGGTGTTTCAGAACTGGCTGTTATTCGGCATGCCAAGGGCTGATTTATACTTGTGTGTATGGGTTATGCCATAGCCTATGCCATAACCCTGATTCTCACTTCTGCGTCGCTCTACGCCGTAGTGAGCATGCGTTGGTGTGCGCCAAAACGCCAGTTGGCGGTGGGGTTTCTATGCTACTTTGTTGAGTTTCTTCGTGAGGGACATGGGCCAGGAAATGCATTTCAAACATTTTCACATATCGGCAGGTAGATTTGACGATCTGGTTCATCTGTTTCGCATCGGTGTACGCACAATGTACAAACGTGGCGGAGAAGAAGCAACCGGAAATGCGTAGGAGGAAATGCGATGCTACCAAGCGGACCAATCACAGTTGTTGCAGTCTGTAGAAGTCTTTTCTGGAAAAGTGCACGTCACCCTACAGCATAGGGTACAGAGTAGGTATGGCGTAGGGTATGCGTTGCCTACGGCGTCGATGCGACACACAAGTATAAATCAACCTTAAGAGTTCTGCTTGGCTTTGGAGGCCTAGGATCTTGGGACTCTGGAGACAGACAAGTCATAGCAAGAGACCCATGTGTCGTCGGGGAAGTTGGAATATCTACGGCTGCGTGCCCAGAGACTCAAGATCTTTGGGCACAGAGCTCAAAAAAGCGACATAATGGACTTTTAACATCATAAACCAGCGAGTTGTTTGTTATGTCTCCCCGCTCACTGTGAAATGGAGACATCACTTTCTCCCTTATTAGGGAGAGAAAGAGCCTGTGGTATGTCGAATACCAGGTAAAATGCGAAGTCTTTGGGGTAACTACAAGTCTGTGTCTTTACTTTTGCTTTGCTCATGCTTGAGTGCTCGGTGGCGGGTGCCGGTGATTTTGTTTCTGCTGGTGGGGGGAGGGGGGATTGTTGCTTGCTGTCGCTTATGCGAGAGAGGGAGGAGAGCTGGGGGGGTACTTTGGGGTTCTAACATTCATTCTTTGGGGCATTCCTCTGTTTTCGTGGATGTTAGTGAAGAAAAAGAATTTCAGGATGTATATTGTATGCATTTCTCTGACATTAAATATACCTTTGAAATTCTAGCATCCAAGTTCTGTAAGTGCTCACTCTCATTTTTCCCATTAATGAGCAAGTCATCCAGATAGCATTGTACTCCTGTCGAACCACTCAGGATCTTCTCCATCGCTTGTTGGAAAGGTGCAGGGGCCGAAGTGATGCAAAGTGATGCCTTTGGTACCTGAATGTACTTTTGTGAGTCACTATGTTCAAACAGTTCCTGTGACACTATCTCGACATACATCTGCAAGTACATTTGACATAAGTCACTCTTGCTAACTGTCTGTCCTCTGACCAATCTTGCAAAAAGATAATCAATCATCAAGTAGTGACAGCTTGTAGGGAGCTTATGAAGAAGGACAGGCAGATGATAGAGCAAAGGAGCATTCAGCCAGATGGTTTAAGATAGGTCTTTCTTAACGCAAGGAGTCTCATAAGCAAGGTGCATGAACTTAGAGCATGGATCAACACGTGGAAAAATGATGTTGTGGCCATTACAGAGACTTGGATGTCTCAAGGGCAGGAATGGCTGCTGAGTGTGCCGGGCTTTAAATGTTTCAAAAAGGACAGGGAGAGAGGCAAATGAGGTGGGGAAATGACACTGCTATTCTGGGATAGTATCACGGCTATAGAAGAGGAAGTTGTGGAGGGATTGTCTGCTGAG
The DNA here is from genome assembly GCF_048418815.1 of Hemitrygon akajei. Taxonomy (NCBI): domain Eukaryota; kingdom Metazoa; phylum Chordata; class Chondrichthyes; order Myliobatiformes; family Dasyatidae; genus Hemitrygon; species Hemitrygon akajei. The sequence continues at coordinate 13,970,218 of NC_133127.1, read as the reverse complement.
TCAGTGTGGGTGGAAGTCAGAAACAGGAAGGGGGCAATAGCTCTACTGGGTGTTTTTTGTAGACATCCCCCCCCCCAATAGTAATGGAGACATTGAGGAGCAGGTAGGGAGACAGATTTTAGAAAGGTGTGATAATAACAGGGTTGTTGTGATGGGTGATTTTAACTTCCCTAATATTGACTGGCATCTCCTTAGCGCAAGGGGTTTAGATGGGGTGGAGTTTGTTAGGTGTATTCAGGAAGGTTTCCTGACACAATACGTAGATAAGCCAACCAGAGGAGAGGCTGCACTCGATCTGGTATTGGGAAATAAACCTGGTCAGGTGTCAGATCTCGTGGTGGGAGAGTATTTTGAAGGTAGTGACCACAATTCTATCTCCTTCACCGTAGCACTGGAGAGGGATAAGAGCAGACAATTTGGGAAAATATTTAATTGGGATAGGGGAAAATATGATGCTATTAGGCAGGAACTTGGGAACATAAATTGGGAGCAGATGTTCTCAGGGAAATGCACGTCAGAAATGTGGCAAATGTTTAGGGAGTATTTGCAAGGCGTTCTGCATAGGTATGTTCCACTGAGGCAGGGAAAGGATGGTAGGCTAAAAGAGTCATAGTGTACAAAAAATGTATAAAAGCTAGTTAAGAAAAGAAAAGCTTACAAAAGATTCAAGAAACTAGATACTGTTGGAGCTCTAGAAAATTACAAGGGTGCAGAAAGGAGCTCAAAAATGAAATTAGGAAAGCTAGAAGGGCCCATAAGAAGGTCTTGACAAGCAGGATTAAGGAATACTTCAAGGCATATTCTACAAGTATGTGAAAAGCAAGAGGATGAGCTGTGTGAGAATAGGACCAATCAGGAGCGATAGTGGCAACGTGCATGGAACTGGAGGAAGTAGCGGAGATACTTAATGAATACTCTGCTTCAGTATTCACCAGGGAGAAGGACCTTGGCAATTGTAAGGATGACTTACAGCGGACTGAAATGCCCCTTCTAGCTCTCCTAATTTCATTTTGCCACAACATTTATTGCCAATAGATGTCTTATTCTTAAAGTCAGTAGAAACTTTATGAACTTGGGAAGATGCACTTTATATTTTGGTTTCTTTTGCTGCCATTTCCATAGAAATACTACTCTCAATTGCATTCTGCAATTTTAGGCTGTCTTCTGAAAACAAATGTTTCTGAATTGCCTCACTATGCAGACCACATACGAGTCTATTACATAACACGTCATACGGTGACAGCTCAAAATCACAGTTTTCAGACAATTGTTTCAACACTGCCACAAACTGTGAAATAGATTCACCTTCCTCTTGATTCATTTTAAGAATTCTAAACCTCTCAGAAATAATCAAAGGTTTAAGTGAATATTGGTCCTTTAATACTTTCACTATGCCTTCGTAAACCTTAGCAGCTGGCACTAGACTGTGTAATAAATCAAACGTTTTGCATTCATACCAGTCAGAAAAGTTGGGACATGAATATCACTTGAAATTTGATTTTGCAGTACAAAATATTCAAATCTCCCTCCCGCCTCTCTTATTTGTTTTATCTAATTATCCTGTTCTCGTTCTCTCCACTTGGATTCTTCACTCATGGTGCTTCCTGCGGCTGTTTTATTTTCAGTCTCCCACGTTACACAGCAGTACACCACCAGCGTGCACATGGACTTTTTTTTTGTCAAAGGGATTAAAACAATGAATATCGCATGAGGGCTTGTCACCTCATCATCAATTATAATGTTTGTGGTACAGGGAAGCTGGGTGGCCGTGAATAACACGCACAAGAGATGGAGTGGAGGGGAATGAACATGCTGCTGTTTATTTTGCTTATAAGTCGTCCACCCAGAGTGCCCTCTCACATTGTGTTCGGTACGTAACACGCAGGGAAGCTTGTCAAAAACCTGTAAGGGTCAAGATATGCATTAATTCATAATATTGGCACTCGCCACAGTGTTGAATCTGAGTCCAAGGCTGTGGCCTGCAGTCATCGCTACTCCTCCCAACGCTGAACTTGGCTCCAAGGCTGTGGCCTACAGTCGTCGGTACTCCGCCCAACGCTGAACTTGACTCCAAGGCTGTGGCCTGCAGTCATTGCTACTCCTCCCAACGCTGAACTTGACTCCAAGGCTGTGGCCTGCAGTCTTCGGTACTCCGCCCAATGCTGAACTTGACTCCAAGGCTGTGGCCTGCAGTTGTCGGTACTCCGCCCAACGCTGAACTTGGCTCCAAGGCTGTGGCCTGCAGTCGTCGGTACTCCTCCCAACATTGAACTTGGCTCCAAGGCTGTGGCCTGCAGTCATCGGTACTCCGCCCAACACTGAACTTGACTCCAAGGCTGTGGCCTGCAGTCGTCGGTACTCCTCCCAACACTGAACTTGGCTCCAAGGCTGTGGCCTGCAGTCGTCGGTACTCCGCCCAACACTGAACTTGACTCCAAGGCTGTGGCCTGCAGTCGTCGGTACTCCTCCCAACACTGAACTTGGCTCCAAGGCTGTGGCCTGCAGTCGTCGGTACTCCGCCCAACACTGAACTTGGCTCCAAGGCTGTGGCCTGCAGTCGTCGGTACTCTGCCCAACACTGAACTTGACTCCAAGGCTGTGGCCTGCAGCTGTCAGGCTCCTGTATCCACAGCAGTGCTGATGTGGCTCTGTGGCTGTGAACTTACTTACTTGGACTCTGGAGTTCAGGTTCTGTGGATTGTTTGTTTGCTTCCAGGATTTGTTCTTTCTTTTTCACACATTGGATGTTTGACTGTCTTTATGGAGCAATGCACACAAAATGCCAGAGGAACTCAGCAGGTCAGGCAGCATCTGTGGAAATGAATCAATAGTCAGTGTTCAGGCCAAGACTCTTCTTCAGGACTCGAATGGAAAGGGGAAGATGCCAGGGGGGGAGGGGTAGAAGGCTCGCTGGAAAGTAATAGGTGAAGCCAGGTGGGTTGGATTGGTAACGGGTTGGAGATGAAGGAATCTGACAGTAGAGGAGAGTGAATCACAGGAGAAAGGGAAGGAGAAGGGGACCCAGGGGGAGAAATAGGCAGGTGAGAAGAAGTAAAAGGTCAGAGTGGGAAATAGAGGAAGAGTGAGGGGAGGATAGATAAGACCATAAGATATAGGAGCAGAAGGAGGCCATTCAGCCCATCGAGTTTACTCTGCCATTCAATCATGGGCTGATCCAATTCTTCCAGTCATCCCTACTCCCCTGCATTCTCCCTATACCCTTTGATGCCCTGGCTGATCAAGAACCTATCTAACTCTGCCTTAAATACACCCAATGACTTGGCCTCCATAGCCGCTCGTGGCAACAAATTCCACAGATTCACCACCGTCTGACTAAAGTAATTTTTCCGCATCTCTGTTCTAAAAGGACATCCTTTAATCCTGAAGTCATGCCCTCTTGTTCTAGACTCCCTTACCATGGGAAATAACTTGGCAGATCTAATTTGTTCAGGCATTTTAATATTCGGAATGTTTCTATGAGATCCCCCCTCATTCTCCTGAACTCCAGGGAATACAGCCCAAGAGCTGCCAGATATTCATCATATGGTAACCCTTTCATTCCTGGAATCTTCTCTGAAAACTCTCCAATGTCAGTATATCCCTTCTAAAATAAGGAGCCCAAAACTGCACATAATACTCACCAAGTGTGGTCTCATGAGTGCCTTATAGAGCCTCAACATCACATCCCTGCTCTTATATTCTATACCTCTAGAAATGAATGTCAACATTGCATTTGCCTTTTTCACCACCAACTCAACCTGGAGGTTAACCTTTAGGGTATCCTGTACACGGACTCCCAAGTCCCTTTGCATCTCTGCATTTTGAATTCCCTCTGCATCTAAATAATAGTGTGCCCATTTATTTCTTCCACCAAAGTGCATGACCATACACTTTCCAACATTGTATTTTATTTGCCACTTCTTTGCCCATTCCCCTAAACTATCTAAGTCTCTTTGTAGGCTCTCTGTTTCCTCAACACTACCCGTTCATCCACCTATCTTTGTATCATCGGCAAATTTAGCCACAAATCCATTAATCTAATACCCCATATCATTGACATACTCCATAAAAAGGAGCAGTCCCAACACCGACCCCTGTGGAACTCCACTGGTAACCGGTTGCCAGTCAGAATAGGATCGCTTTATTCCTACTCTCTGTTTTCTGCCAATCAGCCAATGCTCCACCCATGCTAGCAACTTCCCTGTAATTCCATGGGCTGTTACCTTGCTAAACAGCTTCATGTGTGGCACCTTGTCAAAGGCCTTCTGAAAATCCAAGTGCACCACATCTACTGTATCTCCTTTGTTTACCCTGCTTGTAATTTCCTCAAAGAATTGCAGTAGGTTCGTCAGGCAGGATTTTCCTTTCAGGAAACCATGCTGGCTTTGGTCTATCTTGTCATGTGCCTCCAGATACCCCGTAATCTCATCCCTAACAATCGATTCCAACAACTTCCCAACCACTGATGTCAGGCTAACAGGTCTATAGTTAACTTTCTGCTGCCTCCCACCCTTGTTAAATAGTAGAGTAACATTTGCAATTTTCCAGTCATCTGGTATAATACCAGAATCTATTGATTCTAGAAGGATCATTGTTAATGCCTCCACAATCTCTCCAGCTACTTCCTTCAGAATACTGAGCACCTTCTCAGTCGTAATTTTTACTACACCCACTCCACTTCCCTGGCACTCTTGAATGTCTGGTATACTGTAGATGTCTTCCACTGTGAAGAATGACACAAAATACACATTCAGTTCCTCTGCCATCTCTGCATCTCTCATTACAATATCTCCAGCGTCATTTTCTATTGGTCTGTCTCTTCCCTCAACTCTCTTTTACCCTTTATATACTTAAAAAAGTTTTTAATATCTTCTTTGATAATAGTCACCAGCTTCCTTTCATAATTCATCTTTTCCTTCCTAATGACCTTCTTAGTTTCCTTCTGCAAGTTTTTAAGAGCTTCCCAACCCTCTATCTTCCCTCTAGTTTTGGCTTCCTTCTATACCCTCTCTTTTGCTTTTACTTTGGCTCTAACTTCACTTGTCAACCACGGTAGTGTTTTTCTTCCATTAGAAAAATTCTTATTTGGAATATAGCTGTCTTGCACTTCCCTCAAATTTTGCAGAAACTCCAGCCATTGTTGCTCTGCTGTCCTTCCTGCTAGTGTCCCTTTCCAGTCAACTTTGGCCAGTTCCCCTCTCATGCCATTTTTTTCACCAGAAGGAGAAATCGATATTCATGCCATCAGGTTGGAGGCTACCCAGATGGAAATAATGTCCTGACATCTTCCTTCTTCCCTCTCAGTCCTGAAGAAGGGTCTCGGCCTGAAACGTCAATTCATTTCCATAGATGCTGTCAGACCTGCTGAGTTCCTACAGCATTTTGTGTGTGTTGCTTTGGATTTCCAGCATCTGCAGGGTTTATGTCTTTGTTTTGTGACTATCTGCAAGTAGATGAATCACTAGATTGTATATGGTATACATAGGAATACACACAATGTGCTGGACAAGCTCAGCAGGTCAGGCAGCATCTATGGATGGGAACAAACAGTTGATACTTCGGGCCTGTCATCAGAACCCTTCACCTTGTGTCCATGGTATACATACTTTGATAATAAATGTACTTTAAATCTTGAACTTTGAAAAGGTAGAAAAGCTGTGTTCAATGATATTATTTTGCTATTGTAGTGTAAAGAGATTGAAACTGTGTAAAAGCAAAGCTAATCATCTAGGCATCAAGAGGCGGAACACAATAGGGTGTCTTCCTTCCTGCTGGGCACTGAGGAGACAGCTACGCAGCACCATCATTGCTAGGAATAGTTGTTATAAATGCCTCATCAACTGCTAAAACTTTGTGCCTCCAGCAACTCTTTAGCTCAATACATCCCAAATGGTTTTACAACCTAATAAAGGATTGACAAACACAATCTTGTTTCCCAAAGAAGCAGTGGGTAGGTGTCTCCTCCTGAAGATTCTGTTGCCTTACTCTCATTTCAAGCCCTCCAGGAATTCTTTCATGTTCTTCTGGAGAACAGAGTGTATATCAGGATTAAACATCGCACACATTTGTCAACCCTTTGCTTCCTGCTCCAGTAGTGAGGATCAGAATGAAAATCCCGGTTTATTATCACTGAACTATGTCATGACATTTGTTGTTTTGCAGCAGCAGGTCAGTGCAACAATAAAATTCAGTACATTTTAATAGGAAATAAATATACACATATATATATAAAGCCAACCGAATGAGAAGAACAAGAATTGAATTGACTTTATTACTTACATCCTTCATATACATGAGGAGTAAAAATCTTTACGTTACATCTCTGTCTAATTGTGCAATGTGCAATTTATAGTAATTTATAATAAATGGTATGTACAACAATATAACATAGAAATACAGTTATGTCAGCGTGAATGAATCAGTCTGATGGCCTGGTGGAAGAAGCTGTCCCGGAGCTGTTGGTCGTGGCTTTTATGCTGTGGTACTGTTTCCCGGATGGTACAAGTTAGAACAGTTTGTAGTTGGGGTGACTCAGGTCCCCACTGATCCTTTGGGCCCTTTTTACACACTGGACTTTGTAAATGTCCTGAATAGTGGGAAGTTCACTCTATTCAAATTAGAGCTATATTGATCAGAGCCATCAACATAATTGCCCTGCCCAGCTGCAATAGTGTGCTCACCAAGGGATGAACTGGAAGCCGTTGACATCAACACTTGGAAACTACTATTGATACATGGAGGATTCTACCCAATGTTGATCCTTGAGCGACTGTACACCCACTGGAATAAAGGGGGACAGGGAAGTGTGAAACATCCATGAATATGAATAAACTCTTCTCAGGCTTCCAGCCGGGTACAAGTATCAAATTTCTTCAAAGTTTCAATTACAAATTCTGCCTTTTCATCAAGGATGATGCCTGGGCATGTCTAGTACAGTTGTATTTATACCCCTAGTGTCTATCCCTCCTGATTGGCTAGTCCTCATCCAATCAAGTTTCTGCAGTATCACCTTGTTTATAATTGAATTCCAGTAGTTTTGTGCCATCGAAATCAATCCTATGGCCATTGTGTTGTGGATAGTGTGGAGAGCTATCAAAGGTTACAGAGTGACATTGATAGGATGCAAAACTGGGCTGAGAAGTGGCAGATGGAGTTCAACCCAGATAAGTGTGAGGTGGTTCATTTTGGTAGGTCAAATATGATGGCAGAATATAGTATTAATGGTAAGACTCTTGGCAATGTGGAGGATTAGAGGGATTTTGGGGTCCAAGTCCATAGGACACTCAAAGCTGCTATGCAGGTTGACTCTGTGGTTAGGAAGGCATACGGTGCATTGGCCTTCATCAATCATGGGATTGAGTTTAAGAGCTGAGAAGTAATGTTGCAGCTACATAGGACCCTGGACAGACCCCACTTGGATTACTGCACTGTGCTCTATTCTGGTCGCCTCACTACAATAAGGACAGGGAAACCACAGAAAGGGTGCAGAGGAGATTTACAAGGATGTTGCCTGGATTGGGGAGCATGCCTTATGAGAATAGGTTGACTGAACTTGGCCTTTTCTCCTTGGAGCAACTGAGGATGAGAGATGACCTGTTAGAGGTGTATAAGATGATGAGAGGCATTGATCGCATGGATAGTCAGAGACTTTTTCCCAGGGCTGAAGTGGCTAGCATGAGAGGGCATAGTTTTAAAGTGCTAGGAAGTAGGTACAGAGGAGATGTCAAGGGTAAGTTTTTTATGCAGAGAGTGGTGAGTGAGTGGAATGGGCTGCCAGCGGCGGTGGTGGAGGCGGAAACAATAGAGTCTTTTAAGAGACAGCTGGATAAGTACATGGAGCTTACAAAAATAGAGGGCTATGGGTAACCCTAGGTAAGTTCTAAGGTAAGGACATGTTCGGCACGGCTTTGTAGGCTCAAGGGCCTGTATTGTGCTGTAGGTTTTCTATGTTTCTGTGTCTATGTTTCTAAAGCTAGAGGAAAAGAATTTTAACAAAGAAAAATGTCTCACTCTAATTAAGAGCTGGAATTCGTTTGTAAACAAGGTGGGACAGCAGAGACCTGATTGGATAAGGACCAACCAATCAGGAGGGACGGACGATGTGGGTATAAATATCACCAGACGAAACATGCCCAGGCATCATTGCTGATGAAGATGGGCAGTTTGTAATTGAAACGTCAGTTAAAATCAATACCCATACCTGGCTGGAGGTCTGAGAAGAGTTTATTTGTCATATATGCCAGAAAGCACTAGAACCTTTTTCATCCATAATTATTTCAGGAAGATGGCTCCTAAGGATGACCTGATAGGAGAATACCTCAGACAGCAGGCAGAGGATATGGAAATGGAAGTTCGTAAATCAGAGCCAGAGGACCAGAGGCCATGGCAATACAAGCCACTGCACAGGATGTACCAGCACCAGATATCAGAGATGGCTGACATAAGAAATTCCTACCAATAGCTGGAAATGGCAGGACTGAGGGACAGCACAGAGGCACTGCTCATGGCTGCACAAGAACAGGAGCTGAGCGCAAGAGTATTGGGGGGGGGGGGGGGAGTCTATCACACCAGGCAAGACCTGTTGAGTCCAAGATGGCAGCGTGACGCAGCTTGCAGCGGACACTCTGGAGTTGATAACTGTTATTTATTAAGCGGGGTGCCATGCGCAATCCTAATCTGATGAAAAACGGATGTGGGAGCAAGGAGGAACAGCTGGAAATCTCCAGGAAGGCCTTTTTCTTTGCTGCTGCTGCTGTGAAGTCCGGGTCTCTGCTGAGAAGACCAGACCCCCAGTCCTCGGGGTCGCGTTGCCAGTGGCTGGTGGTGGGGGCGTCGTAGTGTGCTCGGCAGAGGATAGTGCTCGGAGAAGCTCTGCCGGAGGCGATGGTTGGAGGCTCAGAGGTTCGACGGACTCAGAGTCCACTGCGGTCGGGGTGCTTTCACTGTGTGCTGCATCTGTGAGGTTGGGTCTGGTGGCACTTTCATTGTGTGCTGTGTCTGCGAGGCTGAGTCTGGCGGTGCCATGGAAGTCCATAGCGGGGGTACTCCCTTCTGCTGCCTGCGTGGGATGACGAGTCTGTCGGGACCCTGAGGACTTGTGGAAACTGTGTGGTGGCTTCTTTCAAACTTATAATCTTTTAACATCTTTGGACTATTTTTACTGTGCCCATGGTCTTTTTTTTTTATCAATTATGCTATTGTTTGCACTGTTGTAACTATATGTTGTAACTGTGATTTTGTGTAGGTCTAGTAGCTTTAGTTTTTGGTTTGTTGGGTGCTAGAGTTGGTCTCCTGACTTGGTGTGTCTGGGTAGTCTTGTTTTGTCTGGTGGGTTTGGTGCTCCTTTCCGGGGAACGCGCTAAAATGGTAGCGCAATATTAATACCAGCAGCCTCTCCGGACTCTGGTTTGGGGATTGCCAAACATTTTGTGGATTTTCTGGTGTGGTCTGTTTTGTCATGTGCTTTTGTGATATCATTCTGGAGGAACATTGTCTTATTTTTTAACTGCATTGCATTTGTGGTTTCTAAATGACAATAAACTGAAACTGAACTGAACTGAAAGATACAGACTGTGCAAAGAATATACTGACACCAGCCAGCACTTAAGATAGATAGATAGATAGATAGATAGATAGATAGATAGATAGATAGATAGATAGATAGATACTTTATTCATCCCCATGGGGAAATTCAACTTTTTTCCAATGTCCCATACACTTGTTGTAGCAAAACTAATTACATACAATACTTAACTCAGTAAAAAAAAATATGATATGCATCTAAATCACCATCTCAAAAAGCATTAATAATAGCTTTAAAAAGTTCTTAAGTCCTGGCGGTAGAATTGTAAAGCCTAATGGCATTGGGGAGTATTGACCTCTTCATCCTGTCTGAGGAGCATTGCATCGATAGTAACCTGTCGCTGAAACTGCTTCTCTGTCTCTGGATGGTGCTATGTAGAGGATGTTCAGAGTTATCCATAATTGACCGTAGCCTACTCAGCGCCCTTCGCTCAGCTACCGATGTTATACTCTCCAGTACTTTGCCCACTTTAATAACAGGGTGCAAGATGCAGGCAGGGACAGCATGCACTGAACGGCACAACCAAGTTGCAGGAATTGACTACGGGAACATCTGCGCTGAGTATGGATTGGACACTCCCAAGTCCAAATTGTAGATACCCCAGAAAGTAGTGGAGAATGACTGAGCTAAGATCCTGTGGGACTTCCAAATACAGACTGATAAGCAGGTACCAGCCAGACACAGTAATACTGGACAAGGAACAGAAGAAAGCAATAGTAATAGATGTGGCAATCCCGAATGACACAGTAACATCAGGAAAAGAGAATATGAGAGGCTAGAGAAATACCAGGGTTTGAAACAGCAGATGGAAAAGATGTGGAAGATTAAAGCCAGAGTAAACCCGGTGGTGATAGGAGCACTTGGAGCTGTGACATCTGGACTGGGAGAGTGGCTCCAACAAATCCTGGGAACAACATCTGAGATCTCGGTCCAGAAGAGCACACTACTAGGAACAGCAAGAATACTGCGCTGAACCTACAAGCTCCCAGATCCTCCGGTAGAGGACCCGAGATTGCAGGAAAAGTACACATACACACCTCCCGTAAGGGGTGAGAAAAAAATACTCATGTTGTATATATACCTATAATTTTTTAGTTAGAGTGGACATATAGTACTGTGCAGGGGAGATGTGGGACAGTGGCAGAGAAGGAGTGCCAGGGGCAGGGGGCGGCATGCAGACACATCCAGCCTTGAGACCCATGCTTTATTAGCAAACAGGATTGCGTTTGTCAATCTTTTATTAGGTTGAAAAACTATTTGGGACATTTGTTTTTTTCAGACATCCAGTGAAGACAGCATCAGACATCAGTTGACTAGGTACTGTCAGCCCCAGTACACTAGCCAGAAGGTTTTGGTAAAATAAGAAATAGAATTATACCGTTAAGCTATTTATTTCTGATGTACCATTTGATTCAATAATGTCTGATCTTTTACCACCAGTGTAGTCCACCCCCTACATTGATTAAAGTTTAAGATTCAGAATCATTTATTTATCACATGTACACCAAAATATACAATGATGTGTGTTATTTGCATTAACAACCAACACAGCTTAAGGTTGTGTTGGGGGGTAGCCTGCAAGTGTCAAAGATTCAAGTTACATTTATTATCAAATAATGTATGCAGCAGGCAACCCTGAAATGAGTCTTCCCCACAGACAGCAACAAAACAAAGGAAACCATGCAACCAGTTGTTCAAACAAAGATTGAAGTCCCCTACACGCAAAAAAATCCCACGAACCGCATCAAACAAAAAGAGCAAAAACACAGAAAATAAAACACAAAATCAAAAATCAAAAGGCATATTTCAATTCAGCTCAGTGTTCATTATCTGCAGGCTCTTCCAATTCAAAAAAAAATAGCAACAAAAAAGGAGTCACCACAACTAGGACTCATCATAAACCTGTTGCTGCACTATGTTCAGCAGAACAACACAAGCAACAACTACGACAGCAAAAGCAAGCCCCTTTCCCACCCTTCCCCCCACTCAAACACACTGATGGACCTCCAACTCAAGGGCAGGATGCACCTAAGGCTTCCGTCTCCGGGTTTGACCTTCGAGCCTCGACCACCGGTCTCATCGATCCCTGAACTATGACATAGAACATAAAAATTTACAGCACATTACAGGCCCTTCAGCCCACAATGTTGTGCTGACCATGTAACCTACTCTAGAGATTGCCTAGAATTTCCCTAGCGCATAGCCCTCTATTTTTCTAAGCTCCACGTGCCTATCTAAGAGGCTCTTAAAAGACCCTATTGTATCCACGATAGACCTTAAGGTAACTTCTCAATCACCTCTCATAGAGTTATAGAGAAATAAACATTCAAAATAAATTTATTATCAAAGTATGTACGTATCACTATATAATTCCTTGAGATTCATTTTCTTGCAGGCATTCACAACAGAACAGAGAAATACAATGGAACAATGAAAAACTGTCATTCAATGTCTGTAGTGAGATGCTGAAGATGTTCTATAGGTCAGTTGTGGAGAGCGCCCTCTTCTTTGTGGTGGCGTGTTGGGGAGGAAGCATTAAGAAGAGGGACGCCTCACGTCTTAATAAGCTGGTAAGGAAGGCGGGCTCTGTCGTGGGCAAAGTACTGGAGAGTTTAACATTGGTAGCTGAGCGAAGGGCGCTGAGTAGGCTATGGTCAATTATGGATAACTCTGAACATCCTCTACATAGCACCATCCAGAGACAGAGAAGCAGTTTCAGCGACAGGTTACTATCGATACAATGCTCCTCAGACAGGATGAAGAGGTCAATACTCCCCAATGCCATTAGGCTTTACAATTCTACCGCCAGGACTTAAGAACTTTTTAAAAGCTATTATTAATGCTTTTTGAGATAGTGATTTAGATGCATATCATATTTTTTTACTGAGTTAAGTATTGTATGTAATTAGTTTTGCTACAACAAGTGTATGGGACATTGGAAAAAAAGTTGAATTTCACCATGGGGATGAATAAAGTATCTATCTATCTATCTATCTATCTATCTATCTATCTATCTATCTATCTATCTATCTAAGACTGACAACCAGTATGCAAAAGAAGAAAAACTGTGCGAGTACAAACAAACAAACAAATAAGTAAATAAATTGAGTGGCAGAATCCTTGAAAGTGAGTCCATAGGTTGTGGAGTTCAGGCGAATGAAGTTATCCACACTGGTTCAGGAGCTTGAAAGTTGTTTCTAAACCTAATGGTGTGGGACCCAAAGTGCCTGTTCCTCCTTCCTGGTGGCAGTGGCGAGAAGAGGTCATGGCCTAGATGATGAATGCTGCTTCCTTGTGGCAGCACTCCTTATACATGTGATCAATCATATGTGGAGAGGGCTTTTTCTGTGATGGACTGGGCTGTATCCACTACCTTTCGCAGTCTGGACTGCCATCAACTATTCCCTTTCTCTCCCTTCTTTCTGAGAGAAGATACAGGAGCTTGAAAACCCAGGTGATCAGACTCAAGAACAGATTCTACCCCACTACTGTCAGACTGCTGAGCCAATCACCCGTCCTACACCCCCTTCCCAGGACTCTTAGCCCTACCTCTCTTGTTTATGCTGTTGTTTTTTGCTTTTTGCACTACCTCTGTTTCTGTTCAATTTCCACTGAGGTTGCCAAACAATGGCAAAATAGAGTGACAACTCAATTGAAATCGACTTCAAGCCAAGGTTAAATTCCTCAGCAAAGGCATGACAAAATCAACATAGACAAGATGGGCCAAAGGGTCTTTTTTATGCTGTGTAATGAATCTATGAATCTCTATGGATACAACACAATAGAGCTCATTTGAAAGAACTGATCATCCCACTATCCCATTCTTATTTTTTCCTTCAATAATTTTTCTTTTGAAAGCAACTGCTAAATCACTTTTGCCCACGTTTTCAGTCAGTACCTTGAAGATCAGAACCATGCACTGTGTGAAAAATACACCCAGTAGCCACTTTATCAGGTACCTTCTGTTTACCTGCTTGTTAATCCAATCATGTGGCAGCAACTTCAATGTGTAATAGCATGCAGACATGGTGAAGAGGTTCAGTTGTTGTTCAGACCAAACATCAGAATGGGGAAGAAATGTGACCATAGAATGATTGTTGGTGTCAGACGGGGTGGTTTGAGTATCTCAGAAACTGCTGATCTCCTGGGATTTTCACACACAACAGTCTCTAGAGTTTATGGAAAATGGTGCAAAAATCACAATAACATCCAGTGAGTGGCTGTTCTGCAGGTGAAAGTGCCTTGTTAATGAGAGAGGTCAGAGGAGAATGGCCAGACTGATTCAAGGAAGGCAATATTAACTCAGATGTGTGTCGTGGGAGAGGGAAGATCGAAAGCAGCAAGCTGGCTGCTGGCTGTGTGCCCAGAGACCCAAGTTCTTTGGGTCAGAGCTCAGAAGAAGCCACGCAACAGACTTTTAACATCGTAAATCAGCAAATTGTTTGTTATTTCTCCCCTCTCACTGTGAAACAGGGACACCTCTTTTTCCCTTATTAGGGAGAGAGAGAGAGAGAGCTTATGGTAGGTCGAGTTACCAGGTGAACGAGTGGTCTTTGGGGTACTGAAAGTCTGTGTCTTTAATGATGCTTTGCTGCACGCTTGAGTGCTTGGTGGGGGGCGCCAATGCTTTTCTTGCTGGGGGGGGTTGTTGCTTATGTGTGGGAGGGGAGAGCTGGGGGGAACTTTGGGATTCTAGCATGTAACTGTCATTCATTCTTCAGGGGGCTTCTCTGTTTTTGTGGATGTTTGCAAAGAAAAAGCATTTCAGGATGTATATTGTATACATTTCCCTGACATTAAATGTACCTCTGAAACCTCTGAAACAACAGTGTTGTGCAGGAGAGCATCTCTGGATGTACAACACATTGAACCTTGAAATGGGTGGGCTACAGCACAGAAGACCAGAACGATTCACTCAGTGGCCACTTTATCAGGTACAGGAGGTACACGTTCCTCTGGTTAGTTTGTCAGATTCAGATCCAGATTCATTTATTTATCACACGTACTTACGTGGAACCATACAGTGAAATGCATCAAACAACAACTCACATGAAATGCTGGTAGAACACAGCAGGCTAGGCAGCATCTATAGGGAGAAGCGCTGTTGACGTTTCGGGCCGAGACCCTTTGTCAGGACTAACCGAAAGGAAAGATAGTAAGAGATTTGAAAGTAGTGGGGGGAGGGGGAAATGTGAAATGATAGGAGAAGACCGGAGGGAGTGGGATGAAGCTAAGAGCTGGAAAGGTGATTGGCGAAAGTGATACAGAGCTAGAGAAGGGAAAGGATCATGGGACGGGAGGCCTCGGGAGAAAGAAAGGTGGGGGAGCACCAGAGGGAGATGGAGTACAGGCAAACAACTAAATATGTCAGGGATGGGGTAAGAAGGGGAGGAGGGGCATTAACGGAAGTTAGAGAAGTCAATGTTCATGCCATCAGGTTGGAGGCTACCCAGCCGGTATATAAGGTGTTGTTCCTCCAACTTGAGTTTGGATTCATTTTGACAATAGAGGAGGCCATGGATAGACATATTAGAATGGGAATGGGACATGGAATTAAAATGTGTGGCCACTGGGAGATCCTGCTTTCTCTGGCGGACCGAGCATAGGTATTCCACGAAACGGTCTTCCAGTCTGCATTGGGTCTCACCAATATATAAAAGGCCACACCGGGAGCACCGGACACAGTATACCACACCAGCCAACTCACAGGTGAAGTGTTGCCTCACCTGGAAGGACTGTCTGGGGCCCTGAATGGTGGTGAGGGAGGAAGTGTAAGGGCAGGTGTAGCACTTGTTCCACTTACAAGGATAAGTGCCAGGAGGGAGATCGGTGAAAGGGATGGGGGGGACGAGTGGACAAGGGAGTCGCGTAGGGAGCGATCCCTGCAAAAAGCAGAAAGAGGGGGGAGGGAAAAATATGTTTGGTAGTGGGATCCCGTTGGAGGTGGCAGAAGTTATGGAGAATTATATGTTGGACCTGGAGGCTGGTGGGGTGGTAGGTAAGGACAAGGGGAACCCTATCCCAAGTGGGGTGGTGGGTGCATGGGGTGAGGGCAGATGTGCGGGAAATGGAAGAGATTCATTTGAGAGCAGAGTTGATGGTGGACGAAGGGAAGCCCCTTTGTTTAAAAAAGGAAGACATCTCCTTCGTCCTGGAAAGAAAAGCCTCATCCTGAGAGCAGATGCGGCGGAGACGGAGGAATTGTGAGAAGGGGATAGCCTTTTTGCAAGAGACAGGGTGGGAAGAGGAATAGTCCAGGTAGCTGTGAGAGTCTGTAGGCTTATAGAAGATATCAGTAACCCTAATCTCTTACTATCTTTCCTTTTGGTTAGTCCTGATGAAGGGTCTCAGCCCGAAACGTTGACAGCGCTTCTCCCTATAGATGCTGCCTAGCCTGCTGTGTTCTACCAGCATTTTGTGTGTGTTGTTGTTTGAATTTCCAGCATCTGCAGATATCCTCATGTTTGCGCAGTGAAATGCATCATTTGTGTTAACAACCAACACAATCAAGGATGTCCTGACAAGTGTCACCACACATTCTGGCACCAACAATACTCAGCAGAACAACACACAACACAACAAGCAACAGAACAGCAACGGCAAACATGCCCTCCGAATATTTTAATTCCAATTCCCATTCCCGTTTCAACATGTCGGTCCATGGCCTCCTCTAATGCCAAGATGTAGCCACCCAGTGATATCTCATATTCCATTTAAGTCGCCTCCAACCTGATGGCATGAATATTGATTTCTCCTTCTGGTGAACAAATCTATCCCCCCCCCCACCCTTCCTCTATTCCCCACACTTTTATGTCTTCTCACCTGCCTATTTCTCCCCCTGGGTCCCCTTCCTCTTCCCTTTCTCCTGTGATCCACTCTCCTCTACTGTCAGATTCCTTCATCTCCAACCCGTTACCAATCTAACCCACCTGGCTTCACCTATTACCTTCCAGCGAGCCTTCTACCCCTCCCCCACTTCTTTATCCTGGCATCTTCCCCTTTCCATTCGAGTCCTGAAGAAGGGTCTCGGCCTGAACACTGACTATTGATTCATTTCCACAGATGCTGCCTGACCTGCTGAGTTCCTCCGGCATTTTGAGTGTGTTGCTTTGAACAGCAAAACAGGTCCCTTTTCTACCTCCCACCCTTAAAGCTGCCTTAAACATATGACTCATGATTAATGACCTTCTGCCTTTTGAAACACATACCTATTGTTTACTTACCAAGGCTGATCATGATTTTGGACAGTAATATCAAAGTGTTGATATGAGAGATTCTGCAGACGCTGTAAATCTGGAGCAACACACATGAAATGCTGAAGGAACTCAGCAGGTCAGGCAGCATCTATGGAAGAGAATGAACAGTCGACATTTCAGGCTGAGACCCTTCATCAAATGCTGCCTGACCTGACCTGTTGAGTTCCTCCAGATACTGTGTGTACAGTATCAAAGTATTCTCTACTTTAAGAAGAACAACCTTAACTTCTCTGGGACTTCCTAATTCCCAGTACCATTCTAATAAGCCTCCACCTCTTGCTAAGTCCTGGACACCTTTGGGTTTCTTAAATTGACATGGGTGGCATGGTAGCATAATGGTTAGCACAACGCTTCACAGTGCCACCCATCCAGGTGCCACTCCTGCTGTTCAGCTCATGACAATGTGAATTTGCTCCGGGCACTCCAGCTTCCTCCCACATTCCAAAGACATTCAGGTAGGATTAGCAAGTTGTGGGCATGATATGTTGGCACCGGAAGCATAGCGGCACTTGTGGGCTGCCCCCAACACGTCTATGGACTGTACTGGTTGTCGACACAAAATAATGCATTTCACTGCATGTTTGTGATGTGTCAGCATATGCTGTACATACAACACATAAAGCTAATCCTTTATCTTTATAAATAATTGAAGATATAAATAGGCACTTCAGCAAGATACCTCTATAAATTTGCTGATGAAACCACTACTGCTGACGCCAGAAGTATGCCAGTTCTTGCAGGTGGACTCCAGCACATCTTTGGACTGCATTGGTGAAAGCTCAAAATTCAAAGTAAAATTTATTTTCAGAGTACATACATGTCACCACATACAACCCTGAGATCCTTTTGCTGCGGGCAAATCTATAGAACGGTAATTGTAAACAGGATCAATGGATAACAAGCTATGCAAATGCAGGTATAAATATATAGCAATAAATAATAAGCATGAAATAATAAAGTAAAAGAGCCCTTAAATGAGTGTAGCTATCCCCTTTTGTTCAGAGCCTGATGGTTGAGGGGTAGTAGCTGTTCTTGAACCTGGAGGTGTGAGTTCTGAGGCACCTGCACATTCTGCCTGATGGCAGCAGTGAGAAAAGAGCATGGCCTGGGTGGTGGGGATCTTTGATAATGATGCAACCAACACATTTCACTGTATGGTATGATATTTCAATGTGCACCTGAGAAATGAAGCTAATCTTTGATCTTCCTAAACTCTAGGACATAGAACTGGACGTAGCACACCAGTTTGGAATTGGGGTGCAGCACGACTTACTAGGTCAGAATTTCCAGAAAGTTGTCCCAGCAAAGCCCCTTGCACCACTGAGCACATCTACAAGGAGTGCTGTCACAGTACAGACAATGAGGCCATAAGATATAGGAGCAGAAGTAGGCCATTTGGTCCATCAAGTCTGCTCCGCAATTCAATCATGGGCTGATCCAATTATTCCTGTCATCCCCACTCCCCTGTTTTCACCCCATACACTTTGATGCCCTGGCTAATCAAGAACCTATCTACCTCTGCCGTAAATACACCCAATGACTTGGACTCACTCGTGGCAACAAATTCCACAGATTTACCACCCTCTGACTAAGGTAATCTCTCCGCATCTCAGTTCT
The DNA here is from genome assembly GCF_048418815.1 of Hemitrygon akajei. Lineage (NCBI taxonomy): Eukaryota > Metazoa > Chordata > Chondrichthyes > Myliobatiformes > Dasyatidae > Hemitrygon > Hemitrygon akajei. The sequence goes on along the minus strand of NC_133127.1, from coordinate 13,951,762 downwards.
AAAAGGACGCCCTTCAACCCTGAAGTCGTGCCTTCTTGTCCTGAACTCCCCTACTATGGGAAATAACTTTGCCATATCTAATCTGTTCAGGCCTTTTAGCATTCAGAATGTTTCTATGAGATCGCCCCTCATTCTCCTGAACTCCAGAGAATACAGTCCAAGAGCTGCCAGACGTTCCTCATACAGTAACCCTTTCATTCCTGGAATCATTTTCATGAATCTTCTCTGAACCCTCTCTAATGTCAATATATCCTTTCTAAAATAAAGAACCCAAAACTGCACACAATACTCCAAGTGTGGTCTCACGAGTGCCTTACAGAGCCTCAACATCACATCCCCGCCCTTATATTCTATACCTCTAGGAATGAATGCCAACATTCCATTCACCTTCTTCACAACTGACTCAACCTGGAGGTTAACCTTTGGGGTATCCTGCACAAGGACTCCCAAATCCCTTTGCAGCTCTGCATTTTGAATTCTCTCCCCATCTAAATAATAATCTGCCCCTTTATTTCTTCCACCAAAGTGCATGACCATACATTGTATTTCATTTGCCACTTCTTTGCCCATTCCCCTAAATTATCTAAGGCTCTCTGCTGACTCTCTGTTTCCTTAATACTACCAGCTCCTCCACCTATCATTGTATCATCAGCAAATTTAGCCACAAATCCATTAATACTGTAGTCCAAATGATTGACGTAGATCGTGAAAAGCAGCAGTGCCCACACAGACCCCTGTGGAACTCCACTGGTAATCGGCAGCCAGCCAGAATAGGATTCCTTTATTCCCACTCTTTGTTTTCTGCCGACCAGACAATGCTCCACCCACACTAGTAACTTCCCTGTAATTCCATGGGCTCTGTCTTGCTAAGCAGCCTCATGTGCGGCACCTTGTCAAAGGCCTTCTGAAAATCCAAGTACACCACATCTCCTTTGTCTACTCTGCTTGTAATTCCTCAAGGAATTACAGTAGGTTAGCCAGGCAGGATTTTCCTTTCAGGAAATCATGCTGGCTTTGGCCTATCTTGTCATGTGCCTCCAGATATTCCGTAATCTCATCCCTGACAATCGATTCCAACAACTTCCCAACCACTGATGTCAGGCTAACAGGTCTATCATTTCCTTTCTGCTGCCGCCCACCCTTCTTAAAAACCGGAGTAACATTTGCGATTTTCCAGTCATCCAGTACAATGCCAGAATCTATCGATTCTTGAAAGATCATCGTTAATGCCTCCGCAATCTCTCCAGCTACTTCCTTCAGAACCCAAGGGTGCATTCCATCAGGTCCAGGAGATTTATCCAGCCTCAGACCATTAAGCTTCCTGAGCACCTTCTCAGTCATAATTTTCACAGCACAAACTTCACTTTCTTGATACTCTTGAATTTCCGGTATACAGCAGACATCTTCCACCGTGAAGGTTGATGCAAAATATGCATTCAGTTCCCCTGCCATCTCTGCATCTCTCATTACAATATCTCCAACATCATTTTGTATTGATCCTATATCTACCCTCGGCTCTCTTTTACCCTTTATATACTTAAAAAAGCTTTTAGTATCTTCTTTGATATTAGTCGCCAGCTTCCTCTCATAATTCATCTTTTCCTACCGAATCATCTTCTTAGTTTCCTTCTGCAAAATTTTAAAAGCTCCCCAATACTCTGTCTTCCCACCAGCTCTGGCTTCCTTGTATACCCTCTCTTTTGCTTTTACTTTGGCTCTGACTTTAATATCAGCCACAATGGTGTCCATCTTCCCTTTGGAAATTTACTTTTATTTGGAATATATCTATTTTGCACTTACCTCATTTACCTCATTGCTGCTCTGCTCTCCTTTCGGCACATGTCCCTTTCCAGTCAACTTCGGCCAGTTCCCCTCTCATGCCATTATAACTTCCTCTATTGCATTGAAATAAATGGATTTTATTTTTTCCCTCCCAAATTTCAATGTGAACTCGGATCATATTGTGATCACTGTTCCCTAAGGGTTAGGGTAGCATAACCTTAAGCTCTCTTATCACCTCTGGATCATTGCACCACACCCAATCCAGTAGAGCCAATCCCTAGTGGGCTCAACAACAAGCTGTTCTAAAATGCCATCCCTTAGACATTCTACAATTCTCTCTCTTGAGGTCCAGTACTGGCCTGGTTTTCCCAATCCATTTTCATGTTAAAATCCCCAACCATTATCATGACATTGCCTTTCTGACACGCCTGTTCTATCTCCTGCTGTAATTTGTAATCAGTATCCTGGCTGTTGTTTGGAGGTCTGTGTACAACTGCCATTAGGGTCCTTTTACCCTTGTCATTTCTTAACTCAACCCATAGAGAATCTACACCTTCCGATACTATGTCATCTCTTTCCAATGGTTTAATATTATTTCTTATGCACAGAGCCACACCACCCCCTCTGCCTACTAATTTATCTTTCTGATACACTGTATATCCTTGGCAGCCATTCTTTAGCCAAGTTTCAGAGATGGCCACAACGTCATATTTGCCAATCTGTAGCTGAATTTCAAGATCGCCCGTTTTATTCCTTATGTTGCATGCATTCAAATACAACACTTTCAGTCCAGTATTTGTTGCTTTCTGTTCTAAGTGCACCACGTCTCTATTGCCACTGGCTTTGATTAAGCCTCATCTCCTGCCTGTTCTTTCTATAATCTCCGTTGCACGCTATCTTTGATTTATTTCTGTTTTCCACTTCTTCAGCCCTATCACTCCGGTTCTCACCCCCTGCCAGATTACTACACTGGCACCAGAAGCATAGTGCCATTTGCGGGCTGACCTCAGCATATCGTCAGACTGTGTTGGATATGTATGTTTTGATATCATCATCATCATTATGTGCCTTACACCTCCATCAATATGGACATACCTCCAGCCCACCACCCAGGTATTTTGATGCACCTCTGAGGTCTGATGCCTCCATTGGTCAGAGTTGAATATTGCATCCTAGCTGTCCAGATACACAAGCCTAGGCAGTACCATATGGAGAGCAAGCTGTTGCCCATGTAGCAAGCTGTCTCTCTCCACGCATCTGATGACCCCAAAGGAATGGCAGAGACCGATACAGTTTGGTACCAGCAGCACTGCAGGAGTTGCCAGTCAACATTGAACTCAATGTAGGACTGCCTTAGGGAATCAAGCTCCGGACTTTTCCCTTGGGGTATACTGACGAAGCCTTCCCCATGGATGGGTATAGCCGTAAGGCAATGGAGGTTTGAGATCAGAGTTTTCCTTCTCCTAGATGAGCTGCTAACCAGGCTGACGAGCCCTATCTGCCCAAAGAGACTGGTGCCGTAACCTGCCTTTGCCCCTTCTTCTGTTAGTAGAAGTAGTTCCGCCGGGGATAGTTGTTAAGCCACACATGAAGATCGGGAGCTGGACTTGGTTGTCAGAGACTATTTGAGGTGCACACCACTGAGAGCATTTAATAAGCAATGGGAACTTGTCCCCATTACCACCCTGGCCATAACAACCTTATGTGACAAATACAGCTAATTATTTACTGTATATTTTCCCCTTATAATAAAATGTCCTTTTTAGTACACACTACTTAATTTTATATTGAAACATGATACTGACACCTGTACAAGGTATTGGTCAGACACACTTTGAATACTGTGTTCAGTTTTGGTCACCCTACTATAGGAAAGAGTGCAGAGAAGAATTAAAGGGATGTTGTTTAGACTTGTCCTCCAAGAGGACCACAACCTTGTTGTTGGGCTTGGAGGTTTGTGTGCTTCAGTGACCCAGAGAACTATGTTGGCTTTACGCTCTGACTCTTGGTAGGGTCATTCATGCCAAACAGGTCAAAGGTAATGGCCAGACTTAGAGTGGTCCACTGATTGACTGGTTCGGGTCCAGGTTCGTGGGTTCAGCTCAGGGCTAACAACCCTGACTGGTAAAACAAAATTGTTTCAGAAACAGCAATGAAGAATCCTTCTACATCTGAATGTGATGGTATTCCTGAGTCTCCTCCTTGGACTAGTATGACTGACAGTAGTGAAAACCGAGAGGAAGCCACTGACATAATAAAGGAAGCCCTGAACACTGAAAGGACTGAGTTATCAGGAGAGATGGAGCAGGTTGAGATTTTATTCATAGAAGCACGGGTGAATGTGGGGTGACTATACTGAGGTGCATAAAATCATGAGGGACATAGATAAGGTAAATGCATATAATCCTTTTCCCCGGTCCGAGGAATAGCGGTTGCAGGTGAGAGAGGGGAGATTTAATAGGAGCCAAAGGAACAATCTTCTCAGCCAAGGGGAGTACATGGAATGAGCTATCAGAAGAGGTCATTGAGCCCAAGTTCAATAACACTTAAAGGGAACTTGGACAGGTGCATTAATAGGAAAGGTTTAGATAGATATGGGCCAAAGGTGGGCACCTTGGTTGGCATGGGTGAATTAGTACCAAAGGGCCTGTTTCTGCCATTTATGGCTCTATGAATAGATGGGTACAGTACATATAAACAAAGGTCTTATTTTGACTGGACAATGCTCTTCTGAGTATTATTAACTGTTTAACTTCATTTAAGGAACATAAGACCCTAAGACCTGAAGATATAGGAACAGATTTAGGCCATTTGGCCCATCGAGTCTGCTCCACCATTTCATTTTGGCTAATGCATTTCCCTGTCAGCCCCAATGTCTTGCCTTCTCCCTGTAAACTGGCAGGCCCTGACTAATGAGGAATCCATCAACTTCTGCCTTAAATATATCTAAAGACTTCACCTCCACAGGCACCTTGGCAATGTATTCCTCACATTCGCCACTCTATAGCTAAAGAAATTCCTCCTCATCTCTTTTCTATATGGACGTCCTTCTATTCTGAGGCTGTGTCCTCTTGTCCTAGACTCCCCACTAGAGGAGACATTCTCTCGACATCCACACTATAGAGGCCTTTCAACATTCAATAAATATTTAATGAGATCCCCCCCTCATTCTTCTGAATTCCAGTGAGTACAGGCCCAGAGCCATCAAATGCTCCTTATATGATAAACCTTTCAATCCTGAAATTATTTTCATGAACTTCCTTTTAACCCTCTCCAATGTCAGCACATCCTTCCTTAGATAAGGGGTCTAAATGTGCTCATAGTACTCCAAGTGTGGCCTCTCTAGTGCCTTATAAAACCTTAAAATCCTTGTTTTTGTATTCTAGTCCTCTTGAAGTGATGCTAACATCACATTTACCTTCCTGACCACTGACTAAACTTGCAAATTAACCTTTAGGAAATCCTGAATGAGGACTCCCAAGTCCCTTTGCACTTCAGATTTTTAAATGTTCTCTTCATTTAGAAAATAGTCTACACTTTTATTTTTTCCACCTAAGTGCATGACCATACACTTCCAAACACTGTATTCCATCTGCCATTTCTTTGCCCGTTCTCCTAGTCTGTCTAAGTCCTTCTACAGCCTCTCTGCTTCCTCAACATTACCTCCCCTTCCACCTATCTTTGTATCATCTGCATATTTGGTCATAAAGTCATCAATTCCTCTGTGAAAATCATTGGCTTTTGGCATAAAAAAGAAAGCAGTCCCAACACAGACCTCTGTGGAACACTACTAGTCACTGGCAACCAATTAGAAAAGGCTCACTTTATGCTCATTCTTTGCTTCCTGCCATTCAGTTAATCCTCTGTACATGCTAGTATCTTTTTTTGTAATACCGTGGGCTCTTAACTTGTTAAGCAGCCTCATGTGTGGCACTTGTCAAAGGCCTTCTGAAAATTCAAGGACACCACATCTACCAATTCTTGTTTGTCTTGTTATTTCTTCAAAGAATTCCAACAGATTTGTCAGGAAGGATTTTCCCTTAAGGAAACCACGCTGACTTCAGCCTATTTTGTCATGTGCCTCCAAATATCCCAAAATCGCATACTTAACAATTGACTCCAACATCTTCCCAATGCCTGAGGTCAGATGCACTGGCCTATAATGTCCTTTCTTCTGCCTCTCTCCTTTCTTGAAGAGTGGAGGGACATTTGCACTTTTCCAATCCTCCGGAACCATGCCAGAATTGATTCTTGAAAGATGATCACTAATGTCTCCATAATCACTTCAGCTACCTCTTTCAGAACCCTGGGCTGTAGACCATATGGTCCAGGTAATTTAGCTACCATCAGACCTTTTAACTTCCCAAACACCTTCTCTCTAGTAATGGCAACTTCACTCACTTCTGGCCCCTGACACTCTCAAATGTCCAGCTACCTGCTAGTGTTTTCCACAGTGAAGAATGTTGTAATATACTTATTCAGTTCATCAACTATTTCCTTGTCCCCCATTACTACCTCTCCACCATCATTTTCCAGAAGTCTGATATCTACTGTTACCTTTTGTTTACTCTTTATATATCTGAAGAAACAAATGGTATCCTGTTCAATATTATTGGCTTACTTACCTTTGTATTCCAACTTTTCTCTCTTTATGACTTTTTAGTTGTGTTCTATTGGTATTTAAAAGCTCCCCTATCCTCTAACTTCCCACTAATTTTTTGCCCTATTATATGCTCTCTCTTTGGCTTTTATGTTGGCTTCGACTTCTCTTGTTAGCCACGATTGCTTCGTTGTACCTTTAGAATACTTCTTCTTGTTCGGGATGTACTGTATCTATCCTATGCCTTTTAAATTGCTCCCAGAAACTCCGGCCATTGTTGCTCTACTGTCATCCCTGCTAGTGTCCCCTTCTAATCAGCTTTGGCCAGATCCATTCTCATGCCTCTATAATTCCCTGTATTCCATTGTAATACTGATACATCTCACCTTAGCTTCTCCTTCTCAAATTGTGGGGTGAATTCTATCATATTAAGATCACTGTCCCCAAGGGTTCCTTTACTTTAAGTTCTCAAATCCATTCTGATTCACTGCACAACAACCAACCCAGAATAGCTTATCCCCTAGTGACGTCTACCATGAGCTCCTCTAAAAAGCCATTTAGTACAAATTCCCCCTCTTGAGATCCAGCACCAGCATGATTTTACCAATCTACCTACATATTGAAATCCCCTGTGACAATTGTAACATTGCCCTTTTGACATGTATTTTCTATCTTGCGTAGTAATTTATAGCCACATCTTTACTGTTTGAGGGTCTCCCATCAGGCTCTATTAACTTTGTAGTTTCTTAGCTCTACGCACAATGATTCTACAACTTCCAATCCTATGTCACCTCTTTCTAAGGATTTAAATTCATTTTTTACCAGCAGAGCCACACCACCCCCTGTCCTTTTGATACAATGCATATCCTTGGATGTTAAGCTCCCAGCTATAACCTTCTTTCAGCCACTATTCAGTGATGCCCACATTGCCAATCTGTAACTGTGCTACAAGTTCATCTATCTTATTCTGTATACTGTATACAACACCTTCAGTCCTGTATTCACCTTTTTTGATTTTGCCCACGTATTACATTGCAATTCATCCCGGTGACAGCAATTTTGCTCTGTCATCAGCCTGTCCTTGCTAGCTGTCTCACTACACACAGCCTCTGCTTGTATACCAACTGCTCATCCTCCGCCCTAACACTCCAATTCCCATCCCTTGCCAATTAGTTTAAACTCTTCCGAATAGCTCCAGTAAGCCTGCCCACAAGGACATCAGTCCCTCTTGGGTTTGGATGTAACCCATCCTTTTTGTACAGGGCATAGCCAATGATCCAGAAATCTGAACTCCTATCCCTGCGCCAGTTCCTCAGTCACACATTTGAAACCTCCTTTTACTGGGTGTCTCTGGAAATGCGGCTCGTTAGCCCCTCGCTAACAGCCACTGGACTTCACAGTGAGAAACCCACCTTTCTCAGGCTTCGTACAACTTTGGCCCCACCAAATCCATGAGATTGGGATGTCTCGCCCACCCAAACCCTGGTTTGGGCGAATGCTGTTTGATTTACTGCCCCAGCAGGAAATAACAGATTGTACAATTATGAATAAGTATATTTAAGAATGTTACTTTAAGCAAACAGTTATTAAAGGAAAGAAAGAAAAAACAGAAAGGGCCCGTCACTTTTAAGCAGTCAAATATGCTCTAAGTTAGAGCTCATCTTGACGTTGTCTGTAACTCACGCGCTGGACCCTCAGTCTGTGTGAAAGCACACACCACCTTCCCAATGTCGCTCAAAATCCATCTCGAACAATCGGGTCTCCCTCGGGGGTATTGGTCCCTCCTCCTTGAAGCCATTCAGCTGCACCAAGCACCTTGTGCAACAGGGACGGCATCCTCAGCCAACTTTCCTCCTGTCTTCCCCCAGCTCCCGCCAACAAAGACCTCCAGCCCAGCGCTCTCCAGAACCTTCTCCCATTGGCTGACAGGACATTCCTAAGTTGAACAACAAAGCTTCTATCGCAGCTCAAACCAAAACGAGCTGAAAGCAGAACAGACTGCTCTTAGAGAACTGCTAAAATGAAATACCTACAGCATAGCAATAAAATCTTAACCAGGGCATTACACATTTGTCTGCTAAATCCTCTTATTCTTACCTTCACTGGCATGTGGCAGAGGCAGCGATCCAGAGATTACTACTCTGAAGGTCTTGCTTTTCAGCTTAATACCTACAGTAGCTCCCTAAAATCTCTCTTCAGGGCCTCCTTACCTTTCCTTTCTAAGTCATTGGTGCCAATATGTACAAAGACTTCTAGCTGTTCACCCTGACCCTGGCACCTGAGAGGCAACATATCATACAGGTGTCTCTAAAGCATCCACAGAATCTTGCCTCTATTCCTCTAACTATGGAATCTCCTATCACTATTGCTGTCATCTTCACCTCTCTTCTCTTCTGAGCAACAGCATCAGACTCTGTCCCAGGGACCTAGTTGCTGTGGCTCCCCACCAATAGGCCATACCCCTCTACGGTGTTCAAAACTCTATACTTATTATTGAGGGGAACAGCCACAGGGGCACTCTGTACTGGCTCCCCATTTCCTTTTTCTCTCCTAACGGTCACCCAGTTACCTGCCTCCTACAACCCTGTCTATCTATCACTTCCTCAGCCAAAGGTTTTCAAGCTGCATATCCAGGTCCTTAACATGCTCTCTCAGGGGCTACAGCTCAGGGCAGCTGGTGAAAATGTGGTTACATGGGAGGTTGGAGGTCTCCCAGAATTCCCACATCTCACATGCAGAACAAAACTCAGCCCTTGGAGCCATTTCCACTGTAGTAACTGTATCTTTACAGACAAGAAATGAAGAATAAAGAGGAGGAAGAGGAAGAAGAAGAAGAATCTTACTGGATACTTACCTCCAAGCAACGCAAACAAAATGCTGGAGGAACTCAACAGGCCAGGCAGCATCTATGGAAAAGAGTACAGTTGACATTTCAGGCTAAGACCCTAAGGACCAGTCCTGCTGAAGGGTCTCAACCCAAAACGTTGACTGTTATCAGCCCATCCCCCTAATTTTGTGTCATCTGAAAACTTTACTAATTTGCTTGTTATGTATTTATCCAAATCATTAATGTAAATCAAAAGCAGCGGTAGCCCTAAAGCTTCTTCTAGGTGTGAACATGATCCTCTCACCACAACCGAATGTTTTCTGTTTTGAGCCAATTCTGCACCCACTCACGCACCTTACCCTGAATCCCTGCCTCTGCAGTCTGATTATTAATCTCTATGGAGTACCTTGTCAAAGCCTTTTGAAAGTCCAAGTAAATGAAACCAACTACTCTATTGCTTTCATAATTATCTGGATAGACAGGGTATGATTAGAAACAGTCAACATGGATTTGTGCGTGGAAGGTCATGTTTGACAAATCTTATTGAATTTTTTGAAGAGGTTACTAGGAAAGTTGATGAGGGTAAAGCAGTGGATGTTGTCTATATGGACTTCAGTAAGGCTTTTGACAAAGTTCCACACAGAAGGTTAGTTAGGAAGGTTCAATCGTTAGGTATTAATATTGAAGTAGTAAAATGGATTCAACAGTGGCTGGATGGGAGATGCCAGAGAATAGTGTTGGATATCTGTTTGTCAGGTTGGAGGCCAGTGACTAGTGGTGTGCCTCAGGGATCTGTACTGGGTCCAATGTTGTTTGTCATATACATTAATAATCTGGATGATGGGGTGGTAAATTGGATTAGTAAGTATGCAGATGATACTAAGATAGGTGGCGTTGTGGATAATGAAGTAGGTTTTCAAAGCTTGCAGAGAGATTTAGGCCAGTTAGAAGAGTGGGCTGAAAGATGGCAGATGGGGGTTAATGCTGAGAAGTGTGAGGTGCTACATTTTGGTAGGAATGATCCAAATAGGACATACATGATAAATGGTAGAGCATTGAAGAATGCAGTAGAACAGAGTGATCTAGGGATAATGGTGCATAGTTCCCTGAAGGTGGAATCTCATGTGGATAGGGTGGTGAAGAAAGCTTTTGGTATCCTGGCCTTTATAAATCAGAGCATTGAGTATAGGAGTTAGGATGTAATGTTAAAATTGTACAGGGCATTGGTGAGGCCAAATTTGGAGTATTGTGTACAGTTCTGGTCACCAAATTATAGGAAAGATGTCAACAAAATAGAGCGAGTATGGAGAAGAATTACTAAAATGTTACCTGAGTTTCAGGACCTAAGTTACAGAGAAAGGTTGAACAAGTTAGGTCTTTATTCTTTGGAGCATAGAAGGTTGAGGGGGGATTTGATAGAAGTATTTAAAATTATGAGAGGGATAGATAGAGTTGACGTGGCTAGGCCTTTCCATTGAGAGTAGAGGACATGAGTTGAAACTTAGGGGGCAAAAGTTTAGGGGTAACACGAGGGGGAACTTCTTTACTCAGAGAGTGGTAGCTGTGTGGAATGAGCTTTCAGTAGAAGTGGTAGAGGCAGGTTCGATTTTGTCATTTAGGTAAAATTGGATAGGTATATGGACAGGAAAGGAATGGAGGGTTACGGGCTGAGTGCAGGTCAGTGGGACTAGGTGAGAGTAAGCGTTCAGCATGGACTAGAAGGGCCGAGATGGCCTGTTTTCATGCTGTAATTGTTATATGGTTATAAATTTTAGTTGCCCCTTCATAGAACTCCAGCATATTAGTAAAACATGAATTCCCTTTCTGAATCCATAGTGGCTTTCTGTTAACATGCCTGTTCTTATCAGCTGCTTTTCCATCTCATTCTTTATTAATGTTTCCATTATCTTACCTATGATACACAGTAAGCTTATTGGTCTATAGTTACCAGCGGCAATGTGGTCAACCTTCGTAAATACCAGACAATATTAACTCATTTTCAGTCCTTAGGAATTTCACCAGTCTTCATTGACTTTTGAAAAATATGTGTTAGGCATTTATATATATAATGACAGACCTCTTTATGTACCCTTGGATATATATCGTCTGGCCCTGGAGATTTATTAACTTTCAGCCTTTTCAACTGAAGCCAGACCTCACTTTCTAAGATCTCCAAGTCACTTAAAACAACCTTGATTTTCTCTACACTTACTGGCACATTGGTAGCATCTTCAGAGGTGAATACTTTAGCATAATATGAGTTAAGAGTATCCTTCTCCGCATAAAGGGTCTGTTTCTGAGCAGTGCTTCTCTGTGACTCTATGGCTCCATATGCATTGTTGCACTAAAGCAGCTGAAGTTCCTTCTAATACTTTAAGCCTCTTATGGTCTTCACAGAGAGCTGCATGAGTGTGTATCACTGTCCCGCAACTAGAACCACTTGATGCTGTAATCCTTTCAAAATCTCTCTCCATAATTAGCTGGATTAGAAAGGGAAAGCTGTGAAAACAATAACAGGCCATAAGACCCAAAGACATAGGAGAAGAATTAGTTCTTTCCATCCACCAAGTCTACTCCATTATTGGCAAGGCTGTTTGTTTTTTGCAACACACACATAATGCTGGAGGAACTCAGCAAGTCAGGCAGCGTCTAAGGAGGGGAATAGACAGTTGACATATTGGACTAAGACAGTTCATCAGGACTGGAAAGGAAGGGGCAGAAGCCAGAATAAGAAGGTGGAGGGGTGGGGGTGGGAAAGAGTACAAGCCGGCAGGTCGGCAGGTGATAGGTGAGAACGGGTTGAGAGGAAGGTGAGAGGGTGTGGGCGGGGGGGATGGAGTAAGATAATGGGAGGTGATCTTATCCCTATTACCTTTAATCCCCTTATCATCAAGAACCTAAAAGAGAGAAAAAAACTTTATTAACTTTCATTGTCACATGTACATCGAAATATATAGTGAAATGCATCACTTGTGTCAACAACCAACACAATCTCGCAACATGCTGGGTCAGACCTCAAGGCTCTGGCACCAGCATAACATGCTCACCGCTTCCTAACCCTAAACCGTACATATTTGGAATGTAGGAGGAAACCAGAACTCGCGGAGGAAATCCATGCAGTCATGGGAAGAGTGTACAAACTCCTTATAGGCAGCTGTGGAAATTGTATCCTGATCACTGTTTACTAGTGCTGTAAGACATCACGCTAACCTTTATGTTACATTACCACCCACAATCTATCAATCACCACCTGAAGTACACCAAATGAGTTGGCCCCCACAAATTACTGTGGCAAAAAAACTACAGATTCACCATCCTCTGGCTGAAAGAATTATCGCCTCATCTCAGTTTTAAAGGGACATCCCTTTATTCTGAAGATATGGCCTCGGATATAAGACTCTTCCACTAATGGAATTATCCTCTCCACTTCCAAACAATCCAGGCCTTTCAATATTTAGTAGGTTTCAATCAGATGCCCCCTCATCTTCTGAGCTCCAGCGAGTAAGGTCCCAGAGTCATCAAACTGTCCTTATATATTGGGCCAGGACTGGTCAAATGGGCCTCACAGTAAAATATGATACACACCCAGTGACCTCTTTATTAAATGCCTCCTGTTCCTAATAAAGTGGCCACTGAGTCATGGTCTTCTGCGGCTGCAGTCCATCCACTTCAAGGTTCGACGAGTTGTGTGTTCAGAGATGCTCTTCTGCACACAACTGTTGTAACATGTGGTTATTTGAGTTACTGTCGTCTTCCTGTCAGCTTGAACCAGTCTGGCCATTCTCCTCTGACCTCTCTCATTTACAAGACATTTTCACCCACAGAACTGCTGCTCACTGGATTTTTTTTTGCTCCTTGCATCATTCTCTGAAAACTCTAGAGATGGTTGTGCGTGAAAACCCCAGGAGATCAGCAGTTTCTGAGATATCAAACCACCCTGTCTGGCACCAACAATCATTCCACGGTCCAAGTCACTTAGATCACATTTCTTCCCTTTTCTAACGTTCAGTCTGAACAACAACTGAACCTCTTGACCATGTCTGCATGCTTTTATGCATTGAGTTGCTGCCACATGATTGGCTGATTAGATATTTGCATTAATTAGCAGGAGTACAGGTGCACCTAATAGTGGTCACTGAGTGTAATTCTATATAGTTATAATAAGAATTGCTTCATGTTTTAAGTATATATTCTCCAATCTAGTTTAGAATTATGTATCATTCATCATAATTGTATGTTTTGCAACTTGCAATGTGGAAATGTAATTATGAGAATGCTCAGGGCATTGATAGGTGTATTTGGAGCTATTGTAAAATATAAAATCAGATTAGAATCAGAATCAGGTATATGTCATGAAATTTGTTGTTTTGCAACAGCAGTACATTGCAATACTTACAGTATTGTGCAAAAGTTGAAGGCACACATATATAACAAGGGTGTCTAAAACTTTTGCACAGTCCTGTATACGTCAACGTGGATCGAAGAGTGAGTTTGTAAATCTGGTGGAAGAAAAGGATATGGGGAATAGAGAGGGTGGGGTGCTGCAGGAGGGGTGAGGGACAGGTGGCACAGGAGTGCTGGATGTGAGAGGCTGGTAGGAGTGCAGACGCAACCTTCTCTGAGACCCAGGCAAAGTCATTTTATTCCAAACAATTGGTTTATTGATCATTACAGAATGTCTTTCTGGTGCAACCCACTCCCTCCCCTCTCCCTTCCCCTTTTCCAAACCTTGATTCCCCTCTCCCTACACTCTTCCCACTCTCAATCCACAATAGAAACCCATATCAGAATCAGGTTTATCATCACTCACGTATGTCATGAAATCTGTTTTTTTTTTGCAACAGCAGTACAGTGCAATGCATAAAATTACTACAGTACTGTGCAAAAGTCTTAGGCTCCATACTTATACGTATGTGCTTAAGACTTTTGCACAGTACTGTAATAAAAAACTAAAAATTACAATAAGAAATATATAGACAAAAATTAAGTAAGTAGTGCAAAAAAAGTGAATTAGTGTTCATGGGTTTAATGTTCATTCAGAAATCTGTTGGCAGAGGGGAAGAAGCTGCTCCTAAAATATTGAGTGTGTGCCTTTAGGTCCTGTACATCTTCCTTGGTGGTAGCAATGAGAAAGAGGGTATATCCTGGGTGATGGGGTCCTTAATGATGGATGCCACCTTTGTGGCATGGCCTTTTGAAGGTGTCATCAATGCTGGGGAGGAGGCTAGCCCCCACGATGGAGCTGCTGAGGTTTCCTCCAATGTGCACCTTTTTCCGATCCTGAGCAGTGGCCCCCTCCATACCAGATGGTGATGCAACCAGTTAGAATGTTCTCCACGGTCAAACTGTAGAAATTTGAGAGAGAGAAATGGGAAGAGAGGTTCTTTGGGATTTGTTTTTCACTGCCAATCCATCCACCCCCCCCCCCACCCAACATCTCTCCCACACCCCACCTCCACCAGCACACTAATTCCAATCATAATGAAGTGAAATATATTCCTGACAGCATTCATCTAATGTGTGACTCTCTTTACAGTGGCTCGTGGTTGCCATGGGTACTGCCAAGTGCTGCTGATAAAACGCTTCACATCCACCGTGTCTTCTAATCACTTTCCTTCTTATTTCCTCTGCTCTCTGCCAGGCTCTGTAAACAAGGAAACATTTACTTTCATCTTCCTTTTATCTGGGTTCTTCTGATTGAGGTATTGGTGTAATGCAAACTAAAGCTCAGTGGGGAATTACAGCTGGCAGGGGACAGTGAAAGAGTTGGGTTCAATGCATTTGAAAGGCAGACTTTATTTATACACAGCGCATGCATTCCATGAGACCATTAGACATAGGAGCAGAATAGGGCCACTTTCCCTATCAAGTCTGCTCCACCATTCCATCATGGCTGATATATAACCATATAACAATTACAGCACGGAAACAGGCCATCTTGGCCCTTCTAGTCCATGCCGAACGCTTAGTCTCCCCTAGTCCTACCGACCTGCCCTCAGCCCGTAACCCTCCATTCCTTTCCTGTCCATATACCTATCCAATTTTACTTTAAATGACAATACCGAACCTGCCTCTACCACTTCTACTGGAAGCTCATTCCACACAGCTACCACTCTCTGAGTAAAGAAATTCCCCCTCGTGTTACCCTTAAACTTTTGCCCCCTAACTCTCAACTCATGTCCTCTTGTTTGAATCTCCTCTACTCTCAATGGAAAAAGCCTATCCACGTCAACTCGCTCTATCCCCCTCATAATTTTAAATACCTCTATCAAGTCCCCCCTCAACCTTCTATGCTCCAAAGAATAAAGACCTCTCGACCCCATTCACCTACTTTCTCCCTGTTACCTTTTCCACCCTTGCTGAACGCGAAGCTATCAAACTCCACTTTAAACATACAGAGTGACTTGGCCTCCACAGCCATCTGTGGCAATGAGTTCCACAGATCCTCCACCCTCTGGCTAAAGAAATTCCTCTTCATCAGTGTTCTAAATGGGTTGGAAGAGGGCGAATATCACACCACTGTTCAAAAAAGGATGTAGGCAAAAGGCAGGTAACTATAGGCCAGTTAGTTTAATATCTGTAGTTGGGAAAACACTTGAAGCTATCATTAAAGAAGAAATAGTAAGGCATCTGGAAAGAAATGGATCCATCGGGCAGACACAGCATGGATTCAGCAAAGGCAAGTCCTGTTTGACAAATTTACTGGAGTTCTTTGATGATATAATGAGTGCAGTGGATAGAGAGGAACAGAAGAATATTATTTACTTGGATTTCCAGAAGGCGTTCAATAAGGTGCCACATAAAAGACTTATCCATAAGATAGGAATGCATAGAGATCGGGTGTGATGTATTACCAGGGATAGAAGATTGGTTAACTAGTAGAAAGTAGAGAGTTAGGATACATTGGTGTTACTGTGGTTGGCAATCAGTGGTGAGCAGTGTGCTGGGCCCACAACCGTTCACGATATACATTAACGATCTGGAAGAGGGGACCGAGTGTAGTGTATCTACGTTTGCTGATGATACTAGATTGAGTGGAAAAGCAAATTGTGCGGAAGATACAGGGAGTCTGCAGAGAGATATAGATAGGTTAAGTGAGTGGGCAAGGGCCTGGCAGATGGAGTACAATGTTGGTAAATCCGAAATCATCCACTTTGAAAGGAGAAATGAAAAAGCAGATTATTATTTAAATGGTAAAAAATTTCAGCATTCTACTGTGCAGAGAGATTTGGGAGTGCTTGTGCATGAATCACAAAAGGTTGGTTTGCAGGTGCAGCAGGCTATCAAGAAGGCAAATGGAATTTTGTCCTTCATTGCTAGAGGGATTAAATTTAAGAACAGGGAGGTTATGCTGCAACTGTACAGGGTACTGGTGAGGCTGTACCTGGAGTACTGCGTGCAGTTCTGGTCTCCATACTTGAGGAAGGATATACTGGCTTTGGAGGCAGTGCAGTGGAGGTTCACCAGGTTGATTCCAGAGATGAAGGGGTTAGACTATGTGGAGAGATTGAGTTGTCTGGGACTGTATTCACTGGAATTTAAAAGAATGAGAGGAGATTTTATAGAAACATAAAATTATGAAAGGGATAGATAAGATTGAGGCAGGGAAGTTGTTTCCACTAGTAGGTGAGATTGGAGCTTCATGCAAGCAATCTTAAGAGTCTACAGAGAGTGGAGCAATAAAAAACATCCAGTGTGCGGCAGCTCTATGGGAACAAATTCCTTGTTAATGAGAGAGGTCAGAGGAGTATGGCCAAACTGGTTCAAGCTGACAGGAAGGCGACAGTAAACATAACAAACCATGAAGTGGATGGTCTACAGCAACAGAAGGCCAGAAACATACACTGAGTGGCCACTTCATTAAGTGCAGGTTCCTAATAACATGGCCACTCAGTGTACCTGACTTTGGATCCTGCATGCTATAGGGTCCCTGTGGGTAATCCATAATGTATGTCCAAACTATCTGTCTTAATATCCTGATTTAATTAGGTTGGAGGAGTTGAGGCTATTCTCATTTAAAAAAATAATTTGATAAAGTGTTTTCAAAATGATGAAAGTTGTCATCTTTTACCTGATAGAATGAGACATTGGAACTTTAGGACAGGGCTGAGACAAGCATTAACAAGAAGGTGGTTAGGTGTCAGAAAGTATTTTTAAAGTAATTTATCATCCTCTGGGACGAATGATGATTATCAGTGATGAAATTGGATTCCCTGAAATCCTCGCAGCGAGAACCGGATGAGCTCTTAAATGATGAAAATGCTTTTTAGGCATTCCAAGTGATGACGGATAGATGAGAGTGATGGTATTGCACTGTTGTGGCTGGTTGCTTCAGGAAATCAGAAATTGTTTAACTTGCAGTGGGGTGGAGATTTCAGTATTCGTAGAATTACCAAATTCTATAATGCATAAACAGGCTCATTCAGCCAACCTTAGGGCTTATAGAACTTTAGAATTGTACCGTCAAACTTGTCCATACCAATTGTGATTTGATATCTGAACTGCTTAGAGTGCATGGTAAGGTAGTGTTTAGTGTAATGCTTTACAGTGATCAGCAATCAGTGTTCTATAAGACCATAAGCTCCGAACGACATAGAAGCAGAATTAGGCCATTCAGCCCATTGAGTCTCCTCCACCATCATGGCTGATCCCAGATCCCACTTAACTCCATACATCCGCCTTCTCGCCATACCCTTTGATGCCCTGACCAATCAGGAAACTATCAATTTTCACTTTAAATATACCCACGGTCTTGGCCTCCACAGCTGTCTGTGACAAAGCATTCCACAGATTCACTACTCTCTGGCTAAAAAAAAATCCTTGTTAACTCTGTTTTAAAGGGTTACCCTTCAATTTTGAGGCTGTGCCCTCTAGCTGTGGTTAACCCCACCGTAGGAAACATCCTCTCCACATGCATCTTTCAACATTCACTAGGTTTCAATGAGATCCCACCGCGTTCTTCTAAATTCCAGTGAGTTCAGGCCCAAAGCTGCAAAACGCTGCTCATATGTTAACCCCTTCATTCCTGGAATTATCCTCGTGAATCTCCTCTGGACTCTCCCCAATGGCAACACAAACTTTCTGAGATATGGGGTCCAAAACTGTTGATAATACTCCAAGTACAGCCTGACTATTGTTCTATAAAGCCCCAGTATTATCTTCTTGCAACACACACAAAATGCTGGAGGAACTTAACAGGCCAGGCAGCAGATATGGAAAAAATTACAGTCGATGTTTTGTGCCAAGACCCTTTGGCAGGACTGGAGAAAAAAAGATGAGGAATAGATTTAAGACGTGGGAGAGGGGAGAGAGAAACACAATGTGATGGGTGAAACTGGGAGGGGAAGGATGAAGTAAAGACCTGGGAAATTGATTGGTGAAAGAGATACGGGGCTGGAGAAGGGGCAATCTGATAAGAGAGAACAGAAGGCTATGGAAGAAAGAAAAGAGGGAGGAACACCAGAGGGAGGCACTGGGCAGGCCAGGAGATAAAGTGAGAGAAGGAAAAGGGGGTGGGGAATGGTGAAGGAGAGGGGGGGCCATTACCAGAAGTTCAAGAAATCGATGCTCATGCTAACAGGTTGGAGGCTACCCAAATGAAATATAAGGTGTTGTTCCTCCAACCTGAGTGTGGCCTCATCGTGGCAGTACAGGAGGCCATGGACTGACATGTCGGAATGGGAATGGGAAGTGAAATTAAACTGGGAGCTCCCACTTCTTCTAGCAGACGAATCTAAGGTGCTCAGCAAAACCGTCTCCCAATCTACATTGGGTCTCACCGATATACAGGAGGCCACACTAGGGCACTGAACACAGTATATGACCCCAACAGACTCACAGATTAAGTGTTGTCTCACCTGGAAGGACTGTTTAGGGCCCTGAATGGTAGTGAGCGAGGAGGTGTAAGGGCAGGTGTAGCACTTGGATAAGTGCCAGGAGGGAGATCAGTGGGGAGGGATGAATGGATAAGGAAGTTGTGTGGGGAGCGATCTCTACAGAGAGCAGAAAGTGGAGGGGCGGGAAAGATTTGCTTGGTGGTGGGATCTCGTTGGAGATGGCGGAAGCTCCACAGAATTATGTGCTGGACATAGAGGGTGGTGGGGAGGTAGGTGAAGACAAGAGGAGCCCTATCCCTGGTAGGGTGGCGGAAGGATGGGGTAAGAGCAAACGTGCGTGAAATGGAAGAGATGTGCTTGAGGCAGGCAGTGATGGTGGAGGAAGAGAAGCCCACTTCTTCGAAAAAGGAGGACACCTCCTTCATTCTGGAATGAAAAGCCTCATCTGGAGAACAGATGTGGCGAAGATGGAGGAACTGAGAGAAGGGGATGAGACCCGATGTAGAATGGGAGTCTGTAGGGTTCATATACTGTGGCCAGTGCTCCTAGTGTGGCTTCCTGGATATCAGTGAGACCCAACGTAGATTGGGAAACTTTCACTGAGTACAAACGCTCCATCTGCCAGAAGAATCAGGATCTCCCATTGGCCACCAATTTTAATTCCACTTCCCATTCCCATTCCGATATGTCAATACATGGCCTCCTCTACTTTCGCAATGAGGCCACACTCAGGTTGGAGGAATAACACCTTAATTCCGTCTGGGTAGCCTCCAACCTGATGGCATGAACATCGATTTCTCGAACTTCTGGTAATGCCCACCCCCAACTCCCCACCCGTTCCTTCACCAGTTCCCATCCCCTTTTCCCTCTCTCACCTTAACTCCTTGCCTGCCCATCACCTCCCTCTGATGCTCCTCCCCTCTTTTCTCTCTTCCATGGCCTTCTGTCCTCTCCTATCAGACTCCCCCTTCTCCAGTGCTGTACCTCTTTCACCAATCAACTTCCCAGCTCTTTACTTCATCCCTCTTCGTCCTGGTTTCACCTATTATCATGTGTTTCTCTCTCCCCTCCCTCCACATTTTAAATCTACTCATCATCTTTGTTTCTCCAGTCCTGCCAAAGGGACTCAGCCCGAAACATCAACTGTACTTTTTTCCATAGATGCTGCCTGGCCTGCTGAGTTCCTTCAGTATTTTGTGTGTGTTGCTCAGATTTTCAGCGCCTGAAGATTTGCTCTTGTTTGAAGCATTGTCTCTTTGTTTTTATATTCTATTCTTCTTGAAATGAATGCTAACATTGCATTTCCTTTCTTTACCACAGTCTCAACCTGTAAATTAACCTTCTGGGAGTCTACCCACTTAGATAACAGTCTGCACTTTTGTTCCTTTTATGAAAGTGCATTCTCATACATTTCCCAACATTGTATTCCATCTGCCACATTTTTGCCCCTCTTCCAATTTGCATAAGTCCTGTTACAATCGCATTGCTTCCTCAGCACTATCTGCCCCTCCACCTATCTTTGTATCATCTGCAAACTTTGCCACACAGCCATCAATTCCATCATCTAAATCAATGACAAACAATGAGAAAAGCAGCGGTCCCAATACTGACTCCTGAGGGACACCACTAGCCACTGGCTGCCAACCAGAAAAGGCCCCCTTTATTCCCACACGCTACCTCCTGCCTGTCAGCCATTCCCCTATCCATTTCAGTATCTTTCCCATACTGCCATGGGATTTTATCTTGTTATGCAGCCTCATGAGTGGCACCTTATCAAATGCCTCTGAAAATCCAGGTAAATGACATCCACTGCCTTTCCTATGTCCATCCTGCTTGTTACTTCCTCGAAGAACACTAACAGATTTGACAGGCAATATTTCCCTTCACAGAAACCATGCCGACTTTGACTTATTTTATCATTAGTCTCCATGTGTCCTGAAAGTTCTTCCTTAATAATGGACTCTAACACATTCCCAACTGCTGAGGTTTGGCTAACTAGCCTATAATTTCCTTATATTTTGCCTTTCTCCCTTCTTAAAGAGTGGAGTTTGCAATTTTCCAGTCCCCCCAGAACCACGCCAGAATTAAGTGATTCTTGAAAGATCATGATCAATGCATCTGCTGTCTCTTCAGCAACCTCTCTCAGAACTCTGGCATGTAGTCCATCTGGTCCAGGTAACTTGTCCACCTTAAGACCTCTGAGTTTGCCTAGTGCATTTTCCTTTGTAATAGCAATGTCACTCACTCCTGCTTCCGGACACTCATGGACCTCTGGCACACTGCTAGTGTCTTCCATCAGTAAAGACTGATGCAAAGTACCCATTAAGTTCATCTGCCTTTTCTTTGATCCCCATTATTATCTCACCAGCTTTCCAGTGGTCCAATATCAACTCTCACCTCTCTTTTACTCTTCACATAACTGAAACACTTTTAGTATCCTTCTTTATATTATTGGCTAGTTTATTTTCATATTTCATCTTTTCCTTCTTTTGGCTTTTTTGTTGTCTTTTGTTGGATTTTAAAAACTTCCCAACCATCAAGCTGCCTAGTCACTTTTGCTACATTATAAGCCCTTTCCTTGGCTTTAATGCAAACCATTAGCTTTCCTTTTCAGCCATGGTTGCCTAGTCCCCATTTGAGAACTTCTCCATTTAGAACTGAGATGCGGAGAAATTACTTTAGTCAAAGGGGTGGTAAATCTGTGGAATTTGTTGCCATGAGCAGCTGTGGAGGCCAAGTCATTGGGTGTATTTAAGGCAGAGATAGATAGGTTCTTGATTAGCCAGGGCATCAAAGGGTATGGGGTGAAGGCAGGGTAGTGGGGATGACTGGAAGAATTGGATCGGCCCATATTGAATGGCGGAGTAGACTCGATGACTGACTGGCCTACTTCTGCTTCCATATCTTTTGGTCTTTCTAAAGGTATAATTCCACCTCCTACCAACCTAACCACACCACCACCTATGCCTTATTGCCTGTCCTTTTGATATCAAAGTATATCCTTTGGTATTACGCTCCCAACTATGACCTTCTTTTAGCCATGTCTCAGTAATGCCCACAACATCATACTGACCAATCTCAATTGTGCCATGAGTTCGTCCACCTTATTCTGAATACCACATGTATTTAAATAGAGCACCTTCAGTCCTGCATTCTTCACCCTTTTGAATTTTGCCTCTGAGGTACAATTTAACTCTGCACTGTCTGCATTTGTACCCAATCATTGTATTATCCTTTGTTACATTCACATTGCACCCATCATCCACTCGTAAACCTGCTGGCTCATTTTAGCTCTATCAGACTGGTTTCTATCCCCCTTCCTTATTAGTTTAAACCACTCCCAACAGCTTAAGCAAACCAGTCTGCAAGGATACTGGTCCTAAGTGCAGTCTGTCCCTTTTGTACAGGCAGCAATCCCAAGATTACTACCTTTAAGGTCCTGCTTCTCAATTTCCTTCCTAACTCCCTGTGTTCTGTTTTCAGGACCTCCTCCATTTTTCTACCTACGTTGTTGGCACCAATATGTACTATGACTTCTGGCTGCTCACCCTCCCTTTTCAGGATATTGTGGACACGTTCAGAAACATCCCTGACCCTGTCACCTGGAAGACAAACTACTATCTGTGTTTCTTTTTCTTGTACACTGAATTGCCTATCTGTCCCCCTAACTATAGAGTTCCCTATTACTGCTGCCATCCTCTTCAGTTCCCTACCCTTCTGAGCCACGGGGACAGACAGTGCCTGAGGCATGGCCACTGTTGCTTCCCCCAGGTAGGTCATCCTCTCTAACAGTACTCAAAATGGAGTAGTTATTATTGAGGGGGTCAGCCACAGGGGTGTTCACGACTATCTGATGTTTTCCCTTCCCGCTCTTGACAGTAACCCATTTATCTCTCTCCTGAAGCCTTGGCGTGACTACTCCTGTCTATCACCTCACTTTCCCTAACAAGTCAAAGGTGATCAATCTGCAGCTCCAGTTCCCTAACATGGTCTCTAAGGAGCTTCATCTTGATGCACCTGGTGTAGATGTGGCCATTGGGGAGGTTGGAAGTCTGCTGGAAATCCCACATCCGACACCCAGAACAGAACACTGTCCCTGCAGCCATACCCCCTATTCTTTCAAGAGTTAAATTAGAAGAAATAAAAGAAATAAACTTATCTACTTACATCGCCTCCACTTGTTCACAGCGAAGCCTATTGAGCCAAAGCCTTACCACTCTGACCCAGACCACTCTGATGATGACTGCTCCACTAGACGGTACCTCTCTTTTATGGAGATTGGGCTTTTCAAACTCTGCTTCGGACCTGCTTTGGAACACTTCCCACCTCTGTCTGTAATGAGTTTGCACACTCTCCCTGTGACCATGGGGGTCTACTCCAGGTGTCCCGGTTTCTTCTCGTGTTCTAAAGCCATACCATTTAGAGTTACTAAGTAGTGAGCATGCATGTTGATACTTTTGAGCTGCCCTAACACCTACTTGGACTGAGTTGGTCATCGACACAAGTAACACATTTCACTGTCTATTTTGATGTACGCATGATAAATAAAGTGTAGGGAACCTAGAACAGTACAGCCCTTTGGCCCACAATTTCTGTGCTAACCATGATGCCAGATTAAACTCCCATCTACCTGCACATGCTCCATAACTCTTCAATCCCAGCCTGTTCATGAACCTGTCCAAAGGCACTTTGGCAAAGGCCTATGATATCTACTACTTACCACTTCCCCACGCAGTGAGTTCCAGGCCGTCTGGCCTCATAAATCTCTACTGAACTTTTCCCCGTCACCTTTAATCTATACCCTTTTGCTTTCCATTCTCAGAAAAAGACTCAGATTATCGAATCTGTCTATAATCTGAGTCTTCCATAATTTTATAAACTTCTATCAGGACTCCCCTCAGCATCTAATGCTCCAAGGAAAACAAGTTTGCTGTTTATTTATTTATTTATCTATTGATCAATCTATTTGACTGTTTATTTAGAGATACAGCAAGGAGAAGGTCCCTTCGGCCCAGTGAGCTGCACCACCGAGCAACCTCCATTTATAACCCTCGCCCAATCATAGGAGAATTTTTCATTGACAAGTTGACCGACCAACCATTGCGTATTTGGACAATGGGAGGAAACCTGAGCACCTGGAGGAAACCCACACCACACAAGTTCCTTACAGATGCTGCCAGAATTGAACTGTGAATTCGGGAATGCCCGTGAGCTGTAATAACTTTGTGGTAACTGCTATGCCACTGTGGCATCCAACCTCTCCTAAATACACAAACTTTCTTATATAAGCAGCATCCTGATGAACCTCTTCTGCATCCTTTCCAAAACACCTTCATGGGGCGACCAGAATAAAGTTTTATCCAGCTGCAACATGACATCCTTACAAGTGACAGGATTATCTGACATCTTGGTCCTTTCAAGAAGTTGCATTGTTATGGCAACTCTATCACTCATCATCGTTATGTGCTGTGTCGTATGACGTGGGCAAACATGGTCTCCATGACCATGATTACTCTTGTCAAGTTTTTTGACAGAACTGGTTTGCCATTGCCTTCTCCTGGGCAGCATCTTTACAAGACAGGTGACCCTACCTATTATCAATTCTCTTCAGAGATTGTCTGCCTGGCATCAGGCAGGGGCTCATATGACCATCCGCTCCCATGGCTTCACATGACCTTGATCGGGGGGCCAAGTAGGTGCTATACTTTGCCAAGGGTAACCTACAGGCTAGCGGAAGGAAGGAGTGTCCTACACCTTTTTTAGAGAAGTATCCCCACCTCCCACCATTGGCGCTTTGATTACACAATGCTTTTTCAGAGAGTGGTGTGTGCATGGAACACACTACCAGGAGAGGTGGCAGAGGCAGATACAGTAGGGCACGGAAAGCACTCTTAGGCGCATGGATGACAGCAGAGTAAAAGGTTATATTGGAAGGAAGAGTTAGACTGATGTTAGAGTGGGTTAAAAAGTCAGCACAATGAGGTGGACTTACTGTGCTGTAATTTTCTATGTTCTGCTAAATAGGTGAGACTGTGGGGAGAATAGAATCAGGTGAGTGCAGGATCCATGTGGAAGTGGATGCTGGATGGCCAGCACAGGGTCAGTGGGCTGAAGGGCCTGTTTGCATTCTGTATGTCAAAGCCACTCCATGACTCTGTGAAAATGAGCAGTGGTGGTGGGGATGCATAGGGGAGGGGGTGGTTGTAGTGAGCAGTGGTGGTGAGGTTGTGTGGGGGAGGGGATGGTTGTAGTGAGCAGTGATGGTGAGGTTGTGTAGGGGGAGGGGATGGTTGTAGTGAGCAGTGGTGGTGAGGTTGTGTAGGGGAGGGGATGGTTGTAGTGAGCAGTGGTGGTGAGGTTGCATGGGGGAGGGGATGGTTGTAGTGAGCAGTGATGGTGAGGTTGTGTAGGGGGAGGGGATGGTTGTAGTGAGCAGTGGTGGTGAGGTTGTGTAGGGGAGGGGAATGTTGTAGTGAGCAGTGGTGGTGAGGTTGCGTAGGGGAGAGGATGGTTGTAGTGATCAGTGGTGGTGAGGTTGTGTAGGGGGAGGTGATGGTTGTAGTGAGCAGTGATGGTGAGGTTGTGTAGGGGGAGGTGATGGTTGTAGTGAGCAGTGTTGGTGAGGTTGCGTAGGGGGAGAGGATGGTTGTAGTGATCAGTGGTGGTGAGGTTGTGTAGGGGGAGGTGATGGTTGTAGTGAGCAGTGGTGGTGAGGCTGCGTAGGGGGAGAGGATGGTTGTAGTGAGCAGTGGTGGTGAGGTTGTGTAGGGGAGGGGATAGTTGTAGTGAGCAGTGGTGGTGAGGTTGTGTAGGGGGAGGGGATGGTTGTAGTGAGCAGTGTTGGTGAGGTTGCATGGGGGGAGGGGATGGTTGTAGTGAGCAGTGGTGGTGAGGTTGCGTGGGGGGAGGTGATGGTTGTAGTGAGCAGTGGTGGTGAGGTTGTGTAGGGGGAGGGGATGGTTGTAGTGAGCAGTGGTGGTGAGGTTGTGTAGGGGGAGGGGATGGTTGTAGTGATCAGTGGTGGTGAGGTTGTGTAGGGGAGGTGATGGTTGTAGTGAGCAGTGATGGTGAGGTTGTGTAAGGGGAGGGGAATGTTATAGTGAGCAGTGGTGGTGGGGTTGTGTAAGAGGAGGGGAATGTTGTGAGCAGTGGTGGTGGGGTTGCATAGAGGAGAGGAGTTGGTTGTAGTGATCAGTGGTGGTGAGGTTGTGTAGGGGGAGGTGATGGTTGTAGTGATCAGTGGTGGTGAGTTTGTGTAGGGGGAGGTGATGGTTGTAGTGAGCAGTGGTGGTGAGGTTGCGTAGGGGGAGAGGATGGTTGCAGTGAGCAGTGTTGGTGAGGTTGTGTAGGGGGAGGGGATGGTTGTAGTGAGCAGTGTTGGTGAGGTTGTGTAGGGGAGGGGATGGTTGTAGTGAGCAGTGGTGATGAGGTTGCATAGGGAGAGGTGATGGTTGTAGTGAGCAGTGTTGGTGAGGTTGTGTAGGGGGAGGGGATGGTTGTAGTGAGCAGTGGTGGTGAGGTTGCGTAGGGAGAGGTGATGGTTGTAGTGAGCAGTGTTGGTGAGGTTGTGTAGGGAGAGGGGATGGTTGTAGTGAGCAGTGATGGTGAGGTTGTGTAGGGGAGGGGATGGTTGTAGTGAGCAGTGGTGGTGAGGTTGCGTAGGGAGAGGTGATGGTTGTAGTGAGCAGTGTTGGTGAGGTTGTGTAGGGGGAGGGGATGGTTGTAGTGAGCAGTGGTGGTGAGGTTGTGTAGGGGAGGGGATGGTTGTAGTGAGCAGTGGTGGTGAGGTTGCGTAGGGAGAGGTGATGGTTGTAGTGAGCAGTGTTGGTGAGGTTGTGTAGGGGGAGGTGATGGTTGTAGTGAGCAGTGTTGGTGAGGTTGTGTGGGGGGAGGGGATGGTTGTAGTGAGCAGAGGTGGTGAGGTTGCGTGGGGGGAGGGGATAGTTGTAGTGAGCAGTGGTGGTGAGGTTGCGTGGGGGGAGGTGATGGTTGTAGTGAGCAGTGGTGGTGAGGTTGCGTAGGGGAGGGGATGGTTGTAGTGAGCAGTGTTGGTGAGGTTGTGTAGGGGAGGTGATGGTTGTAGTGAGCAGTGGTGGTGAGGTTGTGTAGGGGGAGGGGATGGTTGTAGTGATCAGTGGTGGTGAGGTTGCGTGGGGGGAAGGGATGGTTGTAGTGAGCAGTGGTGGTGAGGTTGTGTAGGGGGAGGGGATGGTTGTAGTGAGCAGTGTTGGTGAGGTTGTGTAGGGGAGGGGATGGTTGTAGTGAGCAGTGGTGATGAGGTTGCATGGGGGAGGGGATGGTTGTAGTGAGCAGTGGTGATGAGGTTGCATGGGGGAGGGGATGGTTGTAGTGAGCAGTGTTGGTGAGGTTGTGTAGGGGAGGGGATGGTTGTAGTGAGCAGTGTTGGTGAGGTTGTGTAGGGGAGGGGATGGTTGTAGTGAGCAGTGGTGATGAGGTTGCATGGGGGAGGGGATGGTTGTAGTGAGCAGTGGTGATGAGGTTGCATGGGGGAGGGGATGGTTGTAGTGAGCAGTGTTGGTGAGGTTGTGTAGGGGAGGGGATGGTTGTAGTGAGCAGTGGTGGTGAGGTTGTGTAGGGGGAGGGGATGGTTGTAGTGATCAGTGGTGGTGAGGTTGCGTAGGGGAGGGGATGGTTGTAGTGAGCAGTGTTGGTGAGGTTGTGTAGGGGGAGGGGATGGTTGTAGTGAGCAGTGGTGGTGAGGTTGTGTAGGGGGAGGGGATGGTTGTAGTGAGCAGTGTTGGTGAGGTTGTGTAGGGGAGAAGATGGTTGTAGTGAGCAGTGTTGGTGAGGTTGTGTAGGGGAGGGGATGGTTGTAGTGAGCAGTGGTGATGAGGTTGCATGGGGGAGGGGATGGTTGTAGTGAGCAGTGGTGGTGAGGTTGTGTAGGGGGAGGGGATGGTTGTAGTGAGCAGTGTTGTTGAGGTTGTGTAGGGGGAGGGGATGGTTGTAGTGAGCAGTGTTGGTGAGGTTGTGTAGGGGAGGGGATGGTTGTAGTGAGCAGTGGTGGTGAGGTTGTGTAGGGGGAGGGGATGGTTGTAGTGAGCAGTGGTGGTGAGGTTGTGTAGGGGGAGGGGATGGTTGTAGTGAGCAGTGGTGGTGAGGTTGTGTAGGGGGAGGGGATGGTTGTAGTGAGCAGTGTTGGTGAGGTTGTGTAGGGGAGGGGATGGTTGTAGTGAGCAGTGTTGGTGAGGTTGTGTAGGGGAGGGGATGGTTGTAGTGAGCAGTGGTGATGAGGTTGCATGGGGGAGGGAATGGTTGTAGTGAGCAGTGTTGGTGAGGTTGTGTAGGGGGAGGGGATGGTTGTAGTGAGCAGTGGTGGTGAGGTTGTGTAGGGGGAGGTGATGGTTGTAGTGAGCAGTGGTGGTGAGGTTGTGTAGGGGGAGGGGATGGTTGTAGTGAGCAGTGGTGGTGAGGTTGTTTAGGGGGAGGGGATGGTTGTAGTGAGCAGTGGTGGTGAGGTTGTGTAGGGGGAGGGGATGGTTGTAGTGATCAGTGGTGGTGAGGTTGTGTAGGGGAGGGGATGGTTGTAGTGAGCAGTGGTGGTGAGGTTGTTTAGGGGGAGGTGATGGTTGTAGTGAGCAGTGGTGGTGAGGTTGTTTAGGGGGAGGGGATGGTTGTAGTGAGCAGTGTTGGTGAGGTTGTGTAGGGGAGGGGATGGTTGTAGTGAGCAGTGGTGGTGAGGTTGCGTTGGGGAGGGGATGGTTGTAGTGAGCAGTGGTGGTGAGGTTGCGTGGGGGAGGGGATGGTTGTAGTGAGCAGTGTTGGTGAGGTTGTGTAGGGGAGGGGATGGTTATAGTGAGCAGTGGTGGTGAGGTTGTGTAGGGGGAGGTGATGGTTCTAGTGAGCAGTGGTGGTGAGGTTGCGTAGGGAGAGGTGATGGTTGTAGTGAGCAGAGGTGGTGAGGTTGCGTGGGGGGAGGGGATGGTTGTAGTGAGCAGAGGTGGTGAGGTTGCGTGGGGGGAAGGGATGGTTGTAGTGAGCAGAGGTGGTGAGGTTGCGTGGGGGGAGGGGATGGTTGTAGTGAGCAGAGGTGGTGAGGTTGCGTGGGGGGAGGGGATGTTGTAGTGATCAGTGGTGGTGAGGTTACATAGGGGGAGGGGATGGTTGTAGTGATCAGTGTTGGTGAGGTTGTGTAGGGGGAGGGGATGGTTGTAGTGAGCAGTGTTGGTGAGGTTGTGTGGGGGAGGGATGGTTGTAGTGAGCAGTGGTGGTGAGGTTGCATGGGGGGAGGGGATGGTTGTAGTGAGCAGTGGTGGTGAGGTTGCGTAGGGGGAGGGGATGGTTGTAGTGAGCAGTGGTGGTGAGGTTGTGTAGGGGGAGGGGATGGTTGTAGTGAGCAGTGTTGGTGAGGTTGTGTAGGGGGAGGGGATGGTTGTAGTGAGCAGTGGTGGTGAGGTTGCGTAGGGGGAGGGGATGGTTGTAGTGAGCAGTGGTGGTGAGGTTGCGTAGGGGGAGGTGATGGTTGTAGTGAGCAGTGGTGGTGAGGTTGCGTAGGGGGAGGGGATGGTTGTAGTGAGCAGTGGTGGTGAGGTTGTGTAGGGGGAGGGGATGGTTGTAGTGAGCAGTGGTGGTGAGGTTGCGTAGGGGGAGGGGATTGTTGTAGTGAGCAGTGGTGGTGAGGTTGTGTAGGGGGAGGGGATTGTTGTAGTGAGCAGTGTTGGTGAGGTTGCGTGGGGGGAGGGGATGGTTGTAGTGAGCAGTGGTGATGAGGTTGCATGGGGGAGGGGATGGTTGTAGTGAGCAGTGGTGATGAGGTTGCATGGGGAGGGGATGGTTGTAGTGAGCAGTGTTGGTGAGGTTGTGTAGGGGTAGGGGATGGTTGTAGTGAGCAGTGGTGGTGAGGTTGTGTAGGGGAGGGGATGGTTGTAGTGAGCAGTGGTGGTGAGGTTGTGTAGGGAGAGGGGATGGTTGTAGTGAGCAGTGGTGGTGAGGTTGTGTAGGGGGAGGGGATGGTTGTAGTGAGCAGTGGTGGTGAGGTTGTGTAGGGGGAGGGGATGGTTGTACTGAGCAGTGGTGGTGAGGTTGCATGGGTGGAGGGGATGGCTGTAGTGAGCAGTGGTGGTGAGGTTGCGTGGGGGGAGGGGATGGTTGTAGTGAGCAGTGGTGGTGAGGTTGTGTAGGGGGAGGGGATGGTTGTAGTGAGCAGTGGTGGTGAGGTTGCGTAGGGGAGGGGATGGTTCTAGTGAGCAGTGGTGGTGAGGTTGTGTAGGGGAGGGGATAGTTGTAGTGAGCAGTGGTGATGAAGGTGTGTAGGGGGAGGGGAATGTTCTAGTGAGCAGTTGTTGATTATCTAGGGAGCTACATAATCTTTAATGTATTCAGTGCAGAGTAGAGCATCACATGACAACACCACAAATGGTTGTCCTTTGCCATTTTGCTTGCATTTGCACTAATTATGTTTGCTTCATGGCTGAGCATGGATTTGTTTCATGTTCGTGTAGGGTGTTTTGCATCTTTAAATATCACAAAGCCTGACAATTAATTGGCACACAGAGAGCCAGACTGCAATTAATGCTGGGAAAACAATTAGTGTAACACTTTAACAGCACGAACAAACCAGGTTCAAATCCTACTGCTGTCTGTAAGCAGTTTGTACATTCTGTACGTACGTTTCCTCTGGTTTCCTCCCACGGACAGTTTAACAGGTTGAGGGGCTTCGATCGACTGGAGAGCCAGACTCTTTCTCACGGAGGTGGGGGGGGGGGGGGGGTGGGAAACAGCCAATTTCTCCACTTTGGATAAAAGTGTAGTGGGGAATGTTAGAAGTAGTATTTTTCACACAGAGTGGTGGATGTATGGAATATACTGCCAGTGGTGGTGGTAGAGGCAGATACATTACAGACTCTTAGATAGGCACATGGATGAAGGAAAACTGGAGGGCTATGTAGGAGGGAATGATTAGACTGACCTGAGAGTAGGTTAAAAAGTTGGCCAGAGAGCCTGTACTGTACTGTACTGTGCTGTGCTGGTCTATGCTCTATGCTCCAAACCAGTCTCAATTGCTTTGTGCCTGGAAGGCCATAAAATGTTTAGCACCAAGCGAGCAGATGGGACTAGATTAGATGAGAATTCTTGGTTGGTATGAACCAGATGGGCTGAAGGGCCTGTTTCTCTACTGTATGACTTTGATTCTAAGCCTCATAAAGAGAAAGAGAGAACATGATGATCAATAAGTCTGAGTTAAAACAAAAACAAGGTGCAGATTAAAAGAATCATAAAGCATCAGGGAAAGGCAAAGTTAGTGGGGTTTGCTTCATGATTATCTCATTGAGGTGCCATTTATGTGGTGGTAATGTTTGAGTCCTGTTCCCATTATGTTTAGTAACTTCATAACTTAAAGTTAATTGAAAGCAAACACATGGAGCCGGGATTGTGTGCTTTGGTTTCATTTTTACTTTAGCAAGACCTGGTGGTATGATGACGTATACCGTTCATGTACTTTTACATATAACCACAGTGCATTTTGTGAACAAGAAGGAGTGGTTAATCAAACAATATATTTACAATATTACTCAAGTATTACTGAAATATTATATACACACACTCCTCCAAGCTTAGCTATAAACTCAGACTCAATATAGAAATGCAACTCAGCTCAAGAATATGTACACACACTATATTATACAATTACTGGATACAGAAAATACACTGCATTGTAGGTCTTAAATTGTCCCATTCGGGCCTAAAGATTTTATTGCAGTGGAAGATTTCTTACTCTTGTGGGACAACGTCTTTCCTGACAGGCGGGGGGGGGGGGGGGGGGTCCACTGTGCTTGGCAGGTGAGACTTCTGGCTGTGAATACCTGGGGATACGAATGGACAATAAACAAGACTGGTCAAAGAACACTGAGGCTGTCTACAAGAAGGGTCAGAGCCGTCTCTACTTCCGGAGGAGACTGAGGTCCTTTAACATCTGCCGGACAATGCTGAGGATGTTCTACGAGTCTGTGGTGGCCAGTGCTATCATGTTTGCTGTTGTGTGCTGGGGCAGCAGGCTGAGGGTAGCAGACACCAACAGAATCAACAAACTCATTCGTAAGGCCAGTGATGTTGTGGGGGTGGAACTGGACTCTCTGACGATGGTGTCTGAAAAGAGGATGCTGTCCAAGTTGCATGCCATCTTGGACAATGTCTCCCATCCACTCCATAATGTACTGGTTAAGCACAGGAGTACATTCAACCAGAGACTCATTCCACTGAGATGTAACACTGAGTGGCATAGGAAGTCATTCCTGCCTGTGGCCATCAAACTTTACAACTCCTCCCTCGGAGTGTCAGACACCCCGAGCCAATAGGCTGGTCCTGGACTTATTTACACTTGGCATGATTAACTTATTATTATTTAATTATTTATGGTTTCATATTGCTATATTTCTACACTATTCTTGGTTGGTGCAACTGTAACGAAACTCAATTTCCCTCGGGATCAATAAAGTATGTCTGTGAAACAATTTCAGTTTCTGGGCCTCATTCACGGTGGCTGAAGGATTCTACACTGGAACTGCAGGAAGTGGTTCTGATAGCTCTGGCTTTCTTCTCCTTTCTTCTTTTTTCACCCAGATGCTGTTGGTATCTTCTGAATGTGTTGGCATCCCGAACAATGCATGGCAAGCCACCAGTCAAAACTTCGAGCCAATATTTTCGTTTTGACTATGACTAAATGACCAGTATGTAGCTCCTCCAACACTTTAGCTCTCAACGTTGATAGTACAACTCTCAATCCCCACGTAAGGCAACCTCCGTCATGGGTAAGTTCATCCTGACACTGGTAAAAATAGTGGTACAGGAGTTTTGGCTGCATATTTCAGCCATTTTGGGTGGCTGTGTAGACCTGAGACAGTGTGGGGTCTTTTCTAGTTTCCATTTGGATCATCTCTGCTGTATTAGGGAGACTTTCGATTTGCATGTGTTATCACTGCACCTATACCATAAGACGAAGCATCACAGGCAAACTTCATTGGGCAACATGGAACATATTGTGTGAGTACAGTGTCTGATGTCACCAATTCCTTTATGTTTTGGAAAGCCACCTCACACAGCTTTCCCCTTTGCCATTTCTTCCCTCTCTGTAATAATGAGCTCAAGGGGTGGAAGACAGTAGCCAGGTTTGTAGGAACCTGTTATAGTAGTTGACAAATCCTAAAAAGGACCATAACTGTGTCCTTTGGCCTTGGGGTATCCACCACTGCTTGAATTTTCTTAGTACATTGTGTAATGCTTGTGCATCGATGGTGTGAACACAATAAGTGATGCTTGGTTTAAGGAATTCACATTTGTTGCGCCATTCTCTGAGCCCATAATTTTCTAATCTTTTTGACATTGTCTTGATATTTAGGTGATGTTCCTTGTCATCCTTACCGGTAACAATAATGCCATCCAGGTAACGCTGAGTGCCTGGGCAGCCTTGCCACACCTATCCAGAGCTTTCTACCAGAATGCAGGTATGGATGTTACTCCAAAAATAAGCCTTTAAAGTGATAAAGCCCTTTGCGAATGCTGATGGTGAGCAACACTTCGGATTCTTCTTCCATCTCCATCTGTAGGTAGGCCTCAGCTAAGTCCACTTTGCTGAAGTGTTTCCCTCCTGTAAGCTTTGCAGAGATGTCCTCTATCCTGGGCAGAGGGTATGAATCTACCCTCAGTACTGGGTTGATGGTGACTTGAAAATTGCCACAGATCCTAACAGACCCATATCTTTCTTGGCTACTGGGACCACTGGTGTTTCCTTCGGGCTTCTCTCAATTTCTTCAACCCCCATCCGATCTATCATGAACTTTATCATGAATGGTAAAAGGAACTGGACGGGCGTTGCAAAACTTGAGAGTTGCATTTTCATTTAACACTATTTTACCCTTGATATGTTTGAGTTTTCCAATTCCATTCTTGAACACTGCTGTGGCATCATTCGGCACCTTTCTGAATTCACTTTCAGTGGACTCTCTTGCAAGGAATGTGGAATGCAAATGGTTAATGGATTTCCAATCAAGCTGTAATTATCACATCCAATCATGCCCCTGCAATACTGGCCCTTCTGTTTTTACCACGCACAATGCTGCTTGTTGTTTGCTGTATTTCACTCGCATGAATGTCATTCCCAAAGGAATTATCTTTTCCTTAGGCATTCAAAATGAGTTAGTAAATTGGATTAGACTTTTTCTTTGTAGGAGAAATCAGAGAGTGGTAGAAGATGGTTGTCTCTCTGACTGGAGGACTGTGACTAGTAAAGTTCTTTGTCATCTCTATCAATGATCTAGATGATAATGTGGTTAGAAAATTTGCAGATAAGACCAAGAATGGGGGTATAAAGGACAGTGAATAAGGGTATCATGGCTTGGAGAGGGATCTGGATCAGACAGAAAAATAGGCTGAAAATAGCAGTTAGAATTTAATGTAGACAATTGCGAGGTGTTGCACTTCAGTAGGTCTTACACAGTGAATGGTAGGGCACTGAGGAGTGTAGTAGAACAAAGGGATCTGGGAAAACAGGTCCACAATTTGTTGAAAGAGGTGTCACAGGTAGATAAAGAGTCATAATGAAAGCTTTTGGTACATTGGCCTTCATAAATCAAAGTTTTGAGTACAGGAGATGGGATGGTATATTGAGGTAGTATAAGACATTGTTGAGGTCTAATTTGGAGTGTGTGCAGTTTTGGTCATCTACCCACAGGAAAGATGTAAATAAGCTTGAGGGAGAACAGGATATTCAGGGTCTGGAGGACCTGAGTTATAAGGAAAGATTGAACGGATTAGGACTTTATTCCTTAGAATGTAGAAGACTGAGAGGAGATTTGATAGAGGTATACAAAATTATGAGGGGTATAGATAGGGTAAATCCACCAAGAGGACCACAACCTTCTCATGCTTTGGAGGCTTGCGTGCCTCAGTAACCTGGAGAGTTACGCTGGTTGGAGTCAGGGCTTTATCCTTTGGCTCTTGGTAAGTTCACCCATGCTAAACAGGTCAAAGGGTAGAGGCTAGATTGAGTGGTCCACCGGCCCTCCAGGTCCAGGGGCTTCAGCTCAGAGCTAACAACCCTGACAAGTAAAACAAAATTGTTATGGAAGCAGTAATAAATAACACTTCTACATCTGAGTGTGACGGTATTCCTGAGTCTCCACCCAGACTTGTATGACTGACAGTGGTGAAAACCAAGAGGAAGCTACTGACACGATGAAGGAAGCTGTGAGCACTGCCAAAGAAGGAGGACCTTCATTGCTGCCCAGAACACCAGTGGAGTAACATGCAGTAGGTAAGATAGGCTAAATGCAAGCAGGCATTTTCACTGAGGTCATGGGTTAAAGGTGAAAGGTGAAATGTTTAAGGGGAACAAGATGGGAAATGCCTTCATTCAAAGGGCTATGAGAGTGTGGAAGGAGCTGCCTGCACAAGTGAAGCATGCAAGCTCGATTTCAACATTTGAGAGAAGGTTGGATAATAGATAATAGGGGTATGGAGAGCTATGGTCCTGCTGCAGGTCAATGTGAGTAGGGAGCTTGTATTGTTCTGCACGATCTTGATGGGCAGAAGGGCCTGTTTCTGGCATGTAGTTTTTTATGACTCTATGACTTTATGTAAGCCCTTAGTTGGATATCTGCAGACTTCAGTTCAGTACCTTTAAAATGCCGTCCAAACGCACTTTGTAGAACCGAGCCAGTGTCCAATTCTATTTTAATTAATTTCCCATTTATTTCTTTCGTAAACCATATTGCATGTCTACTGATAGTTTTCACATAGTAATTCTTAAGGTTATTCAGTCCAGTGTCACTCTCATCATTATCAGATTTTCATCAATAGTGTGCAAATTAGAGCTCTTTTTCAAACTGCAACATCTGAAAATCAGTTGTGTCTCTTCCTGGGGTTTAAGTGTATCATTAAGTCCATCATTCATCTGACAATACTCCGACAACTTCTTCAATTTAGCCACGTACAGTAAACTAGGTTCCCCTTCCTTTTGATTCCTCTTATGAAACTTAAAGCTTTCTACAATCAACAAAGGTTTTGGTTCTAAATGTTCCTGCATTACTTTCACAATATCAGGAAAACTCATTTAGGCTGGTTTAGGTTGGAGCTGTCAAACTTCTAAGTAAACTGTGTGCTCTTCCACCCAATGCACTCAGCAAAACTGACACTTGCTTCTCATTGGCTATTTCATTTGTTACAAATTCTGCTCAGTTCCCTCAGTATACATATTCCAATTATTCCTTGTCAAATCAAACGTGCCTATCTTTCTGATGTAGCTAGCCATTTCTCCTTTTTTTTATTTGTGATTATTATCACACAAAATTCACTGCTTATGAACCCGAGAATTTGTCCATTTTCTGAAGTTTTTTTTAATTCGACCGTGTCTGCCCCTTCCCAGAGAAGCATGTGTTGAACTGTTTTTTAACTCAATAATTTCTTGCTGCACTCTTTTTAATCTTGAACATTTATTGCGCTTTAACTGGTGAGTACTCATCTTGTGTTCATTTGAATCTTCTTGGTCGCCGCTGTTTTGTTTTGTCGCTCCATAACATAAAAAGCTAATTGAAAGCAAAATCAGGGAGCCCTGAATGAATGTCTTAGATTTGTTTTTTACTTTAGTGAGACATACACATAGGATATGGTGGTGTGATATTGTATGCCATTCATGTATGTTTACATATTACCCGCAATGTGAACAATTAAGAATGCTTAATCAAACGATTCTGTATATTTTCAATATTACTCAAATTTTACTGAAATATTAAATACACAACACCCTCAACTGGAACATCTGGCAGTCAAGTGGCATCAGTTCGATTTGCTGAGAGAGCTCTCAGCCATCATCCTGGTAGCAGAGTGCTGAAGAAGGCGGCTTCCGTCATTAACGTCTCTCAATATTTTCGACATGCCCTCTTCTTGTAACTACTATTGGGCAGGAGGCAAGGGAGTCTGAAGGCCCACACTCAATGCTTTAGAAACAGCTTCTTCCTCCTTGAAATCAGATTTCTGAACATTCCATGAACCCATGAACACTACCTCTTTATTCCTCTTTTGTGCTATCTATCTACCTATTATTTATTTGCTTGTTTGTATATGTATGTATTCATAGAGATACAGCATGGTAACGAGCCCTTTCAGCCACAAAAGTTACAGCAGCCTCCGGACCCACACCACCGGGTTCAGGAACAGTTCCTCAAATCAGGCTCTTCAACCAGTGGGGGTAATTTCACTCAACTTCACTCACCCCTTCACTGAACTGTTCCCACTGAAATGCATTCATTTTCAGGGACTTTCATCACATGTTCTTGATATTATTGCTTATTTATTTATTATTATTAATTTCTCATTTGTACTTGCACGATTCATAGTTTTTGCACATTGATTATTTATCAATCCAGTCGGTTGTGGTCTTTCATTGATTCTATTGTGTTTCTTATATTTACTGTGGTTGCCCACAAGATGAATCTCAGGGTTGTATATAGTGACGTATATGTACTTTGATAATAAATTTGTTTTGAACTTTGAACAAGCCCATGCCACCAATTATAACCAACTAACCTACTAACCCATCTTGGACTGTAGGAGGAAACCAGAGCACCCAGAGGAAACCCACGCAGTCGCGGGAAGAACGTACAGACTCCTTACAGGCAGTGATGGGAGTTTGAAACCAGGTAGCTTGTTTATTTATTTATTTGATACTTGTTGTAATTTTAATGTAATGCTCTGTACCGCTGCTGCAAAATAACATATTTCACAACATAAGTCAGTGATAATAAATCTGATTCTGAAAAGAGGTTGAGAGTCAGAAAGTTGTAGGGATGGGGTTCTGGTGTTTGGGTGTCAGACAGGCTCAGCAACAGCAGAGTAGTTACAATCAGACACAAGAGAGATTGGATTTTCAGGAGAGCAGAGGCCCTGCTGGGAAAAAAAAGGACCAGACAGAGTGGGAATGAAAACCCTAGTGACTCATTCCTGATACTTCAGGCTTTCTTTGACATTACGTTCCCTTAAAAACCATGGGCCTATCGAGCCTCTCTGCCATTCCAACATGGTTGATTTGTTTTCCTTTCATCTGTTCCCTCTAGACAACAGTGACAAGGCTACTGGCTGGGAGCATAGGAAATAGGCCTGATTACCCTGGAGCATTCACTAAGTTCACAGCTCAACCTGGGCCTTATCCAACCTACTCCTTATGTCCCCTGATTCTCTTTGGCATCTAGAAACCAATCACTCTTAAATATTTTCAACAACTGAGCAACTGGAGTACAGAATTCCAAAGATTGCCAGTTTTCTGAAGGGAGCAACATCTCCTTATCTCAATAATAAATAGCTGTGCTCCTATCCTGTGCTCCATAAGGTTGCATCCTCAGCTCCCTTCTCTGCTCCCTGTACACTCATGACTGTTGGGCCAGATTCTGCTCTGACTCTCTCTACAAGTTTGCAGATGGCACCACCGTGGTGAGCTACATCTCAAATAATGATCAGTCAGAATACAGGAAAGAAAGAGATAGCGAGCTTAGTGACGGTGTCATGACAACAACATGTTCCCCCCCAATGTCTATAAACCAAAAGAGTTTGTTGTTGACTTCCGAAAGGGGGAGGGCAGTGCACATACTCCTGTCTATATCAACGGTGTTGAGTTTGAGAGAGTTGAGAGCTTCAAGCTCCTCAAAGTGAATACCACACATAGCCTGTCCTGATCCAAACACATTGACGTTACAGCCAAGAAAGTTCACCAACGCATCTCCTTCCTCAGGAGGCTAAAGAAATTCAGTAATTTCCGTCGACTCTTACCAATTTATATTGAGGCACCATGGAGCACAGTCTATCTTAGTGTATAATGGCTTGGTATAGCAACTACTCTGCACATGACTGCAAGAAACCTTACAGTTATGGACACAGCTCAGCACATCACATAGCCTCCCCTCTATGGATACCGTCTACACTTCCTATTGCCTCAGTAAAGCAACCAGCATAATCAAAGCCCCCCAGACACCCCAGACATTCTCTCTCCTCCTGTCCCCCATTGGGCAGAAGACACAAAAGCCTGAAAGCACCAGGCTCAAGGACAGCTTCTACCTCAATGTTACCAGAATCTTGTATGATAAGATGAACTTTTGGCCTTAAAATCTACCTTATTATGATCTTGCATTTCATTGCTTACCTACACTGCACTTCTCCAATAGCTGTTATACTTTATTCTGCATTGTTATTGTTTTACCTGGTTCTACTTCAATGTGCTGTGTAATGATCTGATCTGTATGAACAATATGCAAGACAAGTATCTCGGTACATGTGACAATAATAAATCAATTCTAATGTCCAAGGTGTTTGGGGTGACTGAGCACCCTACCTTTGTATAGTTTTTCACTGTTGTTTTCACCCCAGTTCTATCAGCTCCCTTTTAACGTTGAGGGAAGTGGAAAGTTATTGCTTTAGGTCCACCTGAACAGTTCAGATGAAGGGTCTTGACCCAAAATGTTGACTGTCCATTTCCCTCCATGTTGTTGCCTGACCTGCTGAGTTCCTGTGAGGTCTTGTGTTTTGCTCCAAATCCTAGCATCTGCAGCTCCCCCATCTTTCTTTAAATGTTCCCCCAACTCATTGCTGCTCCCCACAAATCAATGCTCACAGTTAGAAAACAGAGAGCCTTCCATTCCTGATGGATCGAGGCATTTCTCACCGTCAGGGTTAAGCCACATCCACCTCGGAGGCAGTAAGCGTTTCTGTGCTCAGTGCACTCTGCAACAAGACACTTGAGGAGACCTGTAAACATTTACAAACTATTTATTAATCATTAAATTTGA
Source organism: Hemitrygon akajei (assembly GCF_048418815.1). Taxonomy (NCBI): domain Eukaryota; kingdom Metazoa; phylum Chordata; class Chondrichthyes; order Myliobatiformes; family Dasyatidae; genus Hemitrygon; species Hemitrygon akajei. The sequence goes on along the minus strand of NC_133127.1, from coordinate 13,911,928 downwards.
AATACAGCAATTACACTGTTGGATGGAATTAATTAATCAGATATAACCATGGAAATTCTTTTGATGCATAAAGGAGTGTACAAAATCGTTTTAACACACATACTCACACAGAGGCAGAATGTACATATCCATCTCCTGCCACATAAGTTCTGCAACTAAATAATACAGAATGTGTACTCATTGCTTTATTTCTACAAAGCTTTATTTTAGAACTGTAAGATAAATCTTCATTATATTTGGAGATCACAGGATAGTCTTAACTTATAGTTAATGAGGTACTACAAGCCAAATAGGTCATTTATGAGCGATGATTGCTGAGATGGGGACCTCAACGCCAGAGAACGAAATATTTTATCGTCAAGTATAAACATCAAACACTCACAACTCAGGTACATCACAGGCTAGATAGAAAGTAAGACACAGTCTACATTCTCCCAGGAAGCCTCAGACATAGTGTGGATTAGGTTAGATAATGATTAAAGTTCCACCAGCCACTTCATGAATACATAATATCAAATTTATTTTTTCTCTATAGTTGGGCTGGCTCCTCAGAAAGAATGCAGGAGGCTACAGCTAAAGGAAGGCTCTGATAATCCAACTCGAAGGAATCATTCACGTGGCCACTTAATGAATACTTCTGATTTCCCATATGGAATTCTCAGTCATCCCTGGCGCTAGCATAATACTTGTCTTAGAAGTTGTAGATCTGTCATAAAGTCATAGAATGGAAACATGCCCATCTAGTCCATGACAAACTATTATTCAGCCTAGTCCCATCAACCTACCTCCAAACACCTCCCATCCACGTACCTATCCAAATTTCTTCTAAATGTTGAAATTCAACCTAAATCCACTACTTCTGCTTGCAGCTCATTCCATACTCTCACCACCCTCTGAGTGAAGAAGTTCCCCCTCATTCTCCCCTTAAACATTTCACCTTACACTTTTACCCCATGACCTCTAGTTCTACTCTCACCTGACCTCAGTAAACAAAGCCTTCTTGCATTTGCTCTACCTAGACCTCTCAAAATGTTGTGTACCTTTATCAAATCTCCCCTCATTCTCCCACCCTCTGGGAAATAAAGTCCTAACCTATTTAACCATTCCCTAAAACTCAGGTCCTCATGTCCCAGCAACATCCTTGTAAATTTTTTTGTACTTCTTTCAACCTTTTTGATATCTTTGCTCACACTCATGGAGGGAAAAAAGTAGTTGAGGTTCAGGCCAAGACCCTTCATCAGGATTTAAAGAAAATGATTGTAAACCTCAGCAAGTTCAGCAATGTCTGCAGGAAGAGAATTAGTTTACATTTCAGAGCAAAGTTCAGCAGAAAGGATTTGTCTGATTTGTTGGATCTACCATAAATATCTGTTTTCACATCAGATCCCCAGTATCTGCAGTGTTTCACTTTTCAATATTACATGAGAGGGCAAGAAAGGCAAGTCCAGAGATCGAGGACTGGGCTACCAGTAGTGGAGCAATAGAACGAGATGAGAAAGAGACCAGAATTGGTGAGAAAAATGGATGTGATTACAGAGTTAAGAAAGGGTAAAAGCATGACTTGAAAAAAAAAGATGATCATTTTTTGTGGCGGCATGATAGTTTAGAGGCTAGACCACACCTACAGCACAGGTTCAATTCCCGCCACTGCTCTCTTTGCTGAAGTCAATGTCCAATTCTTTGGTTTTGTTGACAATAGGGAAGGGTTTTTGTCATGATACAATGGTGCCATGGTAGTGTAGTGGTTAACATGACACTATTTCAGCTTGGGGGACTCAGCATTAGGAGTTCAATTCTGGCACAGTTTGTAAAGAGTTTGTATGTTCTCTCTGTGACTGCTTAGGTTTCCTCCATGTGCTTCGGTTTCCTCCCACAGTCCTAAGGAATACCGGTTGGTAGGTTAATTGGTCATTGTAAATTGTCCGATGATTAGGCTAGGGTTAAATCTGTGGATTGCTGGGCGGTGCGACTCAAAGGACTGGAAAGGCCAATTCCGTGCTGTATCTCAATAATAAAACAAATGACAAGCAGCTATTAAGCTTGTCAAGGATTCTGCGATGAACATCCCTTCATTTTTCATTATTCTGTAAGGAAGTAGCTGGTGATTGACTTACAGCCTTAAACTGAAATTCAAATCTGATTGAAATGAAAGGTCAGACACGTTTTCAGTACAATAAATACAACCAGGGGAGCTTCTAATTAATTTGGGTGACATTCAATACTGGTTCTGAGCACCTCATTTTTACCTTCTCTTCTTAAAACCTTAAAATGCTTTGGTTTTGCAAGAAATGTTCCTTAGCAATCACTTACCAAAGTGTCTATACACAGTGGCCAGTTTATTAGGTACACCTGTATACCTGTTTAATGCAAATAGCTATTCAACTATTTATGTCCTATTACCTCAATGCATAAAAGCATGTAGATATGGTCAAGAGGTTCAGTTGCTCAAACCAAACATCAGAATGGAAAGAAGTGTGATCTCAGTGACTTTGACTGTGGAATGATTGTTGGTGCCAGACGGGGTAGTTGAGCAAATCAGAAACTGCTGATTTCCTGGGATTTTCACACATATCTGTGTCTAGAATTTACAAAGAATGGTGCAATAAACAAAAAAAAAATCTAGAGAGTGGTGGTTCTATAGGGAAAAAATGCTTTCTTAGTGAGAGGAGAATGGCCATACTGGTTCAAGCTGACAGGAAGGTGACGGTAACTTAAATAACCACACTTTTCAACAGTGGTGTGCAGAAGAATGTCTCTGAATGCACAACCTGTCAGACCTTGAAGCGGATGGGCTGCAATAGCAGAAGACCATTTAGATACACTCAGTGGCCACTTCATTATGTACAGGAGGTACCTAGTGAAGTGGTTACTGAGTGTCTAAACGCAAGCCTTTGTTTTACATCATGTTTGTATGACACAGTAGATGGGAATAGTGTCTTATGGCTGAGGTGAACAATCAAACAAACCTCGGCATTTGCCTGAAGGGATTGCAACTGGAATAAACTCTTGACTGGCTTACAGTTGTCAACCTTGTAGAGTCATAGAACACTACAGCACAGAAATAGGCCCTTTAGCCCATCTAGTCTATGCTGAATTATTACTCTGTCTAGTCCTATCAACCTGCAGCCGGAATACAGCCCTCCATACGCTTCCATCCATGTACTTATCCAAATTTCTCATAAGTTTCATCTCATTGAAAGATGGGAGGATCTCATTGAAACCTAGTGAATATTGAAAGGCCTTTATGGAATGGGTGTGGAGAGGACGTTTCCTATAGTGGGTGAGCCTAGGACCAGGTCCTCAAGTTCCAACAACATTCTTGTAAATTCTTTCTTACATAAGATGATGAATAGACTTTTTCACCTGAGGTCCTTTCTAATTGTTGTCACTTAAGATCAAAATGTATATAATCTTCAGAAGGTATTTTAGTGCTGGAATAATAGAAAGAATTGAGCTCGTTACTGTGAAGAGCAACAGGGGTGTTGCAGGACCCATTGGGTCAAAAGTTTCTCTATATGTTTTGTCTCTTAATTTTTTATTAATTATTCAAACATGGGATGGTGGGCTACACCAGTAAAGGCAGAATTTCAATGTTCACCCTACCCACCCTGTTTCTGGGACTTGAATGTTTGATTTAGGGGGAAATGTTAAGCAGACTTGGATTTTATTCCTTGGAAAGGAGAAAACTGTGGAGCTGACTTTACAGAGGTGTCAGATCATGGGGAACACAGATATGGTGAAGACACACATCTTCTTCCCTTGGGAAGAGAAATGATAAACTGTTGCGTGTAGATTTAATGTGAGAGGGGAAAAATTTTAAATGGACCTGAAGGGCAACTTCTTCATACAGAGAGTGGTGGGTATATGGAACAGGCTACCAAAGAAAGTGGTTAAGATAGGTCCTATAAAAGATGCATTGACACTTTCAGAGATAGGTAAGGTTCAGAGCAGGGGTTCCCAATCTTCCTTATGCAATTAAGCAAGTGGTCTGTGGACCCCAGGTTGGAAGCCTCTGGCTTAAAGGGATATAAGCTAAATGGGACTATCTTACATAGGAATCTTGGCCAACATGATCCAGTTGAGCGGAAGGGACTGATTCCATGCTGTATGAGTCTGTGATTCTACCAAAACCCTGCTGGGGATGTTAAATGTTAGCCAATTTTTCTGTAGAGTTTGTTTCATGGAAAGACCATACCAGACAAGGGCAGCAGATTTCTTTCCCTGAAGGACATCAGCAAATCAAGTTTTTGTGATCATCCTGAAGGATTATAGTAACCAATCGATGCTTGGATTTTATTCCAGGTTGTGAGGCAGCCTTTTATGGAACTCCGATGCACAGATTACAAAAGGCAGCAGAGAGTTATAGACTTAGCCAGTAATGTGTAAGGATGTTAATTGAAGGACTGTAGAAGTTATTCAAAGTTTTAAAAAAAGGATCTTAGAGTTATAGAATTATGCAAAGGGCCCTTCTGCCCAACTTATCCAAGCTGAGCAAGTAGCTTACCTGAGTTAGTCCCATTTGCTTGCACTTGGCTCGTGCCCCACTGAACTTAACCAATTCAAATGCATTTTAAACACTGTAGTTGTCTCTACCACTTACTCTGGCAGCTCATTCCTGATACCAACAATGCTCTAGGTTGTGCTTCAGGTCCCTCCTAAATGTTTCCCCTTTCACAAACCAATACCATCCAACTTTAGATTCTTCTACCCTGGGAAAAAAGACTGTGACCAGTTCTCTTTTCTCTGTCCCTCAGAAATTTATAAAGTTCTGTAAAGTCAAACCCTCAGCCTCCATTGAAAACAGACCCAGCCTATCCAATCTCTCCTTATAGCTCAAGCCCTCCAAACCCAATAACGTTCTGGTGCATCAATTCCGCACCTTTCCCAGCTTAATGATATTTTAGGCTCCTCATAGAACACTACAGCACGGATAAAGGCTCTTTGGCCCATCAAGTCCATGCTAAACCATTAATCGGCCCAATCCCCTCAACCTACACCCAGACCATACACCTCCCATCTATGTACCTATCCAAATTTCTCTTAAATGTTGAATAGACTCTGCATCTACCACTTCCACTCAGACTACACTCTCACCACACTCCGAGTAAAGTACAGTGGCATGCAAAAGTTTGCGCACCCCTGGTCAAGATTTCTGTTACTGTGAATAGTTAAGTGAGAAGAAGATGAACTGATCTCCAAAAGTCATAAAGGTAAAGATGAAACATTCTTTTCAACATTTTAAGCAAGATTAGTGTATTATTTTTGTTTTGTACAATTTTAGAGTGAAAAAAGGGAAGAAGCACCATGCAAAAGTTTGGGCATCCAAAGAGATTTGAGCTCTCATAACTTTTACCAAGGTCTCAGACCTTAATTAGCTTGTTAGGGCTATGGCTTGTTCACAGTCATCGTTAGGAAAGACCAGGTGATGCAAATTTCAAAGCTTTATAAATACTCTGACTCCTCAAACCTTGTCCCAACAATCAGCAGCTGCCAAACACTCTGAAAATTAAAATAAATGATGCCCACAAAGCAGGAGAAGGCTATAAGAAGATAGCAAAGCATTTTCAGGTAGTCGTTTCCTCAGTTCGTAACCTAATTAAGAAAAGGCAGTTAACAGGAATGGTGGAGGTCAAGTTGAGGTCTGGGAGACCAAGAAAAATTTCCAAGAGAACTGCTCATAGGATTGCTAGAAAGGCAAATCAAAACCCCCATTTGACTGCAAAAGACCTTCAGGAAGATTTAGCAGTCTTTGGAGTGGTGGTGCACTGTTCTACACCTGCACAAATATGACCTTCATGGAAGAGTCATCAGAAGAAAACCCTTTCTGCATCCTCACCACAAAATTCAGCATCAGAAGTTTGCAAAGGAACAGCTAAACAAGCCGGATGCATTTTGGAAACAGGTCCTGTGGACTGATGAAGTTAAAATAGAAATTTTTGGCCACAATGAGCAAAGGTATGTTTGGAGGAAAAAGGGTGCAGAATTTCATGAAAAGAACACCTCTCCAACTGTTAAGCATGGGAGTGGATCAATCATGCTTTGGGCTTGTGTTGCAGCCAGTGGCAAGGGGAACATTTCACTGGTAAAGGGAAGAATGAATTCAATTAAATACCAGCAAATTCTGGATGCAAACATCACACCGTCTGTAAAAAAGCTGAAAATGAAAAGAGAATGGCTTCTACAACAGGATAATGATCCTAAACACACCTCAAAATCCACAATGAACTACCTCAAGAGGCGCAAGCTAAAGGTTTTGCCATGGCTCTCACAGTCCCCCCAACCTAAACATCGTCGAAAATCTGTGGATAGACCTCAAAAGAGCAGTGCATCAAGATAGCCCAAGAATCTCACAGAACTAGAAGCCTTTTGCAAGGAAGAATGGGTGAAAATCACCCAAACAAGAATTGAAAGACTTAGCTGGCTATAGAAAGCATTTACAAGCTGTGATACTTGCCAAAGGAGGTGTTACTAAGTACTGACCATGCAGGGTGCCCGAACTTTTGCTTCGGGCCCTTTTCCTTTTTTGTTATTTTGAAACTGTAAAAGATGGAAATAAAAAAGTAATCTTGCTTAAAATATTAAAGAAATGTGTCATCTTTAACTTTATGACTTTTGGAAATCAGGTAATCTTTTACTCGCTTAGCTATTCACAGTAACCGAAAATTTTACCAGGAGTGCGCAAACTTTTGCACACCACTGTAGTTCGCCCTCATGTTCCCCTTAAACATTTCAGGCTTTCATCTTTTTATCTCAGAATATATGTGCTGGCATTGGCGACAGTCCAAAGGAGATTCACGCGAATTATCCTGTGAATGAAAGGGTTAATGTTAAGAAGGGTTTATTGGCTCTGACCTGTACTCACTGGTGTTTAAAAGGGGGATCTTATTGAAACATAAGATTTTAAAAGCCCTGGGTAGAGAGGACGTAGTGAGGATTGATCCAATAGTAGGAGAGTCTAGGTCCGGGGGCATAGCCTCAGACTAAAAGGATAACCCCTTACAACAGAGATTAGGAGGAATTTCTTTAACCAGAGGGTGGTGAATCTGTGGAATTCATTGCCACTGACTCTGAGGAGGCCAGGTCATTGGGTATATTTAAAGTGGAGGTTGATAGGTTCTTGATTAGTTGGGGCATCAAAGTTTATAGGAAGAAGACAGAAGAATGTGGTTAAGATGGATCAATGATGATGGAACTGTGGAGAAGACTAGATGGGCTGAGTGGCCTAATTATGCTCTTATCTGTAATGGTCTTATGATATCCTTTCCATACTGAAGCAACTAGAACTCAGACAATGCTCCAAATACAGGCTTACCAGCATCTTGCACAGTTGTAGCATGACATTCCAGCTCGAGTACTCAGAGCCCCAACCACTGAAGGCAATGAGAAAGACTCTTCACATTGGTCAGTGGTGGAACCGGCAGAGAAGCATTCAATACTGCGAAATTCAATTATCCCCTTTCACATTACTGCCTGGTCTGCCTCATCTGGTTTGATGCTCAACCCCGCTTCAAGGTGTTGTAGGTTTAAATCCCACAGCTGAGATTTGAGCTGGTAATTCATCAGGTTCCATGTGCTACTGTCTGGAGAGATTTCAAAAGTTTGCCATCTGTTTGCCATCCCAGGTGGAGATAAAAGATCCCAGGGCACAACTTTGAGTAGCACATTGGTGCAGCTAATAGAACCATTTCCTCAAAGCATCGGAGACCCAGGTTCAGTACTCACTTCCAGAGCTTTCAGTATGGAGTTTGCATATTCTCTCTGTGTCTGTGAAAGTTTTCTCTGCATGCTCCTAATTCCTTCTACATCCCAGAGACGTTCAGTTTTGCGGTTAAGTGGATGCTGTAAATTTCCCGTATCATAGTCTCATAGAGTTGCGCAGGACAGATACAGGCTAACCATCATATTTATATAGAGGTACAGCATGGAATGGGCACTTCTGGCCCTTCGAAATGCACTGCCAGCAATCATGATTTAACCCTAGCCTAATCATGCAACAACATAATGACCAATTAACCTACTAACTGATACGCCTTCGGACTGTGGGGAAAAAGCTGGAGAATCTGGAGAAAATCAACGGGGAGAACATACAAACTCCAGACAAATGACGTTGGAATGGAACTTCAATCTCCAACACCCTGAGGTGTGATAGCCCCGTGCTAACCATTACACTACAATGGCTACCTATCTATACTAATCCTACTTGCCTTCATTAATTCCATATCCCTCTGATGCCTTGCTCAATCAAATACCACTCCAGTGGCTCAAGAACTATCCAGTTGTTCCTGTTCCTACCTCAACACTCCTCTAGCAGCTCATTCCAGATACCACTGATCCTTATTTATTCCCTTCACGAGTTTATAAACCTCCATCAATTAACCTCTTAACCTCCATCGCTCCTGGGAAAGCAGTGTCAGCTTCTCTCAATCCCCGATTTCCTTTACTCCTCCTTCCTCTCACCTTAAGCCCAAGCTGTCAAGCTCTATTTTGTCGCATGTACGCTGAAACATACAGTGCAATGTGTCATTTGTGTCAATGACAAACACTGTCTGAGGATAAGCTGTGGGCAGCCCATCAGTGTTGCCATGCTGCCGACACCAACATAGCATGTTTAAAACACACTAACCCTTACTAATCCATACATTTTTGGTGTACATCTCTCCACCTTGGGAAAAAGACTTCACGATTCCTTTTACCTGTGTCCCTCATAATTATATATAATGTAGCTGTTTTACATCACCTCTCAATCTCCTTCACTCCAGGGGAAACAGTCACAGCCTCTCTCTCTCTCCTCATAACTCAAGCCCTCCAGTCCCAGAAACATCCTTGTAAATCTTTTTCTGAACCCTCTCCAGCATAATCACATCCCTCCTTTAGTGTGGTGACCAGAACTGCACACAATACTCCAAATACAGGCTGGGCAAGATCTTGTTCAGCTGTAACATGAGGTGTCCCTACACTTATAAACACAAGAGAAAATCTGCAGATGCTGGAAATCCAGAGCAACACACACAAAATGCTGGAGGAGCTCTGCAGGTAGGCAGAAAGGAATGGGCTTTTTGGGCTGAGAACATTCATCAGGATGTTTGTGCTCAGTGCCCCAACTGATGAAGGCAGACAAGCCAGATGCCTTCTCCACCACCCTGCTTACGTGTGTTGGTACTTGTACGGAAGCTGTATATTTGTATTCCAGGGTCTGTCTCTATTTTACATACTCTCCGGACCATTATTACTGTGTAAGTGAGTGATAGAACCTGGAGGGAGTTGCTGAGAATGTGGGGAGAACAAATGAGGTTGCTATAGAATTACTAGTGTAAATGGCCGGTACAGACGAAATGGGCCAAAGGGCATGTTTACACAATATATCTCTATTGCTCAATGAAAGAAAGCTGGGTTTACTTGAGTGACCTAGTTAATATTCATCCCTCAGGCAGCATCACTACAATAGTTTAGAGAATAGCAATAATAACATGAAAGGAAGCCATTCGGCCCATTCTGTTGGTTCTGTTCTTGACCATTATCTCCTTGCTATTTATGAATGAGAATTGGCTGCTGTATTTCCAACACTACGTCAGTATTCACTCTCCAGAAGTTAAAATTATAGAGTGATACATCAGGAAAACAGGCCCTTCAGCCCACCAAATTTGTGCTGACCCTCAACCACTTATCTCTTACCATTCTCCCCACATGCCCATCAGCTATTTCCACAGTCTACCACCTTACTGCACATAAGAGGCAAATTTACAGTCGTCTATTAACCTAGGAGGAACTCAGAACACCCAGAAGGAGCATGCAAACTCCACACCGACCGCACCCGAGATCGGGATTGAACCTGCCTCTCTGGAGCTGCGAAGGAGTGGTTCTACCAGCAACAGCGTCACTCGGCGTAACTTGCCGGTTGGCTGTAAACCCCTTTGTGACTCCAAAAGTACCTCAGGGAAGCAAGCTTTTCCTTCTCCCTTCCGACTCACAAGGAGATAGAATCGAACCCTTGGGCTTATCAGTGCAAGAGGCACCCATTCTCAGTACAGTGAGCAAGGCGTGGAGCGGACATTGAAACTATTCCCCTGGGATCGAAGTGGATTTGTGCAGGTGGAAAGGGACGAGGAGGGGATGGTTCTTGTAGTGGAGGAGTCTAGAATACAGCAACAGAACACAACGATGTTGCTTTAGAAAATAGATAAGGAGGAATTTCTTTAGCAGAGAGTGGTGAATCGGTGGAATTGATTACCACGGGTGGCTGTGAAGGCCAATTCATTGGGTATATTTAAAGCGAAGGTGATAGGTTCTTGATTGTATGGTCATCAAAGGTTACGGGGAGAAGACGGGAGAAGGGGTTGGAATGGTGGAGCTGACTCGACGGGCTGCTCCTATGTTTTATGGTTTTATGGATTGTTTCGGTGCGCATTTAATGCATCCCCACACTTCTTGTTTTGCGAGTTACATTCTCACCCCCACATTCGAATTCCGCCATATTCCCGCCAAGACCTGGTCGCCTAATTTGCTTCCTATCCCCAAACCACACTGGGTCATTTTCTAGGAACCTCCAGGTGTGAAGCGGCCATTCGACGCACACTGATTGCCATTACATCCCCTGTTGGCAGCCACTTCTGGCGCACGGTCATCCTTGAAGAAAGTCGGAATCGCTCACAACAAAATAAAAGCCCCAAAAAGTCACTCAACAAAGTCTGTGGGAGGAGTGTGGTATCGACCTGGAGTAGTACGAAGCAAGATACAGGTCACAGACATGCCTTTCAAGTCCAGTTGTGGTTGCTCATTTGTAAAGTCCCAATGCCCGCTGATACTCGGTAATACATTTCACGTCACAACAAAATTTGCAACTCTTGGAATGGGTTTAAGAGAGGTTAAGCTAACAAAAAAGCCAGCCATTGTTGGAGTCCAGCCCTTTCAACGCAGTTTTTTTAAGCCTGTTCTTGACTTTCCCAAGGGACAGGGTCGTTGTTGTCCACTGGTGCTTCGTTCTTCCTATGTTGCCAAAAGTGCTGGACGTCGGGAGGGATGTTTTGGGCCAGGTCCCGGCAAATGGGCACGTCTTCTCGGGCGGAGATGGTAGGCAGGGCGCAGAGGGAACTGGCGGCGCCTGAGTGCGGGATGGTGGCGCATACCTTCTGGGCAAAGGTGGAGGTCCGCGCTTGCCCGCCCGCTCCCCTCCGAGTGGCCACGGCCCAGGCGCTTCGCACGCCGTCCTTGAAGTCCTCGGAAGCAGCGAGAAGAACAAAGGGATTAACCGTGCAGTTGGCCAGGGTGAGGACTTGACCCAACACCAGCAAGGCGGTGGGGGGACCCGGGCTGAACGAGCCCCGGTGTCTGCTCCAGGTCCAAGCCACCCATTCCGGGAGCCGCATGACAGCGAAAGCCCCGCTTAGGACCAGCAACATGACGGTTACCCTGCGGATCTCGTACCTGCGGTTTGGGGTCCTGTTTCTCCCAGGCTTGCTCTTCACTAGTGCCCTAACCAGGCAAGCCATGGCGAAGCTGACGGGCATGAGATAGACGGCGAGAGGGTAAGCCACTCCGAAAGCAGTCATGAAATGCCAAGCGTGGGCTGGGATCTCCAACACGCATGAGATCTCGGCTCCTCGGCGTCTGAGGTCGGCAAACAGCCAATGAGGGATGGGTAGGAGGCAAGACAGAGACCAAATGGAACAGGTTAATGCAACCAAGCGCCGGCATTTGAAGTCAATGTAGTTCTTGGGCTTGGCGACGTGCTGGTAGCGGGCGTGTCCCACCGCGGCCAGGGTGAAACTTTTTGCCGACAGGCACGCCTGAAGAAAGTAGTCGGAAGACTTGCATAGAAGCCAGCCGAAGGACCAGCTGGGTCGGGAGTAGGTGACTGCCCGGAGAGGCGCGCAGAAAAGCAGGATCAGGAGGTCGGTGGCGCTCAGCAGGACGATCAGACCGTTGGCCACCGAGCTCTTGGCTTGCCTGAAGTCGTGCATCAAGACGGCGACCACCATGGTGTTGCCAGCCAAGCCCACCAAGCAGATGACTCCGAGCACGACGGGCAGGGCGACTCTGAGCTCCGCTTCTTTGAGCGCCTGGAACCCTCCCGCATATTCCAACAGGTCGGCGGAGCTGTTCATGGTGCTGAAACTGGCGGAGCTGTTTCGCGGGCACCGTGTTGAGGAGACTGAATCCAACGCCGCCAGCGCAAGGAGGTGACGGGGTGGACGGGGGTGTCTTAAAGAAAGTGCTGGAGATGCTTAGCGGAAAAAAACACGTCAAAGCAAGCACGTCACCCAGAAGCTCTCCGCCCGGTGCCTGCAAGTGCGATTTCTAACTAATTCACCCACCGCAGCCCCACTGGCGGACTCAAACGCTCGGAATGGTTGGAGAATTGTTAACTCATTCCGCGCTGCACGTTGGTTTCAAGACACAGACAATTAGAGTGTCGTATCCTAACTTAACACGCCAACCAACATATTTATAAATCAATCGCTGCTTCTCACACATTTGAGAGTACGGCGAACCCTACGGGAAGTGGAAAAGAGTTATGTTTCTTTCCTTTTATGATCTAGAAATGGCGGGCCGAAAGGACTCTGTAAGCAGATGCAATCGGAGTTTCCTCAATCCAAGCATACAAGTACTTAAAAGGACGTGCAGCAGCCTTAAGGAAGATCGAATGGGTTAGTCACAGAGTCGGCACAGATCAAACAGGACGAGTGGCCTCCTGAATTGTCATGAGACTATTTAATGCTAGGAATAGGATTTCCTGAGCGAAGAAGTTTGTGTTGACGTAGCTCCCTTTACATCTTCTGGCCTTTCAAAGCAGTGCAATACTTCTTGAAGACCATTTATTGTGGTAATGTAGAAAATTCGGCCAATTTGTACAGAACAAATTCTCACAAACAGCTGGTAGCCACTGGTTATAAAAATAGAACAGTGCGGCACAGTGGTGGGCCCTTTGGCCTACAATGTGTATGCCAATGTTAATACCAAATTAAATTAAACCTTTTTGCCTGCAACATGATCCATATCCCTCCATTCTCTGCCTGTTCACGTGACTGTCTGTCACTATCACAACTGTTTCCAACACCAGCCCTGGATGTATATTCCAGACACCTACGATTCTGCGTGTAACGAAACTTACCCTGCACACTTCCCTTACACTTTCCCCCTATTCTTATAGCTATATCATGTGGTGTTGATATTCCTACCTCGGGAGGAAAAGACTGTAGGGTTGTTGGCCAGTGCAGATCGTTGGGCTGGAAAGTCCTGTCCTGCACTGTATCTATAAACAAAGAAACAAATAAATAGACATAACTACAGGTACAGATAGACAGACAGACAGCTAGATAAATAGGCAGATCAAGTGGGTTTTTCTAGGGAGAAATATGAGACATTACACTGCTCTTCTTACTGATCAGAGCCAGTCAGAAATTGTCTTGGTTTAGCTTCTCTGTCCAGACTTCAATACCTTGGCAATAACAACATAAGTGAGTGTAGATTCTCGAATCTGAAACAATACATAATCTGCTGGAGGACCTCAAGCAACTGAGCAGCATCAATGGGATTAAAGAAAGTATTTCTACCTGATGTTTTTCCTCTCACCAACCACATTTAAAATGCAGAGTTCTTCCAGCAGACTGTGCCTTGGCAATGCAACCCACTCTCAGTAGCACACTGATGTTTCAGGCTAGACATGCTCCTTAGTCAAGGCTTTGAACACACAACTGTCTCAGAGATGGATGATAATTAAAGCTTTTCCTTTGAATGATTTCATCCTTCCTAATCAAAAGTTAACTCTTATCTTTCAGTCCATAGGCACTTCTGATTTAACTCAGTTTATGACACAGCTGGGGCACTGCAGCAGAGAGTTGGCATTCTCACAGCTGGGCAGCTGAAAGAAGACAACAATCATGCATAATTCCAGCCAAATAGGGTTTCTTTGTAATGGTATTTAACTCCCTTCCTTTTGTTTCAGTCTTTTCAAGAACTGATCAAAACTCAGTGACCATAATTCTCCCTGCTTACCTTACCTCATGTTCCTGGAAAGAAGATTAGTGATCTTCAATAATGCCCCAACATTGAACTGTTCCCACAACCTATTAACTCACTTTCAAGGACTCTTCATCTCATGTTCTCTATATTTTTGCTTATTTATTTATTAATATTCTTTCTTTATTTTTGTATCTGCAGCTTATTATCTTTTCTACACTGATTGAATGTCCAAGCTGATGCAGTCCTTCATTGATCCTGTTATTGTTATTATTCTATTATGGACATTGAGTATCCCCATGAGAAAAATAAATCTCAAGGATGTATACAGTGACATCTATATGTACTTTGATCCTCCAAGAGGACCACGGCTTTGTGGGGTTTGGAGGTTTGCATGGCTCAATGATCCAGAGAGCTCTGTTGGCTGGAGTCAGGCATTTATGCTTTAGCTCTTGGTAGGGTCATCCATGCCAAACAGGTCAAAGGGTAGAGGTCAAGCTAAGAGTGGTCCACCGGTCCTTCAGGTTCAGGAGTTCAGCTCAGGGTTAACAATCCTGACTGGTCAAACAAAAACGTTATGAAACAACAAAGAAGAATCATTCTACATTTGAGTATGATGGTATTCCTCAGTGTCCATCTGAGACTTGCATGGCTGACAATAGTGAAAACTGAGAGGAAGCTACTGACATGATGAGGGAAGCCCTGAACACCACCAGAGATGGAGGACCTTCATTGCTGCCCTAAGTGCTGACTGTGTAATGGGCAGTAAGTAAATAAGTACAGAGTACTTTGTTAATACATTTACTTTGATTTTGATAGATGCTGTTAAAGGATCAGTATTAATTTAGTACTACATCACTACTTTTGAGCCACCATGATGGTGTTAGTTTTTATTTAAATTGAGAGTTTTTAGTCAGGCCCTGTTAGCCTAACATTTATTATTTTCCTTTGTTCTATACAATTCTTATTAAAACTCAATAAACTATCATTCGGTGTTCTCCCTCTCTCTCTCTCTCTCTCTCTCTCTCTCTCTCTCTCTCTCTCTCTCTCTCTCTCTCTCTCTCACACACACACACACACACACATCTGGTTGTTTTATTCAGATGTGCATCCATTACTGTGCTCTCTTTCTCTTCCAAAGTGTTCACTTTATTCCCATCTCTTTTCGTCAGACTAATTGGTCTGCAGTCAGCAGCCTCTCTCCTTTGTCCCGGTCCAATCATAGACGTTCCTTTTATTTTTTTATTTGATTTATTTGGAGATACAGCACAGTAAGAGGCCTTTTCTCGCCATGAGTTCACACGACCGAATTACACCCATGGGACTAATTAGCCTACTAATCCCATACATTTTTAGAATGTGGGAAGAAACCAGACCACCTGGAGGAAACCCACATGGTCATGGAGAGATCATACTAAGTCCCTACAGACAGCAGCAGGAATGGAACCTGGGTCGCTGGTGCTGTAATAGCATTACACTAACCACTGAACTACCATGTTGTTGTTGCTCTCTCTAACAAATTCCCTTCTCTGCATATTTAAACATGTCTGATTTCTAACCTTTCCCAATCCCAGTGACTTGAAATATTGACTCTGTTTCCCTCTCCACAGAAACTGCTTGGACTGATGACCATTTTCATGTTTCTCAGCTTTTATCTGAGATTTTCAGCATCAATAGCACTAATCCCTCTAAGCTGCATGGTAACTGAAATGCTCTTGTGCACATACTGTAGGCTTTGTTGCCCCACAGCTGGAAATGGACACAGCTAGAAAAAGTTTATGAAATGTGGAAGATTTTCTTTGTTGTACTATATTTCAATAAATGAATAAAATCAAAAGTATGTGATTTTTAAGTTTTCATTCTAAATATTCATAGTATTCATTCATTCATTCATTCACTAGAGTTCAATCTGAAGCAAAAACTCCACTACCATTCTCTGCTTTGTAACACCTGACGATGCTGTATCCAGTTGGTTAGCTTAGGTGATCTAACCTTCCTAACCAGCCTACCATGCAAGATCTTGTTAAAGTCCTTGCTAAGGTCTATGCTGACAAAGTCTAATTGATGCAGTAAAGGGATAGGTAAATGGGGGTATAGATTAAAAGAGATTAAAAGACAATGATTAGCTAATGATCTATTACCTTATAGGTACCCTATGTTGGTGCTGTACAGCCAAAAAGGGAACCTTACCCAGCAACAAGTGATGCACCAGACATTGTTCCCTAATGGTGTTAGACATATGTCTAAATAAAGATAACCATAGGTCTGGTCGCACAAAGCATTTTGAGGTATAACATAACTAAATAGGGGAAGGATAGTGTAAGGGGGAGAGGGGGGTAGAATGTTTGAGAGTAGGGGCAGGTGTCAACATGAGGAACTGAGATTGTATCCAAGCTGGCCTTGGCAAAATTAATTATAACTAACCAATAATGATTTTACATCTAATTGTATCTTAACATGTGATGGAAACTATTCTAAAACTATACTAACTCATGTAATTATAGTATTTCCTGTAATGATCAATGTGTGGAATTGTGTCCGGGGGAGGGCAGTGTCCGGACTGGCTCTTTGGGAGATCAGTCCGTAACTTCCCCCATAGCATGCTATGAATAAAAAGTGAAGTTTGACAAAGTATCGCTTGCTTTATGGTTTTATTGAATTCGCGGTATCTTGCGTTATTGCATCAGGTTGATCCGCCTTTGACATCCGCCCTGTCCTCATTAATCCCCTTATTCATCATCATCATCATAACATGCCAAATCATATGACCTGGATGTTCATGGTCACATGACCATAATTGTTCTTGGCAAATTTTTCTGTAGAAGTGGTTTGCCATTGCCTTCTTCTGAGCCGTATCTTTACAAGATGGGTGACCCCAACCATTATCAATACCCTTCAGAGATTGTTTGCCTAGTGTCAGTGGTCACATACCATGGCCTGTGATATGCACCAGTTGCTTATACAACCATCCACCATCTGTTCCCATGGCTTCACGTGACCCTGATCTGGGGGTTAAGCAGGTGCTACACCTTGCCCAAGGGTGACCTGCAGGCTAGCAGTGGAAGGAAGCACCTTACACCTTCTTTCCTAGAGATGTATCTCCACCTCGCCACACAATTCATAGCATACCTATTGCAAAATGAAAACATTTAAAGTACCACGCAGTTTTCAGGATGTGTAAAGATTTCCTACTCAGAGCAATGTTTTTGCTGTACAGCTGTAAAAAAAAATTAGAGGGACTGTTGAATAGTCCTTTTGTTTTTTAACATTTATTCTCATGCTTTGGTTATTAACTGCATTCGAAAACATGCACACAGTCAAAAGTACTGCACTAAAATTGTGCTGTGAAGTTTGGGAATGCTAGAAACATTGTCTGCCTTTAATACTTGCCTTGGATTCAGAGTTAGTCAGCAGGGACACAGGCCCCATGAACCAACTCGTTCATGCTGAAAATGTGGCCCTCCTGGGTTGGCCCTTCATGCCCTAGCTCTGTAAACTTTTCCTTTCCATGAACCTGTTTGGATGCCTTTCAAACATTGCAAATGTACCAAGTTCTACCACTTCTTCTGGTGACTCACTCCATATAACCACACCTTGGTGCCCTTCGTTGGTCAAGGTCGACGATGCATTTTGTGTCGCAGCTGTCTACACGATAGCAAATCAGGGCAGAATGATATGGAGAGCAAGCTGTTGCCCATGTTGTAGGCTCCCCCTCTCCAGGCATCGGATGCATACAAAGGAATGGCAGAGACCGATACAGTGACATCACAGGAACTGCCAGTCAGTGTTAAACGTAACATGGGACTGCCTTATGGATTCCAGATTTTTCTGCGGAGTTTACCCCTGAAACCTTCCCCATAAATGGGTATAGCTGAAAGGGAGCAGAAGTTTGAGATCAGACTTCCTTAGATGAGCTGCCCCTTCTGTTTGAAGTGACTGATTTTAAGGCACCAGTAACACACCTTTTCCCTTCTCCTGTCAATAGAAATGGTTCTGCCAGGCTTAGTAGCTAAGCCACACATGAAGGCCAGGAGCTGGGATTGGTTGTCAGAGGCTATTTGAGATGCACATTACTGGGAGCATTTAATAGGCAGCAGGAGCTTGTCCCCCTATTACAACCCTGGCTATAAAAACCTTAAGGAACCAAACGCACAGATTCAATGTGAAAACGTTGCACTTTGGGACCCCTTCGAACCTCTCTCCTCTTGTCATAATCCTATGAATCAGAATCAGTTTGATTATCATTGACATATGTTAAGAAAGTTTTTGTTTTGTTTTTGTGGCAGCACTATAGTGAAAGATGTAAACAATACTGTACGTTACAAAAATGAATAAAGAAGTAGTACAAAAGAGGAGCTTTGAGGTAGAGCTCATGGACTGTTCAAAAATCTGATGGCAGAGGGGAAAAAATGTGCCATTCACTGTGTATGTCCTGACCTGATATAGAATCACTTCATGCTGTCTGGGTTAAAATCCATAGCTCTTCTTTGGGCTACTTTCCCAGTTGATCTAGATGCTATGCCATTGTTATACATACAGTACTGCACAAAAGTCTTACACACACACACACACACACACACACACACACACACACACACACACACACACACACACACACACACACACACACACACACACACACACACACACACACACACACACACACACACACACACACACACACACACACCCACACCTACCTACCTTATGCACAGTACTGTATTTGTCAACGTGGAGCAGAGACCAAGTTTGTAAATCTGGCAGGAGCTAAGTATATTGGGAATGGTGAGGGTGGAGAACCACAGGAGGGGTGTGGGACAGGGGGCAGGGGTGCCAGGGGCAGGGGTAGTGCAGGTGCAGACACACCCAGCCCTGAAACACCAGGCAAAGTCATTTGAATTCAAACAGTTGCCTTATTGATAATTAAAGAGTGTCTCTCTGGTGCTTCCCGCTCCCTCCTCTCTCCCTTCCCCTTTTGTCCAACCACAATTCCCCTCACCCTTCCACCTTTCCAATCTCAGTCCACAACAGAGACCCATATCAGAATAAGGTTTATCAGCACTCATACATGTCGTGAAATGTGTGTATTTTTTGTAGCAGTAGTACAGTGCAATACATAAAATTATTCCAGTATTGTGTAAAATTCTTAGGCACCCGAGCTATGTATATGTACTGATATGTATTGTATAGAACATAGGACACTACAGCACTGTACAAACCTTTTAGTCCACAATGTCATGCTGAACTTTCAACCTACCCTAAGATCAATCTAACCCTTCCCTCCTACATATCCCTCCATTTTTCTTTGACAAGCTTAGACTATACCAGTAATTTCAGTATAATCTGCAAACTTACTAATCATTCCTTGTACATTCTCATGCAAGTGGTTAAAGGTAGATGAAAGATTAACTTTACTTTTCGCATGTGCATCGAAGCAAAAAGTGAAGAGCATTGTTTGCAACAAATCAAAGCAGCAGAGATTTTGCTGGACAGCGCACAAGTGTTGTCACGCTTCCAGTGCTAATGTAGCATGTCCACAATTCATTAACCCTAACCAGTATGTCTTTGCATTGGAGGAGGAAACCTGGGCACCCAGGGGAAACCCACACACTCACAGGGAGAACATACAAACTCCTTACAGACAGCGGACCCTGATATTACAGCTAGCATTGAATTAGTGTTATGCTAACTGCTATGCTACCCTACTGCCCCTATATAATATAAATAACACCCCAGCACCAATCCCTGTGGCACACTACTGGACTCCGATCTGAAGCAAAACTCCACTCCCACCTTCTGCTTCCTAACACCTGCTGATGTTGTATCCAGCTGGCTATCTCAGATGATCTAACCTTCCTGTCCAGCCTATATCTTTGCTAAGGTTCACGTAGGCAATGCCTGCTGCTCCACTCTTGTGCTCCTTGGTCATCATCATCATCATTATGTGCCATGTCATATGACATGCATGATCATGGTCTTTCAATTACCATTACTGATCTTGGTAATTTTTTTCTCGAGGAGTAGTTTGCCATTATGTTCTTCTGGGCAGTTTCTTTATAAGATGGGTGACCCCAGCCATTTCCCACCACTGATGTTCAGCTCAACTCTGCCATGGATGGTCCCAAGCCCAGTTGTGAAATGAGGAAGATTACTCATGGGGCTAGCAACCCCATCCTTTAAAAACCCAGAGCTATAGAAATGCCAACAGAAGCTCCAAAGTCCTCATTCCTGGGAGAGGAATGGTACACCAAGAAGATGGGAGAGTTTGGAAGGACAGACGATGCCTGTGAGCCACCATTGATGGCCTATGTCCTTATAGGAGTGATGGGCATAAGAAGATGTTTGGCTCACTGGCCATTCCCTGGTTTGTCCTTGCAGCTCTTATATAATGATACAAATTCACCATGCTCCACATTTCCAGTACACCCTCCATGGCTAAAAGAAAACCAGTGTACGCCAAGCCCCAGAAATCTTCTCCCTTGTTTTGCATAATGCTCAAGGATACATCTGATCAGGCCCCAGGGATTTATCCATCCTTATGAGCTCCATGATTAATGTCTCCCCCATTGTAATGTAGATATATTTCAGGATATCATTACTCTGTACCCTGAACTCACACGCTTCCATGTCCTTCTCCACAGCAAATACAGACAAGAAGAACTACACTCAAAATGCTGGCGGAACGCAGTAGTTCAGGCAGCATCTCCGGAGAGGAAAGAAGAGTCGACGTTTCAGGCCAAGACTCTTCATCAGGACTGGAAAGGAAGTGCGAAGAAGCCAAATATTAAAGAGGAGGTAAGGGAAGGAGCAGCAGCTGGAAAGTGATCGGTGAAACCAGGAGAAGGGAAAGCGGGTGTGTGGATGAAGTAAAAAGCTGGGAGGTGATAGATGGAAGAGATGAAAGACTGAAGAAGAAGAAGGAATCTGTTAGGTATTCATTCAGGTCCGAAAAAATCTCAGTAAATGCTTCATCTTACTGCTGTCAAGTAGAATTACAGAAATCCACTGTTGCAATACCAGGTCCTCCTGTAATAAATGGGAGAAAGAAAAGATAAATGGGATCATTTATATAAATTGTTTAACAATCCACAACAGCACTTGTGAAAACTGGATGATAAAGCTAATGTGTCAGATTGATGGCTTTTCACAGATGCTGCCTGATCTGTTGAATATTTCCAATAGTTTTATCATCTTTATTTTAATTTCAAGCTTCAAAGCATTTTGCTCTTTGATCTAAAGTGAATTTTTACAATTACCCCTTAAAAGTTAAAATGGTGAAAATGTTTATGATGCAAGCATCATCTACGTAGAGATATACAAAAGGTCTTCTGCTGCTGTAGTCTATCCACTTGACACTTTGATGTGAGTTAATTCAGAGATGCTCTTCTGCACACCACTTTTTTAATGTGTGGTTATTTGGGTTACTGTTGCCTTCCTGTCAGCTTGAACCAGTCTGGCCATTCTCCTCTGACCTCTTGTATTAACAAGGCACTTTTGTGACAGAGCTGCTGCTCACTGGATTTTTTTTTTCATTTTTCGCACCATTCTCTGTAAACTCCAGAGACTGTTATGAGTGAAAATCCCAGAAGATCAGCCGTTCCTCAGATACTCAAACCACTTTGTCTGCCACCAACAATCATTCCACAGTCAAAGCCACATTTCTTCCCCATTCTGATGACTGGTCTGAACAACAACTGAATCCCTTGACCATGCCTGCATGCTTTTATGCATTGAGTTGCCGCAACGTGATTGGCTGATTAGATATTTGTATTAACAAGCAGGTGTACAGGTGTACCTAATAAAGTGGCCACTGAACTGTAAATGAACTGGACTGTTACCATAAAGTATAAAATATTCCACTGCATGTGTGAAATTTTGTTCTCAAACAAGGTTTGGCACATGCAGTCATGTGTGGTTGATACATTCCTCATCACTTCTCCATGCATCATTTCTTGCATTACAGCAGTGTGTAACTTACAAACAGTGAACCTCCTTGGTGAAGGGACCTTGTCTGGGGATCTAAGATTGCAGTGGTTCCTGGATGTACATGCTCAGTATTGCTAGCTAGAAGCCAAGACTGCCTCTTTAAGAAGTTTTAATGACTTACAGTCAGTTGGACTACAAGTGCTGGCAAACTGAAACTAATATTGGTAAACTGGTTTACTATTGTCACTATGGTGACTCCTTTGCTTGCATCTTCAGAAACAGCTTTATTTCTATGTTTGATATCTCTTTTTCTCCCCTTTCAAGGTTCTTTTGAAGACCCTGATCTGGAGTTACACACTGACTTTGGTTCTTTGAGGAAATGGGACCTGCTTTCAGGGCCTCACGACCGGCCGCTTTTCGATATGCCAAGGACGCGGCCTGGAAGACTAGCATACCTTCAGGGTGCCGGATTTTCGTGGTTCTGGAGACGGGCGGACTCGAGGCCGGTGTTGCTGCCTGATGTGTCGTGGGAGTACACGAAGATTGAAAGCAGCAAGTTGGCTGCTGGCTATGTACCCAGAGACCTGAGTTCTTTGGGCACAGACCTCAGAAAAAGAGATCAGCAGACTTTTAACACCATAAATCAGGGAATTGTCTGTTAGGTCTCCCATCTCACTGTGAAACGGGGACACCTTTTTTCCCCTTATTATGGAGAACGAGAGAGCCTGTGTTAAGTCAAATTACCGGGTGAATGAGTAGTCTTTGGGGTACTGCAAGTCTGTGTCTTTATTGATGCTTTGCTGCACGCTTGAGTGTTCATTGGGGGATGCCAATGCTTTTTTCTTGGGGTGGGGGAGGGGGAGTCATTGCTTTCCTGCTGCTTAAAGGTGGGAGGGGAGATCTGAGGGGGGCTTTGGGGTTCTAACATTTGACTGTCATTCATTCTTTGGGGCACTCCTCTGTTTTCATGGATATTTGCAAAGTAAAAGAATTTCAGGAAGTATATTGTATACATTTCTCTGATATTAAATATACCGATTGATTGAAACCTATTTGCCGAGGTACAGTTAAAAAAAACTTTGTTTTGCATGTCATCCATGTTATTAGAGCAGTGCATTGAGATAATGTGAGATAAAATAATAACAGAATTCAGAATAAAATGTTACAGTTACAGAGAAAATGCAGTGCAGGAAGACAATAAGGTTCAAGGTCATAATGAGGTAGATTATGAGGTCAAGAGTTGATTTTATTGAACTAGGAGGCTGCTTAATAATCTTATAACAGTGGAATAGATGCTTCTCTTGAGCCACAAAACCAGAAAACCAGGAGATATAGAAGCAGAATTAGGCCATTTGTCCCACCACCAAGTCCACTCCACCATTTCATCATGGCTGATCCATTTTCCCTCTCAGCCCCAATCTCCTGCTTTCTCCACATAGTCCTTAATGCCCAGACTAATAATGAATATATCAAACTCTGCCTTAGATACAGCCGATGACTTGGCCTCCACAGTTGCCTTTGGCAATGATTTCAGGATCCACCACCTTGCGGTTAAAGGAACTCCTCCTCAGCTCTGTTCTAAAGGGACTTTCCTCTATTCTGAGGCTGTGTTCGCAGGTCTCGGGCTCGCCACTGTAGACCGAAAACATTGTCTGTTTACTCTTTTCCATTGTTGCTGCCTTGCCTGCTGAGTTCCTCTAGCACTCTGTGTGTGTTGGACCTCATATCCCGGTAAGAAAGAGGCATGCCCGTCCCAGCATGCAAAATCAGCTCCAGTGAACCGAGCGGATGAGATCTACAGTGAGATCCAATGGCCACTGCAATGCTTCATGGAGAACGAGGGGCATAACAAGGCACAGCAGATGTCGTGGTCATCCGCTGTAACCAAGGAAGTGCCTAGTTTCTGTTATCTATTCGTACCACTGGACTCAGACTTCCAAGGTCAAAAGAGTGGAACTGCCTCAGTGCAATATCTTTAAAAAAACATCCCGCACAGGTCTCCTGTCGTTGCTGGATACAACAGACAACGGATCTTATAACAAAGACTCAAGATCTCTTCTGCCTCATGTCACCAATCCACAGCAAGAACAGCACATTCAGGAAACTCTTCAGTTAATAAGCTTCTTCTAGGCATGTCAGACCAAATGCGTACTTTAAACATAAGGTCCCTGGCAACTGTGACACTCTATACGGAGTGTGGTAGCCTTGAGGTTAAGTATCAGTTCTAGCAATCCAAATAACTGAACTCTGAATCACTGAGTTGAAATACTACCACACCAGATGGGATTTAATGAATCTAACGTAAAGAGCCAGTGTACAATACTGTGCAAAAGTCTATGGCTAGGGTGCCTCAGATTTTTTCTCAGTACTATAGTAATTTTAGGTATTGCTCTGTGCTGCTGCAGCAAAAACAAAGCCAAATACCATGACGTGTGAGTGATGATAAACCTGATTCTGAGATGGGTCTCTATTGTGGACTGAGAGTGGGAAGGGGGCAGGGAGAGGGGAGGGAGTGGGAAGCACCAGAGACATTCAGTAATGATCAATAAATCAATTACTTGGAATCAAATGACCTTGTCTGGTGTCTCCGGTCTGGGTGTATCTACACCTGCACCACCCCCTGCCCCGGCACTCCTTCTCTGTCACCTGTCCAACAACCCTCCCGGGGTGCTCCACCCTTTCCGTTCCCAGCATCCTTTGCTCCCTCAAGATTTACAAACTCGCTCTCTGCTCCATGTTGACAAATGCAGTTACAGGTGCCCCCCCCCCCTTTACAAAGGTAGAGCGTTCCTATGAAACCTTTCTTAAGCCAAAATGGCATAAAGTGAAGAACCATTAATTTATATGGGAAAAATTTTAGTAGAAGCAAAAATCCTCTTTGTAATGCGAAAACAGGTTACTAATTTAGGTCTTTTGTAAAAGCAAAGTGGGGAACACCTACACTGTGCAACAGTCTTAGGCACCCTAGCTCTGTGTGTGTGTGTATATATATATAAGCCTAAGACTTTTGCACAGTACTATGACTAACTGAGAAATTGCCAGCACAAGAGATTCTGCAGATGCTGTAAATCTTGAGCAATGCACGCAAAATGCTGGAGGAGCTCATTAGGTCAGGCAGCGTTTTGGAGGGGAATAAACAGTCCGCATTTCAGGCCAAGACACCATCAAGACTGGAAACGGAAGAGTTAGAAGCTGGAATAAGAAGGTGGGGGAAGGAAAGAGAAAATGGGATATAATGTTGGTTTATTGTACAAAGAGATCTGGAATTTACTACTAAAAATGTTGGGGGACAAATCAATTTGGAGATTCAAAAGGAAATTTGGTAAGACCTTGTTTTGCAGGCTATTAACAGTTAGGTTTTCAGGCTGAGACCCTTATTGGGACTGGAAAGGAAGGGATAGAAGCCAGAATACGAAGGTAGGGGAGTGGGAAGAATATAGGTTGGCAGATAATAGGTGAGAGCAGGGGAGTGGGAAGATGGTGGGTGACAGAGGGGGGTGAAGTAAGAAGCTGGGAGGGGGTAAGTGCAAGAAGTAAAGGGCTGAAGAAGAAGAAATCTGATAGGAGAGGAGACTGCTCCCTGGGAGAAAAGGAAGAAAGTGGGGCACCCTAGGGAGCTGATTGGTAGGTGAGGAGAAGAGAATAGTTTAGAGGGAAGCCAGAATGAGAAGTGGAACAAAAGAGAAGGGGGAGGGGGGGGAAATTACTGGAAGTTAGAGAAATCAATGTCATGCCATCAGGTAGGAGGCTACCCCAACGGACCATGAGGTGTTGCTCCTCCAAACTGTGAGTGATCTTATCATGGCAGTAGGGGAGGTCAAGGACCAACATGTGGGAATGGGAAAGGGAATGTGAATTGAAGTGGGTGATCACTGGGAAACCCTGCCTTTTCTGGTGGACAGTGTGAAGGTGTTCCTTGCACCTTTTACAACCATTGAGAAATTGAACTGTTGCAAAACCACACTCACATCCTTCAGAACGCAGTTTGGAGTGGAGTTTTTAAACATCTTCTGAAATGGGATAGAAATGCAACAAATTGATCGTTTATTCATCGAATCATATGATACAGAAACAGGCCTTTTGGCTCATCTGGTCCATGCTAACCAAGATTCCTATCTAAACTAGTTCCATTAGCTTGTATTTAACCCAAACCCTCTAAAGCCTTTGAATGTTGAAAGGCCTTGAGAGAGTGGATATGGAGAGGATGTTTCCTAGAATGAGGGAGTATAGGACCAAAGGACACAGCCTCAGAGTAGAAGGACATCCCTTTAGAATGGAGATAAAGAGGAATTTCTCTACTCAGATGTTGTTTGATCTGTGGAATTTGTTGCTACAGATGGCCGTGGAGACCAAGTCACTGGGTATGTTTAAGGCAGAGGTTGATAGATTCTTTATTGGTCAGAGCATGAAGGGTTACCGGAGAAGGCAGGAGATCGGAGCTGAGAGGAAAAATGGATCAACCATGATGAAGTGTTGGAGCAGCCTTGATGGGCTAAATGGCCTACTTCTGCTCCTATGAACTGAATCTTTCTTATCTATGTATCTTCCCAGAAGCCTTTAAACTGTTGTCAGTAAACCTGCCTCAACCACTTCCTCTGGTAGTTAGTTCCATACACTGACTATCCTTTGGATGAAAGTGTTTCCCCTTTCCTTCCTGTTAAATCTCTACACCCTCCCCTTAAATCTATGCCCTCTTGTTCTTGATTTCCCAGCCTCAGAATTGCATGTGTACCCTACCTATGACGCTCATAATTTTATACATCTTTTTATCACACCTTATTGGCCTATCTGGGTGGCAGGGTGAAGATACATCTCTGCCATAGGAGGTGTTGTAAGGCACTCCTCCTCTCTGCCAGCCTGCAGGTCACCTTTGAACAAGGTGTAGCACCTGCTTAACCCCTCAATCAGAGTCATGTAAGGCCATGGATGCAGGTGGTGGATACTAGACACTAGAATACTACAGCACAGTACAAGCCCTTCAGCCCTTGATATTGTGCCAACCGAGATATTCCTTTAAAAAAAGTACTAAATCCACACTACCCCATAACCCTCTATTTTTCTTTCATCCATGTGCCTGTCCAAGAGGCTCTTAAATATCCCTAATGTTTTAGCCTCCACCACCATCCCTGGCAAGTCATTCCAGGCACCCACAACCTTCTGTGTAAAAAACTTATCTGTGAGGTCTCCCCTAAACTTCCCCTCCCTTAACTTTGTACATATGCCCTCTGGTGTTTGCTATTGGTGTCCTGGGAAACAGGTACTGGCTATCCACCCTATATATGTCTCTCATAATTTTGTAGACCTCTATTAAGTCCCCTTTCATGTCATGGTCCTGGCTGGCATTCCCCACCTTTTCCCTGTCCTCCTTAATTGGTCCTTAATCCCCACACTTGATTCCCAATCTTTCCCAATTCCTCTCAATCACCAGCACCTGGTTTCCATTAGCCACCAGAGGATAAGACTCCGACAGCTCTGGTCACCCCTTCCAGATTGTTGGTCAACTCTCAGAGAGAGAGGAACCTTGCTCCAAGTCTTCAACCCTGTATCTCTTTGTAAACCAAGTCTCCCAGGTCCTGACTCAGCCTGGTCCCGATTCTACACTCGCTACGGAGATTCTGCCTCTTGATCCTGCTTCCGTGTCGGAGTCCTACACTTGGGTTCATTTTCCTGCCACGTCCCTGTCACATTTTGTCCTTCTACGCTCCAAAGAGAAAAGTCCTGGCTCTGCTAACCTTGCTTCATAAGACTTGTTCTCCAAACCAGGCAACATCCTGGTAAATCTCCTCCGCACCCTCTCCATAGCTTCCACATCCTTCCTAGAATGAGGTGACCAGAACTGAATACTCTAAGTGTGGTCTCACCAGAGGTTTGTAGAGTTGCAACATGACCTCTCTACTCTTGAACTCAATCTGCCTATTGATGAAGCCTAGCATCCCATAGGCATTCTTAACTATCCTATCAAATTGTGCAGCAACTTTGAGGGATGTGTGGATTTGAACCCCAAGGTCCCTCTGTTCACCCACACTCTTAAGTAACCGACCATTAACCCTGTACTCAGCCTTCTGCTTTGTCCTTCTGAAGTACATCACCTCACACTTATCCAGATTGAACTCCATCTGCCACTTTTCTGCCCAACTCAGCATCCTGTCTATATCCTCTTGTAACCTTCTACAACCTACAGCTCCTCCAATCTTCGTGCCATCCACAAACTTACTCACCCATCCTTCTGCCTCTTCATCCAGGTCATTTATAAAAATCACAATGAGTAGGGGTCCCAGGACAGATCCTTGCGGCACTCCATTAATCACCGACCTCCAGGTAGAGTACTTTCCTTCCACTACTACCCTCTGCTTTCTTCCTGTAAGCCAATTTTTTATCCAAACATCCAAGGTTCCACTGATCCCATGCCTCATGACTTTCTGGATGAGTCTCTTGTGGGGGACCTTGTCAAATGCTTTGCTAAAATCCATGTAGACCACATCTACCGCCCTACCCTCATCAATTTCTTTTGTTACCTCTTCAAAAAACTCAATTAGGCTCATGAGGCACGACCTTCCCTTCACAAAGCCATGTTGACTATCCTTGAGTAGACTGTACTTCTCCAAATGTTCGTAGATCCTACCCTTAAGAATGTTTTCCAATAGTTTGCAGACCACTGCTCACTGGTCTATAGTTCACAGGATTCTCCTTCTTACCTTTTTTAAACAAGGGAACTACATTTGCCATTCTCCAATCCTCTGGCACCTCCCCTGCAGTCAAAGAGGATTCAAAGATCATAGCTACTGCTCCAGCGATCTCTTCTTTCACTTCCCACAGTAACCTGGGGTATATCACGTCCGGACCTGGGGACATCAATTTTGATGTTTTTAAGAAGATCCAACACTTCCTCTTCCTTAATATCCACATTGTCCAGCACACAGGCCTGTTCTATTTTGACTTCACCCTGATCAAGGTCCTTTTCACTTGTGATTACTGAAGCAAAGTTTTAATTTAGGACCTCCCCAACCTCCTCCGCCTCCAGGCACATGTGGCCTTCTTCATCCGTTAGCGGCCTCACCTTCATTCTTGTCATCCTTCTGTTCTTCACATACGCATAGAACACCTTCAGGTTCTTCTGAACCCTACATGCCAAGGCCTTCTCGTGCCCCCTTTGAGCTCTTCTAAGTCTTTTCTTAAGCTCCTTCCTGGCTACCCTATATTTCTCATGAGCCTCTCCTGCTTCCTGCTTCTTATATCTAACATATGCTTCCTTCTTCCTCTTGACGAGTTGCCTCACATGTTTCGTCAGCCATGGTTCCCTTTTCCTACCATTTTTTCCTTGTCTCAGTTGGATAAACTTATCCTGAACCCAATACAAGTGGTCCCTAAACTTTCTCCACATTATTTCTGTGCTTTCACCCTTGAACATCTGTTTCCAATTTACTCTCGCTAGTTCCTGCCTCATCCCTTCACAGTTAGCTCTTCCCCAGTTAAGCATTTTCCCATTTTGTCTGTTTTTATCCTTTTCATAGCTATGCTGAAGCTAAGGGACTTGTGGTCACTCTCACCAAAATGCTCCCCCACCAAGAGATCAGACAGACAGACAGACATACTTTATTGATCCTGAGGGAAATTGGATTTCATTACAGCCACACCAACCAAGAATAGTGAAGAAATATAGCAATATAAAACCATAAATAATTAAATAATAATAAGTTAATAAGTTATTAGTTAATAAGTTATCAGGTCTGCCGCCTGACCAGGTTCATTACCCAGAACTAGATCCAGTATGGCCTCTCCTCTCGTCAGCCGGTCTGCATACTGTGTCAGGAATCCTTCTTGAACACACCTGACAAATTCAATCCCATCTATCCACCTTGCACTCAGGAGGGGCCAGTCAATATGAGGGAAGTTGAAATCACCCATAACTACAACCCTGTATTGCCTGCACCATTCTAAAATCTGCCCGCTTATCTGCTCCTCGGTGTCCCGAGGGCTACTTGGGGGCCTATAGACTACTCCCAGTACAGTGATTGATCCCTTCCTATTTCTGACTTCCACCCAGACTGACTCCGTGGACACTCCCTCTGCAGCGTCCTCCCTTTCTATAGCTGTGATACCATCCCAGACCAGTAATGCTACTCCCCACCTTTTCTACCTCCCATCCTACTCCTTTTAAAACACTTAAACCCCGGTACCTGCATCAGCCAATCCTGCCCTTCCTCCAGCCAAGTTTCATAAATGACCACAACATCATAATTCCACATACTGATCTATGCTCTAAGTTCATCCCCTTTATCCCTAATACTCCTAGCATTGAAATAGACACATTTCAACCCCTCTAACTGGCTATATTTATGTTTTGTCCCTTGCCTGTCCTTCCTCACCAACTCAGAACTCTTAGCATCATGCCCTTGTCCTTCTACCCTAATCTCTGCACTCACATTCTGATTCCCAACCCCCTGCCAAACTAGTTTAAATTGTCTCCAACAGCTTTAGCAAACCTGCCCACCAGGATATTGGTCCCTTTCCAGTTCAGGTGCAGCCCGTCCTTTTAGTACAGGTCAGACCTTCCCCAGAAGAGATCCCAAGGAGGAGGAGCAGGTGGTACATATCATAAGTTCTGGTTATACGATCACTGACGCCAGGCAGACAATCGCTGAAGAGTATTGATAATGGCTGGGGCACTCATTTTATAAAGACACTGTCCAGAAGAAGGCAATGGCAAACCGCTTCTGTAGAAAAATTTGCCAAGAACAGTCATAGTCATGGATCACTATCACTGCGTCATACAACACGGCACGTAATGACGCTGATGGTTCTCCTATGTTCCAATGGAAGGAGTCCCAACCTGCTCAATCTCTTCCATAATCAATCCCTCCAGTCCCAACAGCATTCCAATGAATCCCTTCTGAACTCTTTACAGCTTAACGTCATCTTTCCAGGGTGACCAAAACTGAACACACCCTCACCAGCTTCTGTCTAACTGCAGCCTATGTTCAAGCAGCATCCATGGATGTTTAGAGCTGACATCCTGCATTAAAACCTAATTAATATTTTGTGTTGAAACCATGCCTGTGATGCATCCAGTTCAAGACCAGTTGAATTTTCCTCAATGAATGTTGGCCTTGCTGGGATATAGCATGAATTAATTAAATGTTTGGAGTTTCTCTGTTCTAGAAAATGATCCATTTGATATTTAACTCCAATTACACACTGTACAACATACAATAATCACACACGTGTTACTCAGAATTCTTGGAAGTCAGTATTATCAAGGGACAAGGTGGGAATGAGCTTCATCCTCAGCAGAGTTAAGTAAGTACAAAAGCTGTGTTGCTTACAAAGTAAGAGGTTCTCATTACATGGAGTCACAAGAGATTGCAGATTCGGGAATCAGGAGCTTTAAGCAATCTGCTGGAAGAACTCAGTGAGTCAAACAGCATCTGTGGGAGGAAATGGATTGTCGAATTGATATGCTTCAGTTCACAGAACATAAAACATAGAACACTACAACACAGAACAGGCCCTTTGGACCATGATGATGTGTTGAACTTTTAACCAACTTTAAGATCAATTTAACACTCCCCTTCTACAGAACTCTCCATTTTTCTATCATCTATGTCCTATCTAAGAGTTTCTTAAATGCCCCTATTGTGTCTTTCTCTACCAACACCCCTGACAGGGCATTCCACACAGCCATCACTCTTTACATAAAGAATTTACCTCTGACATCCCCCTGTATACTTAAAATTATGTCCTCTTGTCATAGGTCTCTGGCTAGTCACTCGATCTATGCCTCTTTTAATTGTATACACCTCTATCAAGTCATCTCTTGTCTTCCTTTCCACTAAAGAATAATTCCCTAGCTCTCTCTACCTGTCTTCATAAGAGAGGCAGCATCCTGGTAAATCTCCTCTGGACCCTCTTTAAAGATTCCTGTCCTCCCACAGACACTGCTTGACCTGCTGAATTTGTCCAGCAGTTTGTTTACATTATGCCACCCCTGGTAGCTCTTAGTGCAAAGGAAAGGAACAGAGTTATACCAGACAGCACAAGTCTATCTTACGCCACCTGGAAGGAATTTTCAAATCACCAGAAGCAAATATACGAAGAGGAATTTGCAATGCTTTACACTGATCGGGGTGGTCTGGCTCTGCTGCCTGTAGTAAACGAATGACACACCACTAATCTAAACAGAACTGAGTTAAACTGAACCTTTCCGGAATGTTTCAGTCATCCTGTGCTTTGATGTTCCATATTCTGTGTTTCTCGCTAATTTTTTGCAATTTGTGCAATTCGTTTTTTTTTTACGTGTTGGATGTTTCATGTTTCCTTTGAACAGATTCCATGGCATTTCTTTCTTCCGTGACTGTCAGTGGGAAGATGAATCTCAAACTTGTATACTGCAAACAGACTTTTATAATAAATGTACTTTGAATCTTTGATGTGTGGGATGATGACAGGAATATCAAATGGGTAACCATCGCAATGGCGCTGAATGTTCCATGCCGACTGAGTGTGAAGGGTGAAGAGAGTAAGCATGAGGAAGATATGAGGAAATATCAGAGCCCAAGGATAAGGCCGTCCTCATCTGGCACTCAGTCAGACCCTGGCCCATCATTGTTTGCCTACCTTGGTTACGTGGTCACTAATGCTCATTTCCTAACAAACATTCATTAAAATCAGCACTGTTACTTGGAGGAATTCAACAGGTCAGGAAGCATCTATAGACAGGAACAAACAATTGACACCTCAACTCGAGACCATTCCTCAGGACTAGGTTGAAACGTCGACTGTTTATTCCGCTCCACAAATGCTGCCTGACCTGCTGAGTTCCAGCATTTTGTGTGTGTTACTCTGGATTTCTTGCATCTGTAGAATCTCCTGTTTCTTGACTTCAGTTCTGATATTTTCATTGACTCTCAGCTTCAGCTCTACTTGCTCTTTCAGTATTTAACAATTGTGACCACTTTGATCATGTTACATTAAAATGGATTTTTTGTTCTAATTGTGTTCTTCTTGTAAAAATTATGTGTTCAAGTCTAATTTGTGAATTCTGCATATATGATGCTATGTGCTTGTGATGCTACTGCAAATTTTCTCCTGCACCTGTGTATCCATGTACTTGTGTATACGACAATACATTTGGCTTTGACTTTCATTTAAAAGAAGATCAATTTCATAACCTCATCCTCGGAAACACATGAGGCAATGTTAGCAATATTGTTTGTCGCAAACAGGAGAAAATCTGCAGATGTTGGAAGTCCTGAGTCTTACCGAAGGGCCTCAGCCTGAAACATCGACTGTACTTCTTTCCATAGAGGCTGCCTAGCCTGTTGAGTTCCTCCAGCATTTTGTGAATATTGTTTGCCCTACTTCTATCAGGTCAAAGCATCCACAACAGCACCACCAGACTCAAAAACAGTCACTTTCCTCAAGCAGTAAGGCTGATCAACACCTCTTAACTACTAATCCAGCCTCCACACCCTAACCACCACTACTTTATCATTTCCTGTCAGTCACCTTATGTACAGATATTCACTTTATTGCATCACTTTATGGATGTACAAATAAGTCTATATATAAATAAGCTATCTTATGTAGGATAGAATGGAATAGAACTTTATTTTCATTGCGCAACAAGATTGCTATGCTACTCCAGTCCATCCAAAACAGATATTTACAATGCATGCAGTATGACTTAATTTTAAAAAAAATCCCATACTTACATGCAACCAATGACTTCAATAGTTCATAACACTCAAAGGCCAAAGTATTTGCATTTTTTATTATTGTAATTGTGTTTTTTATCTTTCGTGTAGTTTTTTTTGGGTGCTGTATCGGATCCAGAGTGACAATAACTTCATTCTCCTTTAGACTTGTACACTGGAAATGGCATTTAACAATCCTGAATCTTCAGTCTCGAATCTGGAATCTTCAAAGCTAAGGATTTGAGTATTGAGTGGGCAGAAGTGGGTGGATAAGGGTGATAGTGCCAGTACTAGGAATCAAAGGACATGCCACTGACAGCAGCACACTTCCTTCACTCTTTGCTGAGTTACAGGAAATTCATGTAGCTGGGCTCTCACTGCTGGGTGCTCCATGGGTTACACAAACCTGACTCACGGTAAACACAAGAGATTCTGCAGATGCTGGAAATGGAAATTAACAGACAATGTTTTGGGCTGGGACTCTTCATCAGGGCAGGTGTAATTACAACACTAGATAGATATTTGCACAGTTACATGGATAGGAAAGGTGCAGGGGTTCCCAACCTTTTTGATGCCGTGGAGTCTTACTGCTCACCGAGGGGTCCGTGGACCCCAGATAGAGAATCCCTGGCTCAGAGGATGTGGGCTAAATCAGGCAAATGGGACCAGCTTGGGAAGACAATATAGTCAGCATGGGTGAGCTGGGATGGAAGGCCTCTTTGCCTGCTGTATAAATCCATGACTCTGAAATGTTTGCCAATCAGGAAGAACCTTTGGGAAGGCAAAGATTTTTGACTGATGACCTTAATCTAGAGTATATACGTTCAAAATACACATAGTGCTCACTTTGTGAGGTACACCTGTCCACCTGCACATTAATGTAAACATCGAATTATCCAATCATGAGGCAGCAACTCTATACATAAAAGCACGCAGACATGGTCAAGAGGTTCAGTTGCCATTCAGACCAACCATCAGAATGGGGAAGAAATGTGATCCAAGTGACTTTGACTGTGGAATGATTATTGGTGCCAGATGGGATGGTTTGAGTGTTTTAGAAACTGCTGATCTCCTGGGATTTTGACAAACGGCAGTTCTAGAGTGAATGGTGCAAAAAAAAACAAAAAGCATCCAGTGAGTGGTAGTTCGGTAGATGAAAACACCTTGTTATTGAGAGAGATCAGAGAATGGCCAGACTGGTTGAAGCTGACAGGAAAGTGATAGTAACTCAAGTAACCATGTGTTACCACAATGGTGTGCAGAAGAGCATCTATGAACAGACAACACATTGAACCTTGAAGGGGATGGGCTACAGTAGCAGGAGACCATGAGCATATACACTCAGTCACCACTTCATTAGGTACAGAAGGTAACTAATAAAGTTTCCACTGAATGTATTCTGATTGAGGAAGCAGGGTATCATATAAACATCAACACTAGGACAGATCAGCAGGGTTGAATAGCCTGTCACTATTCTTAAATATAATATATAATAAAACTAATGTTACACAACACACTTCTTTAGCCCAAAGCACTGCACCAGTAAGCTCAGCTTTTGGATGAGATGATAATCCATCTCCCCGTATCAATACAGTTGAAAAAATACAGAGAACATTTACAAGCATGTTGCCAAGACACAGTGAACTGAGTTAGAGGGAAAGGTCAAATAGGTTAGGACTTTATTCCCTAGAGAGCAGGAGAATGAGGGGAGCATTTGCTAGAGGTACACAAAATTATGAGGAGCATAGGTAGGGGAGGTTATAGGTTAAGAATGAAAGGGGAAATGTTTATTTAGAGAAGCAGCACAATTACCAACCCAATTACAACCATGTGACCAATTTAACCTACTAACCTGTATGCCTTTGGAACGTGGGAGGAAAATATACAAACTCCTCCGCGCAGTATTTAAGGGAAGCCTCTTCACTCAGAGGGTGGTGTGAGTGTGGAACGAGCTGCCAGCGGAGGTGGTGGATGCAGGTTCAATTGCAACATTTAAGAGAAGTTTGGAAGGGTGGGGCATGGAGGTCTATGTTCCCAGTGGTGGTCAATGGGACTAGGCAGCATAACCATTCAGTATGGTCTAGATGGGCTCTATGTCTCTATATACCCTCTCGACTGGACATACGTTCCCTGGCACCATTCCAGGAAAAGCAGCCTCTCCAATATCTATTTCTCATCCAAAATATTGGTGTCATTAATACTACTTGTTGTTGTCTCTCACTGCCTGTGATTTGGCTGCTGTCTCCCCACGTTGCATGGTATACGGCGCCCAGCACAGTTTGTTAGAAGATATGCTGCTGTTATGAGAGGGGTTATATAATTGCTTCTTTGTTTTTATCGGTGCTGATGAATTTGCTATTTACAAATTGTTTTCTTCTAATTCCAAATCTACAGTAATGTTGGAGCATTTGTTTCTTGCACAGTTGATTCTAAACACCTTATTTGTTGGTGAGGCATAAATTTATATGAAGGCATTTGTTCACAGATCACATCCGCTGTCTGGACAGTGTGTGGTATTGTCCCTGATTGCTGCTGCATTTGCAATTTGAAGCTCACAAAACCCAAGGGACCAAAAAGAAATAGATTGAATTTGATCCAATGTCTCGACGAGAATGAGGACTGCTTATCACTATCCAGGAACATCTTGGTTGTAGTCATGAACTCTGGAAAAAAAATGTGACCCTCTCGGTCCAATATTGCTGGAAGACCATAGGAAGGATTCCGATTCAGATTTATTTATCACGTCTACATCGAAACATACAGTGAAATGTTTTGTTTGCATCAACAATCAACACAACCAAAGAAGTGCTGGGGGCAGCCCACAAGTGTTGCCACACATTCCAGAGCCGAAGTAACATGCCCATAGTGTTCGGCAGAATGGCACGTAACACAACAGAATGAGCAACGAAGCAACAGCAGTGAAACAAGCCCCATCCACCCACCTACTAACTCACAGGCATACAGTCTTAGGCACATACTGCGTATACAAAAACACAACTGCAGATGTATTTGAAATGATTTCCTGATGAAGGGTCTCGGCCCGAAACGTTGGCTACTCTTTTGTCACGGATGCTGCCTGACCTGCTGAGTTCTTCCAGCGTCGTGTACGAACTGTGTATATAACTGGGGCTTTTGCGCAGTACTGTATTTGTCAATATGGAGCAGAGAGCAAGTTTGTAATTCCAGCAGGATCAAGGGATGTTGGGAATGGTGAGAGTGGAGTGCCGTGGGAAGGGTGTGGGACAGGTGACAGAGAAGGACTGCCGAGGGTGGGGAGTGTTGCAGGTACAGACACACCCGGCTCTGAGACACCAGGCAAGGTCACTTGATTCCATACAATTGGTTTATTGGTCATTACAGAATGTCTCTCTGGTGCTTCCCACTCCCTCTCCTCTCCCTTCCCCTTTTCCCAACCAGGATTCCCCTCTCCCTGCCCTCTTCCCACTCTCAATCCACAATAGAGTCCCATATCAGAATCAGGTTTATCCAATAACGTATGTCATGATTTTTTTTATAGCAGCAGTACAGCACAATATTGATAAAATGACTACAATACTGTGCAAAAGTCTTAGGCGCCCTAGCCTGAAACTCTTGCACAGTACGGTACAAGGTCCTCTAACCGCAGGTCATGAGGTTTTCAGCGTCCAACTTCCAGCAGACTCATGGATTCTCACACACTGGACCTTGTCTTCCCCAGCAGACACACAGAGTTTCATTGACTTTGGGGCCAAAATCTCTCGTAGATGAGAGTGGCCTTCTTTATTAGGTACACATGCACACCTGCTCATTAATGCAAAGTTTCTAATTATCCAACCACGTGGCAGCAACTTAATGCAAAAAAAGTGAGCAGACCTGGTCAAAATATTCAGTTATTGTTCAGACCACATCAGAATGGAGAAGAAATATGATCTAAGTGACTTTGGGCATGGAATGATTGTTGCTGCCAGATGGGGTGGTTTGAGTATCTCAGAAGCTGCTAATATCCACGCACAACAGTCTCAGGAGGCTATAGAGAATGGTGTGAGAAACATCCAGTGAGTGGCAGTTCTGCTGGTGAAGATGATTTGTTAACGAGAGAGGTCAGAGGAGAATGGCAGACTGGTTGAAGCTGACAAGAAGGTGACAGTAACTCAAATAACCGCACTTTACCACAGTGATGTACGGAAGAGCCTCTCTGAACACAACATTTCAGCCTTGAAGTGGAAGGGCTACAGTAGCAGAGGACCGCGAACATACACTGGCGTACTTTATTAGGAGGTACCTAATCAAATAGCCACTGAGCGAAGATTGCTTCTCACATGCTACCATTCAGAATGTAACCTTTTGCCTTAATAAAGTGGTGACTGAGTGTACAACACAGCACAGAGGACGCAGAACATAGCTCAGGGAGCATAGAACTTTGAACAATACAGCACTCTCTTTCTGTCTGTCTCCATCTATCATCTACGTGCCTCTCTCTTCCTACACCCCTCCTCAGTCCACCTTGGACTCCTTTCCCACCTCTGAGCACCTTTTTAAAAAGATTACTAACTGAGACACATCGCAGAATAAGGCCCTTTCGGTACTTCGAGCTGGGCCACTTAGTAATCATGAGGCAATTTATAATGACCAAACAACCTACCAACCTGTCTGTCTTTGGAAGCATTTCATGACAGTAGACGAGAGTGCTACTAGGCAATAGACATTGAGGCGGCTAACCATTCTGCTCTTCTGCACTTATCATCGTATTCTTTGCTATATTTATTACAACAGTATGTACACTGCTTACTCTCTGAGCTTCATGCAGACAAGGATTTCATTACGCTCTGGTGTATATGAGAATAAACTAATCTAACCTATTTTAGGTTTTTATCTTTTAGAGATACAGCGTTGTAACAGGCTCTTGTGCCCAATGAGCCCGTGCTGCCCAATTACACCCATGTGACCAATTAACCTACTAACCCTTACATCTTTGGAACGTCAGAGGAAACCGGAGCACGCTGAGGAAAGCCACGCGGTCACAGGGAGAACATACAAACTCCTTACAGGAATTGAACCCAGGTCGCTGGTACTATAACACATTGTGCTAACCACTACACTACCATGCGACTATAAGGAGCACTCCAACATAAAGCAGCACCCACCATCAAGGACCCCCAACCCACTCCCTCTCCAGGCCACGCTCTCTTCTCTCTGCTGATTTCTCAGAGGAGGTACAGGAGGCTTAGATTCCATACACCAGGTTCAGGAACAGTTATTACCCTTCAACCATTAGGCTCCTAAAGCAGCATGGTATAACTTCACTCACCTCCACTCTGAACTGATTCCACAACCAAGAAACTCACTTTCAAGTACTCTACAACTCACGTTCACAGATATATGCATTTTTTTTTTATTTGCACAAGTTGTATTCTTTTAGTCACTGGTTATATTTATCAGTCTTCATTTGTGTGCAGTTTTTAATTGAATCTATGGCATTTCATTGTCTGGTTGTGAGTGCCTGCAAGAAAGTGAATTTCAGTATGTTGACTTATGAGTACTTTGATTTACTTTGACTTTGACTTTCTGCCAGTTTTCCCCTTCAGCAGTCTCAGACCTGACAGAGGGGTTCAACCAGAATCATCAACAATCCTTTTCTCTCCCACAGACCTTACTCGACTCGCTGAGTTCCCCAGTTTGCTGCTCCAGATCCCAGCATCCCACTTTTTCAAAGAAGTTACCAGGGAAGTCGATGAAGGCAAGGCAGTGGATGTGTCCTTCTTGGACATTTGACAAAGTCCCAAGTAGGAGATTGGTCAGGAAGGTTCAGTCAATTGGCACTCAAGATGAAGTATTAAATTGGACGAGACGTTTGTTTTGTGAGAGAAGCCAGAGAGTGGGTGTGGTTGGTTGCCTCTCTGACGGGAGGCCTGTGGCTAGTGGAGTGCCGCAGGGGTCGGTGCTGAACTTTGTTGTCAGAGGCTGCTAGAGACGCATGCCATTTGGAGTACTTTGTAGGTAGTGGGAGCTTATCTCCGCTACCACCTCAGCTATGGCAACCTTAGGAACTGATGTGGTCTAATCAGTTATCAGCCACATAATTTCCTGACACTTGAATTTAACACTTCACTTTATCAAGGCAAGCATGAGGGATAAAGGATTGTGACGAAGATGTTGTGGCACTTGAGAGACACAATTCAGGAGAGAGGTCAAGCAGATTGGGTCTGCTGTCATTGGAGCACAGGAGTGGCATCGATGCCAGGACCACCAGACTCAAAATCAGTTACTTTTCCCCAGTAGTGAAACTGATCAACACCTCCACCACTAACCCACCCCTCCACACCCCAACCACCACTACTTTATCATTTCCTGACGGTTACCTTATGTACAGACACTCCTGTGCTGAGCGTCAATTTATGGACATACAATCCATCTATTGTGCATAAACTATCTTAAGTATTTTTATTTATTGGATTTTTGTTCTTTACCTTATTGTGTTGTTTTGGGGTTGTATCAGGTCCGGAGTAACAACTATTTTGTTCTTCTTTAAACTTGTCTACTGGAAATGGTACTAAACAATCTTAAATCTTGAATCTTAAACAGTCTTGAATAAGCAGTGACTTTATAGATGTGGCTATATCATGAGGGGCAGAGATAGCATTTTTTCCAGAGTTGGAGACTCTATGATATGAGTGAGATGGGGACAGATTTAAATGTTTTTAACCCAGGGAATGGTCAGCAGAAGGAATCGCCCACCAAGAGTAAGTGGTTGAGGTGGGTACCTGGACAGGTACATCAATAGGAAAGATTTAGAACAGGAGTTCTCAACCTGGAGTCCAAGGACCGTTTGCATAATGTTGTTGGTCCGTGTCATAACTAAGGCTGGGAAGCCCTGGGTCAGAGGGACAAGGGTCAAATGTGGGCAAATGGGAATAGCTTAGACCCAGGAGAGTTATCAGATGCTGGAAATCTTGAACAATGCTCATGAAATACTGGAGGAATTTCCCTCCATAGACACTGCCTGACTTACTGAGTTCCTCCAGCATTTTGTGTGTGTTGCTCTGGGAATAGTTGAAATCTGAATCTTGCTTGGCAAGTAACAGTTGAGCCAAAGAGTCTCTTTCCATGGCCCCATGACTCTGCAATCTACAGGTAGAGCTTTCTCTCTATTTTATATTCTATTTTTATACCTTTGTATTACTTCAATTTACTTACGTATGACATGATCTGCCTGGATGACATGCAAGCAAAAGCTTTTTGCGGTATCTCAGTATGTGTTTTGATAATAAACCAATTATTGTCAAAGCAAGAAGCTCAACAACAGAATAAAAAGGTGGTGGGGGGGGGGGGGTAGGAGGGTAACTGAAAGCTGCTAGGTGAAGCCTGATGGGTAGGAAAGATAAAGGGCTGGAAAGACTGCAATCTTTGTAGAGGAAAAAGGACCATAGAGAAATGGAAGGAGAGAGTCCCAGGGGAAGATGATAGGTAGGTGAAGAGAGGTAAGAGGACAAAGTGGGAAATAGAAGAGATGGGTGAGAGAATTTTTTTTTTACCAGAGGGTGAAATTAATATTTGTGTCATCAGATTGGAGGCTACCCAGACAGAATATAAGGTGTTGCTCCTCCTCCCTGAGGGTGGCCTCGTCGTGGCACAAGTGAAGGCAGTGGACCAACATGTCAGAACATGAGTGGGAATCAGAATTCAAATGTTTGTCCTCAAGGGAAGTTCCACTTTCGGCAGATGGTGCAGAGATGCTTGACGAAGAGGTCCCCCAATTTATGACAGGTCTCACAAGTGTAGAGGAGGCCGCAGTAGGAACACTGAATGCAATAGATGACCACAGCAGATATGCAGGTGAATTGTTCCCTCACCTGAAAGGACTGTTTGGGGCCATGAAAGTATCAATATATGTTTCAAATCCAACAGCTCAGCACCTTCAGGTGAATGAGGCAACCTTCTCGACTGGTACACCACCTTAAGGATTAATTCTCTCCACCATCATAAGGCTAAAAGACCATAAGACATAGGGGCAGAATTAGGCCATTTGGTCCATCAGGTCTGTTCTGCCATTGGATCATGACTGATTTATATTCCCTCTCAACCCAATTCTCCTGCCTTCTCCCTGTAATCTTTGATGTCCTTACTAATCTAGAACCCATCGATCTCCATTTTGGATATACCCAATGACTTGGCCTCCACAGATATCTGTGGCAATGAATTCCACAGCTACAACACCCTCTGGCTAACTAAATTCCTCCTCATCTCTGTTCTAAATGGATGTCCCCTTATTCTGAGAATGTCCCATCTAGTCCTGGACTTTTCCACTATTGGAAACATACATTCCACATCCACTTTATCTAGGTCTTTCAATGTTTGGTAGGTTTCAATGAGATGCCCTTGTAGTGGTGGTTAATGGGTTATTCCTCTGGCTCTCACTTAGCTACTCCCACATGGGAGGAGTTCACCTACCGTACAAGCAGTGTAATCAATAAAATTCAGTTGGGTGTCCTGCATGCTGGTGTCTTAGCGTGCTCTGCGCTATCCCTCAGTACCAAACACAACACCCCTCACTCTTCTGAACTCCAGTGAGTACAAGCCCAGAGCCATCAAAGGCTTCTCATAAGTTAACTCTTTAATTCCCAGGGTCATTCACATAAGCTTTCTCAGGACCTTCTCCAATGCCAACACATGCTTCTCTCAAACACCACTGGAAAGGACGGCAGATGCAGAGAATTGCCACAGTCCTTGAACGCTCAATATCTTGACTTGGGAATGTATCACTCTACCTACATCAGCCCTGCTTCTAGATCTTGGAACGGTGTCCAACAGCAACGTGGGAGTACATTCACCGCATGAGTTAATGACAGTGAGTCAGAGAGTTATACAACTAGTCCCATTAGCCAGTGCTTGGCCTGTATCCCTCTAAATCTTCCCTTTCCAGAACAACACATGGTGGCACGGAGAAGCAGGGGGTGGTGCTGCTGCCTGTCGGATCCAGCAGCCTGGCTCCAATCCCGAGCTCAGTTCTATACATGTGGAGTGTGCGCATTCTCCCTGTGACAGTGAGGGTGAGATCCTTGTGCTCCGGGTACCTCCCACATCCCAAAGATGGTCACCACAATTAACGGCACACTCGTGATGTCTCCTCGTATGTGATGCACCATCAATAACTCACGCCGAGACTTAGGAAGTGAGATATCGGCTTTTATTGACTGAAGAACAACACTACATCCTGGGGAAAATGAGGGAGAGCAGCAGGCCACAGTCGCCTTTATACAGGGGTCTGTGGGAGGAGCCACAGGGGTAGTCAGCAGGGTCTTGGGAGGAGCCACAGGAGCAGTCAGACAGGTATATCTAGTTCACCACAGTATGGTGACGAAACATTAGCAAGTAAATTGCCAAGAGTGGAGAACAGCTCAACACAACAAAATAAATAAACCCCCATCATTCCTTCCACTCACCCACCTCCTCGCACACACCAACTGGCCTCCAAGCCCAGTGCAGGCTGCATCCCGGCCTTCTGCACTCAGTTTACTTGCTGACATCAGTCCTCCACTTTTGCGTTTCAATATTCGGTTCTGACCCGAGGCTCGGCCAATGACAGGACACCAAACTCCCGGTAAGGTCAGAGTGCTGTGTGCAGTCCTGATTGCCCAGTTATAGCAAGTGTCACTAAACTGACAGAGAGGGGGCTGTATAAAAAAGATTTACAGATCAGCAGCAGATGCATTTCATTTGGCTCTTCATTCCGATGCAACACCTGGACAGTGAAGGTGCATATATCAGGATGCTCTTCGTCGACCACATCTCAGTATTCAACACCATCATCCCCTCAAATCTCAATGCCAAACACCAATACCTGGGCTTCATACCCCCTTGTGCAGCTGGATCCTCCGTTTCTCCCCCTGCAGACCCCAGTCAGTTTGGATTGGCAACAGCATCTCCACCACAGTCACCATCAGCTCAGGCGCACAGCCCCCCTGCTCTACGTGCTTCATGCTAATGATCATATGGCTAAGTACAGCTCCAATGCTGTACTTAAATTTTAAACACAAGAGATTCTGCAGGTGCTGGAAATCCAGAGTTACCCACGCAGAGGAATTCAGCAGGTCAGGAGCATCTATGGGCATCACAAATGTAGCAGAGGCTTCATCAGGAGCGCCAGTTACAGTTGATGACCCT
This sequence comes from Hemitrygon akajei, assembly GCF_048418815.1. Lineage (NCBI taxonomy): Eukaryota > Metazoa > Chordata > Chondrichthyes > Myliobatiformes > Dasyatidae > Hemitrygon > Hemitrygon akajei. The sequence continues at coordinate 13,868,213 of NC_133127.1, read as the reverse complement.
GAATGACTCGCTGATGACATCACTTGACCAAACTTTCAATCTCCCTTCTGCATGACAATTGTTGGCCAAATCAAAGGTGGTGACGAAGTGTTGGGGGGGATATTGAAAATCTGGCTGAATGGTGCCACAGCAACCTCGCACTCAATGTCAGCAAAACCAAAGAGCTGATTACCATCTACTGAAAGAAGAAGCCAGATGTCCATGAGCCAGTCCTCATTAAGGGAACAGAGGTGGAGAGTTAGTAACTTTAAATTCCTTGATGTTAAGACCTGTCTTGGGACCAGTATGTAAGTGTTACCACAAAAAGGCCACAAGAGAGATCAAGCAGAATGGGCATAGAGTTCCTCTATTTTCTTAGACGGTTGCGTAAATTCGGTACCTTCCCAAAATCGTTAACTAATTTCTACAGGTGTACAGTGGGGGGTATCACGGCCTGGTATGGAAAGACCAATGCCCAGGAGTGGAAAATACTTCAGAAAGTGGTGGATACAGCCCAGTCCTTCACAGGCAAAGCCCTCCCCACCACTGAGCACATTTACAAGGAGCACTGCCGTAAGAAGACAGGGTCCACCGTCAGGAATCTCCGTCACTCTGGCCACGCTCTCTTCTCACTACAGTCATTGGGCAGGAGGTACAGGTGCCTTAGGTCCCATAACATCGGGTTCAGCAACAGTTATTACTATTCAACCATCAGAGCCCTGAAAGAGCATGGATAACTTCACTCGCCTCAACTCTGAATTGATTCTATGAACTACTTTCCAGGAGTCTGTAACTCATGATTTCGATACAACTTTTTATTTGCCCAGTTTGTTGTCTTTTGCACATTGGTTCTTTGTCAGTCAATTTCACGTGCATTTCTTTTTTTTTTCCTACAAATGCCTGCAAGAAAATGAGTCTCATAGTAGTAAATGATTGCAAATATGTATTTGGTAATGAACTTTTGAAGTTGGAAACATTGTCACCCAAGGTGACTCCCAACCTGAGCTGGTCCCTTTTATCTGCATTTGATCCATATCCCTCCATAACCTTTCCTATCTATTTTTTCACTCCTACCACTTCCTCTGGCAGCTTCTTCCATACCGTTTATCCACAACCTTCTGTGCTGAAGAGCTGCCCCTCAGGTACCACACATCTCCGTTAAACTTTCCCCTCTCGCATTAAATGTGTGCGTGTAAATCCAGTGAGGACTAAACTTTCACAAACAGAAACAATTCAATAGTTTTGGACCTGAAGATGGTTGGATTCTCTGGGTCTGGATCTACTAGAAATATAGAAGAGTCATAGAACACTACAGCACAGAAACAGATCCTTCAGCCCATCTAGTCCATGCCGAACTGCCTAGTCGCATTAACCTGCACCATAGTCCTCCAACTCCACTCTCATCCATATACATATACATATTTCTCTTAAATGTTGAAATTTACACCACATCCACTACTTCCCCTGGCAGCTCGTTCCACACTCTCACCTCACACTGAGTAAAGAAATTGCCCCTCATGTTAACCCTTAAACATTTCACCTTTCACCTTTAACTCTTTGACCTCTAGTTCTTGCCTCACCTAACCTCAGTAGAAAAAGCCAGCTTGCATTTACCCTATCCTTACCTTTCATAACTTTGTCCACCTCTATCACATATCCCCTCATTCTCCTACACTCCAGAGAATAAAGTCCTAACCTATTCAACCTTTCCCTCTAACTTACGTCCTCAAGAACCCGGTAACGTTCTTGCAAATTTTACTGAGATGACAAGCAAGTTTTCACTAAATTTTTAACTGACAAACATCTTATTTCAGTGTATGATTAATTACATGGACCAGTGAGATTTTGCAAGGCCCTACATAGCGCAATTCAAAAACTCCAGAACTTCACTGACCCGTTTTAACCATCACAATGGGACAGGTTCTGACCACCCTCTGCATGCCCCTCAGATTCCTATTACATCTTTCCCCTCCCACCTTAAACCTACATTCTCTAGATCCTGATTTCCACAACCCTGGGCGAAAAGACTATATGAATTCACTCTATCAATGCCCCACATGATTTTATAGTATATATAAGATCACCCCTCGGACCTCTATGTTCCAAGAAATAAAGTTCTAGTCTGCCCATCCAACATCCTTTAATCCAGTTTCTCAAATTCTGGCAGCATCCTCACAATATCCTTCTGCACTCAGAGTTCAAAGTACATTTATTATCAAAGTATTATTACATTATAAAGTCTTGCAATTCATCTCCTTACAGGCTGATCCAGAACAGGAAACCACAAAAGAGCCCATTAAAAAAAAAGAACGACAAGTACCCAGTGTGCAGAAAGAAAAAAAAACCAAATTGTGCAGGCAATAAAAGCAAGCAAATAGCAATCAGAATGAAAGTGAATCAACAGACGCGAAGCCCGGAGCAGCCGGGGCAGGCCCAAAGCTTCAGCTTCAGTTCAGCACATAGCGGAGTAAACTTGGAGGATGAGCCAAGCAGATGGGTCCGATCCTTGCCTCTGGTACTGTACTGGCACGGGCCCTTTTCAATCCACCTGGCCCAGCATTTAAATCATCCAAACATTGGGTCATTCCTTGCACTAGGTAGGAGCTCAGTCCTGTCACGTCGATAGACTCTGGCCCTGGTCCCCACTGCCACATTTCAGCCCATGGCCGACCTTTCCAGCACTATAGGATCTTGCCTGTAACAGGTTGACTAAAACTGAACATAATACTCCAAGCAACACACACAAAATGCTGCAGGAACTCAGCAAGTCAGGCCAAATCAATCAGTCAGGATGAAAGGACTTGATCTGAAACATCAACTGATTATTCCCCTCCATAGATGCTGCCCAACTTGCTGAGTTCCTCCAGCATCTACAGAATTAGAATCATTCTATGTGAGTTGCTTGATAATTCCAGTATCTGCAGAATCCTTTGTGCTTATAATACTCCAAGTGCGGGCTTACCAACAACTTGTACTTAAGTAACATAACATTCTAGCTTCCATAAGCATTGTTCTGACTGATGAAGGCCGGCGTGCCAAACGCTTTCTTCACTACCTGATCTATCTGTGATGACACTTTCCAGGAATATTGCTGGCTGTGGGTTCTAAAGTTCTGTGTTAAAACTGGTTTCTAACATTCAAAGTAAATTTATTTCAAAATAAATTCATTATCAAAGTACATATATGTCACCATATACTACCCTGAGATTTATTTTCTTGCAGGCATTCACAATAGAATCAATGAGAAACTACACACAAAGATGGACAAACAATCAATGTGCAAAGGACAACATGTTGTGCAATATATAAAAAGGAAAAACAAGTAATAATAATAATTAATAATATTGAGAACTTAAATTGTATAGTTCTTGAAAATGAATCTGGAGGTTGTGGAATTAGTTCAGTGTTGAGGTGAGTGAAGTTATCCATGCTGGTTCAGGATGCTGATGGTAGAGGGGAATAACTTCCTGAACCTGGTGGTGCAGGACTTGAGGTTCCTGTACCTCCTTCCCGATGGCAGCAGCTAGAGGAGAGTATGGCTCGGATGGTGAAGGTCCCTGATGATGGTGCTGGTTTCCTGTGAAGGCGTTCCATGTGGATGTGCTCAGTAGTGATGAGGGCTTTTCATAGAAACATAGAAATTCAGAAAACCTACAGCACAATACAGGTCCTTCAGCCCACAAAGCTGTGCCAAACACCTTAGAAATTACCTAGGGTTACCCGTAGCCCTCTACTTTTCTGAGCTCCATGTACCCGTTCAGGAGTCTCTTAAAATACCCTATGGTATCTGCCTCCACCACCATCATTGGCAGCCCATTCCACACACTCACCACTCTCTCCATAAAAAACTTACCCCTGACATCTCCTCTGTACCTACTTCCAAGCACCTTAAAACTGTGACCTCTCGTGCTAGCCATTTCAGCCCTGGGAAAAAGCCTCTGTCTATTCACACAGTCAATGCCTCTCATCATCTTATACATCTTATTCCTGTGATGATTGTTACAAGAATAAACAAAATTAATTTGGCTGGAGATCTCGAAGGTCATGGGAGTCACATTGCATAGTTAAAGGCCCATCAGGTACTCATTAAACTAGTGATACACTGGTTACATATTATTCTCCCTAAATTCAGATCAACACACTCCCCTCCTTCAGATTCTAATACACAAGAAGCAATTTATAACAGCTAGTTAACCTACAAGCATGTCTTGTGATGCGGGAAGAAACCGGAGCACCAGGAGGAAAATCCCACGCACAGTCATGAGCGGAGAAGGACATGCAAACTCCGCACGGAGAGCACCGGAGGTCAGGATTGAACCCAGGACTGTGGCACTGTGAGTGAGCCGCTCTACCATCTGCACCACTGTGCTGATGACTACAAAGGAATTTAAATCAGCTTTGTCTTTGTTTGTGAGCCTTCCAAATGTTGGCAGGTTAAAGAAACCAATTAAGGATTTCATTCAGTGTTGCCAATGTGGCTTCAGGCGTAGGACTGGAGGAGGACTAAAATGCAGGATTGATTCATCTGGATATTTTATTAATTGCATTGATAGTGCCTGCTTATTTCCTTCAGCAGAAGCTGGCTGCAGTCTGTTCCAAATGAGAGCTGCGGCATGCAGACTCCTACTTCACCACCCTTTCCCCTTCACCCCCCAACACACATTACCGCTCCCCTGCCAGCTCCCAAACAGGGTGGGGGTAAGAGGGGTGGGGGAATATTACTTACAGAAACCAGCCCATTTTGTTTCCTAATCACCCAGCAACAGCGTGAAAACTAGAAATATTATTGAAAACACATTCTGCACCAGGAGTTATTATACACCATCAGGATTTCAGAAGTTGAACCCTTTTATCTTGACAGTGAGATTGATTTACTTCAAGAGCTTGGTTTGATCCACATCACTTAAAAATGTTTCTATACTTAGACACTGCAACTGCTAAACGATGGGACAGTTAATCATCGAAATCCACATAAGTACCTCACTATTAACACTAAAATATTTAACATTTAAATCTAGCTGGGCAAAAAAAAAATCAAGTAGACCGCCAGAAAAGGATAAATTGTGTTTTTTTTTCATAAATGTTGAGAGAACAAGCTTCAATGGTGGTATGATGACAGCTCAATTTATGAAAGTGATGGCTGATTAATATATGAAATTAACACATATGAATTCTAAGAAACTGCTTAGCCACACAGTTATGAGTGTAGGGAGAGAAGAACAGTGGGCCAAGCATGCACCCTTGAGGTACGCCAGTGCTTATTTTCAATGAGGAGCAGGCATTACTTCCGATCTGCTCTGACTGAGGACGTCAAGGATCCAGTAGCAGAGAGAGGTATGGAGGCCCAGGTTTTGGAACTGCTGGTGGGGCAGGGGTTTAATGCTGAGGGAATGAAGGTGTTGAATGCTGAAATGAAATCAATAAACAGCAGCGTGATACGCAGAAGCCTCCATTGGTCTGGGGACACCACGAATGTTGTGTCCCAGCTGTCTAGATATGCAAGCCTGGGCAGTGTGATCTGGAGTGTAAGCTGGTGCTCATGTAGCAAGCTCCCCCTCTCAATGCATCAGATGAACCCAAAGGAATGGCAGAGACCGATACATTTTGGCACCAGCAGCATCACAACAATTGCCAGGCAGCATTGATCTCAACATAGGGTTGCATAAGGGATTCCAGCTCCAGATGTTACCCTCGGGATTTACTCCTAAAGACTTCCCCATGAGTAGCAAGGCAGAGAACGTGTGAGATCAGAGCTTTCCTTCTCCTAAATGAGTTACCGACCGAAGCAGAGGATTTTAAGGCACCAGTAATCCACCTTTGTCCCTTCTCACGCCAGTAGAAACAGTTCTGTTGGGCTTAGTAGCTAAGCCACACGCGATGGCCAGGAGTTGGACTCAGTTGTCGGAGGTTATCTGAGGTATCTGCCAGTGGGAGTATTTAATAGGTAGTGGAAGCCTATCCTGCTACCTCTTCCGGCTATGAAAACATTAAGGAAATTGCCTGATGTATCCATTGCTGTTTTATAGATGCTCCAAAGCTCAGTGCAGAGCCAGTGAGACTGCGTCCACTGTAGACCTGTTGCGGTGGTAGGCAAATTGCAGTGGGTGCAATTTCTTGCTCAGGTAGGAGTTAGTTTAGCATTGACCACCATCTGAAAGCATTTCATGACAATGCAGTCATCGGAAGAACATACGAATCCTTACAGATTGCGTCAGATATTGAATATGGGTTGCTGGCATTGTAGCAGCTTTACGCTAACTGTAACACCACTGGGTCACCCATAATGTATAGGTTTAATCTGTGAACCCACTGTATGTTGAATCTATAGAAGACATACACATTTTACCTATGAAAATGAAATATATTAATTTAATTTTGCAGGTAACATGTTTAATTTATGATAATACTGTATACATAAATGATGAAGACCATGTTTAATCTATGGCATTGGCATATTTAACTTTGAAATTAACATACGTGTTAAAATTCAGATTTGCATTCATTTATCATATGTACATGGAAACATACAGAGAAATATGTTATTTGCATTGACATCCAGCACACCCCAGGATGTGCTGGGGGCAGCCTGCAAGTGGTGCCACACATTCCAGCGTCAACACGGATTCCCACAATGCTCAGCAGAACAACATAGAGCACACCAAACAGCAAGGGTACAACAGCAAAACGAGCCCCATTCCTCCCTACCCACCCCCGCCCCGCTCCTTAGTCTATGAAACCAGAATGCTTATTTAATTTGGAAACATCTGGATGCTTAATCACTGAAACCAACGTTTATGCCCATACAAGTGAAACAGACATCTATTTTTCATTTTTGAAAGTGGTATGTATTTAAGTTTGAAGTTAATGTGCTTATTGAATTTAGGAATGAGGGATGTACGAGTATTTAAGACCATAAGAATTCAGAGCAGAATTAGGCCATTCAGTCCATCGAGTCTGCTCCACTATTCCATCATGGCTGATTTATTATCCCTCTCAACTCCATTCTCCTGCCTTCTCCCCATAACCTCCGACACCCTTACTAATCAAGAACCTCTCAACCTCTGCTTTAAATACACCAAATGACTTAACCTTCACAGCCGCCTGTAACAATGGATTCCACAGATTCACCATCCTCTGGCAAAAGTAATTCCTCCTCATCTCTGTTCGAAAGCAATGTCCTCGTGTTCTGAGGCTGTGCCCCCGGCCCTAGACTCCTCCACTCAGTGTCCACTCCATCCAGGCTTTTCAATATTCGATAGGTTTCAATGAGATCCTCCCTCATTCTTCGAAACTCCAGCGAGTATGAGCCCAGAGCTATCAAATGGTCCTCATATGTTAACCCTTTCACTCCCATGATCATTCTCGGGACACTCCTCTGGACCTTTCCGAATGCCTGTACCTCCCACGTATGTTTAACACAAAAACCACATCACTGCATGTAATAACCTCTCCTTGTATTTACAATTGTAAGACAGGACAGTCATTTTTAGACCAGCGACCAACAAATTATTTAAGCATGGCTACCCCTGGTTCAATAACTGAATTAAATACTTTACTAACTCAGTTTACAAGACGTGTCGTTGTGACATTTGTAAAGCTTCAAGATTTTGTTGCCGATATTTTCTGGGAAAACATATTACACTTCAGAAATGGAACACCTGGTCATATATCAGGTTTTTTGTTTAAATCAGGAGTTACTCTGGAACTGATTGATATTGATATTATTAGATGGAAAGGCAATTATATGAAGTGAGGCTAATAACAGCTTCAATTGCAGTGGAGTTAATGCAATCTCATTGGCTCCAAAGAATGTTAATGAAAATGTGAAAAAAACAGTTATGGCCCAGAATCTGAGTACTGTATGTTTTTAATTTTATTTGTTTGTTTGTTTAGAGATACAGGTCCTTCCAGCCTATCGAGCCGTGCTGGCTAGCATTCAGAATCAGAATCATTTTATTACCAGTACGTAAAACAAACCAGAGTTGATTGTGGTCCGGTGCCAAACAAAAACACAGGACAAAACCATAACAGATAACACAATAGCAACGACGAATTTACAAGACAATAGTGAAAACAGCCATAAGCAATCAACAATTAACAGAACAATCACACGTGCAAACATCAAGAATGAAATGAAATTAATGTGAGCATATGGACTGACTCAATAATTCGCAACGGAACAAGGAGAGCAGGAAAGACCATCTAACAGATGTTGTACAGGGACGGTTAGGGTATTACACCTGAGTGAGTTTGAGAAGTTGGACAGATACAGGGATGACGTGTCCTGGTGATAATAGACTTGCAGTGTCTCCCTGATGCCAATTCAGTGAATAGGTGACTGCTGGGGTGGGTGGAGTCAGCAGTAATTTTTTCAGCTCTTTCCCTCGCTCTGGCAATGAACAGGGCTTTTAATGTTGGTAGCTGAAAGCCACCAATTTAGCACCAGCCTAATCACAGGACAGTTTACAATGACTAATTAACCTGCTCACCCATACAACTTTGGACCGTGGGAGGAGACCGGAGCACCCAGAGAAAACTCATGTGGTTAACGGGGAGAATTACAATCTCCTCAGAAGGTGATGGAATTGATCTCAGAACTCGGGCCTCGAATCATGCATCTTTTAAAATATTTTATGCACTTTTTCCAGTTTAATGCATCTTTCCTACAAGAACCTAACCAAACCTACACAGAAGACTCGTGGCGTGGTCTCATCATGTCTTGTGCAAGATCAAAACAACACCCCAATACCTATACACAAATCTGCACAGAATATCCTTGATGCAGTATCATCAATGTCTTCTTCAATTGCAACACAACACCCCAACACCTATACACAAATCTGCACAGAATATCCTTGATGCAGTATCATCAATGTCTTCTTCAATTGCAACACAACACTCCAACACCTATACACAAATCTGCACAGAATATCCTTGATGCAGTATCATCAACGTCTTCTTCAATTGCAACACAACACCCCAACACCTATACACAAATCTGCACAGAATATCCTTGATGCAGTATCATCAACGTCTTCTTCAATTGCAACACAACACTCCAACACCTATACACAAATCTGCACGGAATATCCTTGATGCAGTATCATCAACGTCTTCTTCAATTGCAACACAACACTCCAACACCTATACACAAATCTGCACGGAATATCCTTGATGCAGTATCATCAACGTCTTCTTCAATTGCAACACAACACTCCAACACCTATACACAAATCTGCACGGAATATCCTTGATGCAGTATCATCAACGTCTTCTTCAATTGCAACACAACACCCCAACACCTATACACAAATCTGCACGGAATATCCTTGATGCAGTATCATCAACGTCTTCTTCAATTGCAACACAACACCCCAACACCTATACACAAATCTGCACGGAATATCCTTGATGCAGTATCATCAATGTCTTCTTCAATTGCAACACAACACTCCAACACCTATACACAAATCTGCACGGAATATCCTTGATGCAGTATCATCAACGTCTTCTTCAATTGCAACACAACACTCCAACACCTATACACAAATCTGCACGGAATATCCTTGATGCAGTATCATCAACGTCTTCTTCAATTGCAACACAACACCCCAACACCTATACACAAATCTGCACGGAATATCCTTGATGCAGTATCATCAACGTCTTCTTCAATTGCAACACAACACCCCAACACCTATACACAAATCTGCACGGAATATCCTTGATGCAGTATCATCAACGTCTTCTTCAATTGCAACACAACACCCCAACACCTATACACAAATCTGCACGGAATATCCTTGATGCAGTATCATCAACGTCTTCTTCAATTGCAACACAACACTCCAACACCTATACACAAATCTGCACGGAATATCCTTGATGCAGTATCATCAACGTCTTCTTCAATTGCAACACAACACCCCAACACCTATACACAAATCTGCACGGAATATCCTTGATGCATTCACATCAACATCTTGTACAAGTGTAACACAGTGCCCCAACGCCTCTACTCAATGCCAGCATACCTAACACCTTCTTCACCAGCCTGTCTACCTATGATGCCACTTCCAGTGAACTCTATACTTATACTCTCAGGTCTCTCTGTTTCAGTTCTAAATGCACATACTGTCTGATGGTTAGTGCTTCTATCGCTCTTACAGGCGTGAATTCCAAATCTCCACTGATTCAGGTGAAAAAAGTATTTTCACCTTCCCACTAATCCCTCTCTCAATTCCTCTGTTCCTTAGAGCCCTAGGGGGTTAATTATCTCATTGAAGCCCTTCATATTCCCTGAATTCAATCTCCCCTTGGCTTCTTTATTCCAAAGAAAACAATCATAGCCAATCTCATCCCTCTTCTGAGCTGCCTTACAGTCTCAGCAATACTCTTGTAAATCTCCTCTTCAATTAGATCTCCCTGTCACCTGGTGAGCTGTCAGATGTCAAGTACTAAAGTACATGCAAAAAAAGATGAAAGGGGAGAAATTTAAAGCAGATGTTTGGGTCAAGTTTCATTTTTTACACAGGGAGTGGTGGGTGCCATCCCCCATTCTTGTTTCCCTCCCACACCTTCTCTTCTTACCTACCCATCGGTGCTCCTCCCCTTTCCTTTTGTCCTCTCCTATCAGATTCCCCTTCCTCCAGCCCTTGTTCTCTTTCACCTATCGACTTCCCAGATTTTTACTTCATCCCCTCCCCTTCTCCTTGTTTCGCCTCTCACTTGCCACCTTGTTATTCTCTCTCCCCTCCCCTCGCCTTCTTAGTCTGACTTCTCCCTCCTTCCTTACCAGTACTGGAGAAGTTTTCAGTCCAAGATGTCGATTGCTTATTCATTTCCATAGATAGAACATAGAACATAGAATAGTACAGCACATTACAGGCCTTTCGGCCCACAATGTTGTTCCGACACTCAAACCCTGCCTCCCATATAACCACCCCCCCTAAATTCCTCCATATACCTGTCTAGTAGTCTCTTAAACTTCACTAGTGTATCTGCCTCCACCATTGACTCAGGCAGTGGATTCCATGCACCAACCACTCTCTGAGTGAAAAACCTTTCTCTAATATCCCCCTTGAACTTCCCTCCCTTTACCTTAAAGCCATGTCCTCTTGTACTGAGCAGTGGTGCCCTGGGGAAGAGGCGCTGGCTGTCCACTCTGTCTATTCCTCTTAATATCTTGTACACCTCTATCATGTCTCCTCTCATCCTCCTTCTCTCCAAAGTGTAAAGCCCTAGCTCCCTTAATCTCTGATCATAATCCATACTCTCTAAACCAGGCAGCATCCTGGTAAATCTCCTCTGTACCCTTTCCAATGCTTCCACATCCGTCCTATAGTAAGGCGACCAGAACTGGACACAGTACTCCAATTGTGGCCTAACCAGAGTTTTATAGAGCTGCATCATTACATCGCGTCTCTTAAACTCTATTCCTCGACTTATGAAAGCTAACACACCGTAAGCTTTCTTAACTACTCTATCTACCTGTGAGGCAACTTTCAGGGATCTGTGGACATGTACCCCCAGATCCCTCTGCTCCTCCACACTACCAAGTATCCTGCCAAGATGCTGCCTGGCTTGCTGATTTCCTCCATCATTTTGTGTGTTGCTCTGGATTTCCAGCATCTGCAGATTTTCTTGTGGCAGTGAAAAGCTTGTCTTGCATTGAAACTGAAAATTTATGACACCAATAATTTTTTAAAAACTGGTTATCTGAGATTCTGGGAGCTCTGTTACAAAAAAGCAGCAACCATCATCAAGGACTCCCACCACTCATGGCATGCTCTCTTCTCACTGCTACCATCGGGCTGAAGGTTCAGGAGACTTACGTTCCAAACCACCAGGTTCAAAAATCGTTAATACCTTTCAACCATCAAGCTCCTGAAGCAGCATGGATAAGTTCAATCACTTCAACTCTGAGCTGACTCCACAAACTGACTCACATTCAAGGACTCTAAAACTCATGTTCACAATATTATTTATTACTTATTTATTTGTTTTTTTGTATTTGCACACTTTGTCTTCTTTTACATATTGGTTGCTTGTCAGTCTTTGTGTGTACTTTTTCATTGACTATCGTTTTTCTTTATATCTACTGTGAATGCCTGCAAGAAAATGAATCTCAGGGTAGTATATGGTGACATAAATGTACATTGACAGTAAATTTACTTTGAAATTTTCTTGATTCAGCATTGCTTCATGATATAACATTTTAGTATTATAAACAACCCACACAAAATGCTGGAGGAACCAGCAGGTCAGACAGCATCCATGGAAAAGAGGCGTTTCTGGTCTGGGCCCTTCTTCGGCACCCTTCAAGGGTCTCAGCCCAAAAAATCATCAACTATTTGAAATATCGACTGCTTACTCTTTTCCACATACAACTGGGAGGGCAGAGCAAAGTCAAGATGGTGCTAAACGGTGACTCGTTTGCTTGCATCTTCGGAAACAGCTCTATTTCTGTCTTTGAAAGCTCTTTTCCCCCTTTTCAAGGTTCTTTTGAAGACCCTGACCTGGAGTTACACTCTGACTTCAGTTCTTCGTGGGAATTGGACCCGCTCTCAGGGCTTCACGACAAGCCGCTTTTTGATATCCCAAGGACACAGCCTGGAAGACGAGCACATCTTCAGGGTGCTGGATTTTCGTGGCTGTGGAGATGGGCTGATTCAAGGCCGGTGCCCGTGACTGAGGCGCCGTGGGAGAACACGGAACATCGGGAGCAGTGGGTTGGCTGCCATGGGCCGTGTGTCCAAAGACCCGAGTCCTTCCAGGGCCGATTCTCTGGGCGCAGAGCTCGGAAGAAACGATGCACCAGACTTTTAACATCATAAATCAGCATGTTGTTTGTTGTGTCTCCTCTCTCACTGTGAAATGGGGACTCCTCTTTTTCCCTTATTAGGGAGAGACAGCCTGTGGTATTACCGGGTGAACGAGAACTCTTTGGGGTACTGCAAGTCAGTGACTTTATTGATGTTTTGCTGCGTGCTTGAGTGTTCGGTGGAGGGTGCTGACGCTTTTTTATGGGTGGGGGTGGGGGGGTTGTTGCCTTGCTGCTGTGTGGGGGGGGCTTTGTGGTTCTAACGTATATCTGTCATTCATTCTTTGGAGCGCTCCTGCTGTTTTCGTCGATGTTTGTGAAGAAAAAGAATTCCAGGATGTATATTGTATACATTTCTCTGACATTAAACATACCTATTGAATCTATTGAACTATTGATTTCCAGCATCTGCAGAGTTTCTCGTGTTGTTAATATTATTAATTTTTCAATTTTCCACCACATTTACTTAAGTTCAAACTGCATTTGAACTTACGATGCGAATGAAAATAATGAAATCTACGCAAGATCAGCCTCAAGTGAAAGATGCAAGCTCTGATTAAATGTTTTAATTTTAAACTCTCTTACTCATCTTCTGAAGATATTTTTTGCCACATAAAGTGACGTAGCTGTCAACTGGAAGATTTGCATGGGCTCAATGCCGAACTTTAGGATCAGCAGAACTTTCATGGCATCAGTAAGACACGAGAGTGGCCAAGCAACCATCTGTTGGGATGAGCTGTTGGTAGCTCTCCAACCACCATCTTCCTTTCATTGGCGCTGGATAAAACAAGGCAGGTCGATCAAGAAACAACGGCCCCTTGGCTGAATGTGTCTAGCTGGCATCAGTCTGGTGCAGAAGCTATCACACATAGCTGGGGTTTGTTGTCGGAGGAACCCGCTTAACTTTTTAATTTTACTCACTCTTTATCAGGGCAGAAATGGCTAAAATGATGGGGCATCATTTTAATATGATTGGAGCAAAGTACTGAGGGTTCAGAGTAAGTCTTTTACACAGAGAATGGGAGATGTGTGGAATGCCCTACCAGGGCTGGTAGAGGCAAACACATTGGGGACATTTAAAAAAAAACTCTTAGATAGGCATATGGCTGATAGAAAAATGGAGAGCTGTGTAGGAGGGAAGGGTTAGATTTTCTTAGAGTAGATTAAAAGGTTGCATAACATTATGTGCCAAAAGGAATGTGCTTTGCAGTAATGTTCAATGTTTTATGTTCTAATTCTCAGTATCTGGGTCATTCAGCTGATAGATATATTCAACATCTGTCTGGAACAATCCATTGTCAGCTCGGTTTTCAAGGTGGCAACGTTCATTCCAGTCAACAGTAACCTGTCTAAATGAGTATCGTCCGGTGGCATTTACGTCAACCATTATGAAATGCTTTGTGCGGCTGGTCATGGAGCACATTAAAGTCTTTCTCTCAGTTACACTGGACCCTTTCCAGTTTGCATATCGTTCAAATCAATTCACTGATGATGCAGTAGCTTCTGCCCTTCACTCTGTCCTGTCCCACTTGGAAAATGGGGTCTCATATGCCAGACGGCTGTTAATAGATTTCACTTTGGCATTCAACACTGTCATACCCCAGAAACTGGTGGGGACACTGTCTTCGCTGTGTCTCAACACCTCTCTCTGTAACGGGAGACTGGAATTCCTAACGGTAAGGCCACAGTCAATCCGTGTGGGCAGCAACATTTCTCGTCCCATTAAGCTGAGCACCGGCACTCCCCAAGGCTGTGTGCTCAGCCCGCTGCTGTTCACTCTGCTGACGCATGACCGTGTCGCAAGATCCAGCTCAAACCATGTTCCTGGGAGTTCACATCACGGGTGATCTCCTCTGGTCCCTTAATATCATCTCCCTGAACAAGAAGGTACAGCAGCCTGTGAAGGTACCTGTGAAGATTGAGGCAAACGAGGCTCCCACCACCCGTCTTAACAGCGTTTTACAGCAGCACCATTGAGAGCATCCTGACAAGCTGCATCTCCATCTGGTATGGGAGCAGTCAAGCATCGGACCAGAAATCCCAACAAACGACTGTGAGATCAGCTGAGAGGATCATAGAGATCTCCCTACCAACCATCAGGGATGTTTATCAGGAGTGCTGCATACGCAGGCCCCTTAGTATTATTAAGGATCCCATCCAGCTTCATCCAGCACCCTCTTTGACTTTCTACCATCATGCAGGAGACTGCGATGTATAAAAACAAGAACAGTCAGGATTAGAAACAGTTCCTTCCCCCAGGCCATTATGCTTCTGAACTTCTAGCTGCATCGTATTCGAAGTGTCACTGGTTAATCTGTTCCATATCTTACAAAATTTAATATTAATGCACTTTAGTTTGTTATTTATGTGTGATTCACCTGTAGATTTTATCGTTATCTTTATAAATGATCATGTGTTATGTGTGTTATTTGTACTACTGTGCTTTATACCCTGGTTTGAAAAAGTATTGTCTCATTTCTATATACATTATATGGTTATATATGTTATATACATGTATATAGTTAAATAACAATAAACTTGACTTATTTAAGTTTCTGACTTGGGAGCAGTGCAACTTGTTTCAGATTTGAGGTCTCATCTAGATATTTTTTCCCATGCTGTGAAATCTCTGCCTGAATCAGCCTACAGGTAGTGCTTTCCAGATTTCAACCACCCTTAGGGTGAAAAGAGTCCTCCTCCAGTCCTGCAGTTTTAATGAGATTTACAGGAAGATCTTTCCTGCTTGGCATTGCTGCCTCCCGGTCCTCTGATAGTGCCCTTAAGTCATCAGGTAGAGTCATCAGTCCGGGACCACCACTCATTGAAGTTTCGCTTCCTTAACCTTGGTACCCTTCCTGGTGGCAAAGCAGTGACAGGGACATATCCCTGCCACCCCCTGCAGTTTGCAATGGGGTTAGTCAGTCCCCTAGTTTCTGTCCTTCCCCCTCAGCCACAGACAAAAGCTGGCCTCTTTTGCCTCTTCAGTCAATCCTCTAGTGGCCCTCCTGAGCCTCAGCCCAGTCACTGCCGCATCACGGAGTAACCTGGTCGTTGATGCTCCGGCAAAGCCCCGACATCCTTCCTCCACAGTGTAGATAATGGCCCTCCAGCTAGCTTCCTTACACTCGGCTGCTATTTCAACCACTCATGGGCAGCCTCCACTCCTTCCTCCCATGGGATGGTATGAAAATTCATTGAGGAGGACTGTCTTGGTGGCCATGGTCCACAGCACAATGTCTGGGCGGAGAGACGTGAAGGTGATTTCTGTGGAGAATTGCAGCTGTCTGCCGAGATCTGCCCCATGTTCCACTCCTTGCTTGTGGAGAGGAGTCCTGTAGATCAGAATCAGATTTAGTATCCCTGGTGTACGTTGTGAAATTTGTTGTTTGTGGCAGCAGTACACTGCAATACAGTATAATTTAAAAACTATAAATTACAATAAACAATTATACATATATATTAAAAAATTAAGAAAGTAATGCAAAAAGTGAACAAAAAAACAGTGGGGTAGAGTACGTGTTCAATGTCCTTTCAGACATCTGATGGCTGAGAGTAAGAACCTTATCCTGAAGTGTTGAGCGTGTGCCTTCAAGCTCCTGTACCTCCCCCTTGGTGGTAGCAATGATAGGAGGGCACTTCATGGGTAATGGGGGTCCTTATTGATGGATGCTGCTTTTTGACTTTGCCATTTGAAGATGTCCTGGATGCTGGATGACGGAGCTGGCAGTGTTCACAACTTTCTGCAGCTTATTTCAATCCTGTACAGTGGCCCCTCCATACCAGGTGGTGATGCAAAAACTAAGAGTGTATACCTGTTGAAATTTGCAAGATAATCTGTCAGCTTTTATGTTCTATGCTCCGGGTGTAAAGAAAAATCTCAAATGCCTTTAGAAGTGATTTATGGACCTACCCTGCAATCTTTAAACATACCTCCTCCGGCGAGGAATGATACCTCATAGCTAGATTGACCAGGGTTCAGTCCTGACCTCAGATGCGGTCTGTGGAGTTCCCTAGATGAAACTACTTTCCACAATTGAATAATGAGAGAGAGGTGATTCAACCGTCCCAAGTATGATAAGATGGACTCTTCACCTCACAACCAGCCTCCCCCCTAGGGACTCTGTCTATACTATTTGCTGTCTCAATAAAGCATCCAGCGTCTGAGAATACAGATCCATAATCCCTTGAAAGTAGCATCACAGGAAGATAGGGTTATAAAGAGAATGCTTGGCACATTGGCTTTCGTAAATCAGAGTACCGAGTACAAAATTTGGGATGTTATGTTGAAGTTGTATAGGATATTGGTGAGGCCTATTGTGCAATTCTGGTCACCTACCTACAGGAAAGATCAGAATCAGGTTTATTATCACTGGCATGTGATGTAAAACTTGTTAACTTAGCAGCAGCAGTTCAATGCAATACACAATATAGAAAATAAATAATAATAATAATAATAATAAATTAATAAGTAAATAAGTTACAATATACATATATTGCATATATTAAAAACATGCAACAAACAGAAATACTCTATATTAAAAATATCAATAAGATTGAAAGAGTGCAGAGAAAATTTACAAGGATGTTGCTGGGATTTGACCGAGTT
The DNA here is from genome assembly GCF_048418815.1 of Hemitrygon akajei. Taxonomy (NCBI): domain Eukaryota; kingdom Metazoa; phylum Chordata; class Chondrichthyes; order Myliobatiformes; family Dasyatidae; genus Hemitrygon; species Hemitrygon akajei. The sequence continues at coordinate 13,850,805 of NC_133127.1, read as the reverse complement.
ATAGGAAAAGAAACAATAGGTTAGGACTTTATGTCCTGAAGCATAGGAGAATGAGGGGAGATTTGATGGAGGTATACAAAATTATGAGAGGTATACACAGGGTAAATGAAAGGTTTGTTCTACTGAGGTGAGGTGAAACTAGAACTATAGGTCATAGGTTAAAGATGACAGGTAAAATTTTTAAGGGGAGTCTCTTTATTCAGAGGAGTGTGAGAGTGTGGAATGAGGTACCAGCGGAAGCGATGGATTCAGGTTCGATTCCGGCATTTACGAGAAGTTTGGATAGGTACATGGATGGGAGGGGAATGGAGGGTGATGGTCCAGGTGCAGGTCAATGGGGCTTGGCAGAATAACAGGACTAGATGGGTGGAAGGGCCTGTTTCTGTGGTGTTGTGCTCTATGACTCTAAGTCTAACATAATCAAAAATCTCACTCAGACTTTCCCTCCTCTCTCTCTCTCTCTCCCTCTCCCTCCTTCCCTCCCTCCCTCCTCCCCCCCACCCCACCCAACAGCCAGAAGATACAAAAGCCTGAAAACGCATACCGCCAGGCTCCAGGACAGCTTCTATTCTGTGGATGTGAGACTATTGAATGTTTTCCTGGAGTAATAAATTGGACTCTTGACCTCACAATCTTGTTAAGATCTTGCACTTTCTCTATAACTGTAACACTTTATTTAGCATTCTGTTATTGTTTTCTCTTGCACTGTTGTAATGAATTGATCTGTATGAAAAGTATGCTAGACAAGATTTTTCCATTGTATCTCACTACATGTGACAATAATTGTTTCTTTTTTATCTAGAGATACAGCATGGTAAAAGGCCCTTATGCCGCACTGAGTGAACTCCGCCCAATTACACCCATGTGACCAATTAACCAACTAACCAGAATGTCATTGACTGTGGGACGAAACCAGAGCACCCAGAAGACAATCACAGAGTCACGTGGAGAGGTTACCGTGTACATCATCCATGTGTAAAATGCATTGCAGAGATCTGTTTGAGTTTCTGCCCTACGGTGACTATCTGCTATGCTCACACCCAGCATCTTGACAGTGGGATGGTGGCAGGATTGAACCCTGGTCTTTGGTGCTATGCCAGATGAAGGATCTCAACACAAAATATTGACTAGCCATTTCCCCCTGTGGATGCTACCTGATCTGCTGGGCATCCTGTCTATTTCTCTAAATTCCAAGTGCCAGTCTCAATGATATTTGCTGACATTTATGGCAGAGACCTTCCACCCAATGACCATCACAAACAGTAAATTCAAGGCACTGTCCCTCTTGACATTCAACAACATCACCACCACCAAGTCACTAAATGTCAAGATGCTGGAGGTGTGGGTTGAACCATTAAATGGAAACTCTAGCAGATATCCACAGTGTACTTTATAGATGGTATTCACTGCAATCTGGGGTGTATGGGGTGTCGAGGGGGAGGGTAGTGCCTCTGGTGAAGGAGCATGTCTTGTCCAATCCGGGGTAGCTTGCTCACTTTTGGTTCCCACCAGACACTCAGCTCTCACCTGTGGCTCCAAGTAGCTATTTGCATGCGACAGCGGCCATACCCCAGCACACCGCTTCTACAGGTGGGCAAAACCAGGTGAGGGTAACTGGCTGCCTCAAACACTAGTGAGTTGGGGGTCATGCCTGCCCCAGCATGCGAAGTCAGCTCTGGCAGACTGGGCGGATGAGATCTACAGTGAGATCCAACAGCTAGGAAGCTGGTACTGCAACGTTCCATGGAGAGTGAAGGGCATAACAAGGTACAGAAGTCATCATGGTCATCCACACAACCCAGGAAGACCCCTTGTACCACTGGACCTGAACTTCTGAGGCCAAGAGAAGGGAACTGCCTCAGTAAAACAGCTTTTCAACTTTAAAACCTCTCCTGCTCAGGTTCCCTGTCATCAATGGACAGCCAACCACACAGTACAATCACTGTGTGCTGGTGGTGGTAGAAGAGTATATTTAGGGGTGATGGACAAGGCGGCCACATGGCTTATAGACTAACAAAGTTCTTGAATGATGTTGAAGCTGAAATTTTGCAGGCATCGGGAGAGTGTTCATGACAACTCTGTCTTGTACACTGCAGATAGTGGAAAGAGTTTGTGGTGTTAGGAGGCTGAGTCAGTCAACAACATATCCCAGCCTCTGACCTGCTCGATTTGTTATCAACTAGTTCGGCTGAGCTTCTGGTCGGTGCTGGCATTGAGCAGAATCTATTTCAAGCAGTTAAGGGTAAATTGGTAAATTGGCTCATTATTGTCACATGTGCTGAAGAACAGTGAAAAATATTGTTTTGCATGCCATCCATACAGATAATTTCATTAGTCAAGTCAATTTCAAGTTCAAGGTTATTGTCATCCCACCGCATGCAGGTATACTGCCAAACAAAACAAGATCCCTCCAGACCGAAGTGCACAACACAGTACATATTACTCACACAAAGCATATACAGTAATACTGCCACAAATAAATTAACAAATAAAAAATATTTGGGTGGCAGGTGCAGAATTATCTCTACCAAAGGAGGTGTAAGGCACTCTTTCCATCTGCTAGCCTGCAGGTCACCCTTGGGCAAGGTGTAGCACCTGCTTAACCCCCTGATCAGGGTCACGTGGAGCCATGGGAGCAGGTGGTGGGCGGTTGTATGAGCAGCTGGTGCAGATCACAAGTCCTGGTTATGCGACCACTGACGCCAGGCAGACAATCTCTGAAGAGTATTGATAATGGCTGGGGTCACCCATCTTGTAAAAACACTGCCCAGAAGAAGACAATGGCAAACCACTTCTGTAGAAAGTGACAGAAGTGTTCCACCTGCCCATTCGCCTCGTCTTTCATCACCATTCAGAACCCCAAGCAGGCCTTCCAGGTGAGGCCATACTTCACCTTGGAGTCTAGTGGGACCATCTGCTGTATCCACTTTGCTCGGTGTGGCCTCTTCTATATCGTTGAGACCCAACGTAGATTTAGGGTCCACTTTGTCAAGCACCTTCTCTCTGTCTGCAACAAGCATTTTCTCCTAGTAACCAACCATTTTAATTCCAATTCCCACTTCCATCGGTCCGTGGCTTCCTCTATTGCTACAATGAAGCTAGTCTCAAGTTGGAAGAGCAACACCTCATATTCCATGTGGGTAGCCTCCAATCTGACAGTGTGAATATTGATTTTTCTAACTTTCATTATTTTTTCCTCCTTCCCCTTTTCTCTTTTCCATTCCCCATTCTGGCTCTCCTTTTACCCTTCTCTTTTCCTCACTTACCCATCGTCTCCCTCTGATGCCTGTTCTCCTTTCCTTTTCCCATGATCTATTGAACTCTCCCAATAGATTCCTTCTTCTTTAACCCTTTACCTTTTCCACCAGCTCCCAGTTTAACACTTCACCCCCTCCCTCTCCCTTTAACTGGTCCCACCTATCACCTTCCAGTTTGTATTCCTTCCGCTCTCCCCAACTTTCTTCTTCAGGCTTCTGCCCCCTTTCTTTCAGGTTCTGATGAAGGGTCTCAGCCCAAAATGTTGACTATTTACTCCTCTCTGTAGATGTTGCCTGACCTGTGAATTCCTCCAGCATTTTGTGTGTTGCTCAAGATTTCCAGCATCTGCAGAACCTCTTGTATTTAACATCTTAACTGTACCCTGAAAAGGAGATTGTTTATTTTAAAATACTGACCCTGGTTGAAGATTCTCTCAAAGTAGGAAATATTCTCTCCTTATTCATCCTGTCATGACCCCTCTGGAATGTATACATTTCACTTAATTCCCTCATACCTTTTAAAACTCCAATGAATTCAAGTGTAACTTGTTCATCCTTCCTAGTGCCTGTTGACACTCAACAGCTTTGACAGTGGCATTATGGAAAGCATCCTATCCAGACGCATCACAGCTTGGTATGTCAACTAGCACCTCAGGAAACCACAGGGAGTTTTAGCACAGCTCAGCACGTCATGAAAACCAACCTCCCCTCTATGGACTCTGTCTACATTTCTCACTGCCTCAGTAAAGCAGCCAACATTGTCAAAGACCCACCCTCTAAGATGAGGGAACACTCAACTGTCCTCATAGAGGGAACAGAAGTGTAAAGAGTGAGAAATTTCAAGTTCTTGAGTGCCAACATCTCTGAGGATTTATCCTGGGCCCAACATATCAATGTAGCTACCAAGAAGGCAAAACAGTGGCTATATTTCATTAGAAGTTTGAGGAGATTTGGTATTTCTACAGATGTACTGTGGTCACCATTCTAACTGGCTGCATCACCATCTGATATGGGGGGGGGGGGTGCAGAGAGTTGTAAACTTCGTCAGCTCCATCATGGGCACTAACCTACATAGTATTCAAGGAGTGATACCTCAAAAAGGCAGCATCTATCATTAAGGAGCTCCATCACCCAGGACATGCCTTGCTCTCATTGCTACCATCAGGAAAGAGGTATAGGAGCCTGAAGGCACACACTCAACAGTTCAGGAACACAGGTCATCTCCTCCACCATCAGATCTCTGACTGGACATTGAACCCATGAACACTACCTCATTACTTTTTTATTTCTATTATTGCACTACTATAAGTTTCATGACGTATACCAATGATATTAAACCCAATTCTGATTCTGATTCTCCCTCTTCCATTGGGCAGAAGATACAATGTCTGAAAGCACCTACCACCTGGCTCAGGAATAGCTTCCACCCCGCTGTTATAAGATGATTATATAGCTCCTTAGTACAGCAAGACAGACTTTTGACCTCACAATCTACCTCATGATGAGCTGGTACTTCTACACTTTCTTTGAAACCGTTACACTTTATTCTGCATTGTTACTGTTTTAGCTTGTTCTAACTCAATGTGAAGTGTATGGGGCTTTGTCTGCCATTCATACAGATCATTTCATCACATGATGACTTTGAGGTAGTACAACAACATAATTTAGGATGTAGTGTTACAGCATATTTTTCCTATTAGTCAGCCAATTTGTCTTCTCTCACACAATGAGTTTTAATTTTCTACAATAACCTTTGATGTCACATTTCATCTAATGCTTTCAGGAAATCTAAGTATTCTACAACTACCAGTTCCTTTATGTCCATAACCTACAAATAGTCTAATAAATTAGTCAAATATGATTTCTCTTTCACAAAGCCGCGTTGACTTTTCCAGAAGTAACAGAAACTTTTGAGACAGACCTTGGACTTTGGTAAGTAATAATGTGTCAGAGAAAAGGAAGGAGATAGAGGAGCTTATTATTTTTCAGAGATACAGTGTATCTAAACCCTTCTGGTTTAGTGAGCTGTACCACCCAGCAACCCACATATTTAATCCTAACCTAATCACAGGACAGTTACATTGACCTATTGCCATGCCAACTGGAATGTCTTTGGAATGTGGGAGGAAACCGCAGTGTCTGGAGAAAACCCACATGATCAGGGGGAGAACGTACAAACTCCTTAAAGGCAACGCCAGAACTGAACTCCTAACGTTGGGTCCCCAAGCTGTAATAGTGTTGCGCTAACCACTGCACTGCCTTTCAAAAGCCTTTCCCTAATGTCAGCAAGACTGAAGAATTGGACATTGACTTCAGAAAAGGGGACAGTGCGCAGGCTCCTGTTTACATCAATGGTGATGAGGTCAAGAGAGTTGAGAGTGTCACCAATGACCTGTCTTCTCCCAACTATGTTGACGCAATGGCCAAGAAAGCTTACCAAGGTTTCTACTTACTCAGGAGGCTAAAGAGATTTGGCATGTCCGCTTTGATCCTGATGAATTTTTTTTCAAAGCACCAGAGCACCTTCTCTTCCCACGACTGCAAGAAACTACAAAGCATTGTGGACACAGTTCAGTGCATCATGAAAACCTCCATTTTATTCAGCACATGCACATCGAAACGTACATTGAAATATGCCATTTGTGTTGAATCAGGTCAGTAAGGAATGTCCTGAGCAGCCCGAAATGTCACCACACTTCCGACACCAAGGCATTAGTCAGCATGGTTTCCTCAAGCAAAAATCTTGGCTAAAAAATCTGTTGGAACTCTTTGAAGAATTAATTTCTGGAAAGAATTCATCCAAGCGCCATTGAAATGAATCAATACTAACTGTTTCCACTAGCTCCTCAGGGAATCCATTATCTTCAGAGGCCACTTTCTCACTGAAATCTTGTTTCTACCAATTAGTGTTTAGCTTTCACTACTTCAAACATGGGCCACATCCTTCTCTTCCTCAGTTCTGGATTAGAGAAAGCAGCTTGACATGATCCATTTTATCCACGGCTTTCAGAATCCGCAAAACATCGAATATACACCATCTGACGTTCTCTGTTCCACTGAGAACAGGCCCAATTTACATAATAGCTCTTCCTTACTCAATCCTTCTATCACTCTGAAAGCTCTCTTTATTCTCTCAGTAGGAGCATCAGCCTTCCTGCTTCCAAAACTGACTGGGTATTCCAAGCACAGTCATCTTAAGCTGTATAAAATCATGATATTGTCTCATAGTTTCAGCTCGACGTTAACCCAAAGAAACATTTCGTAACATTCACTCTCTGGTATTACACATTACAATCAGTGACCACTTTATTAGATACAGGAGGTATATAATAAAGTAATAACAATACTAATAAACTAATAATTCTTTATTAGTTACATTCTGTACCTAATAAAGTGGGCAATGAGTGCATGTTTGTCGTCATTTCCTGCTGTAGCCCAGCCACTTCATGGTTTGACATGTGCGTTCAGAGATGCTCCTCTGCAGACCACAATTGTAACACATACTTACTTGAGTTACCTTTGCCTTCCAGTCAACTTGAACCTATCTGGCCATTCTCCTCTGTCCTCCCTCATGAACAGGGGCATTTTTGCCCACAGAACTGCCACTCACTGGATGTTTTTTCGTTTGTTTTCGCCTCATTCTCTGCAAACTCTAGAGACTGTGGTGGGTGAAAATCCGAGGAGATCAGCAGTTTCTGAGATACTCAATCCACCCCATGTAGCACCAACAATCACTCCATGGTCAAAGTCACTTAGATCACATATCGGGACCATTTGCAGCAGCCAATCAACTTACCACCCCAACATCTTCCAAAAGTGGAAGGAAACTGGAGCTCCTGAGGAAAGCCCACGCGGTCACAAGGGGGACATGCAAACGCCACACCCAATGAGATTTACAGGAAGATGTTTCCTGCTTGGCATTACTGCCTGCTAGCCCTCCAACAGTGCCCTTAAGTCAGCTGCAGTGTCATCAGCCAGGGACCACCATTCATTGATGATTCGCTCTCTTAGCCCTGGTTCATCTCCTGGTAGTGGAGCAATGGCAGGGTTGCCCTCTGCAGCATTCAATGGGGTTAGTCAGTCCCCCAATTTCTGTCCTACCTCCTCAGCCACAGCCAAAAGTACCTCTTCAGCCAACTCTCTAGTGGCCCTCCTAAGCTTTGCTCTAGGCACTGCCTTATCACAGAGAAATCATGTTGTTGATGCACCGACAAAGTCCTGGCATCCTCCTTCCTCAGGGTAGATGATGGTCCTCCAGACTCAGCTGCCAGGTCTGAGTTCTTCAGCTTCTTCCACTCGTGGGCTACCTCTACACCAACCCAATGAGGGGGACTGTCTTGGCGGCTGTGGACCACAGTACTGTATCTGGGTGGAGAGATGAGGTGGTGCTCTCTGTGGGGAACTGTAGCTGCCTGCCAATGTCTGCCCTCATCTTCCACTCCTTGCCTGTGGAGAGAAGTCCTGAAGGAGCTCTTGGGCAAATGCATTCAGCACTCTTACCAGCCTTAGCAAGTGGGAGGAGTTGTCAGCCCTCTGGGGAAAGGCTGCTTCCTGCCTCAGGTCTCTAGGATCTCCACCAGCTTCTTTAGGACCTGGTCATGCTGCCATCAGTAGCACCGTTGGGACAGCACCTGCCAGGATGTGTCGGAGGTTGGCATTGGTTGTGTCACACAGGTGGTAGCTATCTTCGCTGCCGAACCACTGGTGAAGATTTTGAGGGCAGGGTAAGGTATCATAGTATCATATCCTGATGAGGGAGCTGAGTCCAGCTTGTGGGATCTTCCACAGGTCAGACCAGCTGAATGTCTTGTTGACGGCATCTTCCCTGACAACCCCATGCCACTGAGTTCACCCCGCAATGCTCCTGCTCTGCCCATGGCTTGCCTCTCTTTCTTTGAGGCTTTTGACTATAAATGAGCTGTCTTGACCCAGCCAAGTCCTACATACCTAGCCTGGACTCTGTCAACAATCTTTTGGTGCTGATGGCCAGGTCTACTTCAATTTCAACTCTCCATTTATGGCTAGTATGGATTAAGTCATTGGCAGTCCTTACCAGTGGGTTGCTGCACTCTCCTGCTTGTACCCCAGGTTGATAGATCTCACAGGCAGCCGCAACACGTTCTTCCCAAAGAGGTCAGTGACTGAGAAACACCAGTGTATCCCCAGCCACTTCTGGATGTTTCTGTTGCCTATCCCATCTGTTCTATTGGCTGTTGATGAGGGAATTTTACATATTTTCGGGGGCCACATCACCTTTTGGTACAGTTTATACTTCCCAGGTAGTTGACTCTGATCAATTCTGGCCAGGCCCTCTGCAAGCAGTTTCTGTGCTGCTTTTCCCATCCCCCTGTCAGAGAGCTCCGCAGTGTACTGCCTCCTATAGCTTCGCATGGGCTGCCTGGCCAACAATGGGATTTTCTCCACAGACATTCAGAGGTGTAAATGCTCCTGAAGCTGCTGATGGATCTGGAGATCTGCTCTTTGGGGATAAACACTGAAACAGCTCCTTGCCACTCCGATGGGATGCGATGGTTTTTCCAGGCTGTTCTCGTTAGGTTCCACCGGATCTTTAGCACACGAGGCCTGCTCTTACAGAGCTTGCAAGGGATTCTGTTCCGACCTGCCCTGATGCTGACCTTGGCTTTTTGATGATGTCTCTGACTTCACAGCTTGGGGGGAGGAGGAGGTGGCAAACTGGGTGATTGGAGGAGCAAGGCACGGAACATACCCTGGTGATCCAAAGGATGTTTTCCTTGCCAGATCATTGTCCTGCTCCAGATCCTCTTGGTGGCTTCCAGCTTTCCACTCTTTTTGTCCTACATGCTCTCTGTCCTTCACAGCCTGGCCAGTTCCGCTTCACTTCATTCCACAAAATTTCTCCTCCTGTCTTGCTTTCTTCCAATTCTTCCACAGCTAACATCTCCTTCATACTACCTGCTATATGTCCTACTCCCTTCTTTCCCTTTCTCTTGGAGCAGCGACTTGCTTGATGTCAGCTTTGCCAAATCTTTCTCTACAAGCCTCGTAAAGGAAGTCTCCAAATAGGTTAAGCTTGTCTTCCACTCTGCTGTGTAGCACGTGCTCTAGGATCGTGCTGCGGTCCATGTTCAGCCTCTGCCATTCGACCACTTGATCTGAGCCTCCATCCTGGTTTCTTCCTTAGCTTTACACGTGGCTCCACAGATGGGGGGTTAACCCTCCATTGCTGGGCTTTCTTCCCTTACCAACAAATCACCTCCAGCAATGTTGGGTCCCTCAGCTCTGTGGTTTTCTACCTGGCTTTGGGTCCTCTTGTCTGATCTGCCACAGCAGTGCAAGGTTGCTGTTGGCCTTTCTCACTGCACTTCGTTCTCCCCTGACAGATTTGTAACCCGGTATGTGTCATCACGTTCTCCCATACACACCTGAACTTCTGAAGGATCTTTATCTCCTTGTCCATATTCCTTTGGGTCGTTGCCATGTAATTCATCATTTTGTGCCCATCTTTCATCCCGCCTTTTGGAAGGTCTTCGTGTTGTCTTCTCAAGCATACTCGTCTTCTTGTACATACACAGTACTGCTGCTAAAAGGCAACAAATTTCACAACTTAAGTCCAAGAGATTCTGCTGATGCTGAAAATTCAGATCAAAACACGCTCATCAATTGGACTTCGAACGCAGAGAGCGTGCAGCTCTAACTTCTCCACACCCCACCCCTAAACCCATCTGTGACCTCCAGTTCCCAACAACAAAATGCTGGAGGATCTCAGCAGGTCAGGCAGCATCGACGGAAATGAGGTTTCGGGCCAAGACCCTTTATGACAATTTATAATAAACCTGATTCTGATTCTGGTGTTCTGGGATTCTGATTAAAGGGCCAGCAAAACATTGTGGGCTGAAAGGCCTGTGCTCTTCTATGTTCTATATTCTATGTCCTACCTGAGGACCTGTGTTTTGAGGCGAATAGTCTGCATGGGAGGTTTGGTATACAAAATTGTGACGGTTATAAATAGGGTAAATGCAAGCAGACTTTTTCCACTGAGGTTGGGTGGGACTACAAATAGAGGTCATGGGTTAAGGGTGGTAGGTGAAAAGTTTAAGGGGAACATGAGAGGGAACTAATTCACTCAGAGGGTCACGAGAGTGTGGAACAAGCTGTCAGTGCAAGTGGTGCATGGGAGCTCAATTTCAATGTTTAAGAGAAGTTTGGATAGGTACATGGATGGTAGGGATATGGAGAGCTATGGCCCCAGTGCAGGTCGATGGGAGTAGGGGGTTTAAATGGTTCAGCACGGACTAGATGACCCGAAGGGCCTGTTTCTGTGCTTTACTTCTCTATGACTGTACTGTGAGATTCCCTGACATGTAAGTGGGCAGGAATTAAACAAAGCACAACACTAGTATCTCAGCTGTGGGAGCTGAGTTTGGAACTGAGCCAAGAATTATGAGTGAGATCTGCCTTGCTCAGCTGGCTGCCTAGGGAGTTAAGTGAAGAAATCAGTGGGCTGTTGGCAGAATCAATATGAAAGTAATACAGAGTCCGAGGATGTTGTGGAGAATGGAGGACCTGGGTTCTAGGAAAAGATTGAAAAAGTTAGGACTTTATCCCTTGCAGCATGAGAGAATGAGGGAAGATCTTATAGAGCAGGGGTTCCCAAACCGGGGTCCATGGACCCCTTGCTTAATGGTATTAGTCTGTGTGATAAAAAAGATTGGAACCCCTGTTATAGAAGTATACAAAATTATGAAAGGTATAGATAGGGTGAATGTATGCAGGCTTCTTCCATTGAGGTTGGGTGAGATTAGATCTGGAAGTCATACTGTACTACGTAAAAGTCTTAGGCACATACAGTATATAGAGCTTGGGTGCATAAGACTTTTGTGCAGTAATTTCATAATTTTATGTATTACAAACCTGATTCTGATATGGGTCTCTATTGTGGACCGAGAGTGGGAAGGGGGCAGTGAGAGGGGAAATCATGGTTGGGAAAAGGGGTAGGGAGAGGAGAGGGAGCAGGGAACACCAGAGAGACATTCTGGAATCATCAATAAACCAATTGTTTGGAATCAAATAACCTTACCTGGTGTTTCAGGGCTGGGTGTGTCTGCACCTGTTTCACCCCCTCCCCCGCCTAGCACTCCTCCTTTGCCACCTGTCCCATACCCCTCCTGCAGCTCTCCACCCTCACCATTCCCAACATCCTTTGCTCCCACCAGGTTTACAAACTCACTCTCTGCTTCACGTTGGCAAATATGTTTTCAAAACTCTTAGGCAACCTAGCTATACATACATCCCTAAGACTTGCGCATGGTAGTGTAGGTTTAAGGTGAAAGAGAAATATTGAAGGTGGCATCATCACAGGTCTGGATGCTCCAATGCACAGGATCAGAAAAAGCTACAGAGGGTTATAGACTCTAATGCAATTTAAGGATGTGATTAATATATAGCATTTGGCATTGACACGGTAAACCAAAGGGCCTGGTCCAGTACTGTATTGAAAATGTTCTATGTGATCACAGGCTAATCAGAGTTGAGGTTATACCAAAGCTAGGAAAATGTTACATTTCAGTAAGATTGAACAATTACAGAGAAAATTTACAAGGGTGTTGCTAGGACTTGAGGACCTGAGTTGTAGGGAAACATTAAGCAGGTTAGGACTTTATTCCATGGAGAGTAAGAGAATGAAGGGTGGAGAGTAAGAGAATGAAGGGAGATTTAATGGAGGTATAAAAAATTATGAGAGGTATAGATAGGGAAAATGCAAAAAGGCTTTTTCCACTGAGGTTGGGTAAGACTGCAACTAGAGGTCGTGGGTTAAGAGTGAAAGGTGAAATATTTAAAGGGAATCTGGGGGAGAACTTCTTCACTCAGAAGGTGGTGTAACTGTGGAACGAGCTGCCAATGGAAGTGGTGGATGTGGATTCATTTTCAACATTTAAGAGAAATTCAGATAGGTACATGAATTGAAAAGTTATGGAGGGCTATGGTCCAGGTGGATGTACCTGAGAGTATGCAGAAAACCATGTTTGTCAAGGTCTAGATGGGCTGAGGGACCTGTTTATGTGCTGCAGTGACTCTGAGACTCTATGATAGTAATGCTGTGAACTGGCTTCATAGTACTTACTTTACTCACTGAAGAGGCTATGAAAGAATGAAAGAGGAGAAACAGGCAGGGGAAAGGGGAAAGGAGGGATGGAGGGATGCAGAGATAGAGAGGAAATGAGAGAGGTTGAAAAGGTAAAGTAAAGAAGGGGAAGAGGAAGGAAGGACTGAAGAAGGAAGAAAAGGAAGGAAGATAAGGAAGTGAGGGATGGAGGAAGGAAGAGCAAAGAAGGAAGGAAGCAAGGAAGAGAGAGAAAGGAAGGAAGAAGAATGGAGAAGGAAAAGAGAGGAGTGAAGGTAAGAAGGAAGAAAGGAATAGAAGAATAAAGCACGAGGGAGTTGAAGAAACAGGAAGGAAGGAGAGTCAAAAGGGAGAAAAAGAAAGAAGGAAGAGTAGAAGGAACACAAAGTGAGAGAAAGAAAGAGTGAGAAAGAAAAGGAGGAAGGAAGGGAGAGTTTAGAAGTATAAAAGAGGGAGGACATGAAGAAAGTCCTAAGATAGTTTCTCTTTCACAGAATGAATAATATTTCAATGCAAAGTCACTATTCAGAAATGCGAAGGGTAATTTCCCACAATGACCAATGGTTTTCCACCGATGTTGGCTCAGGCATTGTTCAGATCACATATGGAGTACTGTGAGCATCTTTGGGCCCCTTGCCTCAGCAAGGATGGGCTGGCATTGGAGAGGGTCCAGACGAAGTTCACAAGAATGATCCTGGGTTTGAAAGGGTTAATGCATGAATAGCATCTGATGGCTCTGGCCTTGTACTCATCGGTGTTTAGAAGAATGAGGTGGAGGGGAGGTTAATCTCATTGAAACCTACCAAATATTGAAAGGCCTACATAGAGTGCACATGGAGAACATGTTTCATATGTTGGGGGAGTCTAGGATCAGAAGGCACGGCTTCAGAATAGAGAAGCGTACTTTCAGAACAGAGGTGAGAAAGAATTTCTTTAGCCAGGGAGTAATGAATCTATAGAATTCATTGCCACGGACAGCTGTGGAAGCCGGGTCACTGTGTATATTTAAAGCAGAGGTGGATAGGTTCTTGATTAGCAAGGATGTCAAAGATTACAAGAAGGCAGGAGAATAGGATAGAAAGGGAAAACATATCAGCCATGGAATGGTGGAGCAGACTTGATGAGCCAAATGGCCTAATTCTGCACCTCCGTCTTATGGTCTTAACTCATTCTTGAACAACACATCTTCCAGGAAAAGGAGATCGGATATCTCGTCTAAAGGTCCCACAATGGTAAGATGGCGTGGACAGTGTGCAAGTTGTCCCTGAGTGGCACTCCTCTCTCAATTTGATGATGTAATCAATCATGGTCCTCCATCTGTCAATTTTCTGAGAAGTTCCTATAAGCTTTTCAAAGCTTTTGCCTGTCCATAGCTTGATGCAATGTAGGCTAATTGGTCAGCATAAAAATGTCCTGTGACTAGGCTAGAGTTGCTGGGCGGTGAGGCTGGAAGGGTTGGAAGGGTCTATTCCACACTGTAACTCAATGCATATTTCAACAAATAAGTATCTCTCTCTGTTCATTAACATCCCATACCACACTACTTTTGAAAATGCATCAATGAGGACTTTCTGGAGTTAAAAACTTTTGGAAAGATCTGCCCAACTTTCCATTTGATCTAAATCCTGTCGTAGCCTTAGATGACCTTCCATACTGACAACAGCACCACCAAATTACATGTAATTCAAAAACTGACTCACCAAACCTCAAACTTCTTACATTCACATACAAGTCATTAATATATTTCACGAACAGCAAAGGTCTCAACACAGATCTCTGTAGGACTCTGTCTTAAACCGGTATTGGAACTGGTCACATGTACTAAGAAACAGTGAAGAGCTTGCATTGCATACTGTTCCACAGATCAGATCATTACACAGTGCAGTGAGGTAGAACAAGGTAAAATAATAACAAACACGAGAGATTTTGCAGATGTTGGAAATCTTGAGCAAAACACACGAAATGCTGGACGACTGTATGCAATTTACAAGGATGTTGCCAAGTCTGGAGGACCTGAGTTATAAGGAATTATTGAAGAGGTTAGGACTTTATTCCATAAGACTATATGATATAGGAGCAGAATTAGGCCGTTTAGCTCAACAAATCTGCTTCAACATTTCATTATGGCTGATCCAATTTTCCTCTCTGCCCCAAACACCTGCTTTTTCCCCATATCTGTTCAAGCTCTGACCAATCAAGAATCTATCAACCTCTCCCTTAAATATACATAAAGACCTGGCCTCCACAACTACCTGTGGCAAAAGAATTCCACAGATTCATCACTCTCTGGCTAAAGAAACCCCTCCTCATCTCCGTTCTAGAAGGACACCCCTCTATTCTAAGGCTGTGTCCTCTGGTCTTAGACTCTGCCACGATAGGAAACATCCTCTCCATATCCACTCTATCAAGGCTTTTCATCATTGGATAGGTTTCAATGTGGTCACCCCTCATTCTTCTAAATTCTAGTGAATTCAGAGGCATCAAACGCTCTTCATACAGCAAGTCATTCAAACCTGGAATAATGTTTGTGAACTGCCTTTGAACAGTTTCAGCACATATCTTATAAGATAAGGGGTCCAGATCTGACCCTTGCTCTGAATGAGGCCTCACCAGTGATTTATAAAGTTTCAATATTACATCCTTGCTTTTATATTCTAGTCTTCTTGAAATGAATTCTAACATTGTGTTTGCCTTCCTCACCACAGACTCGACCTGCAAATTAACTTTAGGAAATCCTGCACAAGGGCTCCCAAGTCACTT
This sequence comes from Hemitrygon akajei, assembly GCF_048418815.1. Taxonomy (NCBI): domain Eukaryota; kingdom Metazoa; phylum Chordata; class Chondrichthyes; order Myliobatiformes; family Dasyatidae; genus Hemitrygon; species Hemitrygon akajei. Next base: position 13,835,685 of record NC_133127.1, on the reverse strand, counting down.
TGCACTTCAGATTTTTGTATTTTCTCTCTCATAAGAAAATAGTTAACCTTTTCATTTCTTCTACCAAAGTGCATGACCATATAGTTCCCAACACTGTATTCCATCTGCCGTTTCTTTGCCAATTTTCCTAATCTGTCGAAGTCTTTCTGTAGCCTTTCTACTCCCTCAAAATTACCTGCCCCTCCACCTATCTTTCCTTTGAATGTAGAAGACTGTGGAGACTTGATAGAGTTATACAAAAATATGAAGGGTATAGTTAGGGTAAAAGCAAACAGAAATGTTTCATTGAGGTTGGGTGGGACTACAACCAGAGGTCAAGGGTTAAGGGTGAAAGGTGAAAAATTTAAGGGGAACATGAGGCAAAACTTCTTCACTTCAATCATGAGAGTGTGGAACGAGCTGCCAGCACAAGTGGTACATGCAAGGTCAATTTCAATATTTAAGCAAAGTTTGGAGAGGTACATGGATGGTAGGGGTATGGAGGGCTATAGACACAGTGCAGATCGATGGGAATAGACAGTTTGAATGGTTCAGAATTGACTGGATGAGCTGAAGGACCTATTTCTGTGCTGTACTTTTCCATGATTCTATGACTTTAAATTGTAACATCTCCAGAGAAAGTGCAATATAAGAAATGATGAGATACAAGATCATAACAAGCGAGATTGTAAGGTCAGGGGTCCATCTTAGAAACCGTTTAGCCATCTTATTACATCAGGGTAGAAGCTGGTCCTTGAGCCTGGTGATACCAGGTAGATGACCAGGCTTGGAGGAGCTTCTTCTGACATGATATCAATGGGCAGTCTCTTAGAAATGTTCACTCCTACCACCGTGCAGTGTATCCTATCGCCAAGTCAGTTTTGGATCCAATTAACTTTCTCAACTTGGATCCAATTTTCTCACTCTATTCAACAACTTCCCTTCAACCATTTGGTCTTGAAACATCTGCACAACTATAGAACCATATGTTCTATAGGATCACAGAACACTACTGCACAGAAACGGGGTCTTTGACCCATCTAATCCATGCCCACTTGGACTTCAGCTTAGTCCCATCTACATGCACTAGGGCCATCATCCTCTATACTTCTTTGATCCATCTACATATCCAAACTTCTCTTCAATTTTGCAATTTAACCCGCATCTACCATTTCCACTGACAGCTCGATCCACAATCACACCACCCCAAGTAAAGAAGCTCCCCCTCAGATTCACCTTTAATATTTCACCTTTTACCCTAAACTTATGACCTCTAGTTCTCCAAGACTATAAGACCATATGTTATAGCAGCATATTTAGGCCATTTGGCCCATCAAGTTTGCTCTGCCAATCGACAGTTGATCCTTTTTTCACCCTCCTAATCCCCACTCCCAGGCCTTTTCCTTGTAACCTTTGATGCCGTGGCCAGTCAAGAACCTATCGATCTCTGTGTTAAATACACCCAATGACAGGGCCTCCACAGCTGTCTGTGGTAACAAATTCCCAAATTCACCACCCGCTGGCTAAAGAAATTTCTCCACATCTCTGTTTTAAATGGACACCCCTCTGTCCTGAGGTTGTGCTCTCTGGTCCTAGACTCACCCACCATAAGAAATATCTTTTCCATATCTACTCTGTCTCAGCCTTTCAACATTTGAAAGGTTTCAATGAGATTCCCCCTCATCCTTCTAAATTCCAGTGAGTACAGGCCCAGAGCCATCAAATGTTCCTCATATGATAACCCTTTCATTCCTGTAATCATCCTGGTGAACCTCCTCAGAACCCACTCCAATGCCAGCACATCCTTTCTTAGATAAGGAACCTAAAACTGTTCACAATACTCAAGGTGAGGCCTCACCAGTGTCTTATAAAGCCACAGCATCGCATCCCTGCTCTTGTATTCTAGACCTCTGGAAATGAATGCTAATATTTGCCTTCCTTGCCACCAACTCTACCTGCAAATTAACCTTTAGGGTGTTCTGTACAAGGACTCCCAAGACCCTTTACGTCTCAGATTTTTGGATTTTCTCCCCATTTAGAAAATAGTCTGCACTTGCGTTTCTTCTACAAAGTGCATGACCATGCATTTTTCAACTTTGTATTTCATTTGCCATTTTCTTGCCCATTCTCTGAATCTTAAATGTTGCTGCAGCCTTCCTGTTTCTTCAACACTACCTGCCTCTCCACCAATCTGCAAACTTGGCAACGTTATCTAAATTATTCACAAACAGCATAGTCTCACCTGAGGGGGAAAAGCCTGCAAACATTCACTCTATCTGTACCTCTTATAATTTTGTATACATCAGTGCGTTCTCCTCTCATTTTCCTGCACTCCCATGAGTGACCTATTCAACCTTTTCTTGTAAAAATTGTGTATGCTTTATGCTTTTCTGTGAATGCTGCTTACCTGACACTCTGTGCCCGTGATGCTGGTGCAAGTGGGACTTTCGATGCACCGGTACCTACATGTATTTGTACACACGGTGATAAACTCGAATTCAAGTCGGAGCAAATTCATTATCAAAGCAGGGAAGGGTAAAGATAGGGGATTCAATGGTTAGAGGAATGTACAGGAGATTCTGTGGCTGAAAATGAAATGCTGGGATGGAACGTTGCCTCCCAGTTGCTAGGGTCCAGGATATCTCAGAGCTGCCGCAGAATATTCTCAAGTGGGAAGATGAGCAGCCAGATGTTGTGGTGCACATTACCACTAAAGACATGTGTAGGAAGGGGGAAAGAGGTCCTATGCAGTTAGGAAAGAGGCTAGGTAGTGCTCTCTGGATTACATTCAGCGCCATATACGAGTCAGGGCAGGAATAGGATGATTGGTACTGATGAATGAGTGGCTGAGGCTCTGGTGCAGTTGGCAGGTTTTCAGGTTCTTGGATCATTGGAACCACTTCTGGGGCAGGGGTGACCTGTACAGGAGGGATGGGTTGCAGCTGAACTGGAGCAGAACCAATTTCCTCGCTGGGAGGTTCTCTAGTGTTGGCTGGGAAGGTTTAAAATAATTTGACAGGGGAGAACCAAAGCAACAGGTCAGAGAGTGGAAAGATGCAGAGGAAGGTAAGTGTCAGGACCAGTAAATCAGCCGAGAGCAAAGTAATAGATGAAATGGATGGATAGTTTAAAGTGTGTGTATTTTAATGCTAGGAGTATTATGGTAATAAATATAGAGCATGGATCAGTACATGGAACTATGGTGTTGTGGCCAGTATAGAGACATGGTTGAGGGAGGGGCAAGAATGGTGATTAATGTACCAGAGCTTTGATGCTTTAGAGAAGATAGAATGGGAGGTAAAAGGTTAGGGTGGGGGAATTACACTACTCAGGGACAATATCACAGCTGCACTCAGTGGGGACATAGTTGAGGGCTCTTTCACTGAGTTTATATGGGCATAACTCAAAAAGAGGAAGGTTGCAAACATTCTGGGATTGCACGACAGACACCCTCCCACCCAAAGAGCCACCGGGACATTGAGGAACAGATAGGCATGCAGATTAAGGAAAGGTGTAAAAACAATATGGTTGTTGTCATGGGGAAACTTCAACTTCCCTGATATAAAATGGGAGTATGCTAACATATTCCAATATAAACTTTTTGCGCAAGTGGTTTAATTGGGACAGAATTTGTTATATGCGTCCAGGAGGCTTTCTCAAATCGATACGTAGATAGCTCAACAAAAGGCGGGGCTATTTTGGAAGCAACACACACAAAATGCTGAAGGGACTCAGCAAGCCAGACAGCACCTATGGAAAAGAGTGAACAGTCAATGCTTCGGGCTGAGACCGTTTATCAGGATTTCCAGCATCTATATTGGGTTTGATCTATCCAGTTGTACTGGATACAGAGGGTGGCCAAGGGACTGACCTATCAGTCAGTGATCATTTAGGAACAGCGACCACAACTCCTTAAGTTTTAAGATAGATATCGATAAGGATAATTGTGGACTTTGCGAGAGATTATTAAACTGGAGCAGGGCAAAGGAGAGTTAAATGGGAACAGCTGTTTTTGGGCAAGTCCATAATCTGACATGTGGAGGATGTTTAAAGACCAGCCGCACAGAGTACAGGACGGGTATGCTCCGGTCAGAAGGAAGGACAAGGATGGCAAGGCAAGAGAACCTGGGGTGTCGAGAGAGATGACAATTCAGGGAAAAAGGAAAAGTGTGCAAAGCTTAGGAAGGTAGAATCAAACAGTGCCCTGGAGGATTATAAAAGGGAACTCAGGAAGGGAATTAGGAAAGCCAGGAGGAGCCATGAAAAGTCCTTGGCAAGTGGAAGTACATCAGGAGCAAGAGGAAAACCCAAGGAGAGAGTGGGACCACAAGGATAAATGGGAAAACATTTGCTTGGATGTGAAGGAATGGGGTGAGGTCCTGAATGAGTACTTTGCATCAGTACATACTGAGGAGGAGAACATGAGATAGGGAGATCAGCGCCAGGGTGGTGGGGGACATTGATAACGAAGCTGCTTTCTTGCATCAGTGCCGCTTGCGGATGGCTTCAATGGTAGGAAGGGCTTTATCTGTGCTGGACTAGGCTGTATCCACTACTTTTTGTAGGCTTTTCTGTTCAGGGTAGGGTAATGGCTGTTCCTTAAGACACACAATGGTTAAGCTCTCTGCAGCTGAACAGTTTTGAAAATTCTATTTGCAGCATTGCTGGGTTCCTCAGATGGAAGGTCCCTGAGGCAGGGTGACAGGCAGTGCCTGGCTTGCTCACACACGAGAAACCAAGCAGATGCTTGGTTGCCTGCTGAGCTGTCTGCTGTGTCCACCTGCCTCTGGTGGGAGGGGGATACAGGTTCCCCACCCAGATGTGCCCTTTGGTAACAGGATGACTCATGCTGTACACTGTGGGAATGTTTCATTTTGGCTTCTTTCAATCAATCGACCCTCCCTTCCCAGCAGCAGAGTGGGAGGAGATTCCTTTTGGACCAAAAATAATCTGAAGGAACTCAGTGGATCAGAATCTGTGGAAGGTGTTGCTTGTAACAGCAGTGCAATGCAAGCCATAAAAAAGTACTATACAGGACTGTGCAAAACTCCTGGGCACATATATCTATAGCCAGGGTGCCTAAGACTTTTGCACAGTACTGTATTCATTGATGTGGAGTGGAGAGTGAATTTTTAAATCTGGTAGGAGCAAGAGGTGTTGGGAACAGTGAGAGTGGAGCGCCACGGGAGGGGTGTAGAACTGGCGGTAGAGAATGAGTGCCAGTGGCAGAGGAGTGGCGCAAGTGCAGACACACCCTTCCCAAAGACGCCGGACAAGATCACTTGATTCCAAACAATTGGTGTATTGATCATTACCAAATGTCTCTCTGGAGCTTCCTGGTCTCTCTCCCCTCTCCCTTCCTTTTTTCCCAACCATGATTCCCCTCTCCCTGTCCCCCAACCGACAACAGAAACCCATATCAGAATCAGGTTTATCATCACTTACATACATCGTAATTTTTTTTGCAACAGCAGTACAGTGCAATACATAAAATTACTACAGTACTGTGTAAAATCCTTAAGCACCCTTAGCTCTATCTATCTATCTATATATATACACCTAAAGCTTTCGCACGGTACTGTATGTTTTGGCAGATACATTAGGGACAGTTAAGAAACTTGCAGATAGGCACTTGGATGATAGAAAAATGGAGGGCTATGTGGAAGGGAAGGGTTAGATTGATCTTAGAGTAGGTTAAAAGATCAGCACAATATCATGGGCCCAGGAGCCTGCGCTGGGCTATACTGTTCTAAGTTCTAAACTCTGTGCTCTATGTACATCCCATGTGCCATGCAATACCCCACATCCCACACACCATCAATCTCCAGTTCATGCCACTCAGGAACTTGTGCTAATATTAGTTGTTGTGACCGAGTGTGCTATTGTAACTGAATGCGCTGTGTGTGTCTGTACATACAGTGTTTTGCACTGTAGTCCTGAAAGAACACCGTTTCATTTAGATGTGTATGGTTGAATGACACTGAACTTGAACCTGAGATTGAAGCTGAAATTTGGTGTTCTTTCTATTGCTCTTTGCACTATTCAGTTATTTTTCTAATTTATGGTGATTTTGCGTCTCTGCACTGCAATACTGCTGCAAAACAACAAATTTCATGACAGTTAAGTCAGTGGTAAAAAAAATTTGTTTCTGATTCGGATTACCTTATGCCTTACGATCATCTGGGTTTCAGCATGAAGAGTTGACAATTCCTTTGCCCTCGCACAAATGTTTATTGGAGGGGGTGGGAGACGGAGGAAGAGGGCACCAGTTAGTAAGTGGCTCTGGCCAGTGAGAAGCAGCCAGTGCATTATCATTGTTGCCAGGGGCTGGGGAAAAGGTAGCCAGGCAGGCAAAGAGCAGAAGGAAAAAGCAACCGCACTCATAAATCACTCAGGCAGCAGTACTCACATATTGCAAACATCATCTGCTTCCTCGGACATGGCCCTGGGCTCTCGACAGTTGAGTGGGAAAACAAAGGAGCACAAAAATAGATGGAGCCTTGAGTCACAGACCTCTCACTGTGGAAAGAAACCATCAGGCCAATCGTGTCCAGTGCAATGATTCTGCTTCTATACAATTAATCCCTTATTTTTATTTATTCTTAAAACATGAACGTTGCTGTAAGAGCACATTCACTCTCCAGCTCTTGTACATACAATACTTCACAAACATCTTAAGCACATATATATAGCTGACTTCTTTCCCCTTTTCTGGTCCTGATGAAAGGTCTTGGCCCAAATCGTCACCTAATACTTTTGCACAATACTGTAAGTGACAGAAAAGCTGGTTCAGACATTGACAGTCAACTATGTAGTACAGTGCTAAGGTACATGTAGGTCAGAGTGTGGTTATGAAGATATATATCTTCCCCTGTGTAAAGGTCTGGGATTAGTGAAGATTAGTTTTAGAACAAACCTGCATGATTTAATTAAAACTCTGGTGATTTGATTTCCCTAATACTAGATTTATTGAATTTAAAATTCATAACATAGATCCTAATCTCAAGATCCACTCCAGCTTGCTAATTCTGTCAGGAATGTAGAGGAGGCATGACCCAAAAGCAGCGGTGAGCGATAACTTTAATAATAGATCGCAAAATAACAATCCATGAGGGGCCACTAAACAAGCGAGGCAGAAACTTAGCGCGACAGGCAATAAGGCAAACTTTATCATCAGGGATTCCCCCACCACCCAGGCCATGCTCTCTTCTCGCTGTTGCCACCAGGTAGAAGGTACAAGAGCCTCAGGACTCTCACCACCAGGTTCAGGAACGGTTACTGCCCCTCAACCATCAGACTCCTGAACCAAAGGGGATAAATTCACTCAACTTCACTTACCCCATCATTGAAATGTTCCCATAACCTATGGACTCACTTTCAAGGACTCTCCATCTCATGTTCTCAATATATTTATTGCATTTTTTTTGTATTTTCACAGTTTGTTGTCTTTTGCACTCTGCTTGAATACCCAAGTTGGATGGTCTTTCATTGATTCTGTCTTGGGTATTATTCAATGGATTTATTGAGTATGCCCACAATAAGGCCTGTCAAATTCCTTCACAATAATGTGAGGTAGTGCAGAGGAGGATAAGACCACGATCATCCACATCATAGGACACGACACATAACGAACGAGCTAGTATCGAAATGTACAGAGAAATGTGTCATTTGCATTAACAACCAACGTAACTTAACAACACTCCACAAGTGTAGTGGAGTGGTTAGCATGGTGCTATTACAATTCAGGGCGTTGGAGTTCAAAGTTCAATTCCAACACCAACTGTAAGAAATTTGTGTGTCCTTCCTGTGACTGTGTGGGTTTGCTCTAGGTGGTCTGGTTTTGTTGCACAGTCCAAAGACTTTCCAGTTGGTAGGTTAATTGGTCACTGTAAATCATCCTATGATTAGTCTAGGTCTAAATAGGTGGGTTGCTGGGCCGTGTGGCTGGGTGTGCCAGAAGGGCCTGTTTCACACTATTTCTCTAAATAAATAAACAGCAAGAACTTAACAGCAGCAACAAAACAACAGCAAATCAAGCCCCTTAACTCCGTCCCTCCCACGCATACACACAGTGCGTCCACTAACCCCCAGGACAGGCTTTCTCCAAGCCTCCAGCAACCAGTGGCCGTGGGCTCACAGACATTGGACCTTCGGCTTCCCCGGAAGACTCACAGACTCAGGCTTCAGCTATCGGACCTCAACTTCCAGACGTCCGATCGACCTTCAGGCTTCAATGATTGTTATCGCCCCCTACTCCCCCCCCCCCCAGTCTCACTGATGATGAAGGAAGTGGAAGCTGGATGAGGACCCCAACCTCAGGCCTCGAATTCTGAACTCACCGATGAGAGGTCCCTGAACACTAGGCCTTTTCCATCCGGTCTTGCCAACTCACACGCCTAAGGGCCACTGGTCCTCATGCCTCCTGCACGCACAGAACACCGATCCCAGAAACCGTTGACGACTTGCTGACCTGGGGCATCCTCTCTGGTCGGCCAGCCTGACATTTGATCACTGATGTCCTTCATTCCATGTCCACATCACAGGCCTTTGAGCACAGGGTGGAGGCCTAGACTCAGGCCCAACCTCTGATTCGCCCACATCCACGTCCCTAAACCCGAACCTGACTCCTAACTTCTTTCACAAAATTCAAGAGGAACTCAGTAGGCCAGGCAGCATCTATGGAAAAGAGTAAACAGTCAATGCTTCAGGCTGTGACCCTTCTTCAGGACTGGAAAGGAAGGGGAGAAGTCAGAGTAAGGAGGTGGGAGGAGGGGAGGAAGAAGTCCAGGGTGGTAGGTGATAGGTGAAACAGGGAGAGGGGGAGGGACAAAATAAAAAGCAGGGACGTTGATTGGTGAAAGAGATAAAGGGCTGGAGGAGGGGATAGAAGACCATGGAAGAAAAGGATGGGTATGTAAGAAGACAAGGTGAAAGAGGGAAACAGGAATGGAGAATAGTGAAGGGGGAGGGGGAATTACCACAAGTTACTTTGCATTTCCAGCATCTTCAGATTTTCTCATGTTCCTAACTTCCTTCTTTGTCCCCCAAACCATTTTTTCATAGCTAAAAGCCAAAACTTCAATGAAGACCATGGTGCCTGCTCAGTAGTGGTCGTTAGTGATGCAAGGCTTCATTGCAATAATTCTGTTGAAAATCAAGAATAGTATATTAGTATCGTTCTGGATGGAGATGATTATAGCCTTGCGAGTCACAAATATTACTTTACAGACTATGTCTGAATACTGTCTAGCTCTCACACCATGCAAACACAAACTGTTTCATTTTCTTAAGTCTTGTGAATAGAACTGAACACTTTGTAATCATCAGGGAAGATCTGTACATCTGACTTTATGATGGACGGAAGAGTTCCTTTGATTTGTGACAATAGGTTAGGCTGGTTACAGAAAGGAATTAATTCCTTGAGGCATTCAGCTCAGTACTCTCGATATATATCTAGATGATATATTAATATTAAGACCTTGATTAGCCTCAGATCTAATAATGGTGCATGAGAGCAAAACTGAACATGAGTAATGGTGTGGGAGGAGACCCTGTCCCATTGTGATGGTTAAATGTGTCAGTAAAGAACTGGAGTCTTTAAATTGCTCCATGTAAGGCCTAGCAAAATCTCACCGGGCCACAAAATTAATCATAGACTGAAATGAACAGTTTGTCAGTCATAACTTTAATAAAAATGCACTTGCCTTCCTCAACGGCCCATCAATTCCAGCCATTTTCAAGTCCATCCCTGTGTTTTTTTTTGTGAAAGTTCGGTCCTTGCTGGATTTAAGACCACACATTAAATTGAAACGGGGAAAAGTTTGAAGGAACTGAGCAACTTTTTCATAAAACTCTGAGATTTGTCTTCCCCACAGACAGTCAAGAAACAAAGAAAACCATTGGAACCAACCTGTTCAAAGGAAAACATCGAGCATCAAACCCCGCACACATAGAAAATTGTGCAAACGGCAACAAAAAAGATGGAAAACACAGAATATAAAACACAAGAGGCATATGTCTGTACAGTTCTGCTCAGTGTTCATTATCTTCAGGCTGCCTGATTCAAAAAAATCGCCCAATGGTAATAGCAAAAAAAAGAGACCAGAACGAGGAGTAGAAATAGAACACATTATAAAAACTGAATTAGAGTCCGAATCTACAATCTGTGTCGATTAAACATCGCTCTCGAGCCATTTGCCAACATCATTGATGGAGAGAAACGCAAGGACCTTCCCTCGGAGGTAGTGAGAGGGAGGTCATCATACGCAGACAACTTCTCCAGCAGAAGCAGGTGAGAGGCTGGTAATGGCGCTGGACACTAACTCACCTTCTGCATCCACCTCAATTGTCCTGGGCACTTTAATCGGCGAGATCGGAGAGAGATGGGCTTGCCCCTTCGCCAGACTTCCTGGCCTGCATGCCGCACGGTTTGGTTGCAGCCTCATGGTAGCTTCTCAGAGACAGCAAAGCGCCAGAACGCCCGAACGGCCTGAAATCACACGGCCAGAATGTAGATTACAGGATCTAACAGCAGCAGAACCACATCTGAAATAAAAAGAAGATGCAAAAGGAGTGAAAAGGTGTGAAAGAAGTGGTGGGAATATGAAACAAGATGCCAAGGAGGTGGAAGTGCCAGAGGAACAGTTAAAAGGAATATGGACAGGTATATATTGATAGGAAAGGTTTGAAGGGATATGGGGAGTGCTGAGACAGGATTTTTAAATTCAACAATTCCCTCCCCCTACAGATGCTGCTCAATCTGTTAAACTCATCCAGCAGATTGGTTTTTGCTCAAGATTTCAGCATCTTCAGTCTCCTGTGTTTCCTCACTGTCACTGTCTCCCATCAGCGTCTGTAATGAGTTAATTTGTTCTCCCCGTGTGACAGAGATCACTCAGTAAATGCACTCCTTACACGCGTACACAAACATTGCATTCGTTGAGCTGAGTGTGCGCACGTCAATGCCTAACCCGGTATGTTCTTGTGATGGGTCCTAAACTGAGCTGATGTGCTCGGATTGGCTTTATGGTGCCTTTCCTGCCATAGACGGGAAATAATCCGTTTCTTTAGTAACGGGGATATGTAAATGTGTATGCGTTGCTTGCATACCGTATTTAAGGTAGATACTCCTGTTTATTTTTTAATATGATTGTAACCACATTGTGGATGCATCATATTCTAATTCATGTGTAGTCTTAAGTTAACTTTGCAGGTAATCGAGGATGGTACGTCTTAATGTCTAGTAAATGGGGACCAGCGCGGGGGGGGGGCAAGAGTGGGAGGGGGAGAGGGGGAGTAGGGGCAAGGGGGACAGGGGGGGCGAGGGGGTAGTGAGGTGGGGAGGAGGGGGGAAAGATATCACGCTGCCAGCAGTTATAGAAACATAGAAAACCTACAGCACAATACGGGCCCTTCGGCCCACAATTCTTTGCCAAACAGTCCACACAGGACAAAAACATATGGAGCTATTATTGCATTTACTGGTAGATATGCTTTTGTAGATATTGGCAATTTTCTTCTCGCTGTTTTCACCAAGTTTAGTAAGTTTTATTTTTGACATATTTAACAAATACCCTTGCACTAGCATGCTAAGCAACTCCAGCCATTTTTTTCCCTTTGCTCATCACTCACGTATCTAACGGCCCGTGACTGGGTGGGATTCCTCTGGATGCTGCAGACTCCTCCCACATTCCAAAGATGGAGTTAGGGCCTGTGAGCTGTGGGCATGCTTTCTCCACACCGGAAGTGTGGTGACATTTACAGGCTGCCCGCAGCACAGTTCTTGCCAATTCAATTTGACGCAAACAACACATTTCACTGTTGGGTATAGTTTTAAAAATGCCAGCATTTAAACACTGCAGCTGCCACAGAGTAATTCGACATGCTAACGTCCAATGTATCATTCTTCATCATCTCTGCCAGCTTCAACACAATCAGAGTCGGATTCAGATAGTTATCACATGTACATAAACAGACAGTAAAATGCATTGTTTTCATTAACAACCAACACATTGTGGGGGGGGGGGGGGCATGGTAGCATAGTGGTTAGCACAACACTCTATGGTACAGGCGACCGGGGTTCAACTCCTGCTGCTGCCTGTATAGAGTTTGTACGTTCTCCCCGTGACCGCGTGGGTTTCCCCTGGGTGGTCTGGTTTCCTCCCACAGACTGGAGAGGTACCGGATGCTAGGTTAATTGGTCATTGTAAATTGTCCTGTGATTAGGATTAAATCAGGGGATTGCAGAGCAGTGTGGCTCAAATGGCCGGAAAAGCCTATTCTATGGTGTATTTCATTAAATAAATAAAACCCCATGGATGTGCTGGGGCAGCCCGCAAGTGTCGCCACAGATTCTGGTGCCAGTGTAATGTAACGTAATGGCTGACAGATGACACATATTGTTCACAATAGAGACTGCTCTAGATAATTCACAAACACTTTCATTGTGTTAACCTTCAGAGACTGTGTCTGATGTAATGACATCAGTATAAAGCAACCGCTTTTTGTTTGCTCATAATGGAAGTAAAGGGCTGTGGTGTTTGTTAAGCACAGATAGCCCCCTCACTGAACTCATATGTAAACTTGGCTCGTTAGTTCATGCTGCTGAAAGGCACAGGACTCAGCAGTGAGGCCATCTTTCACTAACAATATATGTCTAGAGTTGGTATGATTTGAGGATTCACCCTAAAAGGAACACCATTATTAATAACACAGTATTCAAATAAACTTCATGTCTTTAGGACCCCCAATCCATTGGTCAATGGAAGTAGTATATCCCGCTATGGGAATGGAAATAATTGTTTCTTAAGTGCATCCTCTGCCAGCCGAGCTAGGGGTTTCCCGACACTCTGAGACCTCCTTATCTCATCTTCAGGCACTCCCTGTGACTGATACTGTCCACGAGAGGGTGTCTCCCCCATCTACCACTCATACATTCCATCGGCTCATGTTCCCCGGCCCCGTGACTGAACTTAGCTTCCTTCAGTTTAAGTGGGTTCTGCTAAACATCTTCGATTTCTGCTGGTGCTTACCGGTGAGACCTCTCTTGGAAAGGGTTGTCCTCGGTTACTCTAATAATGTGGCAAGTACTCTTGGAGCAACCAGCATCAAACTCATCAGTAGAAAAGACATCTTCATATCCCAACGTCTTCTTCACTTAATGGGTATCGATGAGGTATAAAGATTGCCCGACTTTGATTTCAATGTCCTCAACCCAACCTAGGAGACTGTTTCTCTCCCATTTCACCCCAGAAAACTGGGCACTACCCCCCACAGGGAAAAGAGGGGAATTGGCACCCCACATCTGAGGGTATCATTTCTTCCTGAGGTGTTCACTGTCATTCTGTTTGCGTAGACAGCCGAAGATCTCTGCAGGTCAGGTCTCACCGGCATTCCTGCAGATAAATGTGACTCTTCTTCCTCATCAGCAGGAGCATCCACCTGGATGGCCAAGCCATTGGGCATTCTGGAGAATATGGTTTTTTTCGTTCTAGCTACTCCTCCAGGACGTAGCATGACAGGTTTAGACTGGGCGTACCACACAGCACCTCGTCTCTGCTCATCATCCTGCTTCAGAGGAACTTGCGCCTTCTCAAAAGCAGCTGTGAACTCAGGGTGAATGGACAAGGTTTTCAAAAAGTTCTCTCCATTTCTCTCCTTGCATGCTCCTCTCATAATGGAGACACTCATTCCCAGAAGGATGGAAGTTTCACCTTTTCAAAAGGATCTCGGCAGACCAACACTGGTGCATCAGAGTCTCAGTTGCTTTAACATCTGCTTCTGAAAACTCCAGTTTCAACGACAAGTAACCATTGTACGGGTACTCATTAGTACCAAGCCCCCAAATCTCGAAGGGCAATGAGTGACGTCAATGGTGAATGCATCAAATATCAGTTGTAAAAGGATCTTTAGAGTAAAGTAACTTGACATCCTGGGTCAAGTATGGCTCTTGCATAAACACCTTCAATCTGTATGAATACATCGGAGCTTTGTCCCACAAAACCTTCAGGAATAGTGTTTTTCACTTTAGTGTTTTTCCCTTGATACTCTGACTGGAATGTATCCTCTCTAAGAGGCCACCCTGTTCCCTTACTGGGCCCTTCCGTAGTTTTGCTTCTTTTCTTCCTTATTTGATTAACCACAGACTTACTTTTTAAAGATTTTACTGTCCCTCACAGTCTCGCTGAAAATGTCCATCTTTTTCACAGTTGTAATGGAAATGCTGGTCACCTCTCTAGTCAAGCGACCCTTTTCAGCAGCAGCCCTCTGCGTCGTAAATCCTACAGGTGGGTCAGGATTCCCAATGGGCGTGTCACATTTAACTGAAACATCTGCAGACATCTATCAAATCAGCTCAGCTTGAAGGTGCTCCATCTCACTCCTCAAAAACTCTATCTCCGTGGCATCAGGAGCCACTTTAGCAACAGAGATGTCACCTCTAGCCTGGACTAACACGACGTCCTTACCAGCCAATTGCTTAAAAACACTATTCAGTCAGCATAACTTTCTCCAAAACTTTGACAAAACTTAGCACTCTGAATAACAGTTCATTGGGAATTCAGACATCCACCCCGCTCAAAACACAAATATTTGTTGATAATCTCTTTGAATTGCACCAAACCTTACCGCCTGATGTGTCCATAATAAAGTACCTGAGTCACTTTCCCCGATACTAGTTTAAAAACAGACTTAAACACACAAACCTCTGAATCAATTCTAAAACATCAGTCACACAGCATTCGTGAATCCTGGATAATGGTCCCCACAATGTAAACCCCCTCAGTGGGCGTATATGCTGACTTGGCTCATTAGCTGGTGCTGCTAACAGCCACGGGACTCAGCGGTGAGAAGGCCACTGTTCACAAACAATATACGTCTGGGGTCTGTATGATCTGGGGTTTAACCAAACAGAAACGTTGTGATGTTCCAATTGTAGAAACCTCAATTGGAGCGAATGTTGTGTAAATACTGCCCATACACAATTCTCGGTAGGCAAGAGATAACAGATTGTACACCGCATAAAGTTATAAAGAAAGTATATTACAAATTTCAGCTTTATCGGAAAAAAAATGTAAGGGCCCATTACAGTTAAACCAGTCCAATGTGCACATAAACAATGGAGCTCATCCCAGAATTGTCTTTTACTCACACACAAGACCCAGGGCCTGCATGAAAGCACACGCCACATTCCAAACTTCACTCAAAATCCATCTCAAACAAATGGACCCTCTCTCGGGAATGCTGGCCCTTCTTCCTTGAAGGTATTCAGCTGCATGAAGCACTTTGTGCAACAGGCACGCTCCTTCCCGTGGCAAAATCAGGCATATTTCCTCCTGTCCTTTACACACCTCAATTGAACTTTTATTGTCATTTCGACCGTAACTGCTGGTACAGTACACAGTGAAAATGAGACAACATTTTTCGGGACCATGGTGTTACATGACACAGTACAAAAAGCTAGACTGAACTACGTAATAAAAAAACAACACAGAGAAAGCTACACTAGACTACAGACCTACACAGGACTGCATAAAGTGCACAAAAACAGTGCAGGCATTTACAATAAATAATAAACAGAACAGTAGGGCAGTAAGGTGTCAGTCCAGGCTCTGGGTATTGAGGAGTCTGATAGCTTGGGGGAAGAAACTGTTACATAGTCTGGTCGTGAGAGCCCGAATGCTTCAGAGCCTTTTCCCAGACGGCAGGAGGGAGAAGAGATTGTATGAAGGGTGCATGGGGTCCTTCATAATGCTGTTTCCTTTGCGGATGCAGCGTGTGGTGTAAATGTCCGTGATGGCGGGAAGAGAGACCCCGATGATCTTCTCAGCTGACCTCACTATCCGCTGCAGGGTCTTGCGAACATGGCATCATCTAGCTGAAACCAAAGCATTCTACCAGCAAGGCACACTGGTTTTGAAGAAAATTGCTGAAATGAAATACCTGCAGCTTAGCAGTATAAACCTTAACCAGGGCATTACATACATAAAATGACTCTCGCATGTTTAATTTGCAAAAATATTACACTGACATAGTATGCCCACAATGTTCAACAGAACAACACAAGAAACAACAACAATGTCACCAACAGAACAATGCTGAGAGATAGGATTAATCTAGACTTGGAAATGCAAGTATTGCTTAATGGATTCAGATTCAGAATAAGATTTATCAATCACATGTACCGCAAAACATACAATGAAATGTTTGTGTTAACAACCTACACAATGTAAATATGTGCTGGGGAGAGCCCACGAGTGTCAGCACACATTCTGGCACCAACATACAGTGCCTATAAAAAGTATTTCCCCCCCAACCCCCCGGAAGTTTTCAGGTTTTATTGTTTTACAACATTGAATCGCAGTGGATTTAATTTGGCTTTTTGTGACACTGATCAACAGAAAAGTCTCTTTCATGTCGGGGTGGGGGGGGGGTGAATACTTTTTACATGCACTGTAGCATTCCCACAGTGCCACAATCCCATCACCAGTCACATCTTCCCTTCTGATCACCTTTCTACATTTCACAGATTCACTCTGTGATCTCCTGGTCTGCCCGACCATCTCCACCCAATCCTCCCAATCCCACGGGATAGGAGAAGGTACAAAGACATTTCACCTCATCTTTTCCCACCATCCAGACAAAGGTTCTGGGCCCGAAATGTCGACTGTCCATTTCTCTCCGTAGATGTACCTCCCCACTTAAAGGAGAAGAACGACGTTGATTTCTCTAACCCAGTAATTTTCCTCTCTCCCCCTTCTCTCTTTCCCCATTCCCCATTGAGATTTCCCATTCGCCCCTTCTCTTCTCATCAGCCACCCATCACCTCTCTCTGGTGCCCCTCCTCTATTCCTTTCTGCCACAGTCCACTTTCCTATCAGATGCCATCTTTTGCCCTTTTTCCAACTATTACCTCTCAGCTGCCCCACTCATCCACCTTCCTGTTCACCTGGTTTCACCTATCTCCTGCTAGTTTGCACTTCTTCCCCTCCTCCTATCCCTTACTTATGGTCCTGTTAACCTGAAACAGCAACTGTTAACTCCTCATTATAGATGCAGTCTGACCTGCTGAGTTCCTCCAGCATTTTTTGAGTGTTACATGACAAACAACATCTTATCTTCCATCAAGGCACTTTGCAATCCTCGGGACTGAATTTTGAAGACTCCATCTTCATGTACGTATTTGGCCCTTACACAGCTGTTGTCTTGACAATGTCTTGCCTACAATTAGCGTTTGGGCTCTTTAACAGCAGATCTGTCCCCTGTAGTCTTTTGTTTTAGTGATCAAAATAGCAACATTTAAGAGGGATATCGACAGGCTCATGAAGTAGCAGGGAATGAAGGGTTTGAGACCATGTACAGTTTAAATTGGCCTCATACCTAGTGCAGACATAAGGCTCTTCTGCCCATCCAGTCTTCTATGCTATTAAAGCATGGCTGATTTTAACTTTTCAACCACATTCTCCAACTTTCTCCTTGTAACCCCCAGGCCTCTTACTAATCAAGAATATACCCAGTGACTTGACCTCCACAGCTGTCTGTGACAATGAATTCCACAGATTCACTACCCGCTGGCTGAAGAAATTCCTCCTCATCTAAATTCTTAAGGAATATCCCTTTATTCTGAGGCTCGGCCCTGTGACTCTAGACTCCTACTAATGAAAACATCTCGGTCCAGGACTTTCAGTACCTATCCAAAACTCTCCATTTTTCTTACATCTATGTGACTGTTTAGGAGCCTCTTAAATATTCCTATTGCATCAGACCCCAGTACCACCCTCAGCAGTGCATTCCCGGTACCCAACACTTGCTGTCTAAAAAAAACATAACACAAGAAGACATGGACCATAAGGCTCATCGAGTCTGCTCTACCATTAAAATATGGCTGATGTATTTTCCCTCTCAACCCCTATCCCCTGCCTTTTCCCTCTAACCTTTGACACCCTGACTAATCATGAATCTATCAACTCTGCTTCAAATATTCCCAATGACTTGGCATCCACAGCTGGCTGTGGTAATGAATTCCACAGATTCACCACCCTCTGGCTAAACAAATTCCTTCTCATCTCTTCTAAAGGGATATCCTACTATTCTGAGGGTGAGCCCTCTGTTCCTTGATTCCCCCACTATTCAAAACATATTCTCCATGTCAACTCTATCTAAGCCTTTCAATGAGAGCCCCTTATTCTTCAGAGAGTACAGACTTAAGAGCCTTCAAACATACCTTACTCTGACATCTCCCCTGAACTTGTTTCCACTCCCCTTAACCAGGAACTTGTTTAGATGTCGTTTTGCCAGCATTGTTGTTTCTGCTGCCATGTTGTGGGCATGTGATGTTGGCACCGAAATGTGTGGTGACACTTGTGAGCTGCGCCCAGCACATTGTTAAAACTAACAACACATTTCACTCTGTTCTTAAATGTGGCCATTGTATCTGCTTCGCTCACCCCAGGCACCTACCACTCTCCACAAAAACTTGCCCCAGCCAACTCTTTCCAAAATTCTCCCTCTCACTTTAAAGCTTTCTTATCCACGTACTTGTCTAAATGCGTTTTAAATACCACATTTATACCTGCCTCAGCCACATTCACTGGCAGCTCGTTCCATCCACCCACCACCCACTGGGTAAGGTCCTACTCCTCAGGTAGGTCCATTTTAAATCTTTCTCCTGTCACCTTAAATCTATGACCTCTATTTTTAGACTCCCTTTCCCTGAGAAGAAGACTGTGTACATTCACCTTGCTTTACCCATGTACCTTTATTACCCTGCAAGGTCACCCCTCGATCTCATATGCTCCAGAGAATAAACCCCCAGCTTATTCAGTGCTCCCTTAGAACTCAAACTTTCAGTCCAGGCGACATTCTTGTGAATCTTTTCTGCACCCTTTCCAGATTAATCACATCCTTCATGTCACTTGGCAACTAGATCTCGCACCATACTCCAACAGTGGCCTCACCAAAGACTTGTACAGCTGTAACATCTTCAAGGAGTGGCACCTCAGGAACACAGCGTCCATGATTAAGGTCTCCCACCACTCAGGACATTCCCTCTTCTCATCGCTACTGTCTGGTACAGAAGCCTGAAGGCACACAGTCAATGATTCAGAAACAGCTTCTTCCCCTCTGTCGTCAGATCTCTGAATTGACAATCATTCCATGAACACTACCTCATTACTTTTCAAAAATTTATATCTGTTTTTACTCTACTTATTTAACAATTTAATATATAGTATATATATATACTTAATGTAATTCTATTTTGTCTATATTTATCATGTATTGCATTGTACTGCTGCTGTAAAGTTAACAAATTTCATGACATATACATGCCTAAGACTTTTGCACAGTACTGCGTCTATGAAGGTTCTCAGTCATCCAGGTCATTGTATATCAAGCAGTAGTAAGTCAAGGCAATTGGACTTGCTGAGCTGTCTAGAAGACGTTTCACCACTCAGCCAAGAGGCTTCTTCAGTTCTGATCCATGGTGAGTAGTTTTCCTGCTTATAAACTCTGTGAGTTGTTTAAAGGTATAGCAATCACATGAGGGTTGTTAAGAGTCGGAAAGGTAATGAGAGGGTCATTAGTCTTCTCTTTGCATGAATGGAGGTGTGAACTGTTGTGGAGATGCTGGGGTAGAGATGTTAGACCATAAGACCATAAGACATAGGAGCAGAATTTGTCCCATCGAGTCTGCTCCGCCATTCGATCATGGCTGATCCTTTTTTCTTCCACCCAAACCCCATTTCCCAGCATTCTCCCTGTAACCTTTGAAGACAATCAAGAACTTATCGATCTCTGCCTTAAATGCACACAACGACCTGACCTCCATGGCTGCATATGGCAATAAATTCCACAAATTCCACACCCTCTGGCTAAAGAAATTTCTCCGCATCTCTATTTTGAAAGGACGCCCCTCTATCCAGAGGCTGTGCCCTCTTGTCCTAGACTCTCCCACCATGGGAAACATCCTTTCCACATCTACACTGTCTAGTCCTTTCAACATTCGAAAGATTTCAATGAGATCCCCCCTCATCCTTCTAAATTCCAGCAAGTACAGACCTAGGGCCATCAAATGTTCCTCGTATGATAACCCTTCCATTCCTGGAATCATCCTTGTGAACCTCCTCTGGACCCTCTCAATTGTCAGCACATCTCTTCTAAGATGAGACCCCCAAACTGTTCACAATATTCAAGATGAGGCCTCACCAGTACCCTATAAAGCTCTGCTCTTCTAGTCTAGACCTCTTGAACATTGCATTTGCCTTCCTCACCACCAGCTCAACCTGCAAGTTAACCTTTAGGGTGCTCTGCACAAGGACTCCAAGTCCCTTTGCATCTCAGAATTTTGGATCTCCGTTTAGAAAATAGTCCATACATTTATTTCTGCTATCAAAGTGCATGACCATGCAATTTCCAACATTATATTTCATTTGCCACTTTCTTGCCCATTCTCCTAATCTGTCTAAGTCCTTCTGCATCCTACCTGTTTCCTCAACACTACCTACCGCTCCACCAATCTTCATATCATCTGTAAACTTGGCAACAAAGCCATCTATTTCATCATCTAAATCTTTTATATTCAGCATAAAAAGAAGCGGTCCCAACACCAACCCCTGCAGAACACCACTCCTCACTGGCAGCCAACTAGACAAGAATTTTTTTATTCCCACTCACTGCCTCCTACCAATCAGCCATTGCTTTAACCATGTCAGTAATTTTCCAGTAATACCATGGGCTCTTAACTTGGTAAGCAGCCTCATGTTTGGCATCTTGTCTAAAGCCTTCTGTAAATCCAAAGATACAACATCCACTGCATCCCCTTTATCTATCCTACTTGTAATCTCCACAAAAAATTCCAACAGGTTTGTTAGGCAGGATTTTCCCTGAAGGAAAACATGCTGATTTCGTCCTATCTTGTCCTGTGTCACCAAGTACTCCATCACCTCATCCTTAACAATTGACTCCAACATCTTCCCAACCACTGAGGTCAGGCTAACTGGTCTATAATTTCCTGTTTGCTGCCTTTCTCCTTTCTTAAAGTGTGCAGTGACATTTGCAATTTTCCAGTCCTCTGGCACCACGCCAGAGTCCAATGATTCTTCGAAGATCATTTCTAATACAGCCACAATCTCTAATGCTACCTCTTTCAGAACCCTAGGGTGCAGTTCATCTGGTCCGGGTGACTGATATCCTTTCAGGTCTTTCAGCTTTTTGCACACCTTCTCACTAGTAACTGCACCCACTTCTCTTGGGTCTGCATTGTAAGTAGCTGATAGGTGGTGTCATTGACCACCCCCTCTTTGTATTTGAAATAGGTAGTGTTGAGACAAAAGTCGAGTCAAGCACATACCTGATCTGACCTGAGTGATCAACTCGGTGAATAATAACATCAAATTTACATGAGATGTCGAGAACAATGGACTGGGCTTTTTAGACTGTGCAGTACCTATCAAAGAAAATGGTCATCTAGATACTTGTTACACGGGGGCGACGGAAGAGAACCCAAGTGTGCAGGACACTGGCACATCGACTCAGTTGGGGAGGCTGGCATAGACCTGAACGTAGAGCAGGAAACCAGAGGGATCTTGACAAGGAGACGGGATTCACAGGGACTCTCTAGAAACTAGAGCAGAACTTAGAACTACCGGTTCTAATCGGAACAGGGAACGAAGTATCACATGAGAATTGACCAATGAACTGGCAACCTGTGATAGAGTCGCCATTGTATTTATTTCCCAGTCTCTGATGAAAGCCAGACGTATGGTAATTGGGTAACTAGCAGCAATTGACTGAAATTGGGGCATAATCAGGGAGAAAGAAGTGTTAAAGGGGAACGGCCAACCAGAACCATGACAGTACTGAATTTAGAGGAAACCAACCCACACAGATCAGCACCTGCAGCTTGACTCTCATCGCCCATTAGAACATAAGCTGTAGGTTATCAGAACACAACATCACTGCACCAGGAATGTGCCCACCAACATTGCAGCTAAAGTCAAGGAGCGCAAGTATTTGAGAGAAGCCTTGAAAGCTCGCAGCTTCATCAAGACAGCAACAAAAACCAGCAGGGACATCAGCCCAACAGAGGTAAGGAGCAAAGCAGATGGAAAACATAGTCATCCAAAAGGGAGCTGGAGTTTCAGAGAAACTCACAAGGATTTTCAACAAATGCCAAATCCCTGTGTTTTTCAAACCTACAAACACACTCAGACAGAAACTCGTCCACCCCAAGGATCCTACTCCCAAACATAAACAGGGCAATATTGTATATACTAGCCAAGGCCATGAGAACTGCACAGATCTGTAAATCAGCGAGACCAAACAACCATTTCACAAACAGATGGCCCAACATAGGAGGACTAACACCTCAGGTCAAGACTCAACTGTATATCTACACCTAACAGACAAAGGACCCTCCTTTGAAGACGACAATGGATGCATTTTGAACAGGGAGGACAGGTGGTTTGAAAGAGGGGTTAAGGAAGACATCGACAAACTGGAAAACCCATCCCGGGACAGAGGGGGTGGGGTACAACACTACCTATCAGCTACTTCCAATGGAGTCCTAACATCTCTACCCCAGTGTCCCCACAACAGTTCACACCTCCACTCATGCAAAGATAAGATTAATGATTCTCTCATTACCTTTACGACTCTTTTTTAAAAATTTTTAAAATCTTTTTATTGATACATAATCATCTACAGCTATAAAATGATACAAAATTTCAACAAGTTGATATATAGACAATTAATAAAGCTGAAGAAGAAGTCTTATCAAAGAAGATTAATTCATGATAATGAAAAAATTATTACAACTCTTAATGACATTCATGTGATTACTATACCTTTAAACAATTCACAGAGTTCATAACCAGGAAAACTACCCACCCTGTATTAGCCTCTTGGCTGAGTGGTGAAACGTCTTCTAGACAACACGGCAAGTCCCATTGCCTTGATTTACTACTGTTTGATATTTACACAGTACTACATTTGTCAATGTGGAGCAAAAGTAAGCTTGTAAATAGTGAGAGCAAAGGACATTGGGAATAGTGAGGGTGGATGCCATAGCAAAGGGGAGGGACAGGTGGCACTGAAGGAGTGTCAGGGGCAAGAGGTGTCATGCATGCACCCTCAACCCTGAGACACCAGGCAAGCTCATTTGATTCTAAACAATTGGTTGATTGATCATTACAGAATGTCTCTGTGGTGTTTCCCACTCCCTCCCCTCTCCTTTCCCCTTTTCCCAACCATGATTCCCCTCTCCCTGCCCCCTTCCCACTCTCAGTCCACAATGGAGACCCAGATCAGAATCAGGTTTATCATCACGCACATATGTCATGAAATGTATTCCTTTTTTGTGGCTGCAGTACAATTCAACACGTAAAATTACTACTGCAGTACTGTGCAAAAGTCTTCGGCCCCCTAGCTATATATATGTGCCTAAGACTTTTGTTCGGTACTGTATATTGGCACTGGAATGTGTGACAGCACTTTCAGGCTGCCTCCAGCATAACCTTAGGTGTGCAGGTTTTTAACATAAATGTTGCATCTCACTGTACGTTTGCTGTAAGTGTGATAAGTAAACTTGAATCACAAAACTTAAGGTCTACAGGAAAGATAATTAATCTGTCTACAAGGAATGGTTCTATTCTTGTGTGGTAAAAACAGCTGTACTGCCCTGAGCGATATGATAGTTGAAATGACTTGTGTCGGTATCAGCGCTAGAGAGCATGAGGGGGAAGAGAACTGTCAGCAGCAGCAGTCACCCTTAAAGATGCAACAAGAAAACTTAAAGGGAGATGAAAGCAGGGGAAATGATGTTGCCCGGCAACAAGGCATAACATGCTGGCATTGAAAGTTGCAGTAGCAAAACGGAAGAGAGTGATTTTACACAGCATGTCACAAATTCACAGGCTAAAAGTGTGGATAATGTACAAAGTTGTCATAGGTTACAACGGGACGCTGATGGGATGTTCAGCTGTGTTGAGAAGTGGCAGATAGAGTTCAGTCCGGAAAAGTGCGAAGTGATTCACTTAGAAAGGTCAAACTTAAAAGCAGAGTACAAGGTTAGTGGTAGGATTCTTAGCAGTGTGGAGGAACAGAGGGATCTTGGGGTCCACATACATAAGCTCCTCAAAGGTAGGTTAAGAAGACATATGGTGTGTTGGCCTTCATTCGTCAGAGGATTGAGTTGAAGAGCATGAGGTTAGACCACATTTGAAGTATTGTGTTCAGTTCTGGTCACCTCATCAGGACTGAAGAAGGATCTCTTCCGTTTACCATTTTACAAGTTTTATGGAATGGTCAGTCCAGATCCACGTTCAAAGTGCATATACATTGTACAACCTTCAGATCTGTCTCTTAACACAATGCAAAACTTTTCTCCATATCTTGGTACATTTGACAATAATAAACCCATTAACAAAGACAAAGTCTATATCACAACCACAGACATTTCTCGGATGGCTTATTGAGGGGATGGAATGACTCAGACAAGTGTCCAGATGAAGACTGGCATTGTCAACAGGTTAAGCTCCTACAAAACAGGGACACTTAGTTCTTCTCCCAGGACAGGCACTTCCACCCAGAACATGGTGATATGAATATCATTACCAAGAGCGTGCAGTGACAGAGAGAAGAGTTAGACTGAATCTATTTGTACTGATAGCCAGCAGATCAGAGCTTGGAAATGAACAACTTCTCTATTCAAATGGATCCACGTTGACTTTTAACTACCTCCCAGCATTCCTGGCTTGAATGGCAGTCAGGTATGGGAGTCCATATGAGGTGACTCAGCCTGAAACATCGATGGTTCATTCCCTTCCGTAGATGCTGTCTGACCCATTGAGTCCCTCCAGTGTTTTTCTCTTATTGATTCATTTACTTGCAGATACGGCACCGAACAAGCCCTTCCGGTCCAACGAGCCGCGCCACCCTGTACTGTACTTGTCAACATGGACCAAGACTGAGTTTATAAATCTGGTGAGAGGAAAGGATGCTGGGAATGATGAGAATGGAGCACCATGGGAGGGGTGTGGGACAAGTGGCAGAGAAGGAATGCCAAGGTAGGGGGTGACACGGATGCAGACACACCCAGCCCTAAGATATTAGACAAAGCCATTTGATTCCAAACAATTGGTTTATTGATCATTACATAATGTCTCTCTGGTGCTTCCAGCTCCCTCTCCTCTCCATCCCCTTTTCCCAACCATGATTCCCCTCTCCCTGCCCCCTTAGTGCACAATAGTGATCCATATCAGAATCAAGTTTATCATCACTCACTTATGTCATTAAATTTGTTGTTTTTTGCAACAGCAGCAGTAGTACAGTGCAATACATAAAATTACTATGATACTGCAGAAAAGTCTTAGGCAGCCAAGCTATATATGTGTGGATTAAGACTTTTGCACAGTGCAGTATCTACACCCCTCATAATTTTATACTCCCCTATAAAATCACCCTTCATTCTACTGCACTCTAGTGAATAAAGTCCCAATCTGCTCAATCTTTGTCCCTAACTCAGTGTCCCAGCTACATCCTTGTACATCTCCACTGCACTCTTTCCAGCTTAACAGTAAAGTTCCTATGGCAGATGATCTGTCTCCCTTCTTGAAGAGTGAAGTGACATTTACAGTTTTCCGGTCTTCTGGAACCATTCCAAAATCTAGTGATTCTTGAAAGATCATCCATAATGCCTCCACAACTGTTCAGCCACCTATTTCAGAACTCTGGGATGTATACCATGTGGTCCAGCTGACTTGTCAACCTTCAGACATCTCAGTTCCCCAAGAACCTTCTCTCTAGTAAAGGAAACTTCACTCACGACATGCCCCTGACACCCGGAACTTCCACCTTTCTGCTAGTGTCTTCCACAGTGAAGACTGATGCAAAATACTTATGCAGTTCATCTGCCATTTCGCTGTCCCCCATTACTACCTCCCAACTTTGTTTTCCAGCAGTCCACTCTATCCACTCTCGCTTCTCTCTTACACTTTATGTATCTTAAGGATCTTTTTGTATCCTCTTTAATATTATTGGCCAGCTTACTTTCATATTCCATCTTTACCTTCTTAATGACCTTTTTAGTTGCCTTCTGTTGGTTTTTAAAAGCTTCCCAATCCTCTAACTTCCCACTAATCTTTGTTCTATTATATGCCCTCTCTTTGACTTTATGTTGGATTTGACTTCCTTTGTTAGCCACGGTTACATTGTCTTGCCTTTAGAATACTTCTTTCTCTTTGGGATGTATATATCTCCTGCCTTCCAAATTGCATCCGGAATTTCCAGCCATTGCTGCTCTGCCATCATCCCTGCCTGTCCAATCAATCCTGGTGTACTCTGCTCTTATGCCTCTGTAATTCCCTTTACTCCACTGTAATATTGATACACCTGACTTTAGCTTCTCCTTCTCAAATTTCAGGGTGAATTCAATCATATTATGATCACTTGCCCGAAAGGTTCTCTTACCCTTAGCTCTCTGATCAATTCTGGTTCATTGCACAACACCCAATCCAGAATAGCTGATCCTCTAGTGGACTCAACCATGCGCTGTTGCAAAAAGCCATCTCGTAGGCACTCTAGAAATTCCCGGCCCCATAATCCAGCACCATCCTAATTATCCCAATCTACCTGCATATTGAAATCCCCCATGACTATTGTAACATTGGACTGGTGCAGAGCCAACAACCTGTCTCTTAATGTGAACAAAACAAAAGAGATGGTTGTTGACTTCAGGAAGACACGGAGCGACCACTCCCCGCTGAACATCGACGGCTCCTCGGTAGAGATCGTAAAGAGCACCAAATTTCTTGGTGTTCACCCGACGGAGAATCTCACCTGGTCCGTCAACACCAGCTCCATAGCAAAGAAAGCCCAGAAGCGTTTCTACTTTTTGCAAAGGCTGAGGAAAGTCCATCTCCCACCCCCATCCTCATCACATTCTACAGGGGTTGTATTGAGAGCATCCTGAGCAGCTGCATCACTGCCTGGTTCAGAAATTGTACCATCTCAGATCGCAAGACCCTGCAGCGGATAGTGAGGTCAGCTGAGAAGATCATTGGGGGTCTCTCTTCCTGCCATCACGGACATTTACACTACACGCTGCATCCGCAAAGGAAACAGCATTATGAAGGACCCCATGCACCCCTCATACAAACTCTTCTCCCTCCTGCCATCTGGGAAAAGGCTCTGAAGCATTCAGGCTCTCACGACCAGACTATGTAACAGTTTCTTCCCCCAAGCTATCAGACTCCTCAATACCCAGAGCCTGGACTGACACCTTGCCCTATTGTCCTGTTTATTATTTATTGTAATGCCTGCACTGTTTTTGTGCACTTTATGCAGTCCAGTGTAGGTCTATAGTCTAGAGTAGTTTTCTCTGTGTTTTTTTTTTACATAGTTCAGTCTAGTTTTTGTATGTGTCATGTAACACCATGGTCCTGAAAAACGTTGTCTCATTTTTACTATGTACTGTACCAGCAGTTACGGTCGAAATGACGATAAAAGTGACTTGACTAGACTTGACATTGCCCTTTTGGCATGCATTTTCTATCTCCTGTTGTAATTTGATGGCCACATCCTTACTACTGTTTGGACATCTGTATATAACTCCCATCAGGGTCTTTTTACCCTTGCAGTTCCTTAGTTCTATCTACAATGATTCAATACCTTCCAACCCTATGTCACCATCACCTCTTTTTAATGATTTGATTTCATTTTTCACTGACAGAACAATTCCAGCCCCTCTGCCTTCTTGCCTATCCTTTCGATACAATACGTATCCGTGGACATTAAGCTCCCAGCTATAATCTTTCAGCCATGATTCAGTGATGCCTACAACATCATACCTGCCAATCTGTTACTGCGCAGCAAGTTCATCTGCCTTATTCCGTATACTGTGCACATTCAGATACAACACTTTCAGTCCTGTATTCACCCTTTTCAATATTCTTTTTCAATCTTTTTATTGATTTTTTCAAAAAACAGATACATAACGGTCATAATAGTACAAAGGGAGTGAGATTACATTGTTGGCAATTGACACATGAGTAAAAACTATAGGTAACACCAATATAATAGACCTCCCAAACCCTTGATATAAACAAGATACAAAAAAAATAAAAAGGTGGAAAAAAACACAAATTGAAAAATCAAAAACAAAATAAACTAAACACAACTAAACCTAAACTAACAAAGCTATTACATCAAAAAAAATCATTAGTGTCGTCAACTCCGCTCCTCTACTCAAATTAATGAATGATATAAAGGAATCAGAACAGGTCAAATTACATTCTGTGAAAGTATTGAATAAAAGGCCTCCAGGTTTCTTCAAATTTAACCAAGGGATCAAAGGTACCATTTCTAATTTTTTCTAAATTTAAACAGGATATGGTTTGGGAAAACCATTGAGATGTAGTTGGAGGATTCATCTCTTAACAATTCAATAAAATAGATCTTCTAGCCATCAAAGTAGCAAATGAAATCATCTGCCGAGCTGCAGAGGGCAGATCAATCATTGGTAAGCCAAAAATTGCAGTGATAGGGTGAGGTTGTAAATCAATGTGCAAAACTGTAGAGAATGCATCAAAAATATCTTTCCAAAAATTTTCCAAAAGAGGGCAAGACCAAAACATGAGTCAGAGAGGCTACCTCAGAGTGACATCTATCACAAATTGGATTTATATGAGAGTAAAAATGAGCTAATTTATCTCTTCGATATTGTCCACCCTTTATGTTACAACTCATCCTGTTGACTGCAATTTTGCCCAATCAACAGCCTCTCCTCACTACACATTGCCTCTGTTTGTAAACCATCTACCTCATCTTCAGCGCTATTTTCCACCTTTCCTACAATACTTCTGGCAGGTCAGAACACTAGTTGCACCATGGTAAATCTTTTGATTCCTAACTTTGTCTGAGGTCTTACCAGCATCTTACAAACTCTCCACTAACTGTTCTGGCACTCTGGTTTCCATCTCCCTGAAATTCTAGTTTAAACCCCACTGAGCAGCATTAACAAATGTTTCCACTAGGATATTAGACCCCTCCAGTTCAGGAGCAAACCATCCCTCCTGTACAGGTCCCACCTTCCCTGGAAGAGAGCTCAATAATCCAAAAATCTTATGCCCTCCTTCCTACACCAATTCCTTAGCCACATATTAAACTGTGTAATCTTCCTAGTCCTAGCCTCACTAGCACATGACACAGGTAGAAATCCTGAGATCACAAACCTGGTGGTCCTGCCCTTTAACCTAGCACCTAACTCGCAGTACTCCCCTTGCAGAACTTTGTCACTCATCCTACCCATGTCATTGATACCTACATGGACCATGACTTCTGGCTGTTTGCCCTCCCACTATGGAATGTTGAGGATTTAATCAGAGATATCCCGAACACTGACACCCAGGAGGCAACATACTATCTGGGAATCTCATTCTCATCCACAACATCCTATCCGTTCCCCTAACTAAAGAATGCCCTATCACCACAGTGTCCTTTTACTTCGCCCTTCCCTTCTGAGTCACAGAGGACTCATGCCAGAGTTCAACCACTGTGACTTTCCTCTATTTTAGATCACCTTCCCACAACGCGCTCCCCGACAGAGTACCAAAGTGATGTACCTATTGTTGAGTGGGATGGCCACAGGGGTACTCTGCACTAGCTCCTTAACCCCTTTCCCCTTCCTGACTGTCCATTTTCCCATGTCATGCACCTTGGGTGTAACTACCTCTCTATATGTCCTATCTATTGCCCCTTCAGCCTCATGAATGATCCGGAGTTCATCCAGCTCCAGCTCCAACTCCTTAACATAGTGTTAGAAGCTGCAGCTGGATGCACTTCTCACAGTTGCAGTTGACAGGGACACTGGAGTCCTAGCTGAGCAGATAGAAAGAAGAGAAGGAACAGAACTAGAGCTTTTCTTTCCTTTGCATTTACTGAGTGAATCTTCAAAGATCACCACTCTATGTCCACTGTGACGACAACCACTGCCCTTGCCCCTGCCTTCCTTCAATTTGCTCTTACTAATCAATCCCAACCGCCAATTGGTCACTGGTCAAAGCTCTATAACACTGCCACAACCCACTCCTGCCTGTTATCCTCAGGCAGTGGACCTGTTTGAAGTCCCCTCCTCTTAAAACTTCAATGTCCACATTGGTTGCTGGTCAAAGCTCTACTGGAAGTTGGGAAGACATTGAGCATTTTGGAAGGCAAAGAAGACATTGAGTAGGTGTGTTGGAAGCACACAAAAGGCCAGCCTAAGTGGAGGAGAGAGAGTACCACCTCACAATCTACTCACTGCCTCTGCCAGGAATCTCCTGCCATGTCTGCCACACGAACCACTATGGAATCCATGCACCCAGAGGGGATGCAAGTCATCCTTAAACCCAATAGACTGCCCAAGAAGCAGCACGTCCTGTCTCCAAAATGTAACAGCTGGGGCGTGCAGAGTAGGAAGCAGATGTCTGGATGAGATGAGTAAGATTTCAATGGAAAACCCTTGTGGCAAAACAAACAGGAGGGTTTGAGGAGGTGTAATCCATGCATCATCGTGACTGCGGGATTTGTTAAATGACTGGCAAAGTTCCTCACTCACCGGGCACGTTCCCAAAGGGCATCGTCCGCAGAGAAATGTAATTATAGACTAATTCATCAAATCCTGGAGGAAATGAACAGAATCTCCAGAAATCAAATGAAATCTAACAGCCTATGTTGATCTGCTCCAGAATGTTTCCTTAGACATTTCTACCAACAGTCAGGAAACAATGCAAGCCTCCTCAATATGATTTGAAAGGGATATGGGTGAGTAAATTCAGCTGTTGCAATGGGTTGTTCCTCCGGAAGAGGGAGAGCCAGCGATGTAGGAAGCTCTTCTCCTCCAGAGAATACCAACCTATAATTCCTTGAAAATGGCATAATTCCATTGTAAAGACAGCTTTTGACACATTGGCCTTTTTAAATCAGAGTATTGAGAACAGGAGTTGGAAAGTTATGTTGAAGTTGTATGAGACGTTGGTGAGTCCTAATTTCGAGTATTCTGTGCAGTTTTGGACATCTACCTACAAGAAAGATGTAAATAAGATTGAAAGGGTGCAGAGATAATTTACAAGGATGTTGCCAGGACTTGAAGAACTAAGTTAAAAGGAAAGAGTGAATAGGTTAGGACTTTATTCCTTGAGACCATAAGATATAGGAGCAGAATTAGACCATTTGGCATATTGAGTCTGCTCCACCATTTCATCATGGCTGATCCAATTCTCCTCTCAGCCCCAATCTCCTCCCTTTTCCCCAATATCCCTTCATGCCCTGACCAATTAAGAATCTATCAACCTCTGCCTTAAACATACACACAAATTTGATCTCCACAGCTGTCTGCAGCAAATAATTCCACAGGTTCACCCCTCTCTGGCTAAAGAAATTCCTCCTCATCATCTCCATTCTAAAAAGGATGCCCCTCTATTCTGAGGCCGTGTCCTCTGGTCTTAGACTCTCCCACCATAGGAAACATCTTCTCCACATCTACTCTATCAAGGCTTTTCACCATTCAATAGGTTTCAATGAGGTCACCCAATGCTGGCTTAAAGCTCTTCATATGACAAGCTATTCAATCCTAGAATCATTTTCATGAATCTCCTTTGAACTCTCTCCAGTTTCAGCACATTCTTTCTAAGATAAGGAGCCCAAAACTGCTCACAATACTCCAGGTGAGGCCTCACCAGTGCTTTATAAAGTTTCAACATTACATCCTTGCTTTTATATTCTAGTCCTCTTGAAATGAATGCTAACATTATATTTGCCTTCCCCACCACAAACTCAACCTACAAATTAACCTTTATGGAATCCTGCGCAAGGGCTCCTAAGTCCTTCTGCATCTCAGTTTTTTTGTATTTTCTCTCTATTTAGAAAATAATCAATCCTTTGACTTCTTCTAGCAAAGTGCATGACATATCCATTTGCCATTTCTTTGACCATTCTCTGTCTGTAACTTCTCTGCTGCCACAAAACTACCAGCCCCTCCACCCATCTTCATATCATCTGCAAACTTTGCAACAAAGCCATCAATTGCATCGTCTCAATCATGGACATATCATGTAAAAAAAATCAGTCCCAACACTGACCCCTGCGGAACACTGCCAGTCACTGACAGCCAACCGGAAAAAGTTTCCTTTATTCCCACTCTTTGCCTCCTGCCAATCAGCCACTGCTTTATCTATGCTAGAATCTTTCCCAGAATACAATGGGCTTGTAACTTGTTCAGCAGCCTCATATATGGCAACTTGTCAAATTCCTAATGAGAATTCAAGTGCACAACATCAACTGGTACTCCTGGAGCACAGGAGAATGAGGGGCGATTTGATAGAGGTATACAAAACTATAAGGGATATAGATAGGGTAAATGCATGCAGGCTTTTTCCGTTGAGGTTGTGTGGAACCACAACTAGAAGTCATAGGTTAAGGGTGAAAGGTGAAATATTTAAGGGGGATCTGAGGGGAGCTTCTTCACTCAGAGGGTGGTGCGTGTGTGAAGCGAGCTGCCAGCCGAAGTGGTGGGTGAGGGTTCAATTGCAAGATTTAAGAGTAGTTGAGGTAAGTACATGGATGGGAGGGCTATGGTTTGTCAATGGTACTAGGCAGAATGACAGTTTGGCTCAGACTAAAAAGGCCAAAGGGCATGTTCTTGTGAAGTAGTGCTCTGTGACTACAGTGATGTGGGGAGGGAATTCAAGAGTTCTAATTTCAAGGTGATTGGAGGAAAATGTAGTGAGAATGTCAGAGTACAGTTTTTTATACAGAAGGTGGTGAGTACAGGTGACCCCTGCTTTACAAATGTTCGCTTTACGCCACTTCGATTTTACAAAAGACCTACATTAGTAACCTGTTTTTGCATTACAAAGAGGATTTTTACTTTCACGAAAATGTTTCCCATATATATTAATGGTTCTTCACTTTACGCCATTTCAGCTTAAGAAAGGTTTCATAGGAACGCTCTACCTTTGTTAAGGGAGGGAGACACCTGTATGTGCAATGCCCTGCCAGAGGTGATAGTGGAGGGCAATACATTAGGGACATTTAAGAAACTCTTAGTTAGGTACAGATGAAAGAAAAGTGAAGTGTTGTATGTGAGGGAAAGGTTAGATTGATTTTAGAGTAGGTTAAAAAGTCAGAACAACATCGTAGGCCAAAGGACCTGCACTGTGCCGCAATGTTCTATTCTCCAAGAGGACCATAACTTTGTTGTGGTTTGGAGGTTTGCATGCCTCAGTAGCTCAGAGAACTATGCTGGCTGGAGTCAGGGATTTATGCTTTGGCTCTTTGTAGGGTCACCCATGCCAGACAGGTGGAAGGGTAGAGGCCCGACTAAGAGTGGTCCACCGGTCCTTCAGGATCGGGGGTTCAGCTCAGGGTTAACAACCCTGACTGGTCAAACAAAATCGTTACAGAAACAGCAACTTCTGCATCTGAGTGTGACAATATTCCCGGGTTTCCACCCGGGACTTGCATGACTGACAGTACAGAAAACCAAGAGGAAGTGACCAATACGACAAAGGAAGCCCTGAACACCGCCAGAGATGGAGGACCTTCATTGCTGCCCCAAACACCAGCAGTATAACAACCAAAAGTGAAGAAAGCAATGTTCTATGTTCTGACTGCCCCGTTAGAAGAAGGATGCAGAGGCTTTGGAGCGGGTAGAGAGGAGGTTTACCAGGAGAACGTGTATTTTTCGGGTGCAATGAGGTATTCAGGTCACATTAATGTCAACGTGTGGTTGATGTTTGGTGCAGATTCAGTGAGTTGGGAATTGCTCTGACTCGATACTAATTGATAGGAAAGGCTTGCAAGGCTAAATACCCTGCTGCTCACAGTATCTGATCTTCTTGTGTTCCTAAATAGCCTCCCTGTATGTGGTACTATTCACTGCAGTGGACTACAAGACCTGTTAACAGAAGCTTGAATTAAAGAGAGATGTATTGAATTGTAGCTCTAAAAGACTTTAGATTTGCACTCTCTGGTGTGAGATCAATCTGTTAACATCCTCATTACTGAACCTTGTCACCTCTGTCAAAGTCTGAAACAAGCATGAGAAATGGATCCTGATGGTAATGGACATATGAAGATAAATCATAGGAGCCATTCAGCCCATCAAGTCTGCTCCACCATTTCAACATTGCTGATTTATTAACCCATTCAAGCCCATTCTCCTTCCTTCTCCTCGTAACCTTAGACGCTGTTGCTAATTAAGAACTTTTCAACCTCTGTTTTAAATGTACCCAATGACTTGGCCTCCACAGCCACACATAGCAATGAATTCCACAGATTCACCACTCTCTGGCTAAAGAAATTCCTCCTCATCTCTGTTCTAAAGGGACGTCCTTGTGTTCTGAGGCTGTGTCCTCTGGTCCCAAACTTCTTCACTGTAGGAAACATCCTCTCCATCTTTTAAGCAACACACACAAAATGCTGGTAGAACGCAGCAGGCCAGGCAGCATCTATAGGGAGAAGCACTGTAGATGTTTCGGGCCGCGACCCTTCATCAGGCCCGAAACGTCGACAGTGCTTCTCCTATAGGTGCTGCCTGGCCTGCTGCGTTCCACCAGCATTTTGTGTGTGTTGCTTGAATTTCCAGCATCTGCAGATTTCCTCGTGTTTGTCTTCATCTTTTACACAGCTTCAGTCTGTACAACAATCTTTGCACCATTCTGTTGTTTGGATCATTGTATTTATAGTTATATTTATTATTAATATATTTCCATGAATTGTTGAAGCAAACTACATGCAAGCAAGGAATTTCATTGCACCCTGCTGTTCTTCTATTCTGAGGCTGTCTCCTCTGGTCCTAAACTCCCCCATGATAAGACACATCCTCTACGTACACACTCTATCTACTCCTTTAAAACTAGAGTTCATAGGATCAATGTGAGAGGAGAAAAGTTTAAGGGGGATGTTACAACAGACAGCCAACACTGGTAATCCATCTTCTTGCCAATGGAAGGAATTTACTCTATCAAGACACTCATTGTTTTAAACATTCTCCCTCAGCTTACAAATGATCTGCTTATGTACAGCCCCTACATGCAAGCAAGCTTTTGAGAGACCATGATAGGATAGACTTGTCAGCTGCTGCAAGGTCTAAGGGCCATCTTCAGCCATGTGGGAATTCGGTTCATGGTCTCACTTCCAGCTCGCAAACTGTCCAGGATGGAAAAGTTCACGGGAACAGAACCCTGGTGTAAATTTGGGATGACTTGTATTTAACCTCGAACTTGTCTCCACCACTCTAAAGAGAAACATCCTAACTTCTGAAGTAACTGTGAATAGCAAAGTTTGCAAGGTATTCAGGTGATGGAGGGAAAGCTTTTACTTCTGCTGGTTGTGTGGCTGAACTGTGTTTTCGAAACTGAAAACAAGATACTGGAAATCTTGAGGAACACACACAAAATGCTGGAGAGACTGAGCAGGTCAAGCAGCATTGGAGGATGTGAATGCTTGAGTATGCGTAACACTATGGTCAAAGATAGCTTCTATCCTACTGTGGTAAGACTTCTGATTGAACTTCTTGTGTAATAATGAACTCTTGATTCTTCAGTCTACCTCATCTTGGATCTTATTTGATCACCTGCACTGCACTTTCTCTGTAACAGAAACACTGCATTCTGCACTCTGTTTTTCATTTTCCACCTCCATAATTTTAAGGTGATTGGAGGAAAGTATCATGGGGGAGGTCAGAGTTAAGTTTTTAACACAGAGTGGTGATTGTATGGAATTCAGTAGTGGTGGACACAGATACCTTAGGGACACTTAAGAGACTCGAATAAGTACAATGATAGAGAAATGGAGGGCTATGTGGGAGGGAAGGGTTAAATTTTCTTAGAATAGGTCAAAAGGCCAGCTCGACATTGTGGGCTGCATTGTGCTGTACTGCTGTATGTTCCATGAAAATAGCCTCGCTGTCCTGATGAAGGGTCTCGGCCCGAAACATCGACAGCGCTGCTCCCTATAGATGCTGCCTGGCCTGCTGTGTTCCACCAGCATTTTGTGTGTGTTCTCGCTTTTTTATTCTCTTTTTGTACTACTTATTTAACTTACCTTATATTCAGTACTGTGCAAAAGTCTGAGGCAACTTAGCTAAATATATGTGCTTAAGACTTTTGCACAGTAGTGTCATATTTTTATGTACTGTTTTGTACTGCTGCCGCAAAAAAACAAATTAATGACGTGTGAGTGATGATAAACCCAATTCTGATCTGGGTCTCTATTGTGGACTGAGAGTGGGGAGGGGGCAGGGAGAGGGGAATCATGGTTGGGAAAGGGCAAGGGAGAGGGGAGGGAGTGGGAAGCACCAGTGAGACATTCTGTAATGATCAATAAACCAATTGCTTGGAATCAAATCAGCTTGCCTGGTGTCTCAGGGCTGGGTGGTCTGCACCCACAGCACCACCCCCCACCCGCCTCTGGCACTCCTTCTGTGCCAGCTGTTATTATTATTATGTATTGCTCTGCATTGCAATGTTCACAACGTATGCCAGTGATGTTAAAACTGAGTCTGATTCTGATGCTGATGTGTGGATTGATGTGTCTGGATGGCACGCAAACAGAAGTATCTCAGTGCATTAACATTAATGAACTAGCTACCAACTACTGGAAGGGTAGAATGCACAAGGCATGGTTAGAAAGTTTATAGGTTAGAACTTTGGAAAGTTTTTAACAATGACAGTGATGCACCATCAATAACTGTCTGAGATGTGAGGCGAGATATAGGCTTTTATTGGCTGGAAGAAAGAACAAGCAGCAATTGACCACCATGCTACATCCTGGAGACAGAGGGCAGGTCTCAGGCCTCAATCGCCTTTATACCGGGGTCTGTGGGAGGAGCCACAGGAGCAGTCAGCGGGGGTGGGGGGGGGGGGCCGTGTCCAGACAGGTATATGTAGTTCACCACAGACAGGCCATTCAGCCTAACAAATCTTGCCAAATTCCTCTTCACATAGGATGTTGAAATAACTATCGAGTTTAGATTTGAAAGTCTCTAAGGTACTACTCTCAACAACACAACTAGGTAGCTTGTTCCATGTGTCCACAACTTGATGTGCAAAGAAATACTTCCCGATGTCAGTCTGAAATCTCCCTTTAACCAGTCTCCACCCCTGGCCCTGTGTCCTTGTTGATGGATGAATTTTGAAGCAGCACCTTACTTATACCCTTTAACAATTTTGAACACTTCTATCATGTCTCCTCTCATTCTACAACTACTTAGCTGAATAGATTTAATTCTTTCAATCTTCATAGCTCATACCCTGGAATGAATTTGGTCACCCTGTACATTCACAAAATATGGAGACCAAAATTATATACCGTACTCAAGGTGTGGCTTCACAAGCACATTATACAGATTAAGGAGAAGTCTCTAGACTTGAACTCCACTGAGCGCATTATATAGCCCAACCTTCTATTAGCCTTCCTAATTGCTGCTATTCATTGTCTAAATGTTGATACAGTCTACCAAGGCACCCAAATCCTTCTCATACAGTGCACTTTCCAACTCAAGACCCCTCATTGTATATTTGTATCTAATATTTCCACTTCCTATATGTAATATTTTACATTTACTTGTGTTAACTTTCATCTGCCATTTCTCTGCCCACATCTGGATTTTGTTTAGATTCTGCTGCCTAAATGTTATCTGCCTAATTTTGTGTCATCTGCAAACTTTAGTGGTTTATTTGTTACATGCTTATCCAAATCATAGATGTAAGTTTAAA
Organism: Hemitrygon akajei; assembly: GCF_048418815.1. Lineage (NCBI taxonomy): Eukaryota > Metazoa > Chordata > Chondrichthyes > Myliobatiformes > Dasyatidae > Hemitrygon > Hemitrygon akajei. Next base: position 13,797,955 of record NC_133127.1, on the reverse strand, counting down.
ACATCAGCAGTCCCAAAACTGATTCCAGAGGGACTCCACTTTAAATATCTTCTAGGTGTGATATGATCTTCTCACCATAACTATTTTTTTTCTGTTTTTATTTTAGTTGCCTTTTCATAGGGCTCCAGCATATTAGTAAAACATGGTTTCCCCTTCCTGAACCCATGCTGGCTTTCTGCTAACATGCCTGTTCTTATCGTCTACTTTTCCATCTCATTCTGTATTAATGTTTCCATTATCTTTCCTACGATACATGTTAAGCTTACTGGTCTATAGTTGCCAGGGTCAGTGCAGTCAGTCTTTTGATATACTGGGACAACATTAACCCAGTTCCAGTCCTTAGGAATTTCACCAGTCTTCTCTGACCTTTTTGAAAAGTACAAGTTAAGGGTTTGCATATATAGCCACAGACCTCTTTAAGTACCCTTGGTTATAGGTTGTCCGGCCCTGGAGATTTAATAACTTTCAGCTTTTTCAGCTGAAGCTGGACGTCACTTTCTCAGATCTCTAAGTCACTTAATAACCTTATTTTTCTCTACAGTTACTGAGATATTGCTAACATCTTTGCAGGTGAATATTTCAGCAAAATTTGAATTAAGAGTATCTGCTATGTCATTCTCTGCATAATTTATCACCCCTCTAAGATGCCTAATTCTCAAAACTTCCTTCTTCTCTTTGGGTCAATCTTAGCATTATCATCAATATCCTTCTCAAGCTGTCATTTGGGAATCCGAATTTCCCTCCTGACTATAGCTCTCATATTTTAATTTGCCTATGCTTAGCATCATTACTATTTTTTATGTGTTCCTTATAAAGGTGGTTTCAATATTTTTTGTGTATTCATCTACGTAGCTGATCTATTGTTTTTATTGCTTCTCCTGACCGTGGGTATGTGCATTTCCTGTACTGCATGTGTTACCTCTTTAAATCGACCTTAATACAGATTCTGAAATTCAATTTGATAGCTTTTGGTTTTCACTGATATACTCTCCCAAAAAAACTTTGAAACTAACAATATTATAATCACTTGTTTCTCGGCTCAACAAATTCCATACTCAAAATTCTATCCTCATTGTTACAGAATATCAGATCTAGACAGGCCTCCCCTCTTGCTGGTGTATTAACATACTGGGTCAAAAACACAATCATTCAATAACTCAGTTAATTCACTTTCCTGTAATCCATTAGTCACTGGGTTCTCCCACTCAATATTTGGGAAATTAAAGTCACCTATAACTGTAACATTAGCTTTAGAACTTGCTGTTCCAATATTCTGAGAGAGTTGTTTATTAAAATCACTGTCAGCATTATAGAGTCTATAACGTACACCCAGTGTTATTCCTTTACCTATTGTAGCTTTTTATTCTCACCCAGATATCTTCACTAAGTCTTAATTCATCTCCTATCGTTAGCAGCCTCATGTTTAAATTCTCTCTTATCTATATGGGTATTCCTCCACCTTTACGATCTTGCCTATCTTTCCTATGTAAAGTATATCCTCTAATACTATAGTCATCACCATCCCCTGATGTCAGCCAGGTTTCAGTAATTGCTATTATATCACACTTATACGCACTAGCATATAATTCCAGCTCATTTATTTTATTCTTAATGTCACTAAGATAGGTGGTGGCATTGACTGTGAAGGTGGTCATCAGGGAGTTTGATCAGCATGAATGGCTGGTGGAGTTTCATTCAAATAAGTTCAAGGTATAGTAATTCGTGAATAAAAATGAGGGTAGGTGAAGGAAGAAAGAACTCACATGGAGTCTGGGGTTTACCCTTAAAACAAATTCTTTCTTTATTGCAAGCTAATGTTAACAAGGTGGTGGGGGAAGGGGAGTCATTTGATCTGAACGAATGCTCCCTGATCCAAAGTTTTCATAATTCTTGTACTTTTTCTTATCTACTTGCCCCCTCCCCATTATCATTACCCTGCATCGAGTGTGGTAAGCCTTTTGCAGTGTCAGGCTTCAGTCCCCATGCTCTATCTGAGCTGTGAGCAGTTCCACATTTACCTTGTATGGTAAGCTTCCGTCCTGGAGTTTTATGAAGCCGTTGCTAGGCTGGTATCTAGGCATGAGTTTGCTGTAGATCACCTTGGCCTACAGTTTGTGGTTTGGGTGTGTTACAGACCTTCATTGCCTGGTGCCTGAGAGGTATGCAGACAGGGTAGTTAGTCACTCTTTTTAGAAATGTCAAATACTAGAAGTCATTGCAACAAACAATCTGCTGGAGGGGCTCAGCGGGTCGAGCGGGAGGAAAGGAACTGTTGACTTTTTGGGTCTGAGCCCATCATCAGGAGGACCAGAGGGCAGAGCTTTAATATGGCAGAGGAAGGAGCTGGGGGTATGGAATGGTGTCCTTACAAAGGGACAGTGTGAAGACATTTTAACAGGATTGTTTTCACAACCTGTGGGAGTGAAATGAATATCATTCATTGGTCATGGGATTGAATTCAAGAGCCGTGAGGTAATTTTGCAGCTCTGTAAAACTCTGCGTAGTCCACACTTGGACTATTGTGTTCAGTTCTGGTTGCCTCATTAGAACAAGAATCAGAATCAGGTTTATTATCACTAGCATGCGTTGTGAAATTTTTTAACTTAACAGCAGCAGTACAGTGCAATACATAATATTACAGAAAGAAAAAAGAGTAAATCAATTACAGTAAGTATATTTATCTGTATTAAATAGATTAAAATAGTGCAGAAACAGAAGTAATATTTAAAAAAATATCAGAATCATATGGTTCTAGTGAACACCAGGGGAGTGGTTTTGTGATGGACACTGAAGTGGGTTGAGGTCTTTTTCGATGGGAGATTAAGAGAGAAGAAGCTTGAGAGAATTGGCTGTAGGATTTGATCCAGCAGGAATGTACAATCCGAAATTCTACTGGGGATCGAAGAATAGGCGATGGTGCTGTGAGCACATCAGACACAACAGCTTTTGGAAGATTTGAGCTCCAACCTGTGCACATTTGACTGTTAAAGTATATTAATGAATGTTAAACAAACGGTTATTAAAGAAAAGGGAAAAAAAGGGCCTTTCATGATTAAAATTTATAATTTATGCAGTGTACAGTCTATTATTCCTTGCCCATGGGTAATTGTGTGGGAGCAGCAAGTTACACAGTATTCAAGTCATACCTACCCTAGACATACAGAGTCTGAAAAAGTTGATTTTCTCTCCGCTGAGTCCGGTGGCTAGTAGCAGGGGGCTAAGGAGCCGTATCTCTAGAGACATCCAGTAAAAAGGGGTTCCACACTACTTCAACATAATATCCCATCTCCTGTACTTAATACTTTGACTCATGAAGGCCAATGTGTCAAAAGCTTTCTTTATGTCCCTATCTAGCTGTGACGCCACTTTCAGTGATACCAGATCCCTTTGTTCTACCATATTCCTCAATGAGAGTCCCAGTCAATATGTGGCAAGTTAATGTCACCTACTATATCAACCTAATGTTTCTTGCAACAGTCTGGGATCTCTCTACAAATTTGTTCCTCCAAATCCCTCAGCCTTTCAGGTAGCCTTTTATGTAGCTGCATTAATATGGTCACACCTCATTACTCAGGGTTTCGACCCGAAACGTCGACTGCTTCTTTCAACGGATGCTGCCCAACCTGCTGAGTTCATCCAGCTTGTTTGTACGTCTTGATTTGACCACAGCGTCTGCAGTGCACTTTGTGTTCAGTTTCACTGATAACGCCGCACTGGAAGAGTTCTCCAGTCTGTCCTGAATGTACGCTGCTGTGGTATTTTCCCTGACTAATAATGCTACCCCCCCCCTCCTTTAATCCCTCCCCAATGGCTCTAACAAACCTGCCTATGAGAATATTGGACTCCTTGGGTTCACGTGCAACCCATCCCTTTTGTACAGGTCATACCTCCCACAGAAGAGATCCCAATGATCCAAGAACCTGAAGCCCTGCCCCCTGCACCAGCTTCTCAGCCACACACTTATAGAACATAGAAATTTACAGCACATTAAAGGCCCTTCGACCCACAATGTTGTGCCGACCATGTAACCTACTATAGAAACTGCCTAGAATTTCCCTAGCGCATAGCCTTCTATTTTTCTAAGCTCCATGTACCTATTTAAGATGCTCTTAAAAGACCCTATCGTATCCACTTCCACCATCGCTGCTGACAGTGCATTCCACGCACCCACCATTCTGTGTGTAAAACTTACCCCGGGCATCCCCTTGGTACCTATTTCCAAGCACCTCAATATGCAAATATGAACACGTGTCCTGATCTTTCTATGCCGCCTTACAAAAAAATAACATGTTGGAAGTTTGTCTCACCAAGGATTAGCCACACCTCCATCATCATGTTAATCAATATAAATAAATAAACCCACGACTCACTTTCAAGAACTCTTCGTCTCGGGTTTTTGATATGCATTGCTTAAATATTTATTCTCTTTTGTGTTTGCACAGTTTGTTGTCTTTTGCACTTTGGGTTGTTTGTCCTGTTAAATTATCTGCCAAATCATCCTGTTTCTACCCTCACTGACGTGTGGCACAGGCAGCGATCCAGAAATTAATACCCTGGAGGTCCTGCTTCTCAGCCTTCTGCCTAGCTCTCTAAATTCTCTCTTCAAGACCTTATTTCTTTTTCTTCCTATGCCATTGTACCAATATGTACCAAGACACCTGATTGCTCTCCCTCCCTCTCCAAACGCTGTGGACACGATCCGAGACGTCCTTGACTCTGGCACCTGGGAGGCAACATGCCATCCAGGTGTCCCATTCACGTCCACAGAATCTCCTGTCTGTACCTCCGAGTATTGAGTCCCCTATCACTACTACACTCCTCTTCTCCCTCTCTCCCTTCTGCACCATGGACCCATGCTCAGTAACCTGGTCTCCGTGGCATTCCACAGGGAAGTCATCCCCCATAACAGTATTATTGAGGGGAATGGCCACAGAGTGCCCTGCGCTAACTACCTATTCATCCTTCCCTTCCTTCTCCTGATTGTAACCCAGCTACCCGGCTCCTGCGTCTTAGTGGTGACTACTTCCTTGTAACTCCAGTAGATGAACACCTCACTCTCCGGTACAAACTGAAGATCATCCAGCTGCTGTTCCAGATCCCTAACATGGTCTTCAAGGAGCTGCAGCCGGATGCACTTCCAGGGCTCCCAGGACTCCGACACCTGGTATGAAGAACACGTAACGGCCATTTAAACTGCACCAAGTACCCCGACACGGAAAGAAAAAGGGGAAATTTAACAGAAAATCAACACCTCTTCTGAGCCGAAGCCTCCTTTGAGCCAAAGCCTGACACGCCCACCCCTCACCAGTCCTGCCAATGGCAGCTCCAACAATGGCCACTTCGCTTCTCCCTTCTGTGCTTTTATTTAACTCCTCACTGAGCGCTGCTCCCGCCACTGACTGGGCTGCTGGAATTACACTGAATACCTGCAAAGCTCTTCTTTTAAACTGCACACAGTACTCCAAATTAGTCCTCAACAATGCCTTATACAACTTCAACATAACATCCCAACTCCAGCACTCAATACACGAAGGCCGATGTGCCAGAAGTTTTCTTTATGACCCTAGCTACCTGTGGCATCACTTTCAAGGAATTATGGATCTGTATTCCCAGATCCCTCTATTGAACTGCATTCCTCAGTTCCTTACTGCTCACCATGCAAATCCTGCCCTGGTTGGTCCTCCCAAAGTGCAACATCTCTCACTTGTCTGCATTAAATTCCATCTGCCATTTATCCAGCTGGTCCAGATCCCACGGCAAGCTTTGATTGTTTTCCTCACTGTCCACTCTTTCCCCAGTCTTGGTGTCATGTGCAGATTTACTGATCCAGTTTACCACATTATCATCCAAATCACTGAAATAGATGACAACCATCAAAGGACCCAAGAACAAATCCTTGTACCATACCACTTGTCAAAGGCCTCCAGTCAGAGAGGCAACCATCTACTACCACCCTCTGGCTTCATCCGCAAAGCCAACGTCAGTCCAACTTACTACCTCATCTTTAATGTCCAGCGATTGAACCTTCTTGACTAACCTCCCGTGCAAGACCTTGTCAAAGGCCTTGCTGAAGTCCATGTAGACAATATCCACTGCCTTGTCTTCATCAACTCTCCTGGTAAGTTCCACAAAAAAAACCTTTGCGATTTGTTAGACATGACCTACAATGTGCAAAGCCATGCTGACTGTTGCTAATCAGTTCCTGTCTATCCAAATACTTACATATATTGTCCCTCAGAATACATTCCAAAATCTTTCCCACTGCTGATGTCAGGCTCACCAGCCTATAATTTCCTGTTTTATTCTGAGAGCCTTTCTTAAACAGTGGAACAACATTGGCTAGCCTCCAAACCTCCAGCACTTCACCTGCAGCTAAGGATGTTTTAACTATTTCTGCTAGGGTCCCTGCAGCCTATGCACCAGCCTCCCACAGGGTCTAAGTTAACACCTTGTCAGGCCTTTGGGACTTATCCACACTAAGTTCCCTCAAGACAGCAAAACCCTCCTCCTTTGTAATCTGTATATGATCCATGATTTCACTGCTGCTGTTTTGCCTCACTTCTGTAGTCTTTGTGTCCATCTCCCGAATAAATACAGATGCAAAAAGATCCACTTCCGATCTCCCGCATCCCCTTCGGCTCCACGCACAGTTTACTACTCTGACCTTCCTTTGAGTCGGTGAGGAAGGCAAATGTAATGTTAGCATCCATTTCAAGAGGACTAGAATAGAAATGTAAAAATGTAATGCTGAGACTTGAAAAGTACTGGTGAGGCCTCACTTGGAGTATTGTGAGCAGTTTTGGGCTCTTTATCATAAAAAGGATGTGTTGACACTGGAGAGGGTTCAAAGGAGGTTCATGTAAATGATACCAGGATTGAATGGCTTGTGATATGAAAAGCATTTGATAGTGACTTCATTGAAACCTATTAAATGGTGAAAAGCCTTCATAGAATGGATGTGGAGAAGATGTTTCCTATGGTGGGAGATCTAAGATCAGAGGACACAGCCTCAGAATGGAGATGAGGAGGAATTTCTTTAGCCAGAGAGTGGTGAATCTGTGGAATTCTTTGCCTCAGGCAGCTGTAGCGGTCAATTCTTTATGTATATTTAAGGCAGACGTTGATAGATTCTTGATTTGTCAGGACATGAAGGGATGCGGGGAGAAGGCAGGAGACCGGGATTGAGAGGAAAGTTGGATCTGCTATGATGAAATGGTGGAGCAGACTCAATGGGCCAAATGGCTTAATTCTGCTTCTATATCTTTTAGTCTTGTGGTCTTCCAGAGGACCAATTTTATCCAAAGCTATCCTTTTCCCCTTAATATATCTGTAGAAGGCCTTAGGAATCTCCTTCACCTTGTCGGCTAGAGCAACCTTGTATCTTCTGTTAGCCCGCCTGATTTTCTTCTTTAAGTGTTCTCTTGCATTTGTTATTCTCCTCAAGTACCTCATTTGGTCCTATGTGCCTATGCCCACTATGTATGTCCTTCTTTTTCTTAACCTCTCTCGAAAACCAAGGTTCCCTAAACCTGTTATCCTTGCCTTTTATTCTGAAAGGAACATACAAACTCTGTATTCTCAACATCATGTTTTTGAAGGCTTCCCACTTACCAGTACACCTTTGCCATAAAACAGCCTGTCCCAGTCCACAGTTGCCAGATCCTTTTGGATACCATCAATATTGGCCTTTCTCCAATTATGAATCTCAACCCAAGGACCAGGCATATCTTCTGCCATTAGTACCTTAAAGTTCAGGCAGCTCCATCATGGGTACTAGCCTCCCAAGCATCCTGGAAATCTTCAAAAGGTGATGCCTCAAAAAGGTGGCATCCATCATTAAGGATCCCCATCACCAGGACATGCCCTCTTCTCATTGCTACCATCAGGAAGGAAGTACAGGAGCTTGAAGAGACACACTCAATGATTCAAGAACAGCTTCTTCCCCTCTACAATCAGATTTCTGAATGGACATTGAACCCATGAACACCACCTCACTACTTTTTTTTATTCTACTTATTTCATTGTTCGCATGATTTGTGTTTTTTTTCCCCTTTCTCTTGCACATCAGGTGTTGGTACTTTATTTATTTTCTTTGATTTGGTTCTTTTCGGTTTCTTGCTTTGTAAGCAAACATATCTCAGGGCTGTATAATTTATATATTCTTTGATAATAAATGTACTTTTCATTTTTGAATCTTCGAATTTGATTATTATGTATTGCAATATACTGCTGCCACATAACAATAAATTTCACAAGATATGTCTCTGATTCTGATTATGATCATTAGATTCAAAGTGTTTCTCTTTAGAATTTAAGTCACCTGCATTACTTCCTTACCTAATAGAAGATCTAGTATCATTATCTCTCTGGTTGGGACTTCTACGTACAGATTAAAGAAATTTCCAGAAAGCATTTGACAAACTCTTTCCCATCCACCCCTTTTACAGTACGAGAGTCTTAGTCAACACATGGAAAAGTTAAAATCACCTGCTATCATAACTTTATGTCTCCTGCAACAGTCTGTGATCCTCCACAAATGTTCTTCTCTAAATCCCAAGACTGTTGGGTAGTCTATAATATTCAGTAATTCCATTAACATGGTCATACCTTTCTTATTCCTCATAAAGCCTCACTGGACGAGCTGTCCAGTCTGTCCTGTTTGAGCACCGCCGTGACATTTTCCCTGACGATTTTCCTCCTCCTTTAACCCCTCGCGCTCTATCATGTCTTAAACAAGAGAACCCCAGACCACTGAGACAAAAACACTGACACTAAAACAAGAGAACCGCCAGTCCTGTCCCTCCTGCAACCAACTCTCACTAATGGCAATAATGTCGTAATTCCACGTGCTGAAGTATGCCCTTAGCTCATCCGCCTTTCCAACAACGCTCCTTCCACTATCCTGCCTGGCATTCCCACTGCTCTAAGAGGGCTGGATTTTGTGCATCGTACTTACATAATTCTACAGATGCACAGTAGAGAGCATCCCAACACACTGCATCACTGCATGCTACAGAAACTGCACTGCGGCAGACAGAAAGGCTCTACGACGGGTAGTTAAAACTGCCCAACGCATCTCTGGCACCAGCTTACCCACCATCAAGGACATATATGCAGTAAGGTGCAGGAAAAGGACCAATAACATCATGAGGATCCCACCCTCCCTGCTCAGGACTGTTAGTCCCACTCCCAACGGGAAGGAGGCTACATAGCATCCATACCAGGGCCACCAGACTAAAGAAAAGTTACTTTCCACAGGCAGTGAGGCTGGTCAACACCTCCACCCACTAACCCACCTCACCACACCCCAGCACCATGACATCATCACTTCGTGTCAGCCACATTACGTACAGACACTCTTATGTCTGGTGTCACTTTATGGACATGCAATCTACTTATTTAAGCTTTCTTATTTATTTATATTTATATTTTTATGTTTTATTATTATCCAGTTATTAGGTCTTTATTATTAAGGTTATTATCGTTGGTGGTGGTAATGAGGATAAGATCCCATTACCTTTAAATGCTCCCAAGCAATTACTTAAATGTTGGGAATATTTATCAATCATTCTTGTTAGCTACCCTCCACCACTTCCCCTTCATCTATGGGAAGGGTTTGGGAGTAAATCCTGAGGAAAAATCCAGAGCTGGTATTTATGTATTCATGCACATTTTATTTCAAATCTGTACTTCAACCTCTAAGTTTATTTTTTATGTAATTCTTTATAATTTACAATTGTTAAAAGTTGTTTCTTTTTGTTGCATGTCGTGCCCTGAACAATACACCACAGGAAATTCCTAATACAGCACACGTAAATGTATATGGAGACTAAAGATGATCCTTGATCCTTGTTGTGAAATGTTATTGTTTTCATGTGCCATCAGAAAGATTTCATACACAAGTACATCAAGGTAGCGAAACAGAGAACAGAATGCAAAATATGGTGTTACTGTTACAGAGGATGGACTGTCCAGAGGCTGACAAGTCCAGTGCAGGGCCACGACAAGCTAGACTAGGAGATCAAGATTTAGCATTTATCTTTTAATGTATGAGATTCACCAAGTCCTCATGGCAGGCATTGATGGAACAATACAGGAGCCACTGACAGAGGGGTTAGGAAGTAAGGTGGAGAATTAAGTTATCTAATTTAAAGATGGCACCTAAGATGGCTGCCAAGGTGTTTTGGCATCTTGTGTTTGTAATTTTGTTCAATAATAGTGTCTAGCAGTGCTCTCCAGATTACATATTATTCCATATTGGCCCTTTAATCTCTAAATATATTAGATTGTTTAATTATATATTATTTTTATATAATAACCTTTATCCTTTATAATTATTGAATGCTGCTGTTTATTTTTGTTGCATATCACACTCTGACCGATGCACCAAATCAAATTCCTAATTCGTAGCGAATAAAGTTAATCCTTGAATAAAGAAACAAAATGTAGCTCAGCTCAGTTAAGGACATAAAAAGCGGGAGAAAGGCTTTTAGACGCGTGAGTTTGTATCGTATCAATCGATTCGCTTGGGGCTGAGGTGCATTGATTTAGCCCGACCTCGTTTGCTACAGCTGCCTAACAAAATCTTATCAAATTGCAGTCTTCAAAGCTCCGGTCCCGAACAACCTGCACCTTGTTTGCAGTGATGGGGGAGGAGGGGAGGTTTCCACACCCCGTTGACTGAAGTGCATTTCGATTTGGCTCCTCAGTGGTCTTGCTCTACTTTGAAGAGTGTGTCACCTCGTTCCTAATTCACGCACCAGGGAAATTAGTTTTCCATCTATTCGAACAAATCCTTTTAACATTTTAAACACTTCAATTAGACCAACATTCAATCTTCTAAATCCAGCGCGACAGAAGCCAACTTCGTTCAACCTCAGCTCATAGTTTAACACTCTTGGTCCTGGCTGTGATTTTGGGTGAATATCAAAGTATATTTATTATCAAAGTACCTATATGTTGCCATATACTACCTTGAGATTCATTTTGAAATGGAAAATATGGAAATACAGTAGAAATTATGAAGAACTATACATAAACAAAGGTGACAAAATACCCAATGCGCAAAAGGCAAATTGTGCAAATATTAATAATTTTTAAAGTGACTCAATATATTGATAACATGGTGTAAAGCGAGTATAACAGGGGACTAAGCACACAGCATTGTGGTGCAAAATGTCATAAACATAGGAAATTCTGCAGATGCTAGAAACCCAGAGTAACTCTCACAGAATGCTGGAGGGACTCAGCAGGTCAGGCAGCAGCTATGGAGAGGATTAAACAGCCGATGTTTCGGCCTGTGACCTTTCATCAGCAGTTATCGTGTACCTGTGCTCGTGGTGATTATGGAGAAGATGTTGTTGCCGAACTGACTGGGGTCTGCAAGTGAGAAACTCGAGGATCCAGTTGGACATGGGAGTAGTTCTTGGAGTTTAGTGATTAATTTCAAGGGGATGTAGTGTTGAATGCTGAGATGTAGTTAATGAAGAAAATTCTGATGTCTGCATCTTCATTGTTCAGATGTTCCAGGGCTGTGCGAAAACCCAATGAAGTGGCAGCTGCTGTTGACCTATTGTGATGGTAGGCAAACTGGAGCATATCCAATGGTTATTGTATATTATCGGATTAATTGGTCAGCTCTATCATGGGCACAAGCCTCCAAAGTATCCAGGACATTTTCAAAGAGCAATGCCTCAAAAAGGTGGCATCCATCATTAAGAATCCCCACCGCCCAGGCCATGCCCTCTTCTCATTGCTACCATCAGGGAGGAGGTACAGGAGCCTGAAGGCCCACACTCAGCAATTCAGGAAAGCTTCTTCCTCTCTGCCATCCGATTTCTGAACGGACATTGAACCCATGAACACTACCACACTACTCTTTTATTTCTATTTTGAGCACTACTTATTCAATTTAACTATTATATATATATATAGTTAAATATATAGAATATATATGCTGTAATTCAGTTTTTCTCTATATTATCATGTATTGCAATCTACTACTGCTGCAAAGTTAACCAATTTCACAACATATACTGGTCCCATTAAACCGGATTCTGCTTCACTGCCCAGCAGTCCTGAAGAGGGATACAGAGGTCACTAGGAGAGCGGGCATTGCAGGTGAATTGTTCAACTCTTCTCCTTTCTCAGTGTTGCAGCTCGTAGAGCCACTCCTCTCAGCTCCAGTGACCCAGATTTGATTCTGACCTCCAACTCTGTCTGTGTGGGGTGTGCACATTTTCCCCTGTAAGCAAGTGGCTTTTTCCCCAGACTGTCCCGTTTCCTCCGAAATCCCAAAGCATCGGGATTGGTAGGTTAATTGACCATTGTGAATTGGCTCTCATGAGTGGTAGAATCTTCAGGGAGTTGAGAGGAAGGTCTGGACATCTTTTACATCAAATGTACAAGAAGTACAACAAAGAGCAGCACGGTAGTGTAGCAGTTAGAGTAACACTTTACAGCATCAGCGATCAGCATTCAGGGTTCAATTCCCACTGCTGCCGAGAAAGAGTCTGTACGTTCTCCCCAGGACCATGTGGGTTTCCTCTGGGTGCTCCAATTTCCACCCACATTCCAAAGACATACCGGTTAGGATTAGGGCTCGCTACCTACCAGAAGCATGGTAACCCTTGCGGGCTGCCCCCAGCACATCCTCAGAATGTGTTGATCGTTAATGCAAACATTTCACTGTATGTCTTGATGTACATGTGATAAGTAAAACTAATCTTTTATAATCTTTAAAGATCATCTTTTGTAAATACTTGATCTTACAGGCTACCTCGTTGTGACCCTTGCACCTTCTTGAATCCCTAAGTAACGCTTCCTCTGTAACTGTTACACTTTATTTTTCCCGACATTTCTCAGTCTATTTCCAAAAAAAGTTCAAACTTCAAAATAAACTTCTTATCAAAATACATATATGTCACCATATACAACCTTGAGATTCAAAAAATCTATAGAATAATTCTTAATATATCAGTAATATTTGAGTAACATTCTAAATATATAGTTTAATTAAATATTCTTTGCTGTTTACATAATTCATTATGATTATATTACAAAGTACATGAATGGCGAACATTATCACACCACTGTGTCACACATGCATGCCTTGCCTAAAGTAGAAATGAAGTAAGACTGTTATTCCATCTCTGTATTTTTGTTTTCAATAAATTTTATGTTTTGGAGTTACAAAACATGGCAGGTGTCAAAGAGAACTCGGCCTTTTCTCCTTAGAGCAATGGAGGATGAGAGGTGACCTGATAGAGGTGTATAAGATGATAAGAGGCATTGATCGTGTGGATAGTCAGAGGCTTTTTCCCAGGGCTGAAATGGCTGCCACAAGAGGGCACAGGTTTAAGGTGCTTGGGAGTAGGTACAGAGGAGGTGTCAGGGGTGTTTTTTTTTACTCAGAGAGTGGTGAGTGCGTGGAATGGGCTGCCAGCGACGGTGATGGAGGTGGATACGATATGGTCTTTTAAGAGAATCTTGGATAGGAAAAGTAGAGGGCTATGGGTAACCCTAGGTAATTTCTAAAGTAAGTACATGATTGGCACAGCATTGTGGGCCGAAGGGCCTGTATTGTGCTGCAGGTTTTCTATGTTTCTATGTTATGGGGAGAAAGCAGGAGAATGGAGTTAATCAGCCATAATGGAATGGCGGAGCAGACAAGATGGGCTGAATGGCCTAATTCTGTTCTAATGTCCGATGGTCTTATAGTCTGATATACTGTGGTGAAGGAATGGGTAGCATGGACAATATCTACTAGCACCAATAAACCAATTCCCAATTACCAAATAAATGAGTTGCTCCAGCTTTGTAGAATGCATTGTCCATATTTTTGTAATTATTATTATTATTACTGTACGTTGTGGCACTGCTGTTTAGTGCAGTAATGAAGGGCCTTCATCTTTGACAGTGTTCAGGGCTTCTTTCATCGAGCCAGTAGCCTCCTCTCTGTTTTCACTACTAGCAGCCATGTAAGTCCTGGGTGGATACTCAGGGTACATGTCACTCAAGTGTAGAAGGAGTCTTCATTGCTGTTTCCATAACAATTTTGTTTTACCAGTCACAGTTGTTAGTCCTGAGCTGAATCCCTGAACCGCAAGGACTGGTGGACCATTTAGACAAGATGGGCTGAATGGCCTGTTTCTCTCTCTATTTTTTCCCAGAGGTCTGCGATGCATCAAAAGTGAAAAGGATGTGTCAATGGCCGGTAGAGGTTGTGGACATGAAATGGCCTGGCTTTTCTTATGAATTCCTGCAATGATGCCTCAGGAAATGGATGGTGTGCGTGAGAAATGGTTCAGTACAGACATTGCCAGCACAGGTCCTACTTAAATGCCACAGGGAGTGATCCCGGCCCAGCCATGCCCTTCCCTCCTCGCCAGGTTCGGAATTCATCTGTTGCAAGGCCACCATATCTTTACATCGCACGACTGACGTGGTACAGGCTCCATTCACAGGCTGAAGGCTGTGTCTCGGGTTTGATATGAGGCTTTATAAGGCATTGGTCAAACCACATTTAGAGTATTGTGAGTAGTTTTGGGCCCCTTCTCTAAGAAAGGATCTGCTGGCATTGGAGAGGGTCTAGAGGAGATTTACCAGTATGATCCCAGGAAAGAAAGGGTTAACATACAAGGAGCATTTGATGGCTTTAAGCCTGTACTCAATGGAGTTTAGAAGAATGAACGGGGATCTCATTGAAACCTACGGAATATTGAAAGGGCTAGATAGAGGGGACTTGGAGACAATATTTCCAATAGTCTAGGACTAAAGGGCACGTCTTAAGAATTTAAGGACATCCCTTTAGAATAAAGATAAGGAAGAACTTATTTCGTCAGAGGGTGGTGAATCTGTGGAATTCATTGCACAGATGGCTGTGGGGTTCAAGACTTGGGTATATTTAAAGCAGAGATTGATAGATTCTTGATTAGTAAGGGAGTCAGAGGTTATGGGGACAAGGCAGGAGAATGGGGATTGAGAGGGAAAATAAATCAGCCATGATCCAACAGCAGAGCAGATTCAATGGGCTGAATGGCCTAATTCTCTTCCTATGTCTTATGGTCTTATGGGATCAATACCATCTCCAGCTGACATGGGTCCCGGGACATTAGTTCATTCCAATAGCTGTCAAGCAAACCGCGTCTCGAGAAGTCTTATCCTACACTCACGACAGGCTCCATTATGAATCGAAGCTGGTCTGTAATGTGCTTAAGCCTTTTCCCACCTTCCATGATTCCTTGCTTTAGGCATAGTCATATAACACTATGTTAAACAATATGTTTTAGTTATTCTGTAGTGTGCAAAGTCTTAGGCACATATATATAGCTAGGATGCCTAAGACTTTTGCACAAAGCTTTAGTAATTTTATGTATTTCATTGTATGGCTGCCGCAAAAAAAACAAATTTCATGACATATATGATAAACCTGTTTCTGATATGGGTCTCTATTGTGGACTGAGAGTGACAAGGGAATAGGGAGAGCGGAATCATGGTTGGAAAAAGGGGAAGGGAGAGGGGAAGGAGTGGGAAGCACCTGAGAGACATTCAGTAATGATCAATAAATCAATTGTTTGGGATCAGCTGACCTTGCCTGGTGTCTCAGGTCTGGGTGTGTGTCTGCACCTGTACCAATCCTGCCCACCCCCATCCCATGGTACTCCTTCTCTGCCATCTGTCCCACACCCCTCCCGAAGCGCTCCACCCTCCTTTGCTCCTGTACAGACGGAATCCACGGAGGGGAGGCCGGTTTCCGTGAAGCGCTGAGCTGTGCCCGCTACTCTCTGCGGTTTCTCTGCAGTCACGGGCAGAACGGTTGTCATTCCAAACCATGAACGACATCTACGTGTATCTAGTCTCACCTGCCTGCTGGATGTGCGAGCTTCCCGCTTTGAGGAGGACACGTTGAGAGCAGCAAAAATGGTAAGATATATTCCTGTCCATTGATGCTGCCTGATCTGCTGAGTTCTTCCACATTTGTACATGTTACTGTGGATTTCCAAAATACCTTGTGTTTATAATAATCAAATAAACTGCTTTAGTGATGCTTCAGGATAAGTATACAGAGCATAAATATAGTCTGAAGTAGCATCTTGAGATCTATTACATACTGTTGAGAGAGCAGATTGGGCTGTGATTGAACAGCTTGTCTGAAAGACAGACTCTTGGATAGTGCGACCCTCCGTCAGTACCACACAGGAGCAGATGAGACTTTTAAGCTGAAGTGTCTGGAGGGACTTATAGAGATTTTAAAGATTAGCATTATTTCTGACATGTACGTCTAAACATATGGTGAGCTGCGTTGTTCACGTCAGATCAAATCAGCGCGGATTTTGCTGGGCAACCCACAAGTGATGCCACACTTCTGGCACCAGCATAGCGTGCCCACAGCATCAAACCTCCAGGATACTCGGCAATCATATAGCAGTTCCCAGATGAAGTTAAAGGCTCTTTAAAAATGAATATGAGACAGCCTCGGAAAGATTAAATACATTGGATCTGACATCGGCTTAGCAGGAGATACCAGAAGCCAGAGAGTAGTAGATACATAAAAACACAAGAGATGCTGCAGATGCTGGAATATGTGGTGACGCTTGCGGGCTTCCCCCAACACATTCTTGAATGTGTTGGTTGTTAAAGCAAGTGACACATGTCACTGTATGTTTTGATGTACATGTGATAAATCTGGATCTGAAGTTTGAAAACCTAAACAGTCCACCTGCATGTATATGGTCACTATATCCTCCATTCCCAGCAGCACGCACAAGGTGCCGGAGGAACTCAGCAGGTCAGGCAGCATCTACGGAAATGAACATTGACTGTTTATTCATTTCCATAGATGCTGCCTGACTTGCTGAGTTCCTCCGGCATTTGGTGTGTGCTGTTGTAGATACTGGAGGCCTTTGTCTAGTAGTATACTGTAGGGTTCAGTGCTGGGACTGCTGTTGTTTATCATCTATATTAATGATTTAGATGAGAATTTGCAAATTACAACAAGGTTGAGGAAGGCTATCAAAGCTAGCTGTGGTATCTTGATCACAAGCACAAGATATTCTGCAGATGCTGAATTCCTGAAGCAGGGTCTCCGCCCGAAACATTTGTTGTTTGTTTAAAGATCAAAGTACATTTATTGTCAAAGGATGTATATATTATACAACTTTTATCTCCTTACAGGCAGCTGCAGAACAAAAAACCCAAAATAACCCATTAAAAAAGCCCAACAAACACTCAAAGTACACAGAGAGAGAGAGAGAGAGAGAGAGAGAGAGAGAGAGAGAGAGAGAGCCAGAGAACTCATGCAAATAGTATTTAGAATGAAAGTGAGTGCTCATACATAGAGCCCAGAGCAGGCCACAACCACAGTCACAGTGCAGAGCGGAGTAAATGTCACAGAGAAGCAAGCAGAACCGGACCGACACCCAGCTTTTTAAATCCATCTGGCCCCACGTTTAAGTCATCCAATCATCGGGTCATTCCTCACTCTAAGACCCATGTTGCTTCAATACGCTCTGGGCTTGGGCCCCACCGCCGCGTTTCGGCCTGCACCCAACCTTTCCAAATCGGCCCGGCACTTAGACTGATCCTGATTTAGGCTGACTCTCCTCTGCTCCGACCTTTTTCCACTTCACACTCCCTACTCGGCCTCGAACGTTCTTCAACCTCACTCTGACCCTGTCTTGGACACTCCTCGACCTTGCTCCTACTCCGTTGCACCTGCAAGCTTGACCCTTGCCCCAGCGTTGCCCCAGCTTTGCACACCTCTTCATTGTTTGCGGTGATCACTTACCATAATTTTTTTTACAGAAGAAGTGTTATTAATAGAGGATTTCGTTGTACTTCTTGCTTTAGGCTCCGCCAGTAAATTGTCACCTGCCTTCAGCAGCACCATTTTAAACCGAATGTCTGAAAGCAGATGCTGGCTGACCTGTTGTGTTCCTCCAGCATTTTAAGTAGGGGTCTGGATCAGCTGGGAAAATGAGCTGAAAGATGGCAGATGGAATTTAATTGCAGGCAAATGTGAGTTGTTGCACTTTGGAAGGGCCAACCATGGAAAGACTTACACACTGAACAGTATGGCACTGAAGTGGGTGGTAGATCAAAGGGACCTAGAAATACAGATCCATAATTTCTGGAAAGTGCCAATCCAGGAACTTCTTTACACAGAAAATGGTGAATCTCTGGAATTCTTCGGCCCGCTGGACAATGGAGTCTAACCTGCTGGGAGTTTTATAACAGAAAATGACTAGGAAATTGGGAGCTGTGGGGACCTGATAGAACAGAGAACATAACACAGGAACAGGTAATCTGGCCCCAACGTTGTGATGAACCAATTAAATTAGTAATCAAAGTGCCAACTGAACTAATATCTTCTGCCCACAGAATGTCCATATCCTTCCATTTTCCTCACCTATCCAAACATCTCTTAAAAGTTCCAAATGTATCTGACTCTACCACCACTCCATGGACCCGCCATTCTCTGTGTATACCCTCTGGTAGACATTTCAATCCTGGGAAGAAGGTACCATCTGTTTACTCTATCTAGGCCTCTCATAAAACTCTATCCGATCTCCCGTCAGCCTCCGTTGCTCCAGAGAAAACAAGCCAAGTTTGTCCAACCTCTCGTTATAGCACATGCTCCCTAATCCAGGCAGCATCCTGGTAAACCTCTTATGCACCCTCTCCAAAGCCAAAATAACCTTCCTATAATGGGGCAACAAGAACTATGTGCAATACTCAAAATGTGGCCTAACTAGAGTTTTATAGATGTCCTGATTTTTAAACTCAGTGCCTTGACTTTTAAAGGCAAGTATGCCATATGCCTTCTTAACCACCCTGTCAACCTGTGTGGTCACTTTCAGGGGGGCCTGAACTGGGACTCCAAGATCTCTCTGCTCACTCTCACCGATAAGGGTGTACTGTCTCTTTATGTTAACCAACCAAGGTGCCACACTTCACATTGGCCGAGTTAAGTGCCATCTACTATTTATTTTCCCATATCTGCAACTGATCTATATCCTGCTGTATTATGTCCCAGTCTTCTCAGCTATCCACAACACCATCAATCTTGATATCATAAGACCATAAGACATAGGAGCAGAATTATTCCATTTGGCCCATTGAGTCTGCTCTGCCATTCCATCATGGCTGATTTATTATCCCTCTTAGCCCCATTCTCCTGCCTTCCCTCAAAACCTTCGATACCCTTATGAATCAAGAATCAAGGAGCTATCTATCTCTGCTTTAAGTATATCCAATGACTTGGCCTGCACAGCTGTCTGTGGCAATGAATTTCATGGATTCACCACCCTCTGACTAAAGAAATTCCTCCTCATCTCCGTTCTAAAGAGAAGTCCCTGTATTCTAATAATTCCTAACAGAGCTAGCCATCAGCAGCCATCCAGAAAAGGCCCCATTTGTTCCCACTCTTTGCCTCCTGGCATTCAGCCAATCTTCTATCCATGCTAGTATCTTTCCTCTAATACTATGGGCTCCTACCTTGCCAAGCAGCTACACTTGCAGCCAATAACACACAGCAGCACACAATAATACTAGCCAAAAAGAGCGCAGGACAAGGTGTAACAGTGACAGAGAAAGTGCAGTGCGGGTAAACAGTAAAGTACAAGACCATGAGGAGGTAGGTTGTAAGAATCCATCCTATCACACAAGGTGACCATTCAATAGTCTGGTAACAGCAGGATACAACTTCCTTGAACATGATAGTATGTGCTAGTGGTATCTGATGTATGCATCTTCTATCCAATGGGAAAGGGGAGAACAAAGAATGTCTGGGGTGGTGGGGCCTTTAGTTATGTTAGCTGTTTTACTGAGGCAGCCAGAAATGTTCACAGAGTCCATGGAGGGGAGGCTGGTTTCTGTGATAGACTGGACAGAGTCCATGGAGGGGAGGCTGGTTCCAGTGACACTGGACAGAGTCCATGGAGGGGAGGCTGGTTCCAGTGACACTGGACAGAGTCCATGGAGGGGAGGCTGGTTTCTGTGATAGACTGGACAGAATCCATGGAGGGGAAGCTGGTTCCAGTGACACTGGACAGAGTCCATGGAGGGGAGGCTGGTTTCTGTGACACTGGACAGAGTCCATGGAGGGGAGGCTGGTTTCTGTGACACTGGACAGAGTCCATGGAGGGGAAGCTGGTTTCTGTGACACTGGACAGAGTCCATGGAGGGGAGGCTGGTTTCTGTGATAGACTGGACAGAGTCCATGGAGGGGAGGCTGGTTTCTGTGATAGACTGGACAGAGTCCATGGAGGGGAGGCTGGTTTCTGTGATAGACTGGACAGAGTCCATGGAGGGGAGGCTGGTTTCTGTGATAGACTGGACAGAGTCCATGGAGGGGAGACTGGTTCCAGTGACACTGGACAGAGTCCATGGAGGGGAAGCTGGTTCCAGTGACACTGGACAGAGTCCATGGAGGGGAGGCTGGTTCCAGTGACACTGGACAGAGTCCATGGAGGGGAGACTGGTTCCAGTGACACTGGACAGAGTCCATGGAGGGGAGGCTGGTTTCTGTGATAGACTGGACAGAGTCCATGGAGGGGAGGCTGGTTCCAGTGACACTGGACAGAGTCCATGGAGGGGAGACTGGTTCCAGTGACACTGGACAGAGTCCATGGAGGGGAGGCTGGTTCCAGTGACACTGGACAGAGTCCATGGAGGGGAAGCTGGTTCCAGTGACACTGGACAGAGTCCATGGAGGGGAGGCTGGTTTCTGTGATAGACTGGACAGAGTCCATGGAGGGGAGGCTGGTTCCAGTGACACTGGACAGAGTCCATGGAGGGGAAGCTGGTTCCAGTGACACTGGACAGAGTCCATGGAGGGGAGGCTGGTTTCTGTGATAGACTGGACAGAGTCCATGGAGGGGAGGCTGGTTCCATTGACACTGGACAGAGTCCATGGAGGGGAGGCTGGTTCCAGTGACACTGGACAGAGTCCATGGAGGGGAGGCTGGTTTCTGTGATAGACTGGACAGAATCCATGGAGGGGAGGCTGGTTTCTGTGATAGACTGGACAGAATCCATGGAGGGGAGACTGGTTCCAGTGACACTGGACAGAGTCCATGGAGGGGAGGCTGGTTCCAGTGACACTGGACAGAGTCCATGGAGGGAAGGCTGGTTCTTGTGACGCTGGACAGAGTCCGTGGAGGGGAGGCTGGTTCCAGTGACACTGGACAGAGTCCATGGAGGGAAGGCTGGTTCTTGTGACGCTGGACAGAGTCCGTGGAGAGGAGGCTGGTTTCTGCGACAAGGCATGCACAAAATCCAAGGAGGGGGGTTGGTTTCCGTGACATGCTAATGTGCTGTGATCAATCCCCTTTTGCAAGCTGTGTAATCTGCACTCTCTTCATCCTCACACAGTGGATTACAGGTTATGACTTCTCAGGAAATAGTTTGATCATGTCTGTTCCAGGATCCTCAGCCAATTATTGTATAACTGGGATCAGTGACACATCTACGAGGGTCTTTCTCTCCGTTTCGCACTTCTACCCCACAATGTGATGTGCTGGGCTGTGCCCCCTACTCTCTGGAGTATCTCATATCTGAAGCAATTGCCACACCAAGTCAAGACATATCCAGATAGACTTCCCAAAATAGCTTCCACCTCAAAGAGCAGTGATATTATATTAAATATTATCAAATCTTATTTCATCATATTATCAGAATCAAAATCAGAATTAAGTTTAATATCACCCGGCATATGTCGTGAAATTTGTTGTCTTTGCGGCAGCAGTACAATGAAATACATACTAATGAAGTATAAGAACTGAATCACAGTAAGTACACATACATATAATAATTAAATTACAAACTTTGTAAATAAGTAGTGCAAAATAGAAATAAAGAAGTAGTGAAGTCATGGTCATGGGTTCAGTGTCCATTCAGAAATCTGATGGCAGAGGGGAAGGAGCTGTTCCTGAATCATTGAGTTTCTGCCTTCAGTCTCCTGTACCTCCTCTCTGATGGTAGCAATGAGAAGAGGGCTTGTCCTGGTGAAGGGCATGCCACCTGTTGGATGCCACCTTTTTGAAGCATTGCTCCTTGAAAATATCCAGCATTCATAAGAAAAATAACCTAAATTAAACCGAAGTTCTAGGCAAGTTTTACAAGGAAAAACACAATTAGCACAAAAAAGTCCGTTTCAGTGGACTTGAACGTACTGCATGTCCCATGAACCCCAGATCTAGAATATTATGTGCTATTAATGTATGGTGATCTGAATACCAAGAAGTATTATCGTGAAATATAATGAAGCCTTCCAAACACTGAAAGGCCGGATGGAGTGAATGTGGAGATGATGTTCCTATTAATAGGAGAGTCTCAGATCTGAGGGCACAGTGTCCGATCACCTGTCTCTTTAGAAGTGAGATAAGGAGGAAGTTCTTCAGCCAGGGGGCAGTGGAGGCCAAGTCGCTGAGTGCGTTTAAGGCAGAGATTGATTAGGTTCTTGATTGGGAAGGATGTTAATGGTTATGGGGAGATGTTGGGAGAGCGGAGTCAAAGACAAATTAGCTGTGAGCAGGTACAATGGGCAGTTGGTTTCTACGCTTTCTCTACCTGCTCTAATCCTGTGGAGAGTCTTTGAGTTAACAGTGAATGGGCTAAGGATGTGTGTGTGTGTGTGTGTGTGTGTGTGTGTGTGTGTGTGTGTGTGTGTGTGTGTGTGTGTGTGTGTGTGTGTGTGTGTGTGTGTGTGTGTGTGTGTGTGTGTGTGTGTGTGTGTCTGTCTGTCTGTCTCCAACTATAGCATCTCATATAACATCATCACACCAACGAGCTGCACAGACAGCCAAAGCATGTGTTTCAACATAACAGGAAAAGCAGGAAGAGCCCTAATTATAGTCCGTTTTTTATAGAGGGTGGGTGTGATCACAGAGTGTTTTATCAAAATGTCTCATCAGCACATGGGAACCAGAGTGGCCCAATGACCCTATCCCTCCATTCAATGAGATCCTTACCACAACGGAAGGGGAAATTATTGGAAAAGATTCTCAGGAACAGGACTTAATCTCTTCTGAAAATAGACTTTATTCCTTCCACTCCACCAGCCTTCTTACTCTGGCTTCTTTCCCCTTCCTTTCCAGTCCTGATGAAGGGTGTCGGCCCAAAATGCCGACTGTTTATTCATTTCCACAGATGCTGCCTGACCTGCTGAGTTCCTCCGGCATTTTGTGTGGGTTACTCTAGACTTCGTTGGGCATTGGTCAAAGTCAAAATCAGAATCAGGTTTATTATCACTGATGTATATTGTGAAATCTGATGTTTTGCAGTGGCAATACAATATATAAAATATACTATAAATTACAATAAAGATATATCTGGCAAATAAATAAGTTGTGCAAAAAGAGAGCAAAATATTGAAGTGGTATTCATGGGTTCATTATCCGTTCAGAAATCTGATGGCAGAGGGGAAGAAATGTTCCTGAAATGTTGAGTGTGTGTCTTCAGTCTCTTGTATCTCCTCCCTAATGGTAGTCATGAGAAGGGGGCATGTCCTGGATGCCCTCTTAGTGATGGACGCCACCTTCTTGAAGCACTGCCTTTTGAAGATGCCCTTGATAGTGAGGAGGCTAGTGCCTGTGATGGATCTGACGGAGTTTGCAGCTTTCCTTGGTCCTGTGCATTGAAGCCTCCAGCACTAATGTCATTCGGAATAATGTGAGAAATTCTGGGGCTCTGCATCTAAGGAAGGATATGCTGGCCCTGCCAGGGGACCAGAGAAGGCTCAGAAGAATGATCCCAGGAATGAAAGGCTGAACATATGAGGCGTGTTTGATGACTCTGGGCCTGTACTAGACAGAGTTCAGAAGGATAGGAGAGGATCTCATTGTAAACTACTGAATGCTGAAAGGAGTGGATATGGAGATGATGTTCCCATTAGTAGGAGGATCTAGAATCTGAGGGCACTATCTCAGAACAAAGGAGCTTCCTTTAGACATGAGGTAAGGAGGAATTTCCTCAGCCAAAGAGTGGCGAATCTGTGGAATTCATAGCCACAATGGCTATGGAAGCCAATTAATTAGGTCCATTTAAGGCAGAGATTAATAGGTTCTTGATTGGGAAGGGAGATAAGGGTTATAGGAAGAATTTGAGAGAATGGGGTTGAAAGAATTCAGTTAAGAGCAGACTCGATGAGCCAAAAGGCCTAATTTTTCTTCTAACTCTTGTGGTCTTATGGCCTTGTGGACTTAGTGATGCCAATCAGTGTGCCTCCTTGTGGAGGAGCTGCTATCCCATAAATCTGATTAGGGTTTTTTTGAGGAACTGATGAAAATGATTGATGTGGACAGGGCCCTTCACATAGTCAATGATCACTCCCATCTGCCCCACAGTTTCTTTGAACCTCTACCGAGACAGGAGTTACTAAAGCATTAGGGCAAAAGACTGTTAGGATGAGAAACAGTTTCTTTCCCCCCGCCGGACTGTGAGACTATTGAACTCCCTGCCACACCCAGATCTCATCATGTGCAACGTGCCAGTAGCGTTATATCACCAAGACCAAGGAGATGGTGGTGGACTTTAGGAGATCTAGGCCTCATATGGAGCCAGTGATCATTAATGGAGAATGTGTGAAGCAGGTTAAGACCTACAAGTATCTGGGAGTACAGTTAGACGAGAAGCTTGACTGGACTGCCAATACAGATGCCTTGTGCAGGAAGGCACAGAGTCGAATGTACTTCCTAAGAAGGTTGGCGTCATTCAATGTCTGTAGTGAGATGCTGAAGATGTTCTATAGGTCAGTTGTGGAGAGCGCCCTCTTCTTTGTGGTGGCGTGTTGGGGAGGAAGCATTAAGAAGAGGGACGCCTCACGTCTTAATAAGCTGGTAAGGAAGGTGGGCTCTGTCGTGGGCAAAGTACTGGAGAGTTTAACATCGGTAGCTGAGCGAAGGGCGCTGAGTAGGCTACGGTCAATTATGGATAACTCTGAACATCCTCTACATAGCACCATCCAGAGACAGAGAAGCAGTTTCAGTGACAGGTTACTATCGATGCAATGCTCCTCAGACAGGATGAAGAGGTCAATACTCCCCAATGCCATTAGGCTTTACAATTCTACCGCCAGGACTTAAGAACTTTTTAAAAGCTATTATTAATGCTTTTTGAGATGGTGATTTAGATGCATATCATATTTTTTTTACTGAGTTAAGTGTTGTATGTAATTAGTTTTGCTACAACAAGTGTATGGGACATTGGAAAAAAGTTGAATTTCCCCATGGGGATGAATAAAGTATCTATCTATCTATCTATCTATCTATCTATCTATCTATCTATCTATCTATCTACTTTGTAACTTGTATTGTAAATGCACTTTATGCTAAATGTCAATCTATTTGTGGTAATATTACTTTATATGTTGTGTGTGAGTTATATACACTGTGTTGTGCACCTTGGTCCGGAGGAACATTGTTTTGTTTGGCAGTGTACATGCACGCAGTTCGATGGTTCTGAACTTGACCAGTGGATATCGTCAATATGGATTTTAATAAAGCTTTTCACAAGGTACCTCATCGTCCAGGTTAAATTTTGCAGTGAGCTGGTAAACTAAATTCAAAATTGGCTTGGTCATAAAAGACAAAGGGTGGTCTTAATGGGGTGTTTCTCCAATTTGAAGTCAGTAACCTGTGGTGTTCCACAAGGTTTAGGTAAGTCTGCAAACAAATCAAAAATTGCTGGAATTGTGGATGGTGGGGAGAAGATAAAGCCAGATGAATATTTGGGCAGAGAAATGGAAGATAGCATTTCGTCTAGGCAAGAGTGATGGGTTGTACTTTGAGGGGTCAAATTTAAAAGGGGACTGTTCAGTAAATGCAATACCCTTCGGAGAAACGATAGCGTGGTGGTTAGCGAAACACTGTAACAGCTCAGGTCATTCCAGAGTTCAGAGTTCAATTCCAGTCTGGTAGGGGTCTGTATGTCCTCTGGGTGTTCCGGTTTCCAAAGACATACTGGTTAGGTTAATTGGTCATTGTAAATTGTCCCATAATTAGGTTAGGGTCAACCAGGGTTGTGGAATTGCTGGGGCAACGCAGCTCGAAGGGCTGGAGGGTCCTACTCCACATTGTACTGTATCTACAAATAAATAAAATAAATGCCTGACGTGTAGTGAGCCCTTGGGGCAAGAAAAAGTTCAAAGTAAATTTATTTTCACCACATACAACCCTGAGATTCATTTCCTTGTGCGCATTCACTGTAGAACAAGAAATGCAGTAGAATCAGTGAGAAACTACAAAGACTGACAAACAACAAACGTGCAAATAAAGATAAATTGTGCAAATACAAAACAATATAATAATATAATCATATAACCATATAACAGTTACAGCATGGAAACAGGCCATCTCGGCCCTTCTAGTCTGTGCCGAATGCTTACTCTCAGCTAGTCCCACCGACCTGCACTCAGCCCGTAACCCTCCATTCCTTTCCTCTCCATATACCTATCCAATTTTATTTTAAATGACAATACCGAACCTGCCTCTACTCCTTCTGCTGAAAGCTCGTTCCACACAGCTACCACTCTCTGAGTAAAGAAATTCCCCCTCGTGTTACCCTTAAACTTTTGTCCCCTAACTCCCAACTCATGTCCTCTTGTTTGAATCTCCCTTACTCTCAATGGAAAAACCCTATCCACGTCCACTCTATCTATCCCCCTCATAATTTTAAATACCTCTATCAAATTCCCCCTCAACCTTCTACGCTCCAAAGAATAAAGACCTAACTTGTTCAACTTTTCCCTGTAATTTAGGTGCTGAAACCCAGGTAACATTCTAATAAATCTTCTCTGTACTCTCTCTATTTTGTTGACATCTTTCCTATAATTCGGTGACCAGAACTGTACACAATACTCCAAATTCGGCCTTACCAATGCCCTGTACAATTTTAACATTACATCCCAACTCTTATACTCAATGTTCTGATTTATAAAGGCCAGCATACCAAAAGCTTTCTTCACCACCCTATCCACATGAGATTCCACCTTCAGGGACCTATGCACCATTATTCCTAGATCACTCTGTTCTACTGCATTCTTCAATGCCCTACCATTTACCATGTATGTCCTATTTGGATTATTCCTACCAAAATGTAGCACCTCATACTTATCAGCATTAAACTCCATCTGCCATCATTCAGCCCACTCTTCTAACTGGCCTAAATCTCTCTGCAAGCTTTGAAAGCCTACTTCATTATCCACAACCTTCGTATCATCTGCATACTTACTAATCCAATTTACCACCCCATCATCCAGATCATTGCATAATAAATAAATAGTAAATAAATAATACTGAGAACATGAAAGTGAGTCTTTGAAAATGAGTTCATTGGTTGTGGAATCAGTTCAGAGGTGAGGTGAATGAACGTTCGGGAGCCTGATGGTTGAAGGGGTAAGAACTGTTCCTGGACCTGGTAGTGTGAGACCTGCTTCCTGGTGGTAGCACTGAGAAGCCTGAATGGTGGGAGTCCTTGATGATGGATGCTGCTTTCTTGAGGCAGCGCTCCATGTAGATGCGCTCAGTGGAAGGGATAGCTTTTCCTGTGACTACATCCATTACTTTTTGTAGGCTTTTCCATTCTTGGGTATTCGCGTTTGCATACCAGGCTGTGATGTAACCAGTTAGGATACTCTCCACGTGCATCTACAAATGTCCCCGTAACCCAATGCTTCCCAACCTTTTTTATGCCATTATACCATTAAGCAAAGGGGCCGTGGACCCCGGATGGGAACCCCTGCACATATTCTCCCTCACATGCCCATAACTCGCAGTAAGTTTTCCCTGACCCCACACATCGTCTTGTTTTTACCAACCATCTTATTGAAATTAACCTCAAGACCTGTTTTCTTACAGGAAGATTATTGGATCTTAAGGTTTGTAAACATGCCCTTGTGAAAATCACTCACGAGTGCCACGCCATCTGCAAAGGCCAAAGGAAGTGAGCACACCCTCTGAACCGAGATGGAATCCGGACTGATCCCTATCCAATGAACATCATAAATTGTCCATTGTAATATTAAATAAAATTGGGAAAAGGGTCACCCCACAACCTTGGGATAGGAATGGGCAGCCTTGGCCTTGCCATTCTCAATAGAAGTGCAGGAGTCTATATGGATATTTGAAATGAGGTTCACAAAATGGGCACCAACCACAATCCAACCCAAGGCTTAAAAATAACCCTGTGACCAACAGAGTGAAATAGCTTAGACATAAGGCCTTTGTTGCACAAGGCAATAGGGTGTTGGCCTTCATTAGGCGGGGGATTGTGCTCAAGAGCTATGAGGTAATAATTCAAAAGCTCAAAGTTCAAAGTAAACTTGTTACCATATACATCCCTGAGGTTCATTTTCTCTAGGGCAGTCACAATAAGTGCAAAGAATCCCAACAGAATCAACGAGAAACTGCACACAACAAGATGGACAGTTTCTCAATGCTTCTTTTGCATTTCTTTGTGGCTCTATCAAACCCTGGATAAACCACCCGGAGAATCGTGTACAGCTCCGGTTGCTTCACTATAGGAAGGATGTGGAAGCTTTAGAGAGAGATTTATCAGGATGCTGCCTGGATTAGAGAGCAGGTCTTTTGAGGACAAGTTGAGCGAACTAGGGCTTTTCTCTTTGGAGCGAAGGAGAATGAGAGGAGACATGACAGAGGTGTACAGGATGATATGAGGCATAGATCAAGTAGACAGCCAGAGAGTTTTTCCCAGGGCAGAAATGCTAGAAAGAAGGAATATATTTTTAAGGTGATTGGAGGAAAGCATAGAGGGCATATCAGAGGTAGGAATTTTACACAGAAAGTGGTGGGTGTGTGGAATATCCTGCCAAGGATGTTGGTAAAGGCAGATACATTACAGACATTTATGAGACTCTTGGATGGACACATGGATGAAAGAAAAATGTGGGGGGTTACGGTTAGATTGATGTTATATCTTGGTTAGAATGGTTAGATTGGTCATATAGCTGTGGAGGCCAAGTCGTTGGGTGTATTTAAGGCAGAGATTGACAGATTCTTTATTGGACATGGCATCAAAGGTTACTGGGAGAAGGCCAGGAACTGGGGTTGAGGAGGAGGCAAAAAAAGGATCAGCCATGATTGAATGATAGAGCAGACTCGATGGGCCAGATGACCTAATTCTGCTCCTATGTCTTAAGGTCTTCTGGAATAGTTTAGAAGGTCAACTCAACATCGTGAGTTAACGAGCTTCTACTGTGCAGTATCATTCTATATTCACCCTGACCCTATGACCACTAGTTCTAATCTCACCCAATCTGATGGGGAAAAGTCTGCAAGTACACTGAGTGGCCACTTTATTAGGTACACCTGTACACATGCTTATTAATGCAAATACCTAATCAGCCAATCACGTGGCAGCAACTCAATGCATAAAAGCATGCAATAACCATCAAGAGGTTTGGTTATTGTTCAGACCAAACATCAGAATGGGGAAGAAATGTGATCTATGTGGCTTTGATCATGGAAGTGCCAAACAGGATGGTTTAAGTATCTCAGAAACTGCTGATCTCCTGGGACTTTCATGCAGAGCAGTCTCCAGAGTTTATGGAGAATGGTGCAAGAACCAAAAAACATTCAGGGATTTAGTGAGTGGTTGGAAATGGCTTGTTAATGAGAGAGGTCAGAGGAGAAGAGCCAGCCTGGTTCAAGGAGACAGTAACTCAAATGACCACAGGGTGGATGGTGTGTCAGGGAGGGGTAGAAACGGTGGTATGAAGACCTGCCATATCTTCCGAGGTAGGTCTTCCACTTTTGGTCCTCACCTGGCACTCAACTCTGACCTCTAGCTCCAAGTAAGCTGTTTGCATGTGACAGTGGCCACGCCCCAAACAACAGCTTCGACAGGCTGGCCAAACCAGGTGAGAGTAGCTGTCGGGGTTTTTTTGAACCTTTGGTGACCGGATTTGTCTACTCAAAATATGTGAAGACTGGATTCGGCGGACTGCGATTTGGAAACCTCCAGATGGTTCAACGGGCAGGAAGGCATGTTCCAGCACGTGTCGTGGAGCGCAAGGAGCGTGGCAAGACATTTCGATCATCCTGGTCATCCTGACCTAGCTCCAGTTGTCTTGACACTCATCTTCCCAATGGATCCAATGGATGAGAGCGTGAGGTTGACAACCTGCACTTTAATCAAACTCATGCGCAAGTCATGGCATCCAAAACAATCTCACAGGCCCAAGGATGTCAGTGGGCCTCATCGCTTGCGATGGACGTGCATGGGCACACACACACACACACACACACACACACAGACACACACACACACACACACACTCACACTCACACACACACACACACACACTGACACACACACACACAGACACACACACACACACACACACACACACACACACACAGTGGTGAACTACATATACCTGTCTGGACACCCCCCCCCCCCCCCCGCTGACTGTTCCTGTGGCCCCTCCCACTGACTGTGGCTCCTCCCACAGACCCCGGTATAAAGGTGATTGAGGCCTGAGCCCGGCCCTCAGTCTCCAGGATGTAGTATGGTGGTCAACTACTGCTTGTTCTTTCTTCCATCAATAAAAGCCGATATCTCGCCTTCACGTCTCAGAGAGAGTTATTGATGGTGCAACACACACACACACACACACACACACACACTCACACTCACTCACTCACTCACTCACTGGTGCTCAGAAGAGCATTTCGAAATGCACAACACATCAAACCGTAAGCAGCAGAAGACGACGAGCATTCACTCAGTAGCCGCTGTATTAGGTACAGGAGCTATCTAATAAAGTGGCCACTGAGTGTATTTACCATGTCTATAGAGCAGTGGAGGTCAAGATCGAATCTGGGTCACCGGAGAAGCAAATACCACTGTGCCCCCATGCCCTGGCATAAGAGAGTTGTGCAAGTATTGAAGCTTAAGTTACTGAAGGCAAGTGATTGACCTGGTTAGGAAATTATCCGGCAAACAGGGTTAATGGGCAGGTGCTCAGATTGATAGTGTGTGACTAGTTGGCTCTCACAGGGACCTGTGATGGAGCCTCAATTATTCTCTGCATTCATTAACAACTTGAAGAGAGGATAGAGAGTCACATATGCAAGTTTGCCAGTGACACAAATAGTCAATGCAAGCAGTACATATGGCAGCAAATTGAGGTCATCCATTCTGGACTGAAAATAAAACATCAGAAGCGCCACACACACAAAATGCTGGAGGAACTCAGCAGGTCAGGCAGCTTCCACGGAGGTGAATAAACAATCGATGTTTTGAGCCAAGACCTATGAGACCTCCATAGATGTCGCCTGGCTTGCTGAGTTCCTCCTGCATTTTGCGTGTGTTGCTCTGGATTTCCAGCATCTGTAACATCTCTTTTGTTTAAAAAGAGGAAAAAGAGTGTGTTCTAAATAGTAAAATGTGAGACACAATGTAGACTCAGTGGCCATTATATTAGGTACCTCCTGCACCTAATGTGACCAATTAACCTACTAACCTGTATGTCCTTGGAATATGGGAGGAAAGCAGAGCACCCTGAGGAAACCTACACGGCCTCAGGGAGAATATACAAATGACTTGCAGACAGTGGTGGAATTGAACCCGGGTTGCTGGGGTTGTAATAGCATTACGCTAACCATTATGCGACCGCGCTGTCCTGGTTTGCAGCGGCTGCCGTTTCTTATGTTTTTGTGTCTTTCTCAAAGGTCTGGAGCCAGCTGGAGCTGGAGAAAAGAGCTGGGAATCAAAGTTCAAGGTAAATTTATTATCAAAGTACATATATGTCACTAAATTCTACCCTGAGATTCATTTTCTTGTGGCCATTTACAGTAAGCAAAGAAATACAATCAAACCAGTGACAATCTACACCCAAAGACTGACAAGTAACCAATGTAGAAATACAAAAATAAATAACACTGAGAACATGACTTGTAGAGTTCTTGAAAGTGAATCCATAGTTTGTGCTCAATCATCCGTTCAGTGTTGAAATGAGTGAAGTTATCCACGATCAGGAGCCTAATGGTTGAGGGGTAATAACTGTTGCTGAACCTGGTGGTGTGAGTTCTGAGGCTCCTGTACCTCCTGCCTGATGGTAGTAGTGAGAAAAGAGCATGACCTGGATGATGGTGGTCCTTGATGATGGATGCTGCTTTCTTGTGGCAGCACACCTTATAGACGTGCTCAGTGGTGGGGATGGCTTCTGAGAAAGTAGAGGAGTTGCTGTGTCCTCTTTGTCATGGAACTTTGTAATGTGCATACCCTCTGAAATGATAACACCGAGGTATTTAAAGTTACTGATCCTCTCCGTCTCAGATTCTCTAATGAGGACATCCAGTTTCCACCTCCCATAATCGATAATCATCTCTTTGTTTTAGCTGACATTGAATGAGAGGTTGCTGTTGTGGCACCACTCAGCCAGATTTCCCATCTCCCTCCTGTATGTCTAAACAGCGACTTGATTACACTGGACAACAAAGATTT
Organism: Hemitrygon akajei; assembly: GCF_048418815.1. Classification (NCBI taxonomy): domain Eukaryota; kingdom Metazoa; phylum Chordata; class Chondrichthyes; order Myliobatiformes; family Dasyatidae; genus Hemitrygon; species Hemitrygon akajei. The sequence goes on along the minus strand of NC_133127.1, from coordinate 13,765,486 downwards.
TGCTTCCTGAATACCTTCAGGTGTATCTTATGAATTTTGGGTACTGATCATGAAAATCACCATGAAATTTCCCTATCAGGTACCATTTTTAATAAACTTATGTTTATTATTTCAATTCATAATTCAAGTTAATTAAAATATTGCTTACAATGTAAGCTGGAAAGTTTCCTATCTTGTCCAGGCATGCTTGGGCAGGCTTAGGCGGTGTGGCTGCTGCATGGCAGGACAGGTTTTAGTTATGGAAAACCCTGAAAATCCTCTACATAGCACCATCCAGAGACAGAGAAGCAGTTTCAGCGACAGGTTGCTATCAATGCAATGCTCCTCAGACAGGATGAAGAGGTCAATACTCTCCAATGCCATTAGGCTTTACAATTCAACCGCCAGGAGTAAGATATGTTAAAGTGCCGGGGTTGATTGTATTTAATGTATTTAAGTAAACTACTTAAGAACTTTTTAAAAGCTATTATTAATGCTTTTTGAGAGAGTGATTTAGATGCATATCATATTTTTACTGAGTTAAGTATTGTATGTAATTAGTTTTGCTACAACAAGTGTATGGGACATTGGAAAAAATGTTGAATTTCCCCATGGGGGATGAATAAAGTATCTATTTATCTATCTAATAATTATTAGGTTCAAGACTGTAAGAATGGAATTTTCTATCGCCAGGCACAAAAATTTTTATGAAGGACTTTGAAATTTGAGACAGACGCTTCCCAGAATAACTGATGCCAAGATTAAGGAAAGCATTTTTGTTGGTCCACAAATCAAACAGGTTATCAATGACAGGCAATTTGAAAAATTTCTAGTGGGACCGGAGAAAATCACATGGAAGGCATTCAAGGAAGTTGTTGAAATTTTTCTCGGCATCTACAGAGCACCAAATGACATGCAGTTGGTTGAAAGCATGCTTCAAGCATGTAAAACCATGAAATGCAAGATGTCACTAAAGATTCATTTTCTGCATTCCCATTTAGACTCCTTCCCTGCGAATCTTGGTGCTGTTAGTGACGAGCACGGTGAAAGGTTTCACCAGGACATTGCAGTCATGGAGAAAAGATACCAGGGCAACTGGAATCCATCAATGCTGGCGAATTATTGTTGGACACTTAAGTAAGGAGCTTCAGACACTGAGTACAAATGAAAATCATTAACAAGATATTTTTAACTTAGTTGAACTATTGCAAAGCATCAGCACCATTATGCAATTAAACACATTATATTCAATAAAAGTTAGTTTGCTGTTTCTCTAAATTCCTACGTAACACAAGTAGTCCGAAATTATATTTGTGTTCATCTTCAAGCATTCTATCATAAACAAAAGAAAATTCTGAGGAAGCAACACTTTTGAAAAAAATTTGTTGTCCAGTTTATTGGTCAGTCCTGCTCAATAGCACTGTCAAAACAGAAGTACACAAAGGAGGATACGAGCTGACCTGATAGAGGTGTAATAGAGCCATAGTGTAAAGTCAGTGCCTTTTTCCCAGGCTGGCCATGGCCAATACCAGAGAACATCCTTTTAAAGAGAGTGCAGGAAAGTTTGGGGAAGCTGTCAGAGGTAGTTTTTTTCACACATAGTGGTGGTGGGTGGTTCCTTAAAGTTGTCATAGCTTGGGGGTGGTAATGGGGATAAGCTTCCAATGGTGTGTGTCTCAAATAGCCCCTGACAACCAAGATCAGTTCTTGGCCTTTACGTGTGACTTAGCTACTAAGACTGGCGGAACCATTTCTACTGACAGGAGAAGGAGCAAAGACAGGTTGCTGGTGCCTTAAAACCAGTCGCTTCGGGCAGATGGGGCTCATGAGCCGTGGTTGGCAGCTCATCTAGGAGAAGGAAAACTCTGATCTCAAACCTCCACTGCCTTCTGGTTACGTCCGCTCATTGGGAACGTTTTGGGTATAAACCCGGAGGACAAAGCAGCATTCTGCAGATTTCAGATACGCACCGCATGAAGTGAATAATGAAGATCTCGATCATGTATTTAATGGGTGGATTCATCACTGCAGAGTGAACGTTTGCCACTTAACAGTGTGCTGATCAGGATCTATCACAATGAACTGAAAATTGAAGGCTATTGCGAACATTCAGCAGGATGGTTGCAGAAATTTAAGAACAGGCACAGCATTATTTTTTAAAAGATTTGTGTTGATACAGTAATGCGTTTGCTGATCATGAAGCAGCAGAGAAATTCATTGATGGATTTGTCAAGATCTTTGCTGACGAAAATCTTAACACACTGACCGGCTGCATCCGTACGTCTGTGTGATGAACAAATGTAAGGAAATTCAGAATTGGGAATGATGGTGATGGCAAATAGCTGCTGATTGTTTCATGCACTAAATTATTTAAAATATTATATAAAACTACCTTCAGAGGGTACATATACACTGAATATGTAATGTAAACCCCATCCCCAAGTTATCTCATTATATAAATACAAATACTGTAATCCCAAATCTAATACACTTCTGGCTTCAAGAATTTCAGGAATGCTCAACCTGTACTCTAAACACAAGACATTCTGCAGATGCTGGAAATCAAAGCAGCACACACAAAATGCTGGAGGAACTCTGCAGGACAGGCAGCATCTACAGAGGACCATAAACAGTTGATATTTCAGGCTGAGACCTTTCATGAAGGCTGGAAAGGAAGGGGGCTGGGAGCCAGAATAAATCAGACGCTGGGGGAGGGGAGGAGTACAAGCCGGCAGGTGATAGGTGAGACCAGGTGAGAGTGAAGGTTGGTGGGGTAGGGGGTAATGAAGTAAGAAGCTGGGTGGAAGAGGTAAAGGGCTGAAGATAAGGGAATCTGATAGGAGAGGACAGAAGACCATGGGAGAAAGGCGAGGAGGAGAAATGTGGAAGAGTGACGGGCATCAAGCTGGGTTAAGAGAGGAGTCAGAATAGAGAGTGGAAAGAGAGAGACAGCTGCCTGCACTGCACGTTCTCTGTAACTGCACGCTAATTCTGCATTGTTTTTTTTAACTTCTTCGATGTGTGGAATGATCTGTCTGGAGGGCACACAAAGGCTTATTGTACCTCGGTGAATGTGACAATAATAAACTAATTCAAAATCCCTAACACAAAAAAGAAGTAGATGCCTAAAGATTGCAAAGTTTATCACCCAATTGTTCGCCCTTTATTTTTTTAAACCATTCAAGCAGCTGCGAGAGCTGATGGTTCGGGAGCGTGATTACAGCCCACGTGGGCAAACAGCTGAGAGACCTTTGACCTCCGCTGGATACAGCAGGCGCTTCCGGTCATGGCGGCGCCCATGTGAGAAGCTGGAGCTGCTGCTCGACCGACCGGCACCCGGACTCCTTCACCGTCCCGCCCGGCCGAGATGTGGGCCCGCTGCCGCTCACTGCTCGTGGCCCGAGCCTTGGGCGCCCGCCCGGCCCCTGCCCGCGGCCGCAAGTCGCGCACCGACCCGCCCGCCAAGTCAAAGGTGGATCGAGTCCGCGTCCCCACGCCCGTCCACCCCGAGGAGCTGCTGGTGGTGCAGGAGCGCTACCGGCAGTACGATGCCATCATGAAAGCACTGAGGTCGGTGTGGGTGGGGAAATCAGCAGTACGTGGCTGTGTTCGGGCCACGTCTGCGTTGAGAACAGGGGCAGAGAATGTGTGATGGCGGGGGGCGGGACACAAGTGGAAGCTGGACGGGGGTGCTGAGGCACATCTGAAATGTTGCCGGGGAGGGTGACTGGGACACACCTGGAATCAGGGCGGGGGGTAGACGCACATCTACGATCTGTACGGGGAGTTGGGACACATCTAGAATCTAGGTGGGGGCTGGGGCACATCTGGAATATGGGGTTGATGCCCGTCTGGAATGTTGTCAGGGGGCCAAGACACATCAAGAATCTGGATAAAGGTCCAGGACACATCTGGAATATTGGCAGGGGCTGGGGCACATCTGGAGTCTAGTCAAGGGCTAGGGAACATTGGGAATATGTGTCAGGGGCTAGGACACATCTGGAATATGTGAAAGGGGACACCAGCAATATAGACAGGAATACACTAATTATGTGCAGGGATGTGGGTTTATTCTGTCTTGAGTATATGGCTGGTGCACTGTGCTACCAATCGAATTGTCTCACAACTTGGATTGTTCAACTTGTTTCTCAGGGTTTGAGCTGAGACTGTAAATAGCAGTGTTTCTCTTCCACCTGTCTTGTAATTGGCTCAGTAAAGAGTCAGTATGTGAAGATTAGGACACAAAGTGAGATGCAGGAGAAGGTTATTCCACATCTTTTCTTTGCCCCACTGTTTGACTTATCATTTCACCCGCTCTTTACAAAGGGCTGAATTCAAGGAGGCAGTGTTGCGGAAACGTTATGAGGAGGAGGTGGGCTCGCTGGCAGAGGAGCGAGCCAAGCAGGAAGCTGAGGAGCATAGACAGCTGATGGAATTCAACGACCGGGAGAATGCGCGGCTGCAGAAACTCCGGTGAGTCTGTGTAGAGGCAGTACTTCGTCAGTCACCACCCCTCAAGGTCAGAGAGCAGCCAGCTGTAAATCATAAAACTAGACATTCTGCAGATAACACCCACAAAGTGCTGGGGGAACTCAGCAGGCCATTCAGATTCTGCAAATGCTGGAAATCCAGAGCATCACACACAAAGTGCTGGGGGAACTCAGCAAGTCAGGGAGCATCTATGAAAATGAATGAACAGTCAATGTTTTGGGCCGGACCCTTCTTCAGGGTTCTTCCAGCATTTTGTGTTTTTAAATCATAAAACTCCTGTCTCAAGGACAGTGGATAATGAGGGCAGGCAGCTGTATGTCACAGCCACTGACTCATCAGAGGGTGATGAAGGCCAGCAGTATTATAACTCATACTCAAGGTCACGGTTGGCAGGGTGGAGATGTGTCTCCACCAGAGAAGATACAAGGTGCCCCTGCCCTATGCTAGCCTGCAGGTCACCCTTGAGCAAGGTGTAGCATCTGCTTAGCCCCTGATCTGGGTCACGTGAAGCCACGGGGGCAGGTTGTGGAGGTCATACGAGCAGCTGGTGCAGATCACAAGTCCTGGTTATGCGACCACTGACACCAGACAGACAATCTCTGAAGAGTATTGATAATGGCTGGGGTCACCCATCTTGTAGAGACACTGTCCAGAAGAAGGCAATGGCAGACCACTTCTGTAGAAGAATTGCAAAAATCCCATGGAAAGACCATCATCACCTATGTCATACAACATGGCACACGATGATGTCATACGACATGGCACATAACGAACGACTCAAGGCGAGGGTAATGAGGGTGGGCAGCTGTAAATCGTAAACTTCTGATACAAGGTCAGGAGATGATGAGAACAGTTCAAAGTAAATTTATTATCGAAGTACATATATGTCACCATGTATAACCCTGAAATTCATTTTCTTGTGGGCATATTCAATAAATCCAATGACCATAACAGAATCAATGGAAGATCACACCACCTGGACCTACAACCAGTGTGCAAAAGAGAACAAAGTGCAAATGCAAAAAGAAAAAGAGAATTTTAATAATAAATAAGTGACAAATATCAAGAACATGAGATGTAGAGTCCTTGAAAATGAGTCCTCAGGTTGTGGGAACAGTTGAGTGGTGGGGCAAGTGAAGTTCAGGAGTCTGGTGGTTGAACTTGAACATGGTGGTGTGAGTGCGGAGGTGCGTGTCCCTTTTTGATGGCAGCCGCAGTAAGAGAGCGTGACTTGTTCCACAGCCACTGAGCCGTCAGAGGGTGATGAAGGCCAGCGGTTATGTTCTGTGTTTTGGCTCAAGGTCAGAGGGCAACAATGGCAAATCACAGCGATAGATAAGGTACAGGCAGGAAAGTTGTTTCCACTGGTAAATGAGACTAGAACTAGAATGCTTAGCGGTTAGTGTAATACTATTTCAGCACCAGTGACCCAGGTTCAGTTACTGCCGATGTCTGTGAGGATGTTCTCCCGAAGGATGCTAAGTATGTTCTCCCTGTGATCACGTGAGTTTCTTCCAGGTGCTTCATTTTCCTCCCATATTCCAGAGATGTATAACCATATAACAATTACAGCATGGAAACAGGCCATCTCGGCCCTTAGTCCGTGCCGAACGCTTACTCTCACCTAATCCCACTGACCCGCACTCAGCCCATAAACCTCCATTCCTTTCCTGTCCATATACCTATCCAATTTTACTTTAAATGACAATACCGAACCTGCCTCTACCACTTCTACTGGAAGCTCGTTCCACACAGCTACCACTCTCTGAGTAAAGAAATTCCCCCTCGTGTTACCCTTAAACTTTTGCCCTATAACTCTCAACTCATGTCCTCTTGTTTGAATCTCCCCTACTCTCAATGGAAAAAGCCTATCCACATCAACTCTATCTATCCCCCTCATAATTTTAAATACAATTATCAAGTCCCCCCTCAACCTTCTAAGCTCCAAAGAATAAAGACTTAACTTGTTCAAACTTTCTCTGTAACTTAGGTGCTGAAACCCAGGTAACATTCTAGTAAATCTCCTCCATATGGGTAGGGTGCCGCTGTTACTTATTACAGCTCTTGGCATTCTGGTGTTCAGAGTTCAATTCCGGCACCACCTGTGAGGAATTTGTGCGCTCTCCTTGTGAACGTGTGGGTTTCCTCTGGGTGCCCCCATTTCTTCCTACAGCCCGAACACTTCCTGGTTACTAGGTTAATTGGTCATTGTAAATTGTCCTGTGATTAGGCTAATGTCAACTTGGTGAGTTGCTGGCCAGTGCAGCTTGTTGGGCCAGCAGGGCCTGTTTGGCACTATTTCCATAAATTAATTAATTAAGTTGGTCACATGGGTGTAATTGCACCCTCCCCCCCAGGCTCGTTGCACTGTTAGCGCCTGTTTCTTGCTGCATCTCTAAATAAATTTTCAATAAGCGCTGCCTTGTTTTTGTCTTGGAACAGAGAGGAGCGACTCCGGCAGGAGATGGAAGCAGAGCGGCAGCAGAAACAGCAGGCTGCTGCCTACAGAGAACAGAAGCGGATGGAGTTCCTCAGTGAGAAGGAGAGGGAGGTTCTGCAACTTCAGGTGAGCTCTGCGCTCTGGTACCAGGGCCATGTTCACTCTTTATTTATTTATTTAGAAATACTGCAGGGTCAGTCATTTCCAGCCCACCGAGCAGGTGGTCCAGCACACACCTATTTAACCCTAGCCTAATCACAGGACAGTTTACAATGAACGATTAACATATTGACCAATACATCTTTGGACTGTGGATGGAAACTGGAGCACCAGTGTATATTTACAAAATAAACAGCATTATTTGTACACAGTGGTTTAAAGTGTTTACAGTGCAGTGAATGGGGTAATAAATAAAGTATCCCCCTAACTAGAATGGTTGATCAGATTAACTGCCTGAGGGACGAAACTTTTAAGATGATGTGAAGTTTTCGTTTTAGTAGCCCTATAGAGCTTTCCCGAAGAGAGCTTTTGGAAGAGACAGCTTACAGGAGATACAGGAGCCTGAAGACACACACTCAATGTCTTAGGAACAGCTTCTTCCCCTCCACCATCAGACTTCTGAATGTTTGTGAACACTGCCTCACTATTTTTGCTCACTTTTTGCACTACTTATTTATTTTTTATATATATTGTGTCTTTGTTGTTGTGAATTATAGTAATGTTGATATGTACTACTGCCACAAAGCAACACATTTCACGGCATGTGTCAGTGATGATAAACCTGATTATGATTAAAACACATCACAAACGTCGTCCTCTGGTCTGACAAGTATATGACTCCAGGCCCATCAGGTGGTTAGTTCTTAACTGCTTTCTGCAGATGTCCAAAGAGAAGTTTAAGTTGTGCTGCAGATACACTGCGAGATCCACTTGGTTCATAGCCTGATCCCTGCTTCTAGGCAAAGTAACGTTCACTCTGGTCCACAGTGACACCTGTCAGTCACTCTCAGAAATACACCAGGTGCAGGCAGTAGATCACAATGTTGTAGTCTTCATACAGTTCCTGCAGAAATATTGGAGACCTTCAATTGAACAATAACCACACTGATTTTTAAAAACAGCAATTGAACATTTCCATGGGGGTTTAACCTTTATTCTTACTGCTCCTTATGCTTTTGGCACTGAGGGCACCAATGAAGGTCCTCCCTCTCTGTCTCCATACTTCCACACACAGATAAAGAAGGATTTTTCATTGCTGTTTTTTTGACCAGACTGGATTGTTAGCCCTGAGCTGAACCCCCAAACCTGGATGACCAGTGGACCGGTCTTGGTCTGGCCTCTACCCTTTGGCCTGTTTGGCATGGGTGACCCTTCCAAGAGCCAAAGTACAAGGCCGTGACTCCAGCCAATGTAGCTCTCTGGGTCAATGAGGCACACAAGCCTCCAAACATACAACACGGTTATGGTCCCCTTGGTGGTTAATCTTCATGTTGAGGAAGAAATCGTGATCAGTCTTCCAGTATGTTTCTGTGGTAGGGATGAGTCAAAGTTGAGCTTATTGTCATATACTTAAGTACACATATGCGCAGGTGCAAAGAGAAACTTACATGTGGCAGCATCATTTAAGCACCATTCACAAAGGAAGTATACATTAAACACTATTTTACAGGAAAAAAAACCACGATTTAGAACATAGAACACTAAAGCGCAGTACAGGCCCTTCGGCCCACAATGTTATGGTGATCAATCTAACCCTTCCCTCTTACACAACCATTTATTTTTCTATCATCCAAGTACCTATCTAAGAGTTTAAATGTCCCTAATATATCTGTCTCTACCACCAATCCTGGCAGGGTATTCCACACATCTAGCACTCTCTGTGTAAAAGACTTACTCTGACCCGTCAATACTTTGCTCCAATCACACCGCTCTCTCTGTGGGATAACCTACCTCTGACATCCCCCTATATTTTCCTCCAATCACCTTGAAATTATACTGCCTTATTCACCCTGGGAAAAGTTCGCTTCCTCTCCACTCGATCAATGCCTCTTATCATCTTGTACACCTCTATCAAGTCACCTCTCGTTTTCCTTCACTCGAGAAAAGCCTTACCTTGTTCAACCTATCCTCATAAGACATTCTCTCTAATCCAGTCAGTATCCTGGTAAATCTCCTCTGACCCCTCTCTGAAGCTTCTAAATCCTTCATAATGAGGGACCAGAACTGAACCCAGTATTCCAAGCGTAGAAATATTTGTTATACAATATGAATTGATCTGTATGAACAGCAGGCAAGACAGGCTTTTCAGTGTATCATGGTACATGTGACAATAATAAACCAATACCAAACTATACATAAACAGATCAAGTCCAGTTTAAAAATAATATACAGGACACAGAACACAACAGTGCGTAAGTAGGCCTCCGGTAGTCTCGATAGACCATGGATTTGCACCTTGGGAAGTTTCCAGGGCACAAGCCTGGGCAAGGTTTTTTTTTATGGAAGACCGGTAGTTGCCCAAGCTGCAAGTCTCCCCTCTCCATGCCACTGATGTTGTCCAAGGGAGGGGCATTAGACAACAGTACAGGAATGGGGAATAGGCCCTTCAGCCCACAATGTTGTGCCGAACTAATTAAACAAGTAATTAAAATCGGAATCATAATCACTTTATTACCAGTCTGTGAAACACACCACTATTGATTGTGGTCTGGTGCCAAGCAAAAAACACAGGACAATACCATAACAGACAGCACAATAGCAACCAACAATTTACCGGACAAACAGTCATGAGCAATCAACAATTAGCAGAGCGGTCACACGTGCAGATGTCAATAATGGAACTGAAATAAATGTGAACATATAAACGGGATGAACAATTATCAACAAAACAAGGAGAGCAAGAAAGACTATTTCATGGATTTTGTGCAGGGACAGTTAGGGTATTACACCTGAGTGGGACTTGTTGAGAAATTGGACAGATACAGGAAAGAAGCTTCCTAAATTGTTTTTAAAAAGTTTAAACTAGTAAATAAACCTTTCTAAATGGTCCTGTCAGCCTCCATAAGTCCATATCCCTCCATTTTATTCATGTTTATGTGCCTCTCTAAGAGCCTGTTAAATGCCTGTATTGTATTTGCCTCCACTCTTAGCAGTGCACTCCAGATACTGCCAAGGTGGGTCATCTCCTACCTGACTACATGATAGTGATTTCTCCCCCTCCCCTTTCCTCTTCCATTTTCCATTCTTGCTTCCCTCTTACCTCTTCTCTTTAAGTGCCTATCAACTCCCTCTGGTGCCTCTTTTCCTTTCCTTTTTCTGTTGTTCCACTCTCCCCTCCTGTCAAATTCATTCTTCTAAAGCTCTTCACCTTTTTCACCTGTTACCTCCCAGCTTCTCACTTCATCCATCCTCCGCCACCCACCTTCCCCCTCGCCTGGTCTCACCTGCCACATTGTACTCCTCCCCCCCCCCCCCCCCATCTTGTTCTGGTCTCTTCCTCCTTCCTCTCCAGCCCTGAAGAAGGGTCTCGGCCTAAAGCGTCGATTGCTTATTCATTTCCGTGGATGCTGCCTGACCTGCTGAGTACCTCCTGCATTTTGTGTGTGGCTCTCTGGATTTCCAGCTTCTGCAGATTCTCTTGTGCCTCTGCAGCCTTTTCCGATCCTGCGTCTCCAGACCAGAAGGTGATGCTGCAACCAGCTGGAAGTCTGTCCCTGCTACACCCGTAGAAATCTGTTCGGGTTGCTGGTGACATTGATTATCTCACTCTTCTAATTTACAGGAGGAAGCAAAGAATTTCATTACGCTGGAGAACCTGGATCAGCGCATCGAGGAAGCAATGGACAACCCACAGAACTATAACTTCGCCATCGACAAAGAGGGTAGAATTGTTAAACAGACGGTGCTGCAGTAGGTCAAGCCCAAGCGTAGTCTTGTTGCCTGAGTTCTTTAGTGGCAGGGTGTAGGGAATTGTTCCCCCTGCAAGGGAAGGGAGGGGAGGGGAGGTCTTTTGAGAATGAGTGAAGTCCAACAGAGCAGCCCTACCAGAGTATCAACACTTTCAGTCACAGTACGGGTGAGAAGATCAACTTTACTCACTATATATATTTACATGTATTAGAAATTTACTGTCCTGTGTTGGTGTGACATATAAGAATAAACAACAACGTTCCAACAATTATAAAGCAGTGTATAAAATAAAGTTAAAAGTACAGCTATGGGATAAAATATGTATAAATATACAATACTAGTGGGTATTTACAATGTAAATAGCATTATAAAGACTGGCTTAAAGTGCTTACAGTGCAATGATGAGTAATAGAGGGTTTGTGGGGGGGGGGGGGTAACTTGATTGGTTGATCAAATTAACTGCCTGGCAGAAGAGACTTATAAGATGGTGTGAAGTTTTTTTGTTTCAATAGCCCTGTAGTGCTTTCAAGAAGGGAGCTTTTTGGGAAAACCAAACAAGAGGAATCCAAGCAACACACACAAAATGCTGGAGGAACTCAGCAGGCCAGGCAGCATCTATGGAAAAGAGTAAACAGCTTAAAGCCCTTCAGCAGGACTGGAGAAAAAGCTGAGCAGCAGATTTGAAAGGTGGGGGAGAGGGGAGAGGGAAATGCCAGGTGATAGGTGAAATTTGGAAGGGGGGATGAAGCAAAGAGCTGGGAAGTTAATTGGTGAAAGAGACAGAAGGCCATGGAAGAAAGAAAAAGGGAGGGGGGAGCAGCAGAGGGTGGTGATGGGTGGGCAAGGACATGACATGAGAAAGGGACAAGGGGATGGGAAATGGTCAAGGTGAGGGGAGGCATTACTGAAAGTTTGAGAAATCAATGTTCATGCCATCAGGTTGGAGGCTATCTGAATGGAATATAAGGTGTTGTTCCTCCAACCTAAGTGTAGCCTTATCACGACAGTGGAGGAGGCCATGGATGGACATATGGGAATGGGAAGTGGAAATTAAAAAGGGTGGCCACTGGGAGATCCCACCTGTTCTGGCAGACAGAGCATAGATGCTCGGCGAAGCCAGTTTGTTGGGTGGGTACTGTTGGCAACGATTTTCTCCTGCCTGCATCTTTGTCGGCAATAGGGCTGTTGAAAGCGACGGGAGCACCCTGTTTCTTCCCACAGTTCAAAGCTGTGCTAGTTGGTAGGTTAGTTGATCATTATAAATTGTCCTGTGACTAGGCTAGGGTTAAGTTGGGGGGTTGCTGGGTGGTGTGGCTCGAAAGCCAGAAGGCCTGTTCCGCACTGTATCACCACAAATATAAAGTCCCTCAATCATGGCAGACTGCAGCTAATGACCTTTTCTGCTGATCTGACTGTTCACTGTAATTTTGTGTAATGTGAGCGGATGCTGCTCCAAACTGGACAGTATGGACCATAAAGCTGAGAAGAATATGAATTGTAAAATATCATTTTTGTACCAGTGGCAATAGCCATCGTCCTCTGTTGCTTACTGCTCTATTACAAACCTGCTGAGATTTAAAACAATAAATTCCTGTGAAGTGAAGCCAATTGATTTCAATGTTAAACTTCAGCTGTGCGGGCTCTGCACTTTATAATGTAATAAAGGCTGAGACACATTGTATCAATAAATAAACTTTAATAAGCGTTGTGCCACATTCTATCAATAAAGACACCACAGACAAATGCCTAAGGTTGCTTTACAGCAATAAATATACTTCAATAATCATAGAATAATAATGTATTAAAAAAGAAAATATAATGGTGGCCTGAAGCTGCATTGTATCAATAAATGTAACACTGTGGATACATTCATACAGCAGATAAGGAAATGCATAGGAACTCACAGATTGTAACAGGATTCTTTGTACAAATAAGTATAAAATGGGTAGATGTAGTGTGGTTTATTTTGAATAAAGGAAGAATCATTCAGGTTCACATTCATTTATTTATCACGTGTACAGTACAGACCACATTGTTTCCCACACTACTGTGTAAAAGTCGTGGGTACATATACTGTATATAGCTAGGAGGGCCTAAGACATTTGCACAGTCTTCTCTTTGTCAACGTGAAACAGAGAGCGAGTTTGTAAATCTGGTGGGAGCAAAGGATGGTGAGAGGGGAGTGCCGCGGGATGGGGGTGGGACAGGTGGCGGAGAAAGAATGGTGAGGTGGTGGGGCAGGTGCAGACACACTCAGCCCTGAGACACCAGGCAAAGTCATTTGATTCCAAACAATTGGTTTATTGATCACTACAGAAAGTCTGGTGCAACAGTCCGCAATAGAGATCCATATCAGAATCATGTATGTCATCAACTTTTTTTGCAACAGCTCTACAGTGCAATGCATAACATTACTACAGTACTGTGCGAAAGTCTTAGGCACCCTATCTATCTTGCACAGTACTGTATTTATTAAGCAATACAGTACTGCGTAGGCTCTTTCAGCCCTTTGAGTCATGCTGCCCCAGATTGTAGAAATTGTTGCTCGCTGCCGCTTACTCGTGGGAGGGGGGAGCTGGGGGGGGTACTTTGGGGTTCTCAAGTTTAAACTGTCGTTCATTCTTTGGGACACTTCTCTGTTTTCGTGAATGTTTTGCAAAGTAAAAGCATTTCAGGATGTATATTGTATACATTTCTCTGATATTAAATTCGACCTTTGAACTCCTTTCCTCCCACAGACGCTGCTCAACCTGCTGGGTTTCTCCACAAAACTTATCCTTAACATCTGGATTTGTTGTGACCAAGCTCAGTTCCAAAGAAAATATAGTAGTTTAATGAAAGGGGTCAAAAGGAATTGCAAAAACTTAGCAATCCAGTCTTGGTTTTTCATTCCATCAGGTATTAACTTATTCTTCAAGGTCTTGGCAGGATTGGGATCGAGCAACGCACAAAATATAGGAGGAACTCAGAAGGTTAGGCAGCATCTGCGGAAGGAAATGAGCAGCTGATGTTTCAGACTGAGACTCGAATCAGACCCAATGAAAGGTACTGATAAAGGGAATCGGCCAGAAATATCACCTCTGCATTTCCCTCCACAGAGGCTGCCTGACCTCAAAGTCAAAGTAAATTTATCATCAAAGTGTGTATATCTCACGTATACTACCTCGAGATTCATTCTCTTGCAATCATTTACAGTAAATAAATATAATAGTATTTATGGAAACTATACATAGCAAAGACTGACAAATATCCACTGTATAAAGGAAGACAAACCATGCAAATAAACCAAAAAAGTAAATCAGTAATACCAGCTTGTAAAGCTCATAGCAGGATGGGGATCAAACTACATACAGAAAATGTTGGAGGAACATCATTCCAGACACCCGCCACTCTGTATAAAAAAGTTCAAAGTAAATTTATTGTCAAATTATATAAACAACACTGAAGTTCATTTTCCTGTGGGCATACTCAGTAAATCCATAACAGAATAATGATCATAATGGGAGCAATAAAAGACTGCACCAATTTGGTTGTTCAACTAGTGTTTCCCTGCTCTGCCATGTACATTCTCCTCCCACGTCCTCTGGTATTAGACATTCTGACTCGAGGAAAATGACACTGGCTGTCTTTTCTATCTATTGCCTTTGATAGTTTTATAAACTGCTGTCAGATTTCCCTTCAGTCTCTGCTGTACCAAATAATACAACTCAAGTTTGTCCAATGTCTGCTTATAGTACATGCTTTCTATTCCACACAGCAGCCTGGTGAAAAAATGTGGCAAATGTTCAGGGGATATTTGCGTGGGGTTCTGGGTGGATACGTTCCAATGAGACGGGAAAGAATGGTAGGGTACAGGAACTGTGGTGTACAAAGGCTGTTGTAATAGATTTACAACATCCTTTCCTTTACAACGAGATGTCATGAAGAACAGAAGAGCTTACAGAAGGTTCAAGAAACTAGGTAATGGTGGAGATCCAGAAAATTATAAGGCTAGCAGGAAGGAGATTAAGAATGAAATTAGGACTGCCAGAAGGGGCCATAAGAAGGCCTTGGTGGACAGGATCGAGGAAACCCAAAGGCATTCTGCAAGTATGTGAAGAGCAAGAGGATAAGACGTGAGAGAATAGGACCAATCAAGTGTGACATTGGAAAAGTGTGCATGGAACTGGAGGAGATGGCATAGGTACTTAATGAATACTTTGCTTCAGTATTCACTACGGAAAAGGATCTTGATGATTGTAGGGATGATTTACAGTGCACTGAAAAGCTTGAGCATGTAGATATTAAGGAAGAGGATGTGCTGGAGCTTTTGGAAAGCATCAAGTTGGATAAGTCACCGGGACCGGATGGGATGTACCCAGACTGCTGTGGGAACCGAGGGAGGAGATTGCTGAGCCTCTGGCGATGATCTTTGCATCATCAATGGGGATGGGAGAGATTCCACAGGATTGGAGGGTTGCGAATGTTCCCTTATTCAAGAAAAGTAGTAGGGATATCCCAGGAAATTATAGGCCAGTGAGTCTTACTTCAGTGGTTGGTAAGTTGATGGAGAAGATCCTGAGAGGCAGGATTTATGAACATTTGGAGAGGCATAATACGATTAGGAATAGTCAGCATGGTTTTGTCAAAGGCAGGTTGTGCCTTATGAACCTGATTGAATTTTTTGAGGATGTGACAACACATTGAGGAAGGTAGAGCCATAGATGTATTGTATATGGATTTTAGCAAGGGATTTGATAAGGTACCCCATGCAAGGCTTATTGAGAAAGTAAGGAGGCATGGGATCCAAGGGAACATCGCTTTGTGGATCCAGAACTGGCTTGCCCACAGAAGGCAGAGTGATTGTAGACGGGTCATATTCTGTATGAAGGCTGGTGACCAGTGGTGTTCTGCAGGGATCTGTTCTGGGACCCCTACTCATTGTGATTTTTATAAACCTCATTTATATATATATGAGGAAGTGGAGTGATGTGTTAGTAAATTTGCTGATGACACAAAGGTTAGGGGTGTTGTGCATAGTGTGGAGGGCTGTCAGAGGTTACAACGGGACATTGATAGGATGCAAAACTGGGCTGAGAAGTGGCAGATGGAGTTTAACCCAGATAAGTGTGAGGTGGTTCATTTTGGTAGGTCAAATATGATGGCAGAATGTAGTATTAACAGTAAATCTCTTGACAGTGGGGAGGATCAGAGGGATCTTGGGGTCCGAGTCCATAGGGCACTCAAAGCTGCTGCACAGGTTGACTGTGTGTTTAAGAAGGCATATGGTGTATTGGCCTTCATCAACCATGGGATTGAGTTCAAGAGCCGAGAAGTAATGTTACAGCTGTATAGGACCCTGCTCAGACCTCACTTGGGGTACTATGCTCAGTTCTGGTCACCTCACTGCAGGAAGGATGTGGAAACTATAGAAAGGGTGCAGAGGAGATTTATAAGGATTTTGCCTGGATTGGGGAGCATGCCTTATGAGAATAGGTTGAGTGAATTTGGCCTTTTCTCCTTGGAGCGACGGAGGATGAGAGGTGATCTGATAGTAGTGTATAAGATGATGAGAGACATTGATTGTGTGGATAGTCAGAGGCTTTTTCCCAGGGCTGAAATGCCTAATGTAAGAGGGCATAGTTTTAAGGTGCTTGGAAGTAGTTACAGAGGATGTCAGGGATAAGTTTTTTACACAGAGAGTGGTGAGTGCGTGGAATGGGCTGCCAGCGATGGCGGTGGAGGCGGATACAATAGGGTCTTTTAAGAGACTCCTGGACAGGTACATGGAGCTTAGTAAAACAGAGGGCTATGGATAACTCTAGGTAATTTCTAAAGTAAGTACATGGTCAGCATAGCATTGTGGGCCGAAGGGCCTGTATTGTGCTGTAGGTTTTCTATGTTTCTCATTACTATCAGTAGACTGAAGACCCATATAAAAAGATTCAGAAACAGCCTCATTCCCTCCACTATCTGATTTATGAACAGACCATAAACACTAGCTCAATATTCCTTTTTGTACGATTTAATTATTTTGTAATTTATAATAATTTTGTCTTTGCACTGTCCTGCTGCTTCAACATAACTAATTTCATGCTGTATAAGACCTAATTAACTAATTTCATACCATATTAGTGATAAGAGACCTAGTTCTGATCCTGAAATCTGATCTCCTTACCCAGCCTAATGTGCTTTCACTGTGGTTAATACCCACAACCTGTGAAATGTTAAAAAAAGAAGTCTCCAGACTAATTATTGCTATATGCATTCAGTGAGAATGATTTGCAGAGATTTGGGAACACAGCCCAGTCCACCAGAAAATCCAGACTCTCCTACCCATTCCCACAGTGACATGTCTGTCCTCAGTCTCCTCCGCTGGCAAGGTGAGCGGAATTAGAAACTAGAGGAACAGCACCTCCTATTCCACCTGGATAGTCTACAACCTAACTGAAGATTCAAATTTGTTTAATATATATCACTATCAGTGGTGGGGGTAGAGATACATCTCTACCCCAGGAGGTGTAAGGCCCTCCATTACCCTGTAGGTCACCCTTCGGCAAGGTGTGGCTCCTGCTTAGCCCCCTCTCCTCCCCGATAAAGGTCACATGAAACATGGGAGCAGGTGGTGGATGGTCGTATATCACTGATGCCAGGCAGATGTTCACTGAAGAGTACTGATAATGGCTGCGGTCACCTATCTTGTAAAGACACTGCCCAGAAGGCGGCAATGGCAAACCACCCGTTCAGAAAACTTTGCCAAAAACAATCACGGTCATGGAAATTCCATGATCGCCCACGTTGTATGACATGGCACATGATGATGATATTGCTGAGAATATAGATGATGAAATTAGCAGGTTTGTGCATGACACTGGGATTGTAAACAAGGTAGTCCGGATGCAAGGTCTGAACCAGTTGGGAAATTGGCCTCTGGGAAGGCAGTTGTGATTTAACTCAGGCTAATGTGAATTGATGCATTACCTTTGTTGCTCTTTATTGGCCACAATGTCATTTGGGATCTCCTGAGGCTTGTGAAAGAAATGGAAGTCCATCCACCACCATCTCATACCTTTAACACTCTCTCCAACACACCCTCATTCACAGCACATTCTGTGAGCTATAGAACGCTTAAAGAGTATTGAGACCAGCTCTCTGGTGTTGTAAATATCCAGGAAACATTTACACTAAACATACACTAACTCAGTTTTCTTCTCCCCACAGTCTTATCAACTCACCCCATGTGAGGGGCAATTTACAGTGACCAGTTAACCTTCAAGTTTCAGGATTGTTTAATGCAACTTCCAGTTCACAAGTGCAAAGGAGAGCGAAAGAATTATTAATCCAGATCTGATACAGCATGAAAAAACAGTTAATATATAAAGCAATAATAAAAAACACAATAAGTATAAATATAAATACATAAGGTAGCTTTATACATACATTGATTGCATGTCCACAA
Organism: Hemitrygon akajei; assembly: GCF_048418815.1. Classification (NCBI taxonomy): domain Eukaryota; kingdom Metazoa; phylum Chordata; class Chondrichthyes; order Myliobatiformes; family Dasyatidae; genus Hemitrygon; species Hemitrygon akajei. The sequence goes on along the minus strand of NC_133127.1, from coordinate 13,747,229 downwards.
ATTGATGCTAGGTACAGAGGTGTCTGTACATAAGGTGACTGACAGGAAATGATAAAGTAGTGGTGGTGGGGTGAGTTAGTGGGTTAACTGCACGAATGCTGAATTTTCAAACTTTTGGTATCTGCACAGTAATGTAAAGGGTGGCTCTGTAATGTAGCTGTTAGCGCACTGGTTTACAGCAATCGGACAGAATTCCTGTTGTTTTCTGTCAGGAGTTTGTACGTGATTGTGTGGTTTTCCTCCAGGTACTCCAGTTCCAAAGGCGTACAGTTAGGGATAGTGAGTTGTGGACACGCTATCTTGATGTCAGATGTGTAGCAACTAGCTGACTGAAATATAAAAGCAAGGATGTAATGTTGAGGCTTATGAGGCCTCACTTGGAGTATTGTGAGAAAGGATGTGCCGACATTGGAGAGGGTTTGGAGGGGGTTCATGAGAACGATCCCGTGAATGAAAAAACAGTTATCATATGGGTGGCGATTGATGGCCCTGAGTCTGTACTCATACGAAGTTAGAAGAATTGAGACCTAGCAAATGTTAAAAGACCCAGATAGAGCGGATGTGGAGAGGTTGTTTGCTACGCTGGAGGGAGGGTGAGTGTGGTCTAGGACCAGGATGTACAGCCTCAAAATAGAGGGATGTTCATTTAGAACAGAGAGCAGTAGGAATTTCTTAGCCAGAGGGTGGTGAATCTGTGAAATTCATTGTCACGGGCAGCTGTGGAAGCCAAGTCACAGGATGCATTTAAGTCTTGATTAGTCAGGGTGTGAAAGGTTATTGGGAGAAGGCAGGAGAATGGGGTTGAGAGGGAAATGGATCAGCTATAATGAAATCCCGGAGCAGACATGATAAGTCAAATGGCGTAGTTCTGCTCCTATGTCACATGGTCTAGCTCTTGCAGGCTGCCCCCAGCACATTCTTAGACAGTGTTGATCATTGACACAAAAGATCCATCTCACTATATGTTTCAATGCTCATGTGACAAATAAAGTTAATCTTCTTTAAACTCTGTCCCTTTTCCTCTATCCTTCTGTTTGACCTGCCCCCCCACCCTCTCCATCTGCTCATCACCCACACACTCCTCCTTCTGTTTACCATCCCTACCTCCTTTTATTCAACACTCCACTGTCTTCTCCTATTTGTCTTCATCATCTTTAGCCCTTTGTCACCAGCCCCAGCTTCTGACATCATTCACACTCTTCCCCTCCCTTGTCTACTTATCCTCCTCCCACCTCATCACCAGGATCAGTCTATCACCTGCCAGCTCTTGCACCACCTCTTTACAGTGGCTATCTCCTCACTTTCAGTCCCAACGTAAGTTTTTGACCTAAAATGTAGACTGTCCGTTTCCCTCCCCAGGTAATGCCTGACTCACCGAATTCCTTCAGCATTCCACGTCCCATTCCCATTCTGATATGTCTATCCGTGGCCTCCTCTACTATCAAGGTGAAGCCACACTCAGGTTGGAGGAACAACACCTTATATACCGGCTGGGTAGCTTCCAACCTGATGGCATGAACATTGACTTCTCTAACTTCCGTTAATGCCCCTCCTCCCCTTCTTACCCCATCCCTGATATATTTAATTTTTTTCCCCCAATCCCCCTTTTTTTTCTTTCTCTCTCTGCCCATCACTCTGCCTGTTCTCCATCTCCCTCTGGTGCTCCCCTCCCCCTTTCTTTCTCCCTGGGCCTCCCGTCCCATGATCCTTTCCCTTCTCCAGCTCTGTATCCCTTTCGCCAATCACCTTTCTGGCTCTCAGCTTCACCCCACCCCCTCCGGTCTTCTCCTATCATTTTGCATTTTTCCCTTCCCCTCCTATTTTCAAATCTCCTACTATCTTTCCTTTCGGTTAGTCCTGACGAAGGGTCTCGGCCCGAAACGTCGACAGTGCTTCTCCCTATAGATGCTGCCTGGCCTGCTGCGTTCCACCAGCATTTTGTGTTGAATCTCTCCATGGATCCTGTGTTCATTTCCCAGTCAGGAAAGCAGCCAACATAATCAAGGATCCTTCCCAACCTGGTCTTTCTTTCTTCTCTCCCTCCCACCAGACAGAAGATTAACATACAACCATGGCGACAGCATTTATCCCAGTGTTGTCAGACACTTGAACAGACTTTGCATACGTGAAAGATGAACTGTTCATCTCCCATTCCACCTCACTATTGTTCTTGCACTTTATTTCATTAGCTGCACTGCAACTTGTCTATAACTGTAACATTACTCTCAATACTTCCTGTACCTAATAAACTGGCCACTGTGTATATGTTCATGGGCTTTTGCTGTAGACCATCCACTTCAAGGTTCAACATGTTGTGCATTCAGAGATGCTCTTCTGCACACCACTGTTGTATTGTGTGGTTATTTCAGTTACTGTCACCTTCCTGTCAGCTTGACCCAGTCTGACTGTTCTCTGACCTCTCTCATTAACAAGGCATTTTCATCCACAGAACTGCTGCTCACTGGATGACTTTTTGATTTTTGCACCATTCTCTGTAAACTCTAGAGACTGTTGTGTGAAAATTCCAGGGGATCAGCAGTTTCTGGGATACTCAAACCGTCTGGCACCAACAATCATTCCTCAGTCAAAGTCACTTGGGAGATCACATTTCTTCCCATTCTGATGTTTTGTCTGATCTACATCTGAACCACTTGACCATGTCTGCATGCTTTTATGCATTGAGTTGGCTGACTAGATATTTGCATCAATGAGCAAGTGTACCTAATAAAGTGGCCATAAAGTGCATACTCTGCATTGTTTTCCTTTAACTCTCTCAGTATGATTCTGTTTGGAATGATCTACCTAGATGGCAGGAAAACAAGGTTTTTTTACAGTCTCTCGTTACATGTGACAATAAGCCTCAGTACCTCAGATTTGCCCAAGATATAAGACAAAGTGTAGGCAATTTATCTGAAGATAAGATCATAAAAAGCTGCAGAAATTTGTCAACTCAGGCAGCTCCATCATGGGCACCAGCCTCCCCAGCATTCAGGACATCTTCAAGGAGCAATGCCTCAAGAGGTGGCATCCATCATTTAGCATCCCCGTCACCCAGGACATGCCCTCTTCTCATTGCTGCCAGCAAGGAGGAGGTACAGCAGCCTGAAGACACACACTCAATGTTTTAGGAACAGCTTCTTCCCCACTGTTATCAGATTTCTGAATGGACAATGAACCCACTAATACTACCTCACTATTGTTTTTTTAAATGTTGCTCTCATTTTGCATAGCTTAATTAATTCCATTTTGTTATTTCTTATTGTAATTTATAGTTTTTTTCCCCCAAGTCATTAAAACATACAACACAGAAACAGGCCCTTCAGCCCATCTAGTCCATGCTTAACTACCTAAACTGCCTGCTCCCATTGACTCGCACTGGGACCATAGCCCTCCATACCCCTATCATCCATGTACCTATCCAAATTTCTCTTAAACATTGATATCGAGTTTGCATATTATGTACTGCTGCTGAAAAAAAAAACATTTCACGACATATGCCGGTGATAATAAACCTGATTCTGATTCTGGAGAATATAATCAGAAGTTAATGAAATGAGATTAGGTAGAAATAAAATATGATAAAGTTGTGAGAAATAAATCTGTTTTATTATTACTGTCTCATGTACCGAGGTACAGTGAAAAATGTGCCATCCATACAGATCATTTCATCACATCAGAATGTCAAGGTAGTACCAAGGGAAAACAGATTATTCTGAAGATTGCAGAATAAAGTGTTATAGCTGCAGAGAAAGTGCAGAACAAGCAGACAATAAGAGGCAAGATCACAAGAAGATTGACTAATAGGTCAACAGTCTATTTTTAAAGATTAAAGATTAGCTTTATTTGTCACATGTACAACAAAAAATTGAAAGATACAGTGAAGTGTATCACTTACTTCAAATCAAATCAGTGAGGATTGTGCTGGAGGCAGCCCACAGGTGTTGCAATGCTTCTGGTGACAACATACCATGCCCGCAACTTGCTAATCGTAACCTGTACGTCTTTGGAATGCGGGAGGAAACTGGAGCACCTGGAGGACTTGCTAACTCCTCACAGTCAGCGGTGGGAATTGAACCCCAGTCGGTGATCACTGGCACTGTGAAGCAGTTGCACTAACTATTTTGCTACCACTCCACAACATACATAACTCTAACCAGAATGTCCTTGGAATGTGGGAGGAAACCAGAGCACTTGGAGGAAACCCACAGGGAGTATATACACACTCCTCACAGGCCATGGCAACCCAAATCCTACAGCAAGTGCTGTAAAGCATTACACTAACTGCTACGCTGGTGGGACCTAAGGTGATTTACTAATGACAGATTACTCTTTTATAGCATTTCTAACACAATTCTGAGCAGCACTGAAAGAAAGATCAGAAGAAGTGACTGAGATAAAAGAAAAGAAATAAAATAATTTTTTTAATGGGCTTCTGTTGGATCATATTTGGGGACCATTTTGATAAGAGTGAGATTAGCCAGCTGGTGATGCAGTGGCATCAGCACCAGAGTTCGAGGGGAATGGTTCTGAGTTTGAATCCAGCCCGCTCCTTGCACTCTTTTCAAACGTGTGGGTTTGAGCATCAATCTAGTGACCTGGCCTTGTAAAAAACAGACAAATGCTACGGAAACGGCAAAAAAAAGCCAACCGATGCATTACAAGGTGTGAAAAAGGAACAAGAAGAGTGAGAATCAACAAGGTCGCTTTGACCTTGCCCGTCATTGTCTCCTTGTACTGCATTTTCTCTGTAACTCTGCATTTTTACTGTTTTACCTTGAACTACCTCAATGCTCTGTATAATGATCTGATCTGTATCAACAGTTTACAAGACGGGTCTCTTCAGTGTATCTCAGTACATAAGACAATAATAAACCAATTCGAATTCAGATAGAAGCTAATCTTTCCTCATAAAAACCTCTACAGTTATGATGCTAGGTCTCGACTGCATCCATGATAACCTTGAATTTGACTTGTCCAGATTAAACTTCATCAGCCATTTCTCTCTCCATCTACTTTCAATTGGTCTGTATCCTTTGACAGCATTATGGGATCATTATCCACATGAGGAATCACACATACATTTTCATCCAAATCACTTAAACACTGGATATGTACGGCCATGGCAATAAACTCGAAACTTAAAAGAGACAGAGTAGCATCCCTCCACTACTACCCTCTGACTACCATGGCCAAACCATTTTTGAATCCAATCTACCATTGATTTCATAGAAACATACATGACAATACAGACCCTTCGGCCCACAATGCTGTGCCAAATATTTCATACGCATTAATTATTTGAATCAGCCTACCATGTGGAACCTTGTCCAATGCTTTAATAAAGTCCATATATACAACATCCACTGCCCGATAAAATTAATCGAACTTGTAAGACATGACCACCACAAACCAGCCTTGCTCACTATTAGAGTCATAGAAAAGTACAAGCACAAAAACAGGCTCTTCAGCCCATCTAATTCATGCCAAAACCATTTAAACTGCCTACTCCCATTGACCTGCACTGGAATCGTAGCCCTCCATACCCCTCTCATCCACGTACCTATTCAAACTTCACTTAAGTGTTGAAATTGAGCTCTTTTCCAGATGCGACGAAATCCTATCCCTAAAAATCTTCAATGGTGATTTCTCTACCATTGTTGTAATGCTCAATGGCCTATAGTTTCTTGGTTTGCTCTTTCTTTTTGCTCATCTTACGCAAGGACCGCCTCTTCCTCCTGACACGTAGCATGGCAGTGTAGCATAGCACTCTACAGTACCAGCAACCAGGGTTCACTTCCAGCTGCTGCCTGTAAGGAGTTTGTATACACAAAGTACACTGCAGATGCTGCGGTCAAATCAAGGCGTACAAACAAGCTGGATGAAATCAGCAGGTCTGGCAGCATCCGTTGAAAGGAGCAGTCAACGTTTCAGGCCGAGACCCTTCGTCAGGACTAAAGAAGGAGGGGGCAGGGGCACTATAAAGAAGGTGGGGGGAGGGTGGAAAACCAATCAGAGGAAAGATCAAGGGGTGGGGGAGGGGAAGCAGGGAGGGGAATAGGCAGGAGAGGTGAAGAAGGAATATAAGGGGAAAGCACTATGGGTAGTAGATGAAGGCAGAGTCATGAGAGATGATAGGCAGCTAGAAGAAGAGACAGAGTGAAGGTGGGATGGGGGAAGGGAGAGGGAGGGAATTACCAGAAGTTGGAGAATTTGATGTTCATACCAAGGGGCTGGAGACTACCCAGACGGTATATGAGATGTTGTTCCTCCAACCAAAGTTTGGCCTCATCATGGCAGTACAAGAGGCCATGTATGGACATATCCGAATGGGAATGTGAAGGAGAGTTGAAGTTCGTATGTTCTCCCTGCGACTGCGTTGGTTTCCTCCGGGTGCTCCGGTTTCCTCCCACGGCCCAATGATGCTGGTAGGGTTAATTGGTCATTGTAAGTTGTCCCATGATTAGGCTAGAATCCATGCTGCATCTAAAAATATACATGCATAAATAAATTAACATTTTGAATCTTGAAAGTGGGCAATTCGTTAACTTTATTCCTAGACAGATTTCTGATTTTATTCTACAGCATCACGTCTCGGCAGGACATTTTTTAAAATCAATGATAACATTTTATGTTATAACATTCTTATCAATTCACAACTTCGTTCCTGGTTAGTCATTATGACGCCTCCAATGCACAGGATTGCAGGGGCTGCGAAAAGCGGCAGAGGATTGTAGACTTAGTCAGTTCCATCATGTCACGGCCTTCTTCACCATGCCAATATCCAGAACATCTTCAACAGGCGATGCCTCACGAAGGCGGCATCCATCACCGAGGACCCTCGCCATCAGGGTCATGCCCCGCTTCTTACTGCTACCTTCAGGGAGGAGATACAGAAGCCTGAACACGCAAGCTTCTTTCCCTCTGCATCAGATTTCTGAACACTATTCCGTTAGTTTTCACACTATTTATTTATGTTTGCATTTTATAGATTTTAATGCAGCTGAAAAAACAGCAAATTGCTCACGATCGCTATTAAAACGGATCCCAACCCGGCATGAGTCTCTGACAGTCAGGACCACGCATGCGCACTGAATACCACGCAGACGACCTCCCCAGGAACCGGGGAAACTGAGGTCGTGTTGCTCAAGGGTTGTACGCGTGTGCAGCGAGCCTTGGCCGTGCAGCTTGCTGGGATTTGTAGTTAATGTTCGCTAAAAGTAATTGGGAATGGGGTCTTCAGAACTACATATTCCGGCAGGCGCCGCGGGAGCGGCGTACGGTGCTTGCAACACTGTTGAGAGACGGCTGGGGATAACATGGCGGCGGTGGTCGGGCTTGGGCTGCTCGGCCTGTGGTAGTGGGAGAGAGAGGGTCAGGATTTCCGCCTTCGGGGCGGTAGGGGCTGGTTTCCCCCCTGAGGAGTTGAGAGCGCTAGGCTGTGGGTGGTGACGGTGGTTGCCGCCGGAGTGGCGGACAGCGGTTTTGGGACATGGAGACGCCGCGATTGGAGCAGCTCTTCGACTTTAGGAGGTGAGCACGACCGGATTCGTGGGGGTGGGGGGGGGGGGAAGCGGTGGATGCGGAGAGGGACCAGGGCCCGTGGGAGGGGAGTGTGGGAAGTGAAAGAGAGAGTGTGGGAAGTGAAAGAGAGAGTGTGGGCTGGCTTGGAGGGTGTGTGAGGTGGGGTGGGGTGGGGTGGATCGAGGCAGGAGGTAGATATAGAGGGGATTGGAGTGGAGTGATGTGTGTTGCTAAAGGTTTAGAAAGGGGTGCCGTGCGGGGTGGAGGGAAGAGGACGTGGGATGGTGGGTGGGGGAGGTGGAGGGGCCAGGAGGGTGACGAGGAAGGCGGGAGAGGGTAGCTGGTGGGCTGGATTTGGGTGGTGTGAGAGTGGAGTAAAAGGAGGGGTGGAATTGGCGGTGGTTGGAGGAAGAGAGAAGATGGGAATGGTAATACACACAGATTGCTGGAAGAACACAGTAGGTCAAACAGGATCAATGGAGGAGAATAAACAGTTGACATTTCAGGTCGAGACCCTTCATCGGGACCGGAAAGGGTTATGGTTCCAGAATAAGAAGGTGGTGGGAGGGTAAGGAGGACAAGCTAGAGTGAGTTTGGGTGAGCACATGGTTGAAGAGTTGAACAGCAGCAGAGATCACAGAGTGGGAGCAGTGAGAGAGGGTCGTTCTGTCGAAGAGGAGATTTAAACTTCAGGGTAGGCATCTCTCGAAGAGACTTTTTAGTGAAGCAGCAAATCATAAACATGAGAGATTCTGCAGATGCTGGAAATCCAGAGCAAGACAAACAAAATGCTGGAGAAACTCAGCAGGTCAGGCAGCGTCTGTGGAAATGAATAAACAGTTGACGTTTCAGGCCAAGACACTTCAACAGGATTAGAAAGGAATGGGAGCAATCCCAGAATAGGAAGGTGGGGTTGAGGGGAAGGAGGACAAGTTAGAGTGATTCTGGGTAAGCACATGGTTGAATAGGTGGTGGGCAGCATACATCTGAGAGAGGGATGCCAAGTGAGCTTTGACATGGCTCAGACAAGACTGAGGAAAAAGACAGCTTACTATCCTGAATTCCCCAAAGTATGATTGCAAATGTGGTGCTGCCTTTGAGTTGCTTAAAGTCTTTCAGGAAATGTTATGGAGTGCCTTCAGCAGACATGATTTTCTCTAATTGCTCGAGCTGGAAAACCACTGTCTTATTTCTAATTTCCACATCCTAGGTTTATCTGCAAGGTTTGAAAAAACTCCTTGCCCATCTGTTTCTTTTCAATTTTCAGGTTACCTACGGATGGTTTAATCCTGACCCTCCTGGTATTGTACGCTCCGTTCGGCATCTGTTTAATGCTCCTCAGGATATTTATTGGGATTCATGTGTTTTTAGTCAGCAGCGCCCTCCCTGATAACTTTTTGCGAAGGTAATTTTTTTTCTCTCCCTTCTTGGTTAATATTTGGAGGCAGTTCCATTTCTTCTGCTTGCTAGTCGTCTGCTAAGTAGTTCTCTGTCATCTGCCAGAGGTGCGAATGAGAAGTTCTTGCACTTTGCATGCAAACTGTAATAGTGTGTTTCTTGAGACTAGCATCAACTTCTAGTGTAGTGGTTAGCGTGATGTTATTACAGTTCAGAGTGTCAGAATTCAGAGTTCAATCCTGGAGTTTGTATGTTCTCCCCATGGAAAGAGTGGGTTTCCTCTGAGTGCTCTGGTTTTCTCCCACAGTCCAAAGATGTAACAGTTAGTAGGTTAATTGGTTAATGTAAGTTCTCCCATGATCAGGCTAGGGTTAAATTGGGTTTGCTGGCAGTAAGGCTTGAAGGGACTGTTCCACGCTGTATCTCTAAATAGAATAAAATAAATTAAATCTATCACCTCTCAAGGGGCATAGGCTGCTGATAGCAGCTCACCGGAGTCCTCTGTCCTGTGCCAGTCTTTCACGTTGTCCCCATGTGTAGCCCATCTTCTTGTTGTATCCTTCCTTTGCTAGCAATAAGGTCTTTGGAGCTACTGTTGGCATTTCTGTAGGACTGTGTTTTTACTGGATGTGGTTACTATCCCCATGTCCAACCCTTCTCCTCTCATATCCACGGTGGAGTATGACACTAGCAACAGTCAATCAAAAGCTACCACCCCAGGGCTCTGGGAGATGAGAATTGTCCAAATACAAAAAAAAACAAAAATCTATTTGCTCGCAGAACAACCTTTCAAGAGTTCTAGTAACCCAATGAACTCCTCAGTTTATCAGTTAAGTAACACTTATTTGAAGCAGTGGTATAAAGTTCTATAGCACAGAAACAGGCCCTTCAGCCCTTTTCATTACTGCTGATGAAAGTGCCTCCCTGGGCAGACCCAGTTGCCTGCTTTTGGCCCATATGCCTCTACACCAGAGGTTCCCATGGATCCCTCGGTTAATGTTAAGGGTTTGGAACCTGTGCTCTGCACCTTTCCTACCCATTAACCTGGTTGAAAATGTACCAGCCTCTACCACTTCTTATAGCAGTTGATTCCATAAATCTACCGAACTCCATGTGGATAAAGGAGACCTCTAGGTTTCCCCTCACACCGTAAACCTATGCCCTTTAGTTTTTGACTTCCGTACCATGTGGGGAGAGAAAAGAATGACATTATCTCTGCCCTTTGTGATTTTATAAACTTCTTAAGGTCTTCCTCATTCTCTTATGCTCCAGAGAAAACAGACCTAGCTGATCCAGTGTCTCCTTACAAAGCAGGCCCTCCTGTCCAAGCAAAACCCGTGTCAATCTCTAAATCTCATATACCTTAGTCCTCTCTTTCTGATGGTATGGCAACCAAAACTGCAATCACTGTTTCATTTGTGGTCTCTACGGCTGTAATTTGAACTCCCAATGCAGAATGATTCTTTTAGAGCTCTGTGCAATCACTTCCAGTACCATGGACCATCATTTTAAGGTGATTGGAGGGAAATATAGGGTGGTGTCAGAGGTATGTTTCTTTTTACAGAAAGTAGTGGGTGCTTGTAATGCCCTGCCAGGGTGCTGATAGAAGCAGATACGTTAGAGTAGGGATTCCAAACCATTTCTTTGTGGGGACTAACCACAAGTCGCTGCCATTAACTGAGAGGTCCATGGACCCCAGGTTAGGATCCTATGCATTAGAGACATTAAAGAAATGCTTAGGCACATGGAAGATGGAAAACTGGAGGGTTGCATGGGAGAGACTGGCTTGATTGATCTTGGAGTAGGTTACAAGGTCAGCACAACATCGTGGACCGAAAGGCCTGTTCTATGTTCTGGTGTGCTTGAAGTTATCTTTGTGAACATTCCTTTTAATTAACTACTTCCTCATTTGAAAATTTTATATATATAAAAAAAGTTGGCTGGGCTAATATTTATTGCTTAGTCACCATCATCAATATTCAGATTCAGTTTATTGTCATTTAGGAACCACAAATGCAATGCAGTTAAAAAATGAGACAACGTTCCCCCAGAATGATATCACAAAAGCATATGACAAAACAGACCACACCAGAAAATCCACATAACGTTTGGCAATCCCCAATCCAGAGGCCGGAGAGGCTGCTGCGTATTAATATCACGCTACCGTCTAACGCGTTCCCCGGGAAAGGAGCTTCAAATCCACCAGACAAACAAGACCAAAAGCTACATAATTACCAAACCACATAAACCACATAATTACAACATATAGTTACAACAGTGCAAACAATAGCATAATTGATTAAAAAAACATACTATGGGCACAGTAAAAATAGTTTAAAATGTTAAAGGACTGTAAGTTCAAAAGAAATCACCACAGTTTCCACAAGTCCCCAGGGTCCCGACAGACTCGCCATCCCACGCTGGCGGCAGAAGGGAATACCCTCGCTATGGACTTCCAAGGCGCCGCCTGACTCAGCCTCGCAGACGCAGCACACAATGGAAGCTCCGTCGAAACCAGCCTCGCAGACGCAGCACACAATATTTACTGTTCTGACAATATTTGTTGCTTGTTTTGTATCTTTGCTGTGTGCAAACCAAATAACATATTTCCCTAATTTGTAATCATTTGGTTCAGTTATTAGAAACCACAGAAATTCAAGTTCTTAATTCTATTGAAGGTGGAAGTCTGATCTACCCTCAGTGCTCTTCCAGCTAGAGTAAACGAAAGTATCTGATTATTAGAGGAAATTGAGGTCACTGGCAAGTTGCAGAAGTTGAAGTATACGTGTCAGAACCATATGTACATCTGTGTCTTTTTTAAACATGCAGTAGGAGCTGTGATATATTCACAGCTGCATCTGTAAGCTTTCCTTTCCCTGCCATTTCATCTATCCTTCCCTTACTGCCTGCACCTGCAGGAACTTAGTGGCCACTCAAGCCTACCCTGATTTAACAAGATTGTGTCTGATCCAGTGTAGGACTCCACATCCACTTTTTCTTTCACTCCCAATAAGCCTGATCCCATTGAATATCTTAAGTATATTTAATGGCTTTTCGCACAGCTCCTTCTTCATTCTTCTCATCTCTATCCTAATGGGCTTAATTCTGAAGCTGCCCTTTGTTCCAGATATTCCATAATATGAATGATAGAGTAACATAGTAGAAAGTGTAACACTATCACAGTGCTAGTGTCAAGGGTTTAATTCCTACCCCTGCCTGTAAGGAGTTTGTATAGTACAAAGATATACAGGTTAGTAGGCTAATTGGTAATGTGGATGTAATTGGTCAGCAAAGGCTTGTTGGATTGTAAGGGCCCGTTACTGTGCTATAGCTGGATAAATTAAAAAAATCCAAACATCCTTTCAGCTTCCACCATATTAAAATAAGAAATTAGGACTAAGAGCAAGCTATTCTACTTTTCAAGCTCACCCTGCCTGAAGAGCTGTGCATCATAGATACAGGTCTTTCCATTCACCATGTCCATGCTGACCATTTTGCCCAAACTACACCAATTCCATTAGGTTTGTCTTTTACGCCTTGCCCATTTAAATGCTTATCTAGACGTTGCGATTGCATCTGATTCCACCGCCTCTGACAGTGAGTTCCAGATATCTACCACTGTGTGTGTGTGTGTATGTATATATATAAAACTTCTCACATACATCTTGAAAAGACACTCTCTTTGGCTTTGATTACCTTACCCTAGCAAAACATTCTAATTATCTTCGCCTCTGTAATTTTTATAAACCCTGAACGAGATTGAAGATCAACATTGTCTTGTTCACACTTAGAGGTAACAAACCCGTGTCTAATCTCTCCCCATAACCAATCCTCCAATGTGGGCAATATCCTAGTACATCTCTGCACTCTGTCCAGTGTGACCACAACCTTTATAAAGTGTAGCAACTAGAACTGCTCACAATAATTTTAAGTTTAACCATTGAAGTTGCAACGTAATATCCTATTTATTCAATATGATTATGGCAGATCTGTCATAGGCCTAATTTTCTATGCCATTTTCCCACTGCACTCACTTCCTTGATCATTAAAAACGATAATTTAAAATGGTCATTTACTTGTAAGTACACCCGATGGAGCCTCTGCAACCCTCTAATGTAGAGAGTTCCAGTGATACACTGTAGTATGTTTTAAAAACACAGAATCTTATTTCAATACAATCACCTGTGATTGTGCTATATTTCAATGAGTACAAATCTGACCCGATCAGCCTTGTCTTCATATGTCAACCCCTTAATCTACTTTTCTATACTTATACTCTATAACCTTGCGATAAAGGTCAGGATGAGCCTTCCTGATTACTTTGTATTCCTGTGTGTCTACCCTTTGTGTTTTATTGAGTCGTAGATCTCTTTATTGCGGTCGTTTTAACCTTAGTCAAATTAAATAATTTTGTTCTTTCATTCTTCTTTCCAGAAAGGACAAATTTGCATGTTCCCTTAATTATTCGCTTGCCCACTCATAGAGTCATAGCACACTACAGCACAGAATTGGGCCCTTCGGCCCATCTAATCCATGCCAAACCATTAATCTGCCTAGTCCCATCAACCTGCACCCGGTCCATACCCTTTCCATCCGTGTGCCTAATCAAGTTTCTCTTAAATGTTGAAATTGACTCCGCATCCACCACTTGTGCTAGGAACTCATTCCACTCTCTTGCCATCCTTTGAGCGAAGAAGTTCCCCTTAAAGTAGTGGTCGCCAACCTTTTTAAGCCCAAAATCCCCTACCTCGGCCTTAGTGAAAGGCAAGATAGACCTACTAAATCGTTTAGACACACACATGCGCCCCAGGCAGAAGGGACCGGAAGTGGAGCCCCGCAGCCCCGGAAGCAGTCTCTCTTTGCAGTCGGCTTTCCGTAGTGGGAGTGTTGCTATCTTACCATTATCTTAATTGGTACTACTTATTTTTATAATGCTCACATTACAACACCTTTAGTTCTACATTTCATTATTTAATTTTATTTCAACAAGAAAAATAAATTAATAAAAATTGACTGTTGCACTCAGTGTGATGACTGGGGCTGAATACTTTCTGCTAGTTCCCTGAAATTTGTCTCATAATTACAGACAGCCAGTCTGAGACATTCTGTGAGGTGTCTGTCAGTAAGACTGCTCCTGTACTTAGATTTAATAATTTTCATCTGTTGCAGCACAGCACAAACCTGACAGACTGAATATTTGAATGGACAGTTTCCTTTGTTAGACTGAATGTTGAATCTGCCACGTTTTTCAGGTGTTTTGTATTGGTAAACTGTTACTGAGACACTAGTATAAGTTTCAGAGGTACGCAAAATAATGACACCACTGTTTTTTGTTTCCCAGTTCTTTTACATTTGGGGAATGTTGGATTTTAACGGGGGAGAAGTGTTGTAATGTGAGCATTATAAAGATCGGTTGATGCTGATTAGGATAATGGTGATGTAGCAGTGCTCCCGCTGCGGAGAGCTGTTTGTGGGGAGAGGTTGTTTCCGGGTTGTGGGGTTTTGCTTTCGGTCTTTTCTGCCAGGTGCGCATTTTTCTTTTTTTTTGGTATCTACTGGGAAAGTCTCAAAGATCAACCGGTCGATTGCGATCGACTGGTTGGCGACCACTACCTTAAACTCTTTCACTCTTAGCCCATCATTTCTAGATGCAGTCTCACTTAACCTCAGTTGAAAAAGACTGGTTTCATTTACTTCTCAGAATTTTGTATACTTCTCTTAAATCTCCCCACATTCTTCTATGTTCTAGGGACTAAAATCCTAACCTATTCAGCCTTTCCCTGTAACTGAAGTCCTCAAGTCCCGGCAACATCCTTGTAAATTTTCTTTGTATTCTTTCAATCTGTTTGCATCTTTTGTATAGGTAGGTGACCAAAGCTACACACAATACTCCTAATTAGGTCTCACCAATGTCTTATATAATTTCAACATAGCATCCCAAATGTAACTCTTCACAATTGTCTGCATTAAATTCAACCTGTCATTTTTCAGCCCATTTTTCCATCTGGTCCAGATCTCACAGCAAGCTTTGATAGCCTTTCTCGCTGTCAATCATGGTGTCATTTGCAAATTTGCTGATCCAGTTAACTACATTATCAATGAGATCATTAATATAAATCACAACCTGCAATGGACCCAGCACTAATCCCTGCAGCACACCACTAGTTACAGGCCTTCAATTAGAGAGACTACTATCTATTACCACTCTGGTTTTCCCATGAAGCAAACGTCAAATCCAATTTACCACTTCGTCCTGAATGCCAAGTGATTGAACCTTCCTGACCACCCTCCCTAGTAGGACCTTATCAAAGGCCTTGCTAAAGGCCATGTAGATGACATCCACTGCCTTGCCTTCATCAACTTACCTGGTAACTTCCTAGAAGATTGTTTAAACACAACTTACTACGCACAAAGCCATGTGACTATCTCTAATCAGTCCTGGTCTATCCAAATACTCCTGTCTCTGATTCTTTAGAATATCTTTCAATAACTGGTGTCAGGCTCACTGGACTATATTTTTCTGGCTTATTTTTAGAGCCTTTTCTTAAACAAGGTGAACAACATTCGAGCGGTGCAGGCTGGAAGGGCCGAATGGTCTACTTCTGCACCTATTGTCTATTGTCTATAACATCAGCATCTCACCTGTGGCTAAGGAAATTTTAAATATCCTCAAAGAACTGTGTGCCCTGTAGTTTTGTAATTACATCTTTTTTTCCTCTTTGGAGTGAAGTAGGATGAGAGGTGACTTGATAGTTGTATAAAATAAGAGGCATAGACAGAGTAGATGCCAAAGAGACTTTTTCTGCTGTGTGGATATTGCTTATAGGAGGTGGCATAATTTTGCGTTGGCCTACTTTAGTCAGGGGATTGAGTTCAGGAGCTCGAGCTAATATTGCAGCTCTGTAAAACCCTGCTGAGACAACAGTTGGAATATTGTCTTCAGTTATGTTTGCCTCATAGAAAGGATATGGAAGCTTTGGAGAATGTGCAGAGGAGGTTTACCTGGATGCTGCATGGATTAGGAAGCGTGTCTTATGAGGATAGGTTGAGCAAGCTAAGGCTTTTCTCTTCAGAATGAAGGATGGTCAGAGGTAGACAAGATAAGAGGCATAGATCGAGTGGACAGCAAGAGACTTTCCTGGGGTAGAAATGGTTAATATGTGGTAGCATAATTTTGAGGTGATTTGAGGAAAGTATAGGGGGCTGTCAAAGGTAAGGTTTTTTTTTAACACAGTGTTTGGTGCATGGAATGTGCAGCCAGGGGTGGTAGTAGAGGCAGATACACTAGGGACATTTAAGAAACATTTATGAAGTAGGGAAGGCTTAGATTGATCTTTGTAGGTTAAAACGTCAGTACAACACTGGGCTGAAGGATTTTTAATGTGTTTTACTGTTCTATGTTTATATAAATATATACTAGGTTTATAAGGGTAATTATCAGAGTGAGAATGGATGCAGAGGAATGGGATCTAGTTGGATGGCACACATTCCTCATTATCCCCTATCTTCAACAATAACTCAAACCAGGCTGAAAGCAGAACAGACTGCTCTTAAAGAACTGCTAAATGAAATACCTATAAAGATATGAACCAGGGCATTACAGCAGAATATAGTGTTGGAGTTACAGAGAAAGTGCAGTGCAGGCTGACAGTAAAGAGCAAGGCCATAATGAGGTGTATTGTGAATTCCAGAATCCACCTTGATGTACAAGGGGATCATTCACTAGTCTTACAACAGTAGGGTAGAAGCTAAACACGTACAACATGCTGGAGGAACTCAGCAGTTCGGGCAGCATCTGTGGAAACGAGCAGTCAACGTTTCGGGCCGAGACCCTTCGTCAGGACTAAAGAGGGAGGGGGCAGGGGCACTATCCTTGAGGTGGTAGTGTGTGCTTCCAGGCTTTTGTTTTCTTCTGCCTAATGGGAGGGGGAGGAGGGAAAGTCCAGGATCAGTATGGGGTCCTTGATCATGTTGGATGATTTTCTGAGGCAGCAGTGTAGACAGTCCATGGAGATGAGGATGGTTTGTGATGTGCTGAGCTATGTCTGCAACTCTGCAGTTTCTTGTGAATGAACTCCAATAATCACTTGTGACTTTAGCTCTGGATTAGCAGATTTTATGGATGTTTATTTATAATTCAACACATCTTAAATTTCTTCTCAGATGTTGCAGGTGATAAATTTCCCACTGAACCTCTTAAGTTTAAAGGGAACATGGGGAAACAGGACATTAACACAACCAATTCTGCAGATGTTGGAAATGCAGAGTAACAGACACACACATAATGCTGGAGGATCTCAGCAGAATAGAAATAGAGTTGTGCTGAGACCATCTGTAGATGCTGCTAAGTTCCTCCTGCATTTGTGTGTGAAACAGGGCAAGGTCATTGATCTGTATTTTTCTTTAAACACAAGGGAAATGGTTCCCTGGTCAGTTTTAATAATCTGGGAACTGGGACTTTGAGTCTGAAAGGAGTGCCAGAACTGAGGCCCAGTGAGCCAGAAGGAACTGGCAGATAATACTCAGTGAACTATTGGAATTTCTAAATGGTTGAATTGTGGATTATTGGAATTTAACTCTAATATGAACTTCTTGTCAACAAACTGAAGTTGCAATCCTGCCACAGTGGGATTCTTTTCCCCTTGGGGATCATTGGTATTAGGTCCATTCATCAATCCTGTATCATTACATAATACTAGATCTAAAATAGCCTCCTTGCCAATTGGCTCCTTATTGTGTCGCTCTGAGAAACTATCCCAATACATTCTATGCTCATGACAGATGTTACTAGATAAGGAAAAAAGTACTTAAAATATGAACAGTAAAAATAATTTGTAATATGAAGCCTTAATGCTTCTGACTGTCATTTGCATAAGGGTGATGATGGCTTTGAGTCCACTGGATGAGTGTAGTTTCACTTTTTTTTGCTGTTGCTAGTTTATTGTGGGTTTTGTGTTCTTAAATCACTTTAGGAAAACAGTAGTGAAAATCTTTTTTCAAATTGCCCCTTACCCCAAATGACTAGAAACGTGAATGAAGCAGCTGATAGTAGTTGGACTTGGTACTCTATGGTGAAGAACTGTTACAGTGATAATTTGTGATGAGACGATTGACCTCCAGCCACCACCATTTTCCTTTGATTCTGATGATTCCAACCAATGGGGGGCTTTTGGCCTGATTCCCTTCAACTCCAGTTTATCCAAGGCTCCCTGTTGCCTTGATATCAGGGGCAGTTAGTTAACTTCATCTCAGGAGTTCAGTTCTGTGTCCATGTTGGGACCAAAACTGTAAGGAGATCAGAATCTGAGTGACTGACAGGACCCAAACTGAACCTCTGTGAGCAGCTTATTAGGCAAGTCGTGCTTGATAGCACTTTTGGTAATCCTTTCTGTCATTTTTCTGATGATCGAGAGTGTAATGGGATACTAATAAGTTAAGTCAGATTTGTTCTGCTTGTGGACAAGTGGGGAGTTCTCCCTGCCGTTGGGTAGATGCCACTGCTGTAGGCTTACCGGGAGAGCTTGGCCAAGAGTACAGCAAGTTCTGAAGCACAAGTTTTCAGTACTACTACTGTAATGTTGTCAGGTCCATAATTACTCATGATGTGTCAATTATTCTGATTGCATTCTGTGCTATAGAGGTGAAAGAACTGAAATTGAAAATTTTAATATATTTTGGTGCTGTTTTACTAACTGTATTGAAGATTTTCAGTAGTTGTACTTTGCTCCTTGGCACAGTACGAGTTTGTTTTCTCCAGCTCCGACTTGCTCAAGTAGGCAATTTGGTCAGCGTAGTTAAGCTGAGCCAAAGTTTCTCTGCTATATAACTGGCTCTGACTTGCGGTGCACCAAGCCTCATTATGAGGGCTTTTTCCATAGAACCATAGAACATTACAGCACAGAAACAGGCCTTTTGGCCCTTCTTGGCTGTGCCAAACCATTTTTCTGCCTAGTCCCACTGACCTGCACCTGGGCCATATCCCTCCATACAACTCTCATCTATGTACTTGTCCAAGGTTTTCTTAAATGTTAAAAGTGAGCCCACATTTACCACTTCATCTGGCAGCTCATTCCACACTCCCACCACTCTCTGTGTGAAGAAGCCCCGCCCCCAATGTTCCCTTTAAACATTTCTCCCTTCACCCTTAACCCATGTCCAAACACGAGGAAATCTGCAGATGCTGGAAATTGAAGCAACACACACAAAATGCTGGTGGAACGCAGCAGGCCAGGCTGCATCTATAGGAAGAAGCACTGTCGACGTTTCGGGCCGAGACCCTTCCTTTGTCCTGACGAAGGGTCTCGGCCCGAAATGTCGGCAGCGCTTCTTCCTATAGATGCTGCCTGGCCTGCTACATTCCACCAGCATTTTGTGTGTTAACCCATGTCCTCTGTTTTTTTCTCCCCTAGCCTCAGTGGAAAAAGCCTGCTTGCATTCACTCTATCTCTACCCATCATAATTTTATATACCTCTATCAAATCTCCCCTCATTCTACGCTCCAGGGAATAAAGTCCTAACCTATTTAACCTTTCTCTGTAACTCAGTTTCTTAAGTCCCCGCAACATCCTTGTAAACCTTCTCTGCACTCTTTCAATCTTATTAATATACTTCCTGTAATTCGGTGACCAAAACTGCACACAATACTCTAAATTCGGCCTCACCAATGCCTTATACAACCTCATCATAACTTTCCAACTCTTAATCTCAATACTTTGATTTATAAAGGCCAATGTACCAAAAGCTCTCTTTACTACCCTATCTACCTGTGACGCCGCTTTTAGGGAATTTTGTATCTATATTCCCAGATCCCTCTGTTCTACTGCACTCCTCAGTGTCCTACCATTTACCTTGTATGTTCTACCTTGATTTTTCCTTCCAAAGTGCAATACCTCACATTTGTCTGTATTAACTCCATCTGCCATTTTTCAGCCCATTTTTCCAGCTGGTCTAAATCCCTCTGCAAGCTTTGAAAACCTTCCTCACTGTCCACTACACCTCCACTCTCTGTATCATCAGCAAATTTGCTGATCCAATTTACCACATTATCATCCAGATCAATAATATAGATGACAAATAACAATGAATCCCCTCAGGACCTCCTCTAATGCCAGCACATCCTTTCTTAGATAAGGGGTTCAAAAGCTGCTCACAATGCTCCAAGTCCAGTCTGACAAATGCCTTGTAAAGTGTAAATATTGGCTTGGCTGGGCATGAAGGATAAGTTTGCTAAAATAGTGACAACAGTCCTCTACCCAGGTAAGCAAGTGGAGCCTCTATTTTAAGATTTAACATTTTAAGATTAACTCCATTTGTCACAAGTACATCGAAGCATACAATGAAATGTGTCATATCAAATCAGTGAGAATTGTGATCAACACCCCGTAGGTAACACCGCACTTAAGGCGCCATTGTAGCAGGCCCCACGACTCACTGACCCTAGGCAGCAACGGGAATTAAACCCCGACTGGTGATCACTGGCTCTGTAAAGTGATGTGCTACCATGACATCTCTTTCAATAGAAAGCAGCCCTCTATTATTGCACTGAAAATGTGAGGTGATGAATAGAAGCATATTTATGGTAAGGCTAGAATGATGGGTTGAATGAATGCACTTGGACTCTGCTTCCAGTTAGCACTATTTAGCACCATTAGAAGAATCCCTCTTTCAGATGAAGTGGTACACCAGTCCTGAATTGGATGTAAAAAGATCTCATGGGACTATTGCAAAGAAGAGAAAACAGTGCTTTAGTGAGCTGTCTGATAATTAATGACTTGACAAAAATATCTATTCAGTTTGCTATCTGCAGATTAGGAGATACATTTATAAATTGCTCATCATTGCACTAAGGAGTAATTCACTGTTATAAAGTAGGTTGAGGCACCTAGATGCTGATGGACTTCGCATAACTATGGGATTTTCACTTTGAGTTTGGGGTCACTTTGGCTCTTGGGCTGTTCTTGAGGGAGTGATGCCTACTCTTCCGTACCCTGGGAGTGGGCAGTTGGTCTCCGCGGTGAAGAAAACTTGCACATACATTACATAACTAATGCCCCACGGAAGGGTGGTGGTTAGCCTGATACTGTTGCAGCTCAAGACATTCCGGAGTTCAATTCCAGTGCCGTTCTATAAGGACTCTCTGCATCCTCCCTGTGGAATGTGTGGGTTTTCCCACTGTGCTTTGGTTTCCTCTGACAGTCCACAGGCATATTGGGTAGGTTAATTGGTCATTATAAATTGTCCTGTTTGGGTTAATCAGGGTTGTGGAGTTGCTGCAGTAGCATGGCTTGAATAGCCGGAGGGCTAAGTCGGCACTGTTGTGCTAAATAGATAAAAAGACAGAATCATGAGAGGTGATCAGACAAATGCTGCCCAATTTGTCAACTTGTTGGTCAACATTAGACGCTTAATATGAAGAACGATTCTTAAATCACTTATCCAAATTCCAGTTGATCTTAATTGCCTCTCTTTTCTGTGTCATGTTCCAGAATTATCGTGCGAACAATGTGCTCGGTTTTAGGCATGTTTGTTTCTCAAGCTGACCCCAGGCAACGAGATAAAAATGTCAAAACTTACATTGCCAACCACGTTACCCAGTTTGACCACAATGTGCTGAGTTTCATTACACCATGCCACACGGTAAGTTCAAGGGAGTTTGAATACTTACATTTGGCAATTCTTTCTGTCAAGTATAAGGCGTTTCAATCCAGTGACCCAGCAAGATTGCTTTTTTTTTTGTTAGTCTATTCTTTTGCCACAGTGATCTCCAGGTTATCTGTGCAGGCATTAAAATCTGCAAATTTACCAGTCTGTATAGTCTTTGATCCTTAGAAAAACATTTTAAAAACTTCTTATTCATTTTACTGTTTGTTGTCATCATGACATGATTGTCTCTGGGGCAAAGTTCTCTGCGTCCCATAGTTTCCCAAATCCCTGCTTTTTCAAGAGGTGCTGCCTCAAGAAAACGACAGAAACAGCACACACACATATATATATATATATATATGTATGTATGTGTATGCGTGTGCATGTATGCGCGCGTGCGTGCGTGTGCACACACTTGCAAGAAAAAGTCTGTGAATCCTTTGCAATTACCTGGTTTCCTGCAATAATTACTCATAAAATGTGGTCTGATCTTCATCTAAGTCATAATAGTCAAACACCATCTGCCTAAATTAATAAGACAAAAATTGTACTTCTCATGTCTTTATTGAACACTTTGTTTAATCATTCACTGTTCAGGCTGGAAAATGTATGTGAACCCTTGTATTTAATGACTGAACCTCCTTTAGCAGCAATAACCTCCACCAAATGTTTCCTGTAGCTGCTAATCAGACTTGCACAACAGTGAGGAGGAATTTTAGATCATTCCTACATACAAAACAGTTACAGTTCATCAATATTTCTGGGATACCTTGCATGAGTAGCCCCCTTCAGGTCAGGCCGCAGCATATCAATTGGGTTAAGGATTCCAAGCAACACATTTTCTTCTTTTAAAACCATTCCGTTGTTGATTTATTCTTCTGATTCTGATCATTGTCTTACATCATCCAACTTCTGTTAAGCTTCAGGTGACGGACCATTACCCTGACATTCTTCTATAAAATGTCTTGAGCTCCTCCAGCAATTTGTGTGTTGCTTTTAACTGGAGGAAGCCGATGAGGTTACAGAGAGAATATACAAAACTCTTTACAGAGAGCAGTGAATTGAGCCCTGATCTTCCAATCACTGTCACTGTAAACCATTATGCTACTGTTCCACCCTCTTCCTTTAACTGGAGCTGTACTCCAGTGAATTCAGTTGAATAGAAAAATAGATTTATATTTTGTAATGTAAATTGGGATACTTATTTAGAAAGGGAGCATTTTGGATTGAGATTCATTCTCTGTTTTGATTGTTAACCCATTTAACAGCTCTAAGATTTCATAAGACATAGGAGCAGAATTTTCAGCACACTGAGTCTACTCTGCCATTCCATTATGACTGATTTATTATCCCTTTTAGTCCCATTCTCCTGCCTTATAACCTTTGTCACCCTTAATAATCAAGGACCTATCAACCTCCGCTTTAAACATACTTGATGACTTGGTCTTCACAGCTGTCTGTGACAATGAATTCCACAGATCCAACATGAGAGATTCCTCATCATCTCTGTTTTAAAGGGACGTACTTGTACACTGAGGCTGTTCCCCCGGTCCTAGATTCTTCCACTACTGGAAACATCCTCTGTTAATATTTGATAATTTTTGATGAGATTCTTCTCTCCCCATCCCCCCCCCCGATTCTTCTAAATTCCAACAAGTATAGGCCCAAAGCCATCAAACACTCCTCGCATGTTAACCCTTTCATTCCTGTGATTATTCTAGTGAACCTCCTCTGGATCCCCTCCAATGCCAGCATAGCCTTTCTTATGTAACACTCGCTTCACCTAGCGGCTTAACCTAGGGGATGAGTACCCCCCTGGCCGGCCAAACTTAATAAATCTTGTTTCGGTGGATGCGGCGCGATGTGTCCCATTTCAAATCAGTACCCTGAAATAACAAACAATACCCAATATGCGGTTAAACGACTAAGATTTTTAACTCTTACTTTGGCCATGTGGTTAGTAGAGAAACAAAATATAAAAGAAAAAGGCGCCAATGTTATTAAGCAGTCTGTGCTCAAATTGTTGGAGCTCACTCAGCAAGATTTTCTTTCCACCATTCGATCTTCTCAGAGCGTCGCCAACCCCGGACTCCCATCTGGAGTCCACCTGGTCAGGCGGCCCGCCAACCCTCTCAAGTCGCGTCTCTTCTCTTCATTCCCCTCACGCCTTCTGGCAAAAGCCCGCAAAACCAACAGGTTCCAGACACACAAGAAAGAATAACATTTCCCCCATTGGATAGCCACTGAATACCAAAGTGCGTTATCTCTAGTCATAACCCAAACATTGCAGCTACAGAAAAACCATTACCTCAGCAATTAACGTTACAGAGAAGTCCTTACACTTAGATAAGGGGACCAGAACTGCTCACCATATTCCAAGTGTGGTCTGACCAATGCCTTATAAAGTCTCAGCATCACTGTTTTTGTTGTACGCCAATTATGAAAATATTTGCTTAATCTTCATGTCTCTGTTTTACATGTGGATTTAGCCCTTGCTGGAGGGTCGGCCTGGATTTGTGAGCTGGGCTCGTGGCTACCTGGAGCTGGGCTGGGTAGAGAGCCGAACACGTTTGGTGGAGTCACTTCGAGATTACAGCTCCCTGGAGGGGGAGCAGACATTATTGTTATTCCCAGAGGATGAAATGACCAATGGAAAGGTTGGGCTTCTGAAATTCAGGTATGACTCATATTCTATAAGTTTGAGATGTGCTGGGATTCAGTTAAGGAAGCAGAAAAGACTCGTAAATTTATACACCTCATTGTCGCAATTGTTGTGAGTTGAGGTTACTATCATTAACGTAGGAAGCCTGACAACTAATTCATTTACCCAAGATCCTGAACTTCTTTGTCTCTCAACAGTTCCGTGATATTACAATAGGTTAGGACAGGATGTGTGTAAGAATGAACACTTGGTGGACCTTGTGGACTCACTGAGCTTAAGAGCTACTGAGCACTGTTTTTCAAAGTCTAACCCTTCACTGTGGAATAAAATTTGCCCTTACAGAATTTATCTTGGGGTGGACTGTGTGTGGGGAGGGAGAGAAAACAGTTGCAAACAGAAAACAGAAAATCGGACTGGAAGTCCCTACAAAGGGCTACAAGAACATCCGAGAGGATCATAGGAGTCTCACCACCATCCATTGGGTATGTTTCTCAGGAATGCTGTATGTACAGGGATCTTAGTATTATCAAGGATCCCGCCCATCCATCCAGCATCCTCTGACTTTCTACCATTAGGCAGGAGACTCCGATGTATAAAGATGAGGATGGTCAGGATGGGAAATGGCTTCTTCCCTCAGGTCATTAGGCTTCTGAACTCCCTGCCACATCTAATGCAAGTGTCACTGGGCAATTTGTACTGTACCCCACAGTATTTAATTTATGCACTTTAATTTATCTAAAGGTAATTCATTTGTAGATTTTATCCTTATTCTAACTTATTGTGTGTTATGTGTGCTATTGTGCTTTACACCCCGGTCTGGTGAAATGTGGTCTCGTTTAATAGTCTACATGTATATAGTTAAATGACAATAAACTTGACTTGAAAATTATTTTTCAACTCCCATTTAACACATGCACAAATGACGTCAAGTTTGCATGTTATCTCTTTGGATTTCCTCTTGGTGCCTCAATTTATTTCCATACCCCAAAATACGGCTGGTTAGTTAATTGGTCACTGTAAATTGCCTCTCAGATGACTGCTAGAATCGAGGGTGAAATAGGAGCGTGAGGAGAGTTTAACAGGGTAGGTCAAAATTTACTGCTGTATGTCCCAGTGATTAAGGTTTACTCTAGTACAGAGACTGACAGCAGGTTCTAAACTCCTTTGCTGGCAACAATCATCCCTACCTCCATCCTGGAAGACGTATCAGAATTTTATCTATCAATGAGATTCTTGTTCTTCTAGATACTGGGATTCCTGCATCTGTACAGATTATTAATACAAATATCTATTCAGCCAATCATGTGGCAGTAACTCAGTGTATAAAAGCATGAAGACGTGCTCCAGAGGTTCAGTTGTTGATCAGATCAAACATCATAATGAGGAAGAAGTGTGATATTAAGTGACTTTGACTGTGGAATGATTGTTGGTGTCAGGCAGAGTGGTGTGAGTATCTCAGAAACTGTTGATTTTCTTGTCCTGGGATTTTCATGTATAACAGTCTCTGAAGTTTACAGAGAATTTTACAAAAAAATAAAAAAAAACATCCAGGGATCGGCAGTTCTGTGGCAAAAAGGCCTTGTTAATGAGGGGAGTCAGGGGGAATGGCCAGACTGATTGAAGCTGACTCGAAGGTGACAGAAACTCAACACCTGTTACAACATTGGTGTGCATCTCTGAATACACAGCATGTCAAACCTTGAAGTGGATGGGCTGGAGCAGCAGAAGACCACAAATATACACTCAGTGGCTACTTTATTATGTACACGAGGTATGTTGTGAAGTTTGTTTAATGGCAGAAGTACAGCGCAATACAAAAAAAAACTAAGTTACAATAAGAAACATAAAAAAACAAGTAGTGCGAAAAGAGCAGAATAGTGAGGGTAGTATTCATGGGCTCATGGACTATTCAAAAATCTGATGGTGGAGAGGGAAAAGCTGTTCCTAAAATGTTGAATGTGATGTTTTCAGGCTCTTGTACATCTTTCCTGATGGTAACAATGAGAAGAGGGCATTTCCTGGATGGTCCTTAGCCCATTAGTGTCATTACCATTTGAAAATTTCCTCAATGGTAGTGAGCGACGCACCTATGATGGGACTTGTTAAGTTTACAACCCTCTGCTGCTTTTTCCAATCCTGTGCAATGGTCCCTCCATATCAGACAGTAATGCAACCAGTTAAAGTAGTTTCCACAGAACATTTGTAGAAATTTGCTAGAGTCTTTGGTGGCATACCAGATCTCCTCAAACTCCTAATGAAATATATCCACTGGTGTGTCTATTCATTATAATGGTCTTAAGTGCGTATTGGAATAAGACTGAATGGTTTTGATGTGCTTTGTTCTTATTACTGTTCCAGCTCCTGGGCCTTTTCTGTAGATAGTACTATTCAACCTGTGGTGTTAACTGTGAAGAGGCCCTTCATTGCTGTGGTAAGTTTATACTTGTATTAATGGAAAGATGCCCATTCATATAAGACCCCTTTCTTTTGCCTGCATGCTCTCAAATTTCTTCCACATTATCCCTAACTCCTTCCTCCTTTCCCTCTGGTTCTCAAAGCCCCCACCTCATAGTCTGAGCAAAAGGTCAGAAATAATTGCTTAATGGGGTACAATATTTGTTGGATGACACTACGTCCACAGAGGATTGGTTGCATGGGCCACTGTAGTACTCTGGAACAAATTAGACTGCTTTCTGATCTGGATTGGGTACATTTGGTTAACTTGCCAATATTGCTTTGAGTTTGTGCTAGAGCAGGAGTTCTCATCCTGGGATTCTCAGACTCCTTGGTTAATGGTAGGGGTCCATGACATAAAAAAGGATGGGAACCCCTGTGTTTAAGGGAGGTGCCCAGTCTTCCTGTAACTACTAGCTCTATGACTGGAAAGTTGAGATGATGATTGTTGGTCGAGATTGAATGCAATGTGGCTGTTTTGAAAGCATCTGTGGTCTAGGAGTATTTGAAGCGTAAAACGCACAAAATGCTGGAGGAACTCAGCAGGTCAGGCAGCATCAAATCCTGATGAAGTTGATGTTTTGGCCGAGAACCTTCATCAGGATTTGAAGCATGACTTGTTTGTGCATCCGTAACATCCAGCTTGAGATGGCACGTTTCATAATGGTCCAAGCAGATTTCTCACCAGCTCAGCTTTATGCTGCATTCTGTGTTAAATTTGTAATCAGCCTAACCAGCATCTGTACGTGCAAGTTAGAGAAAATGCAGCTTCACATCAGGTGTTCTGATACTCCGATGAGCCACACAGAGAATAAGGTATAATTGGCGCCCAGGATGTGCGTACAGTACATTAATCATTAATGGAAAGTAGGCCCAGTGGAAGAGGGCTGCTGTGCTATTCTAAGGCAGACTGAAGTACTGGTCCAACATAAGAGCATTAGAAATAGTTTGAATAAGTCTGTTGAACCTGCTTCACCATTCAATAAGGTCATGGCTTTCTGTGGTCTGGCATGTTTTGAATTTGGTGCCATTATTTGGCAGGGCAGACCCCAGGCCACTGACTGTGCATTTTGTATGAGCAAAGTTTGAGACATGGAAAGAAAAAAACGTTGCTCTTTAGGAACTTGAACATAGAATATAGATCGTAGAACAGTACAGCACAGTACAGGCCCTTTGGTCCACCCAGTTGTGTCAATTTTTTAACCTACTTGATCACTTTCACCTTTCACTCACACACAGCCCTCCCATTTTTCTGTCATCCCTGCACCAAAGAGGCTCTTAAACGTCCCTAATCTTTCCGCCTCTACAGCACCGTGCCCCCCCCATTCCACTCACCCACCAAAAAAATACTGTGTATAATCTTACACACTTCCACGAGAAAAGCCCTAACTCAATCTATCCTCATAAGATGTGTTGTCCAATCCAGAGAGCATCCTGGTAAATCTCTGCACCCTCTCCAAAGTTTCCAAGTACTTCCTATAATTAGGTGAATTATGTGTGTTGGAGGAAAAAATGAAATGTGTATGAAAATAATGAGGTGGGGAGGAATCTCATTGAAACTTGTTGAAAAACCTAGATAGTGGATGTGGAAAGCATGTTTCCAATTTTGGAAGAGTCTAGGACCAGAGGGTATAGCCTCAGAAAATCAGAATAGAAGAATGTCTTTAGAACAGATGAGGAATTTCTTTAGCCAGAAGGTGGTGAATCTGGGATTCAATGCCACAGATGGCTATGGTGGCCAAGTCATCGGGTATATTTAAAGCAGAGGTTGATAGGTTATTGACTAGTAAGAGTGTCAAAGGTTATGTGGAGAACAATTGGGTTGAGAGAGTTAATACCTCAATTATCATTGGATGGTGGAGTGATTCAATAGGCTGAATGGCCTGTTTCTGCTCCTATGTCTTGTGGCCTTACAACTGAACCGATTTATCACAGACATTGTTCAGCAAGATGCCTATGGGCAGCAAGAGGCCGCTTGAGGAGTTGCTTTGAAAGCGGACAAGGCAGTCTCTTTTATTGATCCTCTACAATATCAGCACATCTTTTAGATAGGGATCCAAAACTGCTCATAGTACTCCAAGTGTGGTCTGATTAATGCATTACAAAGCCTTAGCATTACATCCTTGCTTTTATATTCTAGTTTTCCAGAAATGAATGCTAACCAGCAAATTAACCTTTAGCGAACCTGCATGAGGGCTGCCAAGCCCCTTTACTGGTGGGATTTCTGAATTTTCGCCACGTTTAGAAAATCTGTCTTTATTCTTTATAATAAAGTACATGACTATGCACTTCCCTACACTATATTCCATCTGCCACTGCTTTGCCCATTCTCCTAATCAGAATAATTCCTTCTGCAGATTTCCTGCTTCATCAACATTACCTGCTTCACTGTCTCCATACCATCCACAAACTTGGCCACAAAGCCATCAATTCTATCATCCAAATTATTGACATGTAAAATAAAGTGGTACCAGCACTGACTCCTGTGGAACACTGCTAGTCACCTGAAGCCAACCAAGGCACTCATTCCCACTCATTGCCTTCTGACAGTCAGCCAATCATCTGTCCATGCTAATATCTTTCCTGTAATACTGTGGGCTCTTATCTTGTTTAGCAGCCTCATCTGTGGCACCTTGTCAAAGGCCTTCTGAAAATTGAAGTAAACAACATCCACTGACTCTTCTTTGTCTGTGTCTCCTGTTATTCCTCAAAGAATTTGAACAGATTTGTCAGGCAAGGTGTCCTAGTAAGGAAGCCACACTGACTTGGGTTATTTTATAATGTGCCTCCAAGTACACAAAACCTCATCCTCAAGAATGGACTCCAACATCTTTCAACTGTTGAAGGCAGGCTAACTGGCCTATAATTTCATTTTTTTCTCCCTCCCTTCTTAAAGAGTGGAGTGGCATGTGCAATTGTCCAGTCCTTCAGAATCACTCCAGAATGTAGTGATTCTTGAAAGATCACCATTGACGCCTCCATAATCTCCCATAATCTCTTTAGCTGTCTCTTGGGGTGTAGTACATCTGATCCAGGTGACTTATCTACCTTGAGACCTTTCAGCTTAGCAAACAGCTTCTTAGTAGTAGCAAATGCACTCACTTCTGCCCCCGACATGCTCAAATTTCTGGCATACTGCTGGTGACTTCTACAATGAAGACTGATGCAAAATAGACTTAAGTTCATCTGCTATTTCTTTCTCCTCCATTTCTATCTCTCCAGCATAATTTTGCAGCAGTTTGATATCCACTCTTGTCTCTCTCCTTTATTCATTATATATATCTGAAAATATTATATTAAATATTATATTATTGGCTAGCTTATCTTTGTATTTCATCTTTCTTCTTACTGCTTTTAAAGGTGCCTTCTGTTCATTTTTAAAAGCTTCCCAAACCTCTAACTCCCTACTAATTTTGCTCTATTATATGCCCTCTCTTTTGCTTTTATGCTGTCTTTGACTTCCCTTGTCAGCCACAGTTACTTCATCCTCCCATTAGAATGCTGCTTCTACTTTGAGATGCATCTATATTTTGGATTGTATTGCTACCACAAAACAACAAATTTTGTGATGTGTCAGTGATAGTAGACCTGATTCTGATAATGTAGGTCATCTGGGGAAGCTGGACTCATTCTCACTGGTTGTTATCAACAATAATAGTCTGGCTACATGGCAAGTTGGTATAGCAGTGAGTGCTTTTGCTGCACAACACCAGGAGCCCCAAGTTTAACCTGTCAATAAACACTGGTTTTCTGGAATTTACTTCCACGATCACCTAGGTTTGTGCTAGTTTCTTCAATTTCCCCTTGCCAGGATGACTTGTTTGGCCAAATGGTTACTACAAATTGCTCTATAGTGTAGAAAGTCTGAGGACCAAAGGGAAGCTGTGGGGTATACAAGGAGATAAGTTGGTCCTGGGGGTGAAAGGTTTAACACATGCGTAGCATTTGATGGCTCTGGGCCTGTACTTGCTGGAGTTTAGAAAAGTGGAGAGGGGGGGGGAGAGAATCTCTTTGTAACCTATTGATTATTGAAAGGCCCCAATATGCCTCAAAGGACTCCTGGACATGGAGAGATGTTTGCTATAGTGAGCAAGTATGAGATCAGAGGGAGTACCCTCAGAATACAAGACTGCCCCTTTAGAACAGAGATGAGAACAAAATTCTTTAGTCAGAGGGTGGTGAATCAGTAGAATTTATTGCCATAGGCAGCTATGGAGGCCAAGTCATTGGGTACATTTAAAGCAGAGGGTGATAGGTTCTTGATTAGTATGTCGAAGGTTTATGGGGAGAAGGCAGGAGAATGGGACTGAGGTATAATAGTGAGTGAGAGTTTTCAGGTTCCTGTGCACTGTCTTTTGAAGAAGTCCTTCATAATTTGAGACCCTTATCCCTAAATTATTATATCATATCTCTTTCTACATCTTTTGTAAAACCTTGAAGTCTTGGCCAAAACAATTTCGTAACAGGTTGTTATAATTTAATGCCTTTGCATTATTTTCCATTATCTGCAAAGCCTGTTAGCTTTTTAAACACATTCTCGATCTCTGCCCATGTTGCCGTATCTTTAACTACCTTTTTCATTGCACTTAAAGTTGCAAAGTATGGACTGAGGGGCGGATAAAACTGAAGTAGCTCTAAAAATCATTGCACTGCAGTCTGTGGGTGTTTAAGACAACAGTGCATATAAGAATATAATAGTGCTCTCTGGAGTTTCTTGATTTATTAAGGGGTTGGAAGAAAGTGTGCAACAGAAGAGCCTGACTCATCTTTCCCTGAAGTAAGATTAAAACTTTTGTATTGTTTACATGACCCCCACACTCCATACACATGCATGTGGTGTGTTGGCCTGCATTAGTTGGGGTATTGAGTTTAAGAGCCACTAAGTAATGCTGCAGCTCTGGTTAGACCACACTTGGAATCAATTATGGTTGCCTCGTTACAGGAAAGATGTGGAAGCTTTTGAGGCGGTGCAGTGGAGAGTTTAACAGGATGTTCTCTAATCTAGCAACATGTCTTGTGAGGATAGCTTGAGTGACTAGGGCTTTTCTTTTTGGAGCAAAGGAAGATAACGGTGTACAAAATAAGAGGCATAGATAGAGTGGATAGCCAGAGGCCTTTTCCCAGGGTAGAAGTAACTAAAAAAAGGCAGCAAAATTAAGGTGATTGGAGGAAAGTATAATGGGTTGTCAGAGAAGTTTTTATAGAGTGCTGCATATGTGGAACTTGCTGCCAGGGGTGGTGAGAGAGGCAGAAACATAGGGGACATTCGAAAAATACTTAGGCACATTGATGATAGAAAAATGGAGCACTATGTGAGAGGGAAGCGATAGATTTACCTTAAGGGTTGGATGAAAGTTTGGCATAACATCTTGGGCCCAAGGGCCTGTACTGTGCTGCAAGTGTGTACAAATCAGTGTGTACAAATATAGTGTCACAGCTAGTGGAGCTGCTTCCTCAGCTCCATCACCTTGAGTTTACTCCTGATTTTCGGTGCTGTCTGTATGGGATTTGCGTGTTGTGAGTACATTTCCCACTTTGCTTTAGTTTCCAGTCACATCTTTGAGACCGGTAGATTGGTAGGTTAAATGGGCAATATAAGCAGCCCCTAATGTAGAAGTGATTTGGTTCATATGGGGAGAGTAAAAGTGAAATTAGTGCAGATAGGTGCTTGATAGCAGGGTGTGGGGAGTGCACCAAGTTGCCCATTTCTGGACTGTATGACTTTATGGTTTGAATTAAAACTCTCCTTTCACAATGGTGATATTTAGACCATTAAATACAGAAGCAGAATTAGGCTATCGGTCCACTGAGTCTTCTCTGCCTCTTCATCGGGTTGAGAGGGATAATAAATCTTTGCAGGGAGGGATATATGCGAGGGTCCATTACGATGTAATTGAGAGAGTCCTGCACCACAGCTTGGGCCAGAAAAGTAAGAAGTGTCCTGTGGTAGAATAATTACGTTTCAAAGCATTGTCTCTCAGGTGAAGCACCAAAGGTTAATCAATGCTGCACAGCTTCACAAAGTTAATCTTCCCCTATGTGTGCTCAGAAGGCGATTATCTGTAACTCAAACTGCTAACAATGAGCATAAAGAGATTGGGAGACCAAATGAAGTTCAGAGAGGAGTAATTCAACACATCGTTCTACATCAGTGATTAGTCCAGTTGAAATTAGATTTAGATTAATATCCACAATCTATCTTAAGCCTATTGTCCATTTTTGAATCTTCCGGTTTTGCAATGGAAGGCGAAAGACAGATGCGAAAATTGACATTTTATGTGAACAGTGTCTTAGCAGTCTTGTGAACAAGAGGCTTGTTTGTTCATTCTTCCTCTGCCTATTTGTGAGAAGAGATTCAGTGACAGAACGCAGGATGGTTGTGTCCCCTGTGAAAGTTAGACTTATTTCTCCCCCCTTTCTCCCCCTAGAGTGTCGTCGATTCCTCTTGGGTTGCCGAGCTGCTGTGGATGTTTTTCAGTCCCTTCACCATATACCAAGTAAGGTAGTAACTGTCGTTAACTCACTGGGGGTCCAGTCGGTAAGGTGGAGTGAACTTGCTTGTATTTAGCTGCCTCCTTTGATGTCCCACACCCCATCCCACCCTCAACACACGTACATATATCTGGTGCCCATGTTCAATTGCACACGGCGTCGATGTGCTTCTCAGTGCTTGGTAGTCTGCTACCCTTTGTTATTCCAGAATCAGAATTTGCTGTTTTGTGGCAGCAGTACATTGCAATACATAGTAATAAAACAGCTACGTTACATATAAGATGTACATTTTCATGTATAATACCTCACTATATAATATACACACATGGGTTCAATGTCCATTCAGAAATCTATTGGCAAAGTGGAAGCAGCTGTTCCTAAAATGTTGAATATGTACTTTCAGGCACCTGTACCTCCACCTTGATAGTAACAATGAGAGGAGGGCACGTCTGGGGTGATGGGGGCCCTTAATTAAGGATGCCACCTTTTTGAGGCATCCCCTTTTGAAGATGGGGCAGCTAGTTCCCGTGATGGAGCTGGCAGAGTTCACAGCTTCCTATAGCTTTTTCCGATTCTGTGCAGATGTCTCTCCATACCACATGGTGATGCAACTGGTTAGAATGCTCTCCACTGCTGAAATTTACGAGAGTCTTTGGTTACATACCAAATCTCTTCAAACTCGTAATGAAATACAGCTGATGTCATGCTTTCTTTGTAATTGCACCAATATGTTGGGCCCACACGTCTGATATCTGTGGCTATCAGAGTAACTTTGTCCTGTATCATTCATTCATTATGTGTCGTGTGGTAAGATGTGGCCGATCATGATTGTTCTTGGCCATTTTTTCTACAGAAGTGGTTTGCCATTGCCACCTTCTGGGCAGTGTCTTAACAAGATGGGTGACCCCAACCATTATCAATACTCTTCAGAGATTGTCTGCCTGACGTCAGTGGTCACATAACCAGGCAGCCGCTCATACGATCATCCAGCACCCATTCCCATGACTTCACATGACCCTGATCGGGGTTGGGGGGGGGGTGCTAAGCAGGTGCTACACCTTGCCTGAAGGTGCACCTTACACCTCCTTTGGTAGAGACGCATCTCCAACCTATCACCCCAGTCCTGTGTTAACATTGGAATAGTTTCAAGCCTGAATAAGAAGAGGCTTTTCTTTAGTGTATCTGGCTTCTGTCTGCCTGTACACAATCTCACTCTACCAACATCATGATGATGCTAATAGTCTCACAACTCTATATTCCCATTGCAAGCAATATTAGTCAAAAGGTAGGCAATTCAGCCCTTCATTGATTTGCTGATTTCATTATCATGGCTGACGATGTCTGCTGCTCTTCAAAATGTGTCCCTGCAGAAGGAAATCACTGCGGAATATGAGGTTACTGCAAAACCTCGTCTAGTTCCTGAAAATAAAAATCAGCAAAAATAATCTAGCAGATGCCAGAAGTTTGAAATAAAAGCAAGGTGTGGGAAATCCTTAGTGGGTCAGGCAGCATCTGAGGAAAGAGGAAAAAGGTTCAGTTCAAATCCCTTCAGCTGAACTGTGATAGGGGCTCTGACTGAAATGCTTCTCCCCATAGATGCTGTCTGACCTGCTGAGTATTTCCAGCCTTTCCTGTTTATAATGTCCTCTTTACAATTTAACTGAAATACATGGTGCAGTGGTTATATGTTGATCTACTTCTAGCAGTCATTAGGTAGTGTCAAAGCTTGTTTGTTCAATGGTTGCAAATGAAATGAGACTACTTAATATTTCAGGAGAACTTTCTCTCTTGTCTTTTGTATGCCTTCAAATTTTGAAAAAAATGATCAATTGCAAAATTATTTGCCCTCCTGTGCTTGCTGACCACGTGTAAGGACATAAAGAGCTTTCAAGTTGTGCTGCATTTGTAGAGAACACTGGTTGAATTCACTAATTTGAGTGTTATAAACATGAGATTCTGCAGATGCTGGAAATCCAGAGCAGTAACACACACAACATTGGAGAAACTGATGAAGAGTCTAGGCCCTGAAACATTGACTGTTTATTCCTCTCCACAAATACTCCCTGACCTGCTGAGTTCCTTCAGCATTGGTGTTATCTAATTTTGGTCACTCCCCTTTACAAAGGATGAGAAGTTCTTAAAATAGGTGCAGGCATCTGGAGCCATTCCAGTGAAAGGCAGATTTCAACTGCAATGTTAGATTGAAGAACCTGGAATTGTGCTTGAATGAAATGTTATGAGTAAAGAGTTTACTATGATTATGGCAGAATCTGCTCCAAACTGTTTTCTGAGCTGTATGACTGTGACGAAGTAGGAAAAGATGGAAGTTAAATATATTTTGGAGATGGAAGACAATGATCTGGAACGTGACGTACACAACGCAGGAAGAACTCAGCAGGCCAGGCAGCATCCGTGAGAAAAGAGTAGCCAACATTTCGGGCTGAGACCCTTCATCAGGACTGGGGGGGAAGAGAGATCCGAAGCCCAGTAATAGAGATAGGGGAGGGGTTAGGGCCTAGAGGCGCCAGGTGGAAAACCAATCAGAGGAAAGATAAAGGGGGGAGGGGATAAGCATGAAGGAACTGTAGAGATAAAGACGCAGAAAGTTGAAAGCGGAGAGAGGCAGAGAGGGACCTGGGATAGGGGGAGGCGGAGGGAATTACCGGAAATTGGAGAATTCAATGTTCATACCTCCAGGCTGGAGGCTACCCAGACGGTAGATGAGGTGTTGCTCCTCCAACCTGAGTTTGGCCTCATCATGGCAGTAGAGGAGGCCATGTATGGACATATCTAGATGGGAATGAGAGGCAGAGTTGAAGTGGGTGGCAACCGGGAGATCCTGTCTATTGTGACGGACGGAGCGTAGGTGCTCGACGAAGCGGTCCCCCAATCTGCATCGGGTCTCGCTGATGTAGAGGAGGCTGCACCGGGAGCACCGGATGCAGTAGACGACTCCAGCAGACTTGCAGGTGAAGTGTTGCCTCACCTGGAAGGACTGTCTGGGGCCCGGAATGGTGGTAAGGGGGGAGGTGTGGGGACAGGTGTAGCATTTGCGCTTGCAGGGATAAGTGCCAGGTGGGAGTTCTGTGGGGAGGGACGTGTGGACGGTAGTCGCGGAGGGAAAGATGTGCTTGGTGGTGGGGTCCTGTTGAAGGTGGCGGAAGTTGTGGAGCTGTGAGGATATTGAAGGGTTATTAATTGCACCTAATCTGATGAAGATGGTACATGAATTAACATACTCGTGAGATGTTTAAAAAGAAAAGAAATTTAATGTGCTATCAGTTCTGCATATGCGGGAAGTATTCAGCAGGCAGGATACCATCAATGATGGAAGAAAAGTTGAGTTAACATTGTAAACTGATCTTTCATCAGAATAAAGCAGTTCCGATACAAATTGATTATCTGAAATTGTTGACTTCAGTGTTAAGTCATTGGACACAGGAAGTAGAGACAAACTTCCATTATTCATTTAAGGTAATTGCTGGCCTTCAGTGGTCCACTTTCCCCAGTCTAATCCCACATTCTCTATTAGCCTAGAATTAATTTTTTGCATGAAGTGCTTTGTAGCCCTCTTGGTAAAATAATTCTGAAGAATCACTATACTAGAGATTCTGCAGATTCTGAAAATCACTAACATACACAAAATGCTGCCGGAACTCAGCAAGTCAGGTAGCATCTATGGAGAGGAGCAGGTAGTTTTGGGCCGAAAACCTTCATCAGGACCAGAACGGAAGGGTGAAGAATTCAGAATAAAGTGGGAGGAGGAATACATGCTGGTAGATGATAGGTGAGACCAGGTGAGGGGAAAGGTGGGAGGGGGCCTGTGAAATGAGAAGCTGAGAAGAGATAGGTGGAAGAGGTAAAGGGCCTAAGAAGGAGGAATCCGAAGGAGAGGGGAGAGGACTGTGGAAGGAAGGGAATGAAGATGATGAGAGGCAGGTGAGGATAAGAGAAGAGATCAGTGTGTGGCGAGGAAGCCGGAATGAA
This sequence comes from Hemitrygon akajei, assembly GCF_048418815.1. Lineage (NCBI taxonomy): Eukaryota > Metazoa > Chordata > Chondrichthyes > Myliobatiformes > Dasyatidae > Hemitrygon > Hemitrygon akajei. The sequence continues at coordinate 13,710,073 of NC_133127.1, read as the reverse complement.
AGAAGGTGCGTTCCGGTGAGACAGGGAAAGGATGTTAGGGTGCAGAACCGTGGTGTACAAAGGCTGTTGTAAATCTAGTCAAGAAAAGAAAAGCTTACGAAAGGTTAAAAAAAACTAGGTAATGATAGGGATCTAGAAGATTATAAGGCAAGCAGGAAGGAGCTTAAGAAAGAAATTAGGAGAGCCAGGAGGGGCCATGAGAAGGCCTTGGCAGACAGGAGTAATGAAAACCCCAGGGCATTCTGTAGGTATGTGAAGAGCGAGAGGATAAGACGTGAGAGAATAGGACCAATCAGGTGTGGAAAAGTATATGGAACCGGAGGAGATAGCAGAGGTACTTAATGAGTACTTTGCTTCAGTATTCACTATGGAAAAGTATCTTGGTGATTGTAGGGATGACTTACAGCTGACTGAAAAGCTTGAGCATGTAGATATTAAGGAAGAGGATGTGCTGGAGCTTTTGGAAAACATCAAGTTGGATAAGTCACTGGGACTGGATGCAATGTGCCCCAGGCTACTGCGGGAGGCAAGTGAGGAGATTGCTGAGCGTCTGCCAATGATCTTTGCATCATCAATAGGGACGAGAGAGTTCCGGAGGATTGAAGGGTTGCAGATGTTGTTCCATTATTCAAGAAAGGGAGTAGAGATAGCCCAGGAAATTATAGACCAGTGAGTCTTACTTCAGTGGTTGGTAATGGGGTTGATACAAGTTGGTTATCTCCCTTAATCCCGTTCTCCTGTCTTCTCCCCAATACCTTTGGCACCCTTACTAATCAGGAACCCATCAACCTCTGCTTTAAATATACCCAACAACTTGACCTTCAGTCTTCTGTGAAATTAATTCCAGATTCACCACTTTCTGGCTAAATAAATTCCTCATCTCTTCGAAAGGGATGTCCTCCTATTCTGAGGCTGTGCCCTCTGGTCCTAGATTCCACAACGATTGAAAACATCAGGAAATTATAGACCAGTGAGTCTTACTTCAGTGGTTGGAAAGTTGATGGAGAAGATCCTGAGAGGCAGGATTTATGAACATTTGTAGAGGCATAATGTGATTAGGAATAGTCAGCATGGCTTTGTCAAAGGCAGGTTGTCCCTTACGAGCCTGATTGAATTTTTTGAGGATGTGACTAAACACATTGCTGAAGGTAGGGCAGTAGATGTAGTGTATATGGATTTCAGCAAGGCGTTTGGCAAGGTACCCCATGTAAGGCTTATTGAGAAAGTAAGGAGGCATGGGATCCAAGGGGACATTGCTTTGTGGATCCAGAACTGGCTTGCCCACAGAAGGCAGAGTGGTTGTAGACAGGTCATATTCTGCATGGAGGTCGGTCACCAGTGGTGTGCATCAGAGATCTGTTTTGGAACCCCCTACTCTTTGTGAGTTTTATAAATGACCTGGATGAGGAGGTGTGGGGATGGGTTAGAAAATTTGCTGATGACACAAAGGTTGAGGGTGTTGTGGGTAGTGTGGAGGGTTGACAGAGGTTACAGCGGGACATTGATAGGATGCAAAATTGGGCTGAGAAGTGGCAGATGGAGTTCAACCCAGATTAGTGTGAGGTGGTTCATTTTGCTAGGTCAAATATGATGGCAGAATATAGCATTAACGGTAAGACTCTTGGCAGTGTGGAGGATCAACGGGATCTTGGGGTCCGAGTCCATAGGACACTCAAAGCAGCTGCACGGATTGACTCTGTGGTTAAGAAAGCATACGGTGGTGATGAAAGCATTGGCCTTCACTAATCGTGGGATTGAGTTTAGTAGCTATATAGGACCTTGGTCAGATCCCTCTTGGGAGTATAGGAAGGATGTGGAAACCATTTAAAGAGTGCAGAAGAGATTTACAAGGATGTTGCCTGGTTTGGGGAGCATGCCTTATGAGAATAGGTTGACTGAACTCGGCCTTTTCTCCTTGGAATGACGAAGGATGAGAGGTGACTTGATAGAAGTGTATACGATGATGAGAGGCATTGATCGTTTGGTAATCAGAGGCTTTTTCCCAGGGCTGAAATGCTAGCAAGAGAGGGCACAGTATGCTTGGAAGTAGGTACAGAGGAGATGTCAGGGGTAAATTTATTAATGCAGAGAGTGGTGAGTGCGTGGAATGGGCTGCCGGTGGCGGTGGTGGAGGCGGATGCAATAGGGTCTTTTAAGAGACTCCTGGACAGGTACATGGAGCTCAGAAAAATAGAGGGCTATGGATAACACTAGGTAATTTCTAAAGTAAGGATACGTTCGGCACAGCTTTGTGGGCCGAAAGGCCTGTATTGTGCTGTAGCTTTTCTATGTTTTTTAAGAGGGAATGGGGAGAGGGAAAAATACCTGAAGATAAGAGAAAGCGATCTTCATGCCTTCAGATTGGAGACTACAACTACCCTATGTGGAGATTTCTCTTTTTTTCTTCCTAAATGACCAACCCCTTGTTTTGAGTCTGTGTGAACCCCTAGTTTTAGCTGCCCTGGAGAGGAGCTCTGAGACCTGAAACGTGTGAAGTCAGAATATGAGGTTCTGAATCTTAAGCTTGTTTTGGGCATTGTTGGAATAGTGCAAGAGGCCAAAATGGGAGTTCAAAGTGTTAAAACCGAATAGGCTGGAAAATCTCAAGTGGTCAGAAATCACCTGTAGAAGGGAAATTAGCCTTTCTGGTCTGTAGCCCTTCAGCAAAATATCAGGCAGATATCAAAATATCTTTTAATTTTAAGGTACTATACTTTGGTACCTGAGAATCCACAATCCTCTGATGGAATTTAAAAGGTTAATGACCTATTGGGAGAAAAGGTTTCTTGTTTCAGTCTTGAATGGCTGCCCATGAAACATGACTATGATTAGATTCTTGACTTTCCTCTGTTCATCACTGATCTTAACATCCCTTCTACTCAAATTCTTGTGAGCTACTTAATTTGAAAGATTTACACCTAATGGAAAGCCATGATAGCGCAGTGGTTAGTGCTACGCTATTACAGCTGGGGGCGGTTTCACAGTTCAAATTTGTACGTTCTTGACGTGATCACATGGGCTTCCGGGTGCTCCAGTTTCCTCCCACAGTCCAAAGACTCACCGGTTAGGTTAACTGGTCATTGTAAGTTGTCATGTGATTAGAATAACGCTAAATAGGTTGCTGGGCGGCACGGCTGGTTGGGACTGTTCCACGCTACCTCATAATAAATATAAATGAAAACTTAATTTCGAATAATGTCTTTTGAGGGGCTAACAAGTGTAAATTATTCCTATAATAGCTCCTGATAGTTTTAAATGCTGCTTTGTCAGAATAGACTGCATTACTGATCTTGCTTGCCAATCATTCTGCCCACTCAGCCTGCATTGTCAATTTTGGCCCTTTTCCAAGACATGGTTATCGATAACCATGCAGTGCCAGCAATAGAAATCCAGAGTAACACAGAAAATGCTGGAGGAACTCAGCATCTATGAAGGAAAGTGTACAGTCGACATTTTGGTCTGAGACTTTCCAATACTGGAAAGGAAGTGGGGTGCAGAAGTCTGAAACATCAGCTATTCCTCTCCGAAGATTCTATCTGATCTGCTAAGTACCTCTAGCATTTTTTAATGAGGAGATCAGTGCTGCACTTAATGCTGTGCTCTCCAGTATTGCTGATCTCTGTCTCTGACACTCGGCAATCTGGCTGATAGTACAGCCCGTTGTTGCACAGGACAAGGATGGTCAATCCAAAAGCAGTTTTATTTTTCTCTGCAGTGCTGTGCTTGTCAGAAACATTTTGCTGCTCTGTCTCAGCACTTAACAAAATCCCAGCTCCAGCTAACATTCCTGCAAAGAAATCTTTCTTAACCCACCTCACTTCCTGATGTTTAATAGGAATTAAATTATTCACTCCCAGACAAGAGGAAATAACCATTCTCTCATCAAAATTATTTATCATTTTAAAACCCTGTGATAGGTATCTTCTTTTCCAGTCCCAAGTTCATCATTCACTCTTTGGATTGCTAAGTTTCTGTCCAGCCACTCAAGTTTAAAATGCATTCATTAAAGTAAATACGGTACTTTACGAAAGTCTTAGGCACATATATATTGCTAGGGTGTCTAAGACTTTTGCATAGTGCTGTAGTAATCTTATGTATTATATTGTACTGTTGCATAATAAAAAACTAATTTCGTGATGTGAGTGATGGTGTACCTTATTCTAATATGGGTCTTTATTCTCGATTGAGAGTGGGAGGGGGCCAGAGAGAGGGGAATCATGGTTGGGAAAAGAAGGGAGAGGGGAGGCAGTGGGAAGCACCAGAGAGACATTCTGTAGTGATCAATAAACCAATTGTTTGGAATCAATTGACCTTGTCAGGTGTGTCTCCAGCCGTGTTACCCCTCACCCCCCCCCCCCAACCCCTAGCACTCCTTTTATGCCACCTTTCTTACATCTTTTCTGCGGCACTTCAACATCCTCTGCTTCCACCAGATTTACAAACTTGCTTCACATTGGCAAATGCAGGACAGTGCAAAAGTCTTAGGCACCCTGCCTATATATGTGCCTGAGACTTTTGCACAATACTGTATATGTAGGGGAGTCTAGGACAAGATGACACAGTCATTGGGTGTATTTAAGGCAGAGATAGATAGGTTCTTAATTAGCCAGAGCATCAAAGGGTATGGGGAGAAGGCAAGGGTGTAGGGATGACTGGAAGAATTAGATCAGCCCATGATTGAATGGCGGAGCAGACTCGATGGGCTGACAGGTCTACTTCTGCTCCTGTGTCTACTGGTCTTATACTTATATTGTCACATTTACTCCATAATGCTACCAGACGAGTTTTTCCAGCATTTTGTGTGGGGGTCTGAGATTCATTTTCTTGCAGGCATTCACAGTAGAACAGAGACATACAATATAATTTATTAAAACTACACACAAAGAGTGACAAATAAACTAAACTGCAAAGAAACAAGTAATATAAGAACATGAGGTGTAGAGAGCTTGAAAGTGAGACTAGGTTGTGGATTCAGTACAGTGTTGAAATGAATGATGATGTTATCCATGTTGGTTCAGGATGGTTGAAAGGCAATAACTTCCTGGACCTGGTGGTGTGGGAGATTGTGTGATCAGCTTTGACTTTTAATGTCGTTACTCAGCTGGGACATATTTGATGATAATCTAATCCAGAGTTTACTAACTTGGAATCAATGGATCCCTTTTGGTATTGGTGCATGGCATAAGGCTAGGAGCCCCTGGTCTAATCTATGTTTTAAATAAGTTTGCCATTTCATTGTACTAGTATTTTCATGACTAACCAGGTGAGGGTAGCCGACGGGTCTCAAACTCTTGGTGAGATAGGGAGTTGTCTATCCCAGCATGTGAAGACAGACTCCGGTGGATTGAGCGGACGAGACCAGTGGAAGGTCCAACGGTCAAGCAGGTGGTCTCTGCAAGCGTCACGGAACACATAGAGCACGACAAGACACAGAAGATGCGCTGGTCATCCACTGCGCCTAGTCCCATCCTTAGCCGTCTCGACTCTTGTCTTGCCACTGGATCTGGATGGGAATTGGGAAGAGAGAGTGAGGCTGACGCTGCGCAACTCTCCCTCACTTAAATCCAGATCAAGCGCTAGTTTCGACACCATAATCATAATGGTGTTGAGGTCTTCATCGATGACGGTGGACAAACAGCCAACCATTTTCATGACCTAAAATGCATGTCAGCTTTTCTTCCAGATGGTACAGTAAGAGAGTGATCCTAGCATGGGAGCCTAGAAGTGATGAATACAAACCTCACAATAGCATCTTTGGGTAGTGACCACACCAGACAGTTATAAGAACATCCACTGCCCCAAATGTGCCTGGCCAGTCTATGGAATTAGGTTCATGCCACGTAGTGAGGGATATAGATAGGATAAATGCAAGCAGACTTTTTCCACCGAGGTTCGTTGAGACTAGAGATAGACATTAAGGTGACAATAAAACGTTCAAAGGAAACTGAGGGGGATCTTCACTCAGGTTGCTGAGAGTGGAACAAGCTGCCAGTGGAAGTGGTGGGTGCAGATTTGATTAAAACATTTAAGGGCAGTTTGGCTAAGTACATGGTTTTGAGAGATAGGGTCTGGGTGCATGTCAGTGGAACTAGGTAGAATATTTCGGTATGGACTAGATGGGCTGTACAGCTTTTTTTCTGTACTGTAGTGTTCTCTGGTCAAAGAACACTGAGGCTGTCTACAAGAAGGGTCAGAGCCGTCTCTATTTCCTGAGGAGACAGGTCCTTTAACGTCTGCCGGATGATGCTGAGGATGTTCTACGAGTCTATGGTGGCCAGTGCTATCATGTTTGCTGTTGTGTGCTGGGGCAGCAGGCTGAGGGTAGCAGACACCAACAGAATCAACAAACTCATTCGTAAGGCCAGTGATGTTGTGGGGGTGGAACTGGACTCTCTGACGGTGGTGTCTGAAAAGAGGATGCTGTCCAAGTTGCATGCCATCTTGGACAATGTGTCCCATCCACTCCATAATGTACTGGTTAGGCACAGGAGTACATTCAGCCAGAGACTCATTCCACCTAGATGCAACACTGAGCGTCATAGGAAGTCATTCCTGCCTGTGGCCATCAAACTTTACAACTCCTCCCTCGGAGTGTCAGACACCCTGAGCCAATAGGCTGGTCCTGGACTAATTTCCACTTGGCATTATTTACTTCTTATTATTTAATTATTTATGGTTTTATATTGCTATATTTCTACACTATTCTTGGTTGGTGCGACTGTAACGAAACCCAATTTCCCTCGGGATCAATAAAGTATGTCTGTCTGTCTGTCTTAACTTCTGACACTGTCATGTTAAATAGGGACAGTGAAACCAAGAATTGTCCTTGGGTGTCTTTGCTTTGTTTTAATTTCAAAATATACAGCTTATATGCTTCACCTCCAGGCCTACAATATGTGAATGACTATACTTAAACATGCATATCTGCCACTTTCCCGCCCCGATTCATCAATAATACTGTGAACAGTGTGTAGCAGGAGTATTTCTGCAGCAAGTGCATGTATCCTGTACATGCTTCCACAGGCTTAGTCTGTGGGACAACATCGGGAAGCAGTAATCATTTTCTTATTCTGTTTTCTCCCAAATTATATGAACAAGTTATACGAGTTCAGTTCCTCTAGTGTCAGACAGAATTGGTCATCTTCCCGGTCAGTATTGGTCTTGCGAAGGCAGCTCACACGATTCTAATCTTGCCTCACCAAATTCTAGGACTAATTCACTTAGCATGTGAAAAGTAGTAGGATTGATGCCCCATCCTTTAAGTTTCAGGCAGCATGGTAGCATAACATTATTATAGCCTCAATGGCCCGGGTTCAACTCCCCCAGCTGTCTTTGAGGAGTTTGTACATTCTCCTTATATGGGTTCCCTCCAGATTCCTCCCACTTTCCAAAAGCGAGCATGTTAGGTAGTTAATTGGTCACATGCATGTAATTGGGTGGTGTGGCGCAGGCTCACCGGGCCGGGAGAGCCTGTTACCATTCTGTACCTCTACAGAAATAAAAATATTAACAGCTAAATTATTTTGGGTTGGAAAGTCCAGCTTTATCTGAATGCATGTTTAGCTGTTGCAACAAAGAATTTCACTGCATTTCTATTTCCTGCGTCTTGTAGGTGGCTGCCCAGAATGTCCCAAATGGAAGATGAATCAGAGGAGGAATTTGCTGTCAGAGTGCAAGAGGTAAGGTACTTGATGAACAGTATCCTTTACCTCCTTAACATTAAAACAAGCTTTCGGAAACCTGGAGGCGACCTGTCTGTTTGTCAGTGTGTGGGAATGGGACAAAGGGTGCTTCTTTTGCTCTTGTTATCGTTTTGTTCTGTTATTGTTGTTTGTGCTGTGTTGAACATTGGGGTCTTGCAATGTAGGCACCAGAACATGAGGCGATAATAAGACCATAAGGTATGGAACAGAATTGGGCCATTTAGTCCATCGAGTCTGCTCTGCCATTTCAACATGGCTGATCCATTTTCCCTCTCAGCCCCAATCTCCTGCCTTCTCCCCATTCCTTCATGCCCTGACTAATAAAGAATTTATCAACCTTTGCCTTAAATATTCCCAATGACTTGGCCTCCACAGCCGCCTGTGGCAACAAATTCCACAAATTCACCACTCTATGGCTAAAGAAATTCCTCCTCATTTCCGTTCTAAAAGGACATCACACTGTTCTGAGGTTGCAATGGGTGGATCCAAGTAGGAGAGGTGATGGGAGGATAGTGACAGTGTCCAGGAGGTGACAGGTCAGGGCAACAAAGAGATGGAGTTCATGACGTATGGTGGGTGAGAACAGTAAAGGGAATTAGCCCAGTGGGAGCAGTGTGTGGGTAATGGGTAGATGAGAAGAAGCAAAGTGATGGAAGTGGAATGAGGGGACCTGTGGGTTGACTGGTTCTAGAAGGGACTGTATATCAGGAGGAGAAGGGACAGTGGGGGGGGGGAGGGAAATGGAAGGATTCTACCTAACCTGCTGAGTTCCACCCCTCTCCATACAGCTGATGAATCCAAAGGAATGGTAGAGACCAATACAGTTTGGCACCAGTGCTGTTGCAGAAGTTGCCGGTCAGCATTGAACTCAACTTAGGACTGACTTGGGGACTCCAGCTCTGGATGTTTTCTCCAGTTTACTCCTGTAAGCCTTCACCATGAATGGATATAGCTGTAAGGCAGCGGAGGTTTGAAATCAGTTTTCCTCCTAGATGAGTTTCCAACTATGGCTGACGAGCCCAATCTGCCCAAAGTGACCAGGACTTGGTAGCGAAGCCACATGTGAAGGCCAGGATCTGACTTTGCTTGTCAGAGGCTATTTGAGATGCCTGCCATTGGGAGCATTTAAAAAGGAGTGGGAGCATGACTTTGATGCAGGTAGCTAGGGTGCAACATCCATTGTTGACCTTGACCAGTGGAGGGCCTTGGGTTCCAACATCTGCAGTCTCTTGTGTCTCTGTTCAGCCCATCAAGCCTAATTGCTGTTCATCAAGATCAAAGCCGGTAGCTGACTTTATTCCTAAATCATGCATGTCTTTAATGTCACTTGGACCTCTCCTAATCCATCAGTGAAAATGGTTCTTGTTTTTAAATGTTTCTAAATCTTCAATCAGTGCATCTTCTGGGAGGATCTCTGAAACGAGATTCTGCAGATGCTGGAAATCCAGAGTAACACACACAAAGTGCTGGAGGAACTCAGCTGGTCAAGCAGCATCTATGGAAAGGAATAAACAGTCGACATTTCAGGCCGGGACCCTTCATCAGGGCTGCAGTTTTGGCCAGAACCATTGACTGTTTATTCTCCTTGATAGATGCTGCCTGACCTACTGAGTTCCTTCAGCACTTTGTGAATGGAAGAGCTCTGGGTCAGGCAGCATCTGTAGAAGGAAATGGGTGACCCCTCAAGCCTCTCATCTGGACCAAAGTAGAAGAGAGAACTGGTCTAAAGGGAGGCAGGTTGGAGCAGGGGCTGGCAGCATGAGGGAAGGGTTGAATAGGCTAGGTCTCTGTTTCCCGGAGCATAAGAGAATGAGGGAAGATTTGACAGAGAGATGCAAAATTGAGGGCTATAAATAGGGTAAATGCAATCAGGCTCGCTGTGGTCATAGGTTAAGGATGAAACGTGAAATGTTTAACGGGGAACATGAGGGGCAAACTCTACTCAGTGGTGCATGTGTGGAATGAACTTCCAGTGGAAGTTATGAATGCAAGTTCAATTGCAACATGGATGGGAAGGGTGAGAGGGGCAGTGGTCTCAGTGCTAGTCGAAGGAACTAGGCAGAAAATTTGTAGATGGTATTTGAGCTATACCTAGCCACACAGTCATGTTTATAGAGAGTAGAACAGTCGGCTAAGTACACGCCCCTGTGGTGGACCAGTGTTGATCATCAGCGAGGAGGATACGTTATAACCAACTCACATAGATTGTGGTCTTCCATTTAGGAAGTCGAAGATCCAATTGCAGAGGGAAGTACAGAGGTCCAGGTTCTGCAACTCCTCAATCAGGATTGTGGGAATGATGATATTAAATGCTGAGCTATAGTCGATGAACAGCATCCTGATGTAGGTGTTTGTGTTGTCCAGGTGGTCTAAAGCCATACGGACGGCTATTGAGATTGTGTCTGCCGTTGACCTATTGTGGCGATAGGCAAATTGCAATGGGTCCAGGTCCTTGCTGAGGCAAGAGTTCAGTCTAGTCATGACCAACCTCTCAAAGCATTTCATCACTGTCAATGTGAGTGTTACTGAGTGATAGTTATTAGGTAGCCCACATTATTCTTCTTAGGCATTGGTATGATTGTTGCCTTTTTGAAGCATGTGGGAACTTCAGTCCGTAGCAGTGAGAGGTTGAAAATGTCCTTGTATACTCCCGCTAGTTGGTTGGCACAGGTTTTCAGAGCCTTACCAGGTACTCCATCGGGACCTTCCGCCTTGCGAAGGTTCACTCTCTTTAAAGACAGCCTAACTTCGGCCTCTGAGACAGATCACAGGGTCATCAGGTGCAGCAGGGATCTTCGCAGTTGTAGTTGTACTCTCCCTTTCAAAGCATGCATGGAAGGCATTGAGTTCATCTGGTAGTGAAGCATCACTGTCATTCATGCTATTGGGTTTCACTTTGTAGGAAGTAATGTCTTGCAAACCCTGCCAGGATTGTGATTGTTAAGAATATAATATCAAATCTTTGTACAAGTTCATCAAGTTGAATGGCTAATTCTTTAACTTCCATTCTTTCAAAAGTACTTGAGTTACAGTGGATAAGGCTTGCAGTTTGTCTACATTGAAATTTATTTGAGATTACTTCCTGTTTTTATTATTTAACTGTATTTGTAATGCCTTGCGTCTTTGTAACACTTGTGAGAGCTGTATCAATGCTTGCTAATATTTGTTCACTGTAGATTGCTTTGAAGGGAACTGATATTCCTATTGCATTTTCAGTAAGTATTTATGACTTTGTGTGTTAATGACACGGTATGGGTGTGCAGGGTAAAAAAAAGTGTCAAGTTTTGAAGGTAATTAAGTGGGTATAGTTTGTCAATTTATGCAGATAAAAGGTGATGCAATTTTCACCTTCCTGTCAGTTTCCATCAGCTTCAGCCCTTTGTCAATTCCACCTACCACTTCCCAACTTCTGACACCATTCCAGCTACCTGCCCTGCACCTGAATCCACCCATCACCTTCTAGCTCTTACTTCACCTCTTCCCACTACCATTTTATGTCAGCTTCTTTCTTTTCAGTCCAGGATCTTAATCTGAAGTGTGACTGTCCAATTCCACCCCCTCCCCACCCATAGGTGTAGAAACATGTGGAGAGGATGTAGAAACATAGAAAACCTACAGCACAGTACAGGCCCTTCAGCCCACTAAGCTGTGCCAAACAAGTCCTTACCTTAGAAATTACCTAGGATTACCCATAGCCCTCTATTTTTCTAAGCTCCATATACCTGTCCAGGAATCTCTTAAAAGACCCTATCGCATCCGCCTCCACCACCGTCGCCGGCAGCTCATTCCACGCACTCACGAATCTCTACGTAAAAAAACTTACCCCTGACATACCCTCCGTACCTACTTCCAAGAAATTTTAAATTGTGCCCTCTCGTGCTAGCCATTTCAGCTCTGGAAAAAAGCCTCTGGCTATCCACATGATCAATGCCTCTTACCCTGTACACCGCAATCAGGTCACCTCTCATCCTCGGTCGCTCCAAGGAGAAAAGGCCGAGTTCACTCAACCTATTCTCATAAGGCATGCTCCCCAATCCAGGCAACATCCTTGCAAATCTCCTCTGCACCCTTTCTATAGTTTCCACATCCTTCCTGTAGTGAGGTGAGCAGAACTGAGCACAGTTCTCCAAGTGGGGTCTGACCAGGGTCCTGTATAGATGCACATTACCTCTCAACTCCTAAACTCAGTCCCACGATTGATGAAGGCCAATGCACCGTATGCTTTCTTAACAACAGAGTCAACCTGAGCAGCAGCTTTGAGTGTCCTATGGACTCGAACCCCAAGATTCCTCTAATCCCAAGATCCCTCTAATCCTTCACGCTGCCAAGTGTCTTGCCATTAATACTATATTCTGACATCATATTTGACCTACCAAGATGAACCACTTCACATTTATCTGAGTTGAACTCCATCTGCCATTTCTCAGCCCAGTTTTGCATCATATCAATGTCCCGCTATAACCTCTGACAGCCCTCCACACTATCCACAACTCCTCCAACTTTCGTGTCATCAGCAAATTTACTAACCCATCCCTCCACTCTTTCATCCAGGTCATTTATAAAAATCACGAAGAGTAGGGGACCCAGAATAGATCCCTACGGCACACCACTGGTGACCAACCTCCATGCAGAGTATGACCCATCTACAACCACTCCTTGCCTTCTGTGGGCAAGCCGGTTCTGGATCCACAAAGCAATGTCCCCTTGGATCCCATGCCTCCTTACTTTCTACACTATATCTACTGCGCTGCCTTCATCAATGTGTTTAATCACATCCTCAAAAAATTCAAAACGTTCAAAACACAGATGTTCGTTTCCACAGATGCTGCTCGACCTGCTGAGTTCCTCCAGCTTGTTGTACGTATTGCTCAAAAAATTCAATCAGGCTTGTAAGGCACGACCTGCTTTTCACAAAGCCATGCTGACTATTCCTAATCATATATGCTTCTCCAAATGTTCATAAATCCTGCCGCTCAGGATCTTCTCCATCAACTTTCCAACCACTGAAGTAAGACTCACTGGTCTATAATTTCCTGATGTTTTCAATCATTGTGGAATCTAGGACCAGAAGGCACAGCCTCAGAATAGGAGGACATCCCTTTCGAAGAGATGAGGAATTTATTTAGCCAGAAAGTGTTGAATCTGGAATTAATTTCACAGAAGACTGAAGGTCAAATTGTTGGGTATATTTAAAGCAGAGGTTGATGGGTTCCTGATTAGTAAGGGTGCTAAAGGTCTTGGGGAGAAGGCAGGAGAATGGGATTGAAGGAGATAATAGATTGGCCATGATTGAATGGTGAAGCACTCAATGGGCCAAGTGGCCTAATTTTGCTTTTGTGTCTTGAGTGTACAGCCAGTGCTTTTGTGTTGTTGCAGATTCAGCATCTGTTGTCTCTTGTGTGTCCGCTATATATTTGCATGCATAATGGACGAAAGGAGAGGAGCTCATCCATAGCCCACCAACTCTGATTTTTTTCTCTTGTAGCATTTAGCTATGGAACTCGGCATTGTATCGACTCCTCATACCAAGTCTGACAAATTGGAATACCTCAAAAGAATGAAGCACGTGGCACCACAAGAGGCCAGCTCAGGTCAGGCTTGTATATCAGCTGCTTACTTGTACTCCATCTTGCTAGGGAAGCACTAAATAAGAAATTGGTTAAAAACACTAGATTGCAAAGTTAATCATCATTTAATGTAAATCTATTGACCAAGGTAACTTCTGCCAACGCGCTGCGCTCAAAGTAAAGAATCGAAATAGAAAATTGGTTATGTTGAGGCCACAGAAGGAACAGTACTAGGTCATTTAACCCCGTGAGTGTGTAACTCCACCAATTGAGGTCATGGCTGATGAGTGGCTTCTCCATTTAGTCCCATATCTCTTAATACCTTGTTAATAAAAGCCTACAAATCTTAAGATTTAAGATTAACAGTCAGCCCATCTTCATTTGCTCTTTGTAGAAAAGGTTTCTAAATTTATGCCACCATTTGCATGTAGAACTCTTTATAACTTCATTCCTGACACTTGATCTTGAGGCTTTTAACAGAGCAGCTTCTCCTGTAATTATGCCCTGGAGTGTAGGAGAATGAGGGAAGATTTGATCGAGGTACACAAAATTATGTGTTTAGTATTCCTTTGCTGTGGTAGGCTTAGCATCACCCTAAAGCAAGCTGGTGTCCACGGACCCTTGCGTAGTGATGTCGGTCCATGGCATAAAAAAGATTGGGAACCCCTGCCTTCAAGCTATTCTTCTTGGGCTCTTGGCTCCCAGTGGAGCATAGGCCATTGGTGATCTCCCATCTCCATCGTCCAAAATTAATGGTACGATTGGAGTTCATTAATGTATCTGTAACCACCCTAAACCTATGCACACTGGTATTTGATGTTTAATTTTGCACTGAAAGGGAGGCTTTACCCACTAGGTTGGGTGAGATTAGAATTGGAGGTAATGGGTTAAGCATGAAAGATGAAATATTTAAGGGGAACCCAGGGGGAAGCATTGCTCAGAAGATGGTAGGAGTGTGGAATGAGCTGGCAGTGGAGGCAATGGATGCAGATTTGATTTCAACATTTAAGAGAAATTTGGGTAAGTACATGGTTGGGAGAGGTATGGAGGGTTATGGTCCAGCTGCAGGTCAATGGATAGGCAGAATAATAGCTTGGCATGGACTAGGTAGGCCAAAGGGCATGTCTCTGTGCTCCAGTGTTCTGTCACTCTGATACAACCCTCTTAAGTCTTGTAAAGTATTCCTTGGTATCTGCTTAATCTGTATGCATTCTTTCCAATCCCAGTATCTTTAAATGGTGTGTACAACCTCTTATTGTTCTTCATAAATCAGAATTTAGCATTGATGTAATACAACTTCTATCCTCGTGTATTCTAGTCCCCTAGATATTATGAAGAAAAGAATTCCATTCGTTTTTTTTGTGATTAATTTCAGCGCCAGCTGCTGACATTTCAGTGATTAATTTCCATAGACCCTAAATCTCTTTGGGCATTCATTGCTATCCTTACGCTATTTAAAATTACTCTGCTCAATCCATTTTAGGTCCAAAGTAATTGACCTTACAGATGCCAGCACTGAAGTCTGTTTCCCATTTGTTCAATATATTAATATCTCCTCTTGTAATTTAATGTTTCTATCTAGCTTGCTTGCACTGCCAGTAGCAAATGTTTTCTACCCTGTTTTCCACATTATTTTACAAATAAGATGAATATTTTTGGTCTTGGGACCCCCACTAGTAATTTGTCCATTACCCTTGCCAAGTTAGTAAATTCTCTTACAGTCCATATAACCATAACAATTACAGCACGGAAACAGGCCATCTCGGCCCTTCTAGTCCGTGCCGACGCTTACACTTACCTAGTCCCAGTGAGTCCTAGTCGCACTCAGCCCATAACCCTCCATTCCTTTCCTGTCCATATACCTATCCAACTTTATTTTAAATGACAATACCGAACCTGCCTCTACTCCTTCTGCTGAAAGCTCGTTCCACACAGCTACCACTCTCTGAGTAAAGAAATTCCCCCTCATGTTACCCTTACACTTTCCCCCCCTAACTCTCAACTCATGTCCTCTTGTTTGAATCTCCCCTACTCTCAATGAAAAAAGCCTATCCACGTCAACTCTATCTATCCCCCTCATAATTTTAAATACCTCTATCAAGTCCCCCCTCAACCTTCTACGCTTCAAAGAATAAAGACCTAACTTGTTCAGCTTTTCCCTGTAACCTAGGTGCTGAAACCCAGGTAACATTCTGGTAAATCTTCTCTGTACTCTCTCTATTCTGTTGATATCTTTCCTCTAATTTGGTGACCAGAACTGTACACAATACTCCAAATTCAGCCTTACCAATGCCTTGTACAATTTTAACATTACATCCCAACTCCTATACCAAAAGCTTTCTTCACCACCCTATCCACATGAGATTCCACCTTCAGGGAACTATGCACCATTATTCCTAGATCACTCTGTTTTACTGTATTCTTCAATGCCCTACCATTTACGATGTAGGTCCTATTTGGATTATTCCTACCAAAATGTAGCACCTCACATTTATCAGCATTAAACTCCATCTGCCATCATTCAGCCCACTCTTCTAACTGGCCTAAATCTCTCTGCAAGCTTTGAAAACCTACTTCTTTATCCACAACACCACCTACCTTAGTATCATCTGCATACTTACTAATCCAATTTACCATCCCATCATCCAGATCATTAATCTATATGACAAACAACATTGGACCCAGTACAGATCCCTGAGACACACCACTAGTCACCGGCCTCCAACCTGACAAACAGTTATCCACCACTACTCTCTGGCATCTCCCATCTAGCCACTGTTGAATCCATTTTACTACTTCAATATTAATACCTAACGACTGAACCTTCCTAACTAACCTTCCGTGCAGAACCTTGTCAAAGGCCTTACTGAAGTCCAACATCCACTGCCTTACCCAAGTCAACTTTCCTCGTAACCTCTTCAAAAAATTCAGTAAGATTTGTCAAACATGACCTTCAACGCACAAATCCATGCTGACTATTCCTAATCAGACTCTGTCTATCCAGATAATTATATATACCATCTCTAAGAATACTTTCCATTAATTTACCCACCACTGACGTCAAACTGACAGGCCTATAATTGCTAGGTTTACTCTTAGAACCCTTTTTAAACAATAGAACCACATGAGCAATACGCCAATCCTCCGGCACCATCCCCGTTTCTAATGACATTTGAAATATTTCTGTCAGAGCCCCTGCTATTTCTACACCAACTTCCCTCAAGGTCCTAGGGAATATCCTGTCAGGACCCGGAGATTTATCCACTTTTATATTCCTTCAAAGTGCTAGTACTTCCTCCTCTTTAATCGTCATAGTTTCCATAACTTCCCTACTTGTTTCCCTTACCTTACACAATTCAATATCCTTCTCTTTAGTGAATACTGAAGAAAAGAAATTGTTCAAAATCTCCCCCATCTCTTTTGGCTCCACACATAGCTGTCCACTCTGATTCTCTAAGGGACCAATTTTATCCCTCACTATCCTTTTGCTGTTAATATAACTGTAGAAACCCTTCAGATTTATTTTCACCTTACTTGCCAAAGCAACCTCATATCTTCTTTTAGCTTTTCTAATTTCTTTCTTAAGATTCTTTTTACATTCTTTATATTCCTCGAGCACCTCATTTACTCCATGCTGCCTATATTTATTATAGATCTCCCTCTTTTTCCGAACCAAGTTTCCAATATCCCTTGAAAACCATGGCGCTCTCAAACTTTTAACCTTTCCTTTCAACCTAACAAGAATGTAAAGATTCTGTACTCTCAAAATTTCACCTTTAAATGACCTCCATTTCTCTATTACATCCTTCCCATAAAACAAATTGTCCCAATCCAATCCTTCTAAGTCCTTTCGCATCTCCTCAAAGTTAGCTTTTCTCCAATCAAAAATCTCAACCCTGGGTCCAGTCCTATCCTTCTCCATAATTATATTGAAACTAATGGTATTGTGATCACTGGACCCGAAGTTCTCCCCAACACGTATGTCCGTCACCTGACCTATCTCATTCCCTAACAGGAGATCCAACAGTGCCCCTTCTCTAGTCAGTACCTCTATGTATTGCTGCAAAAAACTATCCTGCACACATTTTACAAACTCCAAACCATCCAGCCCTTTTACAGAATGGGCTTCCCAGTCTATGTGTGGAAAATTAAAATCTCCCACAATCACAACCACAATGTGCTTTAACTTCAGCTATTGTCTAGTCAGCATTTTCATTTTTATTAACTGCCTTCTAAATGGCCATGAAAGAGATTCTGCTGCTTCAGATTCCTGCTAAAAATGCTCAACTGGGAAGAGTCAGAGTTATAGCAAAACCAGACACTTCTGCCCATCTAATCCACAGTGAACCATTAATCCGCCTAGTCCTGTCGACCCGCACTCAGCCCATAGATATCCGTACCCTTTCCATCCATCTACCTATTCAAATTTCTCTTAAATGTTGATATCAAATTCACATTTAACTGTTTCCCTGGCTGCTTGTCCCTCATGTTCCCCTTTAAGCATTTCACCTTTCACCCTTAACTCATGTGACCTCTAGTTCTAGTCTCACCCAACCTTAGTGGGAAAAGCCTCTTTGCATTTACGCTATATAAAACCCTCATAATTTTGTATACCTCTATCAAATCTCCCCTCATTCTTCACAGGGAATGAAGTCCTAACCTATTCAACCTTTCTGGCTGACTCAGTTCTTCAAGTCGTGGCATCAGCCTTGTAAATTTTCTCTGCACTCCTTTAATCTTCTTGACATCTTTTCTGTAGATAGGTGACTAAAACTGCATACAGTGCTCCAAATGAGGCCTTACCAACTTAATATTAACTTTGTTTCAGGAACTAATGCTCCACCTTCAGGAGCTCGACCTCGTACCTTCCTTCCAGGATTGAGCCTTAGCAGTCTGTCCGCAGAGGATATTCGGATCGCTGGAATGGCAAAGCAGGTCAAAGAGGTTTTGCCTCACATCCCACTCAATGTCATTAAAATGGACTTGGGTATGACTTTGTCTTCTCTCCTTTTCATCAGCTCCTCCCTCTTTCATTTGCACTTGTTCCCATATTAGAAGGGACATCATCATGGTTATTATAGGAATTGATTTGCTATTGTCTGATGTACTGAGATACAGTGAAGATATGTCTTGCACACTGTTCATACAGGTCAAATCATTTACAGTGCATTGAGCTAGAAAAAGGTAAAGCAATAACAATGCAGGGTAACGTGTAAATACGACTTAAATATTGCAGTGCAGGTAAGCAATAGAGTGCAACATCATACCGAGATAGACTATAAGGTCAAGAGTCCATCTTATCACACAGGAGGTCCATTCAAGAGTCTGATAACGGTGGGATAGAAGCTGTCCTTGAGCCTGGTGCTACATGCTTTCGGGCTTTTGTATCTTCTATCTGATGGGAGAGGAGTGAAGCCAGAATGTTCAAGACAGGTAAGGGTATTGGCCGCTTTACTGAGGCATCGTGAAGTGTAGGAAGAGTTCAGAGTAAATTTATTATCAGAGTACATGAATGTCACCATATACAACCCGGAGATTTATTTCCTTGCCGCCTTTCATAGTAAAAAACAAGCGCAATAGAATCAATGAAAGACTGAACAGGACAAACAAGCAACTAATGTGCAAAAGGTAACAAATTGTGCAAATACAGAGAAAAAAACAAAAAAAAAGCAATAATTATCAAGAACATAAAATAAAGTCCTTGAAAGCAAGTTTGGTGGTTGTGGGACCTGTTCAGGTTGGAGTGAGTGAAGTTATCCCCTCTGGTTCAAAAGGCTGATGGTTGAGGGGTAATAACTTCCTGAACCTGTGGGCTGGATGTTGAGGCTCCTGTACCACTTTCCTGATGGCAGCAGAGAGAAGAGAACATGACCTGGATAGTGGGGGTGCTTCCTGAAGATATATGCTGCTTTCCTGCGACAGCGGTCCTTGTAGATGTATTCAATGGAGGGGAGGGCTTTACCCGTGATAAACTAGGCAGTATCCACTACTTTTTGTAGAGTTTTCCCTTCAAATACATTGGTGTTTCCAATCCAGGCCATGATGTAACCAGGATATCAGTATTCTCTCCATCACACATTTATAAAGTTTGTTAAAGTGTTAGATGACATGTTGAATCTTCACCAACTGGCACTTGTATGCTTTGTAATGGCACTTGTACCCATGACCAGATCCTCTGAAATGATAACACCAAGGAATTTAAAGTTGGGAAGGCTCTGATCCTATGATGAGGACTGGCTTTTGGACCTTCAGTTTCCTGCTCCTGAAGTCAGTACAGCTCTTTGGTCCTGCTGACATTGAGTGAGTTATTGTGGCATTACTCAGTCAGATTTTCAGTCTCCCTACTATATGCTGACTTATTTGGCCAATAACAGTGGTGTCAGGAAACTTAAATATGGCATTGGAACTGTGCTTAGTCTCACAGCCATAAGTATAAAGCAAGTAGAGCAGGATGCTAAGCACACAGGCTTTTAGTGCACCTGTGCTGATGGTGATTGCGGAGGAGATGTTGTTGCCAATCTGTGCTGATTGGGATCTGCAAGTGAGGAAATTAAGGAGGTATTGAGACCTAGGTCTTGAAGCTTACTGATTAGTTTTGAAGGGATGATAGTACTGAATGCCAAGCTGTAGTCACTGAAGAGCATCCTGACTGTCCAGATGTTCTGGGATTGACTGAAGACCCAATAAAGTGGCACCTACTGTTGACCTGTTATGAAAGCAAATTAGAGTGGATCCAAGTCGCTCCTCAGCCAGGAGTTGATTTGTTTCATCATCAATCTCCATGAAGGGGAGGCTGTTTGCCATGATGGTTGAGCTGTGTCCACAACTCTGCAGTTCCTTACAGTGGTGTGAAGATCATTTGAGGTACCAAGCATTATGCACCCAGAAAAATGATGATTATCGGATGAGGTAGAGTGGGGGGTTGGGGGGGGGGGGGGTTGCCATTTGGCTGTCAGTGCCTGCCCTGCTGTTAGTTGGGTCATGGCTGGTTGCCTATGTTAGTGCCACCTTGCTACACTGACGTTATTTATTGAGTTTCCATTTGAGTTGTTTGCTGCCTGAGTCTTATCTCTGACTTTCTTTGTAGCTGAGTGTCGCAGATCTCAGCAGTGACTCTGAAATCTCACCACACAGCCTCTATTAATCTTTCACACTGGGCAGTGAACATGCCTGACTGCTCAACTGGTAAGAACATTGCATGCCCATTTGGCATGTACCACAGCGTCTGCCGTCAGCACTCTCAATTAAAGATTAGTTTTGTTTGTCACATGTACACCGAAACACACAATGAAATGTGTTGTTTGTGTCAGCAACCAACATAATCTGAGATGTGCTGGGGCCATTCTTCCAGCACCAGGTATGTGAGAAGAAACCAGAGGACCTAGAGGAAGCCCGTGTGGCCACGGAGAGAGCATGCAATCTCCTTACAGAATGGACAGGAATTGAACTCCTGATAGATGTTAGCATTGCAATAGCATTACACTAACATCTATCATAGTTCAGTTTTCAATTCTGACACTGTAAGAAGTTTGTACATCTTTCTCATGAAGTGCATGAGTTTCCACTGACATTACAAAGGCTTACTGGTTAATAGGTTAGTTGGTCATAGTAAACTGCCCTATGATTAGGCTAATATTAAATAGGTGGGTTGCCAGGTGGAGTAGTTCATTGGGCTGAAAGGTCCTGTTCCATGCATCTCTAAATAAAAATAAATGAATAAATAAATGTGGTTCTTTCCCAATGATATTCCCTCCCAAAAAATATTCCCTCCCCCTCCCCTCTTCTTCTTATTCCCTCCCCCTCCCCTCTTCTATTTCCCAATCTGGCTTCTTACCTTTTCTCACCTCCCCCCGGATCCTCTCCTTTCCTTTCTCCTTTGGTCCACTCTCCTCTCCTATCAGATACCTTCCTCTCCATCCCTTTACCTTTCCCATCCACCTGGCTTCACCTTTCACCTTGTGTCCTTCCCCTCCTCCTCCTCCTCTTATTCTGGTTACTTCCTCCTTCCCTTTCAGTCCTGAAGAAGGGTCTCAACCCGAAACGTTGACTGTTTATTCCCCTTCATAGATGCCCCGTGACTCCAGCACCCGCCGAATCTCTTGTGCTAATAAAACTTTGGTTAGGTCATACTCAGAACATTGCGTGCATTTCTGGTTACACGTTACAAAAAGGTTGGAAACTTTGGAGAGAGAGAGAGGAAAAATAGTTCACCAGGCTATTGACTGGATTAGACATAATTTGCCATAAGGAGAGTTTGGACAGAGATGGATTGTTTTATTTGGAGTGCTGGAGGCTGAGGAGAAACCTGATGGAAGTATATAAAATTGCAAGAGGCATAGATGGGGTAGATGGTCTTTTCCTCCCCAGATTGGAAATGACAAATATTAAAGGAGATGAGGCTAACGTGGCAAAGGGAAAGTTGAAAGGGGTCTTTCAAAACAAGGTTTTTACAGAGAAACCCGCACAAAATGCTAGAGAAACTCAGCAGGTCAGGCAGCATTTATGGAAATGAATGAACTGTTGACGTTTCAGGCCGAGACCCTTCTTCAGGGCATAGCTGAATTTCTGGATTTCCAGCATCTGCAGAATATTTTGTGTTACTGTTTTTATAGTCTTGAACCAGGAAATGTGGTGGAATCAGATACATTAGCAAAGTTTGAGACATTTAGACATGCACATAAGCAGGCGGGGAATAGAGGGATGTAGAACACGTGCAGGCAAATGTGTAGTTTAAATCGACATTATGGCCCAAAAGGTCTATTCTTGGACTGTGTAAAAGGTCTCAACCTCAAACAATGACCATCCCTTTGGCTCCGTGAATGTGGTCTGACCCAGAGAGTTTCTCCAGCAGTTTGATTTATTGTTTGAATCGGTCATATCCCAGATGTGACAAAACACCTCCTTGAGTTCAACCTTAATTCCTAAATTTAGTCACTGATGAAAAATTCCAGTTTCTACCATGGGAGGGCACTGTTGCACCAAAGAAATCTGTTTTTCTTTTTAGAATTTTATTTTAGAGAGTAGGCCCTCCTAGTGTACATGCCCTCTCCCTCTCTTTCACACACGTGCATACACACGTGCACAAAAACACACCTGCAATTTAACCCTAGCCTTATCACAGAACAATTTACAATTAATCTACCCGGTTAATACAGAGAATGCCGGGATTAACCTCTGAATTCCAACACATCAAAATGTAATAACGTCATGCCACTGTGGCGCCCCATCGATGTACCATTCTAAGAATCTCTACTGTAAGTGTCCTTAATTTATCATCCTTCACCAGAACCTGGCAGCATGTTCCATGCACCCACCACTCCCTGTGCAAAAACAAAAGTCTACTTCCGACATCTCCCCGATACTTCCCTCCACTCACCGTAACTGATGTCCTCTAGTGTTGGCCATTGCACCGTGGGGCATTTTTGCCTTTGGGGTGGTTGTATGTTCAAGCTTCATTCTAAGAATTGAGCACAACATCTAGGCTGGAAACCTGTGCATTAGGGCAGTGCCAGGAATGCTGCTGTTCAGGTGAGATGTCAGCTAGGAACTCATCTGCCCTTGTTGGTATATATAAAGGAAATGCACTGTTAATCAAAGATGGTAAAAGACTGTACTGTCTGATATTTATCCCTTGTCAAGTTTACTGAAAAATGCTCAGTTTTTGGACACACATAAAATGCTGATGCAGGGTCTCAGACAGAAACTTCGAAGTTAACATAAATTTATTACCAAAGTACATTGTGACCATTTACAGTGGATTCCAGTTAATTGGGGCACATCAGGACCAGTACATTTTGACCCAATTAAGTGCTGCCCCAATTAGCCAAAGTTTCTTGGAAATAGTTAAAAAGGTATATTAATAAAACTGAGTAATAAATTATCTATTTAAATGAAATATAGAACAAATTAGAACACTACCAAAACTACAAAGGTTTTTGCATTGGATCCAAAAGTTGTCAAAGGAGGAATTAATCAGCATTGTGTTCTTTTGACTGTAAGTGAACAGAATCAACTTAGACATGTTGTGCAGATAATGGGATGATTTCATACAATGCTTTTGATGACTGCGTCCTCCAAATCTTCATTTTTGTTGTAACATTCAAGATGATTATCAATACCTTCAAATTCTCAGTAGATTTTAAATTTTTGAAGCAGCGAATGCAGAATGCTTGAAACTGCAGTGAGCAAAACAGTTCCGAGCACATACACAAAGTACACTGCAGATGCTGTGGTCAAATCAACACGTATAAATAAGCTGGAGGAACTCAGCAGGTCGGGCAGCATCAGTGGAAACGAGCAGTCAACATTTCGGGCCGAGACCCTTCATCAGGACTCAAGTTCCGAGTTGTCTTGCTATTTATTTCTTGCCAGCCATCAGTGGCAAAAATTGTTGCTATGCAAAGACAAGCACATGCAGCTAATGTATTTAAAAACTGTTCATTTAAAGTACGGTGTTTTGTCTAATAGCAACACAAGTGCATGCGATTGACGCTAGTTAGAAACTGCTTGGAAACTGTCTGCTGCCCCAGTTAAGCAGCATATTGTCCCAGATAAACAAAGGGAATCCCAACTGTTTTCTCATTTAGATTTTACTCTTTAAGAGTTGTCTTAAGTAAGTGACTGTTCTGATTAATCGATGTCCCAATTAATCGGAACCTTCCTCTATACTTCCTTGAGATTATTTTCCTGTGAATGTTTGCAAGAAAATGATAGGAATGCAATAGAATTTATGAAAAACTATACAGAAAGACTGACAAACAGCCATTGTGCAAAAGAAGGCAAATTGTGTAAATTAGAAACATTAATAAGAACATTGAGCTATAGTGTCCTTGAAGGTGAGTCTACAGATCGTGGAATCAATTTGGTGTTGGAGTGACCGAAGTTATCCATGCTGATTCAGGAGCCTGATGATTGAAGGGGAATAACAGTTCCTAAATGTGGAGGTGTGGGTCCTAAGATTCTTGTACCTCCTGACTGAAGATAATATCAAGAAGAGAGCAGGGCCTGGATGTGAGGATCCTTAATGATGTAAATGTGCTCAGTGGTGTGGAGGGCTTTCCTGTGATGGACTTGCTGTATCAACCACTGGATATGAATGAACTAGTTGTTCCCCTGTCTGACCTGCTGAGTTCCTCCAGCATTTTTGTGTGTGTTGCACTTCTGTGGTGCCACACACAGCTCCAGTCTGCTGATCAGGTTCACAGATGACACTATGATCGGCCTTATTTCTACCGGTGGCGAGACACCCTGACACAGTGGTGCCAGGATAACAACCTCTCCCTCAATGTCCAAAAAACAAAAGACCTGATTGTGGATTACAGGTGGAACGGAGAGAGGCTCGTCCCAATCAACATCAATGGGCCTGCAGTTGAGAGAGTGAGTAGTTTCAAGTTCCTCAGTATGCACATCACCAATGATTTCATCTGGACTGTACACACTGGTTTTGTGGCAGTAAAAGCACAGCAGTGTCTCTCCCACCTCAGGCGACTGATGAAGTTCGGCGTGGGTCCCCAAATCCTCGAGACCCTCTACAGGGGCACCATTGAGAGCATACTGATTGGCTGTATCACTGCCTGGTACAGGAACTGCACCAACCTTGATTGCTGTGCACTGCAGAGAGTGTGGTATGGACAGTCCAGCACATCTTTGGAGGTGAACTTCCCTCCACTGAGGACATTTATAGCTGCATGTGCAGCAAGAAGGCCTGGAAGATCACTGGGGACACCAGTCACCCCAACCATAAACTGTTTCAGCTGCTTCCAACTGGCAAACGGTACCAAAGCATTGCAGGACCAGCAGGCTACAGCTTCTTTCTACAAGCCATTACACTTACAAATTCACATGTCTGTACGTTGCGACAGAGTCATAACGCAGAGATTTTTACTCCCTTACATTGTAGGATGGATGTAAGATTTAAATAAGTTCTAAATTCTAATCTGCAGAATCTTGTATGTTAGCTATTATTGTCTTGCCTGAGCCCATTTTGACTGAGCAACACGCACAAAATGCTAGAGGAACTCAACAGGCCAGGCAGCACCTAAGAATAAGAGTATTGTCAACATTTCGGACTGAAACACTACGAAATAGGTGGTGTACTGGCGCAGTGACTTCACCTCAAAAGTATCTCATGAATCATAGATCAAAATCAGGTTTATTATCACTGACATATGTCATGAAATGTGTTGTTTTGCAGTAGTAATACGGTACAATACATAAAAATTAATATAAATTACAATAAGATTATATAGTAAAAAAAATACAAAAAGAGCAAAATAGAGGGTAGTTCATGGACCATTCAGAAATCTGGCGACAGAAGGAAGAAGCTGTTGCTAAAATATTGAATGGGTCTTCAGGCTCCTGTACCTCCTCTCTGATGTAATGAGAAGAGTGAGGATCCTTGGTGACAGATGCCTCCACCTTGAGGCATCAGATTTTGAAGATGTCCTCATTTTTGGGTGAGACTAGTGCCTATGATGGGGTTGGTTGCAAAAACTGCTTTTGAGAATTAAGCTCATTTTCAAATTTTAAATAATATTTATCCCATGTGTAATTATATGTACTGTTGAGTGCTGGGTGTGTGTGTGTGCTGCTGATCTCAGTGGCATGACCCTATCTGTTCACTTTCCTTTGTCTTTTGCTCCCTCAGTAACTACAAAGTGTGTGGATACAACCATCACCAACCTGCTGGAGGGAAGGGTGCAGTTTGCTCCAGAAGAAGTTTCAGTCAGCTCTTCCAGCTTGTCCTTGTCAAATAAGCCTCACACTGCACCTCACAATTTGACTATGTCTCAGAAGAAGGTGCCAAGGGATGTACCTGCACCCAAGGTATTGGCTAGGATGACATCCATCACATTAACATTCGTCAGTTCTTGAGCCCCCTTGTGCAGCCATGTAGGTGGTAGACCAAGAGCTGAGTCAATGGCTGTACAAGTCCCTCCCTGCTTGGCAGATGTGAACAATGCTGAAAGTTAAAAGTAAGGGGATCTGTGCACGTGTGTGTGTGTGTGTGCACACACAATAGTGGGGGGAAATAAGCTATCAGTTGTTTATTACTCTACATGGAAAAATTCTGCAAATGCTGGAAATGCAGAACAACAAAGCGCTGGAGGAACTCAGCGAGTCAGGCAGCAACTGTGGAGGGGAATAAACAGTCAGTGTCCCTGATGAAGGATCTTAGCCTGAGAAAACAACTGTTTATTTCCCTCCACAGCTGCTGTCTGACCTGCTAAGTTCCTCCAGCATTTTGTGTGTCTTACTGTGGATTTCCAGCATCTGCAGAATCTTCTGTTTATAGTTGTATTTTTGTTCACTAAACTGGCAAGAATAGTGCTTGGCGTCACTGCTTCAAACCTGTGAATGGGAATGGCGGCCCAAAAATGTTGAGAGTGATAATAAATTATCATGATGGAATGGCAGAATAGACTCGATGGGCCAAATGGCCTAATTTTTGCTTCTGTCTTAAGATTTCTGCTTAAAGAACTTGTCCCTCGTGTTTTTAAACTGATTGCCCTCCCCCCTCCAATCTGTACAAGTATGTGTTATTTGTTTGTTTTATTTAGTGATACTGCATGAGCCACACACCCAATAATCCCCTGACAATCAACAAACCCAGTTAACTCTAACCTAACCTTGGGCCAATTTACAGTGACCACTGAACCTACCTGGTATGTTGTTGGAGTGTGGGAGGAAACCGGAGGATCCGGGAAGACCCACACACTCCATGGCTAGGATATACAGAGACTCCTTACAGAGGAGAGTGGGATAGAACTCTGAACACTGCCCTGAGCTGTAAAGGCGTCACACTAACCACCACACTATCCTATCATCAGTGTTGGATATTTCTACCCTGGGGAGAAAGATCCTGACTCCCTGTCTGCTTCTCATAATTTTGAAATCTTAGTCAGCTATCCCCTCAGCCTCTGGTGCTGCTTAATAGGCAACCCATGTTTATCCAACCTTTATTTGTTTATTTATTCAGCAGTACAGTGCAGAACATATCCTTCCAGCCCAATGAGCTGCACCATCCAACAACCCATCTATTTAACCCTAGCCTAATAATCACAGGACAATTAATAATGAACAATTAACAGTACATCTTTGGGCTGTGGGAGGAAACCACACCCTCACAGGAAGAATGTAGAACATTGGAATTGTACTCTGATGCCCGAGCTATGATCGTGTCAGATTAACCACTATGCTACCATGGCACTCATGCGCTGTAATGTAGACAGTGTCCTGGAGGATGGAGGTGTCCTGCCTCCTAATCATCCTGGACTTAACACGATGGAGAAGTTCTCTCTCTACTGGTCAAACTGTACAGATGTGCAGCAATTTGGGAGGGAGCAGTGGCCGATTTACTTGGCTTAAGGAAACATGCACGTGGTAATCAGAATTGAACTGAACTGGAATGTAGATTCATGCAGGTTTTCTGATCTGACATTTTTTCTTCTCTTTAAAGCTCATTTCTAAAACGACATTTGAGAAATCACCAGTTGACAGACATCTGTCCTTGCAAGAGAGGAAAGAAGCCTTGTATGCTTATGCAAGAAGGTCAGTACCATTTTATATAAAATTATTAACTATAGATAGAATGCTTGAAAGAAAAATGGGAGGGAAGGGTTAGATTGACCTTAGAGTCAGTTAATAGGTTGGCTCCATAAAACATAGGAACAGAATTAGGCCACTTGGCCCATCTAGTCTGCTCCATCATCCCATCAAGGCTGATTTATTATCCCTCTCAATCCCATCCTCCTGTCTTCTCTCCATAACCCATAACCCCTAACCTCCTTACTAATGAAGAACTTATTGATCTCTGCCTCAAATATACCCAATGACTTGGCCTCCATAGACAACTGTGGCAACAAATTCCAGAGATTCACCACCCTCTGGTTAATGAAATTCCTCATCTCAGTTCTTTATTCCTGAGGCTGTGCCCTCTGATCCTGGACTCCTACTAACGGGCTGAGAAGTGACAGATGGAGTTCAATCCAGAAAAGTGTGATGTAATAAAAAGAATAGATAGCATGGACAGCCAGTGCCTTTTTCCAAGGTTAATACAAGAGGCTGTCATTTTAAGATGATTGGAGAGAAGTGGGATGTCAGACACAGAAAAGTGGAGGGAAGGGTTAGATGGATCTTGGGGTAGTTTAAAAGTCAGCGTAATGTTCAGGACTGAAGGGCCTGTGCTGTGTTGTATTATGTTCTATGAAGCTTCCTCTTCACATCCACTCTATCCAGGCCTTACAATATTCAGTAGCTATCAATAAGATCTCCTCTTGCTAGGGGTGAGTCCCGCTGAACTCTAGTACAATCTCTGACTGACCTTCTCCCTTCTTGAAAACAGGCGATACATTGAGAAGCATGGGCTGCAGACACAGACGGATGAGAGCCAGGACAGTGACAGGACCTGAGATTTGCTCCAGCATTTCAGCTCGTAGCTCCACAGAAATGGCACTTGAAGTTTTTTTTTCTTTCTTTTTGCCTTTTTTGGAGATTGTTTGTCATTTATTTTGGAAAAAACTTTCTCTTCAATAATATGGGTCTAATTTTTAAGATATTTTATGGCAAACTTTTCAAACAATCACTTGCTGGGGATGGGGTAAGGGAGGGAGGAGTTCTGCAGAGTGATCTGCGTAGCAATCATGCATGTTCCTGTCATGGATACCTCTGGGAAGCGGTTGTGTCCTTGTATTTTTTGGAGTCTTTATAAAAGAGCTTACAACTGATCTCCTGCCTCCTTTCGCTGCCCTACTGTTTATTGAAATGTTTTAGTCTGTGGAATAATTCCTTGTGCACTTGGCTTTTGAATGTTTTTTTTTTATTTAGAGAAACGTCCCAGCGAGCTCATGCTGTCCAGTTGGGGGATGCAGTGTGTGGCTGGTGCGAACAGTACACTCGTATTCCTTGCCTCTGACGGTTGGTGTGGGGAGAGGCAGGAATGGAGAGCGGCTTCTGTAATCCGACACTGCACACTTCGCAAGCACTTTTAGAGATGCAGCACAGTATCCGGAGCAATGAGCTCGCACCACCCAGTTACGTCCATGTGATCAATTAACCAACCAACCCCATGCCTCGTCGGAATGTGGGGAGAAACCAGAGCACCTGGAGGAAATCCGTGTAGTAAAGTGGAGAACGTACAAATTCCTTACAGATAGCGGCAGGAATTGAATCTGGGTCACTGGTGCTGTAAAGCGATACACTAACCACTACGGTTCTGTACTGCCTACTGTTTTCTGTTGTAGAGGAGTAGCTCTGGGTTTATCAGAAGCTCAACTAGGGCTGAAGTTCAGCAGCTGTCTTAATGCATTGGTCAAACACTGATTCTATTAACAGCTAAACATGAGACAGTCTATGTGGCTGTCACCCGATAATTATCTGTTGGCAGTAATGAATCCCAGCAGCAAATGGAAGACTAATTACATTGTGAGTTAACACAGTATCTGAGCTGTTCCTAACCCTCCTCTCTCCTACCATTGAGATGTTCCTCTGTATGCCTGTTTTGTAGTTTGGAAAATAAAGGACGAAAAGAAGTTTTTGAAGAAAAATAATTTGGCCAAGTGTACCAATGGGGTCTCGGTAAAGGGTTTTGTCTTTGAATTTGATTTGATCGTGTTCTTAGCTATGATGATCTTCAGTGCAAATTTCACCCCAGAATTTGCCTCAGGAAAATTTGAAGAAGCAAAACAAGGTTGTGTTGAACTGGTTCATCACAGGAATAATATTTGTTGTACCCAATTGTACACGGTCTTTCTTCATTGAAAGCTATGAGAAATCCTTAACAGTAGCAAACATTTTCCATTGTTTTAAAAGAAGCACTAGCTAGCGTAAACAAAGTTTGGCCAGTCAATATATTGTCATATCTACTGAGATGCAGTGAAAAACCTGCATGCCATACATCACATTAGTGCATTGAGGTAGCATAAGGGGGAAAACAACAGAATGCAGAATAAGATGTTGAAAGTGCAGTGCTGGTAGACTTAAAGTACAGGATCATGACCAGGTAGACTGTGAGGTCGAGTCCATTTTATCTTTCTTTTTCCAGCCAGCATGAATATACACTTAGTGACCACTTTGTTAGGTACACTTGCTTGTTAATGCAAATATCTAATCAGCTCAATGTATAAAAGCATGCAGACATGTTCAAGAGGATCAGTTGTTGTGCAGACATCAGCATGGGGGAAGGAATGTGATCTAAGAGACTGACTGTGGAATGACTCGGTGCCAGATGGGGTGGTTTGAGTATCTGAGAAACTGCTGGTCTGAAATGTTCATGGACAGCGGTCTCCAGAGTTCACAGAGAATGGTGCGAGAAACAAAAA
The DNA here is from genome assembly GCF_048418815.1 of Hemitrygon akajei. Classification (NCBI taxonomy): domain Eukaryota; kingdom Metazoa; phylum Chordata; class Chondrichthyes; order Myliobatiformes; family Dasyatidae; genus Hemitrygon; species Hemitrygon akajei. The sequence continues at coordinate 13,679,485 of NC_133127.1, read as the reverse complement.
GCATCCAGTGAGTGGTAGTTCACTGAAAACTGGAGAATTAACAGGAAGGCAACAGTAACTCATAACCACATGCTACAACAGTGGTGTGCCGAAAAGCATCTCTGAAGGCACAAACTTCAAACGTCATCTAACGTCAAACTTAGAAGTGGATGAATAACAGCAGCAGAAGACTGCACCAGGTTCCAATTTTGTGCCTAATAAAGTAGCCATTGAATGTAGCATGAGAATTAGATAATTTGGTTCAGATATAGATGGTTTGTAAATGACACTGAGATTGTAAACCGTGTGCAAGGTAGAAGATCGGAACCAGTTGGGAAATTGGCCTCTGGGAAGGCAGTTGTGATTTAACTCAGGCTAATGTGAATTGATGCATTACCTTTGTTGCTCTTTATTGGCCACAATGTCATTTGGGATCTCCTGAGGCTTGTGAAAGAAATGGAAGTCCATCCACCACCATCTCATACCTTTAACACTCTCTCCAACACACCCTCATTCACAGCACGTTCTGTGAGTTATGGCACGGTTACACAGTATTGAGCTGAGCTTTCTGGTGCGCTGACTATCCAGGAAACATTTACACAAAACGTATACTAACTCAGTTTTGTTGTCCCCGCAGTCTTACCAACTCACCCCCGTCATCTACACACAAGGAGCAATTCACAATACCCAGTTATAAATCCACATCTGGGATGTAGGGGGATAGATAACCAGAGCACCCACATGGTCACAAGCAGAGTGTATGACTCCATGTAGTCTGTGCTGAAGGTTGGGTTTAAGCCAGGGTCACTAGAGCTCTGAATTACTGGTTGAAAGTGTTAAAGAGTTGAGGCAAGCAAGGACACATGGAGTTTTGCATGGCTACTCGGGATGTCCCTCAGTGACACAATTGGAGTGTTATACTTAAGAAACTGAAAAAGAATGATTGAAAATGCTGTCAATTTGAAGTGCTGATGAGATGACTGGAGATGGCAAAAATCCAAAAATTGCTTGAGGCTATTCTCATCCTATTTCTCCAAAATTCTTGAAACACAAGCTTAGATGTCTTCCATTAGGCAGAAAATTCAAAGGCCTAAAAAAATACCACCAGGCTCAGGGACAGCTTCTCCACACCCCACCCCTACCACATGTAGTAAGGGTTCCCTACTATGATAAGATGGACCTTTAACCTCTCAATCTACCTCAAAAGGATCTTGGATTTTATAGACCACCTGTACTGCTCTTTATCTGTAGCCATTACACTTCGTTCAGCATTCTGTTATTGTTTTATCTTGTTTTGCCTCAATTCACTGTGTAATGATTTGATCTGTATGAGCAGTTTGCAAGACTATCTCGGTGCATGTGGCAATAAACCAATTCCGATTCCAAAAAGATTGATTTCTTCTCAACATTAGAGAAGCAGCAGCTTCATCAGACTTTTCTTTTGGATAGTAATGTGATCACTCCAGTCAAGTAAGATGTTCTCCTAAATGGTAATTCCCCTAATGGAGAACTGTTTAATGTGGGGAGGTTGATAAATGGGCAGTCACTAACACAGTCCTTGACAGATCAGGGTCCGGTGGTGTGGAATGCAGGATGACTGGGGACCCTTCACTGCAGTTGTAGTTGCGTCAGCATCTTCCATCAGCTCCAGCATTGCAGTCTTGGTTGGATCGCTCTTTGGAACTTTCCCTTTGACCTTGCCACCATAGATGACCCTACCAGGAGCTAAGCTCCAGAAGGCATCACTCTCAGGATCTCAGTTACACACAAGCCTCTCCAGTATGACAAGGTGACGATTCTCTTTTTGATGGACAAGCTTAAGAACAACAAATTGCATTGGTATAGCATTTTTAATCAGAATTCTTGTTAGTTACCTCACAGACATTTGATGCAGCCACTCAGCATTTTTGAGGCCGTGATTAAAAGCTTTGTTTAAAAATGCTGAATGTCTTAGTCATAGTCAAAGAGTCATACAGCACAGAAACAGGACTTTGGCCCAACTCATTCTTGTCTACTTGAGCTGGTCTCATTTCCCCATGTCTGGCTCATATGCCTCTAAGCCTGGGGTCCACAAACCCCATCAACAGTTAATGATAGGGGTCCATGGTATAAAAAAGATTGTGAACCTCAGCTCTGAGCCTTTCTTATCAATGTACATATCCAAGTGCCTTTTAAACATTTTAATTGTAGCCACAGTGTAGCTCATTCTGCATACCCACCTCATTGCCCCTCAGAATCGTTTAAACCCCTCACCTAAAAGCTATGCCATCATGGATTAACAATAATTGGAGGCAGTGCTTACTAGTTGTCTGCTAAGTAATTCTCTACCATCTGCCAGAGGTGTTAATGAGAAGTTCTTGCACTTGGCATTCAAACTATAATAGTATGACTGTCGGTACTAGCAAATACTACTGCTAGTGTAGCAGTTAGCGTAATGCTATTACACTGCAGTGCATCAGGTCAGGGTTCAATCCCAGCGGGTTCTGTAGGGAATTTGTATGTCTTCCCCGAGGAAAGAGTGGGTTTCCTCTGGGTGCTCCAATTTCCTCCTACATTCCAAAGGCGTTAGTTGATCATTGTGAATTGTCCTGTGATTAGGCTAGGGTTAAATTGGGGGTTGCTGGTGTGGCTTGAAAGGCCTGTTCCACACTGTATTTCTAACTTGTTTTAAATACCCTTACACTAGGAAATAGACTGTGACCATTGACTTTATTGGTGCCTCTTAAAGCTGAATAGAGAATTCCAGAGGTCTGGACAAAAATAATGCAGCTGCTCAAACCTTGAGATCAATTTGGGTGAAAGATGTTAACAAAAGCCTTGACCCTCATGATCTCAGGCAGCATGGGACTATTTCAATGAACATTGACAGAGTTTCTCCAACTATTACAGTACAGCATCATTCTTTTAAAACACATTGTTGAATAAGTTCAGAATCAGAATCAGGTTTATTATCACCGGCATGTGACGTGAAATTTGTTAACTTAGCAGCAGCAGTTTAATGCAATACATAATCTAGCAGAGAGAAAAAATAAAATAAAACATAATAATAAACAAGTAAATCAACTACGTATTGAATGGATTATTAAAAAATGTGCAAAAACCAAAATACTGTATATTTAAAAAAGTGAGGTAGTGTCCAAAGCTTCAATGTCCATTTAGGAATTGGGTGGCAGAGGGGAAGAAGCTGTTCCTGAATCGCTGAGTGTGTGCCTTCAGGCTTCTGTATCTTCAACCTGATGGTAACAGTGAGAAAAGGGCATGTCCTGGGTGCTGGAGGTCCTTAATAATGGACACTGCCTTTCTGAGACACTGCTCCCTGAAGATGTCCCGAGTACTTTGTGGGCTAGTACCCAAGATTTACAACCTTCTGCAGCTTCTTTCGGTCCTGTGCAGCAGCCCCTCCATACCAGACATGCAGCGTGTAGTGTAAATGTCCGTGATGGCAGGAAGAGAGACCCCGATGATCTTCTCAGCTGACCTCACTGTCCGCTGCAGGGTCTTGCGATCTGAGATGGTGCAATTTCTGAACCAGGCAGTGATGCAGTTGCTCAGGATGCTCTCAATATTCAATGTTCAGTCCTGACCTTGGGGTTGTCTGTGGAAGTGTGACTGTATGGGGTTTCCTTCCAAATCCCAGCAGTTTTTACATTAACTGGCTGCTGTTGATGGGAATAAAAATTGGGATTAATGTAGGATTAGCCGGTAGATGGTAGGTGTAGATTCAGTGTGCCAAAGGTAAGGGGACTGTTTCAGTTTTCCCTATCTCTGTTCTCTATCACTATTCTCTATCAACCTCTATATCTTTACCTACCTTCTTCTATATATATCTCTCCCATTGCCTCCATCTCTCTCTCTCTCTCTCTCTCTCTCTCTCTCTCTCTCTCTCTCTCTCTCAGAAACAGAAAGATCATTATAATTTTAAAAGCAAAATAAATATAGATATATAAGATGACATATGCATAGATTGATTGTATGCCCATGAAGTGACACTGGGCTGTATATAAGGTGACTGATGGGAAATAACGTAGTGGTGGAGATAGTGGGTGGAGGTGTTGATTAGTCTTACTGCTTGGAGAAAGTAACTGTTTTTGAGTCTGGTGATCCTGGCGTGGATGCTACAAGCTTCCCTCCTGATGGGAGTGGGGTGAACAGTCCATGAGCAGGATGGTTTGGGATCCTTCATGATGCTACTGACCTTTTTCCAGTACCTTTCTGTTTATACTGTACCTCCTTGATGGCGGGTAGGCTGGTGCCAATGATGCATTGGGCAGTTACGACCACCCAATGTCCTGACTGCCACAGTGCAGTTTCTGTACTAAATAGTGATGCAGCTTGTTAGGATTCTCTTGTACTGCGAATCTGTAGAATGGTGTGAATATTGATGTGCAAAGTCCCACTCTCTTCAGCCTTCTCAAAAAAAGGAGTCATTGGTGAATATATATACACACATACGCATATGCACATACATAATAGTATCTTTTTTTCCTCTATTCCCCCTCTCTCTTTCTCTCTCTATATATATATCTTTGTCTAACTTGGATAATCTACAATAGAACTGCACAATTCTAATACAAATGGACAAAGTATGTTCTTTGATCTTGCCCTTCCAGCTCTAAGGAACACATTTTCCTTGCCCGTGAGTTGCCACAACACCTTCCCGTGGCCTTGAGTCTAGAGCACCTCAAATCTGGCTTCATAACCAGCATTCCACTCGCTGATCTCTTTTCAGGCCACAAAAAAAGTTACCTTCGGTGTTTATAACCCCGAGAATGTGAACATCTCCCAAGAGCCACTCAGCCTGTGGTGGATTTTTGTCTGTCTGTTCAGGGGTGCTATAGAAATACAGAGCCTGTGGGACAATAAGCCGCTCAGTACATACGTGCTTAATGGTTAATCAAACACCCGTGTGTGTATGTGTTGCTTGTAACTCATTTATTAAGAATCGACTGGTCTGCCTCAGTTGTGAGCCATTCCCATCCGTTGTCAGATGAATGGGCTTCAGACGATGCCTCCTAATGAAACTGCACTCCATTAGTGCTGCTCGAACAGATTGCTCTGATCCAGAAATGAATTGAGGGTTTTTTTTTCCTCCTCTGTGTTTCTTGAGATCATTCTCATTCCATTATCTGCCATTTACTCATCCTAATCACAGCCAAATTGCATTAGCCAGCAATGATTAGCTCTGCTCGCCTCTCCTTCCAGCTTTTGATTCGATTTCCTTGCTCAGTCAATAGGGCCATGAGCCTCAATAGTTATATAGTTTGGATCCTTAAGTGGAAACGCTTCCTTAGATATCCATCCGATACACTCTGTGGCCACTTTATTAGGTACACCTTTATCATACTGGGTACCTTTGTTCACATATTTCTTCATGGCATGGATTCAACAAAGTTTGGAAACATTCCCTATGGTTTCTGCTCCATGTTGACGTACTAGTGTCATGCAGTTGCTGCAGATCTGTCGGCGACACCAGCCTGAACCGATGACATAAGGCAGGATGGAGCCATGGGTCCATGTTGTTTATGCCTATCATCTGCATGTCACAGTAGAATTCAAGATTCATCACACCAGGTGTTTTGCTAATCTTCTACTGTCCAGCTTTGGTCAGCCAGTGCCTCTGTTTTCTGTTCTTAGTTGACGGAACTGGAACCCCGTGTGGCCTTCTGCTGCTGTAACACATCCACTCAAGGTACAACGTGTTGTGAGTTCAGAGATGCTTTTCTTCACATCACTGTTGTAACGTGTGGTTATCTGAGTTACTGTGGCCTTCCTGTCAGCTTGAACCAGCCTGGCCATTCTCCTCTGACCTCCCTCATTAACAAGGTGTTATCACCCACAGAGCCATCAATCACTGGATTTTTTTTTTGTTTTTTTTTGGCATTCTCTGTAAGCTCTATAAACGGTTGTGCACGAACACTTCAGAAGAACCCTAGTTTCTGAGATACTCATACCACCCCGTCTGGTACCAACAACCATTTAACAGTCAAAACTCTTAAATCACATTTTTTTGCCCATTCTGATGTTTGGTTTGAACAACAAATGAACCTCCTGATCGTGTCTGTTTGCTTTTATGCATTGAGTTGAGTTGATTAGCTGAATAGATATTTACATCAACGTGCAGGTGTACCTAATAAAATGGCCAATGAGCCACTCTTCTAAGAGAACTGAACTAAGCCAGCAGAAGGTTCAGGGGCATTTCTGCAGCTGGTAGAGTTACCGCCTCATGATCTTGGAGATCGAGGTTCAATCCTGACATTGGATGTTGCTTGTGTGGAGTTCACTCGCTCTCGTCGTGACTATGTGGGTTTTCTCCAGAATGTTTTGTCCCAGGTTCCAAAGACGTGCAAGCTGATAGACACATTGGCCACCAAACACAATGTTACACCCCCCCCCCCCCCCCCACACCTTTGCTTTCCACAGGAATTATTCCCTACATGATTCCCTTGACCATTTGTCCCTCCCCACTGATCTTTATTCCCGGCACATATCCTTGCAAGTGGCCAAAGTGTTACACCTACCAATCTCCTCCTCCCTCAGCTCCATTCAGGGCCCCAATCAGCCCTTCCAAGTGAGCCAACACTTGACGTGCAGTTCAGTTGGGGTCATCTACCATACCCGATGTTCTCAATGTGGCCTGCTGGATTTTTGAGATCCAGTGTAGACAGAGGAACCACTTTATCCAGTACATTCACTCCACCCTTAAAAACCAGGATTTCCACTGGCCAAATTTCCAATCCCCATTCCCTTTCCAACACGTCGGTCCATGGCTCCTCTTCTGCCACGATGAGGCCACTCTCAGGTTGGAGGAGCAGCGCCTTATATTCTGTCTTGGTAGCCTCCAACTTAATAGCACAAGCATCAATTTTGCCAACTGCCAGTCATTTTACCCCCCCCTCTTCTCTCTTCATTTCCCCAATCTGGCCCCCGTGTTATTTCTTCTCCTCACCTGCCTATCGCCTCCTCCACCTTCCCTTTCTCCCCACACCTCTGCTTTCCACAAGAATTATTGCCTTTATGATTCCCACTCCTATTAAATTCCTTCTCCTGCCTTATACCTTTTCCACCTATCACCTCCCAGTTTCTTACTTTATTCCCCCTCCCCACTCACCTGCCTTCACCTGTCTCCTTTTTTCTTGTCCACCTTCCCCTCTCCCCCCCCCCCCCCCCACCTTCTTATCCTGGAATCTTTACAGCCCTAAAGAAGGGTCCCGGCCTGAAACGTCAACTGTTTATTCATTTCCATAGATGCTGCCTGACCTGATGAACTCTTCCAGCACTTTGTATGTGTTTCACAAGATATATCACCCAGTTATGTATGTTGTGTCCCAATAACATAGTTGTTAGTGCAACTGCGTTGTAGTGCCAGTGATCACTGACTGGGGTTCGATTCCCACCACTGACTGTAAGGAGTTAGTACGTTCTCCCCGACCTCCGGTTTCCTCCCACAATTCAGAGATGTACGGGTTAGGGTTAGTAAGTTATGGGCATGTTATGTTGTCACCAGAAGCATGGCAACAGTTGTGAGCTAACCTCAGCACAGTCCTCACTGGTTTGAGTTGAAACAAATGACACACTTCTCTATATGTCTCAATGTAATGTGACAAATAAAAACTAATCATTAACCTTCTCAAAACTTTGCTTCCCACTTTCCCTTAAACATGTGCAGCATTAGAATGCTCCAACATGTCTTAAGGTAGGTAATCGCAGCTGTAGATCGGAGTGTGTACAATGAAGGCCAGGGAGCAAAGATAAAAAAATGCCTCCAGTCCCCGTTTCCTTGTCATTCTAGGAATTAATCTTCACTTGCTGTGCCTCCACTAGTATAGCCATCCACTCTGGGATTCTCTGCAAACCTCACAGTCTCTCCAACAATCTTTGTTCCTTATAACATTCCTCATTGGCCAAATATTCTTTAAGTCCAATTGTCACTTGTCCAAGTATCACTTTGTAGCTTTATATCAATAACAATAACCGACCCACAGGAAATATATCAATAAGATAGAAAGAGTAGAAAGAAAATTTACAAGGCTATTACTGACGTGACACATAATGAACGATCAAGGATGTTACTTGGACTTGAGAAGCTAAGTTTAAGTAGGTTAGGACTTTATTCCCTCAAGCATGAGGGGAGATTTGATTGAAGTTTACAAAATTATAAGGGGCATTACAAGGCTTTTTCCACTGAGGTTGAGTAAGACTAGAACTAGAGGTTACACATTAAAGGTGAAAGGTGAAATGTTTAAGGAGGACTTGAGGGGGAACTTCTTCACTCAGAGGGTTGTGCGAGAGTGGGACAAGATGCCAGAGGAAGTGATGGATGTAAATTCAATTTCAATATTTAAGAGAATTTTGGAAAGATACATGGATGGAAGGGTATGGAGGGTGCAGGTTGATGGGACTAGTCAGAATAACAGTTTGGACTAGAAGGACTGAAGGGTCTGTTTCGTTACTGTAGTGCTCTATAACTTTCTGACTGTAAAACTAACCTGTGAACAACTTTGGGGCACTTTGACATGTGAAGGGAACGATATTAACGAATGCTGTTGTTCATAAGTGCTTAATGTGTACACATTAAATCTACCTTGCAATTATTGTAAAAGCATCAGTAATGATTTATAATTCATTTGGAATAGAAATTTGATACGTGCACACAGGCAAATATTGCTGACAGCATCAAGTTTAGAGAAGGGGAATAATCAGCTGAACCAGAGCCGCCTTTGCAGACTCACCACCACACCTGGGTGACTGCTGTTCGCCGGTAATTCCTTTTCTTTTACTCCCCCTCCCCAGAATGTGGGTTACACAGCCAAGACCTTCTAAAAACCTACCTTTTCAATTTGGCCTACTTATTGGATTACTTAATGCTTGCTGATTTGTATATAATTTGTTATATTTGATTACATTTTTATTCTATATGTTTGTCTTTAAGTATGATTTTTAATTTTGTCTCATAGTTTTATGACTATATTTATTTATCTTTACAATCTACAGTATGTAAAGCACTTTGAGCCCCCATCTTACAGGATGAAAGCTGTATAGTTCTGTGCAAAAGTCTTAGGCACATATTGTATATATAGCTATGGTGCCAAAGATTTCTGCACAGTACTACAGTAATTTTAGATATTGCACTGTACTGCAGCCCCAAAAAAAAACAAATTTCATGAAATATGTGAGTGGTGATAAAGCTGATTCTGATATGGGTCTCTATTGTAGTGGGAATGGGGCAGGGAGAGGGAAATCATGGTTGGGACAAGGGGCAGGGAGAGGGGAATCATGGTTGGGACAAGGGGCAGGGAGAGGGGAATCATGGTTGGGACAAGGGGCAGGGAGAGGGGAATCATGGTTGGGACAAGGGGCAGGGAGAGGGGAATCATGATTGGGACAAGAGGCAGGGAGAGGGGAATCATGGTTGGGACAAGGGGCAGGGAGAGGGGAATCATGGTTGGGACAAGGGGCAGGGAGAGGGGAATCATGGTTGGGACAAGAGGCAGGGAGAGGGGAATCATGGTTGGGACAAGGGGCAGGGAGAGGGGAATCATGGTTGGGACAAGGGGCAGGGAGAGGGGAATCATGGTTGGGACAAGGGGCAGGGAGAGGGGAATCATGATTGGGACAAGAGGCAGGGAGAGGGGAATCATGGTTGGGACAAGGGGCAGGGAGAGGGGAATCATGGTTGGGACAAGGGGCAGGGAGAGGGGAATCATGGTTGGGACAAGAGGCAGGGAGAGGGGAATCATGGTTGGGACAAGGGGCAGGGAGAGGGGAATCATGGTTGGGACAAGGGGCAGGGAGAGGGGAATCATGGTTGGGACAAGGGGCAGGGAGAGGGGAATCATGGTTGGGACAAGGGGCAGGGAGAGGGGAATCATGGTTGGGACAAGGGGCAGGGAGAGGGGAATCATGGTTGGGACAAGGGGCAGGGAGAGGAGAATCATGATTGGGACAAGGGGCAGGGAGAGATTCTGTAATGACAATCCCAATTGTTTGGAATCAAATGACTTTGGCTGGTGTCTCAGGGTTGGGTGTGTCTGCACCCATGTCATCCCCTGGCACTACTTCTCCTCGGCCTGTCCCACAACATTCCCTTGGCTCTCCACCCTCGCCATTCCCAACACCCTTTGCTCGCACCAGATTTACAAATTCGTCTCCACTCCATGTTGACAAATACAGTACTGTGCAAAGGTCTTGGTCACCTTAGCTATATATATATATATATATATATATATATATATATATATATATACATACATACATATATATATATATACCTAAGACTTTTGCACAACGCTATATTTAAAGTTACAGTAATAATTATTATCACAGCCTACAATCATAGCACAGATCCTGAGGTCTTCCTTCCAATAAACCAATGGCAACCATCCACCATTGAACACTAGAACATAGAACAGTACAACACAAAACAAGCCTATCAACCAACAGTACTCTAAACTATTATTTTTAAGAGATACGGGCAACATCCTCTCTAATTTTTTGAACAGTTGCACAAACCAGCTGTTGCTCTGAGCAGGAAATTTTTACATCCTGAAAACTGTGGCACTTTATATGTATTTTGTTTTGTAATATGCACATCAAACAAACACAAACCACAACTCACAAGACAAGTAAACAATGTCAGGCAGTCAAAACAACTGACCGGCACAGTGACCAAAGTACAACGATTTGACCAGATGGCGTCGGTGTTTGGTGGGCTGACAGTTTATTAACAATGAGCTACCAAGCTTCCATTCTGTGTTTATTGTTACAATTTGTAACAGTGTTCTAACTTGAAACTCTGACAACGTAAGTACGTTGAAGCTCTAGACTGTTCCTAGGTAAAGGTTGGGGTATGTTTATTATTTAGAAAATTTATGGATTATGTTCATTAACACATAATTACAGGGTTTTTCACAACAACATTAACATGATATAAAGGAAAATTCTAGCTGCATGGGAACTGTGTGTGAGAGCATTTCAGTTGCTGCACAGCCAGACATCTATGCAGCTTAGAGGGAACAACAGGTACAGACCTTTACCGGCTCAACAGGCCATCTGCAATCGATTAACCTACTAACTCATAGGTCCCTGGACTGTGTGAGGAACAGGGCACCTGGAGGAAATCTACACACTCATAGGGAGAACGTACAAACTGCTTAAGAAGTTTGAAATGCTTAAGGACAGTGGCAGGAATTGAACCTGGGCTGCAGGCACTGTAATGACCTTATACTAACTGCTACACTATCTGAAGCATTCAGGCGACTCTCAGATAGACGTGTGAATGTGCAGGAATTGGAAGGGTATGAACAATTGTATAGGTTGCGTGGGAAGAAAATGTTCCAAATTCATTAGGTTTGGGTTTCAGATTCTTGTACCTCCTCCAGAAGGTTATGTGAAGAGGGCATGTTGAAAGTCTTGAATGATGAATGCCACCTTTTTGAGGCACTGCCACTTGATGATATCTTCAGTGGTGGGGAGGGTTGTGCCTGTGATCGAGCTGGCTGTCTACAACTCCCCGCAGCCTCCTATGATCCTGCTCTTGGAGCTCCCAGACCAGGCTGTGATGCAACCAGTTAGAATGCTCTCCGCTGCTTACAGAAATTTGATAGAATCTTAATGACGTACCAAATCTCCTTGAAATCTTAACAAAGTAGAGCTGCTGGTGCAGCTTTGTCGTAATTGCCTCAATGTGGCAAGATTCTTTGATTTATCACATGCTTGTCCTCTCAGCCCCAAACTCCTCCCTTCTCCCCGTATCCTTTCATGCCCTGACTAGTCAAGAATCTATCAACCTCTGCCTTAAATGTGCTCAATAACTTGGCCGCCACAGCTGTGTGTGGCAACAAATTCCACTGGTTCACCAGACACCGGCAGGCTCTCCTCTTGGCCTACATTGGTTGTTGATCAAAATGGTGCATTTCACCGTATGTTTCAAATTTTCGATGTATATATGCCAAGTAAAGCTAATCTTCACTCTTTAATTAAAAGTGAGAGGCAGTTAATGCTTCAGGTTCATTGTCTCAGCCAACAGAGGGTCTCCCCGACAGGACGGCACTCTCTCAGTAGCCCTCCACAGATGCTGCCTGACCAGCTGAGTATTTCCTTTCTTTTATCCATTTTTATGTATTGCATTGTACTGCTGCCACAAAACAACAAATTTCACAACATATATCAGTGATAATAAACCTGAGTCTGTTACTAGGAAAGTAGGAATAACGAGGTGGTCTTCGTGGATTCATGGACCATTCAATTAATTATAGAGCCATTGAGCACCACAGCACAGAAACAGACCTGTGCCAAACTGATCTTCTGCCTAGTCCCATGTACCTTCAGCCAGACCATATCTAACACCCCAGTCTCCTTCTAACCAGGTACTTCCCTTCTCTTTAACGTTACTATTGAATTCATGTCTTTCAGATTTCCAGAAATTCATATCGGAAGTGGGAAGTTGTCCTGGAAGTGTGATATGTCCACTGAAGGGAGCTGTTTCACTACACAGAAATGAGCCCTGATGAGACATTAGAATGTGAAATAAAGAACAGGACAATACAATACTCAGCTCACAATATTGTGCCAATTATATAAACCTGCTCCAAGATCTGGCCCCTACTACACAGTCCTAACCCTCCATTTTTTGTACAACAATGTGTCGATCTAAGAGTTGCTTATATGTCCCTATTCTATCAGCCCCTACCACCATCCAGGCTCCCACCCACCTCTGAAAACTCCCCTAAACTTACCTCCACTGACATCAAGAGGATGTCCTCTGGTATTGGCCATCGCCAACCTGGGAAAAAGGCACTGGATGCCCATGCTATCCGTGCCTGTCATAATCTTATACACCTCTGCTAGGTTGCCTCTCAATCTCCTTTGCTCTAAAGAGAAAATCCCTGCCTCACTTGACCTTTCCTCATAAGACATGCTCTCTAATCCAGACAGCATCCTAGTAAGTACACAGGAAATATTTGGGTGGACAAGGACTGATTAGGGATTTGGATAGGTATATGGCTGGGTGATGTATAGAGCGTGAGGGTCAACGTGCAGGCCAGTTTGATTAGGCAGGTTAATAGTTCAGCTTGGACTAGATGAGCCAAAGAGCCTGAATCTGTGTTGTAGTGTTCTATGACCCTAAATCTCCTCTGCACCCTCTCTAACTCTTCTACATCCTTCCTACAATGAGGTAACACAACACTCCAAGCGTGAGCATAAAATGCAAAGACCAGACAACACAAGAACAGGGTCTTACACTGTCCCGCCAGTTTGTAAGCCTTTCCCTCTCCCCCCACCCCCACCTTCATATTCTGGATTCAGCTCCCTTCTGTTCCAATAGGCAATAGCCAATAGACAGTAGGTGCAGGAGTAGGCCATTCGGCCCTTCTAGCCAGCACCGCCATTCACTGTGATCATGGCTGATCATACACAATCAGTACCCCGTTCCTGCCCTCTCCCCATATCCCTTGACCCCGCTATCTATAAGAGCTCTAACTCTCTCTTGAATGCATCCAGAGACTTGGCCTCCACTGCCTTCTGGGGCAGAGCATTCCACATATCCACCACTCTCTGGGTAAAAAAGTTTTTCCGCATCTCTGTTCTAAGTGGCCTACCCCTTATTCTTAAACTGTGGCCTCTAGTTCTGGACTCACCCATCAGCGGGAACATGCTTCCTGCCTCCAGTGTGTCCAATCCCTTAATAATCTTATATGTTTCAATCAGATCCCCTCTCATCCTTCTAAATTCCAGTGTATACAAGCCCAGTCGCTCCAATCTTTCAACATATGCCAGTCCCACCATTCCGGGAATTAACCTTGTGAACCTACGCTGCACTCCCTCAATAGCAAAAATGTCCTTCCTTTAATTTGGAAACCAAAACTGCACACAATACTCCAGGTGGGGTCTCACCAGGGCCCTGTACAGCTGCAGAAGGACCTCTTTACTCTTATACTCAATTCCTCTTGTTATAAAAGCCAGCATGCCATTAGCTTTCTTCACTGCCTGCTGTACCTGCATGCTTGCTTTCATTGACTGATGTACAAGAACACCTAGATTTCATTGTACTTCCCCTTTTCCTAACTTGACTCCATTTAGATAGTAATCTGCCTTCCTGTTCTTGCCACCAAAGTGGATAACCTCACATTTATCCACATTAAACTGCCCACTCACCCAACCTGTCCAAGTCACCCTGCATTCTTATAACATCCTCCTGACATTTCACACTGCCACCCAGCTTTGTGTCATCAGCAAATTTGCTAATGTTACTTTTAATCCCTTCATCTAAATCATTAATGTATATTGTAAACAGCTGCGGTCCCAGCACCGAACCTTGCGGTACCCCACTGGTCACAGCCTGCCGTTCTGAAAGGGACCCGTTAATCACTACTCTTTGTTTCCTGTCAGCCAGCCAATTTTCAATCCATGTCAGTACTCTGCCCCCAATACCATGTGCCCTAATTTTGCCCACTAATCTCCTATGTGGGACTTTATCAAAAGCTTTCTGGAAGTCCAGGTACACTACATCCACTGGCTCTCGCTTGTCCATTTCCATAGTTACACCCTCAAAAAACTCCAGAAGATTAGTCAAGCATGATTTTCCCTTCATAAATCCATGCTGACTCGGACTGATCTTTCTACTGCTATCCAAATGTGTCGTAATTTCCTCTTTTATAGTTGACTCCAGCATCTTTCCCACCACTGACGTCAGGCTAACTGGTCTATAATTCCCTGTTTTCTCTCTCCCTCCTTTCTTGAAAAGTGGGACAACATTAGCCACCCTCCAATCAGCAGGAACTGTTCCTGAATCTATGGAACATTGGAAAATGATTACCAATGCATCCACGATTTCTAGAGCCACCTCTAGGATGCAGACCATTAGGTCCCGGGGACTTATCAGCCTCAGACTCAACAGTCTATCCAACACCGTTTCTTGCCTAATATAAATTTCCTTCAGTTCATCCTTTACCCTAGTTCCTTTGGCCACTATTACATCTGGGAGATTGTTTGTGTCTTCCCTAGTGAAGACAGATCCAAAGTACCTGTTCAACTCATCTGCCATTTCCTTGTTCCCCATAATAAATTCACCCGTTTCTGTCTTCAATGGCCCAATTTTGGTCTTAACTATTTTTTTGCTATTCACATACCGAAAGAAGCCTTTACTATCCTCCTTTGTATTCTTGGCTAGTTTACCTTTGTACCTCATTTTTTCTTGGCGTATTGCCTTTCCAGTCCTGATTGAGTGAGTGTGGAGCAAGATGCCAATGGAAGTGGTGAATGGAGAATGGATTTCAATACTTATGAGAAGTTTGGATAAGTGCATGGATGGGAGGGGTGTGAAGGGCTGCGGCCTGGGTGCAGGTCAATGGGACAGTTCAGCACGGACTAGATGGGCCAAATGACCTGTTTGGTGTTGTAAAGTTCTATGACTCTATAATAACCTCATCCTGACTGCCTTAATGAAAGGATGGTTGAGGCCCAGAGAGAGAAAGAGAGAGGGAGAGAGGAGAGAGAGAGAGGGGAGAGAGAGAGAGAGAGAGGAAGTTGAAACAAGTTAGTCAGCCCACTATGTGCAATTTATCAACCATCAACCTACCTGTTTATTATGTTTAAAACACCAGATGATCACAAACGTACAAGAGGTTCCCAATAAAGTGGCTAATTGGTGATTCAGAAATAAATAAATAGTACAGGAAGAGAGCAGTTTCGTGAGGTGGTTTTCATGGGTTCACAGACCATCCGTAAATCTGACGGTGGAAGGGAAGGAGCTGTTCCTAGTATGCTGAGTGTGTGTCTTCAGGCTCCAGTATCTTCTTCCTGATGGTGGTAATGAGAAGAGGGTGTGCCCTGGATGGCGACAGTCTTCCATAATGTTTGCTGCCACTTTGAGGCATCGCCTTTTGAAGATGACCTCAATGGTTGAGAAAGCTAGTCTCCATGATGGAGGTGGCTGAGGTTACAGTCCTCTGCAGCTTTTTCTGATACTCTGCACTGGAGCCTCCAGATGGTGATGCAGCCAGTCGCAATGTTCTCATTGCAGAAATAAATATTTTTTATTATTCAGAGATACAGCATGGAGCAGGCCCTTCCAGCCAATGACCCACCAATTTAACCCTAGCTTAACCACAATGACCAACTCACCAGTATATCTTTGGACTGTGGAAGGAAAAGGAGTATCCGGAGGAAACTCACGGCTTCACAGGGAGAAAATACAAACTCCTTACAGATGGCATTGGAAATGAACACCCTGAGGTTGTCTAAAGAAGAATGTGCTGATGTTGGAGAAGGTTCAAAGGAGGTTCACGAGAAAGATTCCGGGATAGAAAGGCTTATCGTATAAGCGACTGATGGCTCTGGGCCTCCACTCACTGGAATTCAGAAGAATGAGGGAGATTCTTATTGAAACCTATTGAATGTTGAAAGGCCTCAATAGGGTGGATGTGGAGAGGATGCTTCATATGGTGGGGGCATCTAAGACAAGAGGACATAGCCTCAGAATAGAGGGATGTCCATTTAGAATTCCGATGAGGAGGAACTTCTGTAGCCAGAGGGTGGTGAATATGTGGAATTTATTGCTACAGCCATCTGTGGAGACCAACTCATTGAGTATATTTAAGGCCGAGGTTAATAGCTTCTTGATTAGTCAGTGCTTGAAGAGATACAGGGAGAAGGCAGGAGACTGGGGCTGAGAGTGAAATGGATCAGCCATGGTGAAATGGCAGAGCAGACTCAATGGGTCAAATGGCCTAATTCTGCTCTATATCTTATGGACATGGTAATAGCATTACGCTACCATGGTGTCTATCCTCAATAATACTAGTTTTTTTTCCCCTGTATTCCTAATCCCTCCCTTCCCTCCCAATCTCCTGATTCTACCAGTCATCTGCACACATGGGACAACCTTCAATTAACTGACTGGCCTTTGGGACGTGGGAGGAAACTATGTGGTCACGGGGAGATTGTGAAACTCCACACAGGCAGCACCCAAGTAGGCTTGAATTTGGGGAAACTGGATCTCTGGCACTACACCACTCGATCACCCAGGTTGACCAAATCTATCTCTCTTATTAGCTTCTTTGAGCAGGAACATCAAGGAGTCCACAGACGACATGGACTAGATGGGCCAAAGGACCTGTTTCTGTGCTGTACTTTTCCATGACTCTATGACTCTTTTGGATAGATAATGAAACCATCTTTTTCACTTCTTTTATGTTGGTTTCTTGTCTTGCATGTGATTCTGGATCTGATGGAGCTTGAGTTTGCTGTTTGGAGATCATTCAGCACTCTGCAGACTCCTAGAGGATTCCAGGAAGCAGAGACAGTGTGACTGAACATTGTAGTGAGAAGGTTGCAGGACAGGGCACAAACCAATGTTTCACCCCATTTCGTCACCCAGTCCTGACAAAGGGTCTCGGCCTGAAACGTCGACAGTGCTTCTCCTTATATAGACGCTGCCTGGCCTGCTGGGTTCCACCAGCATTTTGTGTGTGTTGTTTCACCCCATTTCGCTGGTTATAGCTTCCATTGTTCACCGATTAAAGTGACGAAGGTGATTGAAACATTAAGGCCAGGGCAGAAGTTCGGAGATTGTTTGGGTGTTCCAATGCTCTGCAGTCACTGAGAGGATTCTGGGAGGTAGAGGCAGTGCGCACGAACCTTGTAGCAGTCGGGCTGCAGGACGGAATGCAAGCTGAGGTTTGGCTCCATTTCGCCAACCATAGCTTGCATTGTTCGTTGATAAAGCAACGAAGGAGATTGAAGTACTGAAGCGAGTGGAGAGGGTGAGTGGCGATTGCTTCCCTTTTGATTGGTTGCTCTGTACCAGAGAGAGGAGAGCCTGCTGCTGCACCTGGAGAGTGCTGCCCAGGATTTTTCTTATTTTGGATGTGGACTTGGACTGTAGACTCTTTTTATCAGTCTTATAGTTTTTATATTCTGTCTTTTTTTTTGCCGATCTTCTCAGATTTTTTTGTGTGGGCAGGGGAATTTGGGGGTTCCATTTTGTTCATTTTTTGTGTGGGAGGAGGTATTTGGGAATTGACGTGCCAGTCCAGTTTTGTTTGTCTTTTTTTGTGGGCAGGTGGGATTTGGGGGTTGATGATCGTGCTGCCTTTCTTTTCTTTCTTCGTTTCATGGCTACCCGGAGAATTGAAGAATTTCAGATTTGTAAATTTTGATAATAAATGAACCATTGAACTTTGACTCTATGACAACACAAACTCTGAATTAACAAGTAAGATAAAATGTCCTGTTACATTCTGAATGGGCAGCTCGGAGACACAGCTCTGGTGATCTGGGTTCAGCCCTTGATCTCTTCTTCTTTTTAAGCCCATCACCCCTACTGGGGCACGGGCCACTGATAGCAGCTTACCTGAGTTCTGGATCAGTTTTTCAAATTGTCCCCAGGAATAGTCCATCTTCCCCCAAGAGGACTACAACATTGTCATTGGGTTTGGAGGCTTGCGTGCCTCAGTGACCTGGAAGCTCTGTTGGCTGGAGTCAGGGTTTATGCGCTGGCTCTTGATAGGGTCACCCCTGCCAAAAAGGTCGAAGGGTAGAGGCCAAACTAAGAGTGGTCCACCAGTTTGAGGATTCAGCTCAGGACCAACAACTCTAACTGGTAAAACAAGACTGTTCCAGAATCGGCAATGAGGAATCCTACATCTGAGCAAGATGATACCCCTGAGTCTCCACCCTGGACTTGCATGACTGACAGGAGTGAAAACTGAGAGGAAGCTACTGACACGATGAAGGAAATCGCTAAAGAATGGAGGACTTTCATTACTGCCCTAAATGCCCGAGGCATAACGGGCTTTAGGTAAATAATAGTCCATCTTGCATCTTCCAGGAGAAAATCCTTCCTCTCACAGAGGTGAGGTCTTTGGAGTTTCTATTGGCATTTCTGTAGCTCTGGGTTTTTATGGGATGGGGTTGCTAGCCCCATGTTCAACCTTCCTGCTTTTGTAGCCAGACTTGGCTACGTCCATAGTGGAATTCAATCCTGACCTTGGATGACCTTCAACACCCTACACCAGGGGAAATAGAAGCATAGAAATCTACAGCACATTACAGGCCCTTTGGTCCACAATGTTCTACCAACCATGTAAGCTACTCTAGAAACTGCCTAGAACTTCCCTATCACATAACCCTCTATTTGTCCAAGCTCCATCTAAGAACCTCTTAAAAGACCCCATTGTATCCACTCTTCCATCATTGCTGGCAGTGCATTCCACGCACCCACCACCCTCTGTGTGGAAAACTTACCCCTGACATCCCCCAGTATGTACTTCCAAGCAGCTTAAAACTATGCCCCCACGTGTTAGCCATTTCAGCTCTGGGAAAAAGCCTCAATATTTAATGAGACAGGGTTTTCACACAGAGGATGGAAGGTATGAGGACTGAGCTCCCAGAAGACATGGCAATAGGGCTCCAATTACAGTGTTTAAAAGATATTTGAACAGGTACTTGGATAAGACAGGTTAGACCATAAGACCAGAGGATATAAGAGCAGAATTAGGCCATTTGGCCTATTGAGTCTGCTCTACCATTTCATCATGGCTGATCCATTTTCCGTCTCAGCCCCAATCTCCTGCCTTAATCCCTTATCCCTTCATGCCCTGACTAATCAAGAATCTATCAACGTCTGCCTTAACTACACGCAATGCCCTGGCCTCCACAGCCGCTTGTGCAAACGGATTCTACAGACTTGCCACTCTCTGGCTAAAGACATTCCTCTTCACCACCATTCTAAAATGACGCTCCTCTATTCTGAAGCTTTGTCCTCTTTTCTCACCATAGAAAACACCCTCTCCACTTTCACTCAATCAAGGTCTTTCAACGTTCAATAGGTTTCAATGAGGTCACCTCTCATTTTCATGAACCTCCTTTGAACGGTCTCCAATGTCACCGCATCCTTTCTTAGATTGGTGGACCAAAACTGTTCACAATACTCCAAGTGAGGTATGGGGTTAGAGGGACATGGGGTGAAATACAGGCATATGGGAATAACTCAAGAAAGAATGTTGGTCAGCATTGGACAAGTTGGGCTGAATGGCCTAATTCCCTGCTGAATAACTTCTGACTACACTCTTTCCTTAAAGTCAGTTGACTGTACTGAACAACTGAAAAATATCGACTGTCCATTTCCCTCCAAGTTGCTGCATGAAACAGTTGTGAAACATCGACTGTTTACTCTTTTCCACAGATGCTGCCTGGCCTGCTGAGTTCCTCCAGCATTTTGTGTGTGTTGCTCGGATTTCCAGCATCTGCAGACTTTCTTGTGTTTGTGCTGTATGAACCGCTGAATTCTTCCAGCTCCTTTGTATCTTGCTCCAAATTTCCACCATCTGCAGTCCTGATGAAGGGTCTTGGCCTGAAATGTTGACTGGTTATTCCCCGCCATAGATGCTGCCTGACCTGCTGAGTCCCTCCAGCATTTTGTGAGTTTCGCTCTGGATTTCTGCAGAATCTCTTGCGTTTATAATCTGCAGCCTCCGTGACTTACTTTCTATTTACTTGTCCTTGAAGATATTTTGAATGTTTTTTTAATTTGAGCTGAGCTGAGCTGTGGCCTCCGTTGGTCAGAGTTGACCATGGATGTTGTGTCCTAGCTGTCTAGATACGCAAGACTGGGCAGTACAATATGGAGAGCAAGCTGCTGCCCATTTAGCAAGCTCCCCCTCTCCACGCGTCTGGTGAGCCCAAGGGAGCGGCAGAGACCAATACAGTTTGGTACCAGCAGCACTGCAGGAGTTGCCAGTCAACATTAAACTCAACATAGCACTGTCTTAGGGACTCCAGCTACAGATTTTCCCTTCCCCGTGAGTGGGTACAGCTGCAAGGAAGGTCGCTGTGTCCGGCCAGCTGCTCTCCTCGGAAGGCCGCTGAGATTTCTGCAATTATTGATGTGGTCGGAAGTTCATACTAACTGTAGTTCAGATCAGCCTCCTTCAGGTTTTTGCGTTTCCTTTCTCGTTGCTGATTGGCATGTTGGGGGGGGGGGTAGTTTGGGATTTGACATCCTTGTTGCCGTTTTCTGGGTGGGCAACACCCATGTTTTTTGTGCGAGGTAGGGGATTGAGGGTTTGGGGGTTTGATGTTCTTGTTTATCCATGTGGATGAACTGTTAGGTTTTGTGTGTGAGAGAGAGGGTTTGGGGGTTTGATGTTCTTGTTTATCCATGTGGATGAACTGTTAGGTTTTGTGTGTGAGAGAGAGGGTTTGGGGGTTTGATGTTCTTGTTTATCCATGTGGATGAACTGTTAGGTTTTGTGTGTGAGAGAGAGGGTTTGGGGGTTTGATGTTCTTGTTTATCCATGTGGATGAACCGTTAGGTTTTGTGTGTGAGAGAGGGGGTTTGGGGGTTTGATGTTCTTGTTTATCCATGTGGATGAACTGTTAGGTTTTGTGTGTGAGAGAGAGGGTTTGGGGGTTTGATGTTCTTGTTTATCCATGTGGATGAACTGTTAGGTTTTGTGTGTGAGAGAGGGGGTTTGGGGGGGTTTGATGTTCTTGTTTATCCATGTGGATGAACTGTTAGGTTTTGTGTGTGAGAGAGGGGGTTTGGGGGTTCAATGTTCTTGTTTATCCATGTGGATGAACTGTGAGGTTTTGTGTGTGAGAGAGGGGGTTTGGGGGGTTTGATGTTCTTGTTTATCCATGTGGATGAACTGTTAGGTTTTGTGTGTGAGAGAGGGGGTTTGGGGGTTCAATGTTCTTGTTTATCCATGTGGATGAACTGTTAGGTTTTGTGTGTGAGAGAGGGGGTTTGGGGGTTCGATGTTCTTGTTTATCCATGTGGATGAACTGTGAGGTTTTGTGTGTGAGAGAGGGGGTTTGGGGGGTTCAATGTTCTTGTTTATCCATGTGGATGAACTGTGAGGTTTTGTGTGTGAGAGAGGGGGTTTGGGGGTTCAATGTTCTTGTTTATCCATGTGGATGAACTGTTAGGTTTTGTGTGTGAGAGAGGGGGTTTGGGGGGTTTGATGTTCTTGTTTATCCATGTGGATGAACTGTTAGGTTTTGTGTGTGAGAGAGGGGGTTTGGGGGTTTGGGGGTTTGATGTTCTTGTTTATCCATGTGGATGAACTGTTAGGTTTTGTGTGTGAGAGAGGGGGTTTGGGGGTTCGACATTCTTGTTGCTGTTTCTCTGTGTGGGTGATCTGTTGGCTTTTGTACGATGGGCTGTTGGTGGCTTTGGGATTATGAGTTTTTGTTTCATTTTCTTTTCTTTGTGTGTGTGGGGGTAGGGGCTGATGCCTTTCTTTCAATGACTTCATGATTTTTCTTTGTTACGTAGCTATCTGGAGAAGATGAATCTCAGAGTTATATATTGCATCCATATGTACTTTGATAATAAAATGGATTTTTGAACTTTTGAAGTGCTGTTACCAAGAAAGAGCAGTGCCTCTGCTTCCTTAGAAGCTTGTGAAGATTCAACATGACAAGCATCTATAAAGTGGAGAGTATATTGACTGGTTGCATTACAGCTTTGTATGGAAACACCAATGTCTTTTTTTAATGCAAAGAGTGGTAGGTACCTGGAATAAGTTACCAGGGGCAGTAGTGAAAGCTTAAGTGGGAGTTAGTGGGAGTTTAAGTTTAAGTTTAGGGAGAGTTTAAGATTTTAGATAAGCAGATAAATATGAAAGGAATGGGGGGATATGGATAATATGCGGGAGGAGGACACATCATGGAAGCTGGGTAGCCTCTGGCCTGATGGCATTAACATCAACTTCTCCAACTGCTAATAATTTCTCCCCCTCCCTCCTTCCTTCTATTTCCATTCCCCATTTTGGTCCCTCTTTCACCGCTTCACTTCTTCTCACCTGCCTATCACCTCCCCTCCTCCCTCCCCCCTCCCTATTCTTCCATGGTCCACTCTCCTATCCTATCAGATTCCTTCTTCTTCAACCCTTTACCTCTTCCACCTATCATTTCCCAGCTTCTTACTTCACCCTCCCTCCCCTACCCACCCACCTTCTCCCTCACCTATCTCATGCCAACTTGCACTCCTTCCCCTCCCCTCCACCTTGTTATTTTGGCTTCTGCCCCTTTCCTTTCCCATCCTGATGAAGGGTCTCAACCTGAAAAGTTGATCGTTTATTCACTTCCATAGATGCTGCTTGACCCGTTGAGTTCCTCCAGCATTTTGTGTTTGCATGTTGGATATTTATCTATCTATCTAGATATTTATTTATTTACTTACTTACTTACTGAGATGAAAGAAGAGTAGGCCCTTCCAGCCCTTTGAGCCATGCCCCCAGCAATCCCTCGACTCAGTCCTAGCCTAATCACAGGACAATTTGCAATGATCAATTAACCTACCCAACCGGTACATCTTTGTGTCTGGGGGAGGAAATTGGAGACCCTGGAGGAAACCCGCACAGTCATGCTGCCTTATAGGCAGCGGTGGGAATTGAACCCAGGTCTCCTGTACTGTAAAGTGTTGTGCTAACCACTACGCTACCGTGGCACTCCATTTGGTATTATTTAGTATAATGGTCGGCACAATATTGTGGGCCTGTCCAATGCTCTTCTGTTCTATGTTCTACAACTTTATATAAGCAAAGAAAAACATCCCTATACCTGTCACTTAACATTATCATCATCATCATGTGCTGTGTCGTATGACAATGGGCGACATGGTCCGTGACCATGATTGCTCTTTGCAAAGTCTACAGAAATGATTTGCCATTGCCTTCATCTGGGCAGTGTCTTTACAAGTCGGGTGACCCCAGCCATTATCAATACTCTTCAGAGATTATCTGCCTGGCGTCAGTGGTCACATAACCAGGACTTGTGATATGCCCCAGCTGCTGTCGTGGCTTCACATGACCGTGATCGGGGGTTAACTAGGTGCTACACCTCACCCAAGGGTGACCTGCAGGCTAGTGCTTGGAAGAAGCACCTTACACCTCCTTTGGTAGAGACCTATCTCCACACTGCAACCCAATAGATTTCCACACTTTATTGAATTATATATTTTTAGCTTATCATGTCAACATATCTCACAGGGCTTCTGTCCTTATTAAACCACATCTTGGGTTCCACGCTTTCCCAGAAAAAAATCCTGTGGGTCATTTTAATTTTTTTGTATATGTATACATAAAATATATGATCTATATATCGTCATCTTTGGTTCAGTCGCAACAGAGAAACAACATCATTTAATAAAGAGATGAGAAGATGAAGGAAAAGCGGAAGGCAGGGAGATTTCAGAGTCCAAAACAGGATTACTGCGCAGCCAACTTGGAGCCCAGTAAATGGCTATTATTTTATAACAATGTTTGTGTGGAAGTAATGGCAGGGGCTAATTCAAAGCAGAGGATGTTAAAAGCAATGAAATTTTATTAGTTTTTGAATGCACTATGTATTACAGCAAAGCTTAACAAGGACAGTAAGCACAGGACGGAGAGTGAGTTACCTTGGCTGAGAGGCAGCATGATGTGATTTATGCCTGGCAGGGTGGGGCCTGTCTTAATGCAGCAAGAAGAGCCTTTATTAACCCCTCGAGTGCTGGCGTTAAGGTCCTGTGCAAGAGGACTTGGGACAGATTAGGAGCAAAGGGCAAAGAAGTGGCAGATGGAAAGTGGGGGCGGGGGTGGAATCTCATTGAAATCTATCGAATATTGAAAGGTTTGGATAGAGTGGACATGTAGACGGTGTTTCCTATAGTGAGGGAGTGTCTAGGACCAGAGGACACAGCCTCAGAATGGAGGGACATCCATTTAGAACAGGTTCAGCTGTTCAAAAGTTCAAAGTAAATTTATTATCAAAGTATGGATGCACCACCATATCCAACCCTGAGATTTATTTTCTTGAAGGCATTCACAGTAGAACAGAGAAATGTAATAGAATTAGTGAAAAACTACACACAAAGGCTGACAAACAACCAATGAGCAGAAGAAGACAAACTGTGCAAATATAGAACATAGAATAGTACAGCACAGTACAGGCCCTTCAGCCCACAATGTTGTGCTGACCCTTAAACCCTGCCTCCCATATATCCCCTCACCTTAAATTCCTCCATATACCTGTCTCGTAGTCTCTTAAATGTCAAAAATCTATTACGCAAATAATACTGAGAACATGAGTTGTAGAGTCCTTGAAAGTGAGTCAATATGTTTGTATTCAGTGTTGAAGTGAGTGATATTATCCGCACTATTTCAGGAGCCTGCTGGTTGAAGGGTAATAACTGTTCCTGGACCTGAACCTGTGTATGATCATGCTCTTTGGTTGAAGGAATAAATGCGCGGACTATACTTGGAGTATTGTGAGCAGTTTTGGGAGCCTTATCTAAGAAAGGATGTTTCCTATACTGGGAAGATTCACAGGCTCAGGATAGAGGGACGTCCATTTTGAACAGATTCTTGATTAATCCAGGTGTCAAAGGTTATGGGGTGAAGACAGGAGAATGAGGCTGAGATGGATAAATCAGCTATTACTGAATCGTGGAGCACACTTGATGGGCCGACTAATAAAGATAAACATTTTCAAATGAGTAGCTTTATTTAATCGAAGCATACATTGAAATGCGTTATTTGCATCCAGTTTTTTAGGACGGTGCTGCGTTTGCCACGCTTCTGGCAGCGACATAGCAAGTTACTAACCTTGGAAGTGCGCCTTTAGAATGTGGGAGGGAAGTGGGGTTCCTGGAAGAAACCCTCACAGTCACAGGGTGAACACACAAACTCCTTCTAGGCAGCGGAAGGCAAGCATGCCTTACCCCTTCTTTACCACCCTAACGATTTGTTCAGCCATCGAGTGACTGATTCCAGCTCATTCAGAGACGAACGTTATTCTCAGTTCCGTCCCAAGGGGGGTCACCCCTTTCCCTGCCACTGCACCCCATTTTCTATACTTCTCAGCCTGAGGAAGTGACCTCCCTGTACACCCCTGCCATCAGTCAACATACCCTGGAGGTTTCAATCTGTACAATAATTATAACATTTACAGCATATTTTGACTCTGCTCAATGCAATTCATCATCTGCGTGGACTGCCTGCAGTACAACTGCAAGGCTTCTTCCTGACACTTCAGACTTATTTAATGCCTTTTAGCTTCGATGGTTTGAAGTCTGGCAGTGGATTTTGGCCGGCATTTAAAACCAACATATTTAATAGTAATTGCTGCATTTCACTGTAATTACACCATGAGTTTTATAGTTTTTAAATTATAGGGGTTGTTTGAAAAATGAGGATGGAGAGGGAGGGAGTGATGTGCTGCAGGTAAAGTGTGATCAGGAGTTTAGGCAAACTCAACGCTCCAAAGTTGGATCCTGGTGATTTTTGTGTTCCAAAGGTTCTTTGGATGTCAAGTACGAGGCATAAAAGCTGGTGGTGATGGCCATGGATTAAGTACAATACAAACAGAGAGCAAAACGAAGACAAGGAACAAAAAAGCGATCATCTTATGCTAGAAACCATAAGATCATAAGACATACTTGCAGCAGAACTAGGCCATTCAACCCTTCAACTCTGCTCCACCATTCCATCATGGCTGATTTATTATCCCACTCAACCCCGTCCTCCTGCCTTACTTATCAACCTGTGATTTAAATATAACTACTGACTAGGTCGCCATGGCAATGAATTCCACAGATTCATTGCCCTCTGGCTAAAGAAATTCTTCCTCATCTCTGTTCTAAAGGGATGACCTTGTATTCTGAGGTTGCACCCATTGGTCCTTGACTCCCCCGCGATAGGAAGCATCCTCTCCACTTCCACTCCATTTAGGCATCTCAATATTTGATGTTTCAATGAAATCCCCTTCATTCTTCTAAACTCTGGTGAGTACAGGCCCAGAGCTATCAAGCACTCTTCATACATTAACTCTTTCATTCCTTGCATCATTCTTGTGACTCTCCTTTGGACCCTATCCAAAGTCAGCACATCTTTTCTTAGATAAGGGGACAAAACTATTGATTATGCTCCAAGTGTACTCATAATACCATAAGGCATAGGAGTAAATTAGGCCATTTGGCCCATCGAGTCTGCTCTACCATTCCATCATGGCTGATTTATTAAACCTGCTTTCTTCCAGTAACCTTTGGTGTCCTAGCTCAAACTAGAAAGATAACAAGACATACCTTGATAACAAGAAGCCAGATTCAAGTGGTGTGAAACCCACTACAGAAAAACTAAGAAACTTTTAGAAAAATACTGGTACGGCGAAACCACACTTACTAAAAAACATTCACTGAACAATTACACAAACATACAGTCAGTGGCCACTTTATTAGGTATGCCTGTGCACCTGCTCGTTAATACAAATATCTAGAGCCAATCTTGTGGCAGCAGCTCAACGCACAAAAGCATGCAGACATAGTCCAGAGACAAACAAGAGAAAATCTGCAGATGATGGAAATCCGAGCAACACACACAAAATGCTGGATGGACTCAGCAGGCCAGGCAAGCTTGTCCTTGCAAGCAGAACAAGTGCATCAACTGCCCCGACACCTCCTCCCTCACTACCATTCAGGGCCCCAAACAGTCCTTCCAGGTGAGGCAACACTTCCCCTATGAGTCTGTTGGGATCATATACTGTGTTTGGTGCTCCCGGTATGGCCTCTTGTATATTGATGAGACCCGACATAGATTGGGAGGCTTCACCGAGCATCTATGCTCTGTCCACCAAAACACGTGTGATCTCGCCGTGGCCACCCATTTAATTGCACTGCCTATTCCCATTCCAATATGTCCATCCATGGCCTCCTCCACTGTTGTGATAAGGCTACACTTAGGTTGGAGGAACAACACCTTATATTCCGTTTGGGTAGCCTCCAACCTGATGATATGAAGATTGATTTCTCAAACTTCCAGTTTTGCCTCCACCCCCTCCTTCTCCCTTCACCATTTCCCATCCCCTGGTTCCTCTCTCATCTAATCTCCTTGCCCGCCCATTGCTCCCTCTGGTGCTCCTCCCTCCCCACCTTTCTTCTTTCATCTGTCTCTTCTCTTTCACCAATCAACTTCCCAGCTCTTTGCTTCATTCCTTTCCCTTCAGGTTTCACTTGTCACCTGGCATTTTTTCTCTCCTCTCCCCCCAGCTTTCAAACCTACTCCTCAGCTTTTCTTCTCCAGCCCTGCCGAAGGTTTTCAGCCCGAAACGTTGACTGTACTTTTCTCCATAGATGCTACCTGGCTTGCTGAGTTCCTCCAGCATTTTGAGTGTGTTGCTCGGATTTCCAGCAACTGCAGATTTTCTGTTGTTTATGCCCTTCACTATTAGATTTCTTAATGGTCCATGAACTTAAGAACACTATTCGTCTTTAACCCCACTTACACTATTTTTACACTATTAGCTTGTAGCAGTTGCAATTATTACAACGTACTACTGGTACAAGACAGCAGATTTCACGAGATACAGTTCCAATGTTCAAAGTACATTTATTATTGAAGTAGGTATGCAGTGTACAATCCTGAGGTTCGTCTTCCTCACAAACAGCCATGAAACAAAGAAAACCATGGAACCATTCAATGAAAAGCACCAACCCTGCATGTGCAAAACAAACAGATCATGCAAACAGCAACAAAACAATGAGTGAAAAGCATACAATATAAAACACAAAATCAAAAGAGTCCGGGCATATTCAGTACAGCCCACTGTTCATTTTCTGCAGGGTGCCCCAAGTCAAAGTCACCCAAACCAGCAACAAGAAAAGGAGTGACCAGAAACCAGAAACACTCAGACTGCGCCAATTAAACCTTGGCCAAGACCCCTGACACTGGCACCATCCTCCGACAGGACTGGGGGAGAGAAAGAGACCATTCCAATGCAGGGGCCTTCCTTTGGGAACAGTGAGCGAGAGGGAGAGAGTGCTAGATCAGTGATAATAATTCTAATTCTGATTCCTAAGGTAGGAGATAGGCCTGAATGACACTGAGGCCATGATGTTTATATTTTATCAGCCAATATCTGTGGTCCATATGAGTGTTCAGGCTGAGCCCTGAAAGATATGCACCCTGAAACCTGCATCAGTGCGATAGATCCCAGTCCCCGAACTTAACTATAGGTCTTGTGAGTTACTGCGGATTCAGTGTGTCATAATTAATTAATTGTCACAAATTGTCTACCAGTATATTTTATTGATCAATTGTTCGGCTCTGAAATTTTAATGGATATGAAGTGGAATTGTGAAAGGAGGCAGAAGGAAACGTTCAGCAGCTTCTCAGGATGACGATGGTCACAGATGAAGTTTTGAATGGGTGGAGCTCAATTAATATAAAATTGATAATTCATTTATTATTGTCATATAAGCTGAACCAGGCCATTCGGCCCATTGAGTCTGCTCCAATGTTCCATCATGGCTGATTTATTATCTCTTGCAACCCCATTCTGCCTTCTTCCCATAACCTTTGATGCCCTTACTAATCCTGATTGCGGGAGATGAGGAGCCTTTGGTGGCTCTGAGCCTGGGCTCAGAGGAATTCAGAAGAATGATGGGGGCAGGGAGAATCCTCATTCAGACTTGTAGAATGTTGAAGATCTTTGATAGAGTGGATGTGGAGAGGATGTTTCCTATGGTGGAGGAGTCTAAGGCAGGGGAAACAGCCTCAGATTAGAGGGATGTCCACTTAGAATGGAGATGAGGAGGAATTTCTTTAGTCAGACAGTGTTTAATCTGTGGTATTCTTTGCTACCAGCAGCTGCCAAATCCAAATCTTTGTGTACTAGAACTAGGTGACATAGCCGCAAGATCTGGTGGAGTAGATTTAAGACGGAGGAACTGCTTTTCCCAGAGAGTAGTGAATCCATGGAATTTTCTGCCCAATGAAGCAGTGGAGGCTACCACAGTAAATATACTTAAGACAAGGTTAGGTAGATTTTTGCAAAGTATGGGAATTAAGGGTTATGGGGAAAAGGCAGGTAGGTGGAGATGAGTCCATGGCCAGATCAGGAATGATCTTATTGAATGGCGGAGCAGGGTCAACGGGCCAGATGGTCGACTCTTGTTCCTATTTCTTATGTTCTTATGTCCTTATGCACACTTAAGGCAAAAGTTGATAGATTCTTGATTAGTCACGGTATGAAGGGATATTGGGCTTGAGAGGAAAGTGGATCAGACATGACAAAATGGCAGAGCTGACTCAATGGGCCAAATTGCTTAATTCTGCTCCTATATCTTGCGGTCATATTAGGAAACTACCAACCACCGCTTTAAATAAACCTGATAACTTGGCCTCCACAACCTTCTGCGGCAATTAATTCTACAAATTCACCATCCTCTGGCTAAGAGAGAGAGAGAGAGAGAAAAGAAAATTAAGGAGTTGAAATTGGAACCTGTTCATTATTGTCACATTTATTGAGGCACAGTCTTGCATACTGTTCATACAGATAATTTCATTACACTGCTAAAAGGTAATAAAGCTCAAAGTAAATTTTATTATACAAGTACATATACGTAGCCATAATCAACCCCGAGGTTCATCTTGTGGGCATAGACAACAAACCTATAGGTTAGTAATTAGAACAAGGACAATGAAAGATCAACCAGAGTGCAGAAGACAACAAGCTGTGCAAATGCAAATATAACTAAAAAGCAATAAATAATGAGAACATGAGATAATGAGATAAAGAGTCCTTAAAGTGAGATCATAGATTGTGGGAAAATTTCAATGATGGGGCAAGTGAGTGTAAGTTACCCCCTTTTGTTCAAGAGCCTGAAGGTTGCGGGGTAGTGATTGTTCTTGAATCTGGTGGTGCGAGTCCTGGGGCTCTTGTACCTTCTACCTGATGACAGCAACATGAAGTGAGCACGGCCTGTGTGGTGGGGATCTCTGATGATGGATGTTGCTTTCCTATGACAGCACTTCATGTAGATGTGTTCAACGGTGGGGAGAGCTTTACTTGTGATGTACTGGACTGAATCCACTACTTTTTGTAGGATTTTCCATTCAAGGGTATTGGTGTTTCCAAATCAGGCTGTGATGCAGCCAATCAATATACTCTCCACTAAGACGGTAGTGCGATATTAATACGCAGCAGCCTCTCCGGACTCTGGATTTGGGGATTACCAAACATTATGTGGATTTTCTGGTGTAGTCTGTTTGTCATGTGCTTTTGTGACATTATTCTGGAGGAACATTGTTTCATTTTTTAACTGCATTGCAGTTGTGGTTTCTAAATGACAATAAACCAAAATTCAATTCAATTCAATATTTAAAGTCAAGTCAACTTTTATTGTCATTTCGACCATAACTGCTGGTACAGTACACAGTAAAAATGAGACAACGTTTTTCAGGACCATGGTGTTACATGACACAGTACAAAAAACTAGACTGAACTACGCAATTTAAAAAAACACAAAGAAAGCTACACTAGACTACAGACCTACACTGGACTGCATAAAGTGCACAAAAACAGTGCCGGCATTACAATAAATAATAAACAGGACAAGGTGTTAGTAGGGCAAGGTGTTAGTCTAGGCTTTGGGTATTGAGGAGTCTGATAGCTTGGGGGAAGAAACTGTTACATAGTCTGGTTGTGAGAGCCTGAATGCTTCGGTGCCTTTTCCCAGACAGCAGGAGGGAGAAGAGTTTGTATGAGGGGTGCATGGTCCTTCATAATGCTGTTTCCTTTGTGGATGCAGCGTGTAGTGTAAATGTCCGTGATGGCTGGAAGAGAGACCCCGATGAACTTCTCAGCTGACCTCACTATAAAGTGGAGGTTGATAGGTCTTGGTTAGTCAGGGTGTCAAAGGTTATGGGGAGAAGGCGGGAGAATGGGGTTGAGGAGGATAATCGGTCATAACTGAATGGCAGGACAGACTCGATGGACCTAACGGCCTAATTCTGCTCTTATGTCTTATGGTCTTACGACTCTGTCCCCAATCACTGTATAATGGGCCAGAATAGGGTTAGAAAAGGCAACTGCTGCCATCTGAATGCTCCTTCTACAGAACATAAAACAGTACAGCACAGCACAGTCTAGGCCCTTCTGCCCACTATATTGTGCTGTCCTTTTAACTTACTCTAAGATCAATCTAACCATTCATTCCCACATAACCCTCCACTTTTCTTTCATCCATGTGCCGATATAAGCCTTAATCTTAAAGACAATGTCTCTGCCTCTACCAATTCTCCTTGCAGCACAGTCCATGCACGCACCACTCTCTGAACGGAAAAACCTACCTCTGACATCCCCTCTGTACTTTACTCCAAACACCTTAAAGTTACGCTTCCTCGTATTAGCGGTTGCCAATTTGGAAAAATGTCCCTTGCTGCCCACTCGAGAGGACACAGACGTGTGGGAACAGGCAAACGAGATGCAAGAGATTGCATTAATGGCTCTTGTTAGGGGCCGGAGAATCTAATTCAGTCACAGAAGATGCAGAGTTCATCCACAGAGCCTTGGTGGGAGCCTGCTGCCAGGATTAACATGGCAATAAATCACTGCAATTACAAATTTAGATCCGATTTTCCCATTAAAGCTAAGACTGCAATAATATCAGGATTCCCTGTAAGTGTAGAACTGTTATGAGTCAGACTCCAGCACAGGAAGAGAAGCTGAACCAATTGTTTATGCTTTTTAATCTTATTCTATTATGGTCAGTACACTTAAATTGCATGACATTCAAATTAGAATGATGCTTTTTAAATTAAATTGTGGTGTAATGGGCTTCGCTGGCAATGGTGAGCATTTTGATGCCCATCACCGCAGGAGTTCCTCAGGGCAGAGTCCTGGGTCAAACCATCCTCAGTTCCTTCTGCGATGATCTTCCTTCCGTCACTATCGCAGGAGTAAGTATTTATTTTTATTGATACAGCAGAGAGTAGGCACTTCAGGCCCTTTGAGCAGGGCCACCCAAGCACCCTCCGGAGAACCACAATATCACCCTAGCCCAATCACGGGACAATTTACACTGAGTAATTAGCCTACCATTAGCTTACAAGGCAGAGGAGCTTAGGAGAGACAATGGCACCTACCGGTGACTCCTTTGCTGGCATCTTCAGAAACAGCTCTATTTCCATCTTTAATGTCTCCATTTTTCCCTTTCAGGGTTCTTTTGAAGACCCCGACCTGGAGTTACACGCTGACTCCAGTTCTTTGCGGGAATGGGACCTGCCCTCGGGGCCTCACGACTGGCCGTTATTCGACATGCCGAGGATGCAGCCTAGGAGATTAGCTCGCCTTCGGAGTTCCGGGATTCCGTGGCTCTGGAGGCAGGCGGACTGAAGGTTGTTGCCTCCTCAGGAGTTTGGTGAGTTGTGGGAGACGGAAGATCGGAAGCAGCGAGTTGGCTGTTGGCTCTGTGCCCAGAGACCCGAGTTCTTTGGGCACAGAGCTCGGCAAAAACGATGCAACGGAGTTTTAACACCGTAAATCAGCAAGTTTTTTGTTATGTCTCCCCTCTCGCTGTGAAAAGGAGACATATTTTCCCCTTATTAGGGGGAGAGAGCCTGTGGTACGTCGAATTACCGGGTGAGCGAGTAGTCTTTGGGGCACTGCAAGTCTGTGTCTTTAGTGATGCTTTGCTGTGTGCTTGAGTGTTTAGTGGGGAGGGGGCCCCGATGCTTTTTTACTGGGTGGGGAGGGGGGGGATCCTTGCTTTGCTGCTGCTTACACATGGGAGGGGGGAGATGGAGTGGATCTTGGGGTTCTAACATTTGACTGTCATTCATTCTTTGGGAGCCCTCCTCTGTTTTCGTGGATAGTTGCGAAGAAAAAGTATTTCAGGAGGGATATTGTATACATTACTCTGACATTAAATGTGCCTTTGAAACCCGCTACATCTTCAGACTGTGGGCAGAAACTGGAGCTCCCGGGGAAAACCCATGCATTCCACAGGGAGGATGTACAGGCTCCTTACCGAGGACACTGAGATTGAACTCTGAACTCTGACAACCCAAGTGGTCGTGCAGAAGAGACGCAACTGTGGCATCACAATGGTACCACGATGACATTTTCTGATTGCGTAATGTATTGGTATTGTATTTGTTTGTTATTGTCACAAGTACCAAGATCAGAATCAGGGATTATTTTATTAACTTATTTGTGCTACTAATTTGTTTTCTATGCAGTCTGTGCTAAATGTTGTGTGTTGCACTATGGCCTGGAGGAGCGTTGTTTTGTTGGGTTGTATACATGTAGTCAGATGACAATAAACTTGAACTTGAGCGAAAGTCTGGTTCATTGTCATTGACACATGCTGTAAAATTAGTTTTTTTACTGCAGTGGTACAGTGCAATACATAAAAATTACAATAAGAATATATTGAAAATGAATAAGTAAGGCATAAAGAGAGCAAAATAGTGAGATAGTGTTCATGGGTTCATTGTCCATTCTGAAAACCTGAAATATGATGGCAGAGAGGAAGAAGCTGTTCCTAAAATGTTAAGTGTGGGTCCTTAGGCTGCTGCACCTCCTCCCTGATGATAGTAGCAAGAAGAGAGCATGTGCTGGGTTGTGGGGGGGGGGGGCTTTAATGATGGATGCTGACCACATAGGTTTCCTCCGGGTGATCCAGTTTCCTCCCACAACCCAAAGACGTACCTGTTGGTAGCGTAATTGATCTTTGTAAATTCTCCCATGATTAGGCTTGATTTAAATCGGGGGACCGTGGGGCGTTGTGACTTGTAGGGCTGGAAGAGCTGTATCTCAATAAATAAATGATCTTTGCATTTGGCCCGGTTAAAATCCACCTGCCATTTCTCAGCCCATAGCTGCAACTGATAGAATCTGGGGATGTAGAGTCAGTATGGATAGAACTGAGAAATTCTAAGGGTAGAAAGACCCTAATGGGAGTTATCTACAGGCCCCCAAACAGCAGTCTGGATGTAGGGTGTAAGTTGAATGAAGAGTTAAAATTGGCATGTTGCAAAGGTAATGATACAGTTGTCATGGGGGATTTCAACATGCAGGTAGACTGGGAGAATCAGAATGGTACTGGACCCCAAGAAAGGGAGGTTGTGGAGTGCCTCCGAGATGGATTGTTAGAACAGCTTGTACTGGAGCCTACCAGGGAGAAGGCAATTCTAGATTTAGTGTTGTGCAATGAAACGGATTTGATCAGGGACCTGGAGGTAAAGGAACCATTAGGAGGTAGTGACCATAATATGATATGTTTTAGCCTACAATTTGAGAAGGAGAAGGGAAAATCAGATGTGTCAGTATTACAGTTGAACAAAGGGAACTATGGAGCTATGGGGGAGGAGCTGGCCAAAGTTCAATGGAACAATACCCTAGCAGGGAAGACAGTGGAACAAAAATGGCAGGTATTTCTGGGAATAATGCAGAAGGTGCAGGATCGGTTCATTCCAAAGAGGAAGAAAGATCCTAAGGGGAGTAAGGGGCGGCTGTGGCTGACGAGGGAAGTAAAGGGCAGTATAAAAATAAAAGAGAAGAAGTATAACATAGCAAAGATGAGCAGGAAACCGGAGGACTGGGAAGCTTTTAAAGAGCAACAGAAGATAACAAAAAAGGCAATACACCAAGAAAAAATGAGGTACGAAGGTAAACTAGCCAAGAATATAAAGGAGGATAGTAAAAGCTTCTTTAGGTATGTGAATAGCAAAAAAATAGTTAAGACCAAAATTGGGCCATTGAAGACAGAAACAGGTGAATTTATTATGGGGAGCAAGGAAATGGCAGATGAGTTGAACAGGTACTTTGGATCTGTCTTCACTAGGGAAGACACAAACAATCTCCCAGATGTAATAATCGCCAAGGAACTAGGGTAAAGGATGAACTGAAGGAAATTTATATTAGGCAAGAAACGGTGTTGGATAGACTGTTGAGTCTGAAGGCTGATAAGTCCCCGGGACCTGATGCTCTGCATCCTAGGGTACTTAAAGAGGTGGCTCTAGAAATTGTGGACGCATTGATAATCATTTTCCAATGTTCCATAGATTCAGGAACAGTTCCTGCTGATTGGAGGGTGGCTAATGTTGTCCCACTTTTCAAGAAAGGAGGGAGAGAGAAAACAGGGAATTATAGACCAATTAGCCTGACGTCAGTGGTGGGAAAGATGCTGGAGTCAATTATAAAAGAGGAAATTATGACACATTTGGATAGCAGTAGAAGGATCAGTCCAAGTCAGCATGGATTTATGAAGGGAAAATCATGCTTGACTAATCTTCTGGAGTTTTTTGAGGATGTAACTATGAAAATGGACAAGGGAGAGCCAGTGGATGTAGTGTACCTGGACTTCCAGAAAGCTTTTGATAAAGTCCCACATAGGAGATTAGTGGGCAAAATTAGGGCACATGGTATTGAGGGCAGAGTACTGACATGGATTGAAAATTGGCTGGCTGACAGGAAACAAAGAGTAGTGATTAACAGGTCCCTTTCAGAATGGCAGGCTGTGACCAGTGGGGTACTGCAAGGTTCAGTGCTGGGACCGCAGCTGTTTACAATATACATTAATGATTTAGATGAAGGGATTAAAAGTAACATTAGCAAATTTGCTGATGACACAAAGCTGGGTGGCAGTGTGAAATGTCAGGAGGATGTTATGAGAATGCAGGGTGACTTGGACAGGTTGGGTAAGTGGGCAAGTGTATGGCAGATGCAGTTTAATGTGGATAAATGTGAGGTTACCCACTTTGGTGGCAAGAACAGGAAGGCAGATTACTATCTAAATGGAGTCAAGTTAGGAAAAGGGGAAGTACAATGAGATCTAGGTGTTCCTGTACATCAGTCAATGAAAGCAAGCATGCAGGTACAGCAGGCAGTGAAGAAAGCTAATGGCATGCTGGCTTTTATAACAAGAGGAATTGAGTATAAGAGTAAAGAGGTCCTTCTGCAGCTGTACAGGGCCCTGGTGAGACCCCACCTGGAGTATTGTGTGCAGTTTTGGTCTCTAAATTTGAGGAAGGACATTCTTGCTATTGAGGGAGTGCAGCGTAGATTCACAAGGTTAATTCCCGGAATGGCGGGACTGTCATATGTTGAAAGATTGGAGTGACTGGGCTTGTATACACTGGAATTTAGAAGGATGAGAGGGGATCTGATTGAATCATATAAGATTATTAAGGGATTGGACACACTGGAGGCAGGAAGCATGTTCCCACTGTTGGGTGAGTCCAGAACTAGAGGCCACAGTTTAAGAATAAGGGGTAGGCCACTTAGAACAGAGATGCGGAAAAACTTTTTCACCCAGAGAGTGGTGGATATGTGGAATGCTCTGCCCCAGAAGGCAGTGGAGGCCAAGTCTCTGGATGCATTCAAGAGAGAGTTAGATAGAGCTCTTATAGATAGTGGGGTTAAGGGATATGGGGAGAGGGCAGGAACGGGCTACTGATTGTGTATGATCAGCCATGATCACAGTGAATGGCGGTGCTGGCTAGAAGGGCTGAATGGCCTACTCCTGCACCTACTGTCTATTGTCTATTGATCTATATCCCACTACACTTTCTGCCTGTGTTCTACGCTATCCACAACACTATCAATCTTCATATCATCTGCAGACTTACTAACCCATATTTTCATCCGTGTCCTTTATATACATCACAAACAGCAGAGGTCCCAGTGCAAATCCCTCAGAACACTACTAGTTACACAGATCCAGCTAGAGTGAGTCCCTTTTACTACTACCCTCTGCGTTCTATGTGCAAGCCAGTTCTGAATCCAGAAGGTCAATTCGCCATGGATCCCATGTATTGTAATCTTCTGGATGAGCCTCTCATGAGGGACATTGTCAAATTCTTTACTAATGTCCATGTAGAAAACATACATAGCTCTACATTTATCAATCACCCTCAAAATCACATCAAAGGACCCAATCAAGTTAGCAAGACACAACTTGTTCCACACAAAGCCATGCTAGCTCTCCCTAATTAGGCCGTAGTTTTCCAAATGGTCATGGATCTTATCCCTATGAATCCTCTTCTCCACCATTGACGTGAGACTCATTGGTCTATAGTTTCCAGGATATTTCTTGTTCCCTTTTTGAATAATGGAACTCACCAGTTTTTCCACCATTGGACAGCAATGAACTTCAAGACAGCAGAAGAACAGGCCAATTAGTCCATCAGTCCCATGTGGTCCTCTTCTCATTCCTCTCCATCTCTCCCCTTCACCAAACTTTTTTGTTCCTTTACTCTTATCAGTATTAATCCAATTTCCCATTAAAACAAACAGTTCACCTCAACTAGTCTATGGAGTTGTGATTTCTACTTAAAACTCCCCTAGATTCCTTCAATATTTATTTCTCATCCTATATTAATGACATCACAGGTAGATAGGGTTGTACAGAGAGCTTTTAGTACATTGCCCTTCATAAATCAGAGTATCAAGTACAGTATTTGTGATGCTATGCCGTGGTTGTATGAGGCGTCGGTGAGACCTAATTTGGAGTATTGTGAGCAGTTTCGGTCACCTACCAATAGGAAAGACGTCAATTAAATTGAAAGAGTTCAGAGAAAATTTACAGGATGTTGCCGGGTCTTGAGGACCTGAGATATAGGGAAAGATTAAAGATGTTAGGACTTTATTCTTTAGAACTTTCCCTGGACCACATGAGAATGAAGGGAAATTCATTCAAACGAGGAGTGATGATGATGATGATGATGATGGTGCCATCCGTTAGTCTTGCGAGACCATGGATCTGCGCCTGGAAAGTCTTGCTTCAGTCTGTGTTGGTAGAGCAGCGTCTGTTGTGGCTATAGAGGCCCACACGGGAGTGATAGTCTCGGCTGTAGCGACTGCACTTGAAGGCGCTGTCCTCCAGTGTTGCCTTGGTGCTGTTTATTCGGCGAGTGCGCTTTTCTTCAGCAGCAAGCCTCAGCTTCTCTTCTCCTCTTTTTAGGCCTCTGTGTAGTTCCAGCCTCCAGTGAGAGCAATCGCTTGCATTGACCTCCCACCTCTCGACGTTCATGTTCAGTGACTTCATGTCTCTGTTGCAGACATCTTTGAAACAAAGATGGGGCCGCCCTTGTGCTCTCTTGCTGGAGGCCAGTTCCCCGTACAGCAGGTCTTTCGGAATCCTCCCATTTGAAATGCGGTGTAGGTGCCCAGCCAGTGGAGACGGCGTTGTTGGAGCAGGGTGAAGAGGCTAGGTGTCTGGGCACGGGCCAGGACCTCATTGTTGGTGACTCGGTCAGTCCACTTGATGTCCAGGATGCGCCTCAGGCTGCAAAGGTGGAAAACGTTGAGACGCCACTCTTGTCTGGAGTAGAGGCTCTAGGTCTCGCTGCCATAAAGCAGTGTGCTGAGGACGCAGGCCTTGTAGACTGCAACCTTGGTGTGCGTCATCAGCTTTCTGTTCTCCCAGATTCTCTTTGTCAGCCTGGCGAATGTTGAGGCTGCTCGTCCGATCCGTCTGTTGATCTTGGGGTGTAGGGAGAGACTGTCCGTGATGGTGGAGCCAAGGTATGTAAATTCATGAGCTACCTCCAGCTCGTAGTTGTTGATGGTAATGGCAAGGGGGTGCTCAACGCCTTGGCCCAACACGTTGGTCTTCTTCAGGCTGATGGTCAAGTTGAAGTCCTGGCAGGCTCTTGAGAAGCTGCCCATGAGGCATTGCAGTTGCTCTTCAGAGTGTTTTGCCAGTGCCGCGTCGTCGGCAGACAAATGTCCCTGCTGAGTACTTCACGAACATTGGTTTTTGCCCTCAGCTGGGGCAGACTGAACATCCTCCCGTCCGATCTGGTGTGAAGGTAGACACCATCAGTTGATGTTCCAAAGGCGTGCTTCAGCATGACTGAGAAAAAGATGCCGAATAGGATGGGGGCAAGCACACAGCCCTGCTTCACACCGCTGCGGATGTTGAAGACCTCCGAAGAAGAGCCGTCAAACTGAACGAGTACAGACAAGATAAATGAAATAAGGCTTTTTCCACTGAGGTTGGTTGTGACTACAAGAGGGCGTAGGTTAAGGGTGAAAGGTGAAATATTTAAGGGGAACCTGAGAGGGAACCTTTGCACTCAGAGGGTGATGTGAGCATGGAACGAGCTGCAGAGGAATGGGGGATGCAGGTTCAATTGCAGCGTTTACGAGGGCGGTGGTGGGCTATGGTCCAGGTGTGGGTCGATGGGACTAGGCAAAATAACACTTTGGCATGGACTAAATGGGTCAAAGTGCCCGTTTCTGTTCTCTATGACTCTAATACTCAACTAGCATCTAGCTCTGATCTTGTCTGCAAGTGAAAAGCATCTTAGCTTCATCTAAACCTAAAGCTATCATGTCACCCACACATAAAGTCCAACGTTCAAAATAAATTTATTATTCAAAGTACTGTACATATATGTCACCGTATACAACTATAAGATTCATTTTCTTGTGGGCATTCACAGCAAATCCAAGAAACACAATAGAATTAATGAAAGAATTATTAATTCAATAGAATTAATGAAAGACTGCATCCAATAGGACGGACAAACAGCAAATACACAAAAGGACAACTGTGCAAGTACAAAATAGAAAAAAATTAATAATCATCAATAAATAAATAATAAATATCAAGAACATGAGATGAAGAGTCATTGAAAGTGAGTCCATAGGTTGTGGGAACGTTTCAAAGGTGAAGTGAAGTTGAGTGAAGTTATCCCCTTTAGTTCAAAAGCTTGATGTTTGATCGGTAATAACTGTTCCCGTACCTGGTGGTGTGGCTTCTGAGGCTTCTGTACCTTCTTCCTGATGATAGCAGCGAGAAGAGACCACGATCTGGATTCTAGATCCTCAATCCCCTCAGTTTGACTTTTATATCACCCCATGCAAGGACCCTTATGTCTCTTCTCAGGTGAGGATCCCTTCTGTGATAGATGTACATTATCTGAGAGAATTTTAGAAAATTATGAGAGGTAGACAGAGTAGAAATGTAAAATACTAAAGGGAATGTATTTGTGAGAGAGTAAAATTTCAAGGTTTTTTTAAAGAGAGGTGGTTTGTTCGTTATGGGCCATGTCATATGACATAGGCAATCATGGTCTTTCCATGACCATGATTGTTCTTGGCAAATTTTTCTGCAGAAGTGATTTGTCATTGCCCTCTTCTGGGCAGTGTCTTCACAAGCCGGGTGACCCAGCCATTATCAATACTCTTCAGGAATCATTTCCCTGACATCAGTCTTCACATAACCAGGACTTGTGATAGACACCACCTGCTCCCATGACTTCAAGTTACACCTCACTTGAAGTACTGTGCTCATTTCTGGTCACCTCACTACAGGAAGGATGTGGAAACCATATAAAGGGTGCAGAGGAGATTTACAAGGATGTTGCCTGGATTGGGGTGCATGCCTTACGAGAATAGGTTGAGTGAACTCGGCCTTTTCTCCTTGGAGCGACGGAGGATGAGAGGTGGCCTGATAGAGGTGTATAAGATGATGAGAGGCATTGATTGTGTGGATAGTCAGAGGCTTTTTCCCAGGGCTGAAATGGCTAACACAAGAGGGCACAGTTTTAAGGTGCTTGGAAGTAGGTACAGAGGAGATGTCAGGGGTAAGTTTTTTTTAAACGCAGAGAGGTGAGTGTGTGGAATGGGCTGCTGGCAACGGTGGTGGAGGCAAATACGATAGGATCTTTTAAGAGACTCCTGGATAAGTACATGGAGCTTAGAAAAATAGAGGGCTATGGGTAAACCTAGGTAATTTCTAACATAAGTACATGTTCTGCACAGCTTTGAGGACCGAAGTGCCTGTATTGTGCCGTAGGTTTTCTCAGTGAGCCTGACTGGGGTCCAGGCAGGAGCTACACCTTGCCCAAACGTGACCTGCAGGCTGGTGCAGGGAAGGATCGTCTTACACCTCTTTTGGTAAGATGTATCTCCACCCTGTCAAATAGTTCTCCACGCTTTATTAAATTATATATTTTTTGCTCATTATAACAGCATATCTTTATTAAGCCACATCTTGGGTCCCACACATTCTGGGTCATTTAAATCTTTTGTATATGTATATATCTCCACCTTGCCACCCAAATAAAGGGTGGTAGGGTGCATGAATTGAGCAGTCAGGTGTCATGGTGGAGGCAGATATGATGGTAGTGTTCAGCTGGACACATGGATCCTACACAAGCAGAAGAAATTTAGTGTGTGGTGCAGAATTTGCTGGCCAAAAAGCCTGTTCCTATGCTGTATCATTCTAGTTTTAATATATAAAGCGATTCAGCATGATAAAACAGGCCCTTCTGGTCCAGTGACGCTGCACCACCCAATTACAATTAACGTACTAACCCATATGACTTCATGTGGGAGGAAACCAGAGCACCAGGAGGAAACCCACACAGTCACAGGGAGAGTGTGCAAACTCCTTGCATTCAGCGGTGGGATTTGAACCCAGGTTATTAGTGTTCTTATAGCATTCAGCTAATCACTACGTTAGTATGCTGCCCCTTATGTTTTATGCTTTTTGTTCGATTATAGTTATAACATGTTCAGTTCTGTGTGCAGTTCCCTCAGCAGCCAGCCCTGGACACTGTTGAGGTGGTACAAAAAGAAAAAAAATTACTGCCTTAATTGTAAACCCAAAAGTTCTGCAGGTGCTGGAAACCTTGAGGAACACCCACAAAATGCTGAAGGAACCTCAGCAGGCAAAACAGCATCAACTTAAACCCTAATTCTTGGAAGTTTATTCTGTAAAACTGCATTCCCCACCTTGGAAAGTATGATCACTGGCTGCCTCACTGCCTGGTAGGGAGGCTTCAATACAAGGGATCGCGAGAGGCTGAAAAGGATTTGTAGACTCAGTCAGCTCCATCACGGGCACAAGACTTCCCACCATTGAGGATTTATTCAAGAGGTGGCACCTCAAGAAGCTGGCATCCATATTAAAAACCCTTACCAGCTGGGACATGCCCTTTTCTCATTACTACCATTAGGGAGGAGATACTGGAGCCTGAAGATGCACATGCTACATTTTAGGAACAGTTTCTTCCCCTGCATCAGATTTCTGAACAGTCCATGAATACAAAATTCATGCTCTGTACTTCCCACACTATTTTTTATCGCAACTGATAGTGATTTGTCACACCTGCGCTCTACTGCTGCCACAAAACAACCTATTTCTCCTTCTTGGTGCTTGGACTATTGAAACGCTGGTCCAGATAGACTGGAAAGCTCGAGCGTCGGGAACAGGGGTGAGAGTCGATCCGATTTTGCTCGCTCTCTCGCGAATGTTCATTCCTTTCACGGTGGCGCTGAGGCTGTGAACTGATCCGGCTGTTGTGCATTTTCACCCTGCTGTCACGATGAACTGGGGACTGAGGCTTGGGCCTACTCTGGCTTCTCCAGGAATGGATCGGGACTCATTCTGGTTCGGAATGCTGTTGGCTTGTTTCTATTGTTTGCAGAATGTGTATTTTTTTTTCTTTTCTCTCTTACTCTGCACAGTGGTTTTGGTCTTTTTTTAAAATTGGGTTATTTGGATTTCTTGCTTTGTGGCTGCCTGTAAACAGACAAGTTTCAAGGTTGGATAATTTAAACATTCTTTGA
This sequence comes from Hemitrygon akajei, assembly GCF_048418815.1. NCBI lineage: Eukaryota > Metazoa > Chordata > Chondrichthyes > Myliobatiformes > Dasyatidae > Hemitrygon > Hemitrygon akajei. Next base: position 13,636,153 of record NC_133127.1, on the reverse strand, counting down.
TAACAAATGTGCTTTGAATCTTGAACCTTTGAATTTCATGACATATATCATTAAAACCATAAGACAGGAGCGGGATTAGGCCATTTGGCCCATCGAGTCTGCTCCGCCATTTCATCACTGCCGATCCATTTCCCTCACAACCCCATTCTCCTGCCTCTTCCCAGTAAACTTCCATGCCCTGACTAAACAAGAACCTATCAACCTCCGCTTTGAATACAACCAATGACCTGGCTTCCACAGCCACCTGTGGCAGCGAATTCTGCAGATTCACCACGTTCTGGCTGAAGAAATTCCTCCTCATCTCCATTCTCATCTTTACTCTGAGGCTGTGCCCTCTGGTCCTGGACATCCCCACCATAGGAAGCTTCCGCGGCACATCCAATCTATCAAGGCCTTTTAACATAGAACCATAGAACATTACAGCACAGTACAGGCCCTTCAGCCCTCCATGTTGTGCCAACCAACATTTGATAGGTTTCAATGAGATCTGCCACCCCCCCATGCCCTTATTCTAATTTCCAGCGAGTAAAGGCCCAGAGCCATCAATCATCCCTCATACTATAAGCCTTTCATTCTCAGGAACCTCCTCTGAACCCTCTCCAATGATAGCACAACTTTTCTTAATTAAGAGGCCCCAAACTGCTCTTAATACTCCAAGTGAGGCCTCACCAATGCTTTATAAAGCCTCAGCATTCCATCCTTACTTTTATATTCTAGTCCTCTCGAAATGAATGCCAACGTTGCATTTGCATTCCTCACCGCTGACTGAACCCGCAAATTACCTTTAGTGTCAGTGATAGTGAACTGATTGGGACTCTGGGCCTGGTTCTCATATGGAAGCTGCATTGTGCAGGACAGGGAGGCTCTTCAATGGGTAGTCAAAGCTGCCCAATGCATCGCCACCTACCTGCCGTCAGGGGGATATACACAGAAAGGTGCCAGAGAAGAGCTATTGACATCACGAGGGATCCTGATGGACTGTTTGTCCCACTCCCAGGGAGGATGCTACATAGCATTCAGACCAGGACTACCAGACTCAAAAACAGTTACTTTCTCCAATCAGTAAGGTTGATCAACACCTCCACCCACTAACCCACCCTTCCACACCCCCAATCACCACTACTTTATGATTTCCTGTTAATCACCTTATGTACAGCTACTCCTGTGTCTAGTGTCACTTTATGGACATATAATCCATCTATGTATATCAGCTATCTTATGTATTGATATTTATTGTGTTTTTTTATTATCATGTTCTTTATCTTATTGTGTGTTTTTGTGCTGCATTGGATCTGGAGTAACAAGTATTTTGTTCTCCTTTACACTTGTTTACAAGATATGACATTAAATAATCTTGAATTCTAATTCTGATTCTGATTTTGACTCCATCTCATGTTCGCAATAGTATTTATTTATTTATTTCTCTGTTTTTGTATTTACAACATTTGTTGTCCTTTGCACATTGGCTATTTGTCCATCCTGTGGGGTGCAGTCTTTCATTGATTCTATTGTGCTTCTTGGATCTACTGTGTATGCACGCAAGAAGACAGATCTCAGGGTTGTATATGGTGACATTTACGTGCTTTGATAATGAATTTACTTTGAACTTGGAGCTCCTGGGACCTGAGCAGATCTCTGGGTGAGGAACATCATGGTCTGTTTCCAGCAGAGGGTGACAGAGCTGTTCCATGGCCCCGCTCATTACCTTTGGCTCCGTCCCTCTGTGCATCGGCCACATTTCCAGCCTTGCTGCTGTCAACTCTGACAAAAGAGGGGAAAATCCTGCATTTCTTTTCAGTCCTTCATGAAGCCAGGAGACTCCGGAAGGTGGCAGAGCCAAGGATAATCGATTCAACATTCTGTCACTGGGGTTTTCAGGCCTGTAAATGACTATTTGATCTCCTTGCTCTGGTTCAATCTGCTGTTCATAGAAGATGTAATTGTACCTCACTGTACTTGTGGTGCCACTATACATTGGACCTAGGTATCTTGGTTCTATTAAAACATAGAACTCAGAACAGCATCGTACAGGCCCTTTGGCCCATCATGTTGTGCTGAGCTTATAACCTACTCTAAGATCAAACCGCCCCTTCTCTCCCACATATCCCTCCATTTGTCTATCACCCATGTGAGTCCCTTAAATGTCCCTAATGCATCTGCCTCTACCATTACCCCTGGCTGAGGGTTCCAACCACCTACCACTCTGCTTAAAAAGCTTCCTTCTGACACCCCCCCTATAGATTCCTCCTGGTAGGCCCCCTGTGAAAAAGTCTCTGGCTATCCATTTGATCTATGCCTCTTGTCATCTTGTACACATCTATCAAATCATCTCTCCTCCTCCTTCACTCCAAAGAGAAAATCCCAAGCTTACTAAGCCTTCCCTCATGAGACATGCTCTCTAATTCAGGCAGCATCCTGGTAAATCTCCTCTGCATTCTCTCTAAAGCTTCCACATCCTTCCAATAATGAGATGACCAGAACTAAAGACAATAATCCAAGAATTCCTGGCTTCTTAACTGAAGAGATGGAACAGGCTTCTATGGCCCTTGGCCATGATTCCACCAGTCATTTAGAGCCACCCTGATCAGTAATTTAGCTTAGCTGCTGGTATTTTTTTCTTTTTTCATTCACATCACGTGGGCACACTGCCAACAAGGCTGGCTGTCCGTGTATGTGTCCCTGTGCCTTGAACTTCTAACATCCTTGCTGAGCCACTGGGTGTGGAGATCCAGATCCGATTCTAGACCATGGACATAGGATTAGAATTTGGACCTCTTATCTAAGATTAGATGTGTTAACGTTGCAGAGGTTCCAGAGGAGGCTCATGAGAATGATCATGGGAGTGAAAGGGTTAACATATGAGAAGAATCTGATGGCTCTGGGCCTGTACTCACTGGTGTTTAGAAAACTTGGGAGGGGGAGGGTTCTAATTGAAAGGGTGGCTGTGGAATGGATTGTTTTTCTATAGTGGGTGAGATTAGGACCAGAGGGCACGGTCTCAGAATAGAAGGACAACCCTTTAGAACAGAGATGAGGAGAAATTTCTTGAGCCATTCTTGAGGATGGAATTCAATGCCATAGATGACTCAATTAGACCATAAGGCAATTAAGACAAAGGAGCAAAATTAGGCCAGACAGCTCGTCGAGTTTTCCCACTATTCTATCATGGCTGATCTACGTATTTTCCCTTTCAACCTCATTCCCCTGCATTCTCCCCGTAACCTTTGACTCCCTGATTAATCAACAACCTATCAACCTCCACTTTAAGAATACCTAATACTTCTGCTTCCACAGCTGTCTATGGCAATGAGTTCCACAGATTCACCACCCTCTGGTTAAAGAAATTCATGGCTGCCTTGTTAACTCATCCCTCACCACTGGTCTCCTACGGCACTTATCCCTGTAAGCTGGACTAGTTCTACACCTGCCCCTACACCTCCTTTCAGAGCTCCAAACAGTCCTTCACCTGTGAGTCTATTGTTGTCATCTACTGTTTCTGGTTTTCCCTGTGCAGCCTCGTCTACATCACTGAGACCTAATGTAGATATGAAGGGCAGCTTTGTTCACCGTTCTGATGATATGCCTAGAGCAGAAAGATCATGTGACAGACTGCTACTTCTGTCTGACCAGTATGTTTGGTTTTTCTGCTAAAAACAAGAAATCCATTGAATACCCCAATCTCCCTTCGGCCATGAGACCTGTGTTGCATGATGATAGTTTTCCAGTATTGATGCCATCAGAGACGTGGAGTTTAGAGGAGGCAGACGCAGATGCCATGATGCATGAGCCAGGAATGGAAAACAGCACTGATACTGATACAGATTCTGAACCCTTTACGTTGAGTTAGCCACATCTGATAACTCCACTGGAATTAAATATCCTGGTCAGTGACTTGGGTTTGTCAACGGATTCAAGACTGCAAGGATAGAATCTGCTGTCACCAGGCACAAACATTTCCGTGAAGGATTTCGATATTTGAGACAGATGTTTCCCAAAATAACTAATGGCAAGATGAAGGAAAGCATTTTTGTTGGTCCACAGGTCAAACAGGTCGTCAATGACAGGCAATTTGAAAAACTTCTAATGCGACCTGAAAAAAATCACATGGAAGGCATCTGTTGTTGGCAACGACAGAGCACCGAACTACGTGCAGCTGGTTGACAACATGCTTCCAGCACACAAGGCCATGAAGTGCAACATGTCACTAAAGATTCATTTTCTGCATTCCCATTTAGACTTTGTCCCTGCAAGTCCTGGCACTGTCAATGACGAGCATGGTTAAAGTTTTCACCAGGACATTGTACTCGTGAAGAAACGGTATCAGGGCAACTGGAATCCATCAATGCTGGCTGTTTATTGTTAGACACTTAGGCGAGAAGCCTCAGACACTGAGTACAAATGAAAATCATCAATAGTTGTACTATTTCAAAGCGTCAGCACCATTATGCAACTAAAAGCATTATACTTAATAAAAGTTAATTTCTCTAAATTCCTATGCGATGCAAGTAGTCTGAAATTATATTTGTGTTCAGCTTCAAGTGGGCTATCATAACCAAAAAAATGTTTCTGAGAAGGACACACCTTTAAAAAGATTTGCTCACCATGTAATTTCTCCCCGTCCCTCTTATTTCCATTCCCCATTCTGGTACCTCTCTCAACCCTTCACTTCTCATCTGCCTATCATCTTCCTCTGGTGCCCCTCCTCCTTTCTTTTCTCCTGTCCTGTCTGATCAGCTTCCTTTTCCTTCATCCCTTTACCTCTTACACCTTCCATGTCGCAGATCACTCCACCTCCCTTCCCCCACCCATCCACCATCCCACCCATACACCACCCCACCACAGTTTCACCTCACACCATGCAGAGTCCCAAACAGTCCTTCCAGGTGAGGCAACGATTCATCTGCAATTAAGTCAGGACACCTATTGTATCCGGTGCTCCTGGTCTTCCCTCCTTTGCATTGGTGAGGCACGCTCTACCTTCTTTCTTTTTCCGTTCCCCACTCTGGTTAATCCCTTGCCCCTACTCTCTCATTTTTTTCCGTGGACCACTCTCCTCTTCTTTTAGATTCCTTTGCTTCAACCCTTTGTCTCTCCTATCTATCCCCTCCTAGCTTCTACTTTACCCCCCACTTGCTACTCGCCCAACTCTCCCCTCACCAAGTCTCACCTATCACCTTCTAGCTTGTAATCCTTCTGCTACCCCCCCCCCCCAACTTCTCATTCTGTCTTTTCTTACCCATTCTTCTCCAATCCTAATGAAGGGATCAGCCCAAAACTTTGACTGATCAAAGCATCCTCCCTGGATGCTGCCTGACCTATTGAGCCCCTCCAGCATTTTGTGTGTGTTAGTATTAGAGTCATAGAGAAGTACAGCACAGAAGCAGGCTTTTTGGCTCTTCTAGTCCATGCTGAAAGTATTTAAACTGCCTACTCCCATCAACCTGCACCTGAAAACTCAAGTTGTCCAGACCCGGCAACATCCTTGTGAATTTTCTCTGCACTCTTCCAACCTTGTTTGCATCCTTCCTGTAGGTAGGAGACCAAAACTGTACACAAATTAACTGTACTCCAAATTAGTCCTCACTCGTGTCTGATATAACTTCAATGTAACATCCAAGCATCTGTACTCAATACATTGATTTATGAAGGCCAATGTACCAAAAGCTTTCTTTATGACCTGTGACGCTAATTTCAACAATTTATGTACTTGTATTCCCAGATGACTTTGCTCTGTCACCTGTCCTGTCTCATTCCCTAATCGCAGATCCAGTAACGCATGCTTCCTCATTGAACTGACGAAGTAAATGTTCCTGAGCACGTTTGAGAAACTCTATTCCATCTATTCCTTTTACAGTATGGGATTCCCAGTCAATACGTTGAAAGTTAAAATCACCTACTATAGTAGTAACCCTGTTTCTTGCAACAGTCTCTGACCTCTTTACCAATTTGTTCCTCTAAATCCCAAAGGCTGTTTGGTGATCTGTAATACAGCCCATTAACGTGGTCATATATTTACATATAAAACTAGGGAGCCTAAGATTTTTGCACAGTACTGTAGTAATTTTACGTATAGCACTGTACTGCTGCCGCCAAAAAAAGCAAATTTCATGACATGTTTTAGTGATGATAAACCTGATTCTGATCTGGGTCTCTATTGTGGACTGAGAGTGGGAAGAGGGAAGGGAGAGGGAAATCATGGTTGAGAAAAGGGGAGGAGAGAGGGGAGGGAGTGGGAAGCACCAGAGAGACATTCTGCAATGATCAATAAAATAATTATTATTATTCCTCTCCGCATCTTGTGGTGCATCAGGTGGAAACCTTGCCATTTCTTTAGCATTTTGTCTGTTTTTTATGAGGCCACGATGCTAACTTGACACTTAACCCAGCACAGATGGGAAGTGTGCATAGAATCGCCCAGAATTGAACCCAGGACCACTTGCCTTGAAGTCCAGTGCTGATGCCACCACACCACCAGCTGGCAATAAACCAATTGTATGGAATCAAACTACCTTTCCTGGAATCTCATTGCTGGGTGTGTCTGCACCCATGCCAATAACCCCCAACCCCATCCCCTGGCACACCTTCCCTGCCACCTGTCTCATAATCCTCCCACGGTGCTCCACCCTTGCCATTCCCAACATCCTTAGCTCCTGCCAGAGTTACAAACTCGCTCTCTGCTCCATGTTGACAAATACAGAACTGTGCAAAATTCCAAAGCATGCTAGCTATATATACTGTATGTTTATTATGTCCCTGACAATTTTGCACTGTTGTCGCTGTTGTCTATTTTGTAAGTGTGTAAGTTATGTATAATGTAAGTTAAGTTAGTTGAAGTTTCTATATGTTGACATAACTTGAGTAAGTTAAGTTGACATTTAAGTTAGATCTGAACACTATATTCCAAGTCTGATCCAACCAGGGTTTCATAGAGCTGCTCGTGTACTCAATACCCTGAGTAGTGAAGACCAACACACCATATGCTCTTTCAACAACCCTACCAACTCGTGCATCAACTCTAAAGGATTTATGGACATGGATCCCAGCCCCAACTTGCTAAGAATCCTGCCTTAACCCTGTATTCCGCCTTCAAATTCGACCCTTCAAAGTGAATCTCTTCACTGTTGGCCCTTGCCTTGTAATGTACTGTGTTACTGTGCCATAAAGCTAACTTCCATGGCATGTACGCCCTGAGTATGTATGCCTTTGACAACAATAAACTTGAACTGACCTCAGAAAATGCCCCGATCCCATTCCTCACCTGTTACCCCACTACTATATCAAAAGATGAAAGCTGGCCAAAGATATCCCCAAAGTTGCAGAGTTTCATTTCAGAGTAAAAGCAGCTGAGGAGGCAACACAGCACATCAAATGCCTTGAAGGACTGCCGAGACTTAAAAATGTAATAGTTAGAACAAGTAATCTGAACATGATGTAAAACACTGTAAACTTAGACCACAAGACCATAGATATTGGAGCTGAATTAGGCCATTTGTCCCATCGTGTCTGCCCTGTCATATCATCAAGGCTGATCCATTTCCCTCTCAGCCCCAATCTCCTGTCTGCTCCCCATAAACTTTCATGCCCTGCCATGTTAACATTCTATCAACCGCTGCCTTAAATACACTTAATAACTTAGCCTCCACAGAGTAGTCCCTGCCCAGGTACAGTGTCAGTCTGGGTACAGTCACTGGCCAGGTACAGTGTCAGTCTGGGTACAGTCACTGCCCAGGTACAGTGTCAGTCTGGGAACAGTCACTGGCCAGGTACAGTGTCAGTTTGGGTACAATCACTGCCCAGGTACAGTGTCAGTCTGGTACAGTCACTGGCCAGGTACAGTGTCAGTCTGGTACAGTCACTGCCCAGGTACAGTGTCAGTCTGGGAACAATCACTGACCAGGTACATTTCCAGTCTGGTACAGTCACTGCCCAGGTACAGTGTCAGTCTGGGTACAGTCACTGACCAGGTACATTTCCAGTCTGGTACAGTCATTGCCCAGGTACAGTGTCAGTCTGGTACAGTCACTGGCCAGGTACAGTGTCAGTCTGGATACAGCCACGGCTGAGGTAGAGTTTACATCCCAATCACTCTTTGCGTGTGCAGCCGTACCCTGCAGGAAGCGTTTACAGTGCTTCCCTTTCATTCTTTCATTAACAGATGGGGCATCACCCGCCATTGAACTGACCTTGGTGAGCACCAAAATCTCCATTTGCCCAGCAGCCAAAATCCCTGCAGAATCAATCTAATGAGTTCCGCACAAAGGCATTGAACAACTTTCCCTTCTGGTACAAAGCCGAATTAAACAGTTGATCTATTGTGTGATTGCTTGTCGCGTTATACTCTCAATCTAGGAAGGCATACATCTAAATTAAAACCCCATTCACAGTCCATGTTGCCAATCATCAGGGCCCGAGCAGCTTTGTGATTGCTGCCCTGTTCATTGCCTGCGGAGGGAATCCCAGAGGGAGCCTGATGGCTTTTGATTGAGTCAGACCATCTCCTCGTCAGCCATTCTGTGATTTATGAAGCTGCTTTGGTCTCTGACATTTTAATGTCTCCTATTTATAGCAAGGGCAGAGTTTGTATATCTACATTTGACACCAGCACTGCAATAAAAACACTCATCTCTGTTACAAAACATCCTGATGACCGCTCAATCTCCCACTATCATTATAGATCCTTTGGCTTCCCTAATGGTCTCCTCTGTTCCTTTCAAGAGCCATGAGGTAATGTTGCAGCTCTATAAATCACCAGTTAGACCACACTTGGAATATTCTGTTCAGTTCTGGTCACCTCATTATAGGAAGGATGTGGAAGCTTTGGAGAGGGTGCAGAGGAGATTTACCAGGGTGCTGCCTGGATTAGAGAGGAAGGGTTGAGTGAGCTAGGGCTTTCTGTTTGGAGGGAAGGATGTTGTGAGGTGACTTGATGGAGTGGTGATGATAATGGGAAGCCAGGGACCTTTTTATCCAGGGTGAAAATGGCTGATATGAGAGGGCATAATTTTAATGAGATTGGAGGAAAGTATAGTGGGATTTTTACACATTCACATTCAGATTCATTTATTTATATCATCTACATCGAAACATACAGTGAAATTAGCGTCAACAATGAAGGCAAGGATATCCTTGGGGCAGTCTGACAGTGTCGCCACACATTTCAGAGACAACATATCATGCCCACAATGCTCAGCAGAGGAACACAGCATGCCAGGAAACAGAACTTACCAAGCAACAAAGCAACCCCAGGGCAGGCTACCTTCAGCCTACAGCCTCCAGCATACTCGTGAATTTGCACAAAATGGTCCTTCAACTTCTCCAGCAGACTTGAGGATTCGCAGACAAGAGACCTTCAACTTCCCCAGGGGACCTGCGGACAATGGGCCTTCGATTTCTTCAGGGGATTCGTGGACAACAGGCCTCCGACTTGCCCAGGGGACATGTGGACAATTGGGCTTTGACTTCCCCAGGGGACCTGCGGACAATGGGCCTTCAACTTCTCCGGGGCACCTGCGGACAATGGGCCTTCGATTTCTTCAGGGGATTTGTGGACAACAGGTCTCCGACTTGCCCAGGGGACATGTGGACAATTGGGCTTTGACTTCCCCAGGGGACTCGTGGACAATGGACCTTTGACTTCCCCAGGAGATCCAAGTTTGCAGATGATTCGAAGATAGGTGGAGGGGCATGTAGTTTTGAGGAAATAGAGAGGCTACTTAGACAGATTAGGAGAATAAACCAGGAAGTGGCGGATGGAATACAGTATCGGGAAGTGTATTGCTGTGCACTCTGTAAGAAGAAATGAAAGGATTGACTATTTTCTAAATAGAGAGAAATAAAAGAAAACCTGAGGCACAAAGGGACTTGGGAGTGCTTGTGCAGGATTCCCTAAAGGTTAATTTGCAGGTTGAGACTGTGGTGAGGAAGACAAATACAAATTTAGCATTCATTTCAAGAAGACGTAATGTTGACACTTTATAAAGCATTGCTGAGGCCTCATTTGGAGTATTATCAGTATTTTGGGCCCCTCTTATAAAGGATGTGCTGAAACTGGAGAGGGTTCAAAAGAGGTTCACACAAATTATTCTAGAAATAAATGGCTTGTGATATGAAGAGCGTTTGATGGCTCCTGGCCTCCATTCACTGGAATTCAGAAGAATGAGGGGTGGCCTAATTGAAACCTATTGAATGGTGAAAGGCTTTGATAGAGTGTGTGTTGAAAGGATACACATGGTGGGAGTGTCTAAGACCAGAGGACACAGCCTCAGAAGAGAAGGGCATTCTTTTAGAGTGGAGATGTGGAGGAATTTCTTAAGTCAGAGAGTAGTGAATCTGTGGAATTTGTTGCCACAGGCAGCTGTGGAGGCCAAGTCTTTATGTATATTTAAGGCAGAGGTTGATAGAGAAAATGGATCGGACATGATGAAATGGCCGAGAAGAGTTGATGGGCCAAATGGCCTAATTCTGCTCCTATAGCCTATCGTCTTATGGTTTTTATGTTAAAATGAACCTTTGACCTTTCAATCTACCTTGAAATGTCCCTTATATTTCTTTGTCTACCCGCTTTCTCCATAACTTTATCATTGTAATCAGCTTGCTGTTGCTGCTGATGAAAGGTCTCAGCTCAAAACGTCTATAGTTACTCTACTCCATAGATGCTGCCTGGCCTTCTGAGTTCCTTGACCATTTTGTATGTGTTGCTCTGGATTTCCAGCATCTGTAGGATCTCATGGGTTTACCAATAGCAACATGATTCGGACTGATCTGGCCCAAACCTCATCTCCTGATGTTTCAGGAGTCCGGTGATGGACATGCGATCGGCTTAGTGAGTGCAGTGGAATTGACTGAGTGTATTTATTGGGTGTTGGACTGGGAGAGACCACTGACGTTTGTTCACACTTCCTGACACTGAGAGTGAAGGATTATGCGGAGACACGGCTGTTGCTCTCTCTCTCTCGATGTCGAAGATGTCCCCTGTAAATCCGTCATGTCTCCGAAGCAAACTGGGGGAAGGGGATCACTGTACTGAAGCACATCAGACAGCGGCTCTGTCTCATTAGGAGTTTGAAGAGATTTGGTATGTCACCAAAGACTCACTCATGTCTACAAATGCACAATGAAGAACATTCTGACTCGATGCAGCACCGTCTGGTACAGAGGCTCTAACGAACAGGGTTGAAAGAGGCTGCAGTGGCTCCATCACGGGCACAACCCTCCCCACCAGCGAGGACATCTTCAGGAAGGTGCATCCACCAAATGAAGGGTAAATGCAAGCAGCTGTTTTCCCCACTGAGATTAGGTGAAACTAGGACAAAAGGGTTAAGGGTGAAATATGCATCAGCTTGATGTAAAACAGACCTTTTCTTTTAATTGTGTTCTTTTTGTAAAATGTATAAAATATTTAAGACATTAAGAGTCTAAGATATAGGAGAAAAATTAGGCCATTTAGCCCATCGAGTCTGCTCCGCTATTTCATCATGACTGATCCATTTTCCTGCTCAACCCCAATCTCCTGTCTTCTCCCTTCATGCCCTGACTAATCAGGAACTATCAACCTCTGCCTTAACTATACCCAGTTAAGTTGGGCTCTACAGCCACTTGTGGCAATGAATTCTGCAGATTCACCACTCTCTGGCTAAAGAAATTCCTCCTCATCTCCATTCTAAATGGACATCGCTGTATTCTGAGGCTGTTCTCTGGTCTTAGACTCTCCTACGGTAGGAAACATCCTCTCCGCATCTACTCTATCAAAGCATTTCAACATTCGATAGATTTCAATGAGATCCCCCACTTTCTCCTGAATTCCAGTAAATATGTTTTTATGTTCATGGTTTACTTGTGAGTGCTGACTATCTGATGCTGTATGCCTTCGCATCCATGTGCTTGTACATCTGATAATCAGCATTGGGTTTGTACTAACGTGACAAAATGATCTGTGTGGATAGAGTCATAGAAAAGTATAGCACTGAAACAGGCCCTTCAGCCCATATAGTCCATGTTGAACCATTTATACTGCAGAGTCATATTCAACATGTTCCCAGACCATAGCCTTAACCTCCATGAATGTATCTAAACTTCTCTTAAACGTTGAAATCGGGCTTGTGCTGGCAGCTCGTTCCACAATCACATGATCCTCTGAGTGAAGAAGTTTCCCCTCATGTTTTCTTTAAGATTCTTACCTTTCATTCTTAACTCCTGACCTCTAATTGTAGTCCCACACAACCTCTGAGGAAAAAAAACCTGCTTGTATTTACCCTTTCTATACCCCTTATAATTTTGTATATCTCTATGAAATCTCCCTTCAATCTTCTACATTCCAGGGAATAAAGTCCTAACCTGTTCAATCTTCCCTTATAACTCAGGTCTTCCAGTTCCAGCAACATCCTTGAAATTTTTCTCTGTACATGTTTCCTGTAGATAGGTGACCAAAGCTGCACACAATACTCCAGATTAGGCCTCACCAATGTCTTACACCTCTTCAACATAACGTCCCATCTCCTGTACTTTGATTTAGGATGGAATGCAAAGCTAAGTTTTTCGCTGTACGTATCTCAGTACATGTGAAAATAATAAACCAGCATGAACACATTCAGAGAAAAGCCGTAAGCATTTGATGGTGCAGGAGGGAAAACACGGGGAGGAAAGTTACAGAGTGACCTTCGTTGACAAGACTGAAATGAAGTTCAGCACCAGTCAGGTTCAGCTTATTGTCATGCCCGCAGGGACAGTGAGGTGGGACTTTCACATACTGATGAAGGACACTGTCCTGAGCACTTTCGTTAAACTCGATCCCGTCCAATCCTTTCACAGGATGGGAGTCCCAGTCAATATGTGGAAAGTTAAAACCAACCTCATGTTTCTTGCAACAGCCTGCTTCTCAACGACTTGCTCCTGCTGTCTGTTGGATGCTCTCATAATCTGAGCGCATTAACGTGCTTATCCCTTCCATATTCCTCCCGTTCTACCTACACAAGCCCAACCTAAGAAAGGATATGCTGACCTTGGAGAGGGTTCAGTGGAGGTTCATAAGAATGATTCCGGGAATGAAAGAGTTATCAAATGAGGAGTGTTTGATAGCTCTGGGTCTGTATGTGCTGGAATTTAGAAAAATGAGGGGGGTTATCTCACTGAAGCTTATCAAATGTTGAAAGGCTTCAATAAAGTGAATGTAGAGAGGTTGTTTCCTACAGTGAGGGAGCTTAGGACCAGAAGGCACAGCCTCAGAATAGATAGTCTAATGACTTTTTTGTATTGTAGTTCAATGGCCAATCAAATATTGGCCTCAACTCCATGTCACTGGCACTGTGATAGCATTATGTTAATGCACCACCCAATATTTACCAACAATTGTACACAAAGTGCTGTGGAGCAGTTAAGTATCATTTTAGCACAAAGACTAGAGGGAGAGGTGCTATGGGCCAAATGCAGGCAGGTGGAAATGGTTTGCTGGGAAACTTTGTCGGCATAGATAAGCGGAGGCGAAATGCCTATTTCAAAGTAAATGTATTATCAAAGTACATATACGTCACCAATATACAACCTGGAGTTTCATTTTCTTGTGGGCATTCACAGTTAACACAAAAGAATCAATAGAAGACTGGACACAACACGGTGGACAAACAACCAAGTGCAAAGGACAACAAACTGAGAAAATATGAAATAGAAAAGAATAAATAAATAAATAAGAATTAAATATTGAGAATGTGAGGTAAAGAGTCCTTGAAAGTGAGTCCATTGGTTGTGGGACCAGTTCAGTGTTGGGGTGAGTAAAGTCATCCACGCAGTTGTTTTTCTCAAACATCAGGCTCTTGAATCAGATGAAACAATTTCCAGTTGGCATACATGAAAGCAAACAGTGCAATTATAATTCACACCACAATGCTGAAAGAGTACTATTGACGGTAAAATGATTCCACATTTCCTACAGGTTTTACAGTAAATGTTTTCAACCTGTTGAGAAAGGGCTTAATGGCACACAGCAATTCGATACGAGACTTAATTCGATGCTGCATTTTGATTATCCCAGATAATCGTTCAATTTAATTATCCAAAGAGCAACAGTGTTAATTATCAACTCGAGGTTGTCCAAATTAATCTAATGGTCTAATTCCTGCATTATTTCAGGCAGGCATATAATTATACACTATAGACGTTCACTCCCTGATGGCCGGACTGGTGACAGGCTGGGCTCGACGTAAGACCCTTCTTTTTCTCGGTTGAATAAGCCCAAATTCCAAAACATTGGAAGTAGGTGGCAGGGTAGTGTAGTGGTTTGCACAACGCTTTATGGTAACCTGGGTTTAATTCCTGTCGCTGTAAGGAGTTTTTACGTTCTCCCTGTGTCTGCATGGGATTCCTACGGGTCTCCACCCACAGTCCAAAGGCGCACCATTTGGTAGGTTAATTGTCACTGTAAATTGTCCCGTGGCAAGGCTTGGATGAAATCAGGAGACTGCTAGGCAGCATGACTCAAAGGGCCTATTTTGTGAGTCAATAATTAATTGTCTCATTTTCAGAAGAATGTGGACACTTTAGAGAGGATGCAGAGGAAATTTACCAAGATGCTGCCTGGATTAGAGAGCGTGTCTTATGAGGATAGCTTGAGTGAGCCAGGGCTTTTCTCTTTGGAGCAAGGGAGGATCAGAGGTGACTTGATAGAGGTGTATAAGGCATAGAGTGGACAGCCAGAGACATTTTTAAAGGATGGACATAACAAATACAAGGGAGCGTAACTTTTAAGTGATTGGAGAAAGTAAAGGAGGATGTCAGAGGCAGGTTATCCCACACAGAGTGGGACAGGTGCATGGGACTTAGAAGTGGTGGTAGAAACAGATACATTAGGGATGTTTAACAGACTCACAGGTAGGCACATAGGTGAAAGAAAAATGGAGGGCAACGTAGGACGGAAAGGTTAGATTGGTGTTGGTGTAGGTTAAAAGGTCAGCTCAGTGTCGTGGGCTGAAGAACCTGAACTGTGCTGTACTGTTCTCTGCTCTATGTTTTATGTATGGGAAGTGATGCACCATCAATAACTCTCTGAGATGTGAGGCGAGATATTGGCTTTTATTGACTGGAAGAAAGAACAAGCAGCAATTGACCACCATGCTACATCCTGGAGACTGAGGGCAGGGCTCAGGCCTCAATCACCTTTATACCGGGGTCCGTGGGAGAAGCCACAGTCAGTGCGAGGAGCCACAGGAACAGTCAGCGGGGGGGGGGGGCGTGTCCAGACAGGTATATGTAGTTCACCACAGGAAGTGATGCTTTTTGACCAGAGGTTTGGCTAGATAAATGATGTTATCAGTTAACTTGGTACATTGGTTTATTATTGTCACGTGTCTCAAGGTACAGTGAAAATCTTTCCACACGGATCATTTCATCACTTTGAGGTAGTTCAAAGGAGAACAATGACACAATGCAGAATAAAGTGTTACAGTTTCAGAGAAGGTGCAGTGAAGGTAGACAATAAAATGCGAGGCCACAGTGAGGTAGTTTGTGAGGATGAGTCTATCTTCCTATACCAGGAAACTGTCCAATGGGGTAGAAGTTGTCCTTGAGCCTAGAGGTACATGCTTTCGGGCTTTTGTATCTTCTGTCCAGTCGGATGGGTTAGGAGGAACTGTCCAGGGTGGGCGGGGACTTTGATTATGTTGACCGCTTTACTGAGGCAGCGAGGAGTGTAGATATGGAGGGGGACTGGTTCCTGTGATATCCTGAACTGTGTCCACAACTCCCTACAGATTCTTGTGGTCATAGGTGGAACGATTGCCATACCAAGTCATCGTGCAGCCAGACAGGATGCTTCTTATGGTGTATCGATGACCATTGTGAGCGTGATCTATGGAATGAAATGAACAGTCGACAGTTCAGGCCAAGAACCTTCATCAAAACAGTATAAATTTATTAGAATATATCCTAATTCTCCATATACTACCCAGAGATTCATATTCTTACAGGTATTCACAGTAGAACAAAGTAATACGATAAAATCATTGAGAAACTATGGAACATATAAACCTTCGGCCCACAGTGTTGTGCTGACCATGTAACCTACTCCAGAAACTGCCTAGAATTTCCCTACTGCATAGCCCTCTATTTTTTAAGCTCCATGTACCTATCTAAGAGTCTCTTATAAGACCCTATTGATCCGCCTCCACCACCATCACTGACAGTGCATTCCACGCACCCTCTGTGTGAAAAACTTACCCCTAACATTCCCTCTGTACTTACTTCCAAACACCTTAAAACTATGCCTCCTCGTGTTAGCCATTTCAGCCTGGGCTATCCATGGATCAATGCCTCTCATCATCTTGCACACCTCTATCAAGTTACCTCTCATCCTCCATTGCTCCAAGGAGAAAAGGCCAAGTTCACTCAATCTATTTTCATAGGGCACACTCTCTAATTCAGGCCCCATCTTTGTAAATCTCCTCTGAACTCTTTCTATAGTACCCATCCTTCCAAGAGATGATCAGAACTCAGCACAGTATTCCAAGTGGGGTTTAACTAAGCTATAACATTACCTCATGGCTCTTGAACTCAATCCCATGGTTGAAGAAGGTCATCACACCATATGCCTGCTTAACAACACTGTTAACCTGCGCAGCAGCTTTGAGTGTCCTATAGACACAGATCCCAAGATCTCGCTGATCTTTTACACTTTTAAAAGTCTTACCAAATACTATTATATTCTGTCTTCAAATTTGACCATTGAAATGAACCACTTCACACTTATCTGGGTTGAACTCCATCTGCCACTTCTCAGCCCAGTTCTGCATCCTATCGATATCCCGCTGTAACTTTTGACAGCCCTCCAGACTATCCACAACATCCCCAACCTTTGTGTCAGCAGCAAACTTACTAACCCACCCTTCTACTTCCTCATCCAGGTCATTTATGAAAATCACGGAGAAGGGATCCCAGAACAGATCCCTGTGGAACACCACTGGTCACCAACTGCCATGTAGAATACGAACCAACTACAACCACCGTTTGCCTTCTGTGGGCAAGCCAATTCCGGATCCAGAAAGCAAGGTCTCCTTGGATCCCATGCCTCCTTACTTTCTGAATGAGCTTTGCATGGAGAACCTTATCAGATGCCTTACTGAAATCCATATACAGTCTGCCCTCCTTATCCGTGAGGGATTGGTTCCGGGACCTCCCGCGGATGCTCAAATCCCTTACATAAAATGGCATAGTATTTGCATATAACCTACGCACATCCTCCAGTATACTTTAAATCATCTCTAGATTACTTATAATACCTAATACAATGTAAATACTACATATATAGTTGTTATACTGTATTGTTTAGGGAATAATGACAGGAAAAAAAGTCTGTACTCGAGACGTGAGGTGAACAATGCTCAAACAACGAGTGCTGGAGAGAGAACTTTCAGGTTTTTCCAATCCGCGGTTGGTTGAATCCGTGCATGCAGAACCTGCAAATAAGGAGGGCCGACTGTACACTACATCCACTGCTCCACCTTCATCAATGTGTTTTGTTACATGCTCAAAGAATTCAATCAGGCTCATAAGGTACAACCAGCTCTTGACGAAGTGATGCTGATTATCCCAATCCAGATTATGTCTCTCCAAATGTCATAAATCCTGCCTCTCAGGATCTTCTCCCACAATTTTCCCACCACTGAAGTAAGACTCACTGGTCTATAATTTCCTGGGTTATCCCTTCTCCCTTTCTTGAACAAGTGAACAACATTTGTAACCCTCCAATCCTCTAGTACTTCTCTAGTCCCTATTAATGATGCAAAGATCATCACCAGAGGCTCAGCAACCTCCTCCTTCACTGCCCACAGTAGCCTGGGGCATATCTTGTTCAGTCCTGGTGACCTATATAACTTAATGTTTTTCAAAAGTTCCAGCACATCTTCTTTCTTAATGTCTATGTGCTCAAGTGTTTCAGTCCACTGTGAGTCATCCCCACAATTGCCAAGGTCCTTTCCCCCAGTGAATACTGAAGCAAAGTATTCATTAAGTACCTCTGCTACCTCCTCTGACTCCATGCACACATTTCCACTATCGTACCTGATTGGTCCTATTCTCACACGGCTCATCCTCTTGCTCTTCACATATTTGTAGAAAGGCTTGGGGTTTTCCTTAAACCTGCTCATTAAGGCCTTCTCATGGCCCCTTCTAACTCTCTTAATTTCATTCTTAAGCTCCAAACTGGCAACCCTGCAATTTTCTAGAGCTCTAACAGTACCTAGTTTCTTGAACCTTTCGTAAACTTTTCTTTTCTTCTCAACTAGATTTTCTACATCCTTTGTAGACCATGGTTCTTTCATCCTATCCCTCTCCAGCCCTATGGTAAAGGAGATAGAGTTGTGATCACTACCTCTAAAATGCCCTCCCACCAAGAGATCTGACACCTGACCAGGTTCATTTCCCAATACCAGATCAAGTACAGCCTCTCCTCTAGTTGGCTTATGTACATATTGCATCAGGAAAACTTCCTGAACACACCTAATAAACTCTACCCCATCTAAATCCCTTGCGCTAAGGAGATGAGAGTCAATATTAGGAATGTTAAAATCACCCAGGACAACAACCCTATTATTATTGCACCATTCCAGAATCTGCCTCACTATCTGCTTCTTGATATCCCTGCTACTATCGGGGGTCTATAAAACAGCCAGTAGAGTTATTGCCTCCTTCCTGTTTCTGACTTCCACCCACACGGACTCAGTAGATAATCCCTCCATGACTTCCTCCTTGTCTGCAGCTGTGACACTATCCCTGATTAGTAATGCCACACCCCCATCTCATTTGCCTCCCTCCCAGTCCTTTTTGAAACATCTAAAGCCTGGCACACTCAGCAGCCATTCCAGCTCCTGAGACATCCAAGTCTCTGGAATGGCCACAATGTCACAGTTCCATGTATTGATCCACGCCGTACGTTCATCCGCCTTGTTTCTGATACTCCTTGCATTAAAATAGACACATTTTAAACCATCTGGCTGAGAGCTTCTTTGCTCTATCATCTTCCTATCCTTCCTCACAAACTCCCTACAAGCTATCTCTACTTGTGCACCAAATGCCCCATTCTCTGCTTCTTCACTTCAGTCCCACCCCCTAGCAATTCTAGTAAACTCTCCCCAGCAGCCTTAGCAAACCTCTCTGCCAGGATATTGGTCCCCCTCGGATTCAAGAGCAACCCATCCTATTTGCACAGGTCACACCTGCCCCAAAAGAGGTCCAAATGATCCAGGAATCTGAATCCCTACCCCATGCTCCAATCCTTCAGCTATACATTTATCCTCCACCTCATTCTATTCCCATTCTCACTGTTGCGTGGCACAGGCAGTAATCCCAAGGTTACTTCCCTTGAGCCTTGGTTCTCAGCTTCCTTCCTAACTCCCTGTATTCTGTTTTCAGGACCTCCTCCCTTTTTCTACCTATGGCGTTGGTACCAATATGTACCAGGACTTCCGGCTGCTCACCCTTCCTTTTCAGAATATTGTGGACGCCTTCAGAAACATCATAAACCTTGGCAGCTGGGAGGCAAACTACCATCTGTGTTGCATTTTTGTGCCTACAGTATTGCCTACCTGCCTCCCTAACTATAGAGTCTTCCATTTACTGCTGCTATCCTCTTCTGGTCCCTACCCTTCTGAGCCACAGGGCCAGACACAGTGCCAGAGGCATGATGCTCAGGTAGGTCCCCCCCCCCAACAGTACTCAAATAGGGGTACTTATTGTAAGGGGCAGTGGCCATTACCTGATGCTCTCCTTTCCCTCTCCTGACAGTCACCCACTTATCTGTCTCCAGTAGCCCTATTGATCACCTCGTCACTTTCCCTAACAAGCTGAAGGTCATCAAGCTGTGGCTCCAGTTCCCTAACTCAGTTTCTAAACAGCTGTAGTTCAATGCACCTGGTGCAGATGTGGTCATCAGGGAGGCTGGAAGACTCCTGGATATCCCAGATCTGACACCCAGAGCAGAAAGCTGGCCTTGCAGTCATACCCACTAAGTTAGAGGAAAAAAGAGTTACCAAAGTAACTTACCTCCTTTCCTCACCATGCCCATCCTTGCCAAAGTCCCAATGAGCCAAAGCCCTACTACTCTGACTCACGCTACTCCGTCGACCGCTCCTTTGACAACTGCTCCGCTAGTCAGTGTCTCCCTTTCATCCCGAAACCTTCTCAGGGGCCTTGCATGATGATGAGATACTGTGCGCACTCATCCCACATGCATCTCCCGCTGAAACCACTCGCTTTTTAAATCTTCTCAGTGGGCTTGCGTGATGACTAGCTACTGTGTCTGTGCGCTTCTCCCAATCCAAACCGTACACAAACAAAGTGCAAAAGAAGGCAAACTGTGCAAATGGAAATAAATCAATAGGCAGACAGATAAATAGACAAAGAAACAAATAAATAAACAAACAAGCACATAAATAAATGTAATGTATGGATTTATTTCTTTTAGAGCAATGACTCCCCTTAGCACTACGGATTGATCTATTGACTATGCATGTGCATTATTTTCTCTCCCTCTCACTGCAATGTGAATACACCAGTTAAAGCTATCTCCCACGTGTGTGATTTTTAAAAACTGCTGAGTAGTTGCACAGGTACAACAAATTGGCAACAAGTATGAACCTGTATGTCAGAAAATATCAGGAATTGCACTAACAGTTATGGGACAAGACAGTGAGAGGAAAGAGTTAAACAGTACAGTGAAGGCTGTCATGGACGCTAACAAAGGGACGCATGAGTACAGCATAGTACACAATGAAGACGCAACTAGCAAATTTAAAGTGAAAATTACATGGCGATGGCTTCAATCAGGAAAGTTGATGAATCTGGTAATGCTAATGAAGGCTGGGAGCTGTATATTGAGAGGATGGAGCTGTATTGTAATGTGAACAACGTGGAGAAACGAAAGAAAGCCCACACGCTTCTCAGCTTAATGGGTCCTAGGACATATAGTCTCTTACACATCTTAGTAACTCCTGAAAATCCAGTAAGCAGGATGTTCAATGAAATTATTACAATTTCAGACAATCGCTTGAGCCCTAAACCATTGGTAGCTGACAGATTTAGATTTTACAAAGGGAACCAGTCAAAGGATGAAAGCATTTCTGAATACGTTGCAGAACTGTGCCAACTTTCCTAGTACTGTGACATTAGAGTTGGAATTCCAGCATGGCTTACATAAGTCACAAGGGAAGATTGAAGCAGTGCTACAGGCACCCAAACTGAAAAATGTATCACAACTCGGGTCATACTTGAGCCTTGTAAACTACTACCACCGGTTTCTCCCAAACATTGCAGCAGTGCTGCATCCATTGTCGGCACTGTTACAGACAGGAGCAAAGTGGGAATGGTCAGAAAGATGTGAAAAAGCATTCAAGGAAACAAAGAGACTACTAGCATCCAATGAACTTCTCAACCATTATGACCCATCACCGCCCATCAGACTGGCAAACGATGTATCCCCTTATGGCATTGGAGCCGTTTTGTAACACATTGTGAAAGATGGATCTGAATGTCTGATTGTGTTTGCTTCAAGATCACTGACGAGCACAGAATGCAATGACATAAAGATTGACCAAGAGGCCCTTAGTCTAGTATGGGGAATAAAGAAGTTCCACCACCACCTCAATGGGCAAAAGTTTACTCTTGTGACAGATCACCAACTCCTTGTGCCCATTATGGAGATTCCAAAGTGAGGGGAACAGACAGGAGGTTCTGTCAGCCTGATAGAGATACTCACATGGTGTGTTGCCTCCCATGTGCCCATGTGATGTCTTGGATCGGGTGCAGAGTATTCTGAAGGGAGAGGATGAGAAGCCAGAACTCTTGGTAAACGTTGGTACCAATAACATAGCTAGGAAAAGGGAGGAGGTCCTGAAGAGAGAATTCAGGGAATTAGGTAGGAAGCTGAAAAACAGGACCTCTGGGGTAGCAATCTCAGGATTGGTGCCTGTGCCATATGCTAGTGAGTGCAGGAATAGCATACATGAGGAAATCTGCAGATGCTGGAAATTCAAGCAACACACACAAAATGCTGGTGGAACGCAGCAAGCCAGGCAGCACCTATAGGAGAAGCGTTGTCGATGTTTTGGGCCAAGACCCTTCGTCAGGACTAACTGAAAGGAAAGATAGTAAGAGATTTGAAAATAGGAGGGGGAGGGGAAAATGCAAAATGATAGGAGAAGACCGCAGGGGGTGGGGTGAAGCTGAGAGCCGGAAAGGTATTGGGCAAAAGGGATAGAGAGCTGGAGAAGGGAAAGGATCATGGGATGGGAGGCCTAGGGAGAAAGAAAGGGGGAGGGGAGCACCAGAGGGAGATGGAGAACAGGCAGAGTGATGGGCAGAGAGAGAGAAAAAAAAGGAGGGAAAAAAACTAAATATATCAGGGATGGGGTAAGAAGGGGAGGAGGGGCGTTAACAGGTTAGAGAAGTCAATGTCTATCCATGGCCTCCTCTACTGTCAAGATGAAGCCACACTCAGGTTGGAGGAACAACACCTTATATACCGGCTGGGTAGCCTCCAACCTGATGGCATGAACATAAAACAATGGTCGCCCTTAGCACTACATGTTGATCCACAGTCTACGCATGCACATTGTTCTCTCCTTGTGCTGCAATGTGAATACACCAGTTATCTCCCACGCATGTGCTTTTATTTAAATAATATGTAGTTGCACAGACACAATGGATAGGTGGAGGGATAATAAGAAAGGAAGTGATCCATAGGTTGTGGAATCATTTCAATGTTGAGGTGAGTGAAGGTTTCTGTGCTGGTTCAGGAGGCTGATGGTTGAGGGGTTAATAACTGTTCCAGAACCTGGTGGTGTGGGACTGAAGGCTCCTGTACCTCCTTCTTGGTGGTAGCAGTGAGAAGAGAGCACGTACTGGGTGGTGGGGGTCCTTGACAATGCATGCTGCTTTCTTGTAGCAGCGCTCCTTGTAGACATGCTCAATGGTGGGGAGGGCTTTTCCTGTGACGGACTGGGCCGCATCCACCACTTTTTGTAATCTTTTCTGTCCTTGGCCTTCATCAAATTTCCCAGTAAATTTATTATCAAACCACATGTGTGTCACCATATACTGTAACACTCTGACATTCATTTTCTAGCAGGCATTCACAGCAGAACAAAGAAATACAACAGAGGCAAATGAAAAACTACACACAAAGATGGACAAACAGCAAATGCAAAAGATGACAATCTGTGCAAATGCAAAATAATAATAATAATAATAATAATAATAAACTTACAAACAATTTATACTGAAAACCTGTGTTGTGGAGTCATTAAAAGTGAGTGTGTATGTTGTGGAATAATTTTAGCGTTGAGGTGAGTGGAGTTATCCACACTGATGGTTGAGAGGTAATGACTGATTCTGAACCTGGTGGTGTGGGGTCTAATGCTCCTCAGGCTCAATATTTACTCTAATTGAGCTGATGTACGAAGGTGAAGAGGCACACTTAGTCAAAAGGAAGTTTAGGTTGCATAAACTATTTACATCTTTTTTAATATTTAAATACCTTACATCATGTCTGTGAAGGGCTTGCATCGGTAATTTGCTTCTTGTTTTCCATGCACAGCTGGTGAAGTTTAGAACACAGCTTTATTCCAGGGAAATTACTGAAATTACTGAAATTAAAAAATATACTGCAGATCTTTTTATCTCCACAGACACCGTCTGATCTGCTGAATATTTCTAGATTTTTCTGTTTTTATTGTAGGGATGAGATTGGATTCCCAGGTTCTGCAGGGGGTTGTAAGTGGACGGGACTGTGAGTGCTTCAAGTGGTTGAGGGGAACCACAGGAGAGGGTGAGAGGGTGGACGGACACATCAGAGAGGGAAGAAGAGAACTCTGGAGTCCAACAAACACCTTGGACTCCTGTTCAACCTCTACCCCCTCCTCTCTACACCACAACCTCCCTCCCCACCTTTGATGCCGCGCAGGTTTTTGACAAAAATCTCTAACGTCTGTTCTCCACCCCCACCACACAGACGCTGAGCTCCCCAGCAGATTACTTGTTGCACAACATACAAAGTGCTGGAGGAACTCAGAAGGTCGGGCAGTGTCTATGGAGGAGAATAAACAGTTGACGTTTTGGGCCAAGACATTTAATCAGGTCAAAATGTTGACAAGTTATTCACTTCCATGGATGCTGCCTGACCTGCTGAGTTCCCCGCCCCCCCAGCTCTCTGTGTGCATTCCTCAAGATTTCCAGCATCTGCAGAATCTCACTTTTAAGATTGGAATTATCATACCAGAGGATCTGTCCTGGGACCAGCATGTAAGTGTCATCACAAGGAAAACACGCCTCTACTTCCTCAGCAGTTTGCATAGATCCAGCATGTCGTCTAAAACTTTGACAAACTTCTATCGGTACACAGCAAAGAGCACCTTGACTGTTTCAGTCACAGCCTGGTATGGAAACATCAATGCCCAAAAACGGACAAGCCTACAAAAAGTAGTGAATCATAAACGAGAAAGTCCGCAGATGCTGGGAATCCAAAACAACACACACAAAATGCTGGAGGAACTAATGGAAATGAATAAGCAGTCGACGTTTCGGGCTAAGACCCTTCTTCAGGAGTTTTAGTACAAGTGGCCCAGTCCATCACAGGCAAAGCCCTCCCCACCACTGAGCACGTTCACAAGGAGCGGTCCCACAGGAAAGCAGCATCCATCATCAGGGACACCCACCACCCAGGACATGCTCTCTTCTCACCGCTGCCATCAGGAAGGAAGTACAGGAGTCTCAGGACAGTTATTACCCTTCGACCATCAGGCTCCTGAACCAGCATGGATAACTTCACTCACCTCAACACTGAACTGATTCCACAATCTACACACTCACTTTCAAGGACTCTACAACTTACATTGTCAGATTAATCAATTAATTAATTAATATCAAAATAAATTTTAAAATAATTAACTAATAAAAATATATTAGCACGTTTTGTCTTCTTTTGCACATCGGTTGTTTGTCAGTCTTTGTGTGTAGTTTTTCATTAATTCTATTGTATTTCTTTGTTTTATTGTGAATGCCTGCAAACAAATGATTCTCAGTTTTGTATGATATACTTCAATAATTACTTTACTTTTTGAGCACTTTTTTCTGTTGCTTCAGCTTCCAGCGCCTGCAGTCTCCCGCGTCTCTACAAAGTCCTGCGCGGAGAATAGACACTAAGCTCCAGCTGATCCCAAAAACTGCAAGGGGGGTTGGGGGCATTTATGACTGCTGAACCATTCTGGTAACTTCAGCCTGAGGTCGACAGCACTGACAAGCCCTGGCGTGAGACCTAGTCCTTTAAGCCTTGGGGATAAAGGACCAGTTGATATATTATCCACAATAGGCCCCCATATGGAGCCTGACACAGCTGCAGGAACCACAATAAAGATTCAGTGCTACATGGATAATGTCCTGTTGACAAAACAGGTACTTAGGGAGATTTACGTTGTCAAGCAGTGTTGGAGAATATAGCTGCCTTCTAAAGAAATGCATTCACCCAGAATCCTATTTATTTCAATACATTATTTCTCCTCTGTGTAATTATTAACTGTTTGAAAGAAGGTCCCTGATTACTGCTGTCCCTATGTCACTCAGCCAGGGCCTTAGAAAGCACTCTTTCCTGTTGCATCATGGTTTGGTATGGTGACTGCCATGCCCTGAGACCGCAACAGAATTGCAGAGTTGTGAACGCAGCCCAGTCCATTATGGAAGCCCTAAACACAAGAAATTCTGCAGCTGCTGGAAATCCAGCGCAGCACACACAAAATGCAGGATGGTGTGGTAGCATAGTGATTAGTGTCAGTGACCAGGGGCTTCAATTCCCACCACTGCCTGTAAGGACTTTATACGTTCACCCCGTGACCATGTGCGTTTCCTCCGTGTGCACCCGTTTCCTTCCACAGTTCAAAGATGAATGGGTTAGTATTTTAATCCGTCACAAGGGTGTGATTGGATGGAGCGGGCTCGTTGGACTGCAAGGGCTGTTACCGTGTTGTAATTCTATAATAAAACAAAAATAAGATTCAGCAGGGCAGGCAGCATCTATGGAGAGGAATAAACAGATGATGTTTTGGGCTGAGACTCTTCATCAGGACTGGGAAGGATGGGGGGAAGAAAGCCAGAGTTAGAAGGTTGGGGAGAGGAAGGAGTACAGCCTCCTTTCCGCTGAGTCTATCGACACTTTCAATTGTCTCGGGAAAGTTGCCAACATAATCAATAACCATTCCCTCCCTGGTAATTCTCTCTTTTGCCACTGGGCAGAAGATACGAAAGCCTGAAGGCAGGCACCACCAGGCTAGAGGACACCTTCTACCCCACTGTTATACAGTAAGACACTGCAGAGAGAGGCGACCTGCCCTAGGGTAGGAGGCCTGTCTGTGTGTGTGCGTCGGGGGGGCAAAAAGGTTTGTTCTATTGTTACTTGCTGTATTGTTGGCTGCTGACCATGGTGGGGATGCTATGTTGGCACAGCAACACTCGTGGGCTACCCTCACCATATTGTTTGGGGTTGGTTGCTAATGCAAGTAACACATTTTACGGTTTGTTTAATGCAGACGTGATTAATGAATAAAATTAATCTAATCTAATCTTGAATGGACTGGTAGTCTGAGCCACTCTCCATCTCTCAGTCTACCTTGTATTTTATTTTTCTATCTGCGCTGCTCTTTCTCTGTAACTGTAGCATTCTATTATGCATTCTGTCGCCATCTTCTCTTTGTACCACCTCAATGTGTAGAACGATCTGTGTGGATCGCATGGAGACCAAAGGTTTTGCCAGTAACTTGGTACAAATGAATCCGTGGAATTCAATGCCACAGGCGGCTGTGGAGGTCAAGTTATTGGGTGTATTTAAGGCACAGGCTGATAGATTTGTGATTAGTCAGGGCATGAAGGGAAACGGGGAGAAGGCAGGAGACTCAGGCTGAGAGGGAATTGGATTAGCCATGATGAAATGGTGGAACAGACTCAATGGGCCAAATGGCCTAATTCTGCTCCTGTATCTTATGGTCTTAGGCTCTTATGTGTGAATAATAAACATGTTACTAATTGACAATTATCAAAAGCACAACAGATTCTGCAGATGCTGGAAACCCAGAGCAACACACATAGAATGCTGAAGGAACTCAGCAGGTCAGGCAGCATCTATGGAGGAATAAATAGTCAACGTTTCAGAACTGGAAAGGAAGGAGGAAGAAGCCAGAAGGTGGCCAAGGGTGGAGGGATGGGGTGGAGTGGAGGGGTGCAAGCTGCAAGCTGGCAGGTGATAGATGAAACCAGGTGAGGCAGAAGGTATGTGGGTGGGGGGGGGGGGGGCGGATGATATGAGAAGCTGGGAGGTGATAGGTGTAAGAAGTGAAGAAGATGAAGAAGATGGAATTGATGGACCATGGGAGAAAGAGAAGGAAGAGCAGCACCTGAGGAAAGTGATGAACAGGTGAGGAGAGAGCCAGAATGCAGAATGGAAAGAGAGAGAAGGGGGAGAGATATCAAATGCTAGACTCACACAGTCTTCCCTCTCTCATTTTGTCTGTATGTTGTTGCTCGTTTCAGTAGCTGTCGCCTGTGATCCTTCAGAGAAGATTGGAGCAGACATATCTGGGGTCATCTATCCAATTCAGTTCACTTCATTTCAGAATCAAACCCAGAGAAGATGAAGGAAAGGTTTCTGAGAATGGTTTCAGAGATAAAAAGGAAGAGAATTAAGAATAATATGTGCAAAAATGCAGTATACAGTATGTGTGGAAACTGAATGTAAGTTCTGTAGTGGCTTTCAGGATAAATATATAAAGCACAGAAACAGGCCCTTCTGCCCAACGAGTTCCTGCCAACCAAGTTGCCTATCTGAGCTCACCCCATTTGACTGCTTGGCCCATAGCATCCTCATTATTATATGCCATGTCATGTGACATGGGCGATCATGGTTTTCATCATGATGTTCTTCGCAAAGTTTTCTACAGAAGTGGTTTGTCATTGCCTTCTTCTGGGCAGTGTCTTTACAAGACGGGTGACTCCAGCCATTATCAATACTCTTCAGAGATTGTCTGCCTGGCATCAGTGGTCACATAAACCAGAACTTAATCTATAAATAAGTAAAAAGCCCAATGAACTAGCTGAGTTCATGGATAGGAGAAGTTTAGGGTGCTATGGGCCAAATGCAACCAGATGGAAATGGTTTGCTGGGAAATTTTGTTGACGTGAATGAGTTGGCCGGAAAGGCCTATTTCAAAGTTGAAAGTAAGGTACATATATCTCACCATATACAATCCTGAAATTCATTTTCCTGCAGGCATTCATGATAAATAGAAAGAAAGACAATGCAATCAATGAAAAACTGCATACAACAGAGATGGGCAAACAACCAATGTGCGAAAGACAATAAACTGTACAAATCAAAAAATGTAATAATAATAATAAATAAGCAATAAATACTGGCAACATGAGTTGTAGAGTCCTTAAAAGTGAGATTGTTGGTCAGTGTTGAGGTGAGTAAAATTATCCACACTGATCTAGCAGCTGAAGGGTAATAACTGTTCCTGAACCTAGTGGTGTGGGACCTAAGGCTCCTGTACCTTATTCCATGGTGTATGACTCTATGACTCCATGTCCCTTTCCTATCCATGTACCTGACTAAATGAGTATTAAACATTGTAATTCTATCATGACCTGATATGGAATTTGCTTTTGAATGTAAGAAGCTGCAGAGAGTAGTGGACTCTGTTCAATATATCGTTGGACACATCCTTCCCCACCGTTGGTAGTATCTACATGAACCACTATCTGAAGAAGGCAACAATATCTTCAAATATTTCCTACCATCCAGGCCGTACATCATATCACAGCTACCATTGGACAACAGGTACAGAAGCGTGATGTCTCACACAATCAGGTTCAACTTCCTAAGAAGGTTGGCGTCATTCAATGTCTGTAGTGAGATGCTGAAGATGTTCTATAGGTCAGTTGTGGAGAGCGCCCTCTTCTTTGTGGTGGCGTGTTGGGGAGGAAGCATTAAGAAGAGGGACGCCTCACGTCTTAATAAGCTGGTAAGGAAGGCGGGCTCTATCGTGGGCAAAGTACTGGAGAGTTTAACATCGGTAGCTGAGCGAAGGGCGCTGAGTAGGCTACGGTCAATTATGGATAACTCTGAACATCCTCTACATAGCACCATCCAGAGACAGAGAAGCAGTTTCAGCGACAGGTTACTATCGATGCAATGCTCCTCAGACAGGATGAAGAGGTCAATACTCCCCAATGCCATTAGGCTTTACAATTCTACCACCAGGACTTAAGAACTTTTTAAAGCTATTATTAATGCTTTTTGAGATGGTGATTTAGATGCATATCATATTTTTTTTTTACTGAGTTAAGTATTGTATGTAATTAGTTTTGCTACAACAAGTGTATGGGACATTGGAAAAAAGTTGAATTTCCCCATGGGGATGAATAAAGTATCTATCTATCTATCTATCTATCTAAGAGCAGCTACCTTCCTTCAACCATTTGGTTCTTGAACCAACCTGCACAGCCCTAATCACTACCTCAGCATAGGAACAATGGACTTAGTTTTCATTGTTTTCTCATTGAGTTATTGAAAAAATTGTGTGTGATTTATGTTTTTCTTGTGAACTTTGTGTATCAGTGGATATACACTAAGTTTCCACTTTATTAGGTATACCTGTCACCTGCTCGTTAATTCAATCTTCTAATCAGCCAATCATATGGCAGCAACACAGTGCATAAAAACATGCAGAATTGGTCAAGAGGTTCAGCTGTTGTTCAGACCAAACATCAGAATGGGGAAGAAATGTGATCTAAGTGACTTTGACCGTGGAATGATTGTTGGTGCCAGACGGGGTGGTTTGAGTATCTCAGAAACTACCGATCTGAGATTTTCACGAACAGCAGTCTCTAGAGTTTACAGAGAATGGTAAGAAAAACAAAAAGACATCCAGTTAGTGGGTGAAAAGGCTTTGTTAATGAGAGAGTTCAGAGGAGAATTACATGAGTTATTGTCACCTTCCAGTTCAAGCTGAAGGTGACAGTAACTCAAATAACCACACATTACAACAGTGGTGTAACAACACATTGAACCTTGAAAGTGGATGGCTTGCCTATAAAGAATAGGATCTCTTTATTCCCACTCTCTGTTTTCTGCCGACCAGCCAATGCTCCACCAATGCTAGTAAATTCCCTGTAATTCCATGGGCTCTTATCTTGCTAAGCAGCCTCATCTGCTTGTCAAAGGCCTTTCAAAAATCCAAGTACACCATGTCTACTGCATTTCCTTTGTCTATCCTGCTTGTAATTTCCTCAAAGAATTGCAGTAGGTTTGTCAGGCAGGATTCTCCTTTCAGGAAACCATGCTGGCTTTGGTCTATCTTGTCATGTGCCTTCAGATACCCCGTAATCTCATCCCTAACAATCAATTCCAATAATTTCCCAACCACTGGTGTCAGGCTAACATGTCTACAGTTTCCTTTCTGCTGCCTCCCACCCTTCTTAAATAGTGGAGTAACATTTTCAATTTTCCAGTCATCTGGTACAATGCCAGAATCTATCGATTCTTGAAAGATCATCTTTAATGCCTCCACAATGTCTCCAGCTACTTCCTTCAGAACCCAAGGATGCAGTCCATCAGTTCCAGGAGGTTTATTCACCCTCAGACCATTAAGCTTTCTGAGCACATTCTCAGTCTTAATTTTCACTGCACATACTTCACTTACCTGACACTCTTGAATGTCCGGTATACTGCAGATGTCTTCCACTGTGAAGACCAATGCAAAATAGCCATTCAGTTCCTCTGCCATCTCTGCATCTCTAATTACAATGTCTCCAGTGTCATTTTGTATTGATACTATATCTACCCTCGACTTACTTTTACCCTTTATATACTTCAAAAAAGCTTTTAGTATCTTCTTTGATATCGGTCACCAGCTTCCTCTAATAATTCTTCTTTTCCTTCCAAATGACCTTCTTAGTTTCCTTCTGCAAGTTTTTAAAAGCTCCCAAATCATTTATCTCCCCACTAGCTCTGACTTCCTTGTATGCCCTCTCTTTTGCTTTTGCTTTGGCTGTAACTTCACTTGTCAATCACAATAGTGTCTTCCTTCCATTCGAAAATTTCTTCCTGTTTGGAATATATCTGTTTTGTACTTCCCTCATTTTTCACAGAAGCTCCAGCCATTGCTGCTCTGTTGTCCTTCCTGCAAATGTCCCTTTCCAGTCAACTTTGGCCCGTTCCCCTCTCATGCCATTGTAATTTCCTTTATTCCACTGAAATACCGACCCATTGGATTTTATCTTTTCCCTCCCAAATTTCAATGTGAACTCGATCATACTGTGATCACTGAGATAAGTCATGAAATTTGTTGCTTTCCAGTGAATGGCAGGACAGACTCAATGGGCTGAATAGCCTAACTCAGCTCCTTTGTTTCAGGGAGTGCAGAGACACAGCTGATACCAATAACACCGACCATTAAAACAAAATGCTGGCACACAAACATCCACAACTCCCTGAAGCAGCAAGCTGGATCAGTAACAATGTAAGTTGCTCAATAAAAGAAATGTCATTAACCCTAATTAGGCCTTTAATGCAATCACCAACTGAACAGGTAAACAGATTGAGTCTTTCAATGGCTTTATTGCCAAGCCTGCAGGAAGATGGTAAACAGGCTCCCTCGGGAAGCGGTGTCCTGAATGATTGGTGTCCTTGTTGATGCCTGATAAAGGGAAGAGAGCTGGAACAGGAGCTGTAGTGCTTGGGGGCAGTTTAACAATCACGCTGGCTTGTTTCCCGACCAGTCCTATTCTCTTTCTGGAAATGCCACATGCTTTTGTTTGCCTTTGTAAACTATCCTCTTCCCAGTGGGTGCATTAGGTTAAAAGCAGCCCCTGTGCCCTGAAAGGGATTCATTGATTCAGAACGCTCCCTCACTGAACCCTACTGAATCTTACGATTCAAGATTCGTGTTTATTTATCATAAACACAAGAGATTCAGGCAGCATCTATGGCAGGGAACCTCCCTTTTTATGTCATGGACCCCTACCATTAACTGAGGGGTCCATGGACCACAAGGTTGGGAACCCTTGATGTGGAAAGGAAAAAAATGCACTCAACGATTCAGGAACAGCTTCTTCCCCTCTGCCATCCGATTTCTGAATGGACATTGAACCCATGAACACTACCTCACTTCTATTTCATTTCTATTTTTGGACTACTTATTTAATTGAACTATTCAATACACGTGTACTTACTGTAATTCACAGTTCTTTTTTTATTACTGTGTGTTGCATTGTAGTACTGCCGTAGGGGTAAAAAGAAATTCACGGCATATGCCAGTGATATTAAACCTGATTCTGATTCTGACATTTTGGACTAAGGCCCGTCATCAGGACTGGAAAGGAAGAGGGCAGAAGCCAGAACAAGGAGGTGTGGGGAGAGGTGAAGCTGGCAGGAGAGGGGACATTCCCCACCCACCTTCCCCTGGGCAGGGAGACTGGAGCTCACTCAATACTCCATGGAGCCAAATGTAACTGGAACAGAACAACTTCTCTATCAAACTCAAATCCTCTTGCACAGAAAATCTTGAAAAATCAAAACTTTGCAGATGATGAAACTTAACCAAAAAATCATATGCTCAAAACGCTCAACAGGTCAGGCAGTGTCCGTGGAGAGCGAGAAACAGTCAACAGTTCAGAACTGAGACCCTTCTTCAAAGTAAATCTTTTATCAAACTACAAATATGTCACCATATACAAATCTGAGAGACATTTTCTTGTGGGCATACTCAATAAATCCATAATAGAATAATAGGAATAAATATCGAGAACATGAGATGAAGAGTTCTTGAAGGGTTAAATCTCAATGATGGGGTAAGTGAAGTTCACTAAAGTCACCCCCTTTAGTTTAAAGGCCTGATGGTTAAGGGATAATAACTGTTTTTAAAGCTGGTGGTGTGGGTTTTGGGGTTCCTGTACATTATTTCTGATGGCAGCAGTGAGAGGAGAGTATGACCTGGGTGGTAAGGGGTCCACGATGGATGTTTCCTGCAATAGTGCTCCGCGAGGATGTGCACAAGGGTGGGAAGGGCTTTACCCATGATGGACTGTGCTGTACCACTACCTTTCTATTCCAAGTTAACAAATTTCACAACATATGCCAGTGATATTAAACTTATTCTGATTCAAGGGTTTGGTGTTTCCATACCAGGTTGTGATGCAGCCAGTCAAATATTCTCCACTACACGTCTATTTTAGTTCAGAATTGGAAAGAGATTCTGTCTGCCACTTTCTGTTCTCATGCCACTTGACTTCCTTATTCTGGTTTCCCTCTTATCCCCTTGCTTCTCCTCCCCTGCCCTTCATCTCCCTCTGGTGCCCCTCCTCCCTCTCTTTTATCCATGGTCCACTCTCCTCTCCTGCTAGATTCCTCCTTCTTCAGCTCTTTACCTCTTCCACCAATCCCCTCCCAGCTTCTTAATTTATCACCTCTCCCCCACTCAACTACCCCTCACCTGATGGAAGTCCAGTCCCGAAACAAAGACCGCTTATTCATCTCTATGGCTGCTGCCCGGCCTACTGAGTTCCTCCAGCACTTTGTGTGCGTTGCTTTGGATTTCTATCACCTGTACGTCTGGGCACACAGTAAAGCGTATTGTTCCGGTAAGCTGACGCTGATGATGCCCAGCGACTCAGCAGCAAAAAGCAGAACAGAAAACTACTAAATGCCTCATTAATAACAATGGGGGTGAGTAGCGGTGGTGGCAGAGCACAGGTGAGAAATGGTCGAGGAAAGCAGAGGCGAGCAGTGGAGGAGGTGGTGGCACAGGTGAGAAATGGTCGAGGAAAGCAGAGGCGAGCGGTGGAGGAGGTGGAGGCACAGGGAGGCATGGTTGAGGAAAGCAGAGGCGAGCGGTGGAGGAGGTGGAGGCACAGGTGAGAAATGGTCGAGGAAAGCAGAGGCGAGCGGTGGAGGAGGTGGTGGCACAGGTGAGAAATGGTCGAAGAAAGCAGAGGCGAGCGGTGGAGGAGGTGGAGGCACAGGGAGGCATGGTCGAGGAAAGCAGAGGCGAGCGGTGGAGGAGGTGGAGGCACAGGTGAGAAATGGTCGAGGAAAGCAGGGGCGAGCGGTGGAGGAGGTGGAGGCACAGGTGAGAAATGGTCGAGGAAAGCAGAGGCGAGCGGTGGAGGAGGTGGAGGCACAGGTGAGAAATGGTCGAGGAAAGCAGAGGCGAGCGGTGGAGGAGGTGGAGGCACAGGGAGGCATGGTCGAGGAAAGCAGAGGCAGAGGCAGGGTCGAAGCAGAGTCCAAGAGTGAGAAAAGTCCCGGTATCTCATCGATTTAAAGGCCAGGTGGAACTGGAAAGGTTGGATATGGGCCGAATCATCGCAGCGGGGTTCAAGCCCCAGAGCGGTCCGAGAGCAAGGTACAACTCGATGTTTGGACGATTTCGGCGCTGGGCCGGATTGAAAAGCTCATGATGTCAGGACTGGAGGCACTCTGCCAGGCTTTGCTCGCTGCTCCGTGCTGAACCGAGGCCGTGGCCTGCTCCAGCTGCAGTGACGTCTAGCTTCATGTTTGTGATCTTGCAAAGTTTATTCGGCTTTGTGACGAACCTGCTCCAGCACACTGATGCCTGGCTCATATCCTTCGTAAAACTTCAGTTCTGAAGCTACTTGCTTCCTTTTATTGTTGGTACGATTTGTTTTTCTTGTCTCTGTCTTTGCGCATTGGGTGTCTGACGGTCTTTTTTAATTGGTTCTTTTGAAGTTTCTTTGGGCTACCTTTAAGGAGATGCATCTCAAGGTTGTGTAGTGTATACATACTTTGATAATAAACGTACTTTGAATTTTGAAATGTGTTGCTTGTATTGACAGTCAATACATTGAGGGTCTGTGAGTGTGGTCACGCATTCTGGCGCCAATCTAGCATGCCCAATATATTAATCCAATTACAAAGGAGGCACAGCAGTGGCTATAGGCTCTTCATTAGCAGTTTGGGCAGAGTTGGTATGACTCCAAAGACGCTCACGGATTTCTACAGATGTACCATGGAGAGCATTCTTACTGGTTGAATCGCCGTCTGGTACGGAGGGGCCACTGCACAGGATCCCAGCTGCAGAAAGTTGTAAACTCAGCCAGCTCCATCATGGACACGAGCCTCCCCAGCATCCAGGACACCTTCAAAAGGTGATGCCTCAAAAAAGCAACATCCATCATTAGACCATAAGACATAGGGGCAGAATTAGGCCATTTGGCTCATTGAGTCTGCTCCACTATTCCATTACGGTTGATCCAATTTTCCTCTCAGTCCCAACCTCCTGCCTTCTCCCTGTATCCTTTCATGCTCTGAGCAATCAACCTCTGCTTTAATTATACATAAAAACTGGACCTCCACAGCTGCCTGTGGCAAAGAATTCCACAGATTCATCACTCTCAGGTTAAATAAATTGCTTCTCATCTCCATTCTAAAAGGATGCCCCTCTATTCTGAGGCTGTGTTCTCTGATCTTAGTCACTCTCATCATAGGAAACATCTTCTCTATATCCATTCTATCAAGGGTTTCATTTGATAGGCTTTAACAAAGTCCCCCATCACCCATTATGGACCCCCATCACCCAAGACATGCCCTCTTCTCAGTGCAGCCAATGGGGAGGAAGTACCGGAAACTGAAGGCACACAACACTTGAGCTGTTTCCCCTCTGCCGTCAGATTTGTGAATGAACAATGAACCCATGAACACTACCTCACTATTTTCTTTTTTCCTCTCTTTTTGCACAACTTTTTAAAATGCAATTTTCTTTTTTATATCTACTTATTGTAATTTATGTGGCGTGTGGCCAAGTGGACTAGCGATCTGAAGGTCGTGAGTTTGAGCCCCAGCCCAGGCAGCGTGTTGTGTCCTTAAGCAAGGCCCTTAACCGCACACTGCTCCAGTCCAAACAAATGCCCAGTCCAGTACCAGCAAAATGCTGGGGGTTAACCTCACGATAGGCTGGCGTCCTATCCGGGGTTGGGGTGGGGGGGGGGGGGGGGAGTCTCGTACTCTCAGTTGCTTCACACCACAGAAACCAGCATGTCTTCAGTATTGAAGTACGCCCTTTTGGAAATGAGATACGGAGAAATTACTTCAGTCTGAGGGTGGTAAATCTGTGGAATTTGTTACCGTGAGCTGCTGTGGAGGCCAAGTCATTGGGTGCATTTAAGGCAGAGATAGATAGGTTCTTGATTAGCCAGGGCATCAAAGCATATGGGGAGAAGGCAGGGGAGTGGGAATGACTGGAAGAATTGGATCAGCCCATGATTGAATGGCGGAGTAGCTGCTCTTCTGCTCTTATATTTATGGTCTTATGGTCTTATAAGCACTGGCCTGATGAGCCTATAAGGCTCGGGACAGACTTTAACTTTAACTATTGTAATTTATAGTTTTTTGTTATTATGTATCATGCTGTACTGCTGCCTCATAACATTGAATTTCATGATAGGTGTCAGTGATATTAAGCCTGATTCTGCTACCCACAATGCTCAGCAGAACATAGAACACAACAAGCAATGAAAGAACAACAGCAAGCAAAGGCTCGTCCCTTACTCCCACCCGCGCACACCCTTCCTCTAACACCCACAACAGCGGATCTTCTTCAGTCGCCAGCCTGGGATTCAGTTTCACATTTGGAATCTCACTGAAACCTATCGAATATTGAAAGGCCTAGGTGCAGAGGATGATTCCGACAGTATGAGTCCAGGACCAGATGGCACAGCCTCAGAACAGAAAGCTGTCCCTTTCGAACACAGGTGAGGAGGAATTTCTTTAGCCAGAGGGTGGTAAATCTGTGGAATTTATTTTTGGCCGCAGATGGCTATGGAGGCCAAGTCATTCAGTATACTTAAAGCAAACATTGATAGGTTTATGATTAGTAAGGGCGCCAAAGGTTACGGGGAGAAGGCAGGGGAATGCGGTTGAGAGGGATAATAAATCAGCCATGATGTGGAGCAGACTTGTAGTGTCGAGTAGACTAATTCTGCTCCTGTGTCATGTGGTGAAGTAACCTGAACATGTGATAAGGTGCTCTATAAGTGTGAGTTATTTCAGCCTTCTTCCTTGGGGCATCAATTTTACCTCAAGCCCCCTCTCAGAGGTGATCTATGGGCTATGCTCTTGTGTCACCTTTTTCCTGTCAGCTTCAACCATTCTGGCCACCCGCCTCTGACCTCTCTCATTAACATGGCGCTTTTGCCACAGACCTTCTGCTCACTGGATTTTTCTTTAGTTTCTCACACCATTCTCTGTCAACTTTAGTCAGAGAGTGGCGAATCTGTGGAATTCGTTGCCGCAGGTGGCAGCAGAGTCCATGTCATTGGGTGTATTTAAAGGCAGAGGTTGATAGATTCTCGATTAGTCAGGGTATGATGGGTTACAGGGTGAAGGCAGGAGACTGAGGCTGAGATGGAATGACGGAGCAGATTCAATGAGCCAAATTGCCTAATTCTGCTCCTCCGTCTTATGGTCTAATGAC
This sequence comes from Hemitrygon akajei, assembly GCF_048418815.1. Taxonomy (NCBI): domain Eukaryota; kingdom Metazoa; phylum Chordata; class Chondrichthyes; order Myliobatiformes; family Dasyatidae; genus Hemitrygon; species Hemitrygon akajei. The sequence goes on along the minus strand of NC_133127.1, from coordinate 13,598,645 downwards.
AAATGTAGTAGAACCATTGCTCCAAAGCACCTTCAATCCGAAAGTTATGGTCTGGAAGGGAAACACCAATAGCCAGGAATGCAAAAATCCGCGGAAAGTGGCGGATACAGTCCAGTCCATCACAAGAAAGGCCTGCCACTACTGAGCATATTTACATAGAGCCCTGTCACAGGAAATCAGCATGCATCATCAAGGACGCCCACCATCCAGTTCGGGCTCTCATCTTGCTGTTATCATCGGGCAGGAGGTACCGGAGCCTTCGATCCCACACCTCCAGGTTCAGGAACAGTTATTACTCTACCACCGGCAGGCTCCTGAAACCGAGTGGATAACTTCACTGAACTATTCCACATCCTACAGACTCACTTTCAAGGACTCTTTACAAATCATGCTCTCAGTACTTTTTTATTTGCACATTGGTTGTTTGTCAATCTCTGTCTGTTTATGGATAATTTTTCATAAATGAGAGAGGAGTAGAGTCATAGAACACTACAGAAAAGAAGCAGGCCCTTTGACCCTTCTAGTCCATGCTGACTATTATTCTGCATTGTCCCATTGACCTGGACCATAGCTGTATGTCGCCCAATAGAGTCATAAGTTATGTTGCATTTACTTTTTCCTGGGAATGCCCACAAGAAAATCAATCTCAGAGTAGTATATGGTGACATATACGTACTTTGATAATAAATTTACTTTGAACTTTGAAGTCTTCTTATAATACAGGCATCCAACCCCAGGATGATGATAATTTGGAGAGAATAAAACTGCATCAATCAAAGATATGCATAATTAGGTGGATGATAGCATTTATTCATTTAGAGATACAGTGCGTAACAGGCCCTCCCGGCCCACAAAGCTGCACAACCCAGCAACCCACCTATTTAACCCCAGCCTAATGTACAATGATCAATTAACCCTAATAAATGGTTTGTCTTTGGAATGTGGGAAGAAACCAGAGCACCTGGAGGAAACCCATGTATTCAAGGGGAAGGACATACAAACTCCTTACAGACGGTGCTGGAATTGAACTTAGAATTCCAATACCCTGAGCTGTAATAGCGTCGTGCTAACCGCCATGCTGGCGTGGCACACAACGATGGTTAGCATGGATTCACTGGGCAGAAGGGCCTGTTTCTGTGCTCTGGTTAGCGATGCGGTGTTGGCAAAGCAGCAGGACAGCAGAAAGATCCCACAATCAGCAATGTGGTACCAGCAAGCTAGTTGCTTTTTCGAATAATGTTAGCTGAGGCTGCAACACACCTGTCTCTTCTTCAGAGTGACGGCACAGGGTCTTCTACAGATACCCAAGAGCCGACCAGGGTCAAGTTCACTGTCACAGCTAATCGACGATACCTCTGATAGTGCAGCGATCCCTCAGTATCTCACTGGTGTGGCAGCTTCCGCCCAGCCACGCCCTCTTCGCATTGCTACCATCAGGGAGGAGGAACAGAAGCCTGAAGACACACACTCAATGTTTTAGGAACAGCTTAGTCATAGAGTCACAGAAAAGTACAGCGCCCTGAAACAAACCCATCTAGTCTGTGACAACCCGTTTAAGCGGCCTGCTCTCATCAACCTGCACCCGGACCATAGCCATCCATACCCCTATCCAAACTTTCCCTTAAATGTTGAGATCAAGCTCGTATGCACCTCTTGTGCTGGCAGCTCGTTCCACTCCCTCACCATCCTCTGAGTGAAGAAGTTTTCTGATGTTCCACCTAAAAGTTTCACCTTTCACCTTTAACCCATGACCTCTAGTTGTAGATCCACCCAACCTCAGTGGTAAAAGCCTGTTTGCATTTACCCTATCTACTGTATACCCCTCGTAATTTTATATAACTCTATTAAATTTCCCCTCAATCCTCTTCGTTCCAAGGAATAAAGTCCTAAGCATCTTCCCCTCCACCATCAGATTTCTGACTGGTCCATGAACCCGTGAAGACTACCTCAATATTTTGCTTCTTTTTTGCACTACTCATTAATTTTTCAATATATTTTGTATTATAATTTATAGTCCATTTTATGTATTGCACTGTGCTGCAACCACAAGACAAACTTCACAACATATATCACTGATATTAAACCTGATTCTGATTGTATTTAATTATTTTTTATCTATTTATTACAGCAATTTATATTAATTTTTTACATATTGCACTGTACCATTGCCACAAAAGAACAAATTTCACAACATACATCAGTGATAATAAACCTGATTCAGATTCTATTGATTTTATATTTTATGTATTTCTTATTATAATTAATAGTAAGGTTATATATTGCACTGTACAGCTGCTATAAAACAAATTTCATAACATATGTCAGTGATAATAAACCGGTTTCAGATTAAGATTCTCTTTTTTTATATATTTCTTACTGTAACTTACAGTACTTTTTATGTCTTGCCCTGTACAGCTGTTGCAAAAAAACAAACTTCCAGAAAATACTTCGATGATAATAAAAGTTATTCTAATTTGTAATGGGAGCCCATAACCTTCTGACTGAGAGGCAAGGAAAGAGAATTCAAATCTCTTTGTCACTGCAATCAATTCTGCCTTCCCAGCTTTTAAATGAATCTATTCATCTCCCTGTCAGCCTCTTGTTGTTTAATATTGGAGAAGTCACTTCCTTCGGTGTTTTTATTTCTTCTGCAGGATGACACCTGGACGGCGATCGGAGTCTGGTCCCACCTCCGACTCCTCCCCGATGCTGAATGAACCGAGGGGACAGATGAATAATTTATCGGTAATCAGTACTCACTCTGTAGGGGACGGTGTGTAGCTGAACACAGATGCCTGCCCGCAGGGGAGGGGATGTGACCTCTGCGTCACTCCCCATCTGCTGAAGGCAGGTGATGTGAATGAGAACTGGATTTCACCAGCAGCCAACTGAACAGTAACTAAACGGCAGTGATGCTCAGCTAACACAAACATCAGCTGGTGGTGTACCACCCCAGGGTGACACGTGTGGCAACAGTGCTATTGATTTTACGAAATGTAATTAAACACTGTTTAATGCATTGTCTATAACATAAGAATGGAAAGACTTCCACTATTTATTTTTGTAATTTTTAAAATTACATTTTACACTTGGTTAAAAAAGGAAATGGTTTGACCACACTTGGTTAGAACACACTTGGAACACTGTGCTCAGTTCTGGTCGCCTCACTATGGGAAGGATGTGGAAGCTTTAGAGAGGGTGTGGAGGAGATCTATCAGGATGCTGCCTGGATTAGGGAGCCTGTCATGAGGTCAGGCTGAGTGAGCTAGGGGTTTACTCTTTGGAGCGAAGGAGGATGAGAAGTGACTTGATTGAGGTGTACAAAAAGATGAGGCATAGATTGAGTGGACAGCCAGAGACTTTTTCCCAAGTCAGAAGTGGCAATTCGATGGGGCATAATTTGAAGATAATTGGAGGAAAGTATGGGGTGGGTGGGGGGGCAGATGTCCGAAGTAAGTTCTTTACACAGGGGGTGGTGGGTGTGTGGAATGTGCTGCCAGGAGTGTTGGTCGAGGCAGATTCATTAGGAACACAAGAAACTCTTAGGAAGATTGAAAAATGAAGTGTTATGTAAGAGGGAAGGGTTAGATTGATCTTGGAGTAGGTTAAGATGTCAGCACAACATTGTGGGCCAAAGGGCCTGTACTGTGTTGGAACATTCCCTGTTCTATATTCTAAAACATTGGACAGTTTAATGTGCTAGGAATAGCCCATAGCTTCTACTCTAGTTCTCAGTGTCAATGTCACTTTGTTGCATGGACTCAGAATCAGATTAATTATCACTGTATGATGTGAAATTAGATGGTTTGTGGCATTCGATACAAGAGACAGAGGGATATTTATTCAACTGGATAGATGTACAAATAGTGCTTAGTCTATTAACAGATATATCATGCTTGATTCATTCATTTCCATTTGAAATCCATCAGTGTATTTATTCAGAGAGATATATGGATGCCCAGAGAGTACATCAATATCACGTACATTGAAGAGATTGGCTTAACACTCACAAATGCTGGAGGAACTCAGCAGGCCAGGCAGCATCTATGGCAAGAAATAAAGAGTTGACATTTCGGGCTGAGTTCTTCGGGAAGACTCGTTATGTGTGTGCATTACTCTGGGCCACTGTTCCGTCTAATGTGTGCGGGTGTGCAGCCGCACAGTCACTGAAATGCTCTCATGCACATAGCCTTTGGTTCCACGCAGATGGAATTTTTTTTACATGTTAATACTAGTTTTGAAATTGTGCTTGTATAATTTTGAAATCTATAATATAATTTGTGAAATACACTGTAGTTAATTATATGTTCATGAATATAATCCATTAAATTTTTTAAATAATATACATACCACAACCATTATTTTGAAACATTTTAGGACTTCAACATATTTACATTGTCAGTGGTACAAGTTACAACACTGTTACAAATTGTAACAATAAACACAGAATGGAAGTTGGTAGCTCATTGTTAATAAACTGCTGAACATCATGTGGAAACATTTTATTTTTGTCATTGTGTCTGTTAGTTGCTTTCACTGCCTGGCATCGTTTACTTGTGTTGTGAGTTGTGGCTTGTGCTTGCTTGATATGCATATTATGAAAAAAAGCATTTAAAGTGCTGCACAGTTTTCAGGCCATGTAAAAATTTCCTGCTCAGAGTATTGGATGGTCCTCAAAGATGTAAAAAAAAACAATTGAGAGAACGTTGCTCTGGACTTTCCAGAGTGTAGAAATCTGAAGAAATTAGCTTTATTTGTCACATGTACATTGAAACGTCAAAACATACAGTGAAATGTGCTGTTTGCAACAATGACCAACACAGTTCAAATATGTGCTGAGGCAGTCCACAAGTGTCACTATTAATCTGATGCAACATAGCATGTCCACAACTTACTAACTCTAACCCGTACATCTTTGGAACGTAGGGGAAACTGGAGCACCCAGAGGAAAGTCACACATCATGGGGAGAACGTACAAACTCCTTACAGACAATGGTGAGATTTGAACCACAATCACTGGTGCTGTAAGGCAATGTGCTAACCACCACGTTACCATGGCACCCTTGGATTAATACACACATCTGTATATATGTCACATTAGATTATACATTACAAATTGCTACAAACTATAAACGAGAGTTATAGAATCATAGAAGAGTATTGCATAGAAGCAGGAATTTTGGCTCATCTAATTCATGCTAAATTATTAATCTGCCTAGTCCCATTGAGCTGCACCTGGACCATAGCCCTCCATATCCCTCCCATCCATGTACTTATCCAAACTTCTCTTAATCCACCAATTCCACTGGCAGTTCGTTTCACACTCTCACCACCCTCTGAGTGAAGAAGTTCCTCCTCATATTCCCCATAAATATTTCATCTTTCACCCTTAACCCTTGATCTTTACTTGTAGTCTCACCCAACCTCAGTGGAAAAAGCCTCTTTGCACTTACCCTATCTATACCCTTGATTATTTTGTATACCTAGACAGGCCAAAGGGCCCACTTCTGTACTGTAGTGCTCTATGACTCTATCTGTTTATGTATATAAATCATTTCAGTGCATATATAGAAATAGATGCTAAGGTGTGAAGGGCTATTGGGTTATGCTTGAAGGGATACAGGGAGAAGGCAGGAGATTGAGGCTGAGAGGGAAAATGGATCAGCCATGATGAAATGGCAGAGCAGATGTGATGGGTCAAATGACCTAATCTGCTCCTATATCTTATAGTCTTATTGGTGGAGGACAATGGAAGTAGGCAGTTTAAATGGTTTGGCACAGAGTAGATGGGCTGAAGGTCCTGGTTCTGTTCTGTATTTATCTTTGACTCTATGACTCTAGATTACAAGCATGTTTCCTCATAAATGGATGTAAAGACAGAAAGATAAACATAAAGGTGGGCTGTACAATGCTGGACTTCATGAACATGCCCTTCACCCACCATGCCTGTACCTACCATGATGTCAAATCTATTCACGTGATCCCACCAATGCTTACTTATTTATGTGTCTATCTAAAAAAACCTCTTGAATGCCACTATCGTATCTGTCTCCACTACTGGTCACAGCAGCCCATTCCAGGCTCCTACCACTCCATAAACACAATTGTCTGTACCTCTCTTTTAAACATTTCTCCTCCCCCCCCCCCCCCCCCCACTACAGCATAGTGGTTGATGAAATGATTTACAGTGCCAGTGATCACTGATCAGGGTTCAATTCCTGCCTCTTCTGTAAGGAGTTTGTATCTTTTCCCCATGACCTTGTAGGTTTCCTCTGGGTGCTCCGGTTTCCTCCCACATTTCAAAGACGTACAGGTTAGGGTAGGGGGCTGTGGATGTGCTACATTGGTGACAGAAGCATGGTAACACTTGTGGGCGGCCGCCCATGCATCCTTGGATTCTGATGGTTGTTGCATTTCACTGTTTCAATATTTTGAAGTACATTGAATTGAATTGAATTGACATATTTCTTACATCCTTCACATGCATAAGGAGTAAAATCATTATGCTACATCTCCATCTAAATATGTAATGTGCAATCCTAGTAATTTATAATAAATAAAACAGTCAATGTAATATAAAGTACACTTAAATCAGTGTAAGTTAATCAGTCTGATGGCCTGGTGGAAGAAGCTGTCCCAGAGCCTGTTGGTCCTAGCTTTTATGTGGTACTGTTTCCCGGATGGTAGCAACTGGAATAGATTGTGATTGGGGTGACTCGGGTCCCCAATGATCCTTCAGGCCCTTTTAACACACCTGTCTCTGTAAATGTCCTGAATCATGGGAAGTTCACAACTACAGATGCACTGGGCTGTCTGCACCACTCTCTGCAGAGTCCTGTGATTGAGAGAAGTACAGTTCCCATACCAGGCAGGGATGCAGCCGGTCAGGATGCTCTCAATTGTGTCCCTGTAGAAAGTTCTTAGGATTTGAGGGCTCATATCAAACTTCTTCAACCATCTGAGGTGAAAGAGGTGCTGTTGTGCCTTTTTCACCACATAGCTGTTGTGCACAGACCATGTGATGTGGATGCGGAGGAACTCAAAGCTGTTCACCCTCTCAACCCCAGATCCATTGATTAAGGGGTTAGCCTGTCTCCATTCCTCCTGTAGTCCACACCCAGCTCCTCTGTTTCTGCGATGTTGAGGAGAGGTTGTTTGCTTGACACCACTGTGTCAGAAAGCTGACTTCTTCCTTGTAGGCCACCTCATTATTGTTTGAGATTAGGCCAATCAATGTAGTGTCGTCAGCAAATTTAATTAGCAGATTAGAACCATAGGTGGCGACACAGTCATGAGTATACAGTGAGTAAGGGAGGGGACTTAGTACAGTACACAGCCCTGAGGGGCACCTGTGTTGAGGGTCAGAGGGGCAGAGGCGAGGGAGCCCACTCTTACCACCTGCTGGTGATCCGACAGGAAGTCCAGGATCCAGCTACACAAGGTACGGTCAAGGCTGAGGTCTCTGAGCTTCCTGTTGAGCCTGGAGGGAATTATAGTGTTGAATGCTGAACTGTAGCCCAAGAACAGCATTCTCACATAAGCATCCCTCTTCTCCAGATGTGTAAGGACGGGGTGTGTAGAGCAGCGACTATTGCGTCGTCTGTCGATTGGTGTGTCAGTAAGTGAATTGTAGGGGGTCCAGTTTGGGTGGTAGCAAGCTGCAGATGTAGTCCTTGACCAGCCTCTCAAAGTATTTGCTTATTATTGAGAAATAAAGGTAATCTTTCTTTTCTTTCTAAATTGATGTCTTTTAGTATTTGTCATTTCAATCCTGGATAAAAGATTCTGACTGTCTGGCCTATCTATGCCTCTCATAATCTTATAAATTTCCAGGAGGTTGCACGCTGCAGCGAAATCAAACACCAGCCTCTCCCTATAGTTCCAACACTCTATTACAGGCAGCATCTGTACTCAGTATGGGATGTTATGTATCAGACAATCATCATCATAACTTCATGGCGCGTCGTATGATGTGGGTGACCATGATCGCTCTTGGCAAATATTGCTGTGGAAGAGGAGCGAGGAAAGATGGCGTCAGCAGTTTTTGCAGACCCAGACAACTTCTTCCAGTTCGGCCATGAAACAGCTTATTATTCTTCTTCTCTTATGTCTTTTCTTTACTTTTCAAGATGGCTGGCGTTTTGTCAGAGTGTAATCTACAGCTCAAACTCAAGTTGTATGATTTATACATACTTTGACGATAAATGTACTTTGAACTTTTGAGCATTGTGCATACATGTATTTGTACAGATGACGATAAATTTGAGAGGATTTGATTTATTGACGTTATTCTGATAATTTCCCCTAGCACTTCAAATCAGACCAATAGAGTTTAATGCACTTTCCCTCTGTTATAATAGCTTGAGCTACAGCTTCCTCAGTAACAGAATACTCTAAACCAACTTTGCTCTTAGAGATGTCTCACAAACTGAAAAGTGCATTTACTTATACCCTTACGATGGAAGGTAACAGTAGGTGATTCAATGCAGTTTCAATAGTTATAGTGACATTGTTTCCTTCAATACTGTGGGTTGTCTGATGGTCCCTTTGAATTATACATCTCATCACCATTGCCATTGACGGAGGCGATCATGGTCTCATGATCATGATTGTTCTGGGCAGATTTTTCTACTGAAGTGGTTTGCCATTGCCTTCTAGGCAGTGTCTACAGTGACAGATGCCTCTGGATGTTCAAACACCTTTGAAGGTCTTAGGCACATGTATTTAGCTTGGGTGCTGAAGACTTTTGCACAGTACTGTTAGGTTTTTTTTATATCATTTCCTGCATGGGTTCATTTTGATGTGATTTGAAGCACATGGTGGAAAGATATCCATCTCTATTCTCTCCTTATTTGCCCCTGAAACAGCAGTATCTATGAGTCTTCAGTTTCTGTTAACGTTGGTAAACATTTAGTAGATGCAATGCTGTGCAAAAGTCTTAGGCATCCTAGCTATATGTAGTCTAAAAGTTTCTGGGGACTGGGATCCCAGACACCCGAAACTATTGATAGATCAGCTACATGCAAAAATCTACAGATGCTGGAAATCCAAGGCAAAACGGACAAAACGCTGGAGGAACTCAGCAGGTCAGGCAGCATCTATGGACATGAATAAACAATCGAAGTTTAGGTTGAGATGATTCATCAGGAAAAAAAGATGAGGAAAAATGATAGATCAGCTATTGTCCGACAGCTTATCAGATTCCTGATTAGTCAGGGCATGAAAGGTTACGGGGAGAAGGCAGGAAACTGGGGCTGAGAGAAAAATAGATCGGCCATGATGAAATGGCCTAATTCTACTCCTATATCTTATTGAATGTGCTGAGTGACAATATTAGTCTGGTCTGCAAGTCTCCTTTAGCTCACAATCGTGCAAAGTAACCTACCCATATTGCCTGGCTTGAGGCAGGCCCAACTAACATAACCCCATTGTCTTGGTTGCATCACTTGAGCAGGCAGCCCCATGTTGTGGGCCAGCCTGGGCTCCACAGACAGTGAGTGCTGTTTACTTGCATGCTTTTAACTTTAATATGCTGCTTGTAACTTACAATTTACATTAAGAGGCAGAGCGGAGTTAAGATGGCGCTAAACAGCGACTCCTTTGCTTGCATCGTCGGAAACAGCTTTACTTCCATCTTTAATATCTTTATTTTTCCCTTTCAGGGTTCTTTTGAAGACCCTGACCTGGAGTTACATGCTGACTTCGGTTCTTTGTGAGAATGGGACCTGCCCTCGGGGTCTCAGGACTGGCCGTCGTTCGGCATGCCAAGGGTTCACCCTGAGAGCCCGGTTCGAATTAGGAAGCTTAAGATCTCGGGGCTCTGGAGTTGGGCAGATCGAGGATTGGTATCACGACAGGAGAGCTGTGTGCTGTCGGGGGAGTCAGGATATCTGCTGTGGGCCCGAAGACCCAGGATCTTTGCGATCTTTGGGCACAGAACCTGAAAAAAGCGACATAACAGACTTTTTAACATCATAAATTAGCAAGTTCTTTTGTTATGTCTCCCCGCTCGTTGGGAAAATGGAGACACCTTTTCCTCCCTTATTAGGGAGAGAGAACCTGCAGTATGTCGAATGCCGGGTGTAACGTGAAGTCTTTGGAGTAACTGCAAGTCTGTGTCTTTGTTATTGCTTTGCTCACACTTGAGTGCTTGGTGACGGTGCCGAGGATTTTTTTGCCAGTGGGGGGGGAGAGGGGATTGTTGCATGCTACCACTTACGCACAGGAGGGAGGGGAGCTGGGGGATGGTTCTTTGGGGTTCTTGCGTTTATCTGTCGGTCACCCTTTGGGGCACTTCTCTTTTTTGTGGATGTTTGCAAAAAACAAGCATTTCAGGATGTTATTGTATACATTTCTCTGACATTAAATTGGACCCTTGATCCTTTGAAGTCTGGCTCTTGTCTGAAATAATATCTGCGATATTCACAGAACTCCAAAATACTCCCAAGCATGGTGTGACCAGAATTTCATGCAATAAGATTAATGCAGTGTTGTGCTTATTCAGAAAGAGAGGTACACCAATAAATGGGAAGAGAGATGAGAACACACATGGATAGATAATTAAATATATTGTACTGATAAACTGATCAACAGGGGGATAAGCACAGATCTCACTCGATCTGTACTGAAGGCTAAATAAATGCAATAGGGAAAGATACATTGATTTAATCTATTGTACAGTACTGTGCTCAACTCTTAGCCATCAATCTGTCACCCAAATCACTGACATAAAAAGAAGCAGTCACAGCGCTGATCCCTGATCACTGAAGATAGTTTTTATGACCTTGGCCACATGTTTGGGGTCATTGTCCTGCTGCAGAATTAAGTTGGGCCCAATCTGACGCCTCCCTGATAGTCCTGTTTAAATGGATGAAAACCTGCTTTAATTTTCTCAGCATTAATTTTGACCAGATCACTAACTCTGTTCGCAGAAACATGCAGTGGAACAAGCCGTGCTTCACTGTTGGCTGCAGATACTAAACCATGTAGTGTTCACCAGCTCTGAAACAGACAAACTGCCTCCTGTTTGAGCCAAAAACTTTGAATTTTCACTTATCAGTCCAGAGCCCTTGCTGCCATTGTTCAGCACACCAGTCTTGGTGTTTTTGTGTGTAGGTGAGTCTCTTGGCTTGCTTTCCACTTCAGTGCAATGGCTTTTGGTAGCAACTCTTCCATGAAGATCACTTCTGACAAGACTTCTCCAGACTGTGGAGGAGTGTACCTGGATTCTAAAGCTGATAGGAGCGCTGGACTGCTTCTGATTTAGGAGGGACATCAGTTTGATGTATCTCTCATCTGATGCACTCAGTTTCCATAGCAGAGCACTGCATTTCTGCTCGGGAGAGACCTTGCTGATGCAGGACGACCACGTTGTGTCTCGTTGCTATGCTCAGTCTTGCCATGGTGTAAGAACTGATGATTTGATGGTTAAACTGTCACATCTGCCACACCCTCACCTTTTAGTTTGGTTGTCCTTTGCCCAGTTTGATTCCTTCTACACCCATTTCTGTTTCAGTTAATCAGTTTTAGTTCATTCAACTCATTATATCATTGATTATTGGCATCTGTTTGTTATCTTAGTGTCAGTGAAAACAGATCTCCGCAAAGTGATCTAAATTAATTACAAATATAAATACAAATATAAATTATACAAATATAAATTAATTATAAATATATAAAACAAATACAAATATAAAAATTACAAAAATAATTGATTGCATAGGTATTCACCCCCTTCAAGTCAATATTTAGTAGATGCACCTTTGGCAGCAATTACAGCCTTGAGTCTGCGTGGGTAGGTCTCTATCAGCTTTGCACATCTGGATACTGCAATTTTGCCTCATTCTTCTTTACAAAACTGCTCGATCTCTGTCAGATTGCATGGGGATTGTGAGTGAACAGCACTTTTCAAATACAGCCACAAAACCTCAATTGGATTGGGGTCTGAATTCTGACTTGGCCAGTGCAGGATATTAACTTTGTTGTTTTTAAGCTATTCCTATGTAGCTTTGGCTTTATGCTTGGGGGTCATTGCCTTGCTGGAAAACAAACCTTCTCCCAAGTTGCAGGTGTCTTACAGACTGCATCAGGTTTTCCTCCAGGATGTCCCCGTATTTCACTGCATTCATTTTACCCTTTACCGTCACAAGCCTTCCAGGGCCTGCTGCAGTGAAGCATCCCCACAGCATGATGCAGCCACCACCATGCTTCACTTTAACTGTGTTTTTGATTATGTGTGGTTTTTGATTTGGCTTATGCCAAACATAGAGTTCAGTCTGAAGGCCAAATAAGCTTAATTCTGGTTTCATCAGACCATAGAACCTTCTTCCAGCTGACTTCAGAGTCATAGAAACATAGAAAATAGGTGCAGGAGTAGGCCATTCGGCCCTTTGAGCCTGCACCGCCATTCGGTATGATCATGGCTGATCATCCAACTCAGAACCCTGTACCTGCTTTCTCTCCATACCCCCTGATCCCTTTAGCCACAAGGGCCATATCTAACTTCCTCTTAAATATAGCCAATGAACCAGCCTCAACTGTTTCCTGTGGCAGAGAATTCCACAGATTCACCACTCTCTGTGTGAAGAAGTTTTCCCTCATCTCGGTCCTAAAAGGCTTCCCCTTTATTCTTAAACTGTGACCCCTCGTTCTGGACTTCCCCAACATTGGAAACAATCTTCCTACATCTAGCCTGTCCAATCCCTTTAGAATTTTATATGTTTCAATAAGATCCCCCCTCAGTCTTCTAAATTCCAGTGAGTATAAGCCTAGTCAATCCAGTCTTTCTTCATATGAAAGTCCTGCCATCCCAGGAATCAATCTGGTGAACCTTCTCTGTACTCCCTCTATGGCAAGAATGTCTTTCCTCAGATTAGGGGACCAAAACCGCACACAATACTCCAAACAACACCAGCATTTTGTGTGTGTTGTTTGAATTTCCAGCATCTGCAGATTTCCTCGTGTTTACACAATACTCCAGGTGCGGTCTCACCACGGCCTTGTACAACTGCAGTAGAACCTCCCTGCTCCTGTACTCAAATCCTTTTGCTATGAATGCCAACATACCATTTGCCTTTTTAACCGCCTGCTGTACCTGCATGCCCACCTTCAATGACTGGTGTACAATGACACCCAGGTCTCGTTGCATCTCCCCTTTTCCTAATCGGCCACCATTCAGATAATAATCTGTTTTCCTGTTCTTGCAACCAAAGTGGATAACCTCACATTTATCCACATTAAATTGCATCTACCATGAATTTGCCCACTCACCTAACCTATCCAAGTCACCCTGCATCCTCTTAGCATCCTCCTCACAGCTAACACCACCGCCCAGCTTCATGTCATCCGCAAACTTGGAGATGCTGCATTTAATTCCCTCGTCTAAATCATTAATATATATTGTAAACAACTGGGGTCCCAGCACTGAGCCTTGCAGTACCCCACTAGTCACTGCCTGCCAATCTGAAAAGGTCCCATTTACTCCCACTCTTTGCTTCCTGTCTGCCAACCAATTCTCAATCCACATCAATACCATACCCCCAATACCATGTGCTTTAAGTTTGCACATTAATCTCCTGTGTGGGACATTGTCAAAAGCCTTTTGAAAATCTAAATATACCACATCCACTGGCTCTCCCCTATCCACTCTACTAGTTACATCTTCAAAAAATTCTATAAGATTCGTCAGACATGATCTTCCTTTCACAAATCCATGCTGATTTTGTCCGATGATTTCACCTCTTTCCAAATGTGCTGTTATCACATCTTTGATAACCGACTCTAGCATTTTCCCCACCACCGATGTCAGACTAACCGGTCTATAATTCCCTGGTTTCTCTCTCCCTCCTTTTTTAAAAAGTGGGGTTACATTAGCCACCCTCCAGTCCTCAGGAACTAATCCAGAATCTAAGGATTCTCCCACGTGCCTTCTGGCAAACTCTAGCCAAGATTTTATGCGAGTTTTTTTCAACAGTGGGTTTCTCTTTGTCACCCTCCCATAAAACTGTGACTGGTGAAGCACCCGGACAACAGTTGTTGTATGCGCAGTCTCTCCCATCTCAGCCACTGAAGCTTGTAACCCCTCCAGAGGTCTTTAGGTGGCCTCCTTCACTTGTTCCCTTCTTGCACGTTCACTCACTCTTTCAGGACAGCCTGCTCTAGGCAGGTTTACAGCTGTGCCATATCTTTCCCATTTCTTGATGATTGACTGACCGAGGGATATTCAGTGATTTGGAAATTTCCCTGTATGCATCTCATGACTTGTGCTATTCAATAACCCTTTCATGGAGTTGCTTAGAGAGTTTTTTTTGTCTTCGTGGTGTAACTTTGCCAGGATACTGACTCACCAGTTGTTGGACCTTCCAGATACAGGTGTATTTTTACTACAATCAGTTGAAACACCTTGACTGCACACAGGTCTCCAAAAACAGGTCTCCATTTAACTAATTATGTGACTTCTAAAACTAATTGCACAAGTGATGATTTGGTGTGTCGTATTAAAGGGGGCTGAATACTTACATAATCAATTATTTTGTGTTTTATATTTGATTTTAGTTTAGATAACTTTCTAGGGATCTGTTTTCACTTTGCCATGAAGGAGTCTTTTTCTGTTGATCAGTGCTAAAAAAGGCAAGTTAATAAAACAATAAAACATGAAAACTTCCAAGGGGCTGAATACTTTTTATAGGCACCGTACCTACAAAGTAATCAAGTTTGTATTTGAGAAGTTTTCTATTCCTTAATATTTTACTTTCTTTAACAAAATATAGAAAGTTTCTGTATTTCTTTTAATTTCTTGCAAGATGCGTGTTTGGAAATCTAAAATTTGTTCTTTTCTGATTACATATTAATGCAGAAGCCAGAAGATAAATATTCAAAACAAAATTTATGTAAAAAGTCTAGAGCACCGTGCTGGTAATGACTGAACCCAGGTGTGGAAGAATGGCAGACTCCCATGCAGTGCTGGAAATAAGAGGTTATACAACGGAATAGCACCAGAACATTGGTCGCACAACTGAGCGACATTGCAAGACTAATCTTTCTCAACACAAGGACTCTGAACACCACACAAAACTGGAATCCACATTAAGTAATCATAGAAAGCGGGAAAACCCATGCCAGTCATATCCAACTTGAAAAGATGAAACAGAAAGCACAAGGGCTTATTGATTCTCGTTAAGACAACAATTAGTAAATACAGGTGCTGGAAAAACCTGGAAGCCCAACGCTCTACAGCATACTGCAGAGCCTTTGACAGTAATGTATGGGTCTAAGTAATGTATGTAAAACTAGACATAGAGACTTGTATTGATAAATGCAGAAAAACAAATGGATAGTGAGATGAAGAAAATTAGAGTAATGAAGATATAGATTGCAAGAGACAGATAGAAATAGATAGATAAAATGAGTTAGACCAATAGGCTAACACAGACGATAGATACAGACAAATCAATACAAACAGACAGCTCAGTAGAGAGACCAATGCTAAATCATTTAGTGCTCGGTTAGTTTGCTTTGAGGGATGGATGGAAGAATTGCTGGGTAGTTTCAAACTAATTAACAACAATTAAAGAAATAAACAGTCTTTGTCAGAGGAGTTTCTGATGAGCTCTTAGTGATAGTTGCAACCTCAGACTGTAGTGTAATAGTGTAAAGCTTATTGGACACTTTATATGTACCTTCTGTACCTAATAAAGTGGCCCTGAGTGTATGTTCATGGTCTTCTGCTGCTGCAGCCTGTCCACTTCAAGGTTTGATGTGAGATGCCTTTCTGCACACCACTGTTGTATGAGTTGTTGTCGCCTTCCTGTCAGCTTGAACAGGTCTGGCCATTCTCCTCTGACCTCACTCATTAACAAGGCATTTTCTCCCACAGATCTGCTGCTCACTGGACGTATTTTTGCTTCTGGCACCATTCTCTGTAAACTCAGGAGACTGTTGAGTGTAAAAATCCCAGGAGATCATCAGTTTCAGAGATACTCAAATCCCCCCATCTGGCACCAGCAATTATCCATTGTGGAAATCACTAATATCACATTTCTTTTCCCACTCTGATGTTTGGTCTGAACAACAACTGAAGCTCTTGACCATGTCTGCATGTTTTTACAGATTGAGTTGCTGTCACATGATTAGATGATTAAATATTTACATTAATGAGCAGATGTACAGGTGTACCTAATAAAGTGGCCACTGAGTGTACATTGAATGCATTGAAATGGTGACAAAAATGGTTTTGTCCTTCCAATTAGAGTGCAAGGATCTAGCAAAGAAGTTAAAAAGCAAGGCATTGAACTCTGGATTGGTAAATTCCAGAGAACACTGAGTGGAAGAACTCACATAAAATGCTGGAGGAACTCAGCAACTTGGGCATCATCTCCTCACCTTCGAGGACATCTTCAACAGGAGATGTCTTAAAAAGGTGGCATTAATCCTGAAGGACACCCCTCCCCCACCACCCTCTTCTCAATACTACCATCAGCGAGGAGGCACAGGAGCCTGAAGACACATATTCAATGTTTTGCTGATAGCTTCTTCCCCTCTGCCATTAGATTTCTGAACATACCATGAACCCATGGACATTACCTACCTTTACTCGCTTTTTGCATTATTTTTTATATATATTTCTTATTGTATTTTACATAATATTTTTTATATATTGCACTGTACTGCTACAGCGAAATAACAAATTTCACAATGAGTCAGTGATATTAAACATAATCCACATTTTGAAACAGCTGAAATTTTGGGCTGTTTCTCCCCATAGATGCTGCCTGATGTGTTGAGTTCCTCCACCATTTTAATATTTCCAGCCTCAGCAGCATCTCTTGTATCTGAGCAAAATGTTGTCTATTTTCCCTCATAAGACAAATCCTTTAAGTTGTGTATAACTTAATGAGGGGAATCTGTTATGTTTTGTAACTTGAAAACATTAAACTAATTCAAAGGAAACCATGGAAGTCCAAAATGTGAGTCTAACTTCGTGTTTACTTTAAGTGAGGTGCGCACATATCACATGTTAGCGTGATCACATGTGCAATTCACGTAAGTATACATAAAATCCATAATGAATTATTTAAATGAACAAGACTGTTTAATCAAACAATACACATACAAGATTACACAAATACTACTAAAATATTAAATATACAACAGTATCTATAGGGGCAATGCACGCAGGCTTTTTCCCGGAGAAAGGGAATCAGAAACTAGAGGGCTGAGGTTGAAGTGAGAGGAAATAGGTTTAAAAGGTACCTGAGGACCCATGAATTCACACAGAGGGTGGTGCCTATATATGGATCTACAGGTGGCTCCCGTTTTTCGAATGTTCGCTTTACGACAGCTCGTTGTTACGAAAGACCTACGTTAGTACCTGTTTTCGTTAACCAAAGAGGATTTTCGCTTTTATGAAAAAAAGACGCCTGCTTTATACGTGTGTTTACCCTGAGAAAGACTACCATGAAGCCTTGTGCGGGCAGTTGTGTGTGCTTGCGTGTACCTGCCGATTTTTTTTTTCTCCAGATCAGTTTTGACTTGCTGTCGTCCCCATTCTGATAAGTGAAACTACACTATACGTACAATATTTCTACTTTGTATAGGCTGTATATTTATCATATCATTCCTGCTTTTACTATATGTTCGTGTTATTTTAGGTTTTATGTGGTTGGCATGATTTGGTAGGTTATCTTTTGGGTCTGGGAACGCTCAAAAATTTTTCCCATATAAATCAATGGTAATTGCTTCTTCGCTTTATGACATTTCAGCTTACAAACGGTTTCATAGGAATGCTCTACCTTCGGATAGCGGGGGAAACCTGTACCTGCAGAGGAAGTGGCTTTGGTGGGTACAATAACAGGGTCAGGTGTGTGCCACCGTAGCTTAGCAGTTAGTGAGACACTATTACAGCTCAGAGCCTTACAGAGTTTGGAGTTAAAACCCCGTGCCGCTTTGAAGCGGTTTGCATGTTCTTCCCACGAATTGTGTGCGTCCCTGCAGGTGCTCTGCTGTCCTCCCACAGTCCGAAGGTGTACCGGTTAATAGGTTGATTGGTCAGTGTAAATTGTCCTGTCGTTGGACTAGTGCTGGTTCAGTGTACGTGGTGCTGGACAGTGTGCTGGGCAGTGCAACTCGGTAGGCTGGACTTAGTCGTTAAACTGCTGGAGAACAGTGCAGAAATATCAGATGATGTTTTCTCCCGGTAGGGATTAGTTTTTAGTTCCACGTGCTCCTGTCACGTTTTGTCACCCTGCAACCTTATCCTTCAATCTCTCTGAATTATGGAGGGCAGCATGCATATAAATGTCTCTCTCCAGCAGACTTCATCATGATCATCATGACTCCAGTATTTCTACTATTTTTTAATGTTTCTTAATTGTACATATAATTTTTTTTATGTTCTATCGCTGAGCAGCAGCGAACCATCTGATTGGCCTATCAGAGTTCTCTTTGGGAACTAGTTGACTTGATCAGCATTTCTGATCTGGCTATTGGTCACAATTGCACTTAATAAAAAAAGGGCCTGTTTTGATCTGTATCTCCAAATAAATCATAAATAAAAAAAGTTTTCACCCCCCAACACCCCCTCCACCCAGAAGTTTTCATATTTTATCGTTATAAAATATTTTATTGCCAGTGAGTGAGTGGGCCAGTGAAGGAGTGGAGATTTGAGGCTTTGACTCGAGAGATTCTGGCAGTTTTGGCAGTTGGACTGTGCAATCAAGTCAATCAAGATTTGAATAGCTCAGCAGAAAGCCGTTGATTAGACAATCAAGATTTGAATAGCTCAGAATCAGCAGAAAGCAGCTGATTGGGCAATCAAGGTCAGGTGACCAAGCAGTTTGGAAAACTCAAACAAATAAATAGAGGGGTAGCTCAAGTGGATCAGCCTGTGGAAAGTGACTAGTGAGTCAGTGAAGGAGTAGAGATTTGAGGCTTTGACGAGAAGAGGCTGAAGATGAGCTTCACTACAAGTGAGGTAAGGCCGGGTAAGTTCCTTTCAAAGGAGAACGTTTCAAAAGTTGAGGCAAGTATTGGGTAGGTCATGGCAGCTGAGATTGGCCCCGTGGTTTGTTCATCCTGCAGCATGTGGGAAATCAGGGATACTTCCAGTGTCCCTGACGACTATGTGTGCAGGAAGTGTGTCCAACTGCAGCTTCTGGCAGACCGCATTGAGCGTCTGGAGCTGCGATTGGATTCATACTGGAGCATCCGCGATGCTGAGAAAGTTGTGAATAGCATGTTCAGTGAGTTGGCCACACTGCAGGTAAAGGCTACATGGGCAGCAAGGGAAGGGGTGGCCACTAGACAGTGTAGCAGTTGGCAGGTAGTGCAGGGGTCCCCGGGGTCATCTCCCTCCTAAACAGATATACTGTTTTGGATACTGTTGGGGGAGATGTCTCATCAGGGGAAGGCAGCAGCAGCCGAGTTCATTGCACCATGGGTGACTCTGTGGCACAGGAGGGAAGGAAAAGGAGTGGGAGAGCTATAGTGATAGGGGATTTGATTGTAAGGGGAATAGATGGGTGTTTCTGTGGCTGTAAATGAGACTCCAGGATGGTATGTTTCCTCCCCGGTGCAAGGGTCAAGGATGTCTCTGAGCAGCTGCAGGACATTCTGGAATGGGAGGGTGAACAGCCAGTGGTCGTGGTGCACATAGGTACCAACGATATTGGTAAAAAACGGGATGAGGTCCTATAAGGTGAATTTAGGGAGTTAGGAGATAAACTAAAATGTAGGACCACAAAGGTAATAATCTCTGGATTACTACCAGTGCCACGTGCTAGTCAGAGTAGAAATAGGAGGATATTTCAGATGAATACGTGGCTTGAAAAATGGTGCGGGGGGAGGGATTCAAATTTCTGGGGCATTGGAACCAGTTCTAGGGGAGGTGGGACTGGTATAAACAGGACGGTCTGCACCTGGGGTGGACTGGAACCAATGTCCCAGGGGGAGCGTTTGCTACTCCTGTTCAGGAGGCTTTAAACTAATGTGGCGGGGGATGGGAACAAGTGCAGAGAGACAGAGGGGTGTGAAATGAGGGTAGAAGCAAAAAGTAGTAAGGTGAAAAGTAAAAGTGGCAGGCAGGCAAATCCAGGGCAAAAATGGCCACTTTTCAACATAATTGTATAAGGGCTAAGAGTGTTGTAAAAACAATCCTGAAGGCTTTGTGTGTCAATGTGAGGAGCATTTGTAACAAGGTGGATGAATTGAATGTGCAGATAGTTATTAATGAATATGATATAGTTGGGATCACAGAGACATGGCTCCAGGGTGACCAAGGATGGGAGCTCAACATCCAGGGATATTCAAGAGGGATAGACAGGAAAAAAAGGAGGTGGAGTAGCATTGTTGGTTAGAGAGGAAATTAACGCAATAGAAAGGAAGGACATTAGCCCGGAGGATGTGGAATCGATATGGGTAGAGCTGCATAACACTAAGGGGCAGAAAACACTGGTGGGAGTTGTGTACAGGCCACCTAACAGTAGTAGTGAGGTTGGGGATAGCATTAAACAGGAAATTAGAAATGCGTGCAATAAAGGAACAGTAGTTATAATGGGTGACTTCAATCTACATATAGATTGGGTGAACCAAATTGGTAAGGGTGCTGAGCAAGAGGATTTCTTGGAATGTATGAGGGATGGTTTTCTGAACCAATATGTCGAGGCACCAACTAGAGAGCAGGCCATTCTAGATTGGGTATTGAACAATGAGGAAGGGTTAGTTAGCAATCTTGTTGTGCAAGGCCCCTTGGGTAAGAGTGACCATAATATGGTGGAATTCTTCATTAAGATGGAGAGTGACATAGTTAATTTAGAAACAAAGGTTCTGAACTTAAAGAAGGGTAACTTTGAAGGTATGAGACATGAATTAGCTAAGATAGACTGGCAAATGATACTTAAAGGATTGATGGTAGATATGCAATTTAAGATTTAATTTAATAAGATGCAATTTAAAGATCGCATGGATGAACTACAACAATTGTTCATCCCAGTTTGGCAAAAGACTAAACCAGGGAAGGTAGTGCACCCGTGGCTGACAAGGGAAATTAGGGATAGTATCAAGCCCAAAGAAGAAACATATAAATTAGCAAAAAAAAGCGGCACACCTGAGGACTGGGAGAAATTCAGAGACCAGCAGAGGAGGACAAAGGGCTTAATTAGGAAAGGGAAAAAAGATTGAGAGAAAGCTGGCAGGGAACATAAAAACTGACTGTAAAAGCTTTTACAGATACGTGAAAAGAAAAAGATTGGTCAAGACAAATGTAGGTCCTTTACAGTCAGAAACAGGTGAATTGATCATAGGGAACAAAGACATGGCAGACCAATTGAATAACTACTTTGGTTCTGCCTTCACTAAGGAGGACATAAATAATCTTCCGGAAATAGTATGGGACCGAGGGTCTAGTGAAATGGAGGAACTGAGGGAAATACATGTTAGTAGGGAAGTGATGTTAGGTAAATTGAAGGGATTAAAGGCAGATAAATCCCCAGGGCCAGATGGTCCGCATCCCAGAGTGCTTAAGGAAGTAGCCCAAGAAATAGTGGATGTATTAGTGATAATTTTTCAAAACTCCTTAGATTCTGGATTAGTTCCTGAGGACTGGAGGGTGACTAATGTAACCCCACTTGTTAAAAAGGGAGGGAGAGAAAAACCAGGGAATTATAGACCGGTTAGTCTGACATCGGTGGTGGGGAAAATGCTAGAGTCGGTTATCAAAGATGTGATAACGGCACATTTGGAAAGAGGTGAAATCATTGGACAAAGTCAGCATGGATTTGTGAAAGGAAAATCATGTCTGACAAATCTTATAGGATTTTTTGAAGATGTAGCTAGTAGAATGGATAGGAGAGAGCCAGTGGATGTGGTATATTTGGATTTTCAAAAGGCTTTTGACAAGGTCCCACACAGGAGATTAGTGTGCAACCTTAAAGCACACAGTATTGGGGGTATGGTATTGATGTGGATAGAGAATTGGTTGGCAGACAGGAAGCAAAGAGTGGGAGTAAACAGGACCTTTTCAGAATGGCAGGCAGTGACTAGTGGGGTACTGCAAGGCTCAGTGCTGGGACCCCAGTTGTTTACAATATACCTATATTAATGATTTAGACGAGGAAATTAAATGCAGCATCTCCAAGTTTGAGGATGACACGAAGCTGGGTGGCGGTGTTAGCTATGAGGAGGATGCTAAGAGGATGCAGGGTGACTTGGATAGGTTAGGTGAGTGGGCAAATTCATGGTAGATGCAATTTAATGTGGATAAATGTGAGGTTATCCACTTTGGTTGCAAGAACAGGAAAACAGATTATTATCTGAATGGTGGCCGATTAGGAAAAGGGGAGATGCAACGAGACCTGGGTGTCATTGTACACCAGTCATTGAAGGTGGGCATGCAGGTACAGCATGTGGTGAAAAAGGCAAATGGTATGTTGGCATTCATAGCAAAAGGATTTGAGTACAGGAGCAGGGAGGTTCTACTGCAGTTGTACAAGGCCTTGGTGAGACCGCTCCTAGAATATTGTGTACAGTATTGGTCCCCTAATCTGAGGAAAGACATTCTTGTCATAGAGGGAGTACAGAGAAGGTTCAGCAGATTGAATCCTGGGATGGCAGGACTTCCATATGAAGAAAGACTGGATCGACTAGGCTTATACTCACTGGAATTTAGAAGATTGAGGGGGATCTTATTGAAACGTATAAAATTCTAAAGGGATTGGACAGGCTAGATGCAGGAAGATTGTTTCCGATGTTGGAGAAGTCCAGAACAAGGGGTCACAGTTTAAGGATAAAGGGGAAACCTTTTAGGACCGAGATGAAGAAAAACTTCTTCATACAGAGAGTGGTGAATCTGTGGAATTCTCTGCCACAGAAAACAGTTGAGGCTGGTTCATTGGCTATATTTAAGAGGAAATTAGATATGGCCCTTGGGGCTAAAGGGATCAGGGGGTATGGAGAGAAAGCAGGTACAGGGTTCTGAGTTGGACGATCAGCCATGATCATACTGAATGGCAGTGCAGACTCGAAGGGCTGAATGGCCTACTCCTGCACCTATTTTCTATGTTTCTGTTTTATCTCTACAAAGTAATAAATTAATTACAAATATAAAACACAAAATAATTGATTACATTAGTATTCACCCCCCTTTAATATGACACACAAAATCATCACTGGAACAGCCAATTAGGTTTTCAGAAGTCTTGTAATTAGTTAAATGAGGATCACCTGTGTACCGTCAAGGTGTTTCAATTGACTGTAGTACAAATACACCTGTATCTGGAAGGTCTAACTGCTGGTGAGTCAGTATCCTGGCAAAAACTACACCACGAAAACAAAAGAACACTCCAAGCAACTCTGCAAAAACATTATTGAAAAGCACAAGTCAGGAGATAGACACAAGAAAATTTCCAAATTACTGAATAACCCTTGGGGTGCATTTGTCAATCATCAAGAAATGGAAAGAATATGGCACAGCTGCAAATCTGCCTTGAGCAGGTTGGCCTCAAAAACTGAGACCGTGCAGGAAGGGGACTGGTGAGGGAGGCCACCAAGAGACCTATGACAACTCTGGAGGAGTTACAAGCTACAGTGGCTGAGATGGGAGAGACTGCGCATACAACAACTGTTGCCCCAGTACTTCACCAGTCACAGCTTTATGGGAGAGTGGCAAAGAGAAAACCACTAATGAAAAAAAACTCATATGAACTCTCAGCTAGAGTTTGCCAGAAGGCATGTGGGAGACAGAAGTCAGCTGAATGAAGGCTCTACGGTCTGATGAAAACAAAATTGAGCTTATGGGCTATCAAACTAAACATTGTTTAGTGTAAGCCATACGCCGCTCGTCATCCCTACCATGAAGCATGGTGGTGGCTGCAACATGCTGTGGGGATGCTTCACTGCAGTCGGCCCTGGAAGGCTTGTGAAGGTAGAGTGTAAAATGAATGCAGCAAAATACAGGGAAATCCTGGAGGAAAACCTGATTCAGTCTGCAAAAGAACTGCAACTTGGCTTAAAAACAGGTCCTGATGAAGGATCTTGGCCTGAAGTCTTGACTGTAACCTTTTCCATAGATGCTGCCTGGCCTGCTGAGTTCCTCCAGCATTTTGTGTGTTTTGCTTGGATTCCCAGCATCTGCAGATTTTCATTTGAAAGTTAATGTTCTGGAGTGGCCAAGTCAGAGTCCAGACCTCAATCCAATGGAGAATTTGTGGCTGGGCTTGAAAAGGGCTGTTCACTCACAATCCCCATGCAATCTGACAGAGCTTGAGCAGCTTTGTAAAGAAGAATGGAGGAGAATTGCAGTGTTCAGATAGATCAAAGCTGATAGAGACCTATCCACACAGACTCAAGGCTGTATTTGCTGCCAAAACAGCGACTCCTTTGCTTGCATCTTCGGAAACAGCTCTATGTCTATATTTAATATCTGTATTTTTGAAGACCCTGACCTGGAATTACACGCTGACTATGGTTCTTTGCGGGAATGGGACCCGCTCTGGGGTTCCACAACTGGCCGTTATGCGACATGCTCGGCCTGAGAGCTTCGCTCGCCTTCGGAGGTCCGAGAGATTCCGTGGCTCTGGAGACGGGGGATTGTAAGGCGGTGTCACGGCAGAAGATCGGTGTGTCGTCGTGGGAGTCAGAAGATCTACGGCTGTGTGTCCAGAGACCTGAGATCTTTGGGCACAGAGCTCAGAAAAAGCAACGCAACAGACTTTTAGCATCTTAAACCGGTGAGTTATTTGTTATGTCTCCCCTCTCTGTGAAATGGAGGCACCTCTTTCTCCCTTATTAGGGAGAGCCTCTGGTATGTTGAAAACCGTGTAGCCTTTGGGGTACTGCAAGTGTCTTTGCTGCTGCTTTGCTCACACTTGAGTGCTCAGTGGTGGGTGCCGATGTTTTTTTTTACTGGTGGGGTGAGGGGGGAATCGTTGTTTGCTACTGCTTATGCACAGTAGGGAGGGGAGCTGGAGGGGACTTTGGGGTTCTAACATTTAACTGTCATTCATTCTTTGGGGCTCTTCTGTTTTTCTGGATGTTTGTGACGAAAAAGCATTTCAGGGTGTATATTGTATACATTTCTCTGACATTAAATGTACCTTTTGAAACCTCTGAAAAGTGGATCTGCTAAGTACGGACTTGAAGGGATGAGTAATTATGCAATCAATTATTTTGTATTTAATAAATGTAATAAATTTAGAGCAATTTGTAGAAATTTGACTTTTGACATGAAAGAGTCTTTACTGTTGACCAGTGCCAAAAAAGCCAAATTAAATTCATTGTGACTCAGTGTTGTAAAACAAGAAAATATGAAAACTTCAATTGGGTTGAATACTCTTTATAGGTACTGTACATACATAAGGCTGGCTGGTGGTGCAGTGACATTAACGCCGGACTCCGGAGCGAAGGTTCCTGAGTTCGAATCCAGTCGGGCCGCTCCCCGACACGCTTTCCATCCGTGCCAGGTTGAGTGTCAAGCTCGCAACTCTGCCTCGTTTTAAAAAAAACACTGCGCTGTGAGAAGGACGTGGGTGACCACTCACAGAATCTTTCCTCAAAACAACCACTTGGAAAAAGTAACATGCATACATACTGTCCACACAAATAAAATTTAAAAGACATTTGGACAGGTAGAGGGATAGGATAGAGTTATGGGGCCAGCTTAAAACGCTGGAGGAACTCAGCAGACCAGGCAGCATCTGTAGAAATGAATAAACAGCTGACGTTTCAGGGGTATCTCATTGTTCCTCTTTTGCACTATTTAAGACTCAAGGCCTCTTCATCTCGTGTTCTTGATAATTATTACTCATTTATTTATTATTTTCAAGAGGAAAATCTGCAGATGTGAAATCCAAGCAACACATACAAAAGGAACTCAGCAAGCCAGGCAGCATCTGTGGAAAAGAGTACAGGTGATGTTATGGGACGAGGTCCTTTGGCAGGACCCGGCCCGAAATGTTTTTCCATAGATGCTGCCTGACCTGCTGAGTTCCTCCGGCATTTTGTGTGTGTTACTATTATTTCTTTTTGTATTTGCGCAGTTTGTTATGTTCTGCACTCTGGCTGAACACCTTAGCTGGGTGGTCTTTCATTGATTCTGTAATTATTCTATGGATTTGTTGTGAATGCCTGCAAGAAAATGAATGGCAGGTTTGCATATGGTAACATATGTACTTTGATAATAAATGAAAGTTGAACTTTGAACTTTGTTTACTTTGAACTTTATTTGATTTTCTATTATAATTTATAGACATTTTTAAAAGTATTGCACTGTATGCTGCCACAAATTTAATGACATAATTCAGAGGACATAACCCTGATCCCGATTCCAAGTCTATATTGAAAATGATTCTGTGTCTTTCTGAAGACCTGCTTCCTTTTGTTAAAATGCTTCAGCTATGATGTGTGCAATAGGGGTGTCAGGTTCATAGACTACCTCATTAATCTAAGTCACACTGATGAACCTTTCTTCAGTGACATCTCAGACAACACAAACTGGCTTGAGTAAACAAACTGAAAGTCTCTTGGTGACTCAGAGGGGATAGAATATCAGTGATACTTTACCTCACGGCCCTCCCAGGTCAGGGCTGCCTGAATTTTCCATCAGAATCCCCTGATTTTGGTATTGTTTCTAAAGATAGACACTTACGGGGCGAAAAAGGGAAGTTCTATATTAGCACCATTTTGTTCTTAAATGTTTCTATCATTTTCTAAACATGAGGTTCTGCAGGGGTGGAGATCTTGAGCAGCACACACTACATGCTGGAGGGCAGGCTGCACTATGGTGGGTAATAAATAGTTTTTCAGGCTGAGGCCCTCCATCAGAACTGAAAAGGAAGGGGGAAGAAGCTATAAGAGGGTAGGGGGAAGAGAAAGGAGGCGATAGGTGAGACCAGCTGAGGGGAAAGGTGGGGGAAGAAGATGAAGTAAGAAGTTGATAGGTGGATGAGATAAAAAGCTAAATAGTGGACCATGGAAGAAAGGGAAGGGGGAAGGACAGCAGGGAGTGTGAAATTCCTTACAGATATTTTGACACAGTGGTTTACTACCAAGCCTCTGCTTTTCATCTGAGGCCTTGTCTACTCTCTCGGGCGGATTTTTATTCTGAAGAAGTATTGAGGTGTTTCCTCCTTCGCAGGTCTGGTCACTGAAAGGCCCAGATAAGGTGGAGGTGCAGAGGATGTTTCCATTAGTAGGAGAGTCCAGTATCTGAGGGCATGCCCTCAGAATGAAGGGATGTCCCTTTAAAACTGAGATGAGCACAAATTTCTTCAGCCTGAGGGTGGTGAATCTGTGGAATTTGTTACCACAGGCAGTTGCAGAGACAAAATCATTGGGAATATTTAAGGCAGAGATTATACAGTACTGTATAAAAGTCTTGGATACATATACATAGATGCGGTGCCTAAGACCGTTGCATGGTACTGCAAGCTGTTTTTTTAAATATTATTTCCTGCTTGGGTTAATTTTGATTTGAAGCATGCAGTGGAAAGAGTCATCTCTATCCTCCCATTATGTATCCTTGAAACTGCAATATTTATGAGTCTTAAGTTTTTGTTAATATTGATAAACATTTGGTAGACAGAGTACCGAGCAGAAGTCTTGAGTACTCTAGCTATATATTGGTGCCTAAGACTTTTACACAGAGCTGTACGGCCTTGATTTAAAGAGTGGAATAGTTATGAGGGGAAGGTGGGAGAATGGGTTTGAGAAAATAATCTGCCATGATTGAATAGCAAATTTGCTAATCCAGTTTCCCACATGATCCAGATCATTGATATAGATGACAAACAACAACAGACCCAGCACTCGTTATTGGCCTCCAGTCACCGAGCATACAGCTACTAAAGACCTGGCTTCTCCAAAGTGCAAAGTACAAACCTGTGAAACCAATGATGCCTCACTCTAAATGCCAATTGACTAAACCTTCTTGACCAGCGGGACCTTATCGAAGGACTTGCTAAATCCATTGTAGACAATGTCCACTGCCTTTCCTGGTAATCTGCTTGAAAAACTCCTAAGGTTGGCTAGGCACAGCCTATCACGCACAAAGCCATTTTGACTATCCATAATCAGTCCATGCTTATAGAAATAATTACACATC
The DNA here is from genome assembly GCF_048418815.1 of Hemitrygon akajei. NCBI lineage: Eukaryota > Metazoa > Chordata > Chondrichthyes > Myliobatiformes > Dasyatidae > Hemitrygon > Hemitrygon akajei. The sequence continues at coordinate 13,570,555 of NC_133127.1, read as the reverse complement.
CAATCCCTTAGAATGCCTTCTGACCTTCCTACTACTGATATCATGCTCACTAGCCTATAACTTCATGGCTTACTCAAAGAGTAACATTTGAACAACATTAGTTATCCCCAGGTTCTTCAGCATCTTACCTGTGACATTTAGGAGAAGCTTGGATTGGTACCCAAGTGGGACAGATTTGTCTGGATGCAGGTAGATGGGCTAGGCAGAAAAATGGGTCAGCATGGACTAGATGGGCTGAAGGGCCTTTCTGTTCTCTGTGGAGGCGGAGGAGATTTAGTTTAATGTGACATCATGTTTGGCACAGGCATTGCAGACTGAAGGGGTTGTTTCTGAGCTGTGATTTACCATGTAATGTCTTTGATGATGTTAAGTAAGTCACAGGAGAATGGAGGTCTATCAGTTACTGATCAAAAGGAGGGAAGGGACAGCAGTGGCTCGATGTCGGTAAACTGGAAGATCTTCCTTGGCTGTTTGTCTCGGGGTGATAAAGCAGAATCCAGCAACTGCAAAAATATCTTGACAGGTTGTTGACTGACCGAGCAGGTAAACTTTCCTGGCAGGGCTGGGCCTTTGAAGATGTTTACTTTGGCTGCAAACTCTCGTTAGTCACTGTCACCATATCAGCTGAGGTGCGAGGAAGGAATGGAAGAAAACTCTTCTCTCAGGGGAGAATAAGTCAGAAAACTGGGCTTCAGAAACACAAGAGATTCTGCAGCAGCTGGAAGCCCAGAGCCACGCACACGAAATGCTTCAGGGACTTGGCAGGTCACGAATAAGCAGCTGACATTTTAGGCTGAGACCCTTCATTCGGACACAGAAGGATCCTGATGAAGGGTCTCGGCCTGAAATATTGACTGTTTATTATTTGGCATAGGTGTCAGTGGGCTTCAAGTTGAACTGACCATGAGACTTGTTCATCGACATTTTATTTAGAGATACTGGGTGGAATAGGCCTTTCTGACCCTTTCAGCTACACTGCCGGTAACCCCAACTTAACCCTAGCCTAACCACAGGACTACTTACAATGACCAATTGACCTACTGACCGGTGCGTCTTTGGAATGAGGGAGGAAACCGGAGCATCCGGAGGAATCCCACATCCAGATTGAAAAGCCACGTCCAGAGGTATTGATTTAAGGGCTGAAAGAGCAGATATTTACAGAAAGAAAGAAAGAAAAGTGCACTGGCACTTCATTCCAATCTCTCAAGGATCCTGTGAAGCAACTGGCGGCTAGCTAAAGAAATGAACAATCCTCTGGATATACCCAGTAAGGTGAAGTGTCGTCTGTTGGGGGCAAAATGATTGTCAATCTTTTGGGCCGAAACCCCGCATCAGGGAACGGGTAACTTCATTTTGAAGTGTAGTGACCGTCATGTAACTGGGAGAGCAGAGCAGCTGCTGTGGAACGGAGGGTGGTTTGGTAGTGTAGCGGCTAGCGAAACGTCTTACAGCGCCAGCTGCAAGATCAAGGTTCGATTCCCGCCGCTGTCTGCAAGGAGTTTGTACGTTCACCCTGCGACCGCGTCAGTTTCCTCACACAGTACGGGTTAGGGTTAATGAGGTGTGGGCATGTTGCACTGGCGCCGGAGGCATGACAACACTTCTGGGTTGCCCCCAGCACGATCCTTGATGCAAAACGATGCATTGCTCTGTACGCTTTGATGCTTGAATGTACAAGAGAAAAATAAGTTTAAGATGTTTCTTATATTGGGGAAGTCTAGGACCAGAGGGCACATCCATTTAGACCATTCTTGAGGAGAAATTTCTTTAGCCAGAGGGTGGTGAATCTGTGGAATTCATTGCCACAGACAGCTGTGGACGCTAAGTCAATGGGAATATTTAAAGCGGGGAGTTGATAGTTCTTGATTTGAAAGGGCGCCAAAGGTTACAGGGAGAAGGCAGGTAAATGGGGTTGAGGGGGGATGATAAATCAGCCATGGAGTGGCAGAACAGATTCTGTGCCAAACCCATGCCAACCATCAAGCACCCATTTTCACTAGGCCTACGCTAATCCCATTATATTCTCCCCATAGTCCCAACAGCTCTGCCCTAATTCTAACACAGCTTGGCCGGAACTCTTTAATTCCATTATATTTTCAAGATCAATGGCCAATTTATGAGGTTAGTTCTGAGAGTGATTGGTACTGTGAATAGGGTGGCAGAGTTGGTGGTGGAGATGGGTATGACAGGGGGACTTAGAGGCTCTGGGTTTGGCACATGAGTATGTAGAGTTGGAGGGATAGTGACATAAACACGAGATGCTGGAAATCCAGAGCAACAGACACAAAATGCTGGAGGAGCTCAGCAGGTCAGGCAGCATCTATGGAAATGAATAAACAGCCAATGTTTTGGTTTGATATGGAAATTGAAATTAGGCTTTTACTTACCAATTTTATTAGATCAACACAGCAATGTGGGCTGAAGTACTGTACTGTTCCATGTTCTACTGGTGCAGTTGGCAGCTAACAGACTGAGCTGTCTCCAGCCTCTGGGGGTGGAATGTTAACAACCCAGGAAGTGCCCTCTTCGAATTAGGGAGCAGGCACAGGATCCTGAAGGCCTACACACATTTTTGGAACACCTTCTTGCCTCCACTATTAGATTTCTGAACAGACAATGAACCCATGTACACTACCTCACTATTTTTGCGCTCTCTTTGCACTACTTATTTAATTTAATTATATACATAATACATGTTAAATATATATTTATATAATTATTTATGTGTATTATCATTCTGTGAAAAGTCTTAGGCTAAGGGTGCCTGGCTTTTGCACAGTATACACAGTATATAAAATTAAGTGCAGTGCAATATATAAATATTACTATAAATTACAGTGAGATATTTTTCTTATTGTAATTTATAGTACATTTTATGTATTGCCCTGTACTGCTGCCACAAATCAACATATTTCACAACATATGCCAGTGATAATAAACCTGATTCTGATTCTGAAATTTGGAATGTACAACCAATACAACTTGACCTTAGCCATCTCTTGAAAGAATCCAGAGTGCAGGCCTGTTTAATGTGTTTATAATTGACTTTAGTGACACGCTGAAAGGGCTCCCGCACCAAAGAGTGCAGTCCGCTCAAAAAAGCTCTCCGAGACGGACCCACAGGGGGATTTGTGTCACGTATCAGTGGGAGACAATTACCATCAGATGCTGGCTTTGATCTACTTGTTTAAGATCTCCCCCTCTGGCAAGTACTTTGAGTTATGGTTGAACTCAGTAGAGGAATCTATGTGAAATGCTGGCAAGCAGGTCTTACCAGTGTCTGTCTGGTCAGACAGTCAACCTTTTAACATCCATCAAAGCCCACTTGATCTTGTCAACCAACCGAAACATCCCATAATTAATCGTGAGAAGCCAGTGTTGTGGCATGAGATTCTTGTTAAACGTACACGGCTCCCTTGTCACAACACGTCTTGTTCGATCAGCTCTCCGCCAGAGACAGGAGACCCTGTTGACTGAAAGCAGAGCACCGTGCCAAACTTTAGCTCGTGTTTACCTACAAGAAAGGGGCTCTTTGACCTCTGATTTGATTCATGTTATCTGGAGACCAGAGTCGGAAGGTTCCGGAGACTTCACTTATCTGGCGTGGGATTCGCATAAACACACACGCATGCGCGCGCACGCACGCAGCAGGTAGTGCTGCTGTCTCACGGCTCTAGCGACCCAGGCTGGATCCTGAGCTCTGGTGCTACACACGTGGAATTTGTGTGACTGCGCTGGTTCTCCACCGGGACCTCCAGTTTCTCCCACAGAGACTGGCGGGTTGGTGGGTTAACAGTTTGTTGAGATAATCATAGAAAAGTACAGCACAGAAACAGGCCCTTTGGCCCATCTAGTCCATGACAAACAATTTAAGCTGCCTACTCCCATCAACCTGCACCAGGACCATAGCTCTCCATACCCCTACCATCCATTTACCTATCCAAACTTCTCCTAAACATTGAAGTCAAGCTGGCATTCGCCACCTGCACTGGCAGTTTGTTCCACATTCTTACAATCCTCTGAGTGAAGAGGTTCCATCTCATGTTCCACTTAAACCTTTCACTCTTAGCCATGACATCTAATTGTAGTTCCACACAACCTCAGTGGAAAAAGTTTTCTTGCTTTTGCCCTATCTATACCTCTCATAATTTCGTACACCTCTATCAAATCTCCTGTCGATCTTCTGCATTCCAAGAAATAAAGTCCTAACCCACTCAATCTTTTCTCATAACTCGGGTCCTCCATCCTGGTAGCATCCTTGTTGATACGTGGGGATGGGAGGATATGGATGATACACAAGAAGGAAGCACTTGGAGAGCGGTCACATTTAAATCCATCGAATATTGATAGGCCGACACTGTTGTAGTGTGTCATTATTTGAGTTACTGTTGTCTTCCTGTCAACTTCAAGTCTGACCATTCCCCTCTGATCTCTCTCATGAACAAGACATTTTTGCTCAATGGATGTTTTTTTTCCATCCATTCTCTGTAAACTCTAGAAACCATTGTGTGTGAAAATTCCAGATCAGCAGTTTCTGAGGTGCTCAAACCATCTTGCCTGCCACCAGCACCTATTCCATGGACAATGTCACTTGGATCGCATTTCTTCCCCATTCTGATGTTTGGTCTGAAAAATAACTGAACCCCCTGACCATGTCCGCGTGCTTTTATGCATTGAGTTACTGCCATAGGATTGGCTGGTTAGATACTTGCATTAATGTGCAGGTGTGTGGGTGTACCTTATAAAGAAAATCTTGCATTAATAGAAAACATTTCACACCTGTTCACTTCCTTCCAGAGATGCTGACAGATCAGCTGAGCTCCTATAGTATTTTCTGTATGTTGTTCGAGATTTCTGCAGAATCCTTTGCGTTTATGAGAGACAGAGAGACCACCTTCTCTCTGAACACAACAAAGAGAAAATGCTGTGGCCAACCATTTTAATTCCACTTCCCATTCTCATTCTCACATGTCTGCTCATGGCCCTCTCTACTGATGAGCAACACCTCATATTCTGTCTGGGTAGCTTCCAACCTGACTGATGGCATGAACATTGATTTCTCTGACTGCTGGTAATTCTTTCCGTTCCCCTTTCTTCTCTTTTCCATTCTCCATTCTGGCTACTCTCTTCTCCTCACCTGCCTATCACATCTCTCTCGTACTCCTTCCCTTTTTCTCACAGCCCACTCTCCTCTCCCAACAGATTCCTGCAGGATGCCACACATCCTAGCATGCCAACTGCACAACACGTGACCACAATAACAGCAGAGAGTTGTAGACACAGCTCAGCACATCATGGAGACCAGCCATGGAGTTGGTCTATACTTCTCACTGCCTCAGTGAAGCAGCCAGCATAATCAAAATTACCACCCACTCCGGACATACTCTCTTCTTCCCAACTCCTGCGACACTGCTGGTGCCAAACTGTATGGGTCTCTGCTATCCCATAGAACATTAGAACCATAGAACATTACAGCACAGAAACAGGCCTTCTGGCACTTCTTGGCTGTGCCGAACCATTTTTCTGCCTAGTCCCACTGACCTGCATCTGGGCCATATCCCTCCATACCCCTCTCATCCATGTACCTGTCCAAGTTTTTCTTAAATGTCAAAAGAGAGCCCGCATTCACCATTTCATCTGGCAGCTCATTCTACACTCCCACCACTCTGTGTGAAGAAGCCCCCCCCCCCCCATGTTCCCTTTAAACTTTTCCCCCTTCACCCTTAACCCATGTCCACTGGTTTTTTTCTCCCCTGGCCTCAGTGGAAAAAGCCTGCTTGCATTCACTCTATATATACCCATCATAATTTTATATACCTCTATCAAATCTCCCCTCATTCTTCTAAGCTCCAGGGTATAAAGTCCTAACCTAGTCAACCTTTCTCTGTAACTCAGTTTCTCAGGTCCCAGCAACATCCTTGTAAACCTTCTCTGCACTCTTTCAACCTTATTAATATCCTTCCTGTAATTCGGTGACCAAAACTGCACACAATACTCCAAATTCGGCCTCACCAATGCCTATACAACCTCACCATAATATTCCAACTCTTATACTCAATACTTTGATTTATAAAGGCCAATTTACCAAAAGCTCTCTTTACGACCCTATCTACCTGTGACGCCACTTTTAGGGAATTTTGTATCTGTATTCCCAGATCCCTCAGTTCTACTGCACTCCTCAGTGCCCTACCATTTACTTTGTATGTTCTACCTTGGTTTTTCCTTCCAAAGTGCAATACCTCACACCTGTCTGTATTAAACTCCATCTGCCATTTTTCAGCCCATTTTTCCAGCTGGTCCAAATCCCTCTGCAAGCTTTGAAAACCTTCTTCACTGTCCACTACACCTCCACTCTCTGTATCATCAGCAAATTTGCTGATCCAATTTCTTTATTCCTTTAGGTTTATCAACTGCTTAGAGATGGTGAGCCTGCTACATGGACAACAGCCTGCTCTCCATAGTATACTGTCCTGACTTGTGTACTGGCTTGGTATCACATGGACAGCTAGAACACATCCATGGTGACCCCAACCAATGGAGGACCTCATCAATGGCCCCCTTGTGCAACAAGATGTACCTTAGACATAAGAACATAGGAAACAGGAGTAGGCCATCCAGCCCATCCAGCCTGCCCCGCCATTCAATAAGATCATGGCTGATCTGTCTGTAAACTCAGTTCCATCTACCCCATAACCCTTAATTCCCCTACTGTGTAAAAATCTATCTAACTGTATCTTAAATATATTTAGTGAGGAAGCCTCAACTGCTTCCCTGGGCAGAGAATTCCACAGATTCACCGCTCTCTGGGGGAAAAACAGTTTCTCCTCAACTCCATCCTAAATCTTCTCCCCTGAATCTTGAGGCAACCTCACAGTCTACCTCGTTAGCCTGCAGTGCACTTTTTTCTGTAACTGTGACACTTTATTCTGCATTCTGTTAATGCTTTTTCTTTGAACTTCCTCAATGCAATGACATGACAAAATGCTTCACAGGATGGCATGCAGGACAGTGTTTTTCACTGTTCCTCTCTGTAAAGTTCAAAGTAACTTCATTATCAAAGTACGAGTATGTCACCATATGCAACTTTGAGATTCATTTTCTTGCCAGCATATTCAATAAATCCATAAAATAATAACCAAAAACAGGTGGGGCAAGTGAAGTTGTGTGAAGTTATCTCCTTTGGTTCAAGAGCCTGATGGCTAAGGGGTAATAACTTAATATTAAATAAATTTACCAAAAGACAATGTTGGAGGAGCTGAATCTCTGCCTTGCCTGGAAAGGCTGTTTAGGTCCTTGGGTGGTGGTGAGGGAGGAAGTGCAGGCACAGATGTTAATGCCTCCTACAGATGCCGGGAGGTGGTGAATGATATTTCTCTTGAGTAGATCTGAACTATTTCTCAAAACTTAGAACATGGAAGAATGCAGCACAGGAAGAGGACCTTTAACTAAAAAGCTTAAACTAAATCTATGCCTTCTGCCTACATTCTCTACACATTCATGTGCCTATCCAAGACCCCCTTAAACACCTTCATTGTACCTGACTCCCACACTGCTCCTGGCACTGACCACTCTCCATGTGAAAAAACATTGCCCTGCATGTCCTCTTTGATCTTGCCCACTCTCGCCTTAAATGCATGTTCTCTAGTGTTCGATATTTCAACCCCAGGAGAAAGATGTTGTCTGTCTACTTCATCTACATAATCTTATAAGCTTCCACCCAATCTCCCGGATGCAAGAAATTTCACAGATACCAAGTAACTCCCATAATATGCTGGAGGAACTCAGCAGGTCAGGCAGCATCTATGGAGATAGATTGCTGATAAATAACCCCAGAAACGCTGCCTGACCCGAGTTCCTCCTGCAACCTGAGTGAGTTACTTTCTCCCCCCACCCGAGGCACATCTTGATGAAGGCAGGCATCCATGATGAAATTTTGCATCAGCTAGAGATAAAGGAAACATTTTCATCCTCTGGTTACCATCAGCGAGGAATGTGTCTTATCATCATCTCTTTGGAAGAATTACAGGTATGATGCCTGCCCCCACCTTTTCCACTATACTATATGGATGTGTGTCACTCAACTAAAGTTCGGGACTGGGAATGGTGGGTAGGGGGGTTGTGGGACAGGTTGCAAAGCTCAGTTTATCACAGTCTTGAGCAAAGGTTTAACCTTTTAGACCATGAGACATAGGAACAGAATTGGCCCATTGAGTCTGCTCCACCATTCCATGGCTGATTTATCATCCCTCTCAACCCCATTCTCCTGCCCTCTCCCCATAACCTTTGACACCCTGACTAATCAAGAACCTATCAACTTCATCCTTAAATACAACCAATGATTCAGCACTCTTTGGCTAAATGAATTTCTGCACATCTCTATTCTAAAAGGATGCCCTTCTATTAGACCATAAGATATAGGAGCAGAATTAGGTTATTCAGCCCATTGAGTCTGCGCCACCATTTCTTCATGGCTGATCCCAGATCCCATTCAACCCCATGCCCCTGCCTTCTCACTGTATCCCTTGATGCCTCAACCAATCAGGAAATGATTAACTTCCACTTTAAATATACCCACAGACTTGGCCTCCACCGCAGTCTGTGGCAGAGCATTCCACAGATTCACCACTCTTTGGCTAAAAAAGTTCCTTCTTACTTCAGTTCTAAAAGACCGCCCCCTCGATTTTGAGGCTGTGCCTTCTAGTTCTGGATACCCCACTAGACGGAATATTCTCTACACATCCATGTTATCAAGTCCTGTTGACAATACTTCAAGCACGGCCTGACTAGTGCCTTATAAATCTTCCGTATTATCTTTGTTTTTATATTCTATTCCCCTTGAAATAAATGCCAACATTGCATTTGCCTTCTTTACCACAGACTCAACCTGTAAATTAACCTTCTGGGAGTCTTGCATGAAGACTCCCTAGTCCATTTGCACCTCTGATGTAAGAATTTTCTCCCCATTTAGATAATAGTCTACACTGTTGTTCCTTTTACCAAAATATATCATCATACATTTCACACCCTATATTCCATCTACCACTTTTTGCCCATTCTTCCAATTTGTCTAAGTCCTGTACAATCGCATTGCTTCCTCACCACTACCTACCCCTCCACCTATCTTTGGGTATCATTGGCAAACATTGCCACAAAGCCATCAATTCTGCTATCTAAATCACTGACAAGCAATATGAACAGTAGTGGTCCCTATACTGACCCCTGAGAAACGCCACCAGAAATGCCCTATTTATTCTCACTTGCTGCCTCCTGCCTGTCAGCCGTTCTGCTTTCCATGCCTGTATATTTCCAGTAATACCGTAGGATTTTAACTTGTTAAGCAGCCTCGTGTGAGGCACCTCATCAAATGCCTTCTGAAAATCTTAAGTAAATGACATCCACAACCTCTCCTTTGAGTGCGATTAGAGCCTGTAATTTGTATTTTGATACTGTGTTTTTGGACCGACTGAGTAACCTGGTGCTTTTGCTGAATCTGAAAGGATTCGGTGTGATTGAGGACGGAATGTGCTGAATGGTGGAGCGCAAACCCATGATCAGCTCCAGTCCTCGAGCAACTCACGGATCAAACACAAGCAAGGTTGTAATCAATGGGGGTGAGAGCGGAAGGCAAGTGGGTGTCCAGCTCCATCTGAATTTTGGATCTCTGCCTGTGTTTGACCAGTCTCCCTCCCACTGGCTGCTGCCGGAGGAAGGTTTTCTTTGAAGGGGTTCCATAGTTTTTCTGTATCTGTGGGAAGATGAATCTCAGGATTGTGTACTCCTTACATACTTTGATAATAGATGCACTTTGAATTTTTGAACCAGTATTCAGTAGGTTTCAATGGGATTCCAACACCCGTGTTCGAGCCCAGAGCTCCATGGTCATAGACACAAGAAGTACTGCAGATACTGGAAATCCAGAGCAATGTGCACAATATGCTGGAGGAGCTCTGTGGGTCAGACAGCACCTATCGTCGGGAATAAATAGTCAACGTTTCAGGCCGAGACCCTTCATCAGGACTAGACCAAGCTCCATAGTCAGGTTCCTACTCTCAGTTGTGCATCACTCCATACATAAATCTCATCAAAAGCCAACAAATCCCTGAATTAAATTCCTAACTGTCTTCAATCTCTATCACCTTGATTAGATTCTAAACTGCAACTCATGGCAGAAATCCATTACTCTATATGTAAACCCATCTGGACCCCTCAGGACTGTAACTCATCTGTTTATGTACAAACCTCCTGTACGCTTTGATTACATTCCAACCTGTCAATCACTCCTGAATATTTTGACTCTTCAAGAGCAGCTTTGCTCCATCCACCACAATAGGCATGACCTCCCTGTAATGGACTCTTCCGGCCAGTGTGAGGCGCCAGAGAGCACAGGGCCCGAGGTTTTTAAGAGCACCTGAATTGGTTAATTGTTGTTTAATATGTCGTTAATTGTTTAGCATTGATTGTGTTTTTCTCGAGTGACTTGCTCTTTGTAATGCGGTCTCCTGGTGTTTGCTGTTTAAACTTGTTAGTCTATTTTGATAGGCTTGAGGATTCTGTATTACTTGTATTATTTAAGCAGATGCCCGATTAGTGCTAATCGTGGCGTTCTAGTTTTGAGAACATTACTTCTTGCACTGTTGAGCCACTGATTTTCTTTTGGAATTTTAACGAATAAACTCTTGTCTCTGTCTCTAAATTGGAGTCTGTCTTTTCCTCTGGGAAGGAGAATCCAAAAATTGGAGGCAAGGGGTAAAAGGGGAAAGAATTAAAAGGGACCTGAGAGGCAATTTGTTTGCACAGAGGGTGGTGAGTATATGGAATGAGATGCCAAAGGAAAGGACAATGTAGTAGTTTCATTTAAGAAGTAGTTTGACAGGGAGATGTTGTTGTTCTGCTGAACAGGGTGGACATGTGATGTTAGTGGCAGAACGTGTGGTGACTCTTGCGGGCTGCCTCTAGCACATCCTTGGCTGCGCTGGTTGTCAACACAAACTTTCACTATGTTTTGATGGGTTCCTTCAGCTTGTTATAGCCAGGAGGTGGTAAGGCTGATAAGCTCCCGCTACCTATTACATGCTCCAAGAGGTGTGTGTCTCAAGTCAAGTCAAGTCATTCTGATATGTCTATCCATGGCCTCCTCTACTGCCAAGATGAAGCCACACTCAAGCTGGAGGAACAACACCTTATATACCGGCTGGGTAGCCTCCAACCTGATGGCATGAACATTGACTTCTCTAACTTTCGTTAATGCCCCTCCTCCCCTTCTTACCCCATCCCTGACAATATTTAGTTGTTTGTTTTTTTTTTCTCTCTCTGCCCATCACTCTGCCTGTACTCCATCTCCCTCTGGTGCTCCCCATCCCCCTTTCTTTCTCCTGAGGCCTCCCGTCCCATGATCCTTTCCCTTCTCCAGCTCTCTATCACTTTTGCCAATCACCTTTCCAGCTCTTAGCTTCATCCCACCCCCTCCGGTCTTCTCCTATCATTTCGCATTTCCCCCTCCCCCCACTACTTTCAAATCTCTTGCTATCTTTCCCTTCAGTTAGTCCTGACGGAGGGTCTCGGCCCGAAATGTCGACAGTGCTTCTCCTTATAGATGCTGTCTGGCCTGCTGTGTTCCACCAGCATTTTGTGTGTGTTATTTCAAGTCACTTTTTATTGTTATTTCGACCATAACTGCTGGTACAGTACACAGTAAAAACGAGACAATGTTTTTCAGGACCATGGTGCTACATGAACAATACAGAAACTACAATGAACTACGTAAACCAACACAAAAACTACACTAGACTACAGACCTACCCAGGACTGCATAAAGTACACAAAACAGTGCAGGCATTACAATAAGTAATAAACAAGACAATAGGCACAGCAGAGGGCAGGAGATCGGTAGTCCGATGGCTTGGGGGAAAATCTGTTACATAATTAAACAGCTGAATGGCGGCGCCCGGGATTCTGCCAAACAGTCTCTGACAACCAAGTGCAGGTGCTGGCCTTCACTTGGTTACTAGCCCAGCCAAACAGTTTCTACAGACAGGAGAAGGGGCAACGGTGGATTGCAGGTGCCTTAAAACCAGTGGCTTTGGGCAGATGTAGCTCAGTAGCCGTGGTTGGCAGCTCATTTAGGAGAAGGAAAACTCTGATCTGAAACCTCTGCTGCCTTGCGACTGTACCCACTCATGGAGCAGGCTTCGAGAGTAAACACCAAGGAAAACTGTGCAGCTGAAATCCCTAAGGCGGGCCTACGTTGAGTTCAGAGCTGATTGACAACTCCTGCGATGCTGCTTATGCCAAACTGTATCGGTCTCTGCCATTCCATAGAACCATAGAACATTACAGCACAGAAACAGGCCCTTCGGCCCTTCTTGGCTGTGCCGAACCATTTTTCTGCCTAGTCCCACTGACCTACACCTGGCCCATATCTCTCCATACCCCTCTCATCCATGTACCTGTCCAAGATTTCTTAAATGTTAAAAGTGAGCCCGCATTGACCACTTCATCTGGCAGCTCATTCCACACTCCCACCACTCTCTGTGTGAAGAAGCTCCCCCTACTGTTCCCTTTAAACTTTTCCCTCTTTACCCTTAACCCATGTCCTCTGGTTTTTTTCTCCCCTAGCCTCAGTGGAAAAATCAAGACGTACAAACAAGCTGGATGAACTCAGCAGGTCGGGCAGCATCTGTTGAAACGAGCAGTCAACGTTTCGGGCCGAGACCCTTTGTCAGGACCTTTTGCCCGACCTGCTGAGTTCATCCAGCTTGTTTGTACGTCTTGATTTGACCGCAGCATCTGCAGTGTACTTTGTGTTTACTCAGTGGAAAAAGCCTGCTTGCATTCACTCTATCTATACCCATTATAATTTTATATACCTCTATCAAATTTCCCCTCATTCTTCTACGCTCTACATTCCTTTGGGTTATCAGATGCATGGAGAGGGGGAGCTTGCTACATGGGCAACAGCTTGCTCTCCATATCGTACTGCTCTGGCTTGTGTATCGAGACAGCTAGGATACAACAGCAATGGTCAACTCTGACCGACGGAGGCCTCAGAGTGTTTTGGTGCAAATGTGATATAAATCTAAATCTGCTCATCCTTGCTGATTTGATGCAAACGACACATTTCACTGTACATTTCAATATTTCAATACACATGTGACAAATGAAGCTCATCTTTGAATCTGAATCTGTTATTCTATACACTGTATGTGCCCTTGATTACATTCCAGTCTGTAAGTCACTCCGTTATTCTAAGCATAACTTTGGCAAGTGAACTCTTGCAAGTCAAGCGGCATTGGACTGACTTAAACGGTTTCCAGAAAGCAACCCTCGAACCAGTTTGGACATCTCATGATTCGACGTGTGATAGATGTTTGCAGTTGTTGAAAGGACACCATAAATCTCATCACAGTCTGTGTCTGTAAGAGACCAACATAAAATGAGCCCTCAGGGGTAAATTGGAGCTTGTCCTCTGGTTTTATGGACTACTTGAAGCTGTATTAGATTTCATGTCATGAATATACTTAAACTGAACAGACCGAGTTGAAACCTTGTCCACATTCCTCGTTAGGAGGGCTGGAACTCCTTGACGAGTGAGAATTAAAATTGGAATAACATGTTGAAAATGATCCCAATTATTTTCTAATTTGCAAAAAGAAGCCTAAATTTAGAGCAATTTGGGCCAGGTTTCCTATTTCACTGAAGCCTGCTCTTTCTCCCCTCACCATCTGCGACATGCCCTCTACTCATTGCTCCTGTCAGGTACAGGAACTTGAAACGTAAATTCCAAATTCACAGTTCAAAGCAAATTTATTATCGAAGTACATATGTGTCACCACATACAACACTGAGATTCATTTTCTTTCGGGTATTCACGGTAAAAACAAAGAAAAGTAACAAAAGAATAATAATAAATAAATAAATAAGCTGTAAATATCAAGAACATGAGAAGAAGAGTCCTTGAAGACAAGTCCATAGGTTATGGGAACAGTTCAGTGTTGGGATAAGTGAAATTATCTCCTATGATTCAACCATCTGATGGTTCAGGGGTTAATAAGTATTCCTATTTCAGTAACAGTAAATCTGATCCTGATTCAAAATCCCAGAAGTCAGTGTTGAAAGGTGCACAAGATGTCAGAGATGAAAAAGGTTTAGCATCTCTGGTTGGTTGGATTTAAGAAGTTTTTCAAAGACACAAGCAGGTAAGAAATAATGTTCAGTCCAGCTGAAGGGTCTAGACCAGGGGTGTCAAACTCATTTTAGGTCATGGGCCGGATTGAGCAAAATGCAGCTTCATGCGGGCCGGATCAGTCGGACGCGTGCGAACGCAGCTTTCGTTGCCTCCGTTTTTTCAGCCTGCTCTCATGTGTCTCAGTCTCTGCTATAACTACAAAGTGTTTCACTTTACAAATTCCGTTTCTTATGAAGAAGACTGCCGAGCAAGACTGCCGAATAAACACTAAAAACCCTGAAAACCTGGTACCTGAATAAACTCAGCATTAGCCATATCATACGCCATAGGCGCTTCGATTACTGGGGCCAGCTTTAATAGTAATTAGATATTATCTCGCGGGCCAAAGATAATTCCACCACGGGCCAGATTTGGCCCGCGGGCCTTGATTTTGACATATATGGTCTAGACCCTGTTGGATGCCAGTATTTTCACAATTCAAAGATTCTTCAGAAGTCAAGAAAGTCAAGAAAGAGACACAAAACTTGTTGCTTATGGCCATTTTATTAAGTGTTACAAAACAAAGCCCAAACAAGCAAAGACAAAGAAAAACCGTCATGGTCATTTTGTACTCAGACCGGAGATAACAACATTCCAGTGATAATAACAATTAACCTGTAAAACAGCCAGATTCAAGCAGCATGAGACCTGCCACAGAAAACTGAAACGTTTCCAGAAAATATAAAAGCAACTATAATCATAATTGCTGGAAAATTCACTGAACAATTATACATATACACTGTAGGTAACTATATGAAAATAGAAGCATGCATAGGAAAGTTCAACTACAAAAAAAACAAGAAAAATAGCATTTCTACACCCTAATCCAGAATCAGAATCGGTTTAATGTCACTCTCTTGAAATTTGTTGTTTTGTAGCAGCAGTACATTGCAATACATAATGATGAAAACTGTAAATTACAGTAAGAAGTGTATATACAGTCCATATAAAAAGTATTTCACCCCCCCCCCCAGAAGTTTTCGTGTTTTATTGTTCTACAACATTGAATCACAGTGGATTTAATCTGGCTTTTTTTGATGCTGATCAGCAGAGAAAGACACTCTCGTGCCAATGTGAAAACAGATCTCTACAAAGTGATCTAAATTAATTACAAATATAAACCACAAAATAATTGATTGCGTAAATACTCACATCATTCAAGTCAATATTTAGCAGATACACATTTGGCAGCAATTACAGCCTTGAGTCTGTGTTGATAGGTCTCTATCAGCTTTGCATATCTGGACACTGCAATTTTTCCCCTTTCTTCTTTACAAAACTGTTCAAGCACTGTCAGATTGCATGGGGATCGTGAGTGAACAGCCCTTTTCAAGTCCAGCCACAAATTCTCAATTGGATTGAGGTCTGGACTCTGACTTGGCCACTCCAGGATATTAACTTTGTTGTTTTTAAGCCATTCCTGTGCAGCTTTGGCTTTATGCTTGGGGTCATTGTCTTGCTGGAAAATAAATCTTCTCCAAAATCGCAGTTCTCTTACAGACTGCATCAGGTTTTCCTCCAGGATTTCCCTGTATTTTGCTGCATTCATTTTACCCTCTACCTTCACAAGCCTTCCAGAGTCTGATGCAGTGAAGCATCCCCACAGCATGATGCACCATCAAGCTTCATTGTAGGAGATGGAATGTTTGATGATGTGTGGTGTTTGGCTTACGCTAACTTAACGTTTAGTCTGATGGTCAAAATTTTCAATTTTGGTTTCATCAGACCATAAAACTTTCTTCTAACTGACTTCAGAGTCTCCTGCATGTCTTCTGGCAAAATCTAGCTGAGATTTCATGTGAGTTTTTTTCAACAGTGGCTTTTTCTTTGCCACTCCACCAGAAAGCTGCGACTGGTGAAGCACCCGGACAACAGATGTTTGAGCAGTCTCTCCCATCTCATTAACTGGAGTCTGTAGCTCCTCCAGAATTGTCATAGGTCGTTTGGCAGCCTCCCTCACTAGTCCCCTTCTTGCACGGGCACTCAGTTTAAGAGGATGGCCTGCTCTAGGCAGATTTACAGCTGTGCCATATTCTTTCCATTTCTTGATGATTGACTTAATTGTACTCCAAGGGATATTCGGTGACTTGGAAATCTTCTTGTATCCATCTTCTGACTTGAGCTTTTTAATAACTTTTTTTGTAGAGTAGCTTGGAGTGTTACTTTGTCTTCATGTAGTTTTTTCCAGGATGCTGACTCACCAGCAGTTGGACCTTCCAGATAGAGGTGTCTTTTTACTGCAATCAATTCAAACACCTTGACTATACAGGGTGATCTCGGTTTAACTAATTATATGACTTCTAAAATCAATTGGCTGCAGCAGTGATGATTTGCTGTGTCGTATTAAAGGGGGTGAACACTTACACAATCAATTATTTTGTGTTTTATATTTGTAATTAATTCAGATCACCTTGTAGAGATCTGTTTTCTCTGACACAAAAGAGTAAAATAAAAGCCATATTAAATTTACTGTGATTCAAACTTGTAAAACAAAAGTTGTTGTGAATAATTTTTCTTTCTTTTTCAAACTTTTTATTCAATTTTTCAAAAATGAATACATGGTGGTCACAATAGTACAAAGGGAGTGGGAGTACATTATTGGCAATTAACACATGCAAGTAGAAACTATAATTAACACCAATATAATTGACCTCCCAAACTCTTGATATAAACATGATATAAAGAGATAAAAAGATGGAAAAAAAACAAATTAAAAAAAACAAAAACAAAGTAAACTAAACTAAGCAGAACTAAAACTTCACTAAACAAAGCTGGGCTCTTCTATTATATTGGATAAAATCGTTAATGTCGTCAACTGCACTCCTCCCCTCTAATTAATAAATAATATAAAGGAATCAGAAAAGGTCAAATTACATTCTATGAACGTATTGGATAAATGGCCTCCAAGTTTCTTCAAATTTAACCGAGGGATCAAAGGTTCCACTTCTAATTTTTTCTAAGTTTAAACAGGATTTGGTTTGGAAAAAACCATTGAGATGTAGTTGGAGGATTCATCTCTTTCCAATTCAATAAAATAGATCTTCTAGCCATTAAAGTAACAAATGCAATCATCCGCCGATCTGAAGAGGGCAGATCAACCATTGGTAAGCCAAAAATTGCAGTGATAGGATGAGGTTTTAAATCAATGTGCAAAACTGTAGAGATTGTATCAAAAATATCTTTCCAATATTTTTCCAAAAGAGGACAAGACCAAAACATATGAGTCAAAGAGGCTACCTCAGAATGACATCTAACACAGATTGGATTTACATGAGAGTAAAAACGAGCTAATTTATCTTTAGACATATGAGCCCTATGCACCACTTTAAATTGAATCAACATATGTTTAGCACAAATAGAAGAAGAGTTAACTAATTGAAGAATTTTCTCCCATTTCTCTATAGGTAAAGAAAGTTGAAGTTCCTTCTCCCATTCATTTTTAATTTTATCAGATATATCTGACTATTTTCATAATCATATCATAAATGATTGCTATTAAACCCTTTTGATAAGGGTTTAAGCCTAAAAATTTTCCATGATATCGGTTGGATATGAAATCGGAAAAGTAGATGACATCATATTCAAAAAATCTCTTATCTGTAAATATCTAAAAAAAATGGGATTTGGGCGAATTATATTTATTAGACAACTGTTCAAAGGACATGAAACAGTTATCCAAAAATAAATCATGAAAACATACTATACCCTTCATTTTCCATACCAAAAAGGCTTGATCCATGACAGAGGGTTGAAAAAAATTAGATATAATGGGACTTGATAAAATAAATTTATTCAAGCCAAAAAATTTACGAAACTGAAAACATATTCATAATGTATGTTTAATTATTGGATTAACCATTTGTTTATTCAATTTAGAAAGAACAAAGGGAAGCAAAGTCCATAAGATGGAAACCAGTGAAAATCCTTGTACAGAATTACATTCAAGGTTAACCCATTGTGGACTTACATTAATATCCACATCTTGTGTCCAAAATATTAAATATCGAATATTAATTGCCCAGTAATAAAATCTTAAATTTGGCAGTGCCAGGCCACCATTCTTTTTGGATTTCTGCAAGTATTTTTTACTTAACCTAGAATTTTTATTCTGCCATATGAAAGATGAAATTTTAGAGTCAATAGTATCAAAAAAGGATTTAGGAATAAAGATTGATACCGCTTGGAAAAGATATAAGAATTTAGGTAAAATAATCATCTTAATAGCATTAATTTGACCAATCAGTGATATAGACAGTGAGGATCATCTAGTAAGCGATTGTTTAACCTGGTCTATTAAAGGTAAAAAATTGACGTTAAATAAATCCTTATGTTTTTTTAGTAATTTTAACACCTAGGTAAGTAAAATAATCCATAACCAATCTAAATGGTAAATGTCTATAAATTGGAACTTGCATATTTAAAGGGAAAAGTTCACTCTTATTAAGATTCAGTTTGTAACCAGAAAAGTTACTAAACTGAGTGAGCAGGGATATAACAGCAGGAATGGATTTCTCAGGATTCGAAATATATAGTAGCAAATCATCAGCGTATAATGATAACTTGTGTATCACATTCCCAAGGGAAATGCCAAGTATAGTAGGTGAGTCATGAATAGCAATAGCTAGAGGTTCCAGGGCAATATCAAATAGCAATGGGCTAAGGGGACAGCCTTGTCTCGTGCCACGAAACAACTGAAAAAAGGGAGATCTTATATTATTGGTAAGTACCAAAGCCAAAGAGGTATAATATATCAATTTAATCCAAGATATAAATTGTGGGCTAAAATTAAATTTCTCAAGTGTACTAAATAAGTATGGCCATTCAACTCTATCAAACGCTTTCTCTGCATCCAATAAGATGACACATTCTGGAATTCTAGATGAGGGAGTATTAATAATATTCATTAATTTCCTAATATTAAAGGATGAATAGCGATTTTTAATAAATCCGGTCTGATCAACAGAAATAATTTGAGGCAATACATTCTCCAATCCAGGATGAATAATTTTTATAGGCAGTGTATATATCGTCGTTGTAGGTCGCATCCGTAATTTCCAGTTGGCGGACGATTTCCCTCCACGCCGCTCTGACATTGGGAAATCATGTACTCGGCAGGTTACAGCAGTGGTTTGCCTTTGCCTACTGCCGGGGGAGTTTAAAGAGATCACCACCTCTTGTTGTGGATGACCAGGACGTCTAAGTGTCTTGTGGTGCTCTTAGCGCTCCACCAACGCCTGCTGGCCTGCCTTCTTGACCGTTGGACCATTAGGCGGTCTCCGTGTATATATAGTTAAATTAAATAAGTAGTGCAAAAAGTGAAAAACATACTGAGTTAGTGCCCGGGAATCAATCTCCTTTCAGAAATCTGATGGCAGAGGGGAAGAAACTGTTCCTGATTCGTTGTGTGTGCCTTCAGGCTCCTGATCCCCAAGAACCCCAAACGTCGACAATTCCCTCTCCCTCCGCAGATGCTGCTCGACCTGCTGAATTCCTCCAGAAGTTTGTTGCTCCGGATTTTGGCATCTTGAAATACTTGTATGGAGCTTTTAACTCCTCAGGCTTTGAGGAGAAATTTAGTGAAGTTTTGAACATTAAAAGCACAAATAATGAAAGGAAGTTTAGGGCATTCAGCCCTATATCTCTGCTCCAACTTTCAAACAGGAGTCATAGAGTGAGACAGCATGGAATCAGACCCTCCGTGCTCAGCTTGTCCATGCTTTCACTGTGCTCCTATTTGCCCACATTTGACCCGGAAACATGGTTCCAGGACAATATCCCATGAACCACTTACCTCCAGGCCATGCAACTCAGGGACTTGTGCCAATATTATTTTGTGACTGCATGTACGATCGTAACCTTGTGTGCTGCGTGTGACTGCGTTTTGTACGTTGGCCCTGGAGGAATGAAGTTTTGTTCAGCTGTATACACATGTATGGTTGAATGACAATTAAAATTGAACTTGAACTGCACACTACGTGCAATCTGAACTATACGTATTTTATTATCTTTTTTTGTAGTAATATTATGCTTTATTTGCTGTGTGAGATTAATGTGTAAGTTTTCATAAATAAAACGATGGGGCGTTTTATGTTTTGGAGAATCTGTAGCAACTCATTTATTGAACACCAAAAAACTGACCACAAAGTGTGATAAAAGTGCTTTGTGTAATTACCTCATCACATCAGACAGCCTCTTAAAGTGAAACCCCAACTCAACATCAGTATTTGTGAATTATGTATACTTCACCAATTACATGACCCTGCATATGTTTCGTGGGTGCACTGTGGTCTGGAGAAACATTGTGCTCCTCAAGGCTGCCCGCTTAGCCCACTGCTCCACTCCCTCTACATCCAGGACTGTGTGGCTAGGCACGGCTCATACACCATCTCTAAATTCACCGATAACTCAACTGTTTCATAGGCTCTCAGATAGTGACAAGGAGACATACAGGAGGGAGATAGATCAGTTGATTAAGTGGTGTCACAACCATAACCTTGCACTCATTACAGTAAGAACAATTGTCTTCAAGAAGGGGAAGGTTTTGGACTTCAGGAAGGGATGTCCAGGGAATACACACCAGTCCGTATTGAGGGTTCAGCAGTGGACAGGGTGAGCAGTTTCAAGTTCTTGGGTGTCAGCATCTCTGAGGATCTATCCTGGGCCCAACATATTGATGCTATTACGAAGAAGGCACGTCATTGGCAAAATTGGAAAATTTGAGGAGATTTGGAAAATTTCTATAGATGTACTGTGGAGGACATTCTAACTGGCTGCATCACTGTCTGGTATGGAGGGCCACTGGACAGGATCAGAAAAATCTACAGACAATTGTACAGTCTGTCATCTCTATCATGGGCACTAGCCACCCTACCATTGAGGACATCTTCAAAAGATGATGATTCAAAACGGTGGCATCAATCATTAACAACCCCCCCACTACCCTTGACAGGTCCTCTTCTCAGTGCTAACATCAAGGAGGAGGCACAGGAGCCTGAAGAAACACACTTAATGCTTTAGGAACAGCTTCTTCCCCTCTGCCATCAAATTACTGACCAGACAATGAACCCATACAGACTACCTCACTATTTTTGCATTACTTATTTAATTTATTTTTAAAATATATTTCTTATTGTAATTTAGAGCATTTGCTTTGTTATTGCTCTGTACAGCTGCCACAATCAATCTAATTCACAACAATAAACCTAATTCTGATTCTGTGTCATCAGACTCTGAGACCTGTTTACTAATGGACCTTAGAAATGAAGAAGAAAACCTGTAACTCTGAGTGGAGTCATTGGGTCGCCATCATGACGGTGTTTTTTCAGCAGGCTTTCTTGTTTTTACGAGTCTGAGTTGCTTGACACTCAACCCAGCACGGATGGAAAGCGTGCAAGGGAGCCGGCTGGACTCAAACTCAGGAGCTTTCGCTCTGAAGTCCAGCGCTGATGCCACTACGCCACCAGCCAGCGGAACCTTAGAAATAACATCCACCCATCCACAAATTGCTGGAGGAACTCAGCAGGTCAGGCAGCACCTGTGGAGGGGAAATGAATGTCAACATTCCAGGCTGAGATCCTTCATCAGGACTCAAGGCCTTAGAAATATTATCCCTCCTGGTCAAAGACACAAGTCCCCTGCTTCTTGTTCAACACCATGCCCCTTTACATCAACCAAAGTTCAAAGTAAATTTATTGTCAAAGTACATATGTAGCACCATATACAACTCTGAGATTTATTTTCTTGTGGGCATATTCAATAAATCTATAGAATCATAACTATAACAGAATTAATGAAAGACCACACCAACTTGGGGGTTCAACCAGAGTGTAGAAGATAAATAAACAGTGCAAGTAAAGAAAGAAAAATAACAATGATAAATAAATAAACAATAAATATTGAGAACATAGTGCCTAGTCTGGCTACAAGGGGCAACCTTGAGGGAGTGCTGCACTGTTGGAGATGCCAGCTGAAGAGGCTAAGTCCGGGTTCCACCTGTCCTCTCTGGATAGAAGTTAACAGATAGTAGTGGTTATGACTCAGTCCATCCCAAACATTGAGCACGTCTATATAAAACACAGTTGCAGGAAAGCAGAATTTAACTCAAGTGGAAAACTTTGAAATCACCACCACTAAGGTGAGCCTGAAAAAAAAAAAGACTATGAGAAGGGATTTTCAAAGAGACAGTATAATATGCTTGTGAGCTGAGGAACTCCTGTCCGAGGATAGGTGTGTCTGCTTTGAGCGCACCTGTCCGTTATTTATGATACTCCCTCAGGCATAACCATTTAATAGTGCTGTAAATGTTGCATCACCCCCTGCTTGAAGTCCTGGGATTGCTTTCAACATGCCTCATCTCAGTAACACAGGCAAGCTGTCAACGTGGGGAGAACTCGGACTGCAAAACATAGATTTGAAGTCTTCCATCAGGCAGGCAGTTCCTCTGTGCAAACAGTTGTGAGCAATTTGTTTGATGGATATTCCATTCTGACAACCCTGCCTTGGTGAAAGGCACAGTTGAAGAGTCATTGTGTTATAGAAACAGTAATCAATGAATCACAATGAGGCAACTGGGAAATTTAAGACAAAGAACGTGGGAACAGATATAGGCTATTCTGTTCATGAAGTCTGCTCCGCCATTCGATCGTGGCTGAGGAGTGAGGTGGGTGGGTGGGGAAACGGGGATGGAGTAAGAAGCTGGGAGGTGATAGGTGGGAAAAAATAAAGGGCTGAAGAAGAAGGTATCTGTTAGGAGAGGAAAGTGGACCATGGGGAAAAGGGAAGGAGGAGGGGTACCAGAGGGAAGTGATAGGCAGGTGAGGAGAAAATAAGGGGTAAGAGGGGAACCAGAATGAGGAATGGAAAAGAGAGAAGGGGAGTGAGTATCAAAAGCTTGGCTCAGACAATCTATATAAGACTATAAGACACAGGAGTAGAATTAGGCTGTTTGGCCCATTGAATCTGCTCCACCATTCCATCATGGCTGATTTATTATCCCACTCAACCTCATTCTCCTGCATTCTCCTCACAACCTTTAACTCTCTAACAAATCTAGATCTTATCAATCTCTGCTGTAAATATATCTAATGACTTAGCCTCCACTTCAGTCTGCAGCTGTATTCACCACCTTCTGGCTAAAGAAATCCCCCCTCATTTCCGTTCTAAATGGAAATGTTTGTATTTGGAGGTTGTGCCCTCTGGTCCTAGAATCTCCCACTATGGGAAATACCCTCTCTACCTCCACTCTCTCCAGGCTTTTCAATATTCGATAGGTTTCAATGAGATCCTCCCTCATTCTTCGAAACTCTGGTGAGTATAGGCCCAGAGCCATCAGACATGCTATATACATTAATCCTTTCATTTCCAGGATCATTGTCACGAACCTTCTGTGGACCATCTCCAATGCCCCGCACATCCTTTCTTAGACCAGGGTTGGGTGGGGGTGGGACGGAGTGCTCAAAACTGCTCACAATACTCCAAGTGCAATTTGAGCAAGGGCTTAAATTAGAATAAATATATTAGTGATTTAAAAACAATGGTAGCATTGACAAAGTGTGTTACTGCTGTGGAAAAGATGCAGGCAGGAGTTGTGCAGAGCAGATTTATGATGGACTGAGTTCTGGAGAGAGTTGAATAGAATGAGACTTCATTCAGTGGAGCACAGGAGAAAAGGGGATGATCTTATAGAAGTGTATGAGCGGCATAGATAAGGTGAATGTGTGCAGTCTTTTCCTCATGGTTGGAGGATCAAGGACGAGAGGACTTAGGGTTTATGGTGAGAGCTGTAAGATTATTAGGAATCTGAGGGGCAACCTTTACACCTGGCTGTAGTTTCACAGCTGTTTGTAAGGAGTTGGTACATTTTCCCCAAGACCGTGTTGGTTTCCTCCAGGTACTCCTGTTTCTTCCCACTTTCTATAGACAGATGGGTTAGTAGGTGATCGGCAACATGGGTGAAATTGGATGGCATGGGTCACTGGGCTAGAAGGGTTTGTTACTGTGCTGTATCTCTAAATAAAATGACGGCAGCAGCCTCTGGAGGTTCAACAAGTAGTGCAAATGTGTGTCTCAAACATCCTTCTTGTGATCGTAAGACCTTGTTGGCCATCGGTAATACAAACTACTGCAAGTCCGGTTCTTGGTTCATTGGCAAAACTGACGGAGGCCTTGGATGTTATGCGGACTAGGCTCTCATGCCACGGCCTCACTTGTTACAGCCGTGCAGATGAATAAGCGCTGGAGGTAGTGAAGGACAGAAGAGAGTGGCGGTGGTCACTCTGGAATTTGGGTTGGGTTGGGGGCTAGCCCCTACGTGCCAGCTCTCCCATGGGTGCTGTCCTCCGGTGTTCGCTCCCTGGAAGACAAGTTGGATTGCCTTCGTCTGCAGCTGGCCCAGCGTGAGCTGAGGAACTGCTGTGTGGTTGTTCTTGCAGAAATATCATCTCTTGTTAATGAGAGGTCAGAGGAGAACAGCCAGACTGGTTCAAGCTGACGGGAAGGTGACAGTAACTCAAATAAACATGTGTTACAACAGTGGTGTGCAGAAGAGCATCTCTGAATGCACAACATGTTGAATCTTGAAGTGGGTGGGCTAAAACCGCAGAAGACCATGAATATGCACTCAGGGGCCACCTTATTAGGTATGGGAGGTATCGAATCAGTTTCAATATCATTGGTTTTTTTTAACTCAGTGGCAGCAGTAAAATGCAATACATGATAATATAGAAAAAGATAAATAAGTAAATCAATTACAGTAGGTATATATATGTGTATATTAAATAGTTAAATTAAAAATAGTGCAAAACCAGAAATAATTTTAAAAGTGAGGTAGTGTTCATGGGCTCAATATCCATTTAGGGATTAGATAGCCGAGGAAAATGAAGCTGTTCCTGAATTGCTGAGTGTGTGCCTTCAGGCTTTTGTACCTCCTTCCTGATGGTAACAGTGAGAAAAGGGCATGTCCTGAGTGATGAGGGTCCTTAATAATGGACGTCACCTTTCTGAGGCACTGCTCCTTGAAGATGTCTTGGATACTACTGAGCCTAGTACCCAAGATAGAGCTGACTAATTTTACAACTTTCAGTAGCTTCTTTCGATCCTGTGAAGTGCCTCCCCTCCTCCTCCCCCCCACCAGACAGAGATATAGCCTGTCAGAATGCTCTCCACGGTACGTCTGTATAAGTTTTCGAGTGTTTTAGGCGACAAACCAAATGTCCTTAAACTCCAAATGAAATATAGCCACTGCCTTACCTTCTTTATTGCTGCCTCGATATTTTTGGACCAGGTTAGATCCTCAGAGATCTTGACACCCAGGAACTTGAAATTGCTCACTCTCTCCACTTCTGATCCCTCTATGAGAATCCCTCATCCTCCCCTTCCTGAAGTCCACCGTAAGCTCTGGTCTTACTGACGTTGAGTGTAAGGTTGTTGCTGCGACACCACTCAACTAGGTGGTATATCTCATTCCTGTTTGCCCTTGCGTCTCCACCTGAGATTCTGTCAACAATGGTTGTATCATCAGCATATTTACGGATGCCATTTGAGCTATGCCTAGCCACACAGTTATAGGTATAGAGAGAGAAGAGCAGTGGGATAAGCACACATCCCTGAGGTGTACTAGTGTAGAACATCAACAAGGAGGAGATATTATTACCTATCTGCCCAGATTGTGATCTTCTGGGTAAGAAGTTGAGGATTCAATTGTGGAGAGAGGTACAGAGGTCCAGGTTCTGTTGCTTTTCAATCAGTACTGTGGGAATGATGGTGTTAAACGCTGAGCTATTGTCAATGAACAGCATTCTGACATAGGTGTTTGTGATTGTCCAGGTGATCTAAGGCCATGTGAAGAGCCATTGAGATTGTCTGCTGTAGACCTATTGTGGCTATAGGCAAATTGCAATGGGTCCAGGTCCTTATTGAGACAAGAGATGATTCTAGCCATAGCCAACTTCTCAAAGTATTTCATCACCGTAGATGTGAGTGCTACTGGACAACATTCATTAAGGCAGCTCACCCTGCTCTTCTTGGGCACTGGTTTAATTGTTGCCGTTTTGATGCAAGTGGGAACTTCCAAACGCAGAAACGAGAGGTTGAAAGTGTCCTTGAATACTCCTAACAAAATCTGTTGGCAGTTTTCAGAGCCTTACCAGGTATTCCTGCTGCCTTACGAGAGTTCACCCTCCTGAAAGACAGCCCAATATTGGCCTCGGAGACTGAGATCACAGGGTCATCAGGTGCAGCAGGGATCTTCACATCTGTAGTTACATTCTCCCTTCCAAAGTGGGCATAAAAGCTGTGGAGTTCATCTGATAGTGAAGCATTACTGACATTCATGCTGTTGGGTTTCACTTTGTAGAAAGTAACTTCCTACAAACCCTGCCAGAGTTGATGAGTATCCACGATGCCTCCAACCTTGCTCGGAATTGTTTCTTCACTCTTAAAATAGCCCTTTGCAAGTCATACCTTGTTTTCTGGTACAGACTTTTTTTGATACCTAATAAAGTTGCCACTGTGTGTAGAACAGTACAGCACAGTACAGGACCTTCAGCCCACCATATTGTGCCAACCTTTTAACCTACTCCAAAATCAATCTAACCCTTCCCTCCTACATAAGCCTCTGTTTTTTCTATCATCTACATGCCTGTCTAAGAGTGTTTTAAATGTCCTTAATGGATCTGCCTCAACCACTGCCCTCAGCAGTGACTCCCAGGCTCTTACCACACTCTAAAAAACAGAATCTCTGAAATCTCCCCAAACTTTCCTTCACTCACCTTATAAGAATATCCTATTAAGTTCAACACCCTTTAAGCAAGTGAAGTTGAACCTATCCTGCCATTCAATCAGGTTATGGTGGAGCTCCTTGCCATTGAACTGAGGGTGAAACTAATGAGCACTAGAACAGGGAGGAACCATCACACCCCCCCATGTCTCCCATTGAAACTTAGGTCTCAGTATCTGAAGATGGTGTGCGGGCTGCCTCCAGGGGTGTGAATCTAAGGAAAGCATCCGGTCCAGACAGAGTACCTGGCCGAGTACTGAAGACCTGTGCTGAGTAACTGGCTGGTGTATTCATGGATATCTTCAACCTCTAGCGAGGTATCCTGTCTCAATGGCTATTGCCCAGTGGCGCTTTATCCATGGTGATAAGGTGTTTTGAGAGGCTGGTGTTGAATGGTGACTTCGATCTGCTCCAATTCACCTACTGAAGCAACAGGTCTACAGCAGAATCTATCTCGTTGGCTCTTTATACAACCCTGGAACATCTGGACAGCAAAGACTTATACATCAGGATGCTCTTTATTGAGCACAGCTTGGCACTTAACACCCTCATCCCCTCTGAACTAATCAATAAATTCCAAGGCATGGACCTTAATACACCCTTGTGCAATTGGAATCTGGATTTCCTAATTACTAGACTCCAGTCACTTTGGATTGACAAAAACATCTCTGTCAGCGCAGGAACTCCACTGGATGTGTGGCCCTGCTTACTCACTTTATACCTATAACCGTGTAGCTAAGTGCAGCTCTAACACCATATAAAACGTTCTCTGATGACTCGACAGCTATGGGCTGTATCAAAGGTGGTGATGAATCAGTGTACGGGGGGAGACTGAACGTTTTGTTGAGTGGTGTAATAACAACAACCTCTCACTCAGAGTCAATAAGACCAAGGAACTGATTGTAGACCAGGAGAGGGAATCCGGAGGTCCATGAGCCAGTAATCATCCGAGGATCAGAGGTGGAGAGGGTCAGTAACTTTAAATTTCTGGGTGTCACTACTTAGAAGACCTGTTATAGAAATATTATTGCAAAGAAAGTGCCTGTACTTCCTCAGGAGTCTACGGAGGTTTGGCATGTCATTGAAAACCTTGGCAAACTTCTATAGACATGTGGTGGAAAGTGTGTTGACTGGGTGCATTACTGCTTGGTGTGGGAACACCAATGCCTTTGAGCGAAAAATCCTACAAAAGGTAGTGGATTCGGCACAGTACATCACGGGTAAAATCCTTCTGACCATTGAGCACATCTACATGAAACATTGCCATAGAAAAGCACCATCCATTATCGAAGATCCTCACCACCCAGGCTGTACTCTCTTCTCACTGCTGCCTTCGGGTAGAAGGTACAGATGCCTCAGGACTCACACCAGTAGGTTCAAGCCCTCAACCATCAGGCTCTTGAACAAAAGGGGATAGCTGGGGGATATTTAAGGCATCCGTTATATTGTTACTTGATGCTCGTTATTTATTGCTATTTATTTATATCGGCATTTGCACAGTTTGTTTACAGTTACTGTTCTATAGATTTGCTAAGTATGCCCACGGAGAAAGAATCTCAGGGTTGTATGTGGGGACATGTATTTACTCTGGTAATAAATTTTACTTTGAATTTTGAGCTGGTGCCAGGACACCATTTAGAAACATAGAAACATAGGAAACCTAAGGCACAATACAGGCCCTTTGGCCCACAAAGTTGTGCCGAACATGTCCCTACCTTAGAAATTACTCAGCTTACCCATAGCCCTCTATTTTTCTAAGCTCCATGTACCTATCCAAAAGTCTCTTGAAGGACCCTATCGTACCTGCCTCCAACACTGTTGCTGGCAGCCCATTCCATGTACTCACCACTCTCTGTGTAAAAAACGTACCCCTGACATCTCCTCTGTACCTACTCCCCAGCACCTTAAACCTGTGTCCTCTTGTGTCAGCCATTTCAGCCCTGGGAAAAAGCCTCTGACTATCCACACGATCAATGCCTCTCATCATCTTGTACACCTCTATCAGGTCACCTCTCATCCTCCATCACTCCAATGAGAAAAGTCCAAGTTCATTCAACCTGTTTTCATAAGGCATGTTCCCCAATCCAGGCAACATCCTTGTAAATCTCCTCTGCACCCTTTCTACTGTTTCCATATCCTTTCTGTAGTGAGGCGACCAGAACTGAGCACAGTACTCCAGGTGGGGTCTGACCATAGTAGAATTTAGCTCTATGAGATCTTGTCAATCCTCAGTCAATGGGGATCAGGACCCAGAGCTGTTAATCACATGAAAAAGACTCCTTATGGTCCTAATGATGTGTAACTTTGACTGTTTATTCCCCTCAATAGATACTGCATGACTTGTGGATTGAAAAGTGGGGCAGACTCGATGTTGATGATGAGGACCATATGCAGGCGAGTGATAGATAAATGCAGTTGAGGGAATAGGCAAGAGGGTAGGGGTGGGGGATTGGGCAGGAGTGGAAGGGCATCATCTCCTTCCCACCCTTCCCTCTTCCCCTTTTATTCTGGCTTCTGTTCTTCACCTCTCCAGTCCTGATGAAGTGTCACAGCTCAAAGTTCACTACACTCTGCAGATGTTGCCTGATGATACACTCACTAAGCTCCACGCTATCCAGGAGAAAACAGCCCACCTGTTGGTGCCTGACCCATTGAGATCCTCATTGTGTGTGTCCAGCATCTGCAAAATCTCTTGTGTCTGTGGATCTTCCCTGGCTGAGTGCAGCTCCTACACTCAGTAAGCTGAACGCTATCCGGGACAAAGCATTCCACTGGAATGACACCCCCTGCACCCATTCCACTCATCACCCAATGCAATCCAAGTTAAATAGAAGTGTTGTTTTCTCTTATGTTGATTGGGAGTCTATAGACTATGATCAGTTCCTTTAAAAATAAAATCATTTCATGGCAATTGTCCTTCAGGAAAGTGTTTGATGATTGGCGGGTCCTGGGGTCAAGTCAAGTCAAGTCAAGTCGCTCTTATTGTCATTTCAACCATAACTGCTGGTACAGTGCATAGTAAAAACGAAACAACGTTCCTCCAGGACCATGGTGCTACATAAAACGACACAAGACTACCTGAAACAACACAAAACTACATTAGACCAGACCTACATGGGACTACATAAAGTGCACAAAACAGTGTAAGACAGTACAATAATTAATAAACAAGACAATAGACACAGTAAAGAGCAAATTACAATATTATAATAAATGATGTACACAATGTAAACAACGTTTTAGCAGGAACTGAGAAAGAAATGAGCAAAAATTGCAAAGGGAGTGGAGTGGTGTTCGGGGGGGGGGAGTGTGTGTGTGTGTGTGTGTGTGTGTGTGTGTGTGTGTGTGTGTGTGTGTGTGTGTGTGTGTGTGTGTGTGTGTGTGTGTGTGTGTGTGTGTGTGTGTGTGTGTGTGTGTGTGTGTGTGTGTGTGTGTGTGTAGGTGAAGGTTGGTGTCAGTCTAGACTCTGGGTATTAAGGAGTCTGATAGCTTGGGGGAAGAAACTGTTACACAGTCTGGTTGTGAGAGCCCGAATGCTTCAGCACCTTTTGCCAGATGGCTGGAGGGAGAAGAGATTGTGTGAGGGGTGCATGGGGTCCTTCACAATGCTGTTAGCTTTGCGGATGCAACGTGCAGTGTAAACGTCTGTAATGGCAGGAAGAGAGACCCCGATGATCTTCTCAGCTGACCTCACTATCTGCTGCAGGGTCTTGCGATCCGAGATGGTGCATTTCCCAAACCAGGCAGTGATGCAGCTTGTCTATGACAAGGATCAAGGCTTAAGGATGAATCAGAAGTCTGGAGGCTGAAGCTCATTTTCTGGAGCCGAGTCTGTAAATCTCTGTAAGTCTGCTAAGGAGTTCGAAGCACAAAGTCTTCAGGCCTGTTCCGTGCTTGCTGGGCTGGAGGCCAGAGGCCAAAGGTGGCCTGTCCTGAGGTTAAAGGACTGTGTATGTGCTACGTTGGGGTCAGAATGTGTGGCAACACTTGTGGGCTGCCCCCAGCGCACCCTCGAGTATGTTGATCGTTAATGCAAACAATGCATTTCACTGTATGTTTCAATGTACATCTGACAAATAAGCTTGAATTTTGGATCTACTATTCGTAATCTCATCAACTTTGACCCAAAGATACTGCCTGGCTTGCAGGGTTTCTCCACCAGTTTGTTTTTCCCTCCAAATTCCGGCACCTGCAGTCTGTTGCTTCTACACCTCAGACTCGTTGGTTCAACTTTCATTTACCGATTTACAACTGTGTGGTTGACTCAAGCAAATTTCTACAGATGTACTGTGGAGAGGTATGGAGGGCCACAGCACAGGATTGGAAAAAGCTGCAGAAAGTTGCCAACTCAGCCAGTTTCATCATGGGCACTAGCATCGAGGACATCTTTAAAAGGCGATGCCTCAAAAAGGCGGCATCCACCATTAAGGAACCCCATCACCTAGAACATACCCTCTTATCAAGGAGGAGGTACAGGAGCTTGAAACCAAACACTCAACATTTCAGGAACAGCTTCTTCCCCTCCAGGGTGGGGTAGATACTCAAAGATGCTCAACAAGTTTACAGAGTTTTTAAGAAGGCTTATGGGGTGTTGGTCTTCATTATTTGGGAGATTGAGTTGAAGAACTACCACGTATGCTTGCAGCTCAATAAACCCTGGTGAGATCACACTTGGAATATTGTGTGGAGTTCTGGTCATCTCATTATAGGAAGAATGTGGAAGTTTCTGAGAGAAAGCAAAGGAGATGTAGCAGAATGCTGCCTGGATTAGGGAGCATGTCTTGTGAAGAGAAGTTAAGTGAGCCAGGGCTTTTCTCTTTGGAGCAAAGGAGGTTGAGAGGTGACTTGATACGGTGCACAGGATTGAGTGGACAGACAGAGCCTTTTCCCAGGGTAGAAAGGGAAATTGTGAGAGGGCATAATTTTAAGGTGATTGGAGTAATGTATAGGGAGGACATCAGGGGAAGTATTTTTTACACAGAGAATGGTGGGTGCACTGCCAGGGGTGGTGGCAGACAGAGGTAGGTATATTAGGGACACGTTAAAAGGTCGGCAGAGCATTGTAGCCCAAAGGGTACAGTTCTGTGCTGTACTATTCTATGTGATAAAGAACATAATTAGAACAAAATGTAGGGCAAAGTTGTCAGGATATTGCTACACTGAGGTAACGATTGGAGATTTTCAGGTTGATTCAAGAACCAAATGGTTGTAGAGAAGTCGCCATTTTGAATCTGGTGATATGGGACTTCTGTACCTCATGCCTGATGGTAGCTGTCAGGAGATGGGATGGCCAAGATGATGGGGATGATGGTCCAGGGGTCGATAGCAAAGATTGGTGCCTGAAAGTTGATTGAAAGTGTGGAAGTCGAAGGCTGATGGCTGAACCCTGGATACTGGAGGATTGGAAGCCGGTCCTGGGGTTGGAGAACTGCCCTCGTGTGTGGGTGGGTAGGAGGGAGAAAAGGAACTTGTTCCATTGCTTGTCGTGTTCAGTTTTGTTTTGCTCTGTGGTGCTGAACCCACGAGGGGAAAGGCTATTCTAGATTGCGTGTTGTCTAATGAACTGGATTTGATTAGGAAGCTTAAGGTAAGGGAACCCATAGGAGACA
Organism: Hemitrygon akajei; assembly: GCF_048418815.1. NCBI lineage: Eukaryota > Metazoa > Chordata > Chondrichthyes > Myliobatiformes > Dasyatidae > Hemitrygon > Hemitrygon akajei. The sequence goes on along the minus strand of NC_133127.1, from coordinate 13,537,947 downwards.
GTGGTCATAATATGATAGAATTCAGTCTGGAGTTTGAGAGGGGAAGATAAACTCAGATGAATCAGTATTACAGTGGTGTAAAGGGAATTATGGAGGCATGAGAGAGATGATGGCCAAAGTTAATTGGAAGGGGACAATGGCAGAGATGACAGTAGAACAGCAATTACTGGAGTTTCTGGGAATAACTTGGAAGGAGCAGAATAGATACATCTGAAAGAAGAAGTACGATGTAACCGTGGCTGTCAACAGAAGTCAAAGACAACATAAAAGCAAAAAGAGGGCATATAATAGAGCAAAATTAGTGGAAAATTAAATGATTGAGAAGCTATTAGAAGCTAACAGAAGACAACAAAAATGCCATAAGAAGGGAAAAGATAAAATATGAAGATAAGCTAGCCAATAATATCAAAAAGGATATCGAAGTTTTTTCAGATATATAAAAGCTAAAATAGAGGTGAGAGTAGATGTCAGACTTTCTGGAAAATGATGCTGGACAATTAGTAATGGGAGACAAAATAAAATTAATTGAACTGAATAATTATTTTGTATCAATCTTCATTGGTACACCAGCTGTATGCTGGAGGTTAAAGAGTGTTACGGGGCAGAAGTGTGTGCAGTTGCTACTACTAGGGAGAAGGTGCTTGGGAAGCTGAAAATTCTGAAGGTAGATACATGTCCTAGACCAGATGGATTACACCCCAGGGTTTAGAAAGACGTAGGTGAAGAGATTATGAAGCCATTATTAAAGATCTTTCATGAATCTTTAGACTCTGGCAATGTTCCAGAGGACTGGAAAATTACAAATGTCACTCCACTCTTCAAGAAAGGAGGGAGGCAGAAGAAAGCTATAAGACCATAAGGGATAGGAGTAGAATTAGGCCATTCAGCCCATTGAGCCTGCTCTGCCATTTCATCACAAATAATCCATTTTTCCTCTCAACCCCTTCTCCTGCCTTCTCCTCATAACCTTTCACATCATGACTAATCAAGAACCAATCAGCCTCTGCCTTAAGTATACCCAATGACTTGGCCTCCACAATAACCTGTGACAACAAATTCCACAGATTCACCGTTCTCTGACTAAAGAAATTCCTCCTCATCTTCATTTTAAATGGATTTCCCTCTATTCTGAGACTGTGTCCTCTGGTCCTGGACTCCCCAACTAGAGGACACAGCCTCTCCACATCCTCTCTATCTAGGCCTGCCAATATTCCTGATGAAGGGTCTCGGCCCGCAACGTCGACAGTGCTTCTCCCTATAGATGCTGCCTGGCCTGCTGTGTTCCACCAGCATTTTGTGTGTGCTGCCAATATTCAATAGGTTTCAATGAGACCACCTCTTATTCTTCTCAATTCAGTGAGTACAGGCCCAAAGCCATCAAATACTCCTCATAAGATAACCCTTTCCTCCCTGGAATCATTTTCATGATCCTCCTTTGAAACTAAAAAGAAAGGAAATTATAGGATGTCTCGAAGTACTTGGAGGCACATGATAAAATGGGCCGAAGTCGGCATGGTCTCCTTCAGGGGAAATCGTGCCTAGCAAATCTGTCTTTGAAGAAATAACAAGCAGAATAGACAAAGGAGAGTTGGTGGATGCTGTGTACTGCACTTGGATTTTCAGAAGACCTCTGACAAGGCACCACAGAAGAGGCTGTTTAACAAGATAAGAGCCCATGTTATTACAGGAAAGTTAATAGCATGGACAGAGGATTGGTTGTTTGGCAGGAGGCAAAGAGTGGGAATAAAGGGAGTTGGTGACTCCACAGGAGTCACTTTTGAGACCGCCTCTTTTTACAGTATGTGCGAATGATTTGGATGACAGAATTGATGGTGTTGTGGCAAGTTTACAGATGATACAAAGATAGGTGAAGGGCAAGTACTGTTAAGAAAACAGGGAGTCTGTAGAAGGACCTAGACAGATTAGGAAAATGGGCAAAGAGGAGGCAGATGGAGTATAGTCACGGGAAGTGTATGATCATGCACTTTGGTAGAAGGAATAAAAGGATAGACTATTTTCTAAACGGGGAATAGATTCAAAAATCCAAGTTGCAAAGTGACTAAAGGAAAATTTGTAGGTTGAGTTGGTGGTGAGAAAAGCAAATGCAATATTAGCTTTCATTTTGAGAGGCCTAGAATATATAAGCAAGGATATATGCTAAGGCTTTATAAAGCAGTAGTGAGGCCTCAGTTGGAGAATTATGAACAGTTTTGGGCCTCTGATCTAAGAAAGGATGTGTTGACATTGGAGAGGGTCCAGAGCAGGTTCATGAGATTGATTCCGGGTACAAAGGGGTTATAGTATGAGGAGAATTTGATGGCTCTGGGCCTCGTTGGGATTTGGGACAATGTGGGGGGAATCACATTGAAACTCATCAAATGTTGAAAGTCCCTGGACAGAGGGGTGTGGAGATCTTTCCTATAGAGGGACCAGAGGGCATAGTATTAGAATAGAGGGACAACCATTTTGAATTAAGATGAAGAGGCATTTCTTTAGCCAGAGAGTGGTGAATCTCTGGAATTCATTCCTACAGGCAGCTAAGGAGGCCAGGTGATTGGGTGTATTAAAGGCAGAGGTTGATAGGTTCTTAATTAGTCAGGGCATGAAAGGTTACAGGGAAAAAGCAGGAGAATGGGGTTAAGAGGGAAAATGGATCAACCATGATGAAATGACTTGATGGGCCAAATGACCTAATTTTGTTCCTTTGTCTTATGGTTGTTCTGCCTAACACCGTGAGTGTGCTATGTTGGCACCAGAATTGTACGATGATACTCGCGGGCAGCCACCAGCACACTTCGTGGTGGTTGTTGATGAAAATGATGTATTTCACTGTATGCTTTGATGCAGTTGTGATAAATAAATCTGAATCAGAGTCTTTGATTATAGATGCTGCCTTAATCCTGTAGATCTTACCAATGGTGTAATATTTAATGCTATGGATAGATATGAAGCTAAAACTCAGGGCAAATTATCTCAGTGTGGATAACGTAATTAAGTTCCTGCACAAAGGTATTTATGTACTGCTAAGAAACTCGTGTTTTTCATCAGCATACGGTCATCTGTAAACTTGATCCCGTCCTCGCTGAGAGTTCTGGCTGGATCAGATTCACTCTCCAGGGTGTTTCCATCTGCTTCAGTTTGTAATCCTACTGGGAACTATCATAATTGCATTCCTCAGTGGATCGATGACCACGTCAGTGGCACAAAACAGAGGATCGGCATTGACAGAACAACAACCATATGCTCACAGTCTGAAGCCGCAATCTTTGTTTCTCACTCAGACGACTGCCTGGATAAAATATGATCGCAACAAGTTAGACACCTACGTCCTTATGCCCTAAGGCATGTCCTTTTGTTTTTCACCTCTCCTCCCACCCGAGTGAAGGAATGAGTACAAAAAATAAAATGTTCACTCTGCGGACACTTTAAGGTGGCCACTGAGTGCACGTTCGTGGTCTTCTGCTGCTATAGTCCATCCACTACAATGTTTGGCTTGTTATGCATTCAGAGGTGCTCTTCTGCACGCCACTGCTGTAAATTGTAAACATGAGGAAATCTGCAGATGCTAGAAATTCAAGCAGCACACACAAAATGCTGGTGGAACGCAGCAGGCCAGGCAGCATCTATAGGGAGAAGTTACCCATGACAAAGTTAGTCCTGACGAAGGGTCTCGGCCCGAAACATTGACAGTGCTTCTCCCTATAGATGCTGCCTGGCCTGCTGCGTTCCACCAGCATTTTGTGTGTGTTGCTGTAAAGTGTGGTTATTTGAGTTACTGTTGCCTTCCTGTTAGCTTGAACCAGTCTGCCCACTGTCTTCTGACCACAAGGTGTTTATACCAGCAGAACTGCCACTCACTGGATGTCTTTTCAAAGTATTCTCTGTAAACTCTAGAGACAATAGTGTGCGAAAATACCAGGGGATCAGCATTTTCTGAGATACTCAAACCACCCCATCTGGCACCAGCAATCATTCCGCAGTCAAAGTCATTTAGATCACATTTCTTCCCCATTCTGATGTTTGGCCTGAACAACAACTGACCCTCTTGACCATATCTACATGCTTTTTTTGTATTCAGTTGCTGGTATGTGGTTGGCTGATAAGATATCTGCATTAATGTGTAAGTGTACAGGTGAACATAATAAAGTGGCTATTGAGTGCACATACTCTGATAATAAATTTACTTTGAAGTTGGAACTTTGGAATTTAGAGAAATCAATGTTCATGCCATTAGTTTGGAGGCTAAACAGACAGAATATGAGGTGTTCCTCCTCCAACCTGACAGTGGCTTCATCGTGGCACTGGAGGAAGCCATGGATTGACATAAGACCATAACACCATAAGAGATAGGAGCAGAATTAGGCCATTTGGCCCATCAAGTCTGCCCCACCATTTCATCATGGCTGATCCAATTTTGCTCTCGGTCCCAGTCTGCTGCCTTCTCCCTGTATCCCTTCATGACCTGGCCAATCAAGAATCTGTCAACCTCTGCCTTAAATATACATAAATATACTTGGCCTCGACAGATGCCTTTGGCAAAGAATTCCACAGATCCACCACTCCCTAGCTAAAGAAATTCTTCCTCATCTCTGTTTTAAAACAATGCTCCTCTATTCTGAGGTTGTGTCCTCTGGTCTTAGATTCTCCCACCATAGGAACCATTTACTTTATCTAGAACTTTTACCATTCCATAGGTTTCAATGAGATCACCCTTCATTCTTCTGAATTCCAACGAATACAGGCCCAAAACCATCAATCACTCTTGATATGACAAGCTATTCAATCCTAGAATTATTTTCGTGAACCTTCTTTGAACCCTCTTGAGATTCAGCACATCTTTTCGAAACAAAGGGGCCCAAAACTGTTCACATCACTCCAAGTGAGGCCTCACCAGCGCTTCATAAAGTCTCAACATTACATTCTTGCTTTTATATTCTAGTCCTCTTGAAATGAATACTTACTTTACATTTTCCTTCTTCACCACAGACTCACCTGCAAGTTAACCTTCAGGGACTCTCAAGTCCCTTTGCACTCCAGTTTTTGCATTTTCTTTTCATTTAGAAAATAGTCAAACCTTTCACATCTTCTACCAAAGTGCGTGACCATACACTTCCCAGCACTTGTATTTCATCTGCCATTTCTTTGTCCAATCTCCTAATCTGTCTAAGTCCTTCTGTAGCCTCTCTAATTCTTCAAAACTATCTGCCCCTCCACCTATCTTCTTATCAACTGTAATCTTTGCAACAAAACCATCAAGTCCATCATCCAAATCATTGACACAGAACATAAAAATAATCGGGTCCAACACTGACCCCTGTGGAACACCACTAGTCACCAGCAGTCAGTCTGAAAAGTCTCCCTTTATTCCCATTCATTGTCTCCTCCCAATCAGCCACTGCTTTATCCATGCCTGAATCCTTCCTGTAATACCATGGGCTCATAGCTTGTAAGCAGCCTCTTGTGCAGAAACTTGTCAAAGGCCTTTTGAAAATGCAAGTACACAACATCAACTGATTCTCCTTTGTCTATCCTGTTTGCTATTTCTTCAAACAATTCTGACAGCTTTGTCAGGCTAGATTTTCCCTTGAGGAAACCACGCTGACTGCAGCCTATTTTGTCACGTGCCTCCAAGTACCTTGAGACCTCATCTTTAATAATTAACTCCAACATCCTCCCAACCACTGAACTCAGACTAATGGGCCTATAGTTTCCTTTCTTCAGCCTCTTTCCATTCTAGAAGAGTAGAGCGATATTTGTAATTTTCCTGTCTTCTGGAAGCATTCCAGAAACTAATGATTCTTGAAAGATCATTACTAATGCCTCCATGATCTCTTCAGCCTCCTCCTTCAGAACTCTGGGATGTACACCATCTGGTCCAAGTGACTTATCTACCTTCAGTCCTTTCAGTTTCCCAAGAACCTTCTCCATAGTTATGGTAACCTCATACAGTTCATGACCCCTGACACCAGGAACTTCCATCATACTGTTAGTGTCTTCCACAGTGAAGACTGATGCAAAATATTTATTCAGTTCATCCGCCATTTCCAGTCATCCAATATCCACTCTCGCTTCTCTTTTACACTTTAAGTATTTGAAGAAACTTTCGGTATTCTTTTTAATATTATTGGCTAGCTTACTTTCATATTCCATCTTTACCTTCTTAATGACTTTTTTACTTGCCTTCTGTTGGTTTTTAAAAGCTTCCTAATCATCTAACTTACCACTAATTTTTGCAGTATTACATGCCCTCTCTTTGGTTTTTATGTTGGCTTTGACTTCTCTTTTTAAACACGGTTGTGTCACTTGACTTTAGAACTCTTCTTCCTCTTTGGGATGTGTATATCCTGTGCCTTCTGAATTCCTTCCAGAAATTCCAGCCATTGCTGCTCTGCCATCATCCCTGCCAGTGTTCTTTTCCAATCATTTCTGGCCAATTCATCTGTCATACCTCCGTAATTTCCTTTACACCACTGTAATACTGATACATCTGATTTTAGCTTCTCCTTCTCAAATTTTTGGGTGAACTTGATCATATTATAATCTCTTGTGCCTGAAGTTTCTTTTACCTTAAGGTCTCTAATCAATTCTGGTTCACTGCATAACACCCAATCCAGAATAACTATTCCCCTAGCTGCTCAACCACGAACTTCTCTAAAGAGCCATCTAGAAACTGCCCCCCCCCCCGAAATCAGCACCAACCTGATTTTCCCAATCTACCTGAATATTGAAATCTTCTATGACTATTGGAACGTTGCCCTTTTGGCATACATTTTCTATCTCCCATTGTAATTTGTAGGCCACATCCTTACTACTGTTTAGATGTCTGTATACAACTCCATCAGGGTCTTTTTACACTTGCAGTTCCTTAGCTTTCTCCACAATGATTCAACACCTTCTGACCCAATGTCACCTCTTTCTAATGATTGGATTTCATTTTTTACCAACAGAGCAATGCCATGCCTGTCCTTTCGATATAATGTGTATCCTTGGACATTAAGCCCCTAGCTACAATCTTCTTTCATCCATGATTCAGCGTTGCCTACAACATCATACCTGTCAATCTGCAACAGTGCTGCAAATTCATCTATCTTATTCCGTATACTGCGCGCGTTGAAATACAGCACCTCCCGATTCACCCTTTCAATTTTGTCCGCCTTTTACGTTGCAACTCGTCCCGTTGACTGCAATTTTACCCTATCAACAGCCTCCCCTCACTGCACATTGCCTCTGTTGGTAAACCAGCTACCTCATCTTCAGCACTTTCTTATGATTGTTCTTGCATGCCGGAATGGAAGGTAGAGTTAAAACTCACCTGCTATGGCAGATGGAGTCTCATAAACAGACAAAGACCTGCCAAATAGCCAATGTTTATAATAAAGCAAACTGTGCAATCAAATCAAGTTTAATTATCATAGGACAAGACAGAGTTCCTCTGGGGCCAAGGTGCAAAGCATTCAAATAGCAAGCAGACATTCAAAAATATTGAGTAACATAATTCAAAATATTGAGCAAAGAAGTAGATTCACCCGAAAAAAAAGAAAGAATAATATATAGTCCAAGACCCTGAGCAACAATGTCCGACTGCTGATGGTACAGTTTCCCGGCAGTGCGCAAACACGCACAATCCAGTCTGTCATTCCGCTGCTCAAACACAGAAGGGAGCACCAAGGGGAGAGGCCATGTTCCAGCTGAGTGTGGTCAGCACACTGTAGCACTTCGGTATCTTTGGCCTGGTCTGCAGCAGCAGGCTAGCCTGAGGCTTGAGGCCTAGTTCTCACTACAACCAAGACTACACAGCTCCCATGATGACTGTCCCTCCACCAGACACGGGTAACAGGCCCGTGCAACTCACAGTATCAATGTCTAACAGAGTCTTGTGATCGCAAGTGAAATGTCCAAGACAATCTCCCATGGTTATACTGCGCCAACTTCAATGCTTCTGAATAGCAGGCAGCGACATGATCTACAGCCAGGTCAGCTCACCCAAACCAGTTCCTTTGACATCCAGGTGGGCTCCTGCGATATCCTGACCATCTCCTTCAACATCCTGGCTGGCCCCTTCGACACCTCAGCCGGATCTGCCGACACCAGTCCAGCTACTCTGATTAGTGGGCAGTTCAGTGATAGTGAGCCCTGCAGAACCTGAAGCTTTTGGAGTAGAATTTTCTTTGGATTGTAAAAGGCAAATTTTACGAAGAGAGAAGTACCTTTGATTGGCCCCCAACAGGCCGCTACGTTCATATGCGTCGCCATTTTACCGGAAGCAAAATTTAAAAAAACATAGCAGGAAGGTATTATTTAAGAACCTGAAGTCCTTTCACAAGAAAGTGACACAGTTACTGGTTCCAGCAAACAGACAATGGGAAGCTTGTTGATACCAGGCTAGTACAAGTGTCAAGCAGATGAGTTACAGTGGGAAGAGACCCAATATGAACAGTAACCTGTGCTGATTGTTTCTTTCCCTAGAAACATCTTTCCTTTCACATTCAGAATCTGAGTATCACTGATAAAGCCTTTATTTATATAAGACATAGGAGCAAATTAGGCCTTTCGGCTCATGGAGTCTGCTCCACCACTCCATCATGGCTGATTTATTTTCCCTCTCAAACCCATTCTCCTGCTTTCTCCCCATAATCTTCGACATCTTGACTAATCAAGGACCTACCAACCTCTGCTTTAAATATACCCAGACTTGGCCTGCACATCTGTCTCTGACAATGAATGCCACAGATCTGGCTAAAGAAATTCCTCCTCCTCCTCTGTATTTCAAAGGAATGTCCTTCTAATCTCAGGTGGTGTCCTTTGGTCCTAGACTCCCCCACTATAGGAAACATCCTTTCCACAACCACACTATCTAGACCTTTCAATATTCAATAGCTCTCAGTGAAGTCCCTCCTCATTCTTCTAAATCCGGTGAGTACAGGCCCCGTGCAATCAAATGCTCTTCATATATTAACCCTTTCATTTCCAGAACCATTCTCGTGAACCTCCTCTGCACCCTCCCCAGAGCCAGCATATCCTTTCTTAGATAAGGGGCCCAAAACTGCTCAGAGTGCTCCAAGTGCAGTTTGACCAATGCCTTGTATTATCTTGGCCCAAAACGTCGACTGTACTCTTTCCCTGGCCTGCTGAGTTCCTCCAGCATTTTGTGTGTTGCTTGGATTTCCAGCACCTGCAGATTTTCTCTTGTTTTTTTTCCCACTGAGGTTGGGTGGGACAACCTCTAGAGGTTAAGGGTGAAAGGTGAATTTTTTAAGGGGAACAAGAGAGGAAACTTCTTCACTCGGAGGGTCGTGAGAGTGTGGAATGCACTGCTAGCAGAAGTGGTGCGGGTAAGCTTAATGTCAACATTTAAGAGAAGTTTGGCTAGGTGCATGGATAGTAGGGATATGGAGGGATGTGGTCCAGGTGCAGGTCTTTGGGAGTAGACAGCTTAAATGGTTTTGACATAGACTAGATGGGACAAAGGGCCTGTTTCTGTGATGTACTTTTCTATGACTCTAAGGAGTGCCAGGGTCAATGAGGGGGGTGGGTGCAGACACACCTGGCCCTGAGACAGCAGGCAAGGTCATTTGATTCCAAAAAATATGTTTATTGATTATTACAGGATATCTCTGTGGTCCTCCCTGCTCCTTTCCCTCTCCCTTCCCCTTTTCCCTCTGATTCCCCTCTCCCTGCCCCCTTCCCACTCTCAGTCCACAAAAGAGACCCATATCAGAATCAAGTTTATCGTCACTCACATATGTCATGAAATTTGGTTTTTTTCTGTCGCACCAGTACAGTGCAAAACATAATATTACTACAGTACTGTGCAAAAGTACCCTGGCTGTATATATGTGCCCAAGACTTCAGCATAGTACTGTATATAAAAAAAATTAGGTAAGTCGTCCAAAAAGAGAGCAAATAAAATAGTGAGATGGTATACACAGGACCTTTGTCCATCCAGAAAACTGAAGGCAGAGGGGCAGAAACTGTTCCTGAAATGTTGAGTGTGTGTCTTCAGGCGCCTGTACCTCCTCCTTGATGGTAGCAAGGAGAAGAGGGGCATGTCTTGTGTGATGAGGGTCATTAATGAGGGATGCCACTATAGATGGATCAAACACAAAATGCTGGGGGAGCACAGCAGGTCAGGCAGCATCTAGGAAGAGGAATAAGATGTTAATGTTTCAGCTCAAGGCCCTTCTTCAGGACTGGAAAGGAAGGGGGAAGAAGCTGGAATAAGAAGGTGTGGGAGGGGAATGAGAACAAGCTGCACAAACTGATAAGTGTATTTTGCACAGTTTCAGCTGTCCCCGTATGTATAAGGCAACATTAAAGACTGTAACAGCAGAAGACATAGGAACAGAAGTAGGCCATTCAGCCCATTAAATCTGCTCCACCACTCCATCATGGCAGATTTATTTTCCCTCCCAACCCCATTATCCTGCCTTCTCCATGTAACCTTTGACCCTTACCAATCAAGAATTACTTTAAATATACCTAATGATTTGGCCTTGACAGCCATCTGTGGTAATGAATTCCACAGATTCACCAGCCTCTAGTTAAAGAAATTTCTGCAAATCACTGTTCTAAAATGAAGTCCTTCTAATCCAGTGGTTCCCCCTGTTCCATTCCATGGACCTCTACCATTAATTGAGAGTTCCATGGACCCCAGGATGGGAACCTCTGTCCTAATCTAAGGCTGTGCCTGCTGGTGTTTCTGTCCCCCCACTATAGAAAACATCCTTTCCCTGTCCACTCTATCTAGGCCAATATTCAATAGGATTCCATAAGGCCATAAGACATAGGAGCAAAATTAAGCAATCTGACCCATCGAGTCTGCTCTGCCATTCAATTATGGCTGATTTTTAAAATCTCTTCCTCAACCCCATAACCTTTGATGCCATGTCCAATCAAGAACCTATCAATCTCTGCCTTAAGTACACCTAATGACCTGCCCTCAACAGCTGCATGTGGTAACAAATTCCACAAATTCACCACCCTTGGCTAAAGAAATTTCTCCGCATCTCTGTTTTGAAAGGGCACCCCTCTATCCTGAGGCTGTGCCCTCTTGTCCTAGACTCTCCCACCATGGGAAACATCCTTTCCACATCTACTCTATCTAGGCCTTTCTATATTCAAAAGGTTTCAATGAGATCCCCCCACCCATTCTTCTAAAATCCAGCGAGTACAGACCCAGAGCCATCAAACGTTCCTCGTATGATAACCCTTTCATTCCCGGAATCATCCTTGTGAACCTCCTCTGGGCCTTCTCCAATGCCAGCACATCTTTTCTAAGATGAGGAGCCCAAAACTGTTCACAATACTCAAGGTGAGGCTTCACCAGTGTCTTATAAAGCCTCAGCATCACATCCTTGCTCTTGTATTCTAGACCTCTTGAAATGAATGCTAACATGGTATTTACCTTCCTCACCACCGACTCAAACTGCAAGTTAACCTTCAGGTTTCATTAAGATCCTAACCCATTCTTCTAAACTCCTAAGTTATTAAACACTCCCCATATGTTAACCCTTTCATTCCCAGGCTCTTACTCATGAACGTCCTCTGGACCTTCTCCAATGCCAGCACATCCTTTCATAGATCAGAAGTACAAAACTGCTCACGATACTCCAAGTATGATCTGACAATTGCCTTATTAAGCCCCAGCATTATAACTTTGAGTGCCCTATGGTCACCATATTTTCCTTAATGAGTATCTTGTTATCCGTTTATTATCATTGCTGTTTGTGGAGGTTTTAAATCAGAATCAGGTTTAATATCATTGCATAGGTCGTGAAATTTGTTAACTTTGCAGCAGCAGTACATTGTAATACGTGAAAAATATAGAAAACGACAATGTATTCACTTATGGGAAGTGGGTGTCGCCAGCTAAGCCAGCATTTATAGTGCACACTGCTGCAACTGTCCATCGATGGTGGAGGGATTAGATGCTTATGGAAGGGGTAATGGTGTCAAGCTTCTTGAGTGTAGATGGAGCTGCGTTCATCCAGGCCAGTGGTGAGTATTCCATTAAACTCCTGACCTGAGCCTTGTAGATGGTGGACAGGCTCTGGGGAGTCAGGAGGTGAATTACACGCTGCAGGATTCCTAGCCTTTGACCTGTTCCGGTAGCCATGGTGTTTATATGGCTAGACCATTTCAGTTTCCTGTCAATGGTAACCCACAGAATGTTGATAGTAGGGGATTCAGTGATGGTGATGCCACTGAATGTCAAGGGACGATGGTCAGAGCCTCTCTTGTTGGAGATGGTCATTGACTGGCACTTGTGTGGCTAGAATGTTACTTGCCTCTTGTCAGCCCAAGCCTGGATATTGTCCACGCCCTGCTGCATTTGGGTATGAACTGCTTCATTATCTGAGGAATCATGAATAGTGCAGAACATTGTGCAGTCATCTGCGAACATCCCCACTTCTGACCTTATGCCGGAAGGAAGGTCATTGATGAGGCACCTGAAGATGGTTGGTCCTAGGACACTTCCCTGAGGAACTCCTGCAGTGACGTCCTGAGGATGAGATGATTGACCTCCAACCACCACAACCATCTTCCTTTATGTCAGGTCAATTACAGTAAGTATATACAGTATTATAAATAAGTGATGAAAAAACAGAAATAAAAAAGTAGTGAGTAGTGTTCATGGGTTCAATGTCCATTCAGAAATCAGAAGGCAGGGGGAAGAAGCTGTTCCTAAATCACCGAATGTCTGCCTTCAGGCTTCTGAACCTCCTTCCTGATGGTAACAACGAGAAGAGGGCATGTCCTTGGTGGTGGGGGTCCTTGATAATGTACTCCACCTTTTGAGCCACTGCTCCTCGATGATGTCTTGGATACTATGGAGGCTAGCATCCATGATGGAGCTGACTAAGTTTACAACTCTCTGCAGCTTACTTTGATCCTGCGCAGTAGCCCCCCGCCCCCATATCAGACAATGATACAGCCAGTCAGAATGCTATGTAGAAATTTTTGACTGTTTTAGTTGACATACCAAATCTCCTCAAACTCCTAATGAAATATAGCCACCATCTTGCCTTCTTTAGAGTTAATTAATACATTGGGACCAGGTTAGGTCCGAGGAACTATTAACACCCAGGAACTCACTTTCTCCACCTCTGATTCCTCTATGAGGATTGGTGTGTATTCCCTTGTCTTGCTCTTTCTGAAGGCTAAATGGCTGTAGGTTTCCTAAATTAAAGATTAATGATTTAAAGATTAATGTTATCTGTGATATGGAAACATTGAAGCATACAGTGAAATGCTTCTATTTGTGTGTGGAAGAAATTTTGTTACTAGCTAGATACTAAGGAGTTATAGAGTTTTATCTTCACAGCAGTGTTCTGTACTTGAACTGTGGAAGAAAATACCCAGGGCTGACACTGTATTGAGCAAGGAAGGGTTAATAATCTTCAAATGTAAAATCAAAGTCTACTATGGCCAATGTACTCTATGCTGTTGGCAATGTGCCTTTCAGTCAGGCTGATTAAAATAACTATGTTAGTATTTGTTGTTCTAAGAATCATCACATGTCTGATACACTCTTTTGAGAAATTAACACTGAAGTAAATGTGTAACTGCTGAAGGACATATCCTGCAACTTTGCTACTCAGCAGAACGGCCATTGAAGTTCCTCCTTCTGATTTATGTGTTTTTCTCCCGTGTGCTTGGGATATAAATAAGAGCGTGACCAGAGTCTCCGAACTCCGCTATTAGGAGGATGGACTCTCCATGATATCATGTTACAATAAAGACTTTCTAAGGCGATCTCCCTTCGTGTCCGAGTAATACCTTTTCCGCAACATTGTGTCAACAACCAACTCAGTCTAAGAATTGTGCTGTCAGCAGCACATAAGTATCAGCAAATCCAATGTAGCATGCCCACACTGACCCGAGTTAGTGTCTTTGGACAGTGGGAGGAAACTGGAGCACCTGGAGTAAACCCATGTGGAGAGAGGCAAAACACAGTCTCCTTACAGACAGCTGCAGTAATCGAACCCCTGTAAAACGATTATGATAACTACTACCTTACTATGCAGAGTGATTACTCTTTGAAATTGCTTCATTAACTGTAAGATGCCTTGAGGTTATAGAACTGTCTCACTAATTCCTACAACTACTTTCATGCCATTCCGTTAAAATTGCTTAACATCAATATTCTTGGCTTCAGCATTGACCAGAAACTTAATGAAGTCAGTTTATTTGAAGAAGAAAGAATAATTTTGTTAGGTGCTTAAAACTGTCAGTTTTCAAATCACAGCCTTTGTTTCATTCCCAATAGTTCTTCAAAAGGCAGTGTTTTAAGAAGGCAGCATCCATCATAAAGGGCCTTCACCATTCAGAACATGCCCTCTTCTCATTATTACCATTTTCTCATTATTACCATCAGAAGACATACAAGAGGCTGAAGATTCAAGATTCAAGATTTAAGATTGTTTAATGTCATCTCCTGTATACAAGTGTAAAGGATAATGAAACAATTGTTATTCTGCATCCAATGCAGCACAGAAAAAAGCAATAAAGTGAAGACTACAATAAAAATTGCTGCATTTATTTATTTTCTGGTGGGACAGGGTAGCGTAGTGGTTAGCACAATGTTTTACACAGTAACCTGCAACCCGGGTCCACTGCCTGTAAGGAGTTTGTACGTTCTCCTTGTGACCGTGTGGGTTTCCCTTGGGTGCCCTGGTTTCCACCCACGGTCCAAAAATGTACCAGTCGGCAGGTTAATTGGTCATTGTAAGTTGACTCGTGACTGGGCTGGGGTTAAATCGGGGGGTTGCTGGGGTTAAATCGGGGGATTGCTGGGGTTAAATCGGGGGATTGCTGGGGTTAAATCGGGGGGTTGCTGGGGTTAAATCGGGGGGTTGCTGGGTGGCACAGCACAAAAGGCCTGACGGGCCTGGTCCACGCTGTATCTCAATAAATAATTTTAAAATTATATAAAACCACAATAAATATAAAAACATAACATAGCTTATATAGACACTCATTCGATGTTTTAGGAAAAGATTCTTCCCCTTCACAATCATATTTCTGAACGGTCCATGAACCATTGAACAGTACCACGCCATTTTGCTCTGTTTTTGCACTGCTTATTGAATTCTTTATTTTTCTTTATGTCTTTGCCACAAAACAACAAACACATCAAAACAACATACATCAGAGACTCTGATTCTGATTCAAGCAGTCTCCAACAGACTAATATGATCACCTGTCCCCTGCTTATTTGCATGAGTTCAGTTCCAGTTCACAACCACACATCAAACAGCACAGAACAAAGCCCTTCAAACCAATAGTCCAAACCAACCAAAATATTTGATTTGCCCATTATCCCTCGAAACCTTTCCTGACAATGTACCTGTCCGAATATTTTTAAAATGTAATTGTAATATTTTTTAAGTGTTGCGGCATGGTGCGTATGGGCTGAATTGGGGCAGCTTGGCTCGGGCACGAGAGTGGGGAATGAGCAGATGTTTGGCAATTGCTGGAGTAGAATTTGGAGGCGATTTGATGTGCCAGAACCCAGGTGAGGCAGAGCCGAGCCAGCGGGTCCCAGGCCCAGGCCCATGCCCGAGAGCTAGGGAAGACCTAACTGTGAGTGCTATAAGCGCCAGGTTGAATTGGAAAGGTTGGGTGCGGGCCAAATTGAGACAATGGTTCCTGGGCCCCAGAGCGTATTGAAGCGGGTCCGAGAGTGAGGAGCAACCCAAGGTTTGGACGATTTAAGCACCGGGTCAGATTGTAAAGGACAAGGTGTCGGGGCTGGAAGCAATGAACAGGCCGGTTCAGCTCACTGCTCCGTGAGGTTTACTCAGCTCTGCCTGAACGGAGGCTGTGGCCTGCAAGTAACAGGCTCCTGAATCGGCTGGCTTTGTGTCTGTGAACTCACTTGTGTGAATTTCAGTTCTGGATATTATTTCCTTACTTTTATTGTTTGCACAATTTGCTTTTTTTTCTGCTCACGGTCGTTTTTTAATGAGTTCCATTGGGTTTCTTTGTTTTGGTGCTGTCTGTGAGGATGTGAATCTCAAGGTTGTATATATATTATACATTCTTTTTTAATTAAAGTACTTTGAAATTTGAATTTTGCTACTTCTTCTGCCATCTTGTTTCAAATACCTCCCACGCTCTATGTGAAAAAGCCATTACCCCCTCACCCTAAACCTATGATCTCTAGTCTAATAAACTTGTATAAGATCACCTTTCAGTGTTCCACATTCTAGAGCAGGCGTTCCCAACCTTTTTTAAGCCATGGACTCCTATCACTTACTGAGGGGTCCATGGACCCCAGGTTGGGAACACCTGTTCTAGAGAGAAAAGTCCATTGTTACCCCGCTTCTCCTTGTAAATCTAGCCCTCCAGCCTTGGCAACATCCTTGTGAATTCTCTTCCACACACTCTCCAGTTTATGACATCCGTCTTATAGCTGAGTGCCCAGAACGGTGCACAATACCCCGGGTACAATATGACGTTCCAATTCCTGTCCAGAGTATCCTGACTAGTGAAGATAAATGAGCCAAAGGTCTTCCTCATACTTGACTCCATTAAAGACAAAGCTACCAGGAATGATACTCCATCCATCTTGAAAGTCAATTCCTTCTACCATTGGTACAAGGCTGCAGTATTAACCCTGAGCACTGAATCAAGGCATTTATTTCAAGGGGAGTAGAATATACCAACTAGGAGATAATGCTGAGGCTTTATAAGACACTAGTCAGGCCGTACTTGGAACAGTTTTGGGCCCTGCAATTTCAGAAAGGATGTATTGTCATTGGAGAGAGTCCAGAGGAGGTTTACAAGAATTATTCCAGGAATGAAGGGGTTAACATATAAGGAGCATTTGGCAGCTTTGGGCCTGTACTCACTGGAATTTAGAAGAATACAAGGGGATCTCATTGAAAGCTCGCAAATGTTGAAAGACTAGGTAAAATGGATGTGGAGAGAATGTTTCCTGCGGTGGGGGTATCCAGAAGTGAAGGGCACGGCCTCAAAACTGAGGCATGACCCTTTAGAACAGAGGTGAGGAGGAATTCTTTTAATCAGAGATTAATGAAGCTGTGGAATGCTCTGCCACAGACTTCAGTGGAGGCCAAGTCTGTGAGTATATTCAAAGAGGGAGTTGATAGATTCCTGACTGGTTGGTGCATCAAAGGATATGGCGAGAAGGCAGGTGTATGGGGTTGAGTGGGATCTGGGATCAGCCATGATGGAATAGCAGAGAAGATTTGATGGGCTGAATAGCCTAATTCTGCTCCTATGCCTTATGGTCTCATGGTCTAAGATGCTTTGACAGTATCTCCAAACACTTGACTTTGAAAGACAAAGTCAGCCTAGACATGGAAACAACACCACCTGTAGGTTGCCTCCTGCACACACACATGGAACACTGAAAGGTGATCGTATAGATGTATATAAGACTAGAGATCATAGGTTTAAACTGAGAGGGAAATGAGGGGCAATGTTTTCACACAGAGGGTGGTAGGTATTTGGAGCAGGCTGCCAGAGGAAGTAACATGCTGAATTTTTTTAGAAGGATTCTATCCGGGCATGCCAGCGTAAAGCTTTCTGGTGCCAGCAACCCAGCTTTGGTTTCCGTTGCAGTCTGTAAAGAGTTTGTCCATTCTCCCTGTGACCATGTGGGCTTCCTCCAGGTGCTCCGGTTTCCTCCCACTTTTCGACAATGTATGGGTCAGTAGGTTAATTTGCCACATGGGTGTAATTGAGGAGTACGGGCTCATTGGGCTCCAAAGCTCGTTACTGTGCTCTACCTCTAAAGAAAAATAATAAAATAAAATAATTCCAAGAACTTCACTCAATCACATCAGCTCTGTTGAGCTTGAGAAGAAACATAGAACATATGAGACATTACATTACAGGCCCTTCAGCCCACGATGTTGTCCAACTCTTTAACCCAGGGGTTTACAACGTGTTTTAAGTGATGAAGCCTTATCATAGAATATAGAATAGTACAGCACAGTACAGGCCCTTTGGACCACAATGTTGTGCCGACCCTTAAACCCTGCCTCCCATATAACCCCCCACCTTAAATTCCTCCATATACCTAACAAGTAGTCTCTTAAATTTCACTAGTGTATCAGCCTCCACCACTGACTCAGGCAGTGCATTCCACGCACCAACCACTCCCTGAGTAAAAACCTTCCTCTAATATCCCCCTTGAACTTCCCACCCCTTACCTTAAAGCCATGTCCTCTTGTATTGAGCAGTGGTGCCCTGGGGAAGAGGCACTGGCTGTCCACTCTATCTATCTATTCCTCTTAATATCTTTTATACCTCTATCATGTCTCCTCTCATCCTCCTTCTCTCCAAAGAGTAAAGCCCTAGCTCCCTTAATCTCTGATCATAATGCATACTCTCTAAACCAGGCAGCATTCTGGTAAATCTCCTCTGTACCCTTTCCAATGCTTCCACATCCTTCACATCCTCACATCCAGTGAGGCGACCAGAACTGGACACAGTACTCCAAGTGTGGCCTAACCAGAGTTTTATAGAGCTGCATCATTACATCGCGTCTCTTAAACTCTATCCCTCGACTTATGAATGCTAACACCCCGTAAGCTTTCTTAACTACCCTATCTAGCTGTGAGGCAATTTTCAGGGATCTGTGGACATGTATCCCTAGATCCCTCTGCTCCTCCACGCTACCAAGTATCCTGCCATTTACTTTGTACTCTGCCTTGGAGTTTGTCCTTCCAAAGTGTACCACCTCACATTTCTCTGGGTTGAAACTCCATCTGCCACTTCTCAGCCCACTTCTGTATCCTATCAATGTCTCTCTGCAATCTTCAACAATCCTCTACACTATCCACAACACCACAAACCTTTGTGTTGACTGGAAACTAGCCAACCCACACTTCTACCCCAACATCCAGGTAGTTAATAAAAATCATGGAAAGTAGAGGTCCCAGAACAGATCCTTGTGGGACACCACTAGACACAACCCTCCAATCCAAATGTACTCCCTCCACCACAACCCTCTGCCTTCTGCAGGCACACCAATTCTGAATCCACCTGGCCAAACTTCCCTGAATCCCATGCCTTCTGACTTTCTGAATAAACCTACCGTGTGGAACCTTGTCAAATGCCTTACTAAAATTTATGTAGATCACATCCACCACACTACCCTATCTATATGCCTAGTCACCTCCTCAAAGAACTCTATCAAGCTTGTTAGACACGATCTTCCCTTCACAAAGCCATGCTGACTGTTCCTGATCAGACCATGATTCTCTAACTGCCCATAGATCCTATCTCTAAGAATCTTTTCCAACAGCTTTCCCACCACAGATGTAAGGCTCACTGGTCTATAATTACTCAGACTATCCCTACTACCTTTTTTGAACAAGGGGACAACATTCGCCTCCCTCCAATCCTCTGGTACCATTTCCGTGGATAACAAGGACATAAAGATCCTAGCTAGAGGCTCAGCAATCTCTTCCCTCGCCTCGTGGAGCAGCCTGGGGAATATTCCGTCAGGCCCCGGGGACTTATCCATCCTAATGTATTTTAACAACTCCAACACCTCCTCTCCCTTAATATCAACATGCTCCAGAACATCAACCTCACTCATATTGTCCTCACTGTCATCAAGTTCCCTCTCATTGGTGGATGCCGAACAGAAGTATTCATTGAGGACCTTGCTCACTTCCACAGCCTCCAGGCACATCTTCCCACCTTTATCTCTAATCGGTCCTACCTTCACTCCTGTCATCCTTTTGTTCTTCACATAATTGATGAATGCCTTGGGGTTTTCCTTTACCCTACTCGTCAAGGCCTTCTCATGTCCCCTTCTTGCTCTTCTCAGCCCCTTCTTAAGCTCCTTTCTTGCTATTCTATATTCTTCAATAGACCCATCTTGTTTCCTAAACCTCATGTATGCTGCCTTCTTCCACCTGACTAGATTTTCCACTTCACTTGTCACCCATGGTTCCTTCACCCTACCACCCTTTATCTTCCTCACTGGGACAAATTTATCCCTAACATCCTGCAAGAGAACCCTAAACATCAACCACACGTCCATAGTACATTTTCCTGCAAAAACATCATCCCAATTCACACCCGCAAGTTCTAGCCTTATAGCCTCATAATTTGCCCTTCCCCAATTAAAAATTTTCCTGTCCTCTCTGATTCTATCCTTTTCCATGATAATGCTAAAGGTCAAGGAGAGGTGATCACTGTCCCCCAGATGCTCACCCACTGAGAGATCTGTGACCTGACCCGGTACGTTACCTAATACTAGATCTAGTATGGCATTCCCCCTAGTCAGCCTGTCAACATATAACCATATAACAATTACAGCACGGAAACAGGCCATCTCGGCCTTTCTAGTCAATGCCAAATGCTCAGTCCCACTGACCCGCACTCAGCCCATAACCGTCCATTCCTTTCCTGTCCATAAACCTATCCAATTTTACTTTAAATGACAATACCGAACCTGCCTCTACCACTTCTACTGAAAGCTCGTTCCACACAGCTACCACTCTCTAAGTAAAGAAATACCCCCTTATGTTACCCGTAAACTTTTTCCCCCTAACTCTCAACTCATGTCCTCTGTTTGAATCTCCCCTACTCTCAATGGAAAAAGCCTATCCACGTCAACTCTATCTATCCCCATCATAATTTTAAATACCTCTATCAAGTCCCCTCTCAACCTTCTACACTCCAAAGAATAAAGACCTAACTTGTTCAACGTTTCCCTGTAACTTAGGTGCTGAAACCCAGGTAACATTTTAGTAAATCTTCTCTGTACTCTCTCTATTTTGTTGACATCTTTCCTATAATTCGGTGACCAGAACTGTACACAATACTCCAAATTCGGCCTTAACAATGCCTTGTACAATTTTAACATTACATCCCAACTCCTACACTCAATACTCTGATTTATAAAGGCCAGCATACCAAAAGCTTTCTTCACCACCCTATCCACATGAGATTCCACCTTCAGGGAACTATGCACCATTATTCCTAGATCACTCTGTTTTACTATATTCTTCAATGCCCTACCATTTACGATGTATGTCCTATTTGGATTATTCCTACTAAAATGTAGCACCTCACACTTATCAGCATTAAACTCCATCTGCCATTGTACAGCCCACTTTTCTAACTGGCCTAAATCTCTCTGCAAGCTTTGAAAACTTACTTAATTATCCACAATAAGATTCAATAAATTCAATAAGATTTGTCAAACATGACCTTCCACGCACAAATCCATGCTGACTGTTCTTAATCAGACCCTGTCTATCCAGATAATTATATATACCATCTCTAAGAATACTTTCCATTAATTTACCCACCACTGACGTCAAACTGACAGGCCTATAATTGCTAGGTTTACTCTTAGAACCCTTTTTAAACAATGGAACCCATGAGCAATACACCAATCCTCCAGCACCATCCCCATTTCTAATGACATCTGAAATATTTCTGTCAGAGCCCCTGCTATTTCTACACTAACTTCCCTCAAGGTCCTAGGGAATATCCTGTCAGGACCTGGAGATTTATTCACTTTTATATTCCTTAGAACGCTAGTACTTCCTCTTCATTAATCGTCATATTTTCCATAACTTCCCTACTTGTTTCCCTTACCTAAGGGAAGTTTCCTGTCCCACATACTGTGACAGGAATCCATCCTGAACATGCTTAACAAACTCTGCCCCATCTAAACCATTGAAACTAATCAGGTGCCAATCAATATTATCATTAACCAGGTTGGGAACCCCTGCTTTCACCAATTCTGAGATCAGTCTAACTCCTCCTCCTACATAGCTCTCCATTTTGCTTTCATCCATGTGCCTATCTAAGAGTCACTTAAACGTTCCTAATGAATCTGCCTCTACCACCACCTGGCAGCTCATTCCATGCACTTACAATTCTGTGTAAAAATCCTACCTCTGATATCCATCCTACACTTTCCTCTACATCACCTTAATACTATTCTCCTTCTGGGTCTCCACTCCATCTATGCCTTTTATCATCCTATATATCTCTGTCAAGTCACCTCTCATCCTCATTCCTTCCAAAGAGCTCACTCAACCTGTCCTCATAAGACATGCTTTCTAATCTAAGCAGCACACTGCTAAAGCCCCTCCGCACCCCCTCTAAAGTTTTTACATCCTTCCTACAGTGAGGTGACCAAAACTGAACACAATATTCCCAGCTCAACATTACTTCATGGCTCTTGGAATAGTATTTGAAATCTGATTCCTAGCAATGAAATCCTTTACCCAAATTCCTCTACTGTTTCTAAAACATTGAGTGGCGATCTTCATGCCCCTGTACCTTCTCCCTGATTGTAGTTATGAGAAGAGGGCATGTCCTGGATGGTGGAGTCCTTGATGAAAGGTGCTGTCTTATAGAGGCAATGTTTCAATATCACTGGCATTTGTCGTGAAATTTGTTAACTTTTTAGCAGCATTATAATGCAATACATAATAATACAGAAAAAATTGTGAATTACATATACATATATAAATAAATATATTTTTGTATATTAAGTAGTTAATTTAAATAAGTAGTGCAAAAACAGAAATAAAAAGGTGATGAGGTAGTGTGCATGGTTTCAGTGTCCTTTCAGAAATCGGATGGCAGAGAGGAAGAAGCTGTTCCTGAATCACTGAGAGTGTGCCTTCTGGTTCTGTACCTCCTCCTATGGTAACAGAGAGAAAAGGGCATGTTCTGAGTGGTGGGGTTCTTTAATGATGGATGCTGCCTTTGTGAAGATGTCCTGGGTACTATGGAGCCTAGTGCTCATAAGGGAGCTGACTAATTTTACAACTCTCTACAGCTTACTTCAATCCTGTGCAGTGACTGTCACTCCCCATACCAGACGGTTATGCAGCCGGTCAGAAGGTTCCCTGTGGTACATCTGTAGAAATTTTCAAGTGTTTTAGGTGACATTCCAAATCTCCTCAAGCTCCTAATGAAATATTGCCACTACCTTGCCTTCTTTATAGCTGCATCGATATGTTGGGACCAGGTTTCATTATCGATGCCTTTGATGGTGTGTGATACCAATATTACTCTGAACTGTGAACAAATTAAAGAAAATCATAGTGTTTCTACAGTTTAGGATGAACTTGTCACAACAGTTCAGTGTCTCCCTTATCAAAGCGACATTGCCAAAATGGGAAGAGACAAATAAATGGAGAATTAGAATTGGGTCTGGTCTTGACAGGTTTAACATTTCAAATAATTGATCGGCTTATTTCAAGAAGAATCATTTCTTTGAGCATTCCAGAATACAACTTTTCAATTCAGCATGTGGTTCATTGGCCATCACTTTCATATAATCTCCACCTGACATCTGAACCCTAAGGCAGGCAAACTGCGGCATTGACTTGGCACTGCTTGGAGTTCCTCATGTAGAAACAGGTCCTCCACTGAAGCGATAGAGAATAAAAGAAATAAGCTGGTGCAATCAATGAAAAGGCTTCAAGCTAATTGCTGTCTTGAACCCGAGGCTCAGACAAGGAACATTAACTCCAGTTAAAGCAGCCATGGTTTGTATTTTCTCGCATTTATTAAGTTATGCCATGGAATACTGCCTTCAGTGACAGTTTGCGATTGATTCTTAGCTGGTTTCTGAGATGCATCCTTGTAGAATATTCAAGGGGCAAGGAATCTAATCCTGAGAATTGCAAAGTGAGGTAATGCATTTAATGGAGCATAATGGAGCGACCTATAGCGCTTAGATACACGTATTCAGTGGCCACTTTATTCGCTACTTCCTGTGCCTAATAAAGTGGCCACTGAGTGTGTGTTCATGGAATACTGCCTTCAGTGACAGTTTGCGATTGATTCTTAGCTGGTTTCTGAGTGTGTGTTCATGGTCTTCTGCTGCTGTAGCCCGTCCACTTCACGGCTTCAAGGTTCAACATGTTCTTTATTCAGAGATGCTCTTCTGCACACCACTGTTATAATGTGAGCTTATCTGAGTTACCGTCACCTTCCTGTCAGCTTGAACCAGTCTGGCCATTCTCCTCCGACCTCTCTCATTAACAAGGCATTTTCGCCCACGGAACTGTTGCTCACTGGGTGTATTTTTTTTTTGGTTTTTGCATTATCCTCTGTAAGCTCTAGAGAATGTGTGTGAAAATCCCAAAAAGTCAGTACTTTATGAGATTCTCATACCATCGCTTTTGGCACCAACAATCATTCCGCCATCAAAGTCCTATTGCTTCCCCATTCTGATGTTCGGTCTGAGCAACAACTGAATCTTTTGGCCGTGTCTTCCTGCTTTTTATGCATTGAGTTGCTGCCATATTATTGTCTGATTAGATATTTGCATTGATAAGTAGGTGTACCTAATAAAGTATCCACTGAGTTTAGCCTCTACGGTAGGATCTCAGAGATTACTGTGGAAGAAGACTTTGGTGTGCGTGTCCAAGGATTGCCAAAGGCAGATGATGTTAAGAAGGTATACAGGATACCCACTTTCATTAGCTGAGGCACAGAGAACAAGAGCAGGAAGATGAAGGTGCATCTACAGAATATAAAATATTATTTCAATTACACCTGGAGTAATGTGAACAGTTTTGATCACCTCAACTTTAGAAATCCACAACTGCAAAGGAGAGGGTGCAGAGGAAACTTAAAGAGAGATTAGCTTTATTTTTCATACGTATAGAGAAACATACATATTACCTAGAAGAGTTCCTCTTGCTGAGAATAAATGTCACTTTTTGTCATTTCCAGTCAGAGGACGTTATGTACAGACACTCCTGTGCCTAGCGTCAAGTTATAGACTTACAATCAGTCTATGTATTTAAGCTAATCTATGTGTACATGGCCAGTTCTTGTACATTACATTTTATAGTGTTGCTTTTATATTGATATTTATTGTTTATTTTATTTTCATTATGCTTGTTGTGTTTTTTAAGCTGCATCATATCTGGAGTAATAATCACTTTGTTCTCCTTTACATTTGTGTACTGAAGAATGACAACAAACAGCCTTGAGTCTTGATTCTTTATTCTTGAATCTTGAAACGCATCATTCATTTGTGTCAAATCAAATCAGTAAAGATGTTGGGGGCAGCCCACAAGTATCGTCATGCTTCCAGCACCAGCCAAGTATGCCCACAACCTATTAACCCTAACACATATGCCCCTCATGGTCATGGGGAGAACATACACACTCCTTACAAACAGTGGCAGGAATCGAACCCTGATCGTACAGCTGGCTACTGTAAAGCAGTTGCATTAATCACTATAGGACTATGTTGCCCTCAATGCCAGCATGTGCAAGTTGGAGACATAAAAAACTGCAGACGTTGGAATCTGAAACAACAATCTGCTGGAGGAACTCAGTGGATTGAGCAGCATCTGGGTGAGGGAAAGGAATTGTCGCCATTTTGGATTGAAACACTGCATCAGGACTCAGGGGGAGAAGGGAGATGGCCAATGAGTAGAAGGAGGGTGGTGGCGAGGTAGGAGTCTAGGGTGATTGTTGGACTGAGGAAAGGTGTAAGATGACAGATAGTGAGGGGGAGCGAGTGTGTGGTTGGGAGACAGTGACAGGTGGATAGATAGAGGGACAGGGAAAGGGATAGATAGAATAGATAGAGGGACAGGGAAAGGGATAGATAGAGGGACAGGGAAAGGGATAGATAGAGGGAGAGGGATATTTAGAGGGAGTGTAAGGGAAAGGGAGAGATAGATAGAGGGAGAGAAGAGGGAGAGGGACAGATAGAAAGGAAGAGGGAAAGGGATAGGAAAGGAAGAGGAGAGATAGAAGGAGAGGGATAGTTAGAGGGACAGAGAGGGAGAGGGATAGGTGGAGGGAAAGGGAGATAGAGGAATAGATAGAGGGAGAGTGAAAGGGATAGATAGAGAGAAGGAGGGATAGTTAGAGTGATTGATGAGCGCAAGGGATAGGAATAGATAGAGGGATAGATAGGGGGGTGTAAGGGAAAGGGATAGATAGAGAAGAGAGATAGATAAAGGGAGAGGGAGGAGAGAGAGGGATTGATAGAGAGAGAGGGACAAATAGAAAGGGAGAGGGATATAGATGGTGTTGCGAAAAAAACATATTTCATGACATATGTGAGTGATGATAAACCTGATTCTGATCTGGGTTTCAATTGTGGACTGAGAGTGGGAAGGGGGCAGGGAGAGGGGAATCATGGTTGGGAAAAGGGGAGGAGTGGGAAGCACCAGAGAGACGTTCTGTAATGATCAATAAACCAATTGGTTGGAATCAAATGACCTTGTCTGGTGTCTCAGGACTGGGTGCGTCTGAACCCACGCCACCCCCCACCCCGTCCCTGGCTGTCCTTTTTCTGCCAGCTGCCCATGCCTCTCCCTAAACTCATGGAAGGATAATAAGTCTGCCATGATGGAATAGCAGAGCAGACTTGATGGACTGAATGGTGTAATTCTGCTCCCCTGTCTTATGGTCTTGTGGTCTTCTTGTAATTTATAGTTTTTAAAAGTTATTATCTATTGCAATGTCCTGCTGCTGCAAAACAACAAATTTCACAGCACCAATCAGAGATATTAAATCTTATTCTGATTCTCATTTATAGAACAGAGAGTGATGCAGCACAGCATGAGTCTTACAGCCCACAATCTGGTGCCAAACTATATAAACCTGTTATCTACCAACCTTAACTCTTCCCTTCTATCACAGCCCATAACCATTCAGTTTTCTTACAACACACAGAAAATGCTGGAGGAACTCAGCACCTCAGTCAACATGTATGGAGGGGAATAAAGAGTCAACGTTGTGGACTGAGTCTCTTCGTTGGGACTGGACAGGAAGGGCAGAGGCCAGCATGAGAAGTTGGAGGCAGGTGAAAGAGTACAAAATGGCAGGTGATAGGTGAGACCAGTTGAGAGGGAAGGCAGGTGGGTGAGGAAGCAGAGGATGAAGTGAGAAGCTGGGAGGTGATAGGTGGAAATTCTAAAGGGCTGAAGAAGAAGGAATCTGATAGGAGAGGAGAGTGGAAAGGAGGAGGGGCAGCAGAGGAAGGTGATGGGCAGATGAGGAGAAGGGAAGGGGTGAAAGGGGAACCAGAATGGAGAATGGAACAAGAGAGAAGTGGAAGGAGGGAGGGATTACTGGAAGTTAGGCCTCTTCGTGACAATAAAGGAGGCCAAGGACGGACATGTCAAATGGGAATGGAAAGTTGAGTTGAAATGGGTGGCAGCTGTGAAATCCTTCTTTGTGCAGCAGATGGAGCGAAACGAAAAGACTAGAAGTCTCCATTTGGGACATAGAAATGAAATTTGCTTTCCCCTGACAGTGACATATAGACAGCTTTACAATAAGCTATGAAAACCACCTCATTATTCTTTTCTTTTGCACTGTTTATTTATTTTATAATCTATAAGAATTTTTATGTTTCATCTTGTTCCTGCAATCCCATTTCTACTTTGGAGCTCTCCTTCTGCCTGAATTTACTTCTACAGAAGAGGGAGGGAAGTGTTGAAATCTGAGGGTCACCTGCAGAACGGAACTGTAGCAGAGCTTCTCTGTTGAAAGTTTTTTGAGATGGTTTCAAGATGGGTTAACAAGTCCTGTCCTCAAGACCAAACTTCACAATGATTCGGCAGACGCCAGCCTATAATTATCTCTTTGGAATTGTTGCAGCATAATCTCAAAATAAGTTCTGTTCTTTTCAACGTGTGTAGGGTACTTGACAAGGAGCCAAACTGTCATTCTTCATATTTCACTTCTCTCTAAAGACAAGGGAGAACAGAAAATCCTGTAAAAGGTGGGAGATACAGACCAGTCTCTCACAGGAAAAGCTTTCCCCACCACACAGCACATCTGTCGCGGGAAAGCAGCATCCGTAATCAAGGACCTCCACCATCCAAGGCATGCTCTCTTCTCACTGCTATCATTGGAAAGGAGGTACAGTGGCCTTAAGTTAGATGCCGCAGGAACAGTTATTAGACAATAGAAAATAGACAATAGGTGCAGAAGTAGACCATTCGGCCCTTCGAGCCTGCACCGCCATTCTGAGATCATGGCTGATCATCTACTATCAATACCCGGTTCCTACCTTGTCCCCATGTCCCTTGATTCCCCTATCCATAAGATACCTATCTAGCTCCTTCTTGAAAGCATCCAGAGAATTGGCCTCCACTGCCTTCCGAGGCAGTGCATTCCAGACACCCACAACTCTCTGGGAAAAGAAGTTTTTCCTTAACTCTGTCCTAAATGACCTACCCCTTATTCTCAAACCATGCCCTCTGGTACTGGACTCTCCCAGCATCTGGAACATATTTCCTGCCTCTATCTTGTCCAATCCCTTAATAATCTTATATGTTGCAATCAGATCCCCTCTCAATCTCCTTAATTCCAGCGTGTACAAGCCCACGTACAAGTGTACAAGCGTATTACCCCTCAATCATCAGGCTCTTGAACCAGCATTAGATAACTTTATTCAACACAACATAGAACTGATTCCACAACTTGTAGATTCACTTTCAACGACACCCCAACTCATGTTCTCAATATTTATTGCTTGTTTTTACTATTATTATCATTATTATTATGTCTTTGTTGTGTGCAGGTTTTCACCGATCCTATTAGGGTAGTATATGGTGACATATATGTACTTTGATAGCAACTTTACTTTAACTTTGAGATTCCTTTGTTTGCACGTGCAATCGTGGATTCACAGAATGAGACAGGATGACCATTCATCCAGCGGCAAACAAAACAAGCTGAAGGGACCCAGCGTGTCAGGGAGCATCTGTGAAGGCAAATGGATAGTCGATGTTTCTGCCAGTCCAGGTGATGAAATGTCAGTTGTCCATTTCTTTCTGCAGGTAACACAGACAAGATGCTGGAGGAACCCAGTAGGTCAGGGAGCATCTGTGGAGAGGAATTAACAGTTGATGTTTTGGGCAGAAGCCCTTCATCAGGACTGGGAGGGAAGAAGTGGGGCGGGGGGAGATGCCAGAACATCGATTGTTTATTCCTCTCCACAGATGCTGCCTGGCTTGCTGAGTTCCTCCAGCACTGCGTGTACTACTCTGGATTTCCAACATCTGGAGAATCTCTTGTGTTTACGTGTTGTCCCTTGACAGCGGTGGCTTGACATGCTGAGTTCTTCCAGCTCCTTACTGTGTTACTCCAGATTTCCAGTACTATTCAGCCAGTCTTGCTTTGGCTAGCCCTTTAATAGAGGTACAAGGTAAACCTATTTTACAAAACCGCATGACAAATTAGCATGACACTAATACAGCTCAGTGCATTCCAGAGTTCCGAATTCCAATCCGACACCATCTTAACAAGTTTGTACATTCTTCCCATTAACCGTGTAGCTTTCCTTCCACTGTCCAAACATGTACCAAAGGTTAGTAGGTTAATCGTTCATTGTAAATTGTTCTGTGATTAGACTGGGGTTAATTAGGTGGGTAGGGGTGTATGGGGTGTCCAGGGAGAGGTAGTACCTCTGGCGAAGGGTCTTGTTGTGTCCATTCTGGGGCAGCTCACTCACCTTTGGTCCCCACCGGACACTCAGCTCTCACCTGAGGCTCCAGGTAGCTGTTTGCACGGGACAGTCGCCACACCCCGGTACACCGTTTCGACAGGCGGGCTAAACCAGGTGAGGGTAGCCAGTGGCCTCAAAGCCCAGTGAGATAGGGATGTGCCTGTCCTAGCATACAGAGTCAACTCTGGCAGACTGGGGGGGACAAGATCTATAGTGAGATCTGATGGGAGGGGGATTCTGCAACACTCTGTGGAGAACGAAGGGCACGACAAGGCACAGAAGACATCATGGCCATCCACTGCAACCAAGGAAAACCCCAGCTAGTGACACTTGTTCGTATCATTGGACCCGGACTTCTAAAGTCAAGAGAGTTGAACTGACCACCAACCACCCCCCCCCCCCCACCCCCATCCCCGTGCGACGGCCTTCCTGCTGTAAAAACGCTCCTGCACAGGTTTCCTGTAATCACCAGACATGACAGACAAACCACCCAGATAGGTGGATTGCTGGGCAGTGCAGCTCGTTAGGCCAGAAGGGCCTGTTCTGTGCTGTATCTCTAAATAAACAATGAAAACCTCGTTTAGTCGATGAACTATCATTGTAGTCCCTGTAATGCAGAATGCACAGCTGCTAATTAGTGAACTCCCCTGCACAGCAATGTAATAACGGCTACTTAATCTGTTTCAGTGATGCTAATCGAGGCGTTCCTAAATTTCAATCACCATTTGAAGAAGCAGACAGAGCCTTAGTTAATATCCCAAGTGAACAATTGCACTCCTGTCAGCCCAGCCTGAGCCACATTCTAAACCTTCGCAGAGCGATTTAATCCCAGAAATCTCCCCCTCAAGGGAAGGTGAGTTTTTGAATATTTCTGAGGCAGAGGCCGACAGGGTAAATCCATCACTACCTCTGCTTCCTCAGGTGGTCTAGGTGTGAGGAAGTCAAAGGAGGAAGAGAGGGCCTGCCTTGCGGACACGGCACAGCACATCGCGGGAGCCAGCCTCCCCTCCACGGTCTCTGTCTGCACTTTTTGCTGCCTCAGTAAAGCAGCCAACATAATCAAAGATGCCTAGACATTCTTTTTTCTCCCCCGCTCATGAGGGAGAAGATATAAAAATCTGAAGTGGGACGCCACAACTACTTCATTGGCTCCTGAAGATGGAATAGGACAAGGGTATCAAATCCCCTGGCCTGCTTCACTGATTGGCATTACCTCCATTTACAGGGAGTCCCATCTTAATTGGAACATAGAACAGTACAGCACAGAACGAGCCCTTATAACATAGAACCGAGAACAGTAGAGTCATCACGAGTGAATCTGCAGATGCTGGAAATAAATAAAAAACACAAAATGCTGGCAGAACTCAGCAGGCCAGACAGCATCTATGGGAGGAGGTAGTGACGACGTTTCGGGCCGAAACCCTTCATCAGGAGTCAACAGTTGAGTCATAGAGTGTTAGAGAAATACAACACAGGAACAGGCCCTTCGGCCCATCTAGTCTATGCCAAAACATTGAAATTGCTTGGCTCCAAATCTCATTGATCTGTACCCAGACCATAGCCCTCCATACCCCTATCGAAACTTCTCTTAAACGTCCAAATCACTCTTACATGCACCACTTGTGCTGGCAGTATACAGAACATGGAATACAGCTCTTAGGACATAGAACATAGAACACTACAGCACGGGAACAGGCCCTATGGCAACAATGTTGAGCCAAGCCAGTTAAACTAGTAATCAAATACCAAACTAAACTAAATTGCTTCTGCCTACATAATCTCCATTTCCTTCCAATACCTGTCTATTCATTTCCCATCTTAAAAGCCTCTTAAACACCTCTACTCTGTCTCTGTCTGCACCATTAACCCTGGCAGTCCATTCCAGGGACCCACCACTGTAAGAAACTTACCCCATATCTCATTTGAACCCATCCCCTCTCACCTTAAATACATACCTCCTAATATTAGTCATTTTGACCCTGGGAAATAGATACCAGCACAGGACCATGACTTTTGGCCCATGATGTTGTGTCAAAGTAATTGTGAGGCCTCTGTTGGTCAAGTTCAACCATGGATGTTGCATCCTAGCTGTCTAGATACACAAGCCAGGGCACTACAATATGGAGAGCAAGCTGTTGCCCATTTAGCACATTCCCCTTCTCCACACAGCTGATGAATCCAAAGGAATGGCAGAGCCCGATACAGCTTGGCACCAGTGGTATCACAGGAGATGCCAGTCACCATTGAACTCAACGTAGGACTCCAGCTCTGGATTTTTCCCTCAGGGTTTACTCCCAAAGCTTTCCCCATGAGTGGGTATAGCTGAAGGACAGTTTTCATTCTCCTAGATGAGTTACCAACCTCAACTGATGAGCCCCATCTGCCTGAAATGATGGGTTTTAAGGTGCCTGTAGCCTGCCTTTGTCCCTTCTCCTGTCAGTACAAATGGTTCTGCTGGGCTTAGTAGCTAAGCCACACACGAAGGCCAGGAGCTGGACTTGGTTGTCAGGGGCTATTAGAGGCACACGCCATTGGGAGCTTATCACCATTACCACTCCAGCTATAACAACCTTGAGGAACCAGAGTAATTAAACTAGACACTAAATACCTAACTAAACTAATCAGTTCTGCCTGCACAAAGTCCATTACCCTCCTCTCCCTGTACATTCATATGCCTATACATGAGCCTCTTAAACCCTCTGACATATCCAGCACCCACCAGTCTCTGTCTAATAGTAGGCCCCACAAATCTCCTTCGAGCCTAACCTTGCTCACCTTAAGTGCATGCTTCTGATGTTAGACACTTCGTCCCTGGGAAATGATACCATCTGCCTACTCTACCTATGCCTCTCATAATCTTATAAACTTCTATCGGGTTCCCACTCAGCAACCACCACTGCAGAGAAAATACCTTAAGTTTGTCCAGCCTCTTATAGCTCATGAACTCTAACGCAGGCAGCATCCCAGTCAACCATCCTGGCAACACTCTTTTGCACCCTCTCCCAAGCCTCCAAATTCATACGGTAATAGGGCAAGTTCTGGGATAAAGCTCAGTAACAAACTTATTTATTTTATTGATTGAGATCAGCACGGAGTACGCCCTCCTGGCCCTTCGAGTCATGCTGGCCAGCAATCCCCTATACATCTCTAGCCTAATCACTGGACAATTTACGATGACCAATTAACCTACCATCTGGTGAATCTTTGGACTGTGGGAGGAAACCAAAGTGCCTGGAGGAAACCCCTGCAGTCACGGGGAGGGAGTACAAACTCCTTACAGACAGCAGTGGACACTAAACCTGGATCACTGGTATTGTAAAGCATTGTGCTAACCATATCTATATCCATTAGTACAGCTTGGCCTGCTGGACAGGTCTCACAGCCCTACTATCAGCACCACAAAACACAGACAGTAGCCAGGCCAATAGACGGAACATGGCCTCTACCTGCAGGCAGGAAGCCTGAAGTTTCACAACACTAGATTCAAGAAAAACTTCTTCCCTTCAACCATTTGGCTCGTGAACCAAACTGGCTGGGAATAAAGCAGTTAATGTCTGAGGAGTGTTTGGTGACTCTGGGACTGTATTCGCTGTGGTTTAGAAGGAATGAGGTGGGATCTCATTGAAAGCTATGCAATACTGAAAGCGAGATAGAGCAGTGGGTGAAAGGGTGTTTCCTATAGTGGGGGAGTCTAGGAGGCGAGGGCACAGTTTCACAATGCAAGAACGTTGCTTTAGAACAGAGACGAAAGGAGATTTCTTTAGCCAGAGGCTGGTGAACCTGTGATATTCATTGCCACAGATGACTGTGGAGGCCAAGTCACTGGGTATATTTAAAATAAAGTTTGATTAGCTCTTAATTAGTCAGCATGTCAAAGGTTACAGGAAGATGGGTTTGAGAGGGATAATAAATCAGCCATGGTGGAGCAGACTCAATGGGCCAAACTATTTAATTCTGCTATTATGTTTAATGGTATTATGGCACAACCCTAAGCACCTCCTCGGTATCTCAACAGTACGACTATGACCAATTTGAGCATGTTGTACTACCTCTTTAGTGACAGCTATTGATTCGAGGTCCTCACCTCCTATTGTATCCATAACATCTCTCTTTGGCATGTTGGACATGTCCTCCACCATTGATTCTTTATTATTCTATTGTATTCTTGTATAATTCTGTACAATTTACATGGTTAATTTGAGCTTCGTTGTGAATGGAGTGTATCTGATGCTCTGTGCCTGTGATGCTGCTGTAAGTTTTTCATAGCAGCTGTGTATCCATGTACTTGTGCAGATGACAATAAACATAACCCTGAAAAAGCATTATCTCTTCTAATTGCCTCTGATGCATTGTCATTTTTGTTTGTATTGTTTTATAGGAGGCCCTCCACTGGTCGGGGTCGACCATGGATGTTGTGGCCTGGCTGCCTATGTGATACACAGGGTTGTACGATATTGAGAGCAAGCTGTTGTCCATGTAGTAGGCTCCCTCACGATGCAGCTGATGAGTCCAAAGGAACGGTAGAGACTGATACAGTTTGGCACCAGCGACGTCACAGGAGTTGCCAGTCAGCATTGAACTCAACGTAGGACTGCCTTAGGGACTCCAGCTCTGGAGTTTTTGCTCAGGGCTTACTCCAAAAGCCTTTCTGATGAGTGGGTATAGCTGCAAGCCAGCCGAGGTTTGAGATTAGAATTTTCCTTCTCCTCGATGAGGTGCTAAACACAACTGACAAGCCACATCTGCCCAAAACGACTGGTTTTAAGGCACAAATATCCCACCTTTGACAGCAGAAATGGTCTCACCGGGCTTGGTAGCTAAGCTACATGTGAAGGCCAGGAGTTGTACTTGGTTGAATGACTGTTTTGTGTCAGTCATCATGGTAGAGGACACATCTAACATGCCAAAGAGAGATGTTATGGATACATTGGAGGTGAGGACGATACAATAGTCATCACTAAAGAGGTAATGCTGAGCAATCTTGTGGGCCTGAAGATAGACAAGTCCCCTGGTCCTGATGGAATGCATCCCAGTGTACTGAAAGAAATAGCAGAAGTTACAGTGGAGGCTTTGGTGATCATTGACCAAAATTCTCTGGACTCTGGGCAGGTCCCGAAGGATTAGAAAATGGTGAACGGTGTTCAAAAGAGAATGTAGGCAAAAAGGAGGTAACTATAGGACAGTTAGTTTAACGTCTGTAGTTGGGAAAATGCTTGAAGCTATCATTAAAGAAGAAATGGCGAGGCATCTGGAAAGAAATGGGTCCATCAGGCCGACGCAGCATGGATTCAACAAAGGCAGGTCCTGTTTGACAAACTTTCTGGAGTTCTTTGAGGATAAAATGAGCGCAGTGGATGGGGGAAAACAGGTGGATATTATTTACTTGGATTTCCAGAAGGCGTTCGATAAGGTGCCACATAAAAGACTTATCCATAAGATAAGGATGCATGGAGTTGGGGTGACGTATTAGCGTGGATAGGGGATTGGTTAACTAATAGAAAGCAGAGAGTTGGGATACATGGGTGTTTCTCTGGTTGGCAATCAGTGGTGAACGGTGTGCCACAGGGGTTGGTGCTGGGCCTGCAACTGTTCACAATATACATTAATGATCTGGAGGAGGGGACCGAGTATAGTGTATCTAAGTTTGCTGATGATACTAGATTGAGTGGAAAAGCATTTTGGCCTTCATTGCTAGAGGTTTGGAACTTAAGAGCAGGGAAGTTATGCTGCAACTGTACAGGGTACTGAGTGAGGCCGCACCTGGAGTACTGGTTCCTTACTTGAAGATATACTGGCTTTGGAGGCGGTGCAGAGGAGATTCAACAGGTTGATTCCAGAGATGAGGGGGTTATTATATGAGGAGAGATTGAGTCATCTTGGACTGTATTCACTGGAATTCAAAAAAAATGAGAGGAGATATAGAAACATAAAGTTATGAAAGGGATAGATAAGATAGAGGCAGGAACGTTGTTTCCACTGGTAGGTGAGACTAGAACTAGGGAATATAGCCTCAAGATTTGGGGGAGTAGATGTAGGATGGAGAAGAAGGGGAACTGCTTTTCCCAGAGAGTAGTGAATCTGTGGAATTCTCTGCCCAATGAAGCAGTGAAGGCCACCTCAGTAAAATTTATTTAAGACAAGGTTAGACAGATTTTTGCATAGTAGAATTAAGGGTTATGGATAAAAGGCAGATAGCTGGAGTTGAATCCAGGGCCATATCAGCCATAATCTTATTGAATGGTGGAGCAGGCTTGACAGGGCACTTAGCCCACTCCTGCTCCTATTTCTTATGTTGTCAGAGGCTATTTGAGAGGCATGCCATTGGGAGCATTTAGCAGGTCTGTCTGAGACCTCCGTTGGTCAGAGTTGACCATGGATATTGTATACTAGCTGTCTAGAGAGGCAAGCCTGGACAGTACGATTATGGAGAGCAAGCTCCCCCTCTCCATGCAACTGATGAATCCCAAGGATTGGCAGGGACTGAAACAGTTTGGCAGGAGTTGCCAGTCAGCATTGATCTCAATTTCCGACTACCTTAGGGACTCCAGCTCCAGGTTTTTCCCTCGGGGTTTACTCCCAAAGCCTTCTCCATGAGTGGGTATAGCAGCAAGCCAGTGGAGGTTTGAGATCCGAGTTTTCCTTCTCCTAGATGAGCTGCCAACCATGGCTGACAAGCCCCATCTGCCTGAAGCAACTGGTTTTAAGGTACCAGTAACTCGCCTTTCCCCCTTCTGTCAGTCAAAGCAGTTCCACCGGGCTTTGTAGCTAACCCACATGTGAAGGCCAAGAGTTGCACTTGGTTATAAGACCATAAGACCATAAGATATAGGAGCAGAGGTAGGCTATTCAGCCCATCAAGTCTGCACCACCATTCAATCATGGGCTGATCCAATTCTTCCAGTCATCCCCACTCCCCTGCCTTCTCCCCGTACCCTTTGATGCCCTGGCTAATCAAGAATCTATCTATCTAGAGCTAATCAAGATGCTCTATCTTCATCCAGGTGCAATGCCGGTTTTCTGTCTCAAAAGACCAGTGCCATACTCAGCCTTACCGATCATGGAGCAAGAGCTAGGTCACCTGCAATAAGCTGTGTGATCAGAGCTATCAACTACTAATATTGGGCAGCTCCAACAGTCATCAAGTCATTAAGTATTTTTGCCTTAAGTACACCCAATGACTTGGCCTCCACAGCTGCTCATGGCAACAAATTCCACAGATTTACCACCCTCTGACTAAAGTAATTTCTCCGCATCTCAGTTCTAAAAGGACATCCTTCAACCCTGAAGTTGTGCCCTCTTGTCCTAGACTCCCCTACCATGGGAAATAACTTTGCCATGTCTAATCTGATCAGGCCTTTTAATGTTCTCCTGAACTCCAGGCAAAATATAGCCCAAGAGCTGCCAGACGTTCCTCATACAGAAACCCTTTCATTCCTGGGATCATTCTCAGATTGAACCCACTCTCTGCTCCACCTTGACAAATACAGTACTGTGAAAGAGTCTTAGCCACCGTAGCCATATATACCGTAGCCTAAGACACTTGCACAGTCCAGTAGGTCATGAAGGGTCCTAGCCTGAATTCTCGACTGCACTTTTTTTCCATAGATGCTGCCTGGCCTGCTGAGTTCCTCCAGCATTTTGTGTGTGTTGCTGGGATTTATTCACAGTGCAAAAAGAGAACAAAGAATTTTCTCTCTACTACACGTTGGCAAACACAGGCCCTTCAGGCCACAACGTTCCATGCACCTACCACTCTCTGTGTAAAGTCCTAAGGTTCTCTCAATATCTACATGAACATATTTTGCTGTTATTGATATTACTACCGCAGTTCGTGGCTCTGATTAAAATTCTATTAGGTATTAGCACAATAGGACTTATGATGAAAAGCTGTTGAGTGATTTAGTGGAGGGACAATTATTCTGCATTACCTGAAAGCCCTGGAACAGTGCCACCAAAAAGCCTTACGGAAGATTTTGAGGAGCAGCTGAAAGGAGAGACGCACTAACGCCAGCATACCAGAGGAGGCCAACGTGGACAACATCACCATCACGATAAAGCAGTACCAACTCTAATCATAATGGAGATGGGTCGTGTCAATTGATGCCTAACAGACAGATCCTTTACTCCAGCTGAAGGAAGGTCAGCGAGCCCCTGATGGGCAAAGGCAAAGCTTCAAAAATAACATCAAACTCAGCCTGAAGAAATTCAACATGGGAAGCCAAAATCAGGTTTAATACCACTGGCACTTCTGATGAAATGTGTTGTTTTGCGGCAGCAGTACATCGTAACACATAATGAAAAGGTATCAGTATTACAATCAGATATGCAAAATGATGAGGTAGTGTAATCATTGTCCATTCAGAAATCTGATGGTGGAGGGGAAGAAGCTGTTCCTAAAATGTTGAGTGTGTGGCTTCAGGCTCCTGTACCTCCTCCCTGATTGTAGCAATGAGAAGAGGGCACGAAGGAAATCTGTTCAGGAGTGATCTCCGCGGTGCCGTAGAGAACAAGAAGCAGCTGCGATAGGAGAGACTGAACAACCGAAAGACCCAAACGCTAACCACACACCACTTACTTTGGGCCACACTGGCCCAGACTATGTGCACCCCGGATCGGCCCCTACAGCCTCGAGACAACCCCTCGGGAGAACATCATGTTCAACCCGAGTGAACGCACCACGATTGCGACTCTGCATCCAGTCCCTGGCGTACTTGGTGTGGGAATTGCTACAGACGTACCACAGAAAACATTTTAACTGGTTGCAATCACCGCCTGGCACGGAGGTGCCGCTGCACAGGATCGAAATAAGCTGCAGGAAGTTGTAAACACAGCCAGCTCCATCATGGGCACCAGCCTCCCCATCATCCAGGACGTCTTCAAAAGGCGATGACTCAAAAAGACGGCATCCATCATTGAGGACCCCATCATGCCCTCTTCTCATTGTTACCATCAAGGAGGAGGTACAGGAGCCTGAAGAACACATATTAAATGTTTTAGGACCATCATTGGATTTCTGAATGGAGAATGAGACTATGTACGCTACCTCACTGTGTTTTCTCCCTTTTTGGACGACTTCATTAATTTATATCTATATATATATATTTTATTGTAGTTTATAGTACTTATATTACATATTGCACTGCACAGCTGCTGCAAAGCAACCTTTTTCATGACATTTGCCAATGCTAATAAACCTGATTCTGATTCTGAACCAGAATGCCTGACAACAATCATCGGTGTTAATATTAGTCCCATTCAAGGAAGTTGAAGGTTTACTTGAACCCACGGTTATTGACCACTGCTTGTCGCTTGGACCAGGCGGTGGACAGCATACCCTTAGTGCAATGACCTGTCTAGACATTAGAGTAGGAAGTATTTTAAGAGCCATCCCTCAAGGTTTCCGCTAGCTGACAGGGCGTCTGGGCGAGTGAGGTTTCAGTGGAGTGCACTAACCCTGAACCGCTGATGGTTTGTATAAGTTAGACAAGGAGAGAACAATAAATCTAGCCTCAATATACAAAGTGCTTCGCACACAATGATTTGTTTAGTTGATGCATGTCCCAATGTCCCCACAATAAAATCCTTCAGGCACAATGAAACACAAACCAGTTAATTGTCATGATTTGGGATTGACCGAGTGTTTTGGTTGGGGGGTAAAGTCAAGCTGACTGCACACACTCTTTTGGTCTGGTATGGAAACAGCAACGCCCGAGAGCAGAAAAGCCCAGAAAAAGTAGTGGATACAGCCCAGTCCACCGCAGGAAAATCCCTCTCCACCATCGAACACAGCTACAAGGAGAACTGCCACAAGAAAGCAGCGTCCATCGTCAAGGACCCCACCATCCAGGCCATGCTCTCTTCTTGCTGCTACCATCAGGCAGGAGGTCGAGGAGCCTTACATCCCACACCACCAGGTTTGGGACCATTATAGCAGCCAGCCCCTGAACCAGCCTAGATAATATCACTCACCTCAACTCTGAAATGATTCTGCAACCTATGGACTCACTTTCAAGAACACAGCAACTCATGTTCTCAGCAATATTTATTTATTATAATTATTTAGTTTATTTTGTACTTGCACAGTTTGTCTCCTTTTGCACACTGGTTGTTTTTCACTGATTCTGTTGTATTTCTCTGTTCTACTGAGAATGCCTGCAAGAAAATGAATCTCAGGGTAGTATATGAAGTATATAGAACTAGAGGGCACAGGTTTAAGATGAGAGGGGAGAGATTTAATAAGAACCTAATGGACAATACACACAAAGTGCTGGAGGAAATCAGCGCCTGTGACTAATGGGCAATACTTCATGTAGAAGAAGTGTTCTGCCAGAGAAAGTTGCTGAGACAGGCACAGCAAAAAGTTTTGAAATACATTTGGATAATTCTCCTTTCCTGTCTTCTTCAAATGTAACCTTTTCCACCTATCACTTCATTCCCCCTTCCTTCCCCCACCCACCTTCTGAACTCACCTATCACTTACCAGCTGGTACCCCACCCTCTTATTCTGGCTTCTTCCCCCTTCCTTTTCAGTCCTGATGAAGAATCTCAGCCTGAAATGCTGACCGCTTATCGCCCTCTGTAGATGCTGCCTGACCTGCTGATTTCCTCCAATATTTTGAGTGCTGATTTCAACAGGCATGTGGACAGGAAATGTGCAGAGGGGCATGATAATCAGAGGGGCAGAAGACTGCATTAGATGATGTATCTTGGACAGTATGGATGAGTTGGGCTAAAGGGACTGTTTTCATACACAAGACTCTATAACCTTGTTGGCCAGAAACTGGCGTGACTCCCAAGATATTCCAAATCGTCCCCTGGACACTAGAAAGTACACTTGAACATCAGCACAGACAGATGAGCTGTGGATGAACAACCTTGTCAGGGGTGTATAGGATGATAAGATGCTTACATCAACTGGGCAACCAGAGCCCTTTTCTGGCCAGGAGTGGCTAATACAAGTGGGCATAATATTATGGTACTTGGAGGAAATTATAGGAGGGGGGTTAGGGTTAGGGAAAGGCAGAGTCAAGTTCTTTACACAGAGAGTGGTGGGCGCATAGAATGCCCTGCCAGGAGTGGTGTTAGAGGCACATACATTACAGAGACTTAAGAAATTCATAGATAGGCACATGGATGATAGAGAAATGGAGGACAATGTTAGAGGGAAGGGTTAGATTGATCTTTGAGTAGGTTAAAAGGTCAGCACAACATCGTGGGCTGAAGGCCTGTACTGTATTGCATTGTTCTATGTTCTGTCAAAAGGACCATATATCTGACAGTGTTGTGCTGGAGTGCATTCTCAGCCAGGGTAGAGATTGTTCACACTGAGTGTGTGAGCGAGAGGAAAGGGGCTTGTTTTCTTGCTGTTTTGTTGCTGTTCTGTTGTTATCGATTGTCTGTTGTGTGAACATGGTGGGTGTGCTATATTGGCACTGGAATGTGTGGTGAAAATTGCAGATTGCCCCAGCACATCCTTAAGTTGTGTTGCTTGCTAAGGACACACTTCACCGTATGTTTCACAGTACATGTGAGAAATATACTTGAATCTTGAATCTTTAGTTACAACGTTTAATACACATTTAGACAGATACATGGATAGGAAAGGTTTAGAAAGATATACACTCAACGGCCACTATATTATGTATACCTGTGCTTCTGCTTGTTAATGCAAATATCAAATCAGTGGCAGCAAATCAATGTATAAAAACATGTAGACATGGTCAAGAGCAAAATTAGTGGGAAGTTAGAGGATTGAGAAGCTTTTGAAATCCAACAGAAGACAACTAAAAATAATTAAGATGGTAAAGATTGAATACAAAAGTAAGCCAGTCAATAATATTAAAGAGGATACCAAAAGTTTCTTCAGAAACATAAAGGGTAAAAGAGGGTGGCTATCGAACCACTGGAAAACATTGCTGGAGAGGTAGTAATGGGAAATAAGGAAATGGCAGATGAACTGAATAAGTAGCTTGCATCAGTCTTCACTCTGGAAGATGCGTCATCTTTCCTTTATAATACTTCATCCTCTTTGGGATGTATATATCCTGTGCCTTATGAATTGCTTCCAGAAATTCCAGTAATTGCTGCTCTGCCATCATCCCTGCCAGTGTTCTTTTCCAATCATTTCTGGCCAACTCCTCTCTCATGCCTCTGTAATTCCCTTTCCTCCATTGTACTACTGATGCATCTGACTTTAGCTTCTCCTTCTCAAACTGCAGGGGGAATTTGATCATATTACGATTACTTGTGCCTAAGGGTTCTTTTACCTTAAGCTCTCTAATCGATTCTGGTTTATTGCACAACACCCAGGCCAGAATAGCTGATCCCCTAGTGGGCTCAACCATGAGCTGCTCTAAAAAACCATCTCATAGGCACTCTAGAAACTCCCCCTCCTGGAACCCAACCACCGTGATGTTTGCAATCTACCTGCATATTGAAATCCCTCATGACCATAGTAACATTGCCTCTTTGGCATGCATTTTCTGTCTCCCATTGTAATTTGTAGACCACATCCTTACTACTGTTTGGAGGCCTGTATACAATTCCCATCAGGGTCTTTTTAACCCTTGCTGTCCCTAGCTCTAACCGCAATGATTCAACACCTTCCGATCCCATGTCACTTCTTTCTAATGATTTGTTTCCTGTTTTTACCAACAGAGCAACAGCGCCCCTCTGCCTTCCTGCCTTTCCTTTTGATACAATGTGTATCCGTGGACATTAAGGCCCCGGCTATGTCAGCACCAGAATGTGTGGCAAACTTGCGGACTGCGCCCACCACATCCTTCGGTTGTGTTGATTATTAATGCAGAAGACACATTTCACAGTATGTTTGGATGTATGTGTGATAGATGAATGAACATGAATCTGAAATCTGAGATCTGAGCCAAGCCTGCTGAACAGCGCAGTCAGCGATGCTGCTGACACTCGGCTCTTCTGATTGCAGCTAATCTCAGTTTCGCTCCAATGTCACTGCCTGACATCTTGCCAAGAAATCTGCTCAATATCACATTGAGTTGTATAGATCAGGAAGGCTTAATGTATACTCTGCAATATGCTGACAATCTCGGAAAAACCCTTTGGCAAGGTTTCTCAAAATTGCCGACTGTAAAAAAAAATCCCAAAAGTATCTCAAGTGATTGCTTGCAAAGACCCAGTAACTCACAAACTGTATTAATCAGAATACCTGGAAAATA
Source organism: Hemitrygon akajei (assembly GCF_048418815.1). NCBI lineage: Eukaryota > Metazoa > Chordata > Chondrichthyes > Myliobatiformes > Dasyatidae > Hemitrygon > Hemitrygon akajei. Next base: position 13,495,296 of record NC_133127.1, on the reverse strand, counting down.
ATACCTCTCTGGACAGCTTCCAGTATTTAAGGTGTTTGAGTGATAAGATTCAATGTCCCAATGAAGAGTCTTGGCCAAAAATGTCATCTCTTTCTTCCTTTCTAGTGGCGTAGTGGCATCAGTGCTGGACTTCGGGGCGAGAGGTCATGAGTTCGAATCCGGCCGACTCCCTTGCACGCTCTCCTTCCGTGCCTGGGTTAAGAGCTGGTGATCTCCCCCGGCAGAAGGCAAAGGCAAACCACTGCTGTAACCTGCCGAGTACATGATTTCCCAATATGTCAGAGCGGCGTGGAGGGAAATCGTCCGCCAACTGGAAATTCCAGGTGCGACGTACCGATGACGATAGATGCTGCCTGACCTGCTGAGCTTTTCCAGCATTTTGTGTGTGTTACAGTGAGAGAATTAAGATAGCAGACAGGAATTAAAAACTGGACTGGAGGGCTCAAGTTATAAGGAGAGGCTGGATAGGGTGAAGTGGCTGAGGTGTCACTTACGGAATAATGAGGGGCATATAGTATTATGCGAAAGTCTAGCTAGGGTGCCTAAGACTTCCACATAGTACTTTAATTGTCAACGTGGAGCAGAGAGTAGGTTTGTAGATCTGGTAAAAACAAAGGATGTTGGGAATAGTGAGGGTGGAATGCTGCTGGGGGTGTGTGGGACAGGTGGCAGAGTGTATTGCAGGGACAGGTGGTGCCGTGGGTGCAGACATACCCAGCCCTGAGACACCAGGCAAAGTAACTTGATTCCAAACAATTAGTTTATTGATTATTACAGACTGTCTCTCCGGTGCTTCCCTCTCCCTTACCCTCTTCCCAACCATGATTCCCCTCTCCCTGCCCCCTTCCCACTCTCAGTCCACAACAGAGACCCATATCAGAATCAGGTTTATCATCACGCACATATGTCATGAAATTCTTTTTTTTTTGTGCAGGAGCAGTACAGTGTAATATTTAAAATTACAACAGTATTGTGCAAATTTCTTAAACACCCGAGCTATATATATATGTGCCTGAGACTTGTGCACGGTACCGTACGTCTGCTGACTGGTCACTGTGTTTTATCCAGAGTAAGGGAGTCTTAGGCTAGAGGCCTTAGGTTGAAGGTCAGAGGTGAAGAATATATAGGAAACCAGGAGAGGCAAATTTTTTTCACAGACAATGTGTGGTGGGTGTATGGAACAACCTGCCAGAGGAATTGGCCAAGATGGATGCCATTGCCACTTTAAAAGACATTTAGATAGCTGCATGGAAAAGGCTGAGAGGTGTGAGGGCCAAAGGTGGGCACATGGGCAGTCAAGGGCTCTGCCCAAGCTGAATACCCTGCCCTTCTTCCAGGGTTATGTCTGTGCCCGGGTGCCCTTAGCAAAGGCATGTAGCATCTCTATAGGCACAATATGGGAGTTCTGAGAACAGTTTAAGTAGAAGCTTGAGTGTTTTGCAGATAATACTAATTGTACTGTATTTAATTTGAAATTGTAAACAGTTTTGTGAACCCCTGATTATTGTATGTAGTTTTGTCTGGGAATAAACAGTTGTAAGTTTGTAACAAAAAATTGGACTAGTGTGCAAAAGACAACACACCATGCAAGTACAAAAAGAAATAATAATAATAATAATAATAATAATAATAATAATAATAATAATAATAATAATAATAATAATAATAATAATAATAATAATAAAATAAATAAATAAATAAATAAATAAATACATAAGCAATAAATATTGAGAACATGAGATGAAAAGTCCTTGAAAGTGAGTCTATTGGTTATGGGAACCATTTAATGACAGGGGCAAGTGAAGTTGAGTGAAGTTATCCCACCTGGTTCAAGAGCCTGATGGTTGAGGGGTATTAACTGTTCCTGAACCTGGTGCTGTGGGTCCTGAGGCTCCTGTACCTTCTTCCTGATGGCAGCAGCGAGAAGAGAGCATGACCTGGGTGGTCCATGGTCAAAGTTACATAGATCACATTTCTTCCCAATTCTGATGTTTGGTCTGAACAACAACTGAACATCTTTACCTTAAATTGCTGCCGCATGATTAGCTGATTAGATATTTAGAATATAGAACATAGAAAACCTAAAGCACAATACAGGCCCTTTGGCCCACAAAGCTGTGCCAAACATATCCTTACCTTAGAACTATCTAGGCATAACCAATAGCCCTCAATTTTTCTAAGCTCCTTGCACTTATCCAGAAGTGTCTTAAATGACCCTATCGTATCCGCCTCCACCGCCATTGCCGACAGCTCGTTCCATGCACTCCCCACTCTCTGAGTAAAAAACTTATCCCAGACATCTCTCCTGTACCCACTTCCAAGCACCTTAAAACTATGCCCTCTCGTACTAGCCATTTCAGCCCTGGGAGAAAGCCTCTGACTATCCACATGACCAATGCCTCTCATTATCTTGTACACCTCTATCAGGTCACCCCTCATCCTCCGTCACTCCAAGGAGAAAAGGCCGAGTTCACTCAACCTGTTCTCATAAGGCATGCACCCCAATCCAGGCAACATCCTTGTAAGTCTCCTCTGCACCCTTTCTATGGTTTCCACATCCCTCCTGTAGTGAGGCGGCCAGAATTGAGCACAGTACTCCAAGTGGGGTCTGACTCAGAGGGTGGTGAGAGTGTGGAACGAGCTGCCAGCGGAGGTGGTGGGTGCTGAGTTTGCATTAACAAACAGGTGTACAGGCATATCTAATAAAGTGGCCACTGAGAGTAATGTATCCAATGTACCTGCCAGTTTAGTGTTTGTGAACAGGGATGAGGAAGCGTTAGCAGAGTCAGGGACAGAAGCTGGTGGTTGGAATCCAGTGATCCCCGTGGACAGATGTTAGGTTGGCAGCAACTGAGAATGCCCTTGGAATGAGGGACGAAGCTGAAGCACCCGGAGGAAACCCACATAGTCATGGAGAGAGCATACAAACTCTTCACAAACAATGCCAGGAATTGAACCTGGGTCACTATCACTGTAATAGTGTCATGCCAGCCACTATGCTAGTGTGCCATCCACAAATCTGTGACATCCCCCAGCACATCCTCCTCTCCCTAGATATGGAAAATAATCTTTGCCCCTCCAAGGGCCATAAGCATTGAGCTTAATTATTTATATTAAGTACCGGCATTTAAGTACCAGATGCTTCCACTAAAATTCCAAAGGATTTTGATATTAACGGGTCGAAAGAAAAAACAATCAGGTGATCATTAAGGTCACATTTATTTTTGTTTATCTATCATCTATCTATCTATCTATCTATTTATTTATGTTTGTATGTACTCATTATTTATTTATTTATCTGTCCATTTATTTATTTACTTGGTGGTACAATGCAGAGCAGGCCTCCCGGCCCTCATGACCCAGCAGTCCCCTAATTTAACCCTAACCTAATCACAGGACAATTTAGAATGTCCAATTAATATACTAACCATTACACTTTCAGACTGTGGGAGCACCCAAGGGAAACCCACTCATTCATGAGAAGGAACATAGAATCTTGCTTATAAATAACACTAGAATTTCCTCAGAGCTCCGACATGCCAAGCTGTATTAGTGTCGCGCTAACTGCTATGCGACCATGGTGTCCCAATTTATGTGACTCCTTCTGCCAGCCTTCTTATTCTGGCTTGGGAGGGACTGGGGAGTCCTTGTGCAAGACTCCGAGCAGATTAATTCACAGGTTGAGTCTGTGGTAAGCAAGGCCAATACAACGTTGGCATTCATTTCAAGGGGAATAGAATATAAAAAAAGGAGATAATGTTGAGACTTTATAAGACACTAGTCAGGCTGTATTTGATGTATTGTCAACAGTTTTTGGCCCCATATCTCAGAAAGGATGTGTTGTCATTGGAGAGAGTCCAGAGGAGGTTCACAAGAATGATTCTGGGGTTGAAGGGGTTAACATATGAGGAGTGTTTAGCAGCTTTGGGCCTGTACTCAGTGGAAGTTGGAAGAATGGGTGGGGGGGGGTGGGGGATCTTATTGAAACCTATCAAATGTTGAAAGGACTAGCTAGTGTGGATGTGGAGAGGATGTTTCCTATGGTGGGGTATCCAGAACTAGAGGGCACAGCCTCAAAATTGAGGGGCGGCCATTTAGAACAGAGGTAAGGAGGAATTCTTTTAGCCAGAGAGTAGTAGATCTGTGGAATGCTCTGCCACAGACTGAAGTGGAGGCCAAGTCCGTGGGTATATTTAATGTAGAATTGGATCACTTCCTGAATGATCAGGGCATCAAAGGATATGGTGAGAAGGCAGGTGTATGGGGTTAAGTGGGATCCGGGATCAGCTATGATGGAATAGCAGAGCAGACTCGATGGGCTGAATGGCCTAATTCTGCTCCTATGTCTTAATAGTCTTCTGTTCTATGGTCTTATTGCTTCCTCTCCTTCTTTTCCGATCCTGATGAAGGGTCTTGACCCGAAACATTGACTATTTATTCATTTCCATAGATGCGGGCTGACCTGCCACTTTGCTCCAGCATTCTGTACATTGCTCACAATTTATGGACTCACTTGCAGAAGGGAAGTGATTCTCTTGCATTTTATCGCACGCCTTCCAGACCCTGGGGAGGTACAGGCAGGCCAGATGGATGATAACATCAGTCGACAGTGGAATTGCCCAGAGGCCAGATAAACTTGACCTGAGAGTAGTTGGGGTCAAACAGTGCTGACTGTGATGGTTGGCCCCTGACCCTTGGGTTATCTGACGCAAGGGAGAGAAGGGAAACATAGCCATCCATCAGAGAGAAGATGCTGGTGTTCACTTGGCGAGCGCTGGGGCTGGATATCATCAGGGACTCCGTCTTCCTCCGTCACCAGGAGGCTTTGGGTTACAGCAGAGCTTCTCAGATGATTGTGCATGTGGAGAGTGGGGCCAGGAGGGGAACAGGGCACACTGCTGACGCAAAACCAAGAGCCTCCAGAAGATTATTGACCAAAAATATCGACAGAACATTTTTGTCACAGATTATTGAGTACAGGAGTTGCAATGTTATGTTGAAGTTGTATAAGACATTTGGAAAGCTTAATTTGGAATATTGTGTGCATTTCTGGTCACCTAAATAAGTAATATTGAAAGAGTGCAGAGAAAACTTACAAGGATATTACAGGGACTTGAAGACCTGAGTTATAAGAAAAGGCTGAATATGTTAGGATTTTAGTCCCTGGTGCGTAGGAGTGTGAGGGGAGATATGATTGAGGTGTACAAAAATAAGAGGGGTGTAGATAGGGTAAATGCAAACTGGCTTTTTCCCCTGTGCTTGGGTGAGACTAGAACTCGGTGAAAGGTGAAATATTTAAGGGGAACCTGACGGTGAACTTCTTCACTCAGAGGGTGGTGTGAGTGTGGAACGAGCTGCCAGTGGAAGTGGTGGATGCGGGTTCGATTTCATCGCTTAAGAGAAGTTTGGTGGATGCAAAGAGTATGGAGGGCTATAGTCCAGGTGCAGGTTGATGGTACTAGGCACAATAATGGTTTGGCACAGGCTAGACAGGCCAAAGGGTCTTTTTCTGCGCTGTAGCAGCCTATGATTCTATGACCATACTTTTCTTTTGATTCAGATTATCCGATTGTCACAGACTATTATGAAACACCTTACTCGTGTGGTTTACAAAGTAAACAACGTACATGATAATAATATACAGTTTATGTACTTTCATTCGTTTGTTATGTGCCATATTGTATAACGTGGACGATCATGGTCTTTCCATGACCATTATTACTCTTGGAAAACTTTTCCACAGAAGTGGTTTGCCATTGCCCTCCTCTGGGCAGTTGACCTTACAAGACGGGTGACCCCAGCCATTATCAATAATCTTCAGAGATTTTCTGCCTGGCATCAGTGGTCAATAACCAGCACTTGTAATAAGCACCAGCTGCTCCCATGGCTTCAGGGGGCTAACAGATGCTGCACCTTGCCCAAGGGTGACCTGCAGGATAGCGGAGGGAAGGAGTGCCTTACACCTCCTTTGGTAGAGATGTATGTCCATCCTGCCACCCTCCTGACATGATTATAATAATTATAATAATAAATACAACAATAAATACAGTGCAAAGTGCAAAAACAATATAACAGTGCAGCAGAGGACATCTTCTAGAGGCAATGCCTCAAGAAATCGGCTTCCATTGCTAAGGTCCTCTTCTCTTTACAGCTGAAGATGCTGAAGATGTTCTATAGGTCAGTTGTGGAGAGCGCCCTCTTCTTTGTGGTGGCATGTTGGGGAGGAAGCATTAAGAAGAGGGACGCCTCACGTCTAAATAAGCTGGTAAGGAAGGCGGGCTCTGTCGTGGGCAAAGTACTGGAGAGTTTAACATCGGTAGCTGAGCGAAGGGCGCTGAGTAGGCTACGGTCAATTATGGATAACTCTGAACATCCTCTACATAGCACCATCCAGAGACAGAGAAGCAGTTTCAGCGACAGGTTACTATCGATGCAATGCTCCTCAGACAGGATGAAGAGGTCAATACTCCCCAATGCCATTAGGCTTTACAATTCTACCGCCAGGACTTAAGAACTTTTTAAAAGCTATTATTAATGCTTTTTGAGATAGTGATTTAGATGCATATAATATTTTTTTACTGAGTTAAGTATTGTATGTAATTAGTTATGCTACAACAAGTGTATGGGACATTGGAAAAAAGTTGAATTTCCCCATGGGGATGAATAAAGTATCTATCTATCTATCTATCTATCTATCTATCTATAGCAGGAGGAGGTACAGGAGCCTGAAGACCATCATTCAACGATTCAGAAACAGCTTCTTCCCTTCACCTTGAACCCATGAACAGCCACCTCATTTCCCTCTGCAGACGTCACCTGACCCACTGCGTTCCTCCAGCACTTTGTGTATGTTGCAATCAACGAACAACACGGTGCTAGGTTGATCTGAACTGACCTAAACTGAACATTCCTAGACTATCTCAAGGACCCTATGGTTTGATGTTCAATCTTCTGTGTGTGATTCAGTTGTTTATTTTTTGCTCTTTCTGCAATTTGTTCTTTTTTTTTGCATGTCGGGTGTTTGATGTTTTCTTTGAATGGTTCCATGGTGTTTCTTTGTTTTATGGCTGTCGGTGGGGAGGACGAATCTTAGGGTTGTGTACTACATGCATACTTTGATGATAAATGTACTTCGAGTCTTTGAACTTTGATTTGTTGGTTTATTAGTGTCGCATGTACCAAGATGCAGAGAAAATCTTTTTGCATGCCATCCATACAGGTGATTTCTTTACCTCAGGGCATTGAGACAGCACAAGGGAGCAGCAAGAACAGAAAACAGAGCAATTTCCATTGGCATAAAGCTTACCAGTCAGTGGTTACAGGGCGTATCCCTGCTTTCCTTTTTAACTAAAGGCACTATGTTTTCAGAATCAGATTTGGGTTTAATATCACTAGCATATGTAGTGAAATTTGTTGTTATGCAGCAGCGATACGTAATAATAAAAACTGTAAATTACAGTAAAAATACATATATTACAGAAGTTAAATTGCATATATAGTGCAAAAAGAGAAATAAAAGTAGTGAGGTGGTGTTCATGGTTTCAATGTCCATTCAGAAATCTAATGGCAGAGGGGAAAAAGCTGTTCCTGAATCATTGAGTGTGTGTCTTCAGGCTCCTGTACCTCCTCCCTGCTGGTAACAATGAGAAGTGGGCATGTCCTGTGTGGTGGGGGTCCTTAATCATGGATGCCATCTTTCTGAGGCATCACTACTTGAAGACGTCCTGGATGCTGGGGAAGCTATTGCCCATGATGGAGCTGCCTGAGTATACAACTTCTGGAGCTTATTTCGATCCTGTTCATCCCATGCCAGATGGTGATTCAGCCAGTTAGAATGCTCTCCGTGGTACATCAGCAGAAATTTGCGAGTGTTTTTGTTGACCTATCAGATCTCCTCAAACTTCTGATGAAATATTGCCACAGTTGCACCTTCTTTGTAACTGCATCGATATGTTGGGCCCAGTGTCGATCCTCAGAAGGTATTGACACCCAGGACCATGAAATTGCTCATCCTGTCCTCTTCTGATCGCTCGATGAGGACTGGGGTGTGTTCCCTCACCTAGCCTTTCTGGAGTTCACAATCAATTCTTTGGTCTTACTGACATTGAGTTCAAGGCTGTTGCTACAACACCACTCAACTAGCTGATATACCTTGCTCCTGTACACCTTCTCATCACCATCTGAAATTCTGACTTAGGTTCCTGATCACTACAGGACATTATCTGTCCTATAGTACTCTGAGACCCTCACTTTGTGGCTAATGAAGACGGATGAATCTTCATCAGGGTCCCAGCCATCACTTCCTATGCTTTCCATTGCATTTTGGGAAAGATCTCATACAGTTTTAACCACCCTGATGTTTCCTAGGAGATCTAACACTTCATGCCTTCTTCACACTGATCTGCTCCACATATCTAACACTCACTGAATTGAAGTTCAAAGTAAATTAATTATCAAAGGAGAAATCTGTCACCATATACTACAGTAAAATTAGTTTTCTTGCGGGCTTTCACAGTAGATGCAAAGGAACACAATAGAATCATTAAAAAACAGCACCCAACAAACATGAGGAAATCTGCAGATGCTGGAAATTCAAACAACAACACACACAAAATGCTGGTGGGACACAGCAGGCCAGGCTGCATCTATAAGAGAAGCACTGTCGACGTTTCGGGCCGAGACCCTTCGTCAGGACCCAACAAAGATGGACAGGCAACCACTGTGAAAAGGACAACAAATGCTGCAAATGCAAAAGAAAGAAAGAAATAGATAAATAAGTAAATAATATTGAGAAGATGGAATGCAAGATCCTTGAAAGTGAGTCCATAGATTGTGGAATCAGTTCAGTGTCGGGGTGAATGTAACTAGCTCCACTGGCCCAAAACCTGATGGTTGAGGGGTAATAACTGTTCCTAAACCTGGTGGTGTTGGGCTTAAGGCTCCTGCATCTCCTTCATGATGGAAACAGCGAGAAGAGAGCGTGACCTGGATGGTGGGGGTCCTTGATCATGGATACTGCTTTCTCACAAGAGTGCTCTGTGTAGGTATACTCAGTGGTAGGGAGGGTGTTTCCTGTGATAGACTGAGCTGTATATGTTACTTTATGTGGGCTTTTCCATTCAAGGGCATTGATGTTTCCATACCGGGCTGCATACAACCAGTCAATATGCTCTCCACTGCACATCTGTAGAAGTCTGTCACAGTTTTAGATGACATGCTGAATCTTCTAAGAACCCTCCACGTCCTTTTCCTTGGTGAATACAGATGGGAAGCGGTCATTAAATTGGTATCAGCATCGATTTCTCTAACCTCTGCCAAACACTCCCCTCTGCTCCTCCCCCTACCTTCTCCATGTTTTGGGATTAGCGCATGGCATGAGAAGTAATCCCAAAATACCAAGCCTACAGGTCCTACTTTTTATCCTGTCCAATTCCCTAATTTCATATTTCAAGACTTAATCCTTCTTTCTTTTCAGAATCAGGTTTATTATTTAAATATGTCATAGAAATAGCCCCAGTCATCTCATTTTCATCATGGATGTTCAGTCTGTATTCACCTCCACCCCCCCCACCCCCCCACCAGGAGGACCTTACAGCTCTTCACTTCTTTCTAGATAACAGACTGAACTGGTCCCCACTCTCCTTTGGCTCCTCCCACTTTCCCCAAACCAAAGGTGTAGCCATGGGCACCTGCATGGGTCCCTGCTATGCCTGTCTTTTTGTTGGTTACGAGGAACAGTCCATGTTCCAAGCCTACACTGGTATCACTCCCCAACTTTTCCTACACTACATCGGTGACTGCATTGGTGCTGCTTCCTGCACCCATGCTAAGCTCGTCGACTTCATCAACTTTGCCTCCGACTTCCACCCTGCCCTCAAACTTACCTGGTCCATTTCCAACACCTCCCCCCTCTTTCTCGATCTCTGTCTCTATCTCTGGAGACAGTTTATCTACTGATATCTTTTACAAACCCACTGAGCTACCTGGATGATACCTCTTCCCACCCTGTCACTTGTAAAGATGCCACATCCTTCTCTCAGTTCCTCCGTCTTCACCGCATCTGCTCTCAGGATGAGGGTTGTCATCCTAGAACTAATGAGATGTCCTTCCTCTTCAAAGAAATTGGCTTCCCTTCCTCCACTATCATGCTGCCTTCACCCGCATCTCTTCCATCTACCCTCACCCCATCCTCTCACTACCCCAACAGGGTGTCCTCACCTACCACCCTACTAGCCTCCATGGCCAGCACATAATTCTCCGTAACTTCTGCCATCTCCAATGGGATCCCAACTCCAAGCATATCTCCCTTCCCCCCTTCCCCCACTTCCCGCTTTCTGCAGGGACTCCCTTGTCCATTCATCCCTCTCCACTGATCTCCCTCCTGGCACTTACCCTTGCAAGCAAAACAAGTGCCACACCTGCCCCTACACCTCCTCCCTCATTCCTATTCAGGGTCCCAAACAGTCCTTCCAGCTGAGGTGACACTTTACCTGTGAGTCTGTTGGGGTCAGCTAGTGTATCTGGTGCTCCCAGTGTGGCCTCCTGTATATCGGTGAGACCCAACGTAGATTGGGAGACTGTTTCATTGAGCACCTATATTCCACCTGCCAGAAAAACCGGAATCTCCCGGTAGCCACCCATTTCAATTTCACTCCCCATTCTCATTTTGACATGCCAGTCCATGGCCTCCTCTACTGCAGTGATGAGGCCACACACAGGTTGGAGGAGCAACACTTTATATTCCATCGAGGTAGCATCCAACCTGGTAGTATGGAATATTCATTTCTTGAACTTCTGGTAATTGCCCCCCCCCCCTTCACCATTCCCATTCCTGTTTCCCTCTCTCACCTTATCTCCTTACCTGCCCATCACCCCCCCTTGCCTGTCTTCCATGGTTATCTACCCTCTCCTATCTGATTCCCCCTTCTCCAGCTCTTTATCTCTTTCACCTATCAGCTCCCCAGCTCTTTACTTCACCCTTCCCTCGCCTGGTTTCACCTATCACCGACCACCTTGTACTTCTTCCTCCCCTCCCTCCACCTTCTTGCTCTGACTTCTCATCTGTTTTTCCAGTCCTGATGAAGGGTTTCGGCCTGAAACATTGGCTGTTTACTCTATTCATAGAACATAGAACATAGAATAGTACAGCACATTACAGGCTCTTCGGCCCACAATGTTGTGCCGACCCTCAAACCCTGCCTTCCATATAACCCCCCCACCTTAAATTCCTCCATATACCCGTCTAGTAGTCTCTTAAACTTCACTAGTGTATCTGCCTCCACCACTGATTCAGGCAGTGCATTCCACACACCAACCACTCTCTGAGTGAAAAACCTTCCTCTAATATCCCCCTTGAACTTCCCTCCCCTTACCTTAAAGCCGTGTCCTCTTGTACTGAGCAGTGGTGCTCTGGGGAAGAGGCATTGGCTGTCCACTCTGTCTATTCCTCTTAATATCTTGTACACCTCTATCATGTCTCCTCTCATCCTCCTTCTCTCCAAAGAGTAAAGCCCTAGCTCCCTTAATCTCTGATCATAATCCATACTCTCTAAACCAGGCAGCATCCTGGTAAATCTCCTCTGTACCCTTTCCAATGCTTCCACATCCTTCCTATACTGAGGCGACCAGAACTGGACATCTCTGGATTCCTTTGATGCATTTTGACCTGCTGAGTTCCTCCAGCATTTTGTGTGTGTTGCATAAAATTTATTGTTTTGTAGCAGCAGTACAGTTATGTGATGTATGGAGTGTCCAAGGTGAGGTAGTATCTCTGGTGAAGGGGCCTGTCACGTCCATACTGGGGCAGCTCACTCACTCACTCACCGGACACTCAGCTCTCACTTGTGATTCCAAGTAGCTGTTTGCATGTGACAGTGGCCACACCCGGGTACAGTGCTTCGACGGGTGAGTTAAACCAGGAGAGGGTAGTCGAGGCCTCACGCACGGTGAGATAGGGACAGCCCTGTCCTAGTATGCGGTCAACTCTGGCAGACTGGGTGGATGAGAACTACAGTGAGATCCAGTAGGCAGGAAGGTGGTATTGCAACGCTCCGTGGAGAGCAAAGACCACCACAGGGCACAGAAGGCCCAGTCTGTGATGCTTGTTTGTACCACTGGACCCCGACTTCTGAGGCTGAGAGAATGGTTTCTCCACTTTAAAAACTCTCCCGCACAGGTCTCCTGTCATCAACAGACATGATGGACAACCACCAGCACAGTGTAATAATAAATAAATAGTGCGAAAGAGGAGTAGTGAAGTAGTGTCCATGGATTCACGAATCTGATGGCAGAGAGGAAGCTGCTTTTCCTAAAGCATTGAGTACTTCCTCCCTGATGGTCCTAATGAGAAGGGGGCATGTCCTTGACGGCGAGGGTCTTTAGTGTTGGATGCTGCCTCTTGAAGAAGTCCTCGATGGTGGGAGGGTTGGTCCCGTGATGGATCTGGCTGAACTTACAGCCCTCTGCAGCCTCTTTCGATCCCGTGCATTGGAGCCTCCATAACAGGCAGTGATGTAACCTGTCAGAATGCTCTGGTGCTAAAGGCTACGGTGACCCATAGCTGTTCTTCCACCCCCACTCTGAGGCACCCCTGACCCTGGCACCAGGGAGGCAACAAATCTCCCAGCCACAGAAATGTCAGTCTGCTCCCCTCTCAGTCATTTTGAGATCAATTCACATTTGCCAATTAAAAGTAAGAGCTGCCACAACAGTAATTAAGCAGAGCTTTTGCAGGAGCCTGCAGGACAAGGATGTCTGCTTTAATTGGATTAGGGTGAGGCTCATGGATATTTAATTGCTTCTGCATCAAGGTTAGTCTTCATGTCATCAGAATGGGTTGAGGTCTATTCCTGTTTAATAGCCTCAAACTGCACTCTAGCTCTCACTTTCTCGCTCTTCCTTTTGCACTCTCTCTCTCTGACCCTCTCCCTTCTTCCTTCATCTCTTTCTCACCCTTTTCTTTCTCTCCCTCACTCTCCCTCTTCCCCACTCTCTCTTTCTCTATCTGTCTCTCTCCTCTTTCTCCCACATCTCTCTTTCTGTTTCCCTCTCTCTCTATCACTCCCTCTCTCCCCTATCCACCTCCTCTCTCTTCCCCCTCTCTCACCATCCCTCTCCCCCCTCACCTGCATTCATCTCCCTCTTGCACCCCTTTCCTTCTCTCTCTCTCTCTCTCTCTTTCTCATTCTCTCTCCCTCTCTGTCTCTCACTGTGACAGTGTATGTGTGTGTGTAGGGAAAATCAAATCAAGTTCATTGTCATGTGTATAAGTATGGTGAGGTACAGCTACAATGAAAACCTTTGCCTCCACGGTGTCTGCGGCAATGTATTTCACAGATTCACCACTCTCCAACTAAAGAAATTCTCCCTTATTTCTGTTCTGAAGGGACTTCTTTGTATTCTGATACTGTTCTCCAATGTTCCCTCTAATTTGTAATGACCAGTGCGCACAAAAATCTTGTGTTGTGCCATTTTTTTACCCAGTGACAACAACAGGTGCGCACAGAACAATTTCTTCAATAAAATCAGCATAAATAAGCCAGTTCTAAAATCTGCAGACACATCATCACAAACTCCACGTCGTCAACACGGCCCCCACCAGAAACCGGAAAAAGAAATGTGATTGTGTTCAATCGTGAAAAATACTTAACATGCCAACGGGGTAGAGGGGGAACAACTTTGCATGTGCAGTTTAAATTTCTTTGTGCGCTGGTGGCAAAAGATGTGCGTGCGTGCTCAGCTCGGAGGGAACATTGCTGTGCCCTCTGGTCCTATTCTGCCTCACTATCGAAAACATCCTCTCCTCATCCACTCTATCTAGGTCTTTCAATATTCACAAAAGATTCTGCAGATGCTGGAAATCCAGAGTAAGACATTTAAAACACTGCAGGTCAGGCAGCATCTTTGCAATGGAATAAATAGACGACGTTGTGGACTGAGACCCTTCCACGGGGCTCCTGTCCTTTCCACAGATGCTGCTTTACTCGCTGAGTCTTTTCAGTATTCAATATGTTTTAATGAGATCTCTCTCCGGCCCAGCAACAAATAAACAAATTTGCATCACACACAGTGGCATGGTCCACCCAACCCTGCTTCCCTTTGATGCTACAATACTAACAATACAGGTTCTGTGTTATTCTGCTGTGATCTGCAAAGTGGAAAATATTTGCATGATATTGCAACATGTTCATGAATGAATTTGCTGATGGCTGACTTACGCTTAACAGCATACACCTCTAGATAAAAGCTATTGTATTAACAATGGGAATACTGATTAATAATATATGATCGTTTCAACAACAAGCATATTTATTTCGGTGCTTTGGAATAAAGCATCTGGCTATGCTTTTGCACTCAGTGGCCACTTTATTACATACCGTCTTGAACCCAATAAAGTGACCCCTGAGTGCATGTCTGTGGTCTCCTGCTGTTGTAGCCCATCCTCTTTAAGGTTCAACACGTTGTGCATTCAGAGTTGCTCTTCAGCATACCACTGTTGTAAGACGTGGTTATTTGAGTTATTGTCGACTTCCTGTCCGCTGGAACCAGTCTGGCCATTCTCCTCTGACCTCTCTCATTAACAAGGTGCTTTTGCCCACAGAACTGCTGCTCACTGACTGATTTCTTTTTTTGTTTATCGCACCATTCTCTGTAAACACTAGAGGCTGCTGTGCATAAAAATCCCAGGAGTTCAACAGCTTCTTTGATACTCAAGCCACTCCATGTGCCACCAGCCATCATTCCACGGTCAAAGTCAGAGATCAAATTCCTTCCCCATTGTGATGTTTGATCTGAACAGCAGCTGAACTTCTTGACCATGGCTGCATGCTTTTCTGCATTAAGTTGTTGCTGCATGAACGGCTGATTAGATATTTGTATTAATGAGCAGGTGTACACCACAACAACAAACTTCCAGTCAATGTTAGCAAGATCTGGTCTTCTTTGGTGGAATCAGAGGTGGAGAGGGCCTGCAACCTAAAATTCCTCAGTGTTATCATTTCGGAGGAAGTGTCCTTGGTCCAGCACATAAGTGCCATTACAAAGAAAGCACGGCGGCGCCTCTACTTCCTCGGAAGTTTGCGAAGATTCGGCTTGTCATCTAAAACTGCGACAAGTTTCTATAGGTGTGCCATGGAGAGTATATTGACTGTTTGCATCATGGCCTGGTACAGAACCACAAATGCCCTTGCATGGAAAAGTCTACAAAAGGTATTGGATACAGCCCAGTCCATCTCGGGTAAGGCACTCCCCACCACGGAGCGCTGCCAGAGGAAGGCAGGATCCTTTGTCAGGGTCCCCCACCCTCTAGGTCATGCTCTATACTCATTGCTGCCATCAGGAAAGAGGGGCTGGAGCCTTAGGACCCACTCCACCAAGTTGAGGAACTGTTATTCCCCCTCAATCATCAGACTCTTGAACCAGAGGTGATAACTTCTCTCGACTTCACTCACCCCATACCTATGGACTTGCTTTCCACAACCTATGGACGCACTTTCAAGGGCTCTGATATTTTCCATACTTACTGTTTTCGGCATTACTATTATTATTAATATTTTTTCTTTCTTTTTGTATTTGCGCAGCTTGTTGTCTTTTGCACACTGGTTGTTAATCCCTACTGTTGAATGTGGTCTTTTATTGATTCTATCATGTTTCTTCTACTTACTGTGAATGCCCACAAGAAAATGAACCTCAGGGTTGACACGTGTTTTTTTATAATAAATCTATTTTGAACTTTAACTTTGTACTTTTGTAAAGTGGCCACTGTCTGTATATGATCATTTTAACAATACACTCTAATAATGGGCACTTTTATTTCATCGCTTTGGAATGAAGCAGCTGGTTAACTAATATCTGTTATACATATATTTATTACTTAAATACTTAGGTGCCTTTTTTTTCTTCTGATGAAGCAGTTATTAAATTCAGAACAGTGTGTCAATGCCGGGTGAACATTAAGCAGATGCCCATATGTTTAATTGGATATCCAGAGCCCGAGGCAAGTGTAGACTTTTACCAGATGATCCCATTATCAACAGCATTTTGCATCTCCCTCTCTCTATAGATGGCCTTTGTTCTGTTTGAAGTTGGTTTGGACTGATAGATTGCTGTCAGAGCCAAAGAACAACCTGCACTGACAGAGCACACCTAATTTTTAAGGAAGAAGGGAAGGGTGAGGGAAATAACAGTGGACTATTGATCCCTAGCTTGACATCAGTGGCTCAACTTTATTTGCCATGTGCATCTACTTTAAGTCCAAGTTCACGTTTAATTGTCATTCAGCCTTAAATAAATACCCATAAATACAGCCAAACGAAACAGCATTTCTCCAGGGCCAAGGTACAAAACACAGCACCAACAGCCATGCACAGCATAAGGTACATATAGCACATATAAGAGATAGTGTAAACATACAGTCACACAAAAAAACATAATATAGCTCAAGTTTCTGAGTGAACGGTCCTGTAAATTGTGGTGCATGGACGTTATCAGCAAGAACAACCAGTTCTCAACAGTCTGCAGATGAAGTTACACATCACACACACAATTATTTATTTTATTCAGAGATACAGCTCCAAAGAGCTGCAGCACCCATCATCCCACTTGCTTAACTTTAGCCTAATCACAGGACAATTTACAATGACCAATTAACCTTTGGACTGTGGGAGGAAACCAGAGCACCTGAAGGAAACCAATGCAGTTTACGGGGAGGACGCACAAGATCCTGAGATGTCAGTGGAGCTGAACTCCAAACTCCAGAATTCCTTCAGCTGTAATTATGTCATGCTAATCGCTACTCTACAACGATGCTACTGGGCATTTACATGTACTATATTAGAAATTTACTGTGGTGGGTTGGTCAGGGGATGGAATGCAATTAAAAGTGATTATAATCAATAAGAAATGATATAAAAATAAAGTTAGAAATTAGAGTATGGATATGGAATAAAATGTGCATAAATACCGATATGTATTTACGATGCAAATTGTAAAATGCAGCATTATATAAAATAGTCTAAAGTGTTTACAGTGCAGTTTAGTGACTGGGGTAATAGACAGAGGGGATGGTTGGGAGCTAATTTGAATGGTTGATCAGATACTCTGCCTGGGGGAAGAGATTTTTAGAATGGAATAAAGTTTTTGATTTAACAGCTCCCTAGCACTTTCCAGAGGCGAGGTTTTGGAAAAGGTGGTTTGCAGCCTGTGCAGTGTCTGTAAAGAGTTTATACATTCTCTCCGTCACCATGCCTGTTTCCTCCGGGTGCTCCGGTTTGCTCCCAGATTCCAAAGACATACAGGTTAGAGTTAGAGAGCTGTGGATGTGCGGTGTTGTCACAGGAAGCTGGTGAGGTATGGATTCCCTTGCACGATCCTCTCTGATTTGACCTGATGTAAACGATGCATTTCACTGTATGTTTCGATGTACATGTGACAGATAAAGCTAACCTTTCTCAATCCTTCAATCCACTGCGTTCACTCCGAGCATCTAACATCCATTTAAACTAATCATAGAACATTACAGCACAGAAACAGACCTTCTGGCACTTATTGGCTGTGCCAAACCATTTTTCTGCCTAGTTCCACTGACCTGCACCTGGACCATATCCCTCCATACCCCTCTCATCCATGTACCTGTCCAAGATTTTCTTAAATGTTTAAAGTGAGCCCGCATTTACCACTTCATCTGGCAGCTCATTCCACACTCCCACCACTCTCTGTGTGAAGAAGCCCCCACTAATGTTCCCTTTAAATTTTTCCCCCTTCACCCTTAACCCATGTCCTCTGGTTTTTTTTCTCCCCTAGCCTCAGTGGAAAAAGCCTGCTAATCCTGCACTAGTTCTGCTTCATTGGACCGTAAAATATAGGAGCAGAATTAAATCATATGGCACATCAAGTTTTTTTCCTCCATTCAACCATGGCTGATTTTAAAAAACTCAACTCTCCTGTCTTTTCCCCATAACCTATCAATCTCAGCTTTAAATACACTCCAGAAGGTTCTGTGGCAACAAATTTCTCCAGATGTACCATGGAGAGGATTCTCACTAATTGCATCACCATCTGGTATGGAGGGGCCACTGCACAGGATCAGGAAAAGCTGAAGTAAGTTGCAAACACAGCCAGATCCAGCATGGGCACTAGCATCCCCAGCATCCAGTTCATCTTCAAAGATGATGGCTCAAAAAGACAAATCCATCATTAAGGACCCACCACCCAGGACATGTTCTCTTCTCATGGATACCATGAGGTACAGGAGCCTGAAGACACACACTCAGTGCTACAAGAACAGCTTTTTTCCCTCCAACATTAGATTTTTGATTCGACAATGAACCCATATACACTACATCACTACATTTTTGCTCGCTTTTTGCACAACATATTTAATTTCCTATATAAGTTTTTTATTATGTATTACAAAGGACTGCTGCCTCAAGACAACATATTTCATGAACTATGTCAGTGATATTAAACCTGATTTCTGATTATGAAATTCCACAGTGTCACCACTCTCTAGCTGAAGATATAACACCCCCCCATCTCAATTTTAAAGGGACATCCAACCTGATGGCATGAACATCAATTTCTCAAACTTCTGGTAATGGCCCCCTCCTCCTCCACCATTCCCCATTCCCCTTTCCCTCCCTCTCCTTACCTACCCATCATATTCCTCTAGTGCTGGTAGAACACAGCAGGCTACGCAGCATCTATAGGAAGAAGCACTGTCGATGTTTCGGGCCGAGACCGTCAGGACTCTGGCGAAGGATCTCGGCCCGAAACGTCGACAGCGCTTCTTCCTATAGATGCTGCCTGGCCTGCTGTGTTCTACCAGCATTTTGTGCGTGTTGTTGTTTGAATTTCCAGCATCTGCAGATTTCCTCGTGTTTGCTCTTTATATTCCTCTAGTGCTCCTTCCCCACCTTTTGCTTCTTCCATGGCCTTCTGTTCTCTGTTATTAGATTCTCCCTTCGCCAGCCCCGTATCTCTTTCAGCAATCAACTTCCCAGTTCTTTGTTTCACCCCTCCCCCTCCCAGTTTCACCTATCACCTTGTGTAACTCCCTCCCTCCCCACACCTTTTAACTCTACTCCTCATTTTTTTTTCTCCAGTCTTGATGAAGGGTCTCGGCCTGAAATGTCAACTGTTTACTCATTTCCATAGATGCCGCCTGGCCTGCTGAGTTCCTCCAGCATTTTATGGCCGTTTCTTTATTCTGACTCTGTGCCCTCAGAACCGAGACTCTCTCATGTTCTTCTCACCTTCTCAAACCCCCCCCGCCAGGTTCTACCACTCAACAACACACTAGGGTTAAGTTACAGTGGACAAACAGCTTCAAGTCCCAGGGTATCAATATCTCAGAGGATCTATTCTGCACTCAACATTGTGGCACACCTTTTTCATGATTACATCAAAGATATGCAGCTCTACTTTATTAGGAGTTTGAGCAGATTGGGCATGTCACCAAATACCAAGGCATGATGGAGAACGTTGACAGACTGCATCATAATCTGGCATGGACCCTCCAATGAACATGATTGCTAGAGGCTGCAGAGCATTATAGACTCAGCCAGCTCCATCACGGCACTACCTGCCCTACCATCAAGGACATCTTCAAGGGACAGTGCCCTAAGAAGGCAGCATCCATTGATAAGGACCCTCACTATCCAGGACACACCCTCTTCCCATTACTACCATTAGGGATGTGGTACAGGAGCCTGAAGACACACACACACACACACAATGATTCAGAAACGGCTTCTTCTGCTTCTGACATCAGATTTCTGAACGCCCATGGATTCATGAGCACTAAGGTAAAAACTTCAAAGTAAATTCATTATTAAAGTATGTATATGACACCATATACAATACTGAGATTCATTTTCTTGTAGGGCTTCACAGTAAGTACACAGAAACACAATAGAATCAACACACAAAGACCAATAACCAAAGAGCAAAAGAAGACAAAGTGTGCAAATACAATAAAAGTAATAAAAGACCATAAGTCATAGGAGCAGAATTATGCCATTCACCCCATAAAGTTGCCTCATTCATTCCATCATGGCTGATTTATTTTCCCTCTCAACCCCATTCTCCTGTCTTCCCTCCGTAACCTTTGATGCCCTGATTAATCAAGAATCAATTAAATTCTGCTTTAAATAGACCAAATGAGTTAGCCCGCACAGCCACCTTTGGCAATGAATTCCACAGGTTCACCACCCATTCCGGTCACAATGGGAGCTGCATACAGCACTCCTTTGGACTACATTTTCTGGATAGATCATGAAACCACACATTTCACTTCTTTTATGTCTTTTATGTTCATTTTTCCTCTTGGCTGTGTTTCTGGAACTGCTGGAGCCTGTGGTTTGCTGTTTGGAGATTGCTTGGGTGTTCCAGTGCTCTATAGCCTCTAGAGGATTCTGGGGCACAAGCCGATGTTTGATGCCGTTTCTCCGATTAAAGAGATGAGGGAGGTGGGAACATTGAGGTGAATGCGGAAGTTCGGAGATCATTCAGGTGCTTCAGCACTCGGCAGTCTCCAAGAGGACACTAGGAGTCCAAGGCAGCGTGTGTGAACCTCGTGGCAGGCAGGCTGCAGGATGGGACCCGAGCCCATGTTTGACTCCATTTTGCCGATTAAAGCTTCCATTGTGCGGCCATTAAAGCGATGAGAGAGATTGGAGCATCAAGGCGAGTGTGGAGGTTGAATGCTGTCTGCCTGGCTTTTGATTACTCTCTACTGGAGAGGGGAGAGCCTGCAAATGTGCCCAGAGAATATTCCCTTTCTGCATTTCGAATAGAGACTTTTTCTCAGTCTTATAGTTTTTTTTTTATATTCTGTGTTTTTCACCCGATCTTTCTCTATTTTTTTGTCCAGGGAAGAGGGATTTAGGAGTCAATGTGCCTGTTCCGTTTTTGTTTGTTTTTTTTTTGTGCAGGAGGAGTGATTTTTGGGTTGATGTACCTGCTCCATTCCTGTTCGTTTTTCTGTACAGAGAGGGGGGATTTGGGGATTGATGTACCTGTTCCATTCCTGTTCATTTTTCTGTACAGAGAGGGGGGATTTGGGGGTTGATGTACCTGTTCCATTCCTGTTCATTTTTCTGTACAGAGAGAGGGGATTTGGGGGTTGATGTACCTGTTCCATTCCTGTTCGTTTTTCTGTACAGAGAGAGGGGATTTGGGGGTTGATGTACCTGTTCCATTCCTGTTCGTTTTTCTGTGTAGAGAGGGGGATTTGGGTGTTGATGTACCTGTTCCATTCCTGTTCGTTTTTCTGTGTAGAGAGGGGGATTTGGGGGTTGATGTACCTGCTCCATTCCTGTTCGTTTTTCTGTGCAGAGAGGGGGGATTTGGGGGTTGATGTACCTGTTCCATTCCTGTTCGTTTTTCTGTACAGAGAGAGGGGATTTGGGGGTTGATGTACCTGTTCCATTCCTGTTCGTTTTTCTGTACAGAGAGAGGGGATTTGGGGGTTGATGTACCTGTTCCATTCCTGTTCGTTTTTCTGTGTAGAGAGGGGGATTTGGGGGTTGATGTACCTGTTCCATTCCTGTTCGTTTTTCTGTGTAGAGAGGGGGATTTGGGGGTTGATGTACCTGTTCCATTCCAGTTCGTTTTTCTGTGTAGAGAGGGGGATTTGGGGGTTGATGTACCTGTTCCATTCCTGTTCATTTTTCTGTACAGAGAGGGGGGATTTGGGGGTTGATGTACCTGTTCCATTCCTGTTCGTTTTTCTGTGTAGAGAGGGGGATTTGGGGGTTGATGTACCTGTTCCATTCCTGTTCGTTTTTCTGTGTAGAGAGGGGGATTTGGGGGTTGATGTACCTGTTCCATTCCTGTTCGTTTTTCTGTGTAGAGAGGGGGATTTGGGGGTTGATGTACCTGTTCCATTCCTGTTCATTTTTCTGTGCAGAGAGGGGGGATTTGGGGGTTGATGTACCTGCTCCATTCCTGTTCATTTTTCTGTACAGAGAGGGGGGATTTGGGGGTTGATGTACCTGTTCCATTCCTGTTCGTTTTTCTGTACAGAGAGAGGGGATTTGGGGGTTGATGTACCTGTTCCATTCCTGTTCGTTTTTCTGTACAGAGAGAGGGGATTTGGGGGTTGATGTACCTGTTCCATTCCTGTTCGTTTTTCTGTACAGAGAGAGGGGATTTGGGGGTTGATGTACCTGTTCCATTCCTGTTCGTTTTTCTGTGTAGAGAGGGGGATTTGGGGGTTGATGTACCTGTTCCATTCCTGTTCATTTTTCTGTGCAGAGAGGGGGGATTTGGGGGTTGATGTACCTGCTCCATTCCTGTTCATTTTTCTGTACAGAGAGGGGGGATTTGGGGGTTGATGTACCTGTTCCATTCCTGTTCGTTTTTCTGTGTAGAGAGGGGGATTTGGGGGTTGATGTACCTGTTCCATTCCTGTTCATTTTTCTGTACAGAGAGAGGGGATTTGGGGGTTGATGTACCTGTTCCATTCCTGTTCGTTTTTCTGTACAGAGAGAGGGGATTTGGGGGTTGATGTACCTGTTCCATTCCTGTTCGTTTTTCTGTGTAGAGAGGGGGATTTGGGGGTTGATGTACCTGTTCCATTCCTGTTCGTTTTTCTGTGTACAGAGGGGGATTTGGGGGTTGATGTACCTGCTCCATTCCTGTTCGTTTTTCTGTACAGAGAGGGGGGATTTGGGGATTGATGTACCTGCTCCATTCCTGTTCATTTTTCTGTGCAGAGAGGGGGGATTTGGGGATTGATGTACCTGCTCCATTCCTGTTCATTTTTCTGTGCAGAGAGGGGGGATTTGGGGATTGATGTACCTGCTCCATTCCTGTTCGTTTTTCTGTACAGAGAGGGGGGATTTGGGGATTGATGTACCTGCTCCATTCCTGTTCATTTTTCTGTGCAGAGAGGGGGGATTTGGGGATTGATGTACCTGCTCCATTCCTGTTCGTTTTTCTGTACAGAGAGGGGGGATTTGGGGGTTGATGTACCTGTTCCATTCCTGTTCATTTTTCTGTGCAGAGAGGGGGGATTTGGGGATTGATGTACCTGTTCCATTCCTGTTCATTTTTCTGTGCAGAGAGGGGGGATTTGGGGGTTGATGTACCTGCTCCATTCCTGTTCGTTTTTCTGTACAGAGAGGGGGGATTTGGGGATTGATGTACCTGCTCCATTCCTGTTCATTTTTCTGTGCAGAGAGGGGGGATTTGGGGATTGATGTACCTGTTCCATTCCTGTTCATTTTTCTGTGCAGAGAGGGGGGATTTGGGGGTTGATGTACCTGCTCCATTCCTGTTCATTTTTCTGTGCAGAGAGGGGGGATTTGGGGGTTGATGTACCTGCTCCATTCCTGTTCATTTTTCTGTGCAGAGAGGGGGGATTTGGGGATTGATGTACCTGTTCCATTCCTGTTCATTTTTCTGTACAGAGAGGGGGGATTTGGGGGTTGATGTACCTGTTCCATTCCTGTTCATTTTTCTGTACAGAGAGAGGGGATTTGGGGGTTGATGTACCTGTTCCATTCCTGTTCGTTTTTCTGTACAGAGAGAGGGGATTTGGGGGTTGATGTACCTGTTCCATTCCTGTTCGTTTTTCTGTGTAGAGAGGGGGATTTGGGTGTTGATGTACCTGTTCCATTCCTGTTCGTTTTTCTGTGTAGAGAGGGGGATTTGGGGGTTGATGTACCTGCTCCATTCCTGTTCGTTTTTCTGTGCAGAGAGGGGGGATTTGGGGGTTGATGTACCTGTTCCATTCCTGTTCGTTTTTCTGTACAGAGAGAGGGGATTTGGGGGTTGATGTACCTGTTCCATTCCTGTTCGTTTTTCTGTACAGAGAGAGGGGATTTGGGGGTTGATGTACCTGTTCCATTCCTGTTCGTTTTTCTGTGTAGAGAGGGGGATTTGGGGGTTGATGTACCTGTTCCATTCCTGTTCGTTTTTCTGTGTAGAGAGGGGGATTTGGGGGTTGATGTACCTGTTCCATTCCTGTTCGTTTTTCTGTGTAGAGAGGGGGATTTGGGGGTTGATGTACCTGTTCCATTCCTGTTCATTTTTCTGTACAGAGAGGGGGGATTTGGGGGTTGATGTACCTGTTCCATTCCTGTTCGTTTTTCTGTGTAGAGAGGGGGATTTGGGGGTTGATGTACCTGTTCCATTCCTGTTCGTTTTTCTGTGTAGAGAGGGGGATTTGGGGGTTGATGTACCTGTTCCATTCCTGTTCGTTTTTCTGTGTAGAGAGGGGGATTTGGGGGTTGATGTACCTGTTCCATTCCTGTTCATTTTTCTGTGCAGAGAGGGGGGATTTGGGGGTTGATGTACCTGCTCCATTCCTGTTCATTTTTCTGTACAGAGAGGGGGGATTTGGAGGTTGATGTACCTGTTCCATTCCTGTTCGTTTTTCTGTACAGAGAGAGGGGATTTGGGGGTTGATGTACCTGTTCCATTCCTGTTCGTTTTTCTGTACAGAGAGAGGGGATTTGGGGGTTGATGTACCTGTTCCATTCCTGTTCGTTTTTCTGTGTAGAGAGGGGGATTTGGGGGTTGATGTACCTGTTCCATTCCTGTTCGTTTTTCTGTGTAGAGAGGGGGATTTGGGGGTTGATGTACCTGTTCCATTCCTGTTCATTTTTCTGTGCAGAGAGGGGGGATTTGGGGGTTGATGTACCTGCTCCATTCCTGTTCATTTTTCTGTACAGAGAGGGGGGATTTGGGGGTTGATGTACCTGTTCCATTCCTGTTCGTTTTTCTGTGTAGAGAGGGGGATTTGGGGGTTGATGTACCTGTTCCATTCCTGTTCATTTTTCTGTACAGAGAGAGGGGATTTGGGGGTTGATGTACCTGTTCCATTCCTGTTCGTTTTTCTGTACAGAGAGAGGGGATTTGGGGGTTGATGTACCTGTTCCATTCCTGTTCGTTTTTCTGTGCAGAGAGGGGGGATTTGGGGGTTGATGTACCTGCTCCATTCCTGTTCATTTTTCTGTACAGAGAGGGGGGATTTGGGGGTTGATGTACCTGTTCCATTCCTGTTCATTTTTCTGTACAGAGAGGGGGGATTTGGGGGTTGATGTACCTGCTCCATTCCTGTTCGTTTTTCTGTACAGAGAGGGGGGATTTGGGGGTTGATGTACCTGTTCCATTCCTGTTCGTTTTTCTGTGCAGAGAGGGGGGATTTGGGGGTTGATGTACCTGCTCCATTCCTGTTCATTTTTCTGTACAGAGAGGGGGGATTTGGGGGTTGATGTACCTGTTCCATTCCTGTTCATTTTTCTGTACAGAGAGGGGGGATTTGGGGGTTGATGTACCTGCTCCATTCCTGTTCGTTTTTCTGTACAGAGAGGGGGGATTTGGGGGTTGATGTACCTGCTCCATTCCTGCTCGTTTTTTCTGTGCAGAGAGGGGGATTTGGGGATTGATGATTGTGCTGCCTTCCTTTTCTTTCTTGGTTTCATGGAAAAGAAGAATCTCAGAGTTGTATACTTCGATAATAAATGAACCTTTGAACCCTATGGTGAAAGAAATTTTTCTTCGTCTCTGTTCAGTGGCTGTCCCTCTATTCTGAGGCTGTGCCCTCTGGTCCTAGACTCCCTGACTATTGGAAACATTGTCTCTGAATCCACTCTATCTTGGCCTTTCACTTTTTGATGTGTTTTAATGAGATTCCCTCTCCTGCTCACCCCCCAAATTCTTTTAAATTCCAGCAGTACAGGCCCAGAGCTATCAAACGCTCTTCATAAGTTAACCCTTTCATTCCTAGAATCTTTCTTGTGAACCTCCTCTAGAGCTTTTCCAACACCAGCACATCATTTCTTCGGTAAGAGTCCCAAAGCTGCTCACAGTACTCCAAGTCACGCCTCACCAATGCCTCATGAAGCCTCAGCATGACATCTTTGCTTTAGTACTCTTGTTACTGTTGTCACTGAGTCATCGTTGACTCATTGTGACCCTATAGATTGTTGTCCTAAATGAGTTCCAATCTTCACAAAGGTGGCTCATTATTGATAACGTTGCATTCATAGCTGTTATGATTGTGTCCATTCATCTGATTGGTGGCCTTCCTCTCTTTCGTTGTCCTTCCACCTTGCCTAGCATGATATCCTTTTCCAGGGAGAGCTGTTTCTTCACGTGATGTGTCAAAAATACAATAGGCAGAGTCTTATCCTTTGAGCCTACAGAGAGAGACTTGGTTTGATCTCATTCAGGACCAATTCTTTTGTTCTGAGAAAGGTCCACAAGATGCGTAGCGTTTTTCTCCAGCACCATAGTTCAAGGGTGTTGATATGCTTCACATCCTTCTTCTTTACCATCCAACTTTCACATCCATATAATGTCACTGAGAATACCATCGCTCAAGACGATTCCTGTTGCCCGGGATCATCTCTAAATCCTCCAAGGGTGATTCTTCATTGGATTCCTTCACTGTTTACCACTTCGGTGTTAATCATTATTCCAAGTAAGCTGAAATTGTCAACCATTTCAATTTAGTACTCTAGTCCGGTCAAAATGAATGCCAACATTGCAGTTACCTTCCTTACCACCAACTCAACCTGCAAGGTAACTTTTAGCGAATCCTGCATGAGGACTCTCAAGTGTAGCTCTGATTTTTGAATTTTCTACCCATTCTACCAAAGTGCATGACTATGCACTTCCCTACATTATATTCCAACTGCTGCTTCTTTGCCCATTCTCCCAATCTGCCAATTTCCTTCTGCAGACTCCCTGCTTCCTTGACACTACCTGCCCCTACACCTATCTTATTATCATCCATAAACTTGGCCACAAACCTTCACCCTTCATCCAAATCATTGACATGTAACATGAAAAGAAGCAGTTCCAACAGGAACACCACTAGTCATCTACGGCCAATCAGAATAGAAACCTGTTATTCCCACTCTTCGCCTTCTGCCAGTGAGCCAATCTCTGCTCTTGTTATACCATGGACTTTTATATTGTTATACAGCCTCATGTGTGGCACCTTTTCTAAGACCTTCTGAAAATCCAAATAAACAACATCCACTGACTCTCCTCTGTCTATCCTGCCTGTTATTTCCTCAAAGAATTCCAATAGACTTGTCAGGCAACATTTCCTCTTAAGGAAACCATGCTGACTTTGGCCTAATTTGTCATGTCCCTCCAGGTTCCCTGAAACCTCATTCTTAATAATAGACAAGAGAAAATCTGCAGGTACTGGAAATCTAGAGCAAC
Source organism: Hemitrygon akajei (assembly GCF_048418815.1). Classification (NCBI taxonomy): domain Eukaryota; kingdom Metazoa; phylum Chordata; class Chondrichthyes; order Myliobatiformes; family Dasyatidae; genus Hemitrygon; species Hemitrygon akajei. The sequence goes on along the minus strand of NC_133127.1, from coordinate 13,468,113 downwards.
ACACACAAAACGCTGGAGGAACTGTGCAAAAGAGTAAACAGTCGATGTTTCGGGCCAAATCCCTTCACTGGGGGTTCTGATGAAGGGTTTCAGCCCAAAACATCAACTGTTTTCCAATGATGCTGCCTGGCCTGCTGAGTTCCTCCACTGTGTGTGTTCCCCCTTAATAATACACTCCAACATCCTCCCAACCACTGAGGTCAGGCTAACTGGCCTATAATTTCTTTTCTTCTGCCTCTCTCCCTTTTTAAAGAGTGGTGTGACATTTACAATTTTCCAGTCCTCTGGAACCATTGCAGAATCTAGTGATTCTTGGAAGATCGCTATTAATGCCTCTGCCATCTCTCTGCCCACCTCTTTCATAACCCTTGGGCGTAGTCCATCTGGTCCAGGTCTTACCTTCAGACTTTTCAGCTTTGTAAGGATACTGACTTCTGCCTCCTGACACATAACACTTATTAAGCTTGTCTGCCATTTCTTTGTCCCCCATTACTACATTTCCAGCATAATTTCCCAGCAGTCCAATATCCACTCTTGTTTCTCTCTTTTATTCCTTGTATGTCAGAAAAATATTTTTGCACCCTCGATTATATTATTGGCTAGCTTACCTTCATACTCCATCTTTTCTCTCTTTATGGCTTTTTTAATTGCCTCCTTTTGGTTTTGAAAAGCTTCCCAATCCTCTACCTTCCCACTAATTTTTGATATATTCTTCTGCTTTTATGCTGTCTTTGACTTCCCTTGTCTGCCATGGTTGCCTTACCGTTCCTTTAGAATACTTCTTCATCTGTGGAATGTATTTTTCCTGCACCTTCTGAATGTCCCTCAGAAACACCAGGCATTGCTCTTCGGCTGTCATCCCTGCTAGTGTCCCCTTCCAATCAATTTTGGCCAGCTCCTCTCTCATGCCTCTGTATTTCCTCTTACTCCACTGGAATACTGATACATCTGACTTTAGCTTCTCCTTCTCAAATTACACGGTGAATTTGATCATATTATGATCACTTTATCTCCTAAGGGTTCCTTTATCTTAAGCTCTCTAGTCAATTCTGGTTCATTGCACAATATCCGATCCAGAATAGCTGATCCCCCAGTGGGCTCAACCACGAGCTGCTCTAAAAAGCCATCTCGTAGGCATACTACAATTTCCCTCTCTTGGGATCTAGCGCTAACCTAATTTTCCCAATCTATCTGAATATTGAAGTCCTCCATGACTATCACAACATTGCCCTTTTGATATGCCTTTTTCTATCTCCTGTCATAATTTGCACCCCACATCCAGGCTCCTGTTCAGAGGCTATGTGTATATATCTCCCATCAGAGTATTTTTACCCTTATGGTTTATTATCTCTATACACAAGAATTCTACTTCTTTTGATCCTATGTCACCTCCTTCTAAAGATTTGACACAATTTTTTACTAAGTACTAATTAGTAAAATTAATTTACTAATTTTACTAATTTTTATTAATTTTTTACTAATTGAGCCATCCCACCCCCTCTGCCTACCTGCCTGTTACACTTTAATTCATCTCAGTGACTGCAATTTTGCCCTGTCTTTTGCCTGTCCTTCTACACAGTCCCACTACACACTGCATTTGCTTGTAAACCAACTACCCTATCCTCAGCTTTATTACTCCAGTTTCAATTTCTCTGTCAAATTAGTTTAAACCCTCCCTCACAGTTTGAATGAGGATATTGGTCCACCTTTTTGTACAGATCATACCTTCCCCAGAGGAAATCCCAGTGATCCATAAATCTGAACCTTTGCCCACTGTACCAATTCCTCAGCCTTGCATTCACCTGCCAAATCATCCCATTCTTACCCTCACTGGCGCATGGCACAGGCAGCAATCTAGAGATTACTACTCTGGAGATCCTGCTTTTTAGCTTTCTATCAAAGGATCTAAACAGAAACCAAGAAATTATAGTCCAGTGAGTCTGACATCAGTTGTGGAAAGTTATTGGAAGCTGTTCTAAGGGACTAGATGCATAAGCATTTGGATACACATGGATTGATTAAGGATAGTCAGCATGGCTTTGTGCGTGGTTAGTCATGTCTAACCAATCTTATTGAGTTCTTCAAGAAAGTTACTAGGAAAGTGTATGAAGGCAAGGCAGTAGATGTTGTCTACATGGACTTTAGTAAGGCATTTGCTAAGGTCCCGCGTGGGAGGCTGATTAAGAAGGTTCAGTCGTTCATAATTCAGGATGAGGTAGTAAAATAGATTAAACAAAGACTTTGTGGGGAGAAGCCAAAGAGAGTGGTTGTAGAGAGTTGCCTCTCTCACTGGTGACTGGTGGTGTGCAACAGGGATCAGTACTGGGTCCTTTGGAGTTTGTCATCTATATCAATAATCTGGATGATAATGTGGTTAACTGAATCAGCAAATTTGCAGATGACACCTGGATTGGGGGTGTAGTGGACAGTGAGGAAGGCAATCGTGGCTTGCAGAGGGATCTGCATCAGCTGGAAAAGTGGGCTGAAAAATAGCTTATGGAATTTAATGCAGACAAATGCAAGGTTGTGCACCTTGATAGGACCAACCAAGGTAGGTCTTATACTGTACAGTGAATGGTAGGACACTGAGGAATGTGGTAGAACAAAGGAATCTAGGAAAACAGGTACATAATTCATTGAAAGTGGCTTCACAGGTAGATAGGGTTGTGAAGAAAGCTTTTGGCACATTTGCCATCATAAATCAATGTATTGAGTACAGAAGATGGGATGTTATGTTGAAATGGTATAAGACATCGGTGAGGGCTAATTTGGAGTATTGTGTGCAGTTTTGGTCACCTACCTACAGGAAAGATGTAAACAGGGTTGAAAGAGTGGAGAGACAATTTACAAGGCTGTTGCCAGGTCTGGAGGACTTGAGTTATAGGGAAAGATTGAATAGGTTAGGGCTGTCTTCCTTAGGATGTAGAAGATTGAGGAAAGATTTGACAGAGGTATATAATAAGGGTTATAGATAGGGTAAATGCAAGCAGGCTTTTTCCGTTGAGGTTGGGTGGGATGGTAACCAGAGGTTAAGGGTGAAAGGTGAGAAATTTAAGATGAACATGAGAAGCAACTTCTTCACTCAGAGGGTCATGAGAGTGTGGAACGAGCTGCCAACTGCCAGTGGTCCATGCGAGCTCGATTTCAAAGTTTAAGAGAAGTTTGGATAGGTACACAGATAGTAAGGACATGGAAGGCTTTAGTCCTGGTGCAGGTCATTGGAAGTAGGTAGTTTAAAAGTTTTTCAGCATTACTAGATGGGCCAAATGTCCTGTTTCTATGCTGTACTTCTCTATGACTTTATGACTGCCTATATTTTCTTTTATTTTCCAACCTGTGTCATTGGTACCAATATGTACCACGACTTCCAGCTGATCACCTTGCCCCTTTAGAATGCCCTGGGCCCAGTCCGGGACATCCCTGAATGTGGCAGCTGAGACTCATTGCCAGAAATCAGGGCTCTGTGGCTTCCCGCTGGAAGGTCCCCCCTCAACAGTATCCAAAGCAGTATACTTATTATTGAGGGGAATGGCCACAGGGGTACACCATAAGACTATAAGATATAGGAGCAAAATTAGGCCACTTGATCCGAGTCTTCTCCGCCATTTCATCATGGCTGATCCACTTCTTCTCTCAGCCTCAATCTCCTATCTTCTCCCCTGACCAATCAAGAATCTTCTACCTTCATATGTATGCGTGAATTTCATTGTAATTTATATTTTTTATAATTATGTATTACAATGTACTGCTGCCACAAGACAACAAATTTCACAACGTGTGCCAGTGATACTAAACCTGATTCTGATTTCAGCTACAGATTGCAGCATTCCTAGCTCAGAAATACATCTAGAAGTTTTGTAAGCTGCCCGCAAAATGTCACAGCACCATCTTGAATGTTGCACCTTGAACGTGTTGTTTCTATTATTTGCACTGTTTATTTATTTTGTGACTTATGGTAGTCTTCATGTCTTTGCACTGTACTGCTGACACAAAACAAATTTCTATGTCATCTAAATCAGTGATATAGATTCTGAACCAGATGCCAAAGGACATTAAAAAGTGTGTTTATTTCCCTTGCTCCTCTCTGCAAGCTGTACAATTTACCAAGGATTGATTTAATTAATCACTTTGTTAATCTGGTAATCTTTCTTTAGATCATTTTAAGTATCGTTTCGACCCATTGCATTAAGCAGCGAAACTCCAGTAAGATGATCTGTTTTTCTCGTTCTTTGGCACGTACCTATAGCCCTATCTTTCCGCTTACCCACATCAACAGCCCGAGCTCATGTTAGCGCAGGGAAGAGAAAGTGCTTCCATCAGCACTCTGGCATGGACAGGAGAGTGCAGCCCGCATCAGTAACACAGGGTTTCCACAGATGGTGCCAAGAAATGCTCTCTGTCTCTCTCACTCTCTCTCTCTCTCTCTCCCTCTTTCTCTTCTCTCTTTTTCTCATCTCTTTTCCCTGTCTTTCTCACTCTTTTTTTCTCTTTCTCTTCTTTCTAGTTTTTCTCCTCTCTCTCTTCTCTCCTTTCTCTCTCTCTCTTTCTGGGTCTTTCACACCCTCTTATTTACATACAACTCATTATTCCACAGGTGTTTGGGATAGCAATGAAGGTCCTCCACTTCTGTCTGTCTTTGGCCGGAACCAATTTAGTTCTTGGCCTTGGCAGTGTTCAGGGCTTCTTTCATCATGCCAGTAGCTTCTTCTCAGTTTTCGCTGTCAGCCATGAAAGTCCAAGGCGGGAGACTCAGGATACTGTTGCACTCAAGTGTAGGAATCTTCGTTGTTGTTTTAGTAACAATTTTGTTTTACCAGTCAGGGTTGTTAGTCCTGAGCTGAATCCCTGAACACGAAGGGCTAGTGGACCACTCTTGGTCTGGCCTCTACCCTTTGTCCTGTCTGGCATGGGTGACCCTACTAAGAGCCAAAGCATAAAGTCCTGACTATAGCCAGTATAGCTCTCTGAGTCATTGAGGCATGCAAGCCTCTAAGCCATGACAATTTGTGGTCCTTTTTGAGATATCACTCTTTCTCTTTTCTCTCGCTCTCTCTTGATTTGATATTGAGGTAGTCTGGAGGAGGCAAGTGGCCTATTCCTGCTCATGTTGTGTTCTTGTACCCTATCTTTGCTGTTCATATCATAACCTCAGTACTCTGCCCGCATTCTCTGTATGCAGAGTTCGATAGTATATGAAGCCAAGTCCACCAACATCCAATCTCCAACCCACCCCACATTTTCATGTTGCAACACAGAGATGCTGAAGTCAAACAATGAGGCAGAATTAAGTGCCAACAGTGGAGGAGTCTAAGACCAGATGGCACAGCCTCAGAATACAAGTGCGCCTCTTTAAGGAGATTAGCTTTACTTCTCACATGAAAACGTCAAAAAAACAGCAAAACGTGCTGTTTGCAACAACAAGCAACACAGTCCAAGCGTGTGCAGGGGGCAGCCCGAAAGTGTTTGCCATGCTACCAGTGCCAATATAGCATGCCCGCATCCCACTAGCCTTTGGAATGTGGGAGGATACCAGAGTATTCAGAAGAAGCTCACATGATCCCAGGGAGAATGTACAGACAGCACGGGTGCTGAACCCTGATCACAGATTACTGCCGTCGTAGCAAGTTGCGCTAACTGCGCTACCATAGCATCCCTTTAGAACAGAGTTGAGGAGCAGTTTCCTTAGCCAGAGAATCTGTGGAATTCGTTGTCACAGGTGGCTATGGAGGCCAAGTCATTGTGTATAATGTAGATTCTGGTTGATTAGTCATTCAGTTAATAGGGGCAGCTGCTTATTTGGGATAACTCTTAAAGAGCAAAAACTAATTGAGAAAAAAAGCTAGGAAACCCTTCTTTTATTTGGGACACTAAGCCACTTAATTGGGGCAGGAGACTTGCCAGAATGTTCTAACTAGAGTCAGTCGTGTACACTATGTGGCCATTAGACACTGTAATGTGCTTAGAGCAAACAGTGTTTGAATAGCATCACTTGTGTGTTTGTGTTTAAAAACAGTGATTTTTGTCAATGACAGTTGGTGAATAATAAGCAGTAAGACAATTCAGAACTATTTTGCTCACTGTAGTTTCAACCATTCAGGTTTGGAAATGGCCAGAAATGGCCGGAAGTGAAAATGAAACAATTTCACTACTTCAACAAGAAGTTAGGAACTGTGGAGAATTGGAAGGTAGCAACAATAATCTTGAATGTTACCATTAAAACTGTTTGAAGGCAGCCCATTATTTACATTAGGTGTTGGCTCTGATTTTGTTCATTTGCAGTCAATCAATAGCACACATCAGAGTACAGGGAAGGAATTCCAGATAATTATTCGGAACTAATGCACACTTTTACAATACTGTAGTAGTATTAGTAATGTTCTAATTCTTGTCTGTTTCATTTAACGTTTTTTTTATAACTTTTTAAATATTTCCATCAAACCTTGGCTAATTGTGGCAGCTACTTAATTGGGCAAAAATGTACTGGTCCCAATGTATCCCAATAAACCAGAATACAGTGTATTTCAAACAGAGGTTGAGAGACTCAAAGTTTACGTGGAGAATGCTGTTGAAAGGGATAATAAGTGAATCATAATCAAATGGTGGATAGACTTGATGGTCCAAATGGCCTAATTCTGCTCCTATCTCTTAAGGACAATCTCATTAGAAATGCTGGTGAAAGGTGAACAAAATCCGATTCACTGATCTCTTCATCGTCATGTTTAAAATGCACTGTGTACTGATTTATTTAATTTGTGGAACTTGAATAAAAGTTTTGGTGCTCCAGAACCACTTTACTATCTGAAAGGACCTTTAGGAAGTTGTGCAGGCACAAAAGGGGTAACAAAAATTGCATCTCACCTGATGATTCACAGGCAATTGCCCATTGGGTAGGAGATACAAGAGCTATGAATTATCACCTTGTGGTGGTGGAAATGCTGTGAGTTCCTGAGGTCCTGAGAGTGATGCTGTCTGGAGCTTAACTCCTTGTAGGGCCACCATGGAGATCTCGGACAAAGTGCGATTCAACATTGGAGCTGGCAGAAGATGAAGTCACAGCACAACGGGAGTGAAGGTGGAGGAAGGCTGCAGCAGTGAAGGGTCCACAGTCATCTTGCATTGCATGCCACTAAACCCTGACCCCAATCTGAAAGGGACCATGTGGTGGCTGTCCGTTCATCAGCCTCCCCATGTTAAACACAGGCATTCTCCATTGAGGGAATAACTCTCGGGAGAACGTCATACTCAAATCTTGAGTGGTTGCACCACAGGAGCCTGAAGACCCACACTCCGCGATTCAGGAACAGCTTCTTCTCCTCCACCATCAGACCTCTGAAAGGTCCACGAACCCATGAACATGACTTCTTAATCCTCTTGGAAATGGAATTGGAATGGAGCATAACAAGCACAGAGAAAATGCAGTGCAGGTAAACAGTAAGTTGCAAGATCATGACAAAGTAGATAGGTCAAGTTTCCAATTTATACTAGGAAACTATTTAATAACATTCTAATTTTTTGCACTATGTATTTATGTTGGTAATTTATGACTTCACTGTACTGACAGTGATATTTTATGTATTACACTGTACTGATGCCACATACAATGCAGCATAATTTAATGAAAACAATATCTACATAAAGACTGCCAAATAATCAATGCCCAAAAGAAGCAAATTGTGTAAATAATGGATAGATAAATAAATAAATAAATAAGGGTGTCACGGTAGCGTAGTGGTTAGATAGATAGATAGATACTTTATTCATCCCCATGGGGAAATTCAACTTTTTTCCAATGTCCCATACACTTGTTGTAGCAAAACTAATTACATACAATACTTAACTCAGTAAAAAAAATATGATATCCATCTAAATCACTATCTCAAAAAGCATTAATAATAGCTTTTAAAAAGTTCTTAAGTCCTGGCGGTTGAATTGTAAAGCCTAATGGCATTGGGGAGTATTGACCTCTTCATCCTGTCTGAGGAGCATTGCATCGATAGTAACCTGTCGCTGAAACTGCTTCTCTGTCTCTGGATGGTGCTATGTAGAGGATGTTCAGAGTTATTCATAATTGACCGTAGCCTACTCAGCGCCCTTCGCTCAGCAACCGATGTTAAACTCTCCAGTACTTTGCCCACGACAGAGCCCGCCTTCCTTACCAGCTTATTAAGACATGAGGCGTCCCTCTTCTTAATGCTTCCTCCCCAACACGCCACCACAAAGAAGAGGGCGCTCTCCACAACTGACCTATAGAACATCTTCAGCATCTCACTACAGACATTGAATGACGCCAACCTTCTAAGGAAGTACAGTCGACTCTGTGCCTTCCTGCACAAGGCATCTGTGTTGGCAGTCCAGTCTAGCTTCTCGTCTAACTGTACTCCCAGATACTTGTAGGTCTTAACCTGCTCCACACATTCTCCATTAATGATCACTGGCTCCATATGAGGCCTAGATCTCCTAAAGTCCACCACCATCTCCTTGGTCTTGGTGATATTGAGACGCAGGTAGTTTGAGTTGCACCATATCACAAAGTCCTGTATCAGTTTCCTATACTCCTCCTCCTGTCCATTCCTGACACACCCCACTATGGCCGTGTCATCAGCGAACTTCTGCACACGGCAGGACGCCGAGTTATATTGGAAGTCTGATGTGTACAGGGTGAACAGGACCGGAGAGAGTACGGTTCCCTGCGGCGCTCCTGTGCTGCTGACCACCGTGTCAGACCTACAGTCTCCCAACCGCACATACTGAGGTCTATCTGTCAAGTAGTCCACTATCCAATCCACCATGTGAGAGTCTACTCCCATCTCCGTTAGTTTGTGCCTTAAGATCTTGGGCTGGATGGTGTTAAAGGCACTAGAGAAGTCAAGGAATGTAATCCTCACAGCACAACTGACCCCATCTAGGTGAGAGAGTGATTTGTGCAGCAAATACGTGATAGCATCCTCCACTCCCACCTTCTCCTTATACGCAAACTGAAGAGGATCCTGGGCGTGCCTGGTTTGTGGCCTCAGATTCTGTATTATCAGCCGCTCCATGGTCTTCATCACGTGCGACGTCAAGGTAACAGGTCTGAAGTCATTCAACTCCTTTGGTTGTGGTTTCTTCGGTACCGGGACAATACAGGATGTTTTCCACTGTCTGGGTACTCTTCTCTGCTCCAGGCTCATGTTGAAGATGTGCTGTAGTGGTTCTCCCAGCTCAGTCGCACAGGCCCTCAGTAATCGTGGGGAAACTCCATCCGGTCCAGCCGCCTTGCTGGTACAGATCTTCCTCAGTTGACCTTCCACCTGTGCAGCAGTAATCCTGGGCGTGGGCAAGGTCTCCTGTGAGTGGCCATTTTCCTGTGAGGGAAGTAAGCCTGGTGTGGATTTCTGCGGTGAGGATGAGATTGAGCTGTCGAACCTGTTGAAGAAGTTGTTCAGCTGGTTCGCTTTCTCCACATCTCCACTTATGTTCGCCCCCCGCTTTGCACCGCATCCAGTGATGATCTTCATCCCATCCCACACCTCCTTCATGCTTTTTTTCTGCAGCTTTTGTTCTAGCTTCCTCCTATACTGCTCCTTTGCCCCCCTTATCTGTACTCTGAGTTCCTTCTGAACTCTCTTAAGCTCCAACCGATCACCATCTTTAAAGGCCCTCTTCTTCTGGTTTAGGAGGCCTTTGATGTGACTAGTGATCCAGGGCTTATTATTGGGATAGCAGCGAACAGTTCTAACAGGGACAACGGCATCCACACAAAAGTTAATATAGTCCGTTGTGCATTCAGTGACCTCCTCAACGCCCCCACAGAGCCCCCCTTGCAGTACATCCCAGTTAGTAGTACCGAAGCAGTCTCTCAGGGCCTGTTCAGCTTCAGGAGTCCACTTCCTAAAAGAGCGAAGCTGTTACATCCGGGGGTGTTCCGGAGTTCAGAGTTCAATTCTGTCGCTGTTCTGTAAGGAGTCTTTGCGCATCCTCCCTTTGGAATGTATGTGTTTTCCCACAGCGATTTAGTTTCCTCTCACAGTTCAAAGATGTATCGGGTAGGTTAACTGGTCATTGTAAATTGTCCTGTGATTAAGTTAAGCTTAATCGGGGTTCTGGGGTGGCGTGGGTCAAAGGGCCAGAGGAACCTACTTCACACTGTATCACTAAATAAATAAATAAATAAATAAATAAATAAAGACAACCGATTTCACAACATATGTCAGTGATAATAAAGCTGATTCTGATTCTGACATTGTGGGCCGAGGGGCCTTTTCCTCGGCTGTACTGATCAATGTTCTGTGTTTTATGACTGAACTAACACATGACCACATAACCCAGCCTAACGGAAGGACCTGATGTAAGGGTGTCGGCCTGAAATATCAGCTGTTTATTCCCCTCCATAGATGCTACCTGACCTGCTGAGTTCCTTCAGCATTTTGTACATGTTACTCAAGATTTCTAGCATCTGCAGAACCTCCTGTGCTTACCACCCAGTCTGTTGCAGTTTGTCACTTTAATAGACTTGAACCCTGTCAGTAATCTGATTCTGAAAACGCTGTGGAATTTGGAGAGTTTTCACCTCACAGACACAGTCCGGGCCAGGGTGTTCTACTTCAACCTCGGCTTGCCGCGTCCATCATCCCCCGGGTGTCTGGTAAGGAAGGTATGTCACAGCTGGCCCCCGGCAACAGTAACCCATACCCAGATGAGGTGTTTGTTTGTATTTCACCCTCCTGCTTGCTTTCAAGCCTAATTAACCTGACCTTTAACCCACTGGCTACTTCAAGATACACTGCGCCATTGCTCAGGGCCTCTCTCATCCCTTGTTTGAAGGGACTGAAGGAAAGGGTTAACCTTTCCCCTATGGAGTGCGTTTGGAATATTAAAGGATAAACTTTAATCCAGTTATCAAGTGAAAATTGCAATGTTAGTCAACTAAGACTAAAAGACATTGGAACAGAATTAGGCTATTCAGTCTATCGAGTCTGCTCTGCCATTCCACCATGGCTGATTTATTATCCCTCTCAACCCCATTCTTCTGACTTCTCCTCATAATGTTTGACACCCTGACTAATCAAGAACCTATCAGCCTCCACTTGACTTGGTCTCCACACCTGTATGCGGCAATAAATTCCACAGATTCACCAACTTCTGGCTAGAGAAATTTGTCCTTATCTCTGTTCTGAAGGTCTGTCCTTGTGTTCTGAGGCTGTGCCCTCTTCTCCTGGTCTCCCCCACAATAAGAAGCATTCTCTCCAAATCCACCCTTTCACTATTTGACAGGTTCCACTGGCTATGCCTCTCATAATTTTATAAACCTCTCGCCTCAGGCTCCGCCAGTCCAGAGAAAACTATCCAAGACTTCCCCACCTATCTCCCCGTTCCAGGCAGTATCCTGGCGAACATCTGCAGCCTCTCTAAGGCTTCTGAATCAGATACTCCAAATATGGCGGAACCAACATTTTATAGAGATGCAACATGAATGTTATACTCACATCCCATTCCCTGACCAACAAAGGCAAGTATACCGTATAGTTCCTGGTAGCCACCCATTTTAACCCCTTCCATTTCCATTCTGACAGGTTGGCTCTTGCCCCCTTCTACTGCCACGATGAGGCAACCCTCAGATTGGAGGAGCAACGTCTTATATTCTGCCTGGGTAGCCTCCATCCCGATGACATGAACATCAATTTCTCTAATTTCTGGTAACTGAAAAGCTGAGGGGCGTGGCCCGAAGCATCAATTGTTTGTTCCCTTCCATCGGTGCTGCCTGACCTGCTGATTTCCAGCAGCGTTTTGTGTGTGCTGCTCAAGATTTCCCAGGATCCCCAGAATCTCTTGCGTCTAAGTGCACCAAATGCCTTCTTTGCTACCGTATCCACTTGTGTAGCCACCTTCAGGGACCTATGGTCTTTCACCCAAGAATCACTGTATATCCAATACTCCTAAAGATCTTACCAATCACTTATATGCCCTTAATAAAATGCTGGCTTCTGTGTCACTCAACTAAAGGTATATCATCACTAGGAAAATAGCATAAAAACAGGCCCTTCAGCCCAGCAAGTTCATACTAACCACCTACCACACATTTACACTGATCCTACATTAATCCTGTACTAATATTTCCGTCAAGATGGTTCTGACTTAGTGTTGTAGTTTCATAGCCTCCAATTTTCTATCAGAATCAGGATGAGAATCAGGTTTAATATTGCTGGCATATGTCACGAAATTTAGTGTTATTCAGCAGCAGTACATTGCAATAGATAATAATAACTGTAATTTACAGTAAGAAGTATATGTATAAATTTTAAATTTTAAATTAAATAAGTAGTGCAAAAACAGAGAAGAAGAAGTAGTATAATGTTCATGGGTTCAATGTCTGTTCAGAAATTGGATAACAGAGGAGAAGTTGTTCTTCCTGAATCATTGAGTTTGAGCCCTCAGGCTCCTGTATCTCCTGCCTGATGGTAGCAATGAGAAGACGTCATATCCTGGATGACGGAGGCCCTTAATGATGGATGCCTCCATTTTGAGGCATCGCTCCTTGAAGATGTCCTGGGTGCTGTGGAGGCTGGTGCCCATGATGAAGCTGACTGAGCTTACAACTTTCTTCAGTTTATTTCGATTCTGTGTATGTGCCTATCTGTGGAGGCAGAAGGTGTAAGTCACAATTCCTCTTTCCACACACAGATGCTGCTTGACACACTGAGGTGCTCCAGCAGTTTGTTTCTCACCCCAGTTTACAGCACAATGTTTTATGTTCTAAACTTCCTTTCTTTACCCCAAGACTACTTTGGCCTTTACATCTTTTCAGTCTTCAGATCTGCTGTGGTCCTCTATTCAGGCCAGAACTCCCAATGTGGCTGTCTCTACATTGGGAAGTCCCGTTGTAAATTGGGGAATGACTTCATCAAGTACCACCTGCCAAAAGTGAAACTTCCCAATGGCTAAATATTTTAATTCTCATTCCGTTTCCAACTTGTTGGTCCATGAATTCCTCTTCTGCCAAGAGGAGGCTGCCCTCAGGGTGCAGAAGTAATAACTTATTTTCCTTCTGGGTAGCAGGTAGAGCAGTAGATGTAGTGTATATGGATTTCAGCAAGGCATTTGATAAGGTTCCACATGCAAGGCTTATTGAGAAAGCTAGGAGGAATGGGATCCAAGGGGACATTGCTTTGTGGATCCAGAACTGGCTTGCCCACAGAAGGCAAAGAGTGGTTGTAGATGAGTCATATTCTGCATGGAGGTCAGTCACCAGTGGTGTGCCACAGGGATCTGTTCTGGGACCCCTACTCTTCATGATTTTTATAAATGACCTAGATGAGGAAGTGTAGGGATGTTGTGGATAGTGTGGAGGGCTGTCAGAGATTACAGCAGGACATTGATAGGATGCAAAACTGGGCTGAGAAGTGGCAGATGGAGTTCAACCCCCTTAAGTGTGAAGTGGTTCATTTTGGTAGGTCAAATATAATGGCAGAATATAGTAAGACTCTTGGCAGTGTGGAGGATCAGAGGGATCTTGGGGTCAGAATCCATAGGACACTCAAAGCTGCTGCACAGGTTGACTCTGTGGTTAAGAAGGCATACAGTGTATTGGCCTTCATCAATCGTGGATTTGAGTTTTGAGCCGAGAGGTAAAGTTTTGTACGCAGAGAGTGGTAAGTGTGCGGAATGGGCTGCCGGCGACGGTGGTGGAGGTGGATACAATAGGGTCTTTTAAGAGACTCCTGGACAGGTACATGGAGCTCAGAAAAATAGAAGGTTATGAGTAACCCTGGATAATTTCTAAGGTAAGGACATGTTTGGCATAGCTTTGTGGGCCGAAGGGCCTGTATTGTGCTGTAGGTTTGCTATGTTTCTATGTTGTAGACTCCAACCTGATGGCACGAATATTTATTTCTCCTTTCTGAAACAACAACTTATCACAACATACGCTGGTGATATTAAACCTGATTCTGATTCCTCCCAGTTAAAATAAAATCTCCCCCTCCCCTCTTCTTCTATTCTCCACTCTGGCCTCCTACCATTTCTCCTCACCTGCCTATCACCTCCCCATGGTTTACCTCATCCTTCCCTTTCTCCTGTGGTCCACTCTCCTCTCCTAACAGATTCCTTCCTCTCCCGCTCTTTATCTTCCCCATCCACCTGGTTTCACCTATCACCTTCTGGCTAGTCCTTTTTCTGCACCACCTGCCTTTGTATTCTGGTGTCTTGCCCCCTTGCTTTCCAGTCCTGAAGGGTCTCGGCCCAAAACATCGACTGTCTATTCATTTTTATAGATGCTGCCTGACCTGCTGAGTTCCTCCAGCAGTTTGTGAGTGGTGCTTTTATCGCTGTTATTATACAGGAAACCCAGTAGCCAGTCTGCCCTCAGCAAGCACTCAAAGGAAAAAGAAATACGATAAAGAGTGGTTTTCTGATCCTTAGTGATGTTGATTAATATTTGTCGGAATCACCTGGCAAATCTGCAGCCATACAGGACTGGGTGTGTCAGCCTGGCTCATGCACTCACATCTCCCTGGCCACAGAGCTTGTCATCTCTTAGTTAGAAACTGACAGCAGATTTAGCAGAAAGCCTGGAGAGTTCAGGATTAATTTTAATCCGGGATAGGAGTAGAGCATTTAACCCCCTTCCCCCACCACCACCCAGCACTCTCCACCTCTCAGTGACAACCTCTCACCTGCCAATCACCTCCTTGGTCCCCTCCTCCTTCCCTTTTTCCTATGGTCCACTCTGCTGTCCTATCAGATTCCTCCTTCTCCAGCCCTTGACATTTCCTACTCACTTGGCTTCACCTATCACCTTCCAGCTAGCCTCCTTCCCCTCCCCCATCTTTTTTTATTCCGGCATCTTCTCCCTTCCTTCCCAGGAAGGAAGGATCCGAAGAAGGGGTTCAGCCTGAAACGTTGACCATTTACTCTCTTCCATAGGTGCTGCTGTTTTCCTCTAGCATTTTGTGTGCGTTGTTCTGGATTTCCTGCATCTACAGACTTTTTCGTGTTTACAATTCTCAACTGTGGCCATCTTGAAATTAGCCTTTGGTTGGAAAGAAATCTACCAAACTCAGATTTAAAGTTCAGGGCCAGTAGAGAAAACTCTCTGTCCCCATCTCATTCCATCTATTACGTCAGTCAATGCACTGCGCTGTAAACACTTCAAAACACTTTATATAAAGCTGTTTACATTGGAAATTATTGCTGGTATTTTGTGTTTAGGCACATTTTATTCCAAACCTGTACTTCATTTCAGAACTTGTTGAATGTCTGGAATTCATTGCCACAGGTGAGAATCCATGTCATTGAGTGGTGGAGTGTGCTCAGGACTATGTGGGGGGGGGGGGGGGCACATTAATTGCGAAAATCATTGGGAATATCAACAGCAGTGGTTGATAGGTCCTTGATTAGTCGGGGTGTCAAAGGTTTACGGGGAAAAGGCAGGAGAATGGGTTTGAGAGGGATAATAAATCAGCCATGATAGAATGGTGAAGTAGACTCAATGGGCCAAATGGCCTAATTCTGCTCCTATATGTTACGGCCTTTAATATCTAATTTATTTTATTGCACTTTATTCTTTGTAATTGTTGAATGCTGGCTTTTGTTGCATATCATGCTGTGACGAACACACCAGAGTAAATTCTTAATATATGTAAATACATTTACATAAATATTTTGAAATACTTTATCAAACACCCCTTGGATTTCAGGGATTACAACCAAAGCTTGTTTAATCCCAGAGGATGTTCTGTTTCTTCCACAAACTCCCTCCAGTCTGTCTAGTATAGTAATATTGCTCTAAGGACAGCCACCTATCTGACACAGGAGGGTGTGCCGGAGCCCATCGATGCAGACAGACTTGTTCTCGTTAATCCACTGAACAAAAAGTAGATGGTCGGAGGAATGCGGCGTGCCTCCGGCTTGCCTTCGCCTTCTGAGGTGATCCCCTGCGACCTCGACTCACTTGCTCCCAATCCAGGTTGGCGGGTTCTGGGGAAGCTCGTGAGGGCACGCAGACACTCCATTGTGGTGGGGTGGTTGGGTGGATGTTTTGAGAAACGGCCCATCCCTTCTGAAAACTGCACTGGGCTATTGCACACTAGGGATTCATGCTCTTCATTCCACCATTCCTCATATATCGTAGGAGTCAGAGGGATACTTTGCTAACGCAAAGAGGGTTTGAACACGCTCTTAAAACATTTACTCTATCCGTTTGCTCATTTCCTCTCATTTACTTATTTACTGTGCAGAATAGGCCTTTCCAGCCCTTCAAGCTGCACTGCTCAGCCAATATCCTGATTTACAATGACCAATCAACCTACCAACCCATACGTCTTCGGACTGTGGGAGGAAATCGGAGCACCCAGAGGAAACCCACACGGAGATAGGGAGAACGTACTAAGTCCTTACAGGCGTCGTCGGGAATTGAACCTGGCTCACTGGTGCTGTAAAGCATTGTGCTAACAACTACACTACCGCGCGCTCCATTCTTGTGACTGGGCTTGTATGAATGCAGAAAATATTCCATTCAGCCCCTCAAGGGCAACGCACAAAGAATCCTAACATAGGTGCACCTACCAATGCTCCACCAGAGACAACAAGGGACACAACCCAGTCCATCAAGCAAACCAGCCTCTTCTTGATCAAGTGAGGAGAGGTTGAGTGAGCTACGGCTTTTCGAGAGCATAGGAGGATGAGAGGTGACTTGATAGAGGTGTATAAGATGATAAGAGGCATGAATCGAATGGTCACTTTCTCCAGAATGGAACACCAGGGGACGTTAATTTAAGGAGATTGGAGGAAAGTATAGGGGGTTATTTACGTATTGAGATACAGTACAGAAGAGATCCTTATGACTCTTCAAGCCACACTGCCCAGCAATCCCACAAAGGAACCCTAGCCTAATCTTTGGGCAATTTACAATGACAAATTAACCTACGAATGGGTATGTCTTTAGACTGTGGAAGGAAACTCGGGGGGGGGGGGGGGGTGGGATGGGAACTGGAGTGTGAGTGCTGAAGATAAGGTAGCTGGTTTACAAACAGAGGCCGTGTGTAGAGTGACTCCTAGCAAGGAGAGGCTGAAGATAGGGCAAAATTGCAGTCAACAGAATCAGTCGCAATGTAAAAGGCGGACAAAATCAAAAATGGTGAATACAGGATTGAAAGTGTTATATTTGAATGTGCGCAGTATCTGGAATAAGGGAGATGAACTTGTAGCACAGTTACAGACTGGCAGGTATGATGTTGCGGGCATCACCGAATCATGGCTGAAAGGTTATAGCTGAGAGCTTAATGTCCAAAGATACACATCGTATCAAAAGGACAGGCAGGAATGATGTTACTCTGTTGGTAAAAAATGAAATCAGATCATGAGAGAGAGGTGACATAGGGTAGTAAGGTGTTGATTCATTGTGAATAGAGCTAAGGAACTGCAAGGGTAAGAAGACCCAGACGACAGTTATATGCAGACACCCAAATAATAGTAAGGATGTGGCCTTCAAATTACATCGGGAGATAGAAAATGCATGCCAAAAGGGAATGTTACAATAGTCTCGGGGGATTTCAATATGCAGGTAGATTAGGAAAATCAGGTTTGTGCTGGATTCCAAGAGAGGGAATTTCTAGAATGCCTTTTTAGAGCAGCTCGTGGTTGAGTCCACCAGGGAATCGGCTCTTCTGGATTGGGTGTTGTGCAATGACCTGAAATTGATTAGAGATAGATAGATAGATAGATAGATAGATAGATACTTTATTCATCCCCATGGGGAAATTCAACTTTTTTCCAATATCCCATACACTTGTTGTAGCAAAACTAATTACATACAATACTTAACTCAGTAAAAAATATGATATGCATCTAAATCACTATCTCAAAAAGCATTAATAATAGCTTTTAAAAAGTTCTTAAGTCCTGGCGGTAGAATTGTAAAGCCTAATGGCATTGGGGAGTATTGACCTCTTCATCCTGTCTGAGGAGCATTGCATCGATAGTAACCTGTCGCTGAAACTGCTTCTCTGTCTCTGGATGGTGCTATGTAGAGGATGTTCAGAGTTATCCATAATTGACCGTAGCCTACTCAGCGCCCTTCGCTCAGCAACCGATGTTAAACTCTCCAGTACTTTGCCCACGACAGAGCCCGCCTTCCTTACCAGCTTATTAAGACGTGAGGCGTCCCTCTTCTTAATGCTTCCTCCCCAACACGCCACCACAAAGAAGAGGGCGCTCTCCATAACTGACCTATAGAACATCTTCAGCATCTCACTACAGACATTGAATGATGCCAACCTTCTTAGGAAGTACATTCGACTCTGTGCCTTCCTGCACAAAGCATCTGTGTTGGCAGTCCAGTCTAGCTTCTTGTCTAACTGAACTCCCAGATACTTGTAGGTCTTAACCTGCTCCACACATTCTCCATTAATGATCACTGGCTCCATGATCACTGGCTCTAGATCTCCTAAAGTCCACCACCATCTCCTTGGTCTTGGTGATATTGAGATGCAGGTAGTTTGAGTTGCACCATATCACAAAGTCCTGTATCAGTTTCCTATACTCCTCCTCCTGTCCATTCCTGACACACCCCACTATGGCCATGTCATCAGCGAACTTCTGCACATGGCAGGACTCCGAGTTATATTGGAAGTCTGATGTGCACAGGGTGAACAGGACCGGAGAGAGTACGGTTCCCTGCGGCGCCCCTGTGCTGCTGACCACCGTGTCAGACCTACAGTCTCCCAACCGCACATACTGAGGTCTATCTGTCAAGTAGTCCACTATCCAATCCAGCATGTGAGAGTCTACTCCCATCTCCGTTAGTTTGTGCCTTAAGATCTTGGGCTGAGATAAGATAAGATAAGATAAGATAAGATAGAGAGCTAAGATAAAAGAACCCTGAGGGGCAAGTGATCATAATATGATCAAATTCACCCTGAAATTTGAGAAGGAGAAGCTAAAGTCAGACGTATCAGTATTACAGTGGAATAAAGGGAATTACAGAGGCAGGAGAGAGGAGTTGACCAGAATTGATTGGAAAAGAACACTGGCAGGGATGATGACAACAGAGCAGCAATGGCTGGAATTCCTGGAAGCAATTCAGAAGGCACAGGATATATACATCCCAAAGAGGAAGAAGTATGCTAAAGGAAAGATGACACACCCATGGCCAACAAAAGAAGTCAAAGCCAAAGAGAGGGCACATAATAGAATAAAAATTAGTGGTAGAGATTGGGGAGCTTTTAAAAACCAACAGAAGGCAAAAAGAAAATTAAGAAGGTAAAGATGGAATATGAAAGTAAACTAGTCAATAATATTAAAGAGGATACTAAAAGCTTCTACAGATACATATAGTGTAAAAAAGAAACGAGAGTGGATATTGGACCATGGGATAATAATGCTGGAGAGGTACTTTTGGGGGACAAGGAAATGACGGATGAACTGAATAAATATTTTGTGTCTGCTTTCACCGTGGAAGACACTAGCAATATGGTGGAAGTTCCAGGAGTCAGGGGTCATGAAGTGTGTGAAGTTACCATTACAGTACTAGGGAGAAGGGTCTTGGGAAACTGAAAGGTCTGAAGGTAGATAAGTCAGCTGGACCAGATGGTGTACATCCCAGGGTTCTGAAAGAGGTGGCTGAAGAGATTGTTGAGGCATTATTAGTAATCTTTCAAGAATCACTAGATTCTGGAATGGTTCCAGAAGAATGGAAAGTTGCAAATGTCATTCTACGCTTCAAAAAGGGAGAGAGACAGGAAAAAAAGGAGATTATAGCCCAGTTAGTCTGACCTCAGTGCAAAAAAGGCAATGTTGGGAAGATGTTGGAGTCGATTATTAAGGATGTAGTTTCAGGGTACTTGAAGCCACATGATAAAAATTGACCGTAGTCAGAAACATAGAAACATAGAAAATAGGTGCAGTAGTAGGCCATTCGGCCCTTTGAGCCTGCACTGCCATTCAGTATGATCATGGCTGATCATCCAACTCAGAACCCTGTACCTGCTTTCTCTCCATACCCCCTGATCCCTTTAGCCACAAGGGCCATATCTAACTTCCTCTTAAATATAGCCAATGAACCGGCCTCAACTGTATGATTTCCTCAAGGGAAAATCTTGCCTGGCAAATCTGTTGGAATTCCTCGAAGAAATAACAAGCAGGATAGACAAAGGAGAATTGGTTGATGTTGTGTACTTGGATTTTCAGAAGGCCTTTGACAACATGCCACACATGAGGCTGTTTAACAAGTTAAGAGCCCATGGCATTACAAGAAAGATTCCAGCATGAATAAACTGTGGCTGACTGGCAGAAGACATAGAGTGGGAATAAAGGGAACCTTTTTTCTGGTTGGCTGCCAGAGACTAGTGGTGTCCCACAGGGGTCTTTGTTGGAGCCAATTCTTTTTATGTTATATGTCAGTGATTTGGATGATGAAATTGATGGCTTTGTTACAAAGTTTGCAGGCGATATGAAGATAGGTGAAGGGGCAGGTAGATTTCAGGAAACAGAGAGACTACAGATTAGGAGAATGGCCAAAGAAGTGGCAAATAGAATACAGTGTTTGAAAGTGTATGGTCATGCACTTTGTTAAAAGAAACAAAAGTGTAAACTATTATTTCAATCAAGAGAAATTTCAAAAATCTAAGGTGTAATTGGCTTAGGAGTCCTTATGCAGGATTCCCTAAAGGTTAATTTGCAGGTTAAGTCAGTGGTGAGGAAGGCAAATGCAATGTTAGCATTCACTGCAAGAGTACTAGAATATAAAAGCAAGGATATAATGTTGAAGCTTTATGGAGAACTGGTGAGCCCTCAGTTGGAGAACTGTGAGCATTTTAGGGCCCCTTATCTAAGAACGGATGTGCTGACATTGGAGAAGGTTGAAAGGATGTTCACAAAAATGATTCTGAGATTAAAAGGCTTGTCATATGAGGAGCAGTTGAAGGCTCTGGGCCTGTACTCACTGGAATTCAGAGGAATGAGGGGTGACCTCATTGAAACCTATCGAATGTTAAAAGGCCTCGACAGAGTGGATGTAGAGAGGATGTTTCCTATGGTGGGAGAGTCTAAGACCCAAGGACACAGCCTCAGTATAGAATGGAGATGAGGAGGAATTTCCTTAGCCAGAGAGTGGTGAATCTGTGGAATTCATTACTACAGGCAAATGTGGAGGCCAAGTCATCGGGTATATTTAAGGCAGAAGTTGATATATTCTTGATTAGTCAGGGCATGAAAAGATACAAGGAGAAGGCAGGAGACTAGGGCTGAGAGGGAAAATGAATCAGCTATGAAAAATTGCAAAGCAGGCTCAATGGGCCAAATGACCTAATTCTGATCTTATGGTCTTATGGTCTATAATGGCGGAGGTCACCTGTCTTGTAAAGAACCTACCCAGATGAAGGCAATGTCAAACAATTTCTGTAGAAAAATTTGCTAAGAGCTTTCATGGTCATAGAGAAGACCACAAACGCCCACGTCATATGTCATAGCATATAATGAACAAATGTGCAGGGTCATTTAGGCTATTACCCCTGAGTGAGTTTTGTTGTGGAGCTGGATAGCTACAGGACAGAAGGTTAGGAGATGATATGGATTTCTGGTGGTGATGGACTTGTAGCCTTTCCCTGATGACCATCCTGACTGAGAAGTTGCAGAACCTGGTCCTCTGTACCTTCCTCTGTAATTGGATCCTTGACTTCCTAACTGGAAAACCACAATCTGTGCGGATTGGTGATAATATCTCCTCTTCGCTGACAATCAACACTGGCGCACCTCAGGGGTGTGTACTTAGCCCACTGTTCTACTCTCTATATACACATGACTGTGTGGCTAGGCATAGCTCAAATACCACCTAGAAATTTGCTGACGAGACAACTATTGTTGGTAGAATGTCAGGCGGTGACGAGAGGGCATTACAGGAGTGTGATACGCCAAGTAGTGGAATGGTGTCACAGCAACAACCTGGCACTCAATGTCAGTAAGACGAAAGAGATGATTGTGGACTTGAGGAAGAGTAAGATGAAGGAACACATACCAATCCACATAGAGGGATCAGAAGTGGAGAAAATGAGCAGCTTCAAGTTACTGGGTGTCAAGATCTCTGAGGATCTAACATCATCCCAACATATCGATGCAGTTATAAAGAAGGCAAGACAGCAGCTGTACTTTATTAGGAGTTTGAAGCGATTTGGCATGTCAAAAAATACATTCAAAAACTTCTATAGTTGTACCATGGAGAACATTCTGACAGGCTGTATCACTGCCTGGTATGGAGGGGCTACTGCACAGGACTGAAAGAAGCTACAGAAGGTTGTAAATCTAGTCAGCTCTATCTTGGGTACCAGCCTATAAAGTACCCAGGATATCTTCAGGGAACAGTGTCTCAGAAAGGCAGCATTCATTATTAAGGACTTCCAGTACCCAAAGCATGCCCTTTTCTCACTGTTACCATCAGGTAGGAGGTACAGAAGCCTGAAGTTCAACTCTTTGTGTGATTATGCAGAAAGTTTGAAGTTAATAACTCATCAGTTAATAATGCATCAGGTGGTGATTGATAAGTTTGTGGCCTAAGGTAGAAGGAGATGAGTTATTAACTTCAAACTTTCTGCATAATCTCTCAAAGGGTTAAACTGCATGTGCATGTAACGAGAGCTGTATTACTCATCTCCTTCTACCTTAGGCAACAAACTTATCAATCACCCCTGCTGTGGACACTTTCTGGAGATCCAAGATCTGTATGCTCCACAACGGCTGGACTAAGTGTGTAAATGTAGGAGGGGACTATGTTGAAAAATAAATGTGCTAGGTTTTCTAAAATTGACTCCTTCTACCTTAGGCCACAAACTTATCAATCACCCCTCATCTCTCCGTTAATTCTGTTCAATCTACAAGGAAGTATCCCAAAGCTTCTACCAATCACCAACACATTAGGAAAAACTTAAGGGCATTTAATAAGCTTGCAATAGACACATGGATGATAGAAAAATGACGGGCTATGTGGGAGGAGTGTGGCGCATGGCCAAGTGGTTAAGGTGTTGGACTAGCGATCTGAAGGTCATGAGTTCAAGCCCCAGCCGAGGCAATGTGTTGTGTCCTTCAGCAAGGCACTTAACCACACATTGCTCCAGCTGAAAATGGGTACTGGCAAAATGCTGGGGGTTAACCTTGTGATAGACTGGCATCCTATTTGGGGGGAGTCTCGTACTCTCAGTCGCTTCACGCCACAGAAACCGGCATAAACACCGGATGAGCATATAAATAAGGCTTGGGACAGACTTTAACTTTATGTGGGAGGGAATGGTTAGCTTGAATTTAGAGTAGACTAACTCATTGACTCTGTGGTTTTATATTTTATATTCTGTGTTTTTTGCTCTTTTTTTGTCACATGCTTGATCTGTTCTTTTTTTGTATATAGGGTTTTGTTGTTTCGTGACTGTCTGCAGGAAGATGACTCTCAGGGTTGTAGATACTTTGATAATAAATCTACTTTGACTTTGAAAAGGACGACACAACTTCATGGATTGAAGGGCCTGTGCCATGCTGTAATGTTCTACTGTGGCAAATTAACCTAACGACCCACACGTCTTTGGGATGTCAGAGCACCTGAAGACAACCACTCAGTCACAGGGAGAAGTTACAAACTCCACACAGACGTAGCTGAAGTCAGGATTGAACTCTCATCTTTATCCGCTGTGCCACCATGCTGTTTCCAGTTATGTCTGGTTTACCTCACTCGGTACGGAGTGGGGTCAGCGTTCAGGGGATCTCAGAGTCAGGTTTAAATTCACCGACACATGCCATGAGATTTGTTGTTTTGTGGCAACAGTAAACTGCAATATATAAACACTATGAATTACAATGAGTATATATACAAAAGTAATAAATTTAATATGTGTTGCAAAAAGAAAGGAAAAAAGTTAGAGAGGAAATGTTCATGGTTTCAATGTCCATTCAGAAATCTGATGGCAGAGTGAAAGAAGCTGCTTCTGAAACATTGAGTGTGTGTCTTCAGACTCCTGTAACTCCTCCTTGATAGTAGCAATGAGAAGAGGGCATGGCCTGGATGATAGGGGTCCTTAATGATGGATGCTGCCTTTTTGAGGAATTGTCTTTTGAAGATTTCCTTGATGCTGGGGAGGCTGCAGCCCAGGACAGAGCTGACTGAGTTAACAACTTTCTGCAGCCTTTCCTGATCCTGTGCAGTGGCCCCTCCAGAGCAGACAGTGATGCAACCAGCTAGGATGTTACACCTGTAGAAATTTGCGAGTGTCTTTGGTGACATACCGCTTTTCCTGAAACTCCCAATGAAATATCGCCGCAGTCAATGCCTTCTTTGTTGAGTGCTGGATAGATCCTTAGAGATGTGGACACCCAGGAACCTGAAACTGCTCATCCTTTCCATTTTTGACTCCTCAATGAAGACTGTGTGTTCCCTTGACTTACCCTTCCTGAAGTTCACAATCAATTCCTTGATCTTACTGATGTGGAGAGTAAGGTTGCTGTTGACTCCACTCAATCAGCTGATCTATCTCATTCCTTTAGGTTTCCTTTTCACTATTTGAAATTCTGTCCACAATAGTTGTGTCATCAGCAAATCTATAAATGCTGTTTGAGTTGTGCCTAGCCATATAGTCCTGGGTGTGGAGAGAGAATTTGTACCATTTGTTGTCTTTTGCACATCTTGTTGTCCATCTTTGTTAGCGTACAGTTTTTCATTACAAATGAAGAACACTTCATCTCACATTCTTGATGTTTATTACTTATTTATATATTATTGTTATTTCTTTCTTTTTGTATTTGCACAGTTTATTATCTTTTGCATCCTGGTTTAATGCCCTACTTGGCGCAGTCTTTCATTGATTTTATTATGGATTTATTGAATATGCTCGCGACAAAATGAATCTCACTGTTGTGTATGGTGACATACACATACTTTAATAATAAATTTAAAACTTAGAAGCATAGAACAGTACAGCACAGGAACAGTTCTAGTTGGTGTGGTGAACTACATATATCTGTCTGGACACGCCCCCCCCCCCCCCACTGACTGTTCCTGTGGCTCCTCCCACTGACTGTGGCTCCTCCCATTGACCATGGCTCTTCCCACTGACCGTGGCTCCTCCCATGGACCCCGGTATAAAGGCGATTGGAGCCTGAGCCCTGCCCTCAGTCTCCAGGATGTAGTGTGGTGGTCAATTGCTGCTTGTTCTTTCTTCCAGCCAATAAAAGCCGATATCTCGCCTCATGTCTCGGAGAGTTATTGATGGTGCATCAGTTGGTTGAAGAGTTTTTATTTAGTGGCCCTGTTGTCCCAGCATTTACTATTTTCAGTACTATGTTCAGTTCTGACCACTCTTCATTCTGGTTACTCTTTTTTTTTGCTGTCTCTGAGCCGTTTGATCGGTGCGGACTGGGACGCTGCCGTGAAGAATGGCCCTGCGGCCTGCAGAGGCTCGTGGCGCGGCACCAAACATAAAACATAGCAGAGTACAGCACGGGAAGAGGCCATTCAGCCCACAATGTTGTGCCAAACCAGCTGAAAAGCAAATCAAAAACAGCCAAGCACTAATCCCTCCTACCTACACCATGTCCATATTCCATCCATTTTTCTTATATCCATATGCCTATCTAAACATCCCTTTGAATTTTACTTTGAACTTTAATTCTCGTCTGCACGCTCTGCGAAGCCTTCCCAAGCTTCCTGCAATGGCGTGGTCAGAACCGCACACAAAACTCTGAATGCAGTATGCTTGGAGGTTTAGATACTGTGGGGCAACATGAATTCCTGACTCTGCTCCCTTACCAATGAAGGGAAACACACCACATACACTAGCGATGCTGCTGATGCTGGAAATCTCCACGTAACGCACACACAAAATGCCGGAGGAACTCAGCAGGTCAGGCAGCAGCTATGGAGAGGAACATACAGTCGATGATTTTGGAGAGACCCTTCTTCAGGGCTGAAAGAAAGAGGGAAGAAGCCAGATTAAGAAGTGGGGGTGGGGGTGAGGGGAAGGAATACAAACTGGCAGGTAATAGCTGAATGGTGATGGGGTATGTAGGTGGGTGGGTGGGTACATACCATAGACCTTCAGTACCACCTTATCCACTTGCATAGCCATTTTCAGTGAATAGAGTGGCCAGAATTGCACACAGTGCTCTAAATGCAGCTGATTTCCTCCTACAGTCCAAAGACGTACTGGTTGTTAGGGTAATTGGTCGTTGTCAATTGTTCTGTGATCAGGTGAGGACGGCGCAACTTGCAGGACGGAAAGAGCCTACTCTGCACTGTACCTCTAAATAAATAAAAATATTTTAAAAGTTAAATTTTATACAGTCGTGACATGACTTCTTAATACTCAGTCGGTGTCTATTTTATTAGGTACTCCTGCTCATTAATGCAAATATCTAATCAGTCAATCATGCGGCAGAAACTCAATGCATAAAAGCATGCAGATATGATCGCAAGGTCCAGTTGTAGTTCAGATCAAACATTAGAATAAGGAAGAGATGTAATCTAAGTGACTTTGACTGGGGAATAATTATCGGTGCCAATGGTTTAAGTATCTCAGAAACTGCTGGTCCCCTGGGGTTTTTCACGCACAACAATCTCTAGGGTTTACAGAGAATGGTGCAAAAAAAGAAAAAATATCAAATCAATGACAGTTTTGTGGATGAAAACGCCTTGTTACTTGGAGTGGTCAGAGGAGAACGGCCAGACTAGCTCAAGCTGACAGGAAGGCGACAGTAACTCAAATGACCACGTGTTACAACAGTGGTGTGCAGAAGAGCATCTCTGAATGCACGACGCGTCCAGCTTCGAAGTGGTTGGGCTACAGCAGCGGAAGACCACACATAGGCCCAGTGACACTATTAGATACAGAATGTACCTAATATAGTGGCCACTGTGTGTATTTTCACTCACTGCTTACTGTTGCCATTAATGCTGCTTGTCAGGATAACCTTGTTTCCCAGCACGCTGTGTCTGTTGATTAGCGAATTAGCATCGTCGGAAGAAGCTCCGCCGGGGAATGAAACTCAAGAATCCCTGAGGACCGTATCCCAGCCGCTATTATTAGGCTAGCCAAATGGATGTTTGCTGGGGCCAGAAGGAGTGGATGGGGGGCAGGGGATGGTTGGTTCTGAATCAGCAATCAATCATCATCAATAAAAGATGGTGTATAGGGTTAAGCAGCAGAGGGACTCAATGACCAGTGTAAATTGAGAAAATAATGTTTCATTCTGCTCCGCTTCAGTGGATAGAATCCCACACAAAACAAGTGGTGTGGATGAACAGAGTGAAATTGTATTTATTTAATTATTGAGGTAGAGTGTGGAACAGGCCCTTCGAGCCACGCTGCTCAGCAACCCGCAATTTAACCCTAGCCTAATCACGGGGCAATTTACAATGACCAATTAACCTATCAACCAGTATGGCTTTGAACAGAGGGAGGAAACCGGAGCCCCCAAATGCAACTCACACAGTCACGGGGAGAACGTACAAACTCCTTACAGACAGCAACGAGAATTGAACCCAGGTCGCTGGTACTGTAAAGCGTTGTGCTAACCACCATGCTACCATGCTGCCCACAATTGACAGGAGTTCAGGGATGGTCCAAGTGCAGAGCGAGAGACTTAAAGTACATTTATTATCAAAGCACGTAGACAGAATGCAACTCTGAGATTCCTCCTCCCGCAGGCAACCACGAAACAAAAAAACACCATGGAGCCCGTTCAAGAAAACTTCAAACACCCAGCAGGCGAGAAAGAAAGAACAAACTGCACAAACGGCAAAAATGAGCAAACAACACACAGAACATCAAACATCAAGCCAGCAATATACAGTTCAGCACTGTGCTGTGAGTCAATGCAGGCCACAGGCCTAATCTTTGCCAAAGCATCTCAGTCTACTTCGATTGTCCTGATCAACTGCTCAAAAACAGCAATAAAAAAGAGTACTGTAATTAGAAAGTTTTAAGAGAAACTGTACAGAACAAAGAAAAATAATAAACATTGGGCCAACAGGGCCACTAACTAAAAACTCTCAAACCAACTAAAACTGTCACTGTGGCTCGAAAGCAATAACATAGAACTAAATTAACGGCATCTATCTAAATCACTGCTCTTCCTTCCCAGAACGTGGACTAAGGTAAGCAGGGAGAGTTGTCGTCGCTATGACAAGACTGAAACAAAAGGAAGAGAATTAAATACAATAATTGGGTGGAATCTGTGGGTGATTGCCATCTTCGTTCAGCTGCCCACCTGCGAGAGCACCCAGACTCCACAACAGGGCCTGCGGTTGTGACAGGAGAGTCTTGTTAAGGACTGCCCTCTGTCGTATATTGACCAGTTTCCACAATCCCCCAATAATCAACTTCTCATTATTTATTGACAAGCCCAAGGCAGAAGCTGCCCTGCGTGGAACCCATCAGCGATGGAGACATTCATAGAAAGGCTTCAGTGCACAATTACCAACCTCAATGCCAAAACCCTGGTCCCTGACCACCAACCAGCTCACTGGCATGGGGGCAGCAACATCTTGACCTGGAAATCTGCCTCTGGTACTTTGTTGTAGCTGTAAA
Source organism: Hemitrygon akajei (assembly GCF_048418815.1). NCBI lineage: Eukaryota > Metazoa > Chordata > Chondrichthyes > Myliobatiformes > Dasyatidae > Hemitrygon > Hemitrygon akajei. Next base: position 13,439,578 of record NC_133127.1, on the reverse strand, counting down.
TTGGGTTTCAACCATTTTATTTATTTTATTTTCTTTAGAAGTACGGTACAGTAACAGGCCCTTCCTTACCTAAAAGCCCTTATCGCCAAATTACATCCACCTAACCAATTAACCTGCTAACCCATACCATATAACCATATAACAATTACAGCACGGAAACAGGCCATCTCGGCCCTTTTAGTCCATGCCGAACGCTTACTCTCACCTAGTTCCACTGGCCCACACTCAGCCCATAACCCTACATTCCTTTCTTGTCCATATACCTATCCAATTTTACTTTAAATGACAATACCGAACATGCCTCTACCACTTCTACTGGAAGCTCGTTCCACACAGCTACCACTCTCTGAGTAAAGAAATTCCCCCTCATGTTACCCTTAATCTTTTGACCCCTAACCCTCAACTCATGTCCTCTTGTTTGAATCTCCCCTACTCTCAATGGAAAAAGCCTATCCACGTCAACTCTATCTATCCCCCTCATAATTTTAAATACCTCTATCAAGTCCCCCTCAACCTTCTACGCTCCAAAGAATAAAGACCTAACTTGTTCAACCTTTCACTGTAACTTAGGTGCTGAAACCCAGGTAATATTCTAGTAAATCTTCACTATACTCTCTCTATTTTGTTGACATCTTTCCTATAATTCGGTGACCAGAACTGTACACAATACTCCAAATTTGGCCTTACATCTTTGGACTGTGGGAGGAAACCAGAGCACTCAGAGGAAGCCCATGTGGTCACAGGGGGAATGTAAAAACTCCTTACAGACAGCAGTAGGAATTGAACCCAGGTCACCGGTGCAGTAGTGATGTTACACAAACTGCTGGCGACCATGCTGCTCACTGACACCATAAGGCACAGAAAGCAGAATTAGGCCATTTGACCCATCGAGTCTGCTCCACCACTCGATCCCGGCTGATTTATTTTGCATCTCAACGCCATTCCCCTGCCTTCTCCCCTTAACTTTTGACACCCTGACTAATCGAGAACATAATATCCTCTGCTTTAACTACGGCCAATGTCTTGACCTCCACAACCGTCTGTGGCAATAACTTCCACTGACCTGAATACCATCCTCTGGCTAAAGAAATTCCTCCTCATCTGTTGTTTTATTATTGTCACAAGTACTGAAGTACAGTGAAAACTTTGTTTTGCATTCCATACACAAAGATCATTACAGCAGTGCAGTGGTTAACACGACGCTTTACAGTACTGCTGACCCGGGTTCAATCCCCACTGCCGCCTGTACATTCTGCCTGTGACAGCGTGGGTTTCCCCCTGGTGCTCTGGTTTCCTCCCACAGTGCATAGACGTACAGGTTGGTAGGTTAATTCATCGTTGTAAATTGTGGCATGATTAGGCGAGGGTTAAATCAGGGGTTGCTGGGTGGCGTGGCTCGAAGATCCGAAAGAGCTTATTCTGTTCTGTATCTCAAAAAGTAGACTACAGTAATTAATTAATTAAGAATGTTGGGCCATTGAGTTCAAGAGCTGCAGGGTAATGTTACTTCATGGCCCTTGAACTCAATCCTGTGACAAATGAACACACCATATGCCTTCTTAACCGCTCTGTCAAGTTGCACAGCAATTTTCATAGGTCCAAAGTTTCAGAGTACATTTATTATCTAAGTATATATACAGTATATAACTCTGAGATTCGTCCTCCCACAGGCAGCCTCGAAACAAAGAAACACCATGGAACCTGTTCAAAGAAAACATCAAGCACGCAACGCACCAAAAAAAAGGACAAGTCGCTCAAGTGAGAAAGAAAACAAGCAAAGAACACGCGGAATATTAAACATCAAACTGCAGAGTCTTCGAAACAGCCTGGAATTTTCAGTTCAGTTCAATTTAGTGCTGTGTTGCTTGTTGACTGCAGGCTGCAGAACCAGTCTGCCCCGATCGAAGTTGGGCAAAATAGCATTAAAAAAACAGGAGTTACCAGAAGCCAGAACCACATAGAACATGATCTGCAGAGTCCAAACCACAAACCACATCAATTATACTTTGCAGCTTCCTCTGGAGTGAGAGGGACAGAGATCTGTAAACGTGGACCCCCAAGATCCCTCTGCTCCTCCACTCTGCTAAGAATCCTGCCATTAACCTTGTATTCTGCCTTCAAATTCAACCTTCCAAAATGTATTGCTTCACACATTGAGCTCCATCTGCTGAGATCGATTGGGGACTGATACAAAAGGTCTCCATCAGTGTGATTCAATGATTTGGTGTTGAAATATCATTCAGATGCATGGCAGGTGATTTGTGAATCTCCTTTATCTAATTCTCCATGACATGCTCATCCCAGATTATTTACTTCAAGTAGCCGAATTTATCCATTACGCCTCTTCTCTGACATGGGCGTCTGTGTTATTGTGTTTTCCTTACTTGAAGGTGTCATGAAGGTTTATTGCCTCCTAGTCTCCCCATTACATTAAGGATGTCTAAACTGATGCCTGCAAGATTTAATTCTGTATAAGAATATAAATTGAGCCATTATGTGTCAGGGACCTCTGGGTATTGTTGCTGCTTCAGAGAAGTTACGTATGAGTGACAGGTTAAATATTTCTTTATATTAAAGGCCTGAGTTCCATTGTCAGTGTTCTCAGCTCTGGAAGGTAGAAGTGTGTCAAAGCATCCTGGATTCAGATGCTTCCCCTTACCCCAGTAGTTTTCCTGGACCGTGCAGAACAGAGGGAGTCCTGCTACCATCTACCATCTTGAGTAGAAAAGACCTGTTTCAGGGGTTCCAAACCCTTTATGTGCCTGCTAGTAACCGAGGGGTCTGTGAACCCAGGTTGTGAACCCAGGTTGTGAACCCCAGTTCTATTGGAATTGGAATTGGTTTATTAATGTCACGTGTACTGGCACACAGTGAAAAGCTTGTTGTGCATACTGTTATTCCAGCAATGCAGTGGTTAACACAACACTCTACAGTACTGCCGACTCAGGTTCAATCCCCACTGCTGCCTGTAGGGAGTTGGTACATTCTGCCCATGACAGAGTGGGTTTCCCCCTGGTGGTCTGGTTTCCTCCCACAGTGCATAGACGTACAGGTTGGTAGGTTAATTCATCATTGTAAATTGTGGCATGATTAGGCAAGGGTTAAATCAGGGGTTGCTGGGTGGCGTGGCTCGAAGATCCGAAAGAGCTTATTCTGTTCTGTATCTCAGAAAGTAGACTAATTAATTAATTAAGAAGGCAAACGGTGCATTGGCCTTTATTAGTCAGATGATTGAGTTCAGCAGTTTCTTTGTCATTGGGCGGCAACGGACAATACCATAGGACATTTCATTTGAAGCGAGTGGAGGGAAGTTTTTGGGGACTTGGTGGAGGTGTACAAAATGATAAGAGGCATAGAGAGAGTGGACAGCCAGCATCATTTTCCCAGGATGGAAATGGCTAATACAATGGGGTATCATTTTAATGTGAATGGAGGGAAGTATAGGGGGGAACTGTCACGGGTGGTGCTAGAGGCAGATACATTAGGGATACTTAAGAGATTCTTAGATAGGCACATGCTTGTAAGAAAAATGTAGGCTCTGTGGGAGGGAAGGATTAGATTGATGTTAGGGTAGGCTGGAAGAGCCTGTAATGTGCTGTACTATTCAATGTTCTATGAATCTCAATGTCATGCCCAACAAACATCCCTAAAAATAGCTCTCACAGTCCTTCTTCGTGGCTATAGATGGTCTGTTTATGAATTTGTCCTCGTTACATCTTCCAAATAATTAGCTCCACGAGAGGAGGATTGCTTAATTTAGAGAGATAGGTTGAGCTGTCATAGAAAGGCAAATTTATTTCATAAATAATCATTTCAGTGAAGTCTAATGTATAATCTTTTGTGGACTGCACGTTCAATTCAGGAATTCAAATATATAATTATAAGTTAGACAAATAAATTACACGTTATTATATTGACAAGTGGATCAACTCATCAAACATCCTCTATCCATCTTTCTAAATCCATCTGTATCTATCTGTCACTGTTCACTTTCTATATTTATCCATGTCTCTCCCTACAGCTCTATCTAAGTATTTGTCTATCTAGCACAGGAGCCATAGAGCAATTCAGCATGGATACGGGCCCAGTCTGACCAGTCCATACCGACCACCATGTCAGTCCAGATAAACCAAATTTCCTACAATTGCTCATAGTCCTCTGAGTCCCACCTTCCATGTACCAATCCAGGTGCTTCTTAAATGATGCTGTTATACCTCAACACCTTCCTTTGGCAATGTGTTCCATCTACTGCATGAAAAAGTTGCCCCTCAAGTCGCTTTTGAATCTTTCTACCACTTCCGCTGGCTGCTCGCTCCACAGACACCCACTCTCAGAGTGAAGTAGTTGCCCATCAGGTTCCACTGAAATATTTCACTGTTCACCCTAAATCTAAATACCGTACTGTTCAAAAGTGCACACACACACACACCACACACACACACACACACACACACACACACACACACACACACCACACACACACACACACACACACACCACACACACACACACACACACACACACACACACACACACACACACACACACACACACACACACACACACACACACGTGCCTAAGATTTTTGCACAGTATTGTGTTTGTCAACATGGAGAGAGAGTGAGTTCGTAAACCTGGCAGGAGCAAATGATGTTGGGAATGGTGAGGGAGGACCGCCCCGTGGGAGGGCTGTGGGACAAGTGCAGAGAAGAAATTCAATGACTGGGGCTGGCATGTGTGCAGACACACCCAGCCCTGAGACACCAGGCAAGGTCATTTGATTCCAAACATCTGGTTTATTGATCATTACAGAGTGTCTCTCTGATGCTTCCCACTCCTCCCCTCTCCCTTCCCCTTTTCCCAACCATGATTCCCCTCTCCCTGCCCCCTTCCCCCTCTCCCTGCCCCCTTCCCACTCTCAGTCCACAATAGAGACCCATATCAGAATCAGGATTGTCATCACTCACATATAGTATGTCATAAAATTTATTTTTGCTTTTGGCAGCATTACAGTGGAATACATAAAATTACTACAGTACCGTGCAAAAATCTTATTCGCACTGGCTATATATATGTGCCTAAGACTTTTGCACAGTACTGTATGAACTCTAGTTCTAGATTCACCCAACCTCGAGGGGAAAAGACTGAATACATTCACCCATATACACTTCATAATTTTGTATATCTCTGTAAAACTCTCCTCATTCCCCTGTACTCCAGAGAATGAAGTTCTAACTTATTCAACCTTTCCCAATAACTCTCCTCCTCAAGACCCGGCAATATCCATATAAAGTTTCTCTGCACTCTTCCAATCCCATTGATATCTTCCCTGTAGGTGGGTGACCAGAACTGCACACAACACTCCATATTCATCCTCACCAACATTTTGTACTGATACAGTATAATATCCCACTTCCTGCACTCAGTGCCCTGATTTGTGAAGGCCAATGTGCACGCAGACATGGCACATAATGGTGATGATGAATATGCAATAAGCTCTCTTTATGACCCTATTTAGCTGTGATGCCTCTTTCATGGAATTATGGATCTGTATTCCCAGATCTCTATGTTCTAGGGCATACATACCTCAGAGCCCACTATTCACAGTGCAAGTCTTGCTCTACTTTTGCAATACCTCACACTTTTCTGCATTGAATGCCATCTGCCGTTTCTCTGCCCATTTTCCCATCTGGTCAAGATCACACTGCAAGCTTTGACAGCCTTCCTCGTTGTCTACTATGCTTCCAAAATAATGCTGAACATTCCCAGCATGTTAACCTGATGGGTGTGACTGTTGGTAACTTTGGAAGGTGAGCTTAGGAGGGTTAATGGCGCCTAACGGCGACTCCTTTGCTTGTATCTTCGGAAACAGCTCTATTTCCATCTTTAGTATCTCTATTTTTCCCTTTCAGAGTTCTTCTGAAGTCCCCGAGCTGGAGTTATGCGCTGACTTTGGTTCTTTGCAGGAATGGGACCCGCTCTCGGGGTTCCATAACTGGCCATTGTTCGGCACACCAAAGGCTTGGCCTAAGCTCGGCTTGAATTCAGAAGCCTAGGATCTTGGGTCTCTCCAGACAGGCAGATTGAGGGTCAGTGTCATGACGGGAGACCCATGTGTCGTCGGGGGAGTCAGGATATCTGCTGTGTGCCTGGAGACCCGGAATCTTTGTGATCTTCGGGCACAGAGCTCGAGAAAAGCGACTTTTAACATCATAAACCAGTGAAATGTTTGTTATGTCTCCCCAATCACTGGGAAAACGGAGACACTTCTTTCTCCCTTATTAGGGGGAGAGAGAACCTGCGGTATGTCGAATGCCGGGTGAAACGCGAAGTCTTTGGGGTAACTGCAAGTCTGTGTCTTTGCTCACGCTTGAGTGCTCGGTGGCGGGTGCCAGTGCTTGTTTTTCTTTGCCAGTGGGGGGAGGGGGGGTCATCGCTTGGGGCCGCTTACGCGTGGGAGGGAGGGGAGCTGGGGGGGACTTTGGGGTTCTGACATTTAACTATTTTTCATTCTTTGGGGCTCTCCTCTGTTTTCGTGGGTGGTTCTGAAGAATAAGCATTTCAGGATGTATATTGTATACATTTCTCTGACATTAAATTGTACCTTTGAACATAGGATTAGCTTTATTTGTCACATGTATATCAAAACATCAGAAGATACAGTGAAACGTGACGTTTGCGTCAATAACCGAAACAATCTGAGGATGTGTCGGGGGCAGCCCGCAGGTGTCACTACACTTCCAGCAACAACAGAGGATGCCCACAACTTACTAACCCTAACCCGTATGTCTAGAACGTGGGAGGGAACTGGAGCATCAGGAGGAAAGCATGCACTATCACAGGGACAATGGACAAACTCCTTACGCCAGGATCAAGAATCGAACCCTGATCTTACAGCTGGCATGCTGTGATAGTGTTCCTCTACTGTGTCACCCCATCCGTGCACATGATGATGGCGGCGTGGAACAAGCCCTTCGAATCCACCAAGCCGCACCGGCCAGCAACCCACCTAATTAACCCTAGCCTAATCACAGGACGATTTACAATGTTTAACCAGTGCATCTTTGTACTGATGGAGGAAACCGGAGCACCCAGAGGAAACCCATTCAGTTCCTGGGGAGAACGTTCAAACTCCTGACAGACGGCACTGGAATTGAACTCTGACTCCGGAATGCCCCGAGCTGTAATAGCGTTGTGCTAATCACTACACTATCTCATTGTGCAGACATTTCAGTAAATTAACATAGATCAATGAAAAATTTCCTGTGTAGCACAAATCAATTCTACTCACAATGCTAGCTGGCAGGGATCCTGTGAAAGATTAATGGACCTTAATTGAGCTTAACAGCTAATTGATAAACCGCTGAGTTTTCGTAACATTTTTCCAACATAAAATCCACTAAACCCACTAGATGAGTCCAACAACAAATTTGTACAGATGTGCTACGGGGACCATTCTAACTGACTGCATCACCGTCTGGTATGGGGGGTGGGGGGGGGGCACTGCACAGGATTGAAATTTGTAAATTGCAAACTCTGTCAGGTCCATTATGGGCACAATTTTTCCTTGCACCCAGAACATCTTCAAGGAGCGATGCCTCAAAAAGTTGGCACCTATCATTAAGAATGCCTATGACCCAGGACTTCCCTCGTCTCATCGGGAAGGAGGGACAGGAGCCTGAAGGCACACACTCAATGATTCAGGGGCAGCTTCTTCTCCTCTGTCATCTGATTTCTGAATGGACATTGAACCTATGAACACTACCTCACTACTCTTTTCTCTTTCTCTTTTTGCGATGCGATCGATGCTTATTTAACTTTTTAAATATATACATATAATTGCTGTAATTTATCATTTTTATTATTATGTATTACACTGTTCTGTTGCCACATGACAACCAATTTCACGACATATTCCAATGATATTAAAGCTGATTCTGATTGTGAACCATTGAAAAATATTTAAAGTTCAAATTTCAAAGTAAATTTAATAGCAAAGTACATATATGTCACTATATATAACCCTGAGATTCATTTTCTTGTGGGCATACTCAATAAATCTATAGAACAACAATCATTACTGAACCAATGAAAGACGGCCTAATCTGGGTGGTCAGCCAGAGAGCAGAAGACAACAAACTGTGCAAATATAAAAAGAAGGAAATAATATTAATAAATATTAAGCAATAAATATCAAGAACATGAGATGAAGAATCCTAGAAATTGAGTACATTAGTTGTGGGAACATTTCAATGATGGAGCAAGTGAAGTTGAGTGAAGTTATCCCATTTGGTTCAAGAGCCTGATGGCTGGGAGATAGTAACTGATCCAGAACCTGGTGGTGCAAATCCTGAGGCTCCTGTACCTCCTCAGCAGCGAGAAGAGAACATGGTCTGGGTGTAGGATGCTCCTGAAGATAGATGCAGCTTTCCTGCGACATGTAGATGTGCTCAATGATTGGGAAGGCTTTACCCCTGATGGACTGAGCCATATTCACTACATTTTTTAATTTTTTCCATCCAAGGGCATTAGTGTTTCCATACCAGGTTGTGATGCGGTCAGAACACTCTCCACTACACATCTATAGAAGTTTGTCTAAGTCATTAATGACTATAAAGTAGAATCATAATTTGATTTATCACCATCATCATATATGACATAAAAATGGTTATTCAGAAGTAGTAAGGTGCATAAAATTAGGATGAGGAAGCAACACTTTATACTTTGTCTAGGTAGCCTCCAATCTGATGGCATAAATATTGATTTCTCCTGCCGGTCAACAATCTTTTCCCTCCTCTTCCTCTATTCCCCACTCTGGTCTTTTACCTCTTCTTACCTGCCATCAGCCCATTGAGTTGGTTCAGATAGTATCACCAGAAATTCAGCATCATCATTATGTGCCATGCTGTAAGATGTGGGTGACCATGATTAACATGTAATGTTAAAATTGTACAAGGCATTGGTAAGGCCAGATTTGGAATATTGTGTACAGTTCTGGTCACCGAATTATAGGAAAGATATCAATAAATTAGAGAGAGTGCAAAGACGATTTACTAGGATGTTACCTGGGTTTCAGCACTTAAGTTACAGAGAAAGGTTGAACAAGTTAGGTCTCTATTCATTGGAGCGTAGAAGGTTGAGGGGGGATTTGACCGAGGTATTTAAAATTTTGAGAGGGATAGACAGAGTTGACGTGAATAGGCTGTTTCCATTGAGAGTAGGGGAGATTCAAATGAGAGGACATGATTTGAGAGTTAGGGGGCAAAAGTTTAAGGGAAACACGAGGGGGTATTTCTTTACTCAGAGAGTGATAGCTGTGTGGAATGAGCTTCCTGTAGAAGTAGTAGAGGCCAGTTCAGTTGTGTCATTTAAGGTAAAATTGGATAGGTATATGGACAGGAAAGGAGTGGAGGGTTATGGGCTGAGTGCGGGTAGGTGGGACTAGGTGAGATTAAGAGTTCGGCACGGACTAGGAGGGCCGGAATGGCCTGTTTCCATGCTGTGATTGTTATATGGTTATATATGATTGTTCTTGGCATATTTTTCTACAGAAATTGTTTGCTATTATCTTCTTCTGGGCAGTGTCTTTACAAGGTGGGTGACCCCAGCCATTGTCAATACTCTTCCAAGATTGTCTGCCTGGCGTCAGTGGTCACAGAACCAGGACTTGTGATATACACCAGCTGCTCATACGACCATCCACCTCCTGCTCCCATGGCTTCACGTGACCCTGATCAGTGTGCAGGGAGGAGGGTGGGGCTAAACAGGTGCTACACCTTGCCCAAGGGGAACCCACAGGCTAGCAGAGGGAAGGAGCTCCTTTGGTAGAGACCCTGACACCCAAGTATAACGTTAAGACATGAGGATTAACATGAGGAGCCAATGATGGCTCTGAGCCTGTACTACTTTAATGTATTTTTGCGTGGATCTAATCTGTCTGGATGGTACACCTACAGAAGCTCTTCACCGTATCTTTGTACAGAAAGCATCTAGAGCACAGAGAAGGCCCCTCAGCCCACAATATTGTATCAAATTAATTGGGCTAATGATACCAAATGAAACTAATGGAGACACAAGAGACCGGAGATGCTGGAATCTGGAGCAACAATCAATCTGCTGATGAATTCAGCAGGTCAAGCAGCATCTATGGGTGGGGGGGGGGGGAGTGGGGGAGAGGAATCACCGATGCTTTGGGTCAAAACCCTGCATCAGGACTGAGTCCTTGCAGACTAAATATTTGTGGTTGCAAATTAAACCAGTCCATGTTCCTCCATGTGTCTATCTAAGAGCCTCTCAGATGCCTATATCGTGTCTACCAGTGACAATAATAACTCATTCCGTATTCTCCCCCTCTCACCCTCTCCTTGGGCAGAAGATACAGAAGCATAGAAGCACCTACAACCAGGCTCGAGGGCATCTTCTGTTATCAGACTATTGAACCACTCCCTAATACAGTAAAGTGGACTCATCCTCACAATCTACCTCATTATGGATCTTTGTTTGCCTGCACGGCACTCTCCATAACTGTAACACTTTAATCTGCATTCTGTCCTAGCATAGCTGTTAGTGTAACGACCTACTGTGTTCAACCTGCCTGTCGAAGCAGTGTACCGGGGGCGTGGCTGCGGTCACAAACAAACAGCAGCTAATTGGAGCCTCAGGTGAGAGCTGAGTGTCTGGTGGGGACCAAAGGTGATTGAGCTGCCCCAGAATGGACACGACAAGGCTATCCCTGTATACCCCATATACCCCACACATGAATACAGTCAAACAAAACAACATTATTCCGGAGCCAGGGTGCAAAACACAGCACCAGCAGTCATACACAGCACAAGACACATGTAGCACGTATAAGACATCAGTGAAATGCAGTCACTGAAAAATATGCAGTCCAAGTCCCTGAGTTCAGGAACTTTGCAGCAGCCTGCGGTCAAACACAGTACAGCTCGTCTTCTGCCAAGTGAGCACAGGGGGGCAGCACCAACTCCACACCACACCACCTCCAGTGGAGCCCACCGACTCTGACGCCTGTCTCCTGGGCGATCGGGGATCAATTCCCGCCTCAGTCCGTTAGGTGTTTGTTTGTGCTCCCTGTGGGTTTCCTCCTGGTGCTCCGGTTTCATCCCACATTCCAAAGGCACACAATGGGCCTGCAAAGTTGGTGTCGGAAGCATGGTGACACTCGCAGGCTGCCCACCACAATCCTTGCCGATCTGACGGAACGATGCACTTCACTGCACGTGAGAAATAAAGCTGATCTTTGTAACAGGATGCCCGACACTATGTACAGTACTCTTCTCAGTGCAGCCTCGCCAATGACCTATACCAATACTTGCTGGGATTTAGAAGGATGAGGGGGGATCTCATTGAAACTTATAGAATATTGAAAGGCCTAGATAGAGTGGACATGGAGAAGATATTTCCTCTAGTGGGGGAGTCTAGGATCAGGAGGAAAAGCTTCAGAATAGAAGGACATACAAATAGAAGAGATGAGGAGAAATCTCTTTAGCCAGATAGTGGCAAATCAGAGAAATTTTTGCCAGAGACAGCTGTGAAGATCAAGTGATTGGATATATTAAAAGTGGAGGCTGAAAGGTCTTGGTTAGTAAGGACATCAAAAGTTCTGAGGAGAAAACAGGGGAATGAGGTTGAAAAGGAAAATAAATCAGCCATGATTGGATGGAGGAGCAGACTCGATGGGCCGAATGGCCTTTTTCTGCTCCTATGTCTTATGTTCTTATGGCTATAATGAAGGCATCCTGCATTCGAATTTTAATTTTCCAACCAAAAGCAATTAGCCAGCAGAAGTTAGTTCCGTCTGCCAGCCCGATATATCCAGAGCAATCCTACTCTGCACTCACCTCTCAGCAGCCCTCTGGGCAGTGGGACAAGAGCCAAATTCTTTGGTTCTCCTCCCACCATCTATTCAAACCCCCCTGCCCAGTGACAAAAGCAGAGAAGCATGTGCATGCAGAGAAATTAAAAAAGTCTGCAGGAGGACAGACCAAGGATCGGTGCACAGATTGCCTCAGGGGCAGATAAAACCGTGGACAATAGCAAAGGGGACTAGGTGGGAGGGGGTGCAGTGGGTATTACTGGTTGTAAGAAAATCCCTGCCAATAACTCGGTCTCTGCACAATCTCAGGGAGGAGACAAGCCATCAAGAGTGGGATTTGAGCGATGGGGGTAAAGCTGTTTGTCTCATTAATTGATGGGAGGCTCTCCAAGTCACCTCGAGGCTTGCAAATGCCACAGCCAGCTCGCAAGATTGATGGCTCTCCGATATATTAGCCAGAACGCTGCAGTCAAATGAGAAATTGTCTTTGCTCATGGTGCAGGCTGGATGAGCGAGGCTTAAACTACCAAGTTATTGGTGATCACCCTGAGTAGGCGTGATAAATTAGACAAGGGATGTAATAGGAATTATCAAGCCCAACACTTGCTCACTGAGACTGCAAATGGCAGTGTCAAGAATAATCAGACCATAAGACATAGGAGCGGAATTAGTCCATTCAGCCCATCGATTCTGCTGCACCATCCGACCACGGCTGATTTATTATCCCTCTCAATCCCATTCTCCTGCCTTCTCCCCATAACATTTGACACCCTTACTAACCACAAGAACCCTATCGACCTTCACTTTAAATATACCCAGTGACTTATGGAGCCACAGAGGCATAGAACACTACAATGCAAAAACAGGCCCTTTGACCCATCTAGCCCATCCTCAACAATTAATCTGCTTAGTCTCATCGACCAACATTAGGACCATAACCCTCCCAGCTACGTATCTGTCCAAATTCCAAATGTTGAAATTGAACGCACATTCCACACTCTCAACATAGTCTGACTGAAGAAGTTTTGCTTGGGTTTCCCTTAAATATTTCATCCTTAAATGATCATTAGCTCTAGTCCCACCCAACCTGAGCGGAAACCCTATTAAAACTCTATAACCCTATAGACCACTCATAATTTTGTATACATTGTATGAAGTGTTTTGAATTAATTAATTTATTTGTCTATTAATTGACTAATTGATTAAGGTACAGTGCACTTCGAGCCAGGCTGCCCAGCAACCTCTGATTTAACCCTAGCCTAATCACAGATCAATTTACAGTGACCAGTTAAACTAGAGTACTAACCGGTACATCTTTGGACTGAGGGAGGAATCCAGAACTCTTGGAGGAACCCCATGTGGTCACGGGAAGGAGGTATAATCTCCTTACAGGCAGAGGAGGGAACTGGACCCCAGTCGCTGGCACTGTAAAGCTTTGTGCTAACCACAACAATATTGTACAACTTCCAGTTTGTGGGTCTGGAAGATGCTGTTGGACTCTAAAAGGGAGAGATGGGGCTTTAGATTAACCCTACATTCATCAGTCATCACTTCCAGAAATACTCACCCCCCCCCTCAGTACCGCAGTTAAGAGTGCAGATTACTATCTTTAGTTTATTTGTGGTGACAATACTAAAGTCTCAACTTCTCTGCCTGGACTGCAGCAAGTCAAGGAGATTGAAGATAGAGATTAAAGATTAGCTTCATTGGTCTCATATATATAGAAACATTGAAAAATGCAGTGAATTTCTGCAGATGTACCGTGGAGAGCATTCTAACTGGCTGCATCACCATCTGGCATCGGGGGTGGGGGCTGTAATAAGCTGTAAACTCGGTCAACTCCATCATGGGCACTAGTATCCAGGGCATCTTCAAAGAGCAATGCCTCAAAAAAGCAGCATCCATCATTAGGGACCTCCACCACCCAGGGCATGCCCTCTTCTCATCGCTCAGGTACCGGATTCCGAAGACACACACTCAACGATTCAGGAACAGCTTCTTCCCCTTTGCTTTCTGATTCCTGAATGGACATTGAACCCATGAACACCACCTCACTACTTTTTTTTCTCTTTTTGCACTGCTTATTTAATTTAACATTTATATAGATTATTAATATACTTACTGTCATCTGCAGGTTTTGTGGTTATTATTATTGTGTATGCAATGTACTGCTGCATAACAACAAATTTCATGACATATGCCGGTGATGTTAAACCTGATTCTCATTCTGATATGTCATTTGCTTCAAGAACCAACACAGTGCAGCGGGCAGCCCGCGGGCATCACCACACTTCAGGTGCCAATGTTAGCATGCCCACAACTTACCAGCCCTAACCTGTACATCTTTGGAATGTGGGAGGAAAACAGAGAGCTGCCCAAGTGGTCACGGGGAGAACATGCAAAACTCCTTATAGATAGAGGTGAGAATCAAACCCTCTTCCTGCTGCTGCCGTCAAGGAGGAGACACGGGAGCCTTAGGTCCCACTCCATCAGGTTCAGGAACAGTTGTGAAATAGGGTATAACTTATATTTAATTTATGGTTTTCTTATGAATGCTGCTGCAAGAAAGTAGTTCACTCGAGACAGGAGAGGCTGCGGATGCTGGAATTTGGGGCAACGGAGAATCTGATGGAAGGATTCAGCTGGTCAAGCTGCGTCTGTGAGGGGGAAAGGTCGAACCTGAAAGAAGAATACAAGCGTAGTGGCAGGATTCTTAATGACACGGAGGAACAGAGGGATCTTGGGATCCACGTTCATAGATCCCTCAAAGTTGCTCCACAAGTTGATAGGGTGGTAAAGAAGTTGGCTTTCATTAGTCAGGGGACTGAGTTCCAGAGGCATGAGGTGATGTTACAGCTCTATAAAACTCTGGTTAGTCCACATTTGGAATATTGTGTTCAGTTCTGGTCACCTTATGATAGGAAGGATGTGGAGCTTTCGAGAGGGTGCACAGGAGATTTACCAGGATTCTGCCTGGATTAGAGAGCAGGCCTTATTGAGGAAAGGCTTAGCGAGCAAAAGCTTTTCTCTTTGGCGCAAAGGAGGATGAGAGAAAACTTAATAGAGGTGCATAAGATGACAAGAGGCAATGTCTTTCTCCCCAGGCAGAAATGGCAAATATGTAAGGGTTTAGTTTTAAGGTGATTGGAGGAAAGTATGGCGGGGGTGGGGGATTGTCAGAGGTAGGTTTTTATTTACATAGACAGTGGTAAATGTCTGGAATGTACAGCCGGGGGTTTTGGTAAAGGTAGATTACATTAGGGGCCTTTAACAGACTGGTGGATGCAAGAAAAATGGAGGTGTAAGTAGGAGAGAGTGTTTAGATTGATCTTGGAGTCAGATAAAAGGGCAGCACAACATTGTGGGCCGAAGGGCCTGTACTGTACTGTACTGTTATATTGCACTGCTCCAAAGAGCGCTATATGAGGTCATTCTTACCATCAACTATTAGGTTCAATGATGAGTCAACCCATAGACAGGGAAGTAATAACACCTCCTGTTAGACTGTTATTAACAACTGCTTAAGCTCTATTTAGCTCTGTTTGCCACACCCTGCAATCGTGGACACCCTGTGCGATAATGTGCAATAATACCATCACTTCTCATCTGGGCAATGTGAACGTGCACCCATTACTGTATAATATTACGGTAATTCTTGCACTACCACCTTATCAGTGTGATCTTGAAAATCTTGTAAATTTTGTAATCTTCGACTTGTAAATCTTGTACATCTTATGGTAACTTATTTTTTCTACCTTCTCTTCTAATATTTGTATATCTGTGCATGAGTAGTGCTACTGTGGCACTGTAGTTTCCTTTGGGAATAATGAAGCGTCTATCTATCTTTCTGTGCAGCTAGCTACATTGTGAAAGGTTGGCACAATGTACCATTCTGCAGTGTTCAATGTTCTGTTTCACTGCATATATATGGACGTGCTTATGACAGTGAACTCTTATTTTTGCCTCCTTCTCCTGGGACAATGCTGACTTTGCAGGTAACAGGCAAATCTTAAAGCATTCTGAAAATCATACATGGACACCAGCAGCCTCTTTCAGAGCCCCATTCTCTGTAAACTTGAGACACTGTTGTGCATGAAAATCCCAGGAGATCAGCAGTTTCTGAGATACTCAAACCACCCTGTCTAGCACCAGTAATCATTCGACAGTAAGAGTCACTTAGATCACATTTCTTCCCCATTCTGATGTTTGGTCTGAACTAACAATTGAACCTCTTGACCATGTCTGTATACTTTTATTCGTTGAGTTGCTGCCGCGAGATTGGCTGGTTAGAAGTCTGCATAAGCAAGCAGATGTACAGGTGTACCTAATAAAGTGGCCGTTGAGTATCAAACATCACAGTTGCTTAAGGCCACCGTCACTCTCTAATCCCTGTTTATCCCACACACCAGCTGTGAGGGGCAGCTGATGCTTGGAAAGTTCCGCTTGCTTACATTGGCTGAAGCAGCAAAAAAAAGCCTTGTTAAAATATTAAAGTCTTAAAGTGGAATGCACTTCTAAGAATTGATCACCTGAAGTGCCTTTCACTGGGCTTTTCCATACAAGACAAAATAGATTAGAATAATCAGGGGGGAAATGCACTGCATTTTTTCTGAATTCTTCCCCCATTAACAGTGAGGTCAACTGGATAAGATGTTGAATGACAATGAGATAGTGTTCACATCTGGTTATCTGATTATAGATTCTCTGTGATATGAAGCGATAGATATCCAAGAATCAGTGGTGCTTTAATGCCCTGTAAATATTAGCTTTGTTTGTCACAAGTATATCGAAGCATACAGTGAAATGCATCATTTGCGTCAGATTAATTAGCGAGGATTGCACTGGGGACTGCCGGCAAGTGTTGCCATGTTTCCAGGGCCAGCAACCCACTAACATTACTCCCAACCGTAGTCTTTGGAATGTGGGAGGAAATCGGAGCACTTGGAGGGAATTCACGTGGTCGCGGGGAGGATGCGTGGGAACTGAAGCCAGATTACTGATCGTTGGCGCTGTAATTGTGTTATGCTCACCGTCATGCTAATGTACATCCAAGTGTGAATGCCGAAACCCGGGCCTCATATTAACAATCATTTTCTTTCGTTACCTCGTTACATTTTGCCTTCTCCATATTCTTCAAGCCCCGGGTTGCTGGTGGCCATATCAATGCGGGCAATCACTTTTCCAGTCCAGACGGAGAGTTTAAGTTCAGGCTAAATCAATATTGATTTCTCCTTCTGGTAAAATAATCCCTTCCCCTCCCCTCTTCTTCTATTTCCCACTCTGGCCTCTTACCTCCCTATCACCTCCTGCAGGGTACCCTCCTCTTTCCCTTTCTCCCATGGTCCACTCTCCTCCCCTAAACCAAATCCTTCCTCTCCAGCCCTTTACCTTTCCCACCCAGCTGGCTTCCCCTATTATCTTCCAGCTATCCTCCTTCTCCTTCCCCCCCCCCACCTTTTTATTGTCATTTCCCCCCTCCCTTTCCAGTCCTGAAGAAGGATCTCAGCTAGAAACATCGACTGTTTGTTCATTTCTATGGATGCTGCCTGACCTGCTGAGTTCCTCCAGCATTTTGTGTTGCTCAAAATTCAAGCTTTTTTTTTGATCATTAACCACCTCTTTTTCCTTCCCTCAGCTCTCAACAGAAACAGAATCTCTTATCACTGATGTATGTTGTGAACTTAGTTGTTTTTTGTGGCAGCTATACTGTACAATACATAAAAATCACCATAAGTTACAATAAGAAATATAAAAAGTACATAAACAATGCATAAACACAGCAAAATAGTAAGGTAATTTTCATGGACCATTCATAAATCTGATGGTGGAGGAGAAGAAGCTGTTCCAAAACATTGAGCATGTGTATCTCCTGTATCTCCTCCCTGATGGTTGTGTGGCTCCTGTATCTCCTCCCTGGTGGTTGTGTGGCTCCTGTATCTCCTCCCTGATGGTTGTGTGGCTCCTGTATCTCCTCCCTGGTGGTTGTGTGGCTCCTGTATCTCCTCCTCGATGGTTGTGTGGCTCCTGTATCTCCTCCCTGATGGTTGTGTGGCTCCTGTATCTCCTCCCTGGTGGTTGTGTGGCTCCTGTATCTCCTCCCTGATGGTTGTGTGGCTCCTGTATCTCCTCCCTGGTGGTTGTGTGGCTCCTGTATCTCCTCCCTGATGGTTGTGTGGCTCCTGTATCTCCTCCCTGGTGGTTGTGTGGCTCCTGTATCTCCTCCCTGATGGTTGTGTATCTCCTGTATCTCCTCCCTGGTGGTTGTGTGGCTCCTGTATCTCCTCCCTGATGGTTGTGTATCTCCTGTATCTCCTCCCTGGTGGTTGTGTGGCTCCTGTATCTCCTCCCTGATGGTTGTGTATCTCCTGTATCTCCTCCCTGATGGTTGTGTGGCTCCTGTATCTCCTCCCTGGTGGTTGTGTGGCTCCTGTATCTCCTCCCTGATGGTTGTGTATCTCCTGTATCTCCTCCCTGGTGGTTGTGTGGCACCTGTATCTCCTCCCTGGTGGTTGTGTGGCTCCTGTATCTCCTCCCTGGTGGTTGTGTGGCTCCTGTATCTCCTCCCTGATGGTTGTGTGGCTCCTGTATCTCCTCCCTGGTGGTTGTGTGGCTCCTGTATCTCCTCCCTGATGGTTGTGTGGCTCCTGTATCTCCTCCCTGGTGGTTGTGTGGCTCCTGTATCTCCTCCCTGATGGTTGTGTGGCTCCTGTATCTCCTCCCTGGTGGTTGTGTGGCACCTGTATCTCCTCCCTGGTGGTTGTGTGGCTCCTGTATCTCCTCCCTGATGGTTGTGTGGCTCCTGTATCTCCTCCCTGGTGGTTGTGTGGCTCCTGTATCTCCTCCTCGATGGTTGTCACGAGAAGAGGTCATGCCGTGGATTGTGAGGGAAGTCTTTAGTGACAGATGCCACCTTCTTGAGACAGCCGTTTGAAGAAGTCCTCGACGGTGGGGAGGGTTATGCCCATGATGGGGCTGGCTGAGGTTACAACCCACTGCGGCTTTTTCTGATCCTGTACATTGGTCTTTCCATATCAGGTGGTGATGCAACCATTCAGAATACTCTACAATGAGCATCTGTAGACATTTGCTGGAGTCTTTGGTGAGACACCAAATCTCAAAATCCTAATGAAATATAGCCATTGGCATGCTTTCTTTGTGATTGCATCAATATGTTGGGCCTTGGATAAATGTCTAGACCAAGAGCATACATTTGCAGAGCAGAGCTGTACACCAGGCCATTTGGCCCATCAAGCCCCTGATAACTCTGGAGAAGAATTAACGCATCATTCCTTTGCCAAATACTTAAATTATTTTCCTTTCACACACCCTCAGTAATCTGATAGAATCTGGACAGAATCTGATCGCACTACCTTCTCAGGCAGCTGGGACATAAGTCATGCCAATTCCAGGTGTGGAAGATGAGAATCTCTGCCTTTTGGTTCCAAATGTTCTTCAGCCAAGGAGGAGGGAGTTCACAGGTCATGACCTCAACCTGTTCAGGATGCCCCCCAGTCTGCCAGAACACTCTGGTATATTCCTGAGTCACAATCACCTCAAAGCACTGGAGGGATAGAGTCATGGGGTCATTCAGCCTGAAAACAGACCCTTCAGCCCATGTTCCCTCTAAGGTGGGTGCGTGTGTGTGTGCACCCATCTTTTGCTACCAGCATATGAAGGAATTCAAACTGCCTACAACAGGTTGTCACCCTCTACCCCGTTGGTATATTTCACGGTCAAACACAATCACATTTCCTTTTCCGGTTTCTGGTGGGGGCCGTGCTGACAACATGGAGTTTGCAATGATGTGTCTGCAGATTTTAGAACTGGCTTATTTATACTGTTTTTATTGAAGAAATTGTTCTATGCACACGTGTTCTTGTCCCTGGGCAAAAAAATTGCACAGCACAAGATTTTTGGGCACACTGTTTATTACAAATTAGAGGGAATATTGCCTTCAGTCCATGCCAATCAAAATTCCTATCTATGCTATTCCCATTTGGCACATATCCTTCTAAACCTTTCCAACTAAAGCACGTTTCCAAGTGCTTTTAAAATGTTGTTAATGTACCTGCCTCAGCCACTTTCTCTGGCAGCTCACTCTGTTTCCATTCTCTGTGTAAAACCATTGCCTCTTACATCCCTCTCCTGCATGCTCTCGAAAGGCTCCACGTCTTTCATGTAATGTGCTGACCAGATCCGGATACAGCTCTCTAACAGTGTGTGTGTGTGTGTGTGTGTGTGTGTGTGTGTGTGTGTGTGTGTGTGTGTGTGTGTGTGTGTGTGTGTGTGTGTGTGTGTCAGTGTGTGTGTGTGTCTCTGTGTGTGTGTGTGTGTGTGTGTGTGTGTCAGTGTGTGTGTGTGTGTGTGTGTGTCTGTGTGTGTGTGTGTCAGTGTGTGTGTGTGTGTGTGTGTGTGTGTCTGTGTGTGTCTATGTGTGTCAGTGTCAGTATGTGTGTGTGTGTCAGTGTGTGTGTGTGTGTCAGTTCATGTTTTCCCACTATCCCTGTCACCCAGGTCTGCTCCTGTCGCGCTCCGTCTCTGAGAGAAGTGAGGGAACTGTCACCGCAGATCTGTGTATTTGGGCCAAGCTTTAAGTGTCTGATCACTGTAGTTGGCGCCAGGGGTTTTATCCCAGAGGAAGAGACATGGACGACAAGGTCTGTAACGTAATCCAATCTGGGGATGCATACTGCTAATTCCACTCAGGAAGCAGTGACCAGGGAGAGAGCAAGGTGACAGACAATCAGCAGAGAGAGAGAAAGATCCACAGGGAGGATGCTGATAATGGAGCTAATGGCATGCGAAAGCAAACAGTGGGAGTGATAGGGAGGATCCGTTAATTGGGACATAATGGGAGAAACTATTACCCATCTACCACTCCAGGTCTATTGGACAAACAAGATTAGGGCCAATTTGCAAGTCAGGAGCAGCTCACAGTTCACAGATTGGCTCGTCATTGAGGACCCGAGCCTCACAGAGAGGTGCCCAGCCTCCTCAGAAGCGCTCAGCAGGCGAGGAATCATTGGTGTGGACAGAGGCAGAGTTAATGTACCTGCTTTGGTGGGAGCGGCAAAGAGACTAGGGACATCTGTGACAGGGTGCAAGCTGAGGTTGCCAAGGTAAGCACTAAATACTGACCATCCGCTTTATTGATTTAGAGATACAGCATGGAACAGACCCTTCTATAAGACCATAAGACATGGGAGCAGAATTGACCCATTTGTCTCATCAAGTCTGCTCCTTCATTCCATTATGGCTGATTTATTATCTCTTTCAACCCCATTGTCCTGCCTCCTCCTCGTAACTTTTCATCCCCTGATTAATCAAGAGCCTATCAATCTCCACCTTAAATATATCCCAATGACTTGCCTGCACAGCCATTCGTGGCAATAATTCACCATGAGACATCGGAGCAGAATTAGGCCAATTGACCCATCAAATTTGCTCTATCATAATAGACAATAGACAGTAAGTGCAGGAGTAGGCCATTCGGCCCTTCTAGCCAGCACCGCCATTCACTGTGATCATGGCTGGTCATACACAATCAGTACCCTGTTCCTGCCCTCCCCCCATATCCCTTGACCCCGCTATCTATAAGAGCTCTGTCTAACTCTCTCTTGAATGCATCCAGACTTCCAACTCAAAGAACTGCACCACCCAGTATCCTGCCGATTTAACCCAAGCCTCATCACAGGACAAATTACAATAACCAATTAACCTACTAACCAGTACATACGTCTTTGGACTGTGGGAAGAAATCAGAACACCCGGAGCAAACCCACGTGGCCAAGTGAAGCACATGCAAACTTCTTACAGAGGACTTCATTATTGAACTCCGAACCTTCTTCCATATCCCAGAGATTTGAGGAATCACAGAATTCCGGTCACTCTCTCTTCTCATCACTGTCGTCAGGCAAGAGGTAGAGATGTCCCATAGCACCAGGTTCAGGAACAGCTGCTATCCTAGAACTATCAGGTTCTTGAACCGACCAGCACAATCCTAACCCTACGGCAGCAAAGGAACACTACAGACCACGTCTTACATCACCATGCACTTATCTCTGATTGTGTTCTTTTACAAAAGGTTCAGAAAAAGTAAATTTATTATCAAAGTACATATATTGTAATGCACAAATGTCTTGGACACTTGTATATACAGTAGCTAGATGCCTAAAACTTTTGAGTCATAGAATCATAGAAAGGTACAGCACAGTAACAGGCCCATTGGCCCATCTAGTCCATGCTGAACCATTTAAACTGCCTAATCCTATCGACCTGCAACTGCACCATAGCCCTCCAGACACCTGCCATCAATATACTTATCCAAACTTCTTGTAAGTGTTGAAATCGAGCACGCATGCACCACTTGTGCTGGTAGCTCGTTCCACACTCTTATGGCCCGCTGAATGAAGATGCTTCCCCTCGTTCCCCTTAAACTTTTCACCTTTCACCCTTAACCCATGACCTCTAGTTGAATCCTATCCTCAGCAGAAAAAGCCTGCTTGCATTTACCCTACCTATACCCTTCATAATCTTGTATACCACTGTCAAAACTCTCAATATTCTGCTTTCCAAGGAATAAAGTCCTAACCTCTTCAATCTTTCCTTATTTTTCAGGCTCTGCAGTCCTGGCAGATGACCCTACCTGCTGCTCATGCACCTCTGGTTGGAGGCTTCCCAGATGGAACACAAGAGGAGGTCATGGACTGCCATGTTGGAATGGGAATGGGAATTGGAATTAAAACATTTAGCCGCCAGTAAGTACGGCTTTTGCCGGATACAGCCGAAGAGCTTGCCGAAGCGGACCCCAATTCACAATGGATCTCAATCAATGTGCAAAAGACAACAAACTGTGCAAGTTCAGAAGAAAAAAGAAATAACAATAATAAATAAACATCAAGAACATGAGATAAAGAGAGCTTGAAGGTGAGTCCATAGGTTGTGGGAACAGTTCAGTGATGGTGCAAATGAAGTTATCCCCTCTGGTTCAAGAGCCTAATGGTTGAGGGGTAATGACTGTTGCTGAACCCGATGGTGTAAGTCCTGAGGCTCCTGTATCTTCTGATGGCAGCAGCGAGAACAGAGCATGGCCTGAGTGGTGGGGGTCCCTGATGATGGATGCTGCTTTCCTGTGACCGCGCTTCGTGTCGATGTGCACAATGGTTGGGAAGGCTCTGGATTTCCAGCACCTGCTTGGGTGTTTTCATAGCTCCTAATATGTGTCACACCTCGGCTGGAAACGCTGGGACGTGGAATTGTGCTACAACTTGTTTGGAGCTAGAACCCTGCGCCCACTTTAAATTTGGATGTGTGCAGTGAAGCAAGCTGAGTGTTCAGAACTCCTGTCAAGAAGTTCACTGAAGTGATAACACAAGCAGGAAATGAAGGAAAACAGCCAATTAAATCAACATTGGAAAGAAAGACTTGCCGTATTTCTCCTTTCCTGACCTCAGGACATCCGAAAGCATTTTACATCCAATTAAGTACGTTTGAGGCTCAGTAATGGAACATATGAAGCAATAAACAGTAGCCAATTTCACACAAGAAGCTGCCAAAAACACTAATCTGTTTTAACAATGTACTTAATTAGCTAAAAATGCTTAGTCATTTCCTGAACAGAATTATTTAAGTCCTTTTTCATCATCATCCTCTCATTTCTATTAATAGTTTTACATTTACAGTCATCTACTTTAACTATAGATTTAGATGTGACTGCATTGATGGTTTTCTATATTTATATTTATTCAATAGATTTATTCTATTCTCTAATTGCATCAATCTGTATTCAAACACAAAATGGTTTAGTTTCCATCTTCATTTATGTCCAATGTAAATATGTATAATAAATATTCCCAAGGACTGGAGTATAAAAGCAAAGATGTAATGCTGCGGCTTTATAAGGAATCGGTCAGACCGTGCTCAGCCTATTGTGAGGTATTTTGTGCCCTTTATTTAAGAAAGGATGTGCTAGCAATGGAGAGGGTCCAGAGGAGGTTCACAACGATGATCCTGGGATGAAAGGTATGAGGAGAGTTTGATGGCTCTGGGCCTGTACTCACTGGAGTTTAGAAGAATGAACGGGGAGCTCATTGAAACCTATCAAATATTGAAAGGCCTAGATAGAGTGGATATGGAAAGGGTATTTCCTACAGTGGGGGTGCCTAGGGCCGGAGAACAACCTCAGAACACATCCCTCTAGAACGCAGATGAGGAGGAATTTCTTTAGCCAGGTGGTGTTAAATCAGTGGAATTCATTGCCATGGATGGCTCTGGAGGGCAGGTTTTTGGGTATATTTAAAGCAGACGTTGATAAGGTCTTGATTGGTTATGGGAAGAGGCAGGAGACTGGGGTTGAGCAGAAGAGCCATGATCGAATAGTGGAGGAGACTCAATGGGCCAAATGGCCTAATCCTGCTTCTAAGTCTTGTGGTTTTAAGGTCTTGTTGTATATTTGCTTGTCTTACAATGCAACTGAAAACAAACAAAACCACAGTGGTTTTGCCTTTATTTTACATCTATTTAATATTGAATAAACTCTTGGAGTTTTTAACACATCAGGCCACTCAGCCCATCGTCTAACTTCTTGAAAGACAAGTTCAGTGTCAATGTTGAGTTTGTTGTCACATGCACTTAGATAGAGAGGCTGGATAGAAAGTGTTTCCAATAGTGGGAGAGTTTAGGACCAGAGGGCACAGCCTCAAAATAGAGGGATGAACAGAAATGAAGAGGAATTTCTTTAGCCAGAGGACAGTGTGGAGACCCAGTCACTGGGTGTATTTGAAGTTCTTGATAGATTTTTGATTAGTAAGGGCATGGAAGGTTAACGGGGAGAAGGCAGGAGAATGAGATTGAGAGGGAAAAGAAATCAGCCATGATGAAAAGGTGAAACATACTTACAGCAGCATCCCAGGAACCGAGCATCAGAAAAGCAACATTTACAGGAAAAATATACATTTCGCATAACTTATACACAGTTTTTTTTAAAGAGCATCATTAAGAGAAAAAAGCCTTTTCATTCTGGTGTCTTCTCCCTTCCTTCTCAGTTCTGAAGAAAGATCTCAACCCAAAACATTGACTGTTTATTCATTTTTATAGATGCTGCCTGACCAGCAGCATTTTGTCTGTGCTGCTTTTAAAATAATTTGAAGTCCATTTTAATACAGTTTAATCAGAATGGTCATAGTGTTGCTAAACCATAGAGATTGCGGTTGTGTTGGTTGTTTTAAGAACTGAATAGCTGAAGGGAAGTAGCTGTTCCTGAACCTCGTGGTTCGGATCTTCAGGCTTCCATACCTCCTGCCCGATGGTACGTACAGCAGCAGTGAGAAGATGGCATAGCCTGGGTCGTGAGAAATCTTTGATGTCTGATGCTGGTGAGGGATGTGCACATAATGTCACATGAACAACCCTGATTATCCCACTCACTGGTTGAAGATGCCGCTGGGTCCGGATGCTCATGAAGATGTTATCGAAATTCTGAGATTTATGGATTGGACTGTAGTTTGTATTGGCCTCTTTCAGTTCGATGTTTTTCTCATGTCCTCGTCCATTCTTTCTCATTGCCGATTGGCGGGCTGCGGGTCTGGGTGATCAGTTAGTTTTTGTGTGAGGGAGGGGTTGGGGGGGACTTTAGGGTTGGCAAGTTTTTGTCTCTTTTTCTTTTTGTGCGGGGGGAGTTGATGTCTTTCTTTCAACTACTTATGTGGTTTTCTGTATTCTATGGCAATCTGGAGAAGAGAGATTTCAGAGTTGTATTCTGCAAACGTACTTTGATAATAAAATGAACCTTTGACCCTCCAAGTGGTCCATTTCACTCCCATAGGTTAATTGGTCATTATAAATTGTCCCACAATTAGGCCGGTATTAAATTGGGGGATTTCTGGGTGGTGCAGCCCAAAGAGCCGGATTGACATATTCCCCGCTGTATCTCAATGAATAAATGACTAAAGGTTTACAGGTCAGGGTTAGCAAGTTGTGGACATCCTGTGTTGGTGCCAGAAGCATGGCAACACTTGTGGCCTGCCCCCTGCACATCACAAATGTTGACCTAAATGATATTCATAAAGACATAGATAAGTACTGCACAGAAACAGGCCCTTCAGTCCATCTAGTCGGTGTTGAACCATTTAAACGCCTATTCCTGTCGACCTGCACTGGGACCATAGCCATCCAGAATACCTATCCAAACCAATCCAAACTGCTCTCACACATTGAAATCAAACCTGACCCCACCATTTGTGTTGACAGCTCACTCAACTCACTCACGACCCTCTGCATGATGAAGTTCCCTCTCATGTTCTCTTACTTTTCACCCTTAGCCTATGAACTCTAGTTGTCGTCCCACCCAACCTCAGTGGAAAAAGTCTGCTTGCATTTACCATATCCACAGTATACCCCTCAAAACTGTGTATACGTCTATCAAATCGCCCCTCAGACTTCCCTGTTCCAAGGAATAAAGTTCAATTTTTCCTTATAACTCAGACCCTCCAGTCCCAGCAACATCCTTGTAAATTTCCTCAGTACTCTTTCAACCTTATTTACATCTTTATCTACATGTAACAAATAAAAACTAATCCTTAATCCTAATAATCTGCAGAAGTATTTGCCCTCAAAGATGCCAAGCATGGCATCCTTTGAAAGACCCTGACTGAATTTTTATTCTCCATCCTCACAGCCAGTTAAAAAAAAACATAAAGTTGGTAAAAATGAAAGTAAACTTATTTTCAAAAAACACATTTAAGTCAATATATACTTCTTTGAGATTTATTGTCTGGCAGGCATTTACAGAAAAATTTAAAAATATATATAAAATTGATGAAAAATGATATAAAATGAAGACTAATTAACAAGCAATGTGCAAAAGTAGACAAACTGTGCAAATACAAAATAATAATAATAATAATAATAATAATAATAATAATAATAATAATAATAATAATAATAACAAATAGCTAATAAATAAAAAAATGTTAAGATGAGTTATAGAGTCCTTGAAAGTGATTCCATAGACTGTGGAATCAGTTCAGTGTTGATGTGAGTGAAGTTATCCACACTGGTTCAGGAGCCTGATAGTTGAAGGATAATGACTTTTCCTGAACCTGGTGGTGTGGGACCTGAGGCTCCTGTACCTTCTTCCTGATGGCAGCAGCACGAAGAGACCATGGCCTGGGTGGTGGGAATCCCTGATGACGTCCGCTGTTTTCTTGTGGCAGCGCTCCTTGTAGATATGCTCAGTGGTGGGGAGGAGTTTGCCTGTGATGGAGAGGTGCAGATGACTGGGTAGAGATCTCCAGATAATTGCTACTCACCTTTGCATATTTTGCCCAGCTTGTTGAATCTGTAAATTACATTGGTGCGAATTGCGTCTCTCTATTTATACCATTCAAGTCAAGGCTCAACACAAATAAGAAGTTTGTGGGTGTTGCTTGAATTTCCAGCATCAGCAGATTTCCGCGTGGTTGCATATTTCCCACAGTTCATTTTCTCTCACTCACCAAAATCGCTCATCCCTGAAATTTTTCTAGTGAATCTGTCTTGTACAGGGATTTACAATGACGTCAAATCTTCCTAAAGGTTTAGTGATCAAAATTGGACACAGTAGCTTATGTAATTTTCCTGTTCCTTTCTGCATTGATACTTCTGCACCAAATTTCAAAATAAAAACAATACAGGTCCAGCTTGATGGTCAGTGTGGATGAGTTGGACTAAGGGGTTTGGTGGTCAGTATGGATGAGTTGGGCCAAGGGGTTTGGTGGTCAGTATGGATGAGTTGGGCCAAGGGGTTTGGTGGTCAGTGTGGATGAGTTGGGCCAAGGGGTTTGGTGGTCAGTGTGGATGAGTTGGGGCAAGGGGCTTGATGGTCAGTGTGGATTAGTTGGGCCAAGGGGTTTGATGGCCAGTATGGATTAGTTGGGCCAAGGGGCTTGATGGTCATTGTGGATTAGTTGGGCCAAGGGGCTTGATGGTCAATGTGGATGAGTTGGGCCAAGGGGTTTGATGGTCATTGTGGATGAGTTGGGCCAAGGGGTGTGATGGTCATTGTGGATTAGTTGGGCCAAGGGGTTTGATGGTCATTGTGGATTAGTTGGGCCAAGGGGTTTGATGGTCAGTGTGGATGAGTTGGGCCAAGGGGTTTGACTCAACCGTTGCTCCTAACCTTCAGTTACCTTGTTGCTTTATTGTGTTAATTACCTGTTCTCTCTTGTTTTGTGAACTCTCATGGCTTGTCATTTCGCAGTTTATTATTAAAGTGACTGCTAAACCATTTCCACTACTCTGCATTTGGTTCAAGCCTGCTATACATTTCCTGAAATTATATAAAAAAAATGTTACAGGTTAAAGTACGATTATGGAATATAATGTGTATAAAATAATACATAGAAAATCTACAGTGCGATACAGGCCCTTCGGCCCACAAAGTTGTGCCAAACACGTCCCCACCTTAGAAATTACTAGGCTTACCCATAGCCCTCTATTCACGTACCTATCTAAAAGCCTCTTAAAAGACCCTATCGTATCTGCCTCCACCACCATTTCCAGCAGCCCATTCCATGCACTCACCACTCTCTGAGTAAAAAACTTACCCCTGACATCTCCTCTGTACCTACTCCCCAGCACCTTAAACCTCTGTCCTCTTGTGGCAACCATTTCAGCCCTGGAAAAAGCCTCTGATTATCCACATGATCAAAGCCTCTCATCATTTTGTACACCTCTATCAGGTCACCTCTTATCCTCCTTCACTCCAAGGAGAAAAGGCTGAGTTCACTCAATCTATTCTCATAAGGCATGTTCCCCAATCTAGGCAACATCCTTGTAAATCTCCTCTGCACCCTTTCTATGGCTTCCACATCCTTCCTATAGTGAGGCGACCAGAACTGAGCACAGTACTCCAAGCGGGGTCTGACCAGGGTCCTATATAGCTGCAACATTACCTCTCGGCTCCTAAAGTCAATTACATGATTGATGAAGGCCAATACACCATATGCCTTCTTAACCACAGAGTCAACCTGCACAGCTGCTTTGATTGTCCTATGGACTCGGACCGCAAGATCCCTCTGATCCTCCACACTGCCAAGAGTTTTACCATTAATGCTATATTCTGCCATCATATTTGACCTAGCAAACCACCTCAGACTTATCTGGATTGAACTCCATCTGCCACTTCTCAGCCCAGTTTTGCATCCTATCAATGTCCCGCCGTAACCTCTGACAGCCGTCCACACTTTCCACAACACTTCCAACCTTAGTGTCATCAACAAATTTACTAATCCATCCCTCCACTTCCTCATCTGGGTCAATTATAAAAATCACGAAGAGTAAGAGTCCCAGAACTGATACCTGAGGCACCCCACTGGTGACTGACCTCCATGCAGAATATGACCCATCTACAACCACTCTTTGCCTTCTGTGGGCAAGCCAGTTATGGATCCACAAAGCAATATTCCCTTGGATCCCATGCCTCCTTACTTTCTCAATAAGCCTTGCATGGGGTACCTTGTCAAATGCTCTGCTGAAATCTATATATACTATATCTACTGCTCTAGCATAATCAATGTGTTTAGTCACATCCTCAAAAAATTCAGTCATGCAAATAAGGCACAACCTGCCTTTGACAAAGCCATGCTGACTATTCCTAATCATATTACACCTCTCCAAATGTTCATAAATCCTGCCTCTCAGGATCTTCTCCATCAACTTACCATAAAACTGAGGTAAGACTCATTGGTCTATAATTTCCTGTGCTATCTCTACTCCCTTTCTTGAATAAAGGAACAACATCTGCAACCCTCCAATCCTCAGGAACCTTGGGAACTTCTACAATAGCATAAAAGTTTTTGTTTTCATAGCCCTATAGTGCTTTCCAGAAGGGAGATTTTGGAAAAGGTGGCTTTTAGGATGGATTGCGTTTGCAATAACTGCAACCATTGATCTTAAGTCAATAATCCCAGAGTTACACAGTACCAGGCAAATAGAATTTGCTAGAAAGAAGAGAGAAGAGATTTGTAAGAATGTTGACAGGACTTGAGGAAGTGAGCAATGGAGAAAGTTTGAGCAGTTTGGAACTTCACTCCTTGGAACATAGGACTGAAGGTTGAATTGATAGAGGTACATAAAATCATGAGGGGCATAGGTAGGGCAAATGCACACAGTCCTTTCTCCAGATTGGGGAATCAAGAACTAGAGGGCCACAGGTTCAAGATGAGAGAAGAGAGATTTAATAGGAACCTGAGGGTGATGAGAATATGAAATGAGCTGCTAGAGGAAGTAGTTGAGGCAGATACATTAACAACTTTTAAAAAGCATTTGGACAGGTACATGGGTAGAAAAGGTTGAGAGGGTTAAGTGTTTCAGGCAAGCATTAATTGGAGAATTGATAAATTGGCTTATTGTTGTACAGTGACAATCTTTGTGTTGTGTGCCATTCATACAGGTCACTTAATCTCATCAGTAAATCGAGGTGGTACAAGGTAAAGTCATAACAGAATGCAGAATAAAGTGTTAGAATCACAGAGAAAGTGGTTTTCAGGGAGACAATACAGTGTAAGGTCATAATGAGGTACATCAAGAGTCTATCTTACTGTCCTAGGGAACCGTTCAATAGATTAATAACCGTGGGGTGGAAGCTACCCTTGAGCCTGATGGTATGTACCTTCAAGCTTTTGTATCTTCAGTCCATTAAGAGAGGGGAGAAGAGAGAATGTCCTGGGTGGGAGAGGTCCTTGATGATGCTGGTAACTTTCCTGAAGCAGCAAGAAGTGTAGACAGGGTCCACAGAAGGGTGGCTGGTTCCTGTGATGTGCTAAGCTGTGTCCACAACTCTCTGCAGTTTCCTGCAAGCCATTGAGATAATTTCATCACATCAGTTCATTGAGACAGTACAAATGAAAACAATAACAGAAAGTAGAATACAGTGTTACAGTTGGAGGGGAAGTGCAGTGCAGGCAGAGAATAAGGTGCAAGTCCATAACGAGGTAGAGCATGAGGTCAAGGGTCCATCTGACCATCCTACAGAATCATTCAGTAGTCATAACAGAGACAAGAAAATTTGCAGATGCAGGAAATCCCAGCAACACACACAAAGCACTGGAGGAACTCTGCAGGTCAGGCAGCATCTATGGAGAAGATTAGACAGTCGATGTTTTCAGCCGAAACCCTTCATCAGGATTGGGTATAAAAGTTGTTCTTAAGCCTGGTGGCATGTGGTGCTACATGAAACAATAATAGACCAATATTAATACAACTACAGTCCGAAGGTGCTGGACATTGAGTTTTCCTGACAAACTCAGTAATTTAACCACATTGTTACTAAATTCATATCCGTCTCACACTCAGTGTGTCAGGAACAGCTTCTTCCCCTCTACCATCAGATTTCTGAATGGTCCATGAACCCATGAACATCACCTCACCATGCTGCTCTCTTTTTGCACTGTTTATTTATTTTTTATATACAGTGCCTATAAAAAATATTCACCCCCCCAGAAGTTTTCATGATTTATTGTTTTACATCATTGAATCACAGTGGATTTAATTTGGCTTTTTTGACACTGATCAACAGAAAAAGACTCTTTCTTGTCAAAGTGAAAACAGATCCCTACAAAGTGATCTAAATTAATTACAAATATAAAACACAAATTAATTGATTGTATAGGTATTCACCCCACCCCACCCCCAACTTTAATATGACACACCAAATCATCACTGGTGCAGCCAATTGGTTTTAGAAGTCACATAATTAGTTAAATAAAGATCCGTTTTTGGAAACCTGTGTGCAAGGAAAACTTCCAAGGGGGGTGAATTCTTTTTATAGGCACTGTATTTCTTATTGTAATGTACAGCTGCCATGAATTGATAAATTTCAAAGTCAAAGTAAATTTGCTATCAAAGTACCTGTATTGAATTGAATTACCCTATATTGAATTGATTTTATTTCTTACATCCTACACATACATGAGGAGTAAAAATCTTTGTTACATCTCCGTTTAAATCTGAATTGAGCAATTTATAGGAATTTTTAATAAATAGTATGTACAACTGTCAACATAGCATAGAAATACAATCGTATCAGCGTAAGTTAATCAGTCTGATGGCCTGGTGGAAGAAGCTGTCCTGGAGCCTGTTGGTCCTGGCTTTAATGCTGCAGTTCTGTTTCCTGGATGGTAGCAGCTGGAACAGTTTGTGGTTGGGGTGACTCGGTCCTCAGTGATCCTTTGGGCCCTTTTCTCACACCTGTCTCTGTAAATGTCCTGAACAGTGGGAAGTTCACAACTACAGATGCGCTGGGCTGTCCACACCACTCTCCTCAGGGTCCTGTGATTGAGGGAGGTACAGTTCCCGTACCAGGCAGTGATGCAGCCAGTCGGGATGCTCTCAATAGGATTTGGGGAGTCATGCCGAACTTCTTCAACCGTCTGAGGTGAAAGAGGTGCTGTTGTGCTTTTTACACCACACAGCCAATATGTACAGTCCACATGAGATCCTCAGTGATGTGTATGCCGAAAGCTGTTAACCCTCTCAACCCCAGTTCCATTGATATCAATAGGGGTTAGTCGGTCTCCATTCCACAACCAGCTCCTTTGTTTTTGTGACATTGAGGAAGACATGGCTTTCTTGACACCACTGTGTCAGGGTGATGACTTCTTACCTGTAGGCTGCCTCATTATTATTTGAGATTAGGCTAATCAGTGTAGTGTCATCAGCAAATTTAATTAGCAGATTGGAGCTGTGGGTGATGACACAGTTATGGGTATACAGAGAGTAAAGGAGGGGGCATAGTACACAGCCCCAAGGGGCACCTGTGTGGAGGGGCAGAGATGAGGGAGCCCACTCTTGCCACCTGCCGGCGATCCGACAAGAAGTTCAGGATCTAGCTGCACAAGGCAGGGTGAAGGCCGAGGTCTCTGAGCTTGTTGTCAGGCCTGGAGGGAATTATGGTGTTGAATGCTGAACTGTAGTCCAAGAACAACATTCTCACATAAACATCCCTCTTCTCCAGATGTGTAAGGACGGTTTGTAGAGCTGTGGCTATTGCGTCATTTGTCGATCGGTTGTGTTGGTAGGTGAGTTGTAGGGGGTCCGGTGTGGGTGGTAGCAAGCTGCAGATGTAGTCCTTGACCAACCTCTCAAAGTATTTGCTTATTATTGAGGTAAGTATGACAGGACGCCAGTCATTCAGACGTGTTACCTTGGTCTTTTTAGGTACAGGAACAATGATGGATGTTTTGAAGCAGGAGGGCACTCTACACTGGGAGAGAGAGAGATTAAAAATGCCTGTAAACACACCAGTCAGTTGTTCCGTGCTCATTCTGAGTACCCGCCCTGGGATGCTGTCCGGTCCCACAGCCTTGCGGCAGTCCACTCATTGGAAACACCTGTGTGCTTCAGCCTCAGAGATGACCAAGGTGCAGGCCACTTCAGCAGCTCTCCTCAGGGGCTCAGTGTTGACAACATCGAACTGAGTGTAAAAAAGATTTAGCTCATCTGGGAGAGAGGCAGCGATGTTGACAGCACCACTGCGTTTAGTTTTAAAGTCTGCATTGGTGTGCAGATCTTGCCATAAGCTGTGTGTGTTGCTGGTGGAGAGTTGTGTCTGGATCTTGTTCCTGTATTGTCATTCCTCTGTCAGCCAGGTCTCCATGAAGCACAAAATGTCACATTCCTTTGTTTCCCGCTGATAGGAGATTCTGGCTCTCAGTTCACACACCTTATTGTCCAGGGTAATGAATGTTAGCCAGGAGCATGCCAGGGGGCGGTGGCCGATTAGCATTGCCATCTCAACCTCACCAGGACTCCAGCCCTTCTCCCTCACCTCCGGCACTGCTCCAAGTTAGCAGCAGTGTAGTAAATGAGCCTCCCATGGACTGTGTAAACAGGGGTTCCCAGTGTAGAAAAGGCAGCACATTGTGGGTAAATGTCGTCTTCCCAATGTTCAGAAGAGCCAGTCGATCGTATCTGATGTGACTATCAGCTTCTTGAACAAGAAATGTGAAGGAAATTGCAGAAGTTAGCAGTACACTGTAGAGTTGGTACAGAGCTCACAACATGGCTGCCGTACGTGGCGCCATCTTGGCATATACAACCCTGAGAATCATTTTCTTGCGGGTATTTACAGGAAAATAAAAAAATACAATAGAATTTATGAAAAATGATACATAAGCAAAATCTGACAAACAGCCAATGTGCAAAAGAAGACAAATTCTGCGCATAAAAATAAATAATACTGAGAACATAAGTTCAAAGTCCTTTAAAGTGAGTCAAGGAATCAGTTCAGTGTTGAGATGAATGAAATTATCCACACTGGTTCAGGAGCCTGATGGTTGAGGGGTAATAACTGTTCCTGAAGGATCAGAGATCAACTTTATTCACCATATATATAGACACTTAAATGTATTAGGAATTCAGAAACAGCCAGGAATGTGGTTTCTGTAACACTGCGTGGAGAGCAAAGAGCATGACAAGGCACAGAAGAAGACATGGCCATCCACTGCAACTAAGGAAGCCCCCAGTTGTGATAACTAATCATACCAGTGGAGCCGGACTTCTGACGTCCAGAGAGTGGATCTGGCCCAGTGCAAGAGGTTTCCTATTTAAAAACTCGCCCGTACAGTTTTCCTGTCATCAGTAGACACGGCGGACAATCACCATTAGGAATTCGTTGTGCTGTGTTGGTCAGGGAACGGCATGCAACAAAGAGAAAAACAATTATAAAGCATTATAAAGAATAAAGGATTATACAATAAAATGAAGGACTGGACATAAAAAGCCTGAACCCGGTGGTGTGGGAGCTAAGGCTCTTGTACCTCCTGCCTGATGGTACTAGTGAGAAGAGAACATAGCGTTGATGGCGGCATTTCTTTGATTTTGGAAATGTTCTGACACATGTAAGGAATAATAAACCTGATTCTGATTCTGCCACACTCCACTTACCTCTCTCTAGCATTGGCTGTTCTCTACTTAATGAACTACGGGCAGTGACAAGTTGAACATGTTCCTGTTCTAGATTTGATCCCTCCGTGGCTCCTGATTAGTTTTCAGTAAAAGATATTGGCATGCGTTGCTTCTGAAGTGCACAGGAGAATTATGAAAAATAAGAAGGACAGCCAAGTACACGTTTTGGCTGTTGACATCTCTGTTTGTTCAGGTGCAGAGGCAGCCAGTCTTGAATAATGACAGGTTTGGAAAGAGCGGCAGGCGAGAGATCTGTGGAGTAACGAGTGCAAATCGAGTCTGTTCTTGTTGCGTCAATCTCCAGAATGCAAGCAAGGGAAACTGAATAACTGAAGCTAATTAGCGGGGTGAGATGTCAACAAAAGATAGCAAACTTTTGAATGGTGTACTTTGTCCAACGAAGGGGAAGGAGGAACAGAAGGGGAGGAAAAAAAGAAAAGAAATCTCCTCTTTATTAACCTTTACATTACCACAGATGTAGCACTGGTGGCAGGAACTTTGAAACTAACTAGAATAACATAGCCTTTGGAGTCCAGTGTTTGTCCAGCGTGAATAAAATGGAACGTACACTTAGTGACTACTTTATTAGGTTCAAAGTTCAAAGTAAATTGATTATCAAAGTTCATATATGACACCATATACAACCCTGCGATTGCTTTTCTTGCAGGAATTCACAGGTATACCAGTACCCCTGCTTGCTAATGCAAATATCGAATTAGCCAATCATGTGGCAACAACTCAATGCATGCAAGCAACATGGTCGAGAGGTTCAGTTACTGTTCGGACCAAACGTCAGAATCGGGAAAGATGCGATCTAAGTAACTTCTGATCAAAGTGATGCTATGAGTTTTAAATAAGCCTGCAATAACAATGCTAAGTATACAATATTTAATGGGTCAATCATGTGTTGGCAACTCAGTGCGTAAAAGCATGCAGACATGGTCAAGAGGTTCAATTGTTGTTCAGACCAGACCGCAGAATGGGGAAGAAATGTGATCTAAGTGACTTTGACCCTGGAATGATTGTTGGTGAGTATCTCATAGATCTCCTGGGTTTTCATGCACTACCGTCTCTAGAGTTTACAGAGAATGGTGCATAAAAACAAAAATATATGTCCAATGAGCACCAGTTCTGTGATTAAAAATTTAATTTTTAGAAGTTTTAAAAGTTTAAAAATTTAATTAAATTAAATTAAATTTAATTTAATTTAAAAAATGTAAAGTTTTGTTAATGAAAGAGGTCAGAGGAAAATAGCCAGGCTGGTTCAAGCTGCCAGGAAGACAACAGTAATTCAAATAACCACGTGTTACAACAGTGGTGTGCAGAAGAGCATCTCTGAATGCACAACACGTTGAACCTTGAAGTGGATGGGCTACAGCAGCAGAACGTGAGCATACGCTCAGTGGCCACTTTATTAGGTACAGGAGGTAGCTAATAAAGTGGCCCCTGAATGTATATAAGTACTCAGTCTATGGAATGAACTGCCAGAGGAAGTGATTAAGGCTGGTTCATTAACAGCATTTAGAGTCAGAGTCACAGACACTACAGAAGAGATAAAGGCCCTTCCACCCATCTAGTCTGTATCAAACTATTAATCTGCTTAGTCCCAAAAACCTGCACCCAAACCAGAGCCCTCCGTACCCCTCCCATCCAAGTACCTATACAAATTTCCCTTAAATGTTGAAATCAATCCTGCATCCACCACCCTTTGAGTGAATAAGTTCTCCTCATCTCCTCTTGAACATTTCACCATTCACCTTTAATCCATGACCTTTAGTTCAGGTCCCACCCAACTTCAGTGGAAAAAGCCTGCTTGTTACCCTATCTATACTGCTCATAATTTTGTATATCTCTATCAAATCTCTCCTCATTCTCCTACTCTCTGGGAAATAAACCTATTCAACATTTCCAATAACTCGGGTCCTCCAAGTCCCAGCAACATCCTTGTAAATTTTCCCCGCCATCTTTCAATCTTATTGATATCATTACTGTAAGTAGGTGAGCAAAACTGGACCCAATACACCAAATTAGCCAACTTAAACAGCACTTGGACAGATTTATGGATAGGTGTCACTACTGTCTGGATGCTCCAGAGATTGCCCAGAGTGGAGGCTATTTTATGTAATACTCTTTCAGAAGTGAACTTTGGAATTCTCCATGATCTTCAGAATTAGAATCAGTAACACGGGCATATATCATGAAATCTGTTGTTTTGCAGCAGCAATAAGAAACATATATTAAAAATTTAAATTAAATAAGTAGTGCAAAAAGGAAGACAAAAAATATATAGTAAAGTTGTGTTAATGGGTTCAATGTCCATACAGAAATCTGATGGCAGAGAGGAAGAAGCTGTTCCTGAAATGTTGAGTGTGTGCCTTCAGGCTCCTGTATCTCCTCCTAGATGGTATAAATGAGAAGAGGGTGACAGTGGTCCTTAATGATGGATACCACATTTTTGAGGCATTGCTTTTTGAAGATGCCTTCGATGCTGGGGAACTGATGAAACTGACTGTTTACAACTTTCTGCTGCTTTTTCCAATCCTGTGCAGTGGTCCCTCCTTATCAGACGGAGATGCAACCAGTTCTAATGCTCTCCATAGCACATCTGTAGAAATTTGCAAGTATCCTTGGTGACATACCAAATCTCCTAATGAAATATAGCTACTATCATTGCTTCTTAATAAGTTGGGCCGGGATAGATCCTCAGAGATGTCACTCATGCTAAGTGAGGATTTTGATCTTACTCAGCTCCTTGCGGTCTTATATTGACTGCCTCTACTGGTAGTGTAGCGGTTAGCATAATGCTTCACAGCACCAGCGATCAGAGTTCAATTCCCACCAGTGTCTGCAAGGAGTTTGTATATTCTCCCCATGACCTGGAGGGTTTCCTCTGGCTCTTCTGGTTTCCTCCTGTGTTCCAAATATGCATGAGTTCCAAAAGTGGAATTGAGAGAGATGATAACTCAGCCATGATTGAACAGCACAGCAGATGCAATGGGCCATTAGCCTAATTCTGCTCCTATGTCTTAAGGTTTTATAGGGTAGGGTTAGTAATTTGTCGGCATGCTATGCCAGTGCCAGAAGCATGACAAAGCTTACAGGCTGCTCTCAGCACGATACTTGTTGATTTAATAGCCTTGCACATTTCAAAAACACAAGGATTAGTGAATTGTGGGCACGCTATTTTGTCACTAGAGACATGGCCACACTTGCAGCTTGACCCTAGCATGTATTCCGACTGTGCTGGTCATTGATGCAAACAATGCATTTCATTGCAAAGTTCGCTGTTTCGATGTACATGTGACAAATAAAACATATTTCATGACATATGTCAGTGCTAATAAACCTTGGTTCTGATTCTGATTGGTGATCAGCACAAAGGATTAGTTTCT
The DNA here is from genome assembly GCF_048418815.1 of Hemitrygon akajei. NCBI lineage: Eukaryota > Metazoa > Chordata > Chondrichthyes > Myliobatiformes > Dasyatidae > Hemitrygon > Hemitrygon akajei. The sequence goes on along the minus strand of NC_133127.1, from coordinate 13,401,406 downwards.
GTGCTGCATGTCAATGGCTTGGTTCAGTGGATATAAGCAAGTGCACCTATTGTCAATGACACCTCAACGGGGTGGCGTAGCAGTTAACATAACAAGTTAAAGCACTAGCAACTCCGATTCATTTCCCACTGCTGTCTGTAAGGCGTTTGTACGTTCTTCCTGTGACCACATGGTTTTCCTCTGGGTGCTCCAGTTCCCTCCACAGTCTAAAGACGTAGTGGTTGTTAGGTTAATGGGTCATTGTAAACTATCCTGTGACTAGGCTAGGCTTAAATCAGGGGATTGCGGAGCAGTGCAGCTCAAATGGCTGGAAGGGCCTGTGCTGTGCTGTATCTCACTAACAAATGTTTGTTAACTTCATGAAGGCAAAAGGAGGCAAATGTGCATCACTGTACATTGAGGAATCAGTAGAGGAGAGAGTCAGCTGCTCTAAATTCCTGATGTTGCCATATCCGATGACCAGTTCTGGGCCCAGCACATAAACACAGTCACAAAGAAGACATACCAATGTTTCTGCTTTCTTAGGAAGTTAAGGATTTTTGACTTGTCATCAAATGCACTAACAACCTTCTTCAGATGTTCATTTGAAAATACCGGTTGCATCATGGTCTGGTACAGCAATCCAGATGCAAAGAAACACAAGAAGCTGAGTAGTGGACTCAGCCCAACAAATCGCTCTCCACCATCGGTAGTACCTGGGATGGTAGGGTACAAGATTCATGGTGTACAAAGGCTGTTGTAAATCTGGTCAAGAAGAAAAGAAGAGCTTACAAAAGGTTAAAAACGCTATGTAATGATAGAGATCTAGAAGATTATAAGGCTAGAAGGAAGGAGCTCAAGAAAGAAATAAGGATAGCCAGAAGGGGCCATGAGAAGGCCTTGGCGGACAGGATTAAGAAAACCCCCAAGGCATTCTACAAGTATGTGAAGAGCAAGAGGATAAGACATGAGAGAATAGGACCAATCAGGTGTGACAGTGGAAAAGTGTGTATGGAACCGGAGGAGGTAGCAGAGGTACTTAATAAGTACTTTGCTTCGTATTCACTACGGAAAAGGATCTTGGCGATTGTGGGGATGACTTCAGTGCATTAAAAAGCTTGAGCATGTAGATGTTAAGAAAGAGGATGTGCAGGAGCTTTTGAAAAGCATCAAGTTGGATAAGTCACTGGGACTAGACGAGATGTACCCCAGGCTACTGTGGGAGGCGAGGGAGGGGATTGCTGAGCCTCTGGCAATGATCTTTGCATCATCAATAGGGATGTGAGAGGTTCCGGAGGATTGGAGGGTTGCAGATGTTGTTCCCTTATTCAAGAAAGGGAGAAGAGATAGCTCAGGAAATTATAGACCAGTGAGTCTTACTTCCGTGATTGGTAAGTTGATAGAGAAGATCCTGAGAGGCAGGATTTATGTACATTTGGAGAGGCATAATATGATTAGGAGCAGTCAGCATGGCTTTGTGAAAGACAGGTCATCCCTTACAAGCCTGATTGAATTTTCTGAGGGTGTGACAAAACATATTGATGAAGGTAGAGCAGTAGATATAGTGTATATGGATTTCAGCAAGGCCTTTGATAAGGTACCCCATGCAAGGCTTATTGAGAAAGTAAGGAGGCATGGGATCCAGGGGGAAACTGCTTTGTGGATCCAGAACTGGCTTGCCCACAGAAGGCAAAGAGTGGTGGTAGACGGGTCATATTCTGCATAGAGGTCGGTCACCAGTGGAGTGCCTCAGGGATCTGTTCTGGGACCCCTACTCTTCGTGATTTTTATAAATGACCTGGATGAAGAAGTGAAGGGATGGGTTAGAAAATTTGCTGACGACACAAAGGTTGGAGGATTTGTGGATAGTGTGGAGGGCTGTCAGAAGTTACAACGGGATACTGATAGGATGCAAAACTGGGCTGAGAAGTGGCAGATGGAGTTCAACCCAGAAAAGTGTGAGGTGGTTCATTTTGGTAGGTTAAATAAGATGACAGAATATAGTATTAATGGTAAGACTTTTGGCAGTGTGAAGGATCAGAGGGATCTTGGGGTCTGAGTCCATAGAACACTCAGGTCGACTCTGTGATTAAGAAGGTATACGGTGCATTGGCCTTCATCAATCATCAGATTGAGTTTAGGAGCTGAGAGGTAATGTTGCAGCTATATAGGACCCTGGTCAGACCCCACTTGGAGTACTGTGCTCAGTTCTGGTTGCCTCACTACAGGAAGGATGTGGAAACCATAGAAAGGGTTCAGAGGAGGTTTACAAGGATGTTGCCTGGATTGGGGAGCATGCCTTATGAAAGTAGGTTGAGTGAACTCAGCCTTTTTTCCCGTGGAATGACAGAGGTTGAGGGATGACCTGATAGAGGTGTGTAAGGTGATGAAAGGCATTGATCGTCTGTATAGTCAGAGACTTTTCCCCAGGGCTGAAATGGTTAGCATGAGAGGGCACAGTTTTAAGGTGCTTGGAAGTAGGTACAGAGGAGATGTCAGAGGTAGGTTTTTTTACGCAGAGAGTGGTGAGTGTGTGGAATGGGCTGCCAGTGATGGTGGTGGAGGCAGATACGATAGGGTCTTTTAAGAGACTCCTGGACAGGTACGTGGAGCTCAGAAAAATAGAGAACTATGGGTAACCCTAGGTAATTTTTCAGGTAAGGACATGTTTGGCACAGCATAGTAGGCTGAAGGACCTGTATTGTGCTGTAGGTTTTCTATGTTTCTACATGAGTTGCTGCCTCAAGAAGGCAGTGTCCATCATCAAAGATACCCACCATGTGGCCCATTCCATCTTCTTGCAGTTACCATTGGCCAGGAGCTACAGAAGCCTGAAGTCCCACATCACCAGGTTCAGGAACTGCTATTCCCTTCAAACAGTCAGTTCTTGAACCAACCTACACAACCCTAATCACTACCTCAGTACACCAACAATGGACTTAGTTTTCTGATTGAGTTCTTGTTAAAAACTGTGTATGATTTATGCTTATCTGGTGAATGTTGTGTATCTGAATTACGAGCAAGTATGTTTTTCATTGCACCTGTGCGTATACACTCGGTTTCCACTTGATTGAGTACACCTGCACACTGGCTTGTTAATGCATATATCTAATCAGCCAATCATGTGGCAGCAACTCAATGCATAAAAGTATGCAGACGTGGTCAAGAGGTTCAGTTATTACTCAGACCAAGCATCAGAATGGGGAAGAAATATGATCCAAGTGTTTTAACCATGAAAAGATTGCTGGTGCCAGGTGGGAAAGTTTGGACCCTGGGACCCTCCAGGGACTGGACCCTCCAGTTGGGCTGAAGGGCCTACTTCCAAGCTGTATGACTATGGCTCCATATCCCTCTAAACCTTTCCTATCCATGTATCTGACAAAATGTCCACTAAACGTTATAACTCTACCTGCCGATTGATTGCATGATGGTCTGGTACAGCAGTTCAAATGTGCAGGAATGTAAGAAGTCACAGGGAGAAGTGGACTCAGTTCAATAAATCACAGGCTCATCCGTCCCCACCATTGGTAGTATGTACATGAGATCCTGCCTCAAGAAGGCAAGATCCATCATCAAAGATACCCAACATGTGGCCCAGACCAGCTTCTCATTGCTCCCATTGGGCAGGAGGTACAGAAGACTGAAATCCCACATCCCCAAGTTCAAGAACGGCTACTTCCTTCAACCATTCAGTTCTTGAGCTAACCTACACAACATGAGTCACTACCTCATCATAGCAACACTCTGAACACTTTGCACTCAAAGGGACTTCGTGATTAAACTAATAGAGTCACATACAGCATTGAAACCGGCCCTTCGGTCCATCTAGTTCATGTTGAACCATTATGCTGTCTAATCCCATCAACCTACATCTGGACCATAACCCTCCATACCCTTAGAGTCATTTTCCTTGGCCTCCATTGGTCAGGGTCGACCATGAGTGTTGCATTCTAGCTGTTTAAGTATGCAAGCCAGGGCAGTACAATATGGAGAGCAAGCTGTTGCCCACGTAGCAAGCTCCTCCTCTCCATGCATTGGATGAGCGCAGAGGAACGTCAGAGACCGATACATTTTGCCACCAGCAGCATTGCAGGAGTTGCCAGTCAGCATTGAACTCAGCGTAGGACTGGTTTAGGGACTGCAGCTCTGGATATTTCCTCAGGGTTTTCTCCCGAAGCCATCCCCATGAGTGGATATAGCTGCAAGGCTGCGGAGGTTTGAGATCAGAGTTTTCCTTCTAGGTGAGCTGCCAACCACGGCTGATGAGCCTCATCTGCCTGCAGTGACTGCTTTTAAGGTGCTAGTAACCCTCCATTGCCCCTTCTTCTGTCAGTAGAAATTGTTCCACTGGGCTTAGTAACACAGGAGCTGGACTTGGTTGTCAGAAGATATTTGAGACTGCACCATTGGGAGCATTTAATAGGTAGTGGGAGCTTAGCCCCACTACTTCCCCTGGCTATAACAACCTTAAGGAACCATAAGATTATAGATCAATTTATATATAAATTAATTCATGTTTTCCTTGAGAATGCTGTTTATCTGGAGCTGCACACCTGTGATGCTGCTACAAGTAAGTTTTTCTTTGCACCTATGTATCCGTGTGCTTGTACACACAACCGTAACCTCAACTTTGATATTTGAAATTTGTGGGTATTATTGTTAGACTGCTAAGTTGGAATTTGGCTTGAATCTTATCATTAAAAAGATTGAAGAACTTCTCTTTGTGTGGGTTTTACAGAGCCTCAATTAGTCATGCCATTATTCCAGTGCAGATGGCTCAGAAAACCACAGCTCATTTGTGAGATTCACTATTAGTTGCATTTACCAACACAGTCAACCTGACCTGAAGAGCCAAGTCATGGACTTCTCATCTGTCTTGCTGACTTGCTGTTAATAGGAAGGCAATAACAGTGTTGCAGAACCCCACAGCAGAGAGTCACAGAGTTAAACAGCTTGGGAACAGGCTCACGGAAACAATCTCTTCTAAACTCTAGACACAAAAGATTCTGCAGATGTTGGAATCCAGAGGGGGACACACACACACACACACACACACACACACACACACACACACACACACACACACACACACACACACACACACACACACACACACACACACACACACACACACACACACACACACACACACACACACACACACACACACACACACCCCTGGCAGAACTCAGCAGGTCAGGCAGCATCTCTGGAGTAGAATAAACAGATGATGTTTTGAGTCAAGTGTGATAAGGGTCTTGGCCCAAAATATCTTCCTCTCCATAGATGCTGCTTGATCTGCTGAGTTCCTCCAGTATTTTGTGTGTTATTCTTCTGAAGGGTAGTGGGGTGAAGATACATCTCTGCTAAAGGTGATATAAGGTGCTTCTTCCCGCCGCTAGCCCTTGGGCAAGGTGTAGCACCTGCTTAGGCCCCCCCCCCACCCCCCTAATCAGGGTCACGTGAAGCCACGGGAGCAGGTGGTGGTTGGTTGTATGAGCAACTGGTGGATATCACAAGTCCTGGTTATGCCACCACTGACACCAGGCAGACAATCTCTGAAAAGTATTGATAATGGCTGAGCTCACCCATCTTGTAAAGACACTGCTCGGAAGAAGGCAATGATAAACCAGCTTAGTTGAAAAGTTTTGCAAGAAAAATCATGATCATGACAGATGGAAGACCATGATTGCCCACGTCATACAGCATGACACATAATGATGATGATAATGATAATGCTGGACTCTTCTCAACTCCCTTGCCTTTCCTGTGTACCTGTGACTTACTGCTGTGAGTTATGGACACAGTTCAGCACATCACAGAAATTAGTTTCACGTCCATAGACTCTGTGTACCTTTCTCATTGGCTCAGTAAAGCAGCCAACATAATCAAAGACACCAGCAACCCAGAGATTTGCTCTTCTCCCCTACCCCATTGGGCAGAAGATACAAAAGTTCAAGGACAGCTTCCTACTCACTGAGATGAGTCCTCTTGTATAATAAGATGGAACTTTGACCTCACAATCTTCCTTGCCTTGGACCTTGCATCTTATAATCTATTTGCACTGAATTTTCTCTGCAACTGTAACACTTCGTTCTGCATTTTGTTTTTGCTTTTCCTTTGTGCTACCTCAACACACTGATGTGATGAAATGATCTGCGTGCACGGCATGCAAAACAATGTTTTTCTCTGTCCCTCTACACAAATGAAATGAAACCAATTTGCCCATTTAAATTTGGACCAAATCGCCCAAGTTGCCTAGCTGAGCTAGTTCCACTTGCTTGTGTTTTACCAATATCCCCTCTGAAACTTTCCTATCTACGTGGCTGTCCAAATGTCCTTTAGGTGTTGTAATTTGTCCCTGCTTCTATCACTTCCTCTGTGTGCTCTTGCTCCTCAGGTCCCTATAAAATATTTCTCCTCTCACCCTAAACCTATGCTGTCTACTTTTAGTCTCTCCTGCCCTGATGACCACTGAGTTCATCTATGTGCCTTGTGATTTGATAAGGCCACTCTCCAGCCTCTATGCTCCAGTGAACGAAGCACTGGCCTATTCAGTCTTGCTTTATAATTCAAGCCCTCCTGTCTCTGTAACATAATTGTGCAGAGGAAGATTTCAATGGGTTGATTGAGCCGGACAATTTGAAAAACTGTAGAGTTTGCTTCAGAACTCAATATTATCCATTCTCAATATACTTTATTTATTGCTCTCAAATTATTTATTTATTATCTTTTTTTTTCTCAGCTCAAGCTGGCTCAAGGGGGCATAGCCAATTTCTCAATTGCTAGGAAGATTCAGACTATACTAGTGGTGTTTAGTATTGTAGCTTTCTGAAGATTTACACAAATATTGCTGCTTAGCCCTAATTGTTTAATGTTATTGTATAGTGACTTTCGGATGATAACAGTTGTAAGTATTACTATTGGGACAATATATACTCTGTTCATGTTCCATAGTCTTTCAATTTCCTGTTTTAATGCAGTATATTTCTGGTATTTTTTGCTTATTTATTTCTGTATGTTATGTATGTTTGAAATGGCTATATCTATTAAGTAAGTTGATCCTGCTTGTTTACCCTGTAATATTATATCTGGATGGTTATTATGGATTGCCCGATTTGAATCAGTCATCGTATAAATTGTAGCACTCTGACTATAAAACTGGACCAGACTTGTATGTATAGTAAGGTATAATGTCTTTTATGAGTTTATATTTTAAAGCAAGATTTTGGTGATCGATGTTTAATAATAATACTATCTACAATTAAAACAATTATCAGTTTTTTTGTATTTGCACATTTTGTCTCCTTTTGCACATTGGTTGTTTGTCTTTGTTTGCATGTCATTTTTCATTGATTATGTTGTGTTTCTTTGTCCTCCTGTGAATGACCATAAGAAAATGAATCTCTGGGTAGTATATGGTGACATATGCACACTTTGATAATAAAATTACTTTTGAAGGTTTTGAACTCACCCAACCCTACACATCCCCTTCAACACAGCAGACTCCCCTCTGCTAACATTTAACATAGAAACATAGAAAACCTACAGCACAATACAGGCCCTTCGGCCCATAAAGTTGTGCTGAACATGTCCTTACCTTAGAAATTACCTAGGGTTACTCATGGCCCTCTATTTTCCTGAGCTCCATGTACCTGTCCAGGAGTCTCATCAGAGACTCTACCGTATACACCTCCACCACTGTCGCCGGCAGCCCATTCCACGCACTCACCATTCTCTGCATAAAAAACTTACCCCTGACATCTCCTCTGTACTTACTTCCAAGCACCTTAAAACTGCGCCCTCTTGTGTTAGCCATTTCAGCTCTGGGAAAAAGCCTCTGACTAACCACACGATCAATACCTCTCATCATCTTATACACCTCTATCAGGTCACCTCTCATCCTCCGTCGCTCCAAGGAAAAAAGGCCAAGTTCACTCAACCTATTCTCATAAGGCATGCTCCCCAATCCAGGCAACATCCTTGTAAATCTCCTCTGCACCCTTTCTATGGTTTCCACATCCTTCCTGTAGTGAGGCGACCAGAACTGAGCACAGTACTCCAAGTGAGGTCTGAGCAGGATCCTATACAGCTGTAACATTACCAACATTTAGTTCTGTCCTCTTTAGAAAGCAGGTGTCGAACCTGCTTCACAACCCAAAAGGTAATCAGATTGCTGATGGATGGAATCATAAAATGTGTAGGGCATAGTGTGAGTCCAGTCAGCCCACAGAGTCTCTGCTAGCTGTGGATAGAATATCACGTACATTCTCTCTGTGACTTTGTGGCTTTCCTCCAGGTGCTCTGATTTTCTCCCACATTCCAAAGATGTACGGGTTAGCGTCGTATGTGTGGGCATGCTATACTGGTGCCGGGAGTATGGTGACACTTGTGGCTTTCCTCCAGGACTCACTCAGACTGTGTTAGCTGTGCCTTTCACTGTATGGTTCGATGTTTCAATGTGCATGTGACAAATAAAGCTAATCTGATACTCTGCGAAATCTTTCTCTTATATGTTCATCCATCTCTTTAAAAAGACCCGAACGGATCAAATGATGCCAATTTGGATCATGTCAATGGATCAAACCTGTCATAGATGCTGCTCGACCTGCTGACTCCCTCCAGCAGATTGCTCGATGCTCCAGGTGTGTACACCTGCAGCTTTCTGTGCCTCCATATGTTCCTTTGTTGACATCAGATGAAACTGCTGATCCAAGTGGCACGAGACAGTATGACCATAAAATATAAGGAAAAAATTAGACCATTCAGCCCATTGAATCTGCTCCATCGTTCACTCATGGCTTTTTCTTTCAACCTATTCTCTCAACTTTTCCTTGTAAACCTTAACACATTTGCCAATCAAGGACCTATCAATCTCCACCTAAAAAACATTAAATAATTTGTCCCCACAACTCTCTGCGGCAACAAGTTTGACAGATTTACCACACATTAGCTGAAGGAATTCACATCACCTCATTTTATAGGGAGATCCTTTTACTCTGAGACTATGCCTTTGGGTCCTTTACTTTACTTTATTGTCACCAAACAATTGATACTAGAGCGTACAATCATCACAGTGATATTTGTTTCTGCGCTTCGTGCTCCCTGAAGTACAAATCAAAGTAAATATAATAAAAATTTAAATTATAAATCATAATTAGAAAATAGAAAAGGGAAAGTAAGGTAGTCCAAGTCAGGTCCGGATATTTAGAAGGTACGGCCCAGATCCGGGTCAGGATCTGTTCAGCAGTCTTATGACAGTTGGAAAGAAGCTGTTCCCAAATCTGGCCGTATGAATCTTCATGCTCCTGAACCTAGACTTTCCCACCACTAAACTCAGTAATAGACAGGTTACTGAAGTGTTTGATTAGAGCTATCAACCCCTTCTGGACCCTCTCCAGGGAATGCACATTGTTCCTTAGATACAGGGACCTAAGTTGCTCACAGTTCATTGCAACTGTCACTGGGTATATTTAAAGCGCAGGCTAATTAGTTCTTGATTAGATTCATAGAGTCATAGAGAAGTACAGCACAGAAACAAGCCTTTTGGCCCATCTAGTCCATGCTGCACCACTTAAACTGCCTACTCCCATTAACATACACCAGGACCATAGCCCTCCATATCCCTACAATCCATGTACCTATCTAAACTTCTCTTAAATGTTGTAATTAAGCTTGCATGCACCGCTTGCTCTGGCAGCTTGTTCCACACTCTCATGGACCTCTGACTGAAGAAGCTTCCCTTCATGTTCTCCTTAAATTTTTCACCTTAACCCATGACCTCTGGTTGTAGTCCCTCCCAACCTCAGTGGAAAAAGCCAGCTTGCGTTTATCCTATTTATACCCCTACTAATTTTGTATACCCCTCCCTTCAGCCTTCTAAGGAATAAAGTCCTAACCTATTCAATCTTTCCTTATAACTCAGGTCCTCCGGTCCTGGCAACATTCTTGTAAGGGTGTCAAAGGTTACAGGGAAAAGGCAGGAGAATGGGGTTGAGGGGGATAATAAATCAGGCCACTTATAGAATGGTGGAACAGAGTCAATGGGCAAAATGGCCTAATTCTACTGAAATAACTTATGGTCTTATGATCTTAACTTCTTCTGACAGAGCTTGGTGCTTATGTGGAACAAGCTGCCAGAGGAAGCATTGAGGCAGGTTCAGAAACAACATTCAAATGACATGAATAGGATGAGTTTAGAGGACCCTGTCCAAATGGGGATAAATAGGTCTAGTTTGTTGGCCAGCATGGTTGGCATGGATGAGTTGGATTGAAGTCAGTGTTGCCCTGTTGTGTGACACTGTGACGTTGCGTCTCTGTGACTTGGCTTCCATTACTCTCAGTGGTGGAGAGTTCCATCAATTCATCATTCTCTGGATGAAGGTTCTCGGTTCTAGATACGAGGACCAAAATTGCTCGCAATATTCCAAATACAGTAAGGCCATAAGACATCAGAGCAGACTTAAGCCATTTGGCCCATCGAGTCGGCATGGCGATTGCATCATGCCTGATTTATTATCCTGCTCAACCCCATTCTCCTACCTTCTCCCTGTAACCTTACACACCCTGACTAATCAAGGACCTATCAACTTCCACTTTAAATATACTCAATGATTTGGCCTCCATAGCCATCCATGGCAATGAATTCCACCGATTCACTACCCTCTGGTTAAAGAAATGTCTCCTCATCTCTGTTCTAAATGGACGTCCCAACCTGGGATCCATGATCCAATTGCTTAATGGCATATGTGCATGCCATAAAAAAAAATTGAGGAAACCCTGCTCTGGTCTGAGGCTGTGCCCTCTGTTCCTGGACTCCCCCACTACAGGAAACATCCTCCCCACATCCACTCTATCTAGCCCTTTCAATATTTGAAAGGTTTTAGTGAGATTCCCCCTCCCCCACCCATTCTTCTAAACTCCAGTGAGAACAGGCTAAGAGCTGTCAAATGCTCGTCATACATTAACCCTTTAATTCCCAGAATCATTCTCACAAATCACCTCTGAGCCCTCTCCAATGCCAGCACATCTTTTCTCAGATATGTGGATAAGGGGCCCAAAACTGCTCACAATAGGGTCTCGGCCCAAAACGTCAACTGTTTATTCTTTTCCATAGATGCTGCTTGGCCTGCTGAGCTCCTCCAGCATTTTGCTTGGATTTCCAGCATCTGCAAATTTTCTCTTGTTTTTTTCACAATACTCTGTGTGGTCTGACCAATGTCTTATAAGGCCTCAGCGTTACATCCTTGCTCTTATATTCTAATGCTCTCAAAACGAATGCTAGCATTGCATTTGCCTTCCCTACTGCCGACTCAATGTCCTGACCAATTCCATATAAAGCCTCAGTAGTCCACCCTTGTTCCAAACCTCTCAACGTGAATGTATTTGCATTGTTCTGTTTCTCTCAGAATGAATGCTAGCATTTCATTTACCTTCTGCATTGCATTTACATGAGATGGTTTCTCCCTGTGACCATATGGTGGGCAAATCTAAATCTCCATGTTCCGCTGCTCCCAAACACAAGCAGAGGTTGCAGGATGACACAATGCACCGAGCAAGCCGTATAAATTCTAATTCGTCTTGCTTGCTGGTGCTCATTAACCTATTGGATCTTAGCCCTCGGGCCATCTATTCATCACATGCTCTGCCAACAATCTTCAGAGGGCTTGCACCCAAAAAAAAACAGGGACTTGATGATATTGCGAGCTTTTGCTTTGAAATCAAATTCAAATTGGTTTTGATCTGTTTGGAGGATAGAGATAATGAGATTAATTTGGTCGACCTGTGCTAACTGAGCATTCATTATGAAATTATGATTGATAGCATGTCAGAAATTGCAGCAATCTATTGGGCGTAGATGCAATTAAAGTGACTGAAAAAAAGCTAATGGCCTGCATCATACTTCATCGTCGCTTCCGAGGATTTCTTTATAGCCTATAAATTTTGTACAGTGTAAGATGGTCATGCTCTCTTCCCGTTGCTGCCATTGAGCAGGAGGTACAAGAGCCTTAGGTCCCATATCAGCAGGTTCAGGAATAGTTAACCATCAGGCTCCTGAACCAGTGTAGATAACTTCACGCACTACAACACCAAACTGATTCCACAGCCTATTATCTAATTTCCAAGGCCTCTACAACCCAAGTTCTTGGTATTATTTATTCACTTTTTTTTTGTATTTCCACAATTCATCTTCTTTTGTATGTTGGTTGCTTGTCAGTCTTTTTGTTTGCGTGTAGCTTTTCATTGATCCTCCCGTATTTCTTTGATCTCTGTGAATGCCTGCAAGAAAATGAATCTCAGTGTAGTATATAGTGGAATATAAGCACTTTGATAATAAACTTACTTTGAACTTTCAACTTTAACATTTCCAGGAAATGGGTGTGAATTGAGGTCTCAAACAAGAGAACATCTGCAGTTGCTGGAAATCCGAGTAACACATACAAAATGCTGGAGGAACTCAGCAGGTCAGGCAACACCTGTGGAAGAAAAGGTCATGGAGGATCGCACCCAACTTGACGAAAGCTCCCAGGTGATGGAATGGATACAGCGTGGAAGTTACAAGGAAAGTGAAGAAGAAACAGGGCACCTATCAAGCGAGACAGTTAGCACCAGTTCCCCCTAGTAAATAAAGAGTGTTGGGTGAATGTCAATGATTGGAAAGAAATTGGAAAAACATCACAAAGTGTGTTAACTTTAGCAATTGATGACCATCAAGTGTAATATTTAATACAGAAGTAGGAAACAATCAATTAAATGTTTCAAAATACACTCAGTGGTCACACTATTAGGTACATCTGTACACCTGTTTGTTAATGCCATTAGCTAATCAGCCAGTCTTGTGGCAGCAACTCAGTTCATTAAAGCATGCAGACATGGCCAAGGGGTTCAGTTTTTGCTCAGTCCAACATGAGAATAGGGAAGAAAAGTGACTTTGGCCATGGAATGATTGTTGGTGCTGGATGGGGTGGTCTGAGTATCACAGAAACTGCTGATTTTCTGGGATTTTAACACACTACAGTCTCTAGAGTTCACAGAGAATGGTGTGAAAAACAAAAAACAACATTCAGTGAGTGGTAACTCTGGGAGAAAATGCCTTGTTAATGAGAGAGGTCAGAGGAGAATGGCCAGACTGGTTCAAGCCGACAGGCAGTTGACAGTAACTTAATTAACCATGCATTACACCCATAGTGTGCAGAAGAGCTTCTGAACGCATCGAATCTGGAAGTGGACGGGCTACAGCAGCAGAAGATCATGAACAGACACTCAGTCGCAACTTTATTAGGCACAGGGCATAGCTAATAAACCGGCCACTAAGTGTATTTTAAATAGAAAGCAGTTCTTTAGAAAATAGGTATTTTGTCACACGTCAATTACCTTCACTGAAGTGGTTAACAAAACACAAACTGAGAGACTGGGTTTAACCCAAAACTATGTTTCAGCCAACATCGACACGATGGGCTGCATGGCCTCATACTGAGCAGTAAACATCTATAATTATCCTGAATCATTGGATGAGAGCCTCCGTGGAGACTGGGTGCGGATAAATGGTTCTTTAGGAATAAAGAGACTGGTCGCGGGAAATAGCTTTAAACACGGGAGAAAATTGATTCTCACTTATGTCTTATTTTCATCCAGTTTGTGTTCCTTAAATTGCTGAAACTATTACACTAAAAATATTAATCTTTCATATATTGAAAATATTTCATCGCGGGTTAATTAACCAGCGCTGTGCCCACGCGGTCGTCGTTCTGGTGAAGCGCTGTCCGTGTAGCTTATTTTTCCAAACCCGAAAGGACATACGTTTCGTGGAAGTCGGTTTGTGAAAGGATTCCTGCGAAATGCGGGCCGTCTTTGCTAGATGTAATGTACACTGCCTCAGGAGAGTGCACTGACAAACGCTCGCCGCACCGACAATCGCCACTTTTACCAGTTGAATATATTTTAATAATAATGCATTATCCAAGAGTATAGAATGTGATTAAATAATAGGTTGTCGAAATGTAATGGGCATATATTTGTCCCAGGATAATGCATTATGCTCTTATAATTAACAACAATAAAATAATATGAATACGTTTATGTTCTACAACCTGTGCCCCGTGCAAACTGGTGATTCCATTAACTAAATATAAGATATGTAACGATCACAAAGCCATTTTTAAAAACACAAGGAACTAATCTATAATATAATGCAAAGGGCATACATACGAATGTAGTTATGTGTTTTACATACACACATTCGCATATATGTATACCGTTTGCATTATAAGAACATAAGACCATAGGATAAGGGAGCAGAATTAGGCCATTTGGCCCATCCAGTCTGTTCTGCCATTTCATCATGGCCGATCCAATTTCCCTCTCAGCCCCAATCTCCTGCCTTCTCCCCGGATGCCTTCATACCCTGACTAATCAAGAATCTATCAACCTCTGCCTTAAATATACGTATAGACTTCGCCTCCGCAGCTGTCTGTGGCAAAGAATTATGTTATATATTAGTTTACTGTTTATGTTTATGTAACATTATGTTACATATTTATGTCACATTATGAGTGTATAATACATATATTGTATCTATATATAATGTATATTTATTGTACGTATAGTGTTTATTACACACATTTAATTATATGAATATAAACGTGAAATGTATCTATAATATATATATTCATTGATTATAGATAAAATATAACGCACGTATTACTCACACAGGATGTATATATGATACATATTGTGTGTATAATACATGTTGTACATTATATTATGTGAATATAAACGGTAAATGGTGGCATAACAAATATAAACGAATCCAATTTCCGCCCCAATTTGGCATCAATAAAATACATTATAAATCGTCTGCGTTAATATTTCCTTTGTATTTTAATTGTATGTTTTATTTCTGTTAATTTTCCCCATATCATTGTTTTTTAATAAAGTATAAATATTTAAATAATTTTACAGATTGTCTCAATATGTTGTAACACTTTTCACGTAACGCTCTTTTATAGTTGAGTATAAATCAATTAAATATTTAAAACCATTTATAACGCTGCAGTTTGCTGTTCTGATTTTCGTTCTATAGCTTACTTCTCGATTTTTTTTCTTTCGTTCCCTTCTGGCCGCGAAACAGACAGCGCTATCTTCTTCAGTAGTCGCAAATCGTCAGATGGTGTCACCTTGACCCGATTCCGACCGACCCGGGTCTGAGGTAACTACAGTCAGCGTAACTGAGTGAGCGGACTTCAACTGCTGACATTTTTCTAACGAGAAAATTATCCAGTAGCCGGTATTAGTCATTCTGCATCTCTCATTTTGAGGAAGCTTTCAATATCTGTTTAACATCGCACGCCAAGTCCTCGCATCTTCATTATGTCGTTGGCCGGTTCCAATAAATCTACGAGCCGGTTCAAATCTAATGATTCGCTGAATAATTCGCTTTCTGTAACAGGGAATTGACGGAGAGCATTTTAATTATTGCGGAGAAATTGCGTTAAATATAATTTGATAAGGACCGCGTTCTAAATGTGTCTGCGAGATGCAATTTGCCCTCTCTACAAGTTGGCGCGAGTGTTATTAAGAGTTACCGATGAGACCGTGGCAAGTTTAGCAGGATAAGCAATAAGCAAGGAGATAATGCTCTCTAACGTACATTGTCAATACTTCGTGGCGTTATATGGCCGAGGGAAAGGACGTGGGCAAGAAGGGGCAGCCGTTACAATTGAAGTCGCCGATTATGAAATCGTTCAGTGACGGCGAGTCAGAGATGCGGGTGAAAGGCAGAGAATTTCAGCCAAAGAGAAAGAACAGACCTAACTCCGGAAAAGGGAGCGAGGGCGAATTAAAACACGAAGAAAACAAAGCTGAAAAGACAAACAAATTAAGACAGCGAGGATAGAATGGGGTGGGGATAGGAGTGAAGAAATCCCTTGTTAAATCAGGCCTTTGACCAGCGACCAAGAGGACTCCCAGCAACTCAACTCTCACCTAAAGCAAGACCCTTATAATCAAAACAACGTGTATCCCTTTTCTAATTAACTATTTAATATCTAATATATACGTATTGAATCATGTAATCGACCGATTCCTACCTCTATATTTATGTTATCAATCTATTTATCGTCTATTTAATCTATATCTCTTTTCCACATGACTATGCTTTGGTTTGTGTTCCTAACTCTCTCAGATAACGGCGCCATCATTGGATTCTACAACTCCTGTTCCTAATCCTTATGACTTATTTCTTATTTTTCCTTGTTGTATTTGCAGAGTTCGGTTTTGTTTGCACATTGGTTGGTTGCCCGTCTTTGTTTGTGTGCAGTTTGTTATTCATTCTAATATTCTAATTTGTTTCTTTGTATTTACTGTGAATACCCGAAAGTCGATAAATCGCAGGGCAGTATATGGTGACATTTATGTGCTTTATTAATAAAATTTACTTTGAACTTTGAAGGAGGAAAGATTAACAGAATTCGGGATCGCTATCAAATCCCAGAGAAACGGAAATGTAATTAGTAGCAATCTCATTCACCCCACCTTTTAAAATTTCGTTGAACTAAACTACAAACTGGGAGGGTTAATAAAATACGTTATAAATTACATTAATTGCTGAATGTATATTAAACTAAATTAGTGTCATTTCATTTCGATCAATACAACCGAAAGTGATAACTATTTGACCTCTAATATTTTTGTTGGTGGTATTGTGATTTTATTTAATAAATTTGTATTAACAAATGGACGCCTGTTTCGTTTTCCTAGCTGGAGGGGCTTTTGACTGTTGTTATTCGCGAGGCGGCTGTAGAATTTGTATTGGGATATAAACTGTTTTGAATGAAATCTCAGTAGAACAAGAGGGTACTCTTTCCGTATGTTTGGAAAAATAAAAAGAACTCGTGTTTGTAAATGGAGTCTGCCTGACTCAAATGTAAGGTGACTTTAAATAGCGTTTTATTCTATTTTAGGAAGAATGCCTAAGTGGTAGATGGTGTGAAATTAAACGGTCTGTGACATCATAAGACTCCAAGCGACAGCTTCGCGCTAAGTAACAACACGAATTTAACGGTAGTCTTTCCTTAATCCACAAAATATATAAATTAATTATTTAAATACAAATTAGCCGAATTAATGCTGAAGGGTCTTTGATGAGAAACATTAACTCTATTTCTCTCTCCCCAGGTGCCGCCTTGCCTGCAAAATGTTTCCAGCTTTTTGTCGATATGAATCCTCTTTCAGGAATTGGCTGGGTCCGTTTTTTCGCCACTCTCCTGCTGTACGTAGGGGAAGCTAATGCGATGCAGCCTCAAATACAGGGCTTAGTCGGAGTTGTTAACCCTTACGCCATGTGGATCGACCACGGGTGAAATATGAGTATTAAACACATTTCAGAGCATCTGTAGACTACAAGTGTGTGTGTGTGTGTGTGTGTGTGTGTGTGTGTGTGTGTGTGTGTGTGTGTGTGTGTGTGTGTGTGTGCGTGTGTGTGTGTGTGTGTGTGTGTGATAGAGAGAAAGAAACAGAGATTACTCTGTGTGTGAGAGAGAAACATTATTGTGTGTGTGTGTGAAAGAGTGAGAGAGATGACTGTGAGTGACTGTGTGTGTGGTGGGGTGAGTGTGTGTGAGGGGTAAGTGTGTGCATATATGTGGAGCGGTACGTGTGAGTATTTATGTGTGTGAATGTCGTACGATGAGTTTGTGTTCGGTGTGTGTTCGTTACTGTGTGTGTGTACGGGTTAAGTATGTGTCGAGTGAGTGTGTGTGTGTCTGTGTGTGCGTGTGTGTGTGTGTGTATGTTGGGGGGGAGAGTGGAGCGGACACAAAATGAACAATGAGATTCAATGGCGTGACACCCCTCTCCCCCATTTGCTCCCTCTCCCGACCGCAATCACAGGGGTGCATCTGGTGATTTCAGAAGCATTCGGAGCAAGTACGAGATGTTAGAGACGGAGAGGTCCCATGTAATTGGGTCAGTCATTGGCAGAATTTGAGAAAGGTGGCTAAGGGGGCAGGAAATGGAAAGGTAGCGTAATGTTAGGGTGGAATTGTAGACCCCAAATAATAAAAAGCGGCGTAGGGGGCGAATTGCATTGTTTCGTGGAACAGGAAGCGACAGGATGGGCCGAATAAAATTATCCGCTGCTGAATGGAAAAAGTAAGGCGGCAAAAAACGAGAGCCTGGCATTAATTCATAAATAAATGCATCAGCGAAAACAGCTTGGTGTTGAACAAATCAGTTTCCATTTAATATCTGCAACATCCCGCGCTGACAAGGGTAATGAAGTGTGTCGTATAAAAATACGTAATAATATGTCTAGCGTATTATTGCCGAACCGGAAAAAAAAAACCAAGAAAGAATCGCCTCTGTTTATATTAAACATCATCAAGTCTCAGAGAAGTCCCAAAGTGCGTCATTTACAATGAATTATTTTACTGCTTACTATTTTAATGTGCACGCAAACACGCAAACAGAATAATATAGTAGACAGTTGTGTTATTACAGACACGTCTGCTGCTAACTGTGTGTGCTCACATCATATCTGTCAAATGCGCGTTTGTTCCAGAGAATTGGTTTGGTCAAAGGTGGTCAATCCTTTGAAAGCAAGAATTTTAGAATTAAAAAAAACTACATACAGTAGAGAGAATCATGTATTATATCCCATAATATATAACGTCATATGTATCATTATATATATATACACACACACACACACATATATACACATTATATTCCAGTCCTGATGAAGGATCTTGGCTCGAAACGTCGACTGTTCATTCCTTTCCATGGATGCTGCCTGAACTGATAAGTTCTTCCAGTGTTTTGTGTGCGTTGCTCTGGATTTCCAGCATCTGCAGAATCTCTTGTCTTTATGTATACTGTATATACTGCGCATTTTGCATTAATTATATGTCGGAAATGCAGAATGCAAACACTTTGACGAGAAAATCTGCAGATGCTGGAAATCCGAGCAACACAAACAAAATGTTGGAGGAACTCAGCAGGCCAGGCAGCATCTATAGGAATGAGTAAACAGTCGACGTTTCCGGCCGAGACCCTTCATCAGGACTCGAGGCAAACATTTTAACACCTTTCGGCACGTTATCTATATCTGTATTAAATATATCTACTCACAAATAAATATAATATGGCGTAGCGTAAAATATATATCATCCTTTCCAATTTTTGACTGATGATTGTTATTAATTTAATATGCTATAGGGACAATAACCAAGCAAATTTGGGGGTAATTGTCAGACAGGCGCTATTGTAATCTGGAGCGTATTTGATTTAATTTCACACTTGTCTCATGGTTTTATCTTGCAGTAGTTTTTGATTTGCCCGGTTCGAATGTTATGATATTTGGGAAATGTGAAATCAAAAGGAATAAAGTATCCGATGAATGAAATTTTGTTCCTGAAATGCTCTCAGCCGTTGGAAAGTAAGAGCGATTATAGTCAGTATAAACCCAGGGGAAACAAATCACTGCGATTTCCCATAATCTGACCATAACTTCCAAAATTTGATTAAAATATGTCACTTATTTTAAATGTGGTTATAGCATGTCATTTATTTAGTAGTATGCTGCCTAGCATTTAAGTAATAAGGCAAGAATAATTAAAAAATGCATATTACGTTACTCTTTTATTTTCTTTTAAATTGCCTTTCCATTTAAAATTGTTGGCGAAACTTGCTGCAAATATCATGATGGATTTGGGAAAACAAAAGGCTATTTGACAATGAGCATATTCGGATTGCGGATATAATATCAAACAATTTAACAAAGGAATTCAAACAACACTAATCTGCAAGTCTCCCAGAATATTACATGGTGGGGTCAAATTCTGATTATTGAGAGCAAGAACAATATCCACGGCTGATCCCTACAAAATATATCCCGAATACGTACTCACCAAGGAAGAGCTCTGGGTGGCGAGCAAAGGGGATATCGGGTTGTCTTTACAGTTTTATATTAATTTCCTTCTACATTCGGAATAGTTAGGCGGGATGTTCAAATTCAATGCAAATCAGCACAAAAAATCCAATGGGCCCTACCAACTGGACGCATTAGCAGCGGCGAGACAGCCAAGCCCAAATAAAACTGAATAATTTAAGCCTAATTTATTAGAGTGGCGTTAGTTCCTGTGGATATTAAACGCAAAGAAGGAAATTGAAAAGGTTTTCTGAAAATTACGTTTTACTCGTAACTTCTTCAGAATTGGCATTTTATAACAACAGTTACTGATCTGAGTTCATGCTTTCTTAAACGTTGAGGTCATTTGGGCGTTTTCTCTCTTTATTGCAAATAATTTTTTTCATCGCTATTGATCGGCTGGTTCTCGTTGCAAAACTCAGCGCATGTTGTGATACGCCCATCAATCAATCGGGATGGACGTGGTAGCCAATGAGAACACAGACGCCTAGATTGGGGCGGAATTAATAGTAGTCAGCCAGGCGATCTAAGGAAAAATCTGATGACCAATCACCGTTAGGAATCTCCCAGACCCTGTCTTTATAGGGTACATTCGCCGTCAATCAGAGAGCAATCGGAAGAAGATAAGGGTGGGATCAAAAGGGTTGTGCTGTCAATTATGTAAGGCGGAAACCAATGAGGGGCGAGGACCCCGGATTTTCGGCGCTCTGAACTGTGCTACCTGCAGAAACTCGGATGTAACTCGGCAGAGAGGAAATGTTTCTCTAATCTTTTTTTTGGATTTAATCAATTCACCCAAATCAGGAGGCGGAAGATTAAAAATACAATCCAGTGTTGTTCAACGCGAGCCGTGTGGATTTATTGTCTTTTTTTTTCGAGTTCGTTTTTTCAGAGAGAGAGAAAATATATTTTGGTGGAGAGAAAGAACGCAAAGGGATTTTCTTTTGGATAATTGAAGCAAAAAAAAAACACTGTTCAAAACAAAATATGGATCATGCTGCAATTGAGCAAACGCACTCACACGAACATGAACCTATAAGCTTTGGGATAGATCAAATACTGAACAATTCGGATCAAGGGAGTTGTATGCATCCAAACAGAGTTGCTGAATCGGATTACCAGCTTGTAACCAACCCGTATAACTCTCAGCCAGATGGCTACAGTAATGCTTACAATAACGCCTGCAGTATGGCTGGATTACCCGGATCCTATAATGTTAACATGTGTATGAATATGAATGTAAGTATGAATATGAATCTTAATATGAACAGCGGGGCCGGGGTGATCCGAGTCCCTGCGCACAGACCATGCCACCTCCACCTCTCTCGGCCGGGATGCCAACTGTGCCCTGTCTCCCCAGTATGGGCAACGTGGCAAACTTATCTAATTTAACTTTCCCTTGGATGGAGAGCAGCAGGCGCTTTGCTAAAGACAAACTAACAGGTGAGGTTCTGTATTTGTGTGGATGTTTTGTAAATGTTTGGTATAACGTGTTTACTGCTTTATCATTTCCTGTTAGAATCCCCCTAAGTACAGACACTCCCATGCCTAGCGTCACTTTATGTACATACAGTCCGGTTATGTATATAAGCGAACTTACGTATTTATATTTATTGTGTTTTTTTATTGTTCTTATCTTATTCTTTTTTGTGCTGCATCGGATCTGGAGCAGAAATTAATTTGTTCTCCTTTCCACTTGCGTATGGGAAATGACATTGAACAATCTTAAGTATTGAATCTTTATATGTGGAGATAGTTAATAATAATAACTTATTTATAGATCACCTTTCATACAGATGATGCATTTCAAAGTGCTTTATAATGGGATAAAGTGCAAACATAATAATAAAAGACAAAAAAGATGTCAGTTAAAAGCGAGGTTAAATGGGGTTTGAGCCGGCGTTTAAAAGCGACAGCTGAGTCTGAATCTCTTGAAGCTTTACGTATTGATTTCCACAGTTTAGGAGCGGAGTTTCTTTTTTTAAAAAAAAGACTGACCTGCCAATTTTCTTTTGAGGGAGATG
Organism: Hemitrygon akajei; assembly: GCF_048418815.1. Classification (NCBI taxonomy): domain Eukaryota; kingdom Metazoa; phylum Chordata; class Chondrichthyes; order Myliobatiformes; family Dasyatidae; genus Hemitrygon; species Hemitrygon akajei. The sequence continues at coordinate 13,379,476 of NC_133127.1, read as the reverse complement.
TCGAAATTTAAGAGATGACATGTTTATGAGAGCAAGGTGCAGACCGGAAATGATAGGAGGCGACGAGCGGGTCGGATGGTTCTACCTAAAAAGTTGGGTTGAGCGTAAGGTGTGAAATGGTGACCTTGTACGGATTTATGAAACGGAAAAAAAAATCCGTCAAAAAGTTCTAAATATCAGCGATCTGACCGAGAAGTTCGGAGGTTTAAAATCTTGCAAGCGGGCAATAGCTTCAAAGGTGATTGAAGGATACTACTTCCAAGCAGTAAATAAATAGTCAATCAATAAAACTTTTAGGAAGAGAGAATATTCCTAAATTTTCAAAGTGGCTGAAGCCATAGCTAAAACAGAGGAACAAAAATGTGACTCTGTCGGTGATCAAATCGGAAAGCAGGACATTTATTCTTGCGCCACAAAGAATAAAATCACGTTTCGAACTAAACAAGGGCAAAATGTCCCTCTGCGCAGTCGTTGATGTAATTTCTGACATAGGGAATAATTTGGTCCATTTTTAAGGTTACATGTTTTAGCGAAGATTTTCTGGCCCTGTCTATTTTTTAATTCAATTAGAATTAAGCAATGAGGAAGCGACATACAATTGCCAGAAATGGATCTACCAATTCTCATATTCCTTAACTGCTAGCTTCGTCGCCAACAGTATGCATCATTCGAACTGTCTGGTGGAAACTTATCAGCTGGGCTTCCCTATCAGTCAGAATCGTTATTAAATGAAATTGATTACAGCTTTATAGCCTGCCATATAGTGATCATAGTTGGTGAAAAATGTGCCGTGTAATATGAGCAATAAGTTCACTACAGTAGATATTAGCTGAGACATTTTTGAAGATGTATATTTACTGGTGATGTCTTCAGCCACTGGTATCGTTGGGTTTGGTTTGACATTATCAGTCCCTCGAGTCAATTTTGCCCCTGTCTCTTGGTCTGAAATTTCGATGTCTGGTTTTCTTGGTAATGAACGGCCGCTTCCGACGGCCTTGTCCAAACACACACAGAGCAAACCCGAAATTCCACAAAATGCCCTCATTATGAGAAGATTGTTAAATTAAACCGCTGTCTAATAACTCAGATAACAACATTTAACCAACTCCGCAATTAATATAGTCGCTCAGAGCTCGTTTGGAGACAATGAAAAGTAATTTCTCCTTTTTTTTGAAGATGTTTTACACAATTGAACGTAAATTTTATTATTATGATTTTATACAGAACTGAATGTGGAGTGATCTATATTTATACATTAATTTGTCATGAAATTTAAATATATACGTCCTTAATTTAGGAGCAAAATGTCCCATTACACACAAAACATATGCATGCAAAAAGATTGTGCGTTGAGTATAGGGCTAATTGATTATTTAACTGGTTTTTGTTCTGCTAACTTAGCCTAATTGTTATTATGTAAATAGAAACATGCTTATTTTTTACAATATTGAACTCTTGCAATTCTGCATATATTTAGTTTATTAAATGCTCGCAGACATAAGTCACCCAGGATCAGTAAGAAGACAGTCCAGAATTGAAATTAGCTGCAATGAACAATGACACATTTTTATGTCATATAAAAGGGAATCAAGTTCTTTGTTGTAATAGTGAGGTCTGTTAAAATAATCGATTATTTATTTCTGCCAATAAGCTACTTCAGGCAAATTTTCAATGCGATGACAGGATGTATAATGCATGGAGAAATTAATGTTTCTAACCCATAGCTGCGCGTTGTTGTGACGGTCTGAAGTCCGGGCTCGCCGGGATAGCCAAATAAATATTTAGCGGACAATAAAACCTCGGAACTTAACGAACATATTCTTTCTTATCTTCAGGAGTATTGGAATCCATTCATACTGGTATAAATATCCCGATATTCCCAGACCTCCTTTAATAAAGAAGTAGAGACGTTTATATATAGATAGATAGATTTTATATATATACAAATATATATGTGTGTGTGTGTGCATATATATAAAACGTATATTCGCCTGTATTAACTATAGGCGAATTCATATTTGTTTCTACATACCCAATAAAATTTGTAATATATGGCACGCACACGTATATCTTAATTACTTACATTACTTGCAAGATATAATATAATATGTATATTTGCATATACATAAGTAATGTATTATTTATGTATATGTAAGTTTTATACAGTATATATTGTGTGGTGGTTGTCCGTCGTATCGTGATCCTGGTAGGAGATCTGTGCGAGAGGCTTTTTTCGTGGAAAAGCCATTGCGGTGTGGCAGTTCGTCTCTCTCGTCCTCAGAAGGCCGGGTCCAGCAGTACGAAGTAGCGTTGGGTCTACCTTGGCTGCAGTGGGTGACCATGACTTCTGTGCCTTGACATGCCCTCTGATCTCCATGGAACATTACAGTACTCGCTTCCCGGCCGTTTCATCTCACAGCAGATCTCATCTGCCCACTCCGCCGGAGATGATTTCGTATGCTATGACAACCATGTCTGTAACTCACCGGGGGATGAGGTTGCCAGCTTGTCTCACCTGGTGTAGTCCGTCTGTCAAAGCTGTGTACCAGGCTATGGCCGTTGTCTCATGCAAGCAGCTACTAGGAGGCACAGGAGAGAGAGCTGAGTGTCCAGTGGGCACCAATGGTGACTGAGCTGCCCCAGGATGGACACGACAAGCCCTTTCACCGGATGTGCTACCCCCTCCCTGAACACCCAACACACACACACACACACACACACACACACACACACACACACACACACACACACACACACACACACACACACACACACACACACACACAATTATTATCTACTGTACGTAATTAAATCAGTAGGGAACAGAGTATGTGATTGTTTTAATAACCCATGGAACCGCAAATATTAAAAATCTCAAATTACACAGAATTTTGTAAATACATAGCGCTCGTCCATCAGATCTCAAGCAATAGAGTCATTGGGATTGTGGGCTTCTTAGACAGTACCGTGCGTATGGTTTATCAGGATATTCCGCTTCAGAAAGTGGGGGACTAGTCGCTTTCATTAACTATAGCAGTCCGCGCCGTGACAGTCTTCCACCGTGCTGTTGGATTTAGACTCAGTGACAAAGAAGTAACGACAGTGTAT